>NC_082644.1:116198460-117441060 GCF_028023285.1 Balaenoptera ricei
GAGTGCAGGCACTTCATCCCCAGATAACTAGAGTCCAGCCCTGGGCGGGGGGCCGCAGGTGGATCAGACTGCCCAGACCTCCACCTGCAGACATTCAGGATGGTCTGCTCCCTGAGCAGACCCTTCTGGACCTGGCTCCCTAACTTCTGCAAGGGATGGGGAGTGCAGTGGTCAAGGTGAGCGTGGGCTCAGGACTCAGCTCTTGTACTTGCAGCTGTGTGACCTTGAGCTAGTTACTTAACCTGTCTGAGCCTCAGTATCCTCATGTATAAATTGGGGATAAACAAACATGGCCTTACAGGGGTTATTGCACGATCCATCGGAGGGGGAGCGCTCAGCACTATCTTGTTTGATCCTCACAAGTCACCCTGTGGGATGGGTGTGTGGTGACCAAGGCACAGAGGGGTCAGGATTTCCCGGGTAAGAAGTATTCACACCAAGACCATCGAGCCCCAACACGGACATTCTAACCCTTGAGCTACGTTATGGCTTTTAGTTCCTCATAGAGGTTTCAGGATGATACAAGAGGGCCTGTGGGGGGCGATGGGCACCGTAGAGGATGGGGGAGGGGAGGCTTCCCTGCGAGTGGGACCAGGGCCCCTGGCAGCAAGAACCCCTGGAAAGGCTCTGAGGTGCAGCTAGGGCGTGATTGTCCCACTGCTGGCTGCCGACTCCAGGCCTGACCTCCAGCCTGGAACACACCGGCCTGGTGGGTCCTCCTGGATGAACGAGCTCATTTAGGGGTTGCTCCTGCCCCACTCTATGCACACTCCTGGCCCCCATTTCCTCATTTGCCACTGCTGTTCCAGGCCCCAGAAGCCACATGTACCCTGACCGCTGGAGGTGTCCCCATGGACCCTGGAGCTGGTGGCTCCTGAGCTCAGCCTGTATGTCTGACCCTGGGTGAAAGTGCCTAAAAGCATGTCTCACCTCATCCTCACCATGGGCCAATTATGTACCCATTTCTCAGAGGAGGAAACCGAGGCTCAGGTGGGTCAAGGCACTGGCTGGACAGGGGAGGTGTTGGGTCTCTTTCCTGTCAAAGCTCATGCTCCTCTAGCCTCTCCCCGGGGCCCGAACTGAAGCCTCAGGGTGGCCCTGGCTACCTTGTGCTGTCTCCACTCAGGTGACCTGAGAGCCCTCCTCCTCTTCCTGCTTCACAGCCCATCTCTCCAGGATTGGCCCTGTCTGAGAGGCACCTTCTCCCAGAGCCCCGTTTCTGGAGGCAGGGCTGGTTCACACAAAGACAAAGAAGCAGGATAGCAAGGCCGGTAATGACAATTCTGGCAGATAGCCATGTGTCAGCCTGCAAGATGTGCTTTACATGTGCCTTCGTGGCGTCCCCACAGCGAGCCAGGAAATTGGCATCACTTTCGCATTTTAGGGACGATAAAACTGGGGCTTGGAGGGTTTTAGTGACGGCCCAAGGTTTCTAGCTCTTCCTGTGGGGTCAGGGTGGAACCAGGCTTGTCTGATATGGGTCCTATGTTGGTCAGCAGGACGAGGCACTTCCAGCTGGGCAGGAGGAAGACGTCTCTACAGCAGTGGAAATTGCTTATGGCCCGTGGCCCCTGGTTCTTCCCCCAGGCCCATGCAGCCTCTCTCAGTGGACAGCACCCATCTGGCCCCCAAAGCAGGCATTAGCCTGTCTTTCTTCCATTCCCCAAATCCAGTCCATGAGCAGGTCTAATTGGGTCCATCCAATGTATAACCTGAATCTGTCCACTTCTCCCTGAACTGCCCTGCGGCCACCTTGGTCTCAGCCACTGTCAGCTCTCACTGGACCCCTGTGGCAGCCTCCTCTCTGGTTTCCTGACTCCACTCTGCCCTCTGAACCCAGCTTCCACGCTGAGCCAATCAAAGGGAAGTCCCATCATATCCCACCAGTGGCTTCTCACTGCCAACAGAAAAACCCACTATATGATCTGACCCCTGTGACCCTTTCCACTCTCCTCCCACTTCCTGTGCTCCCTCCCTGGCCGTCTAAGGTGCCAAGCTCACTCCTGCCCCAGGAGTTCCCTCTCCTGGGAACCTGCTGTTCCCTCTGCTTGGACTGCCTGGGCCCCAGGGTGAGCAGTGGCTCTGTCTGGTTGTTTAGGGCTCAGCTCAGATGCTGCCACCTCCCAGGGGCCCTCCCTGCTTTCTCTGAGTTGCAGAGGGAGCCTCGACCATGCCAGCTGTTCTCTGTCCTGACGTAGGCCCTCTGTTCTAGTTGCCTTCACGACACTCATCACGACCTGAAATTTTGTTCTGTTGACTTGCTTGCTTGGCTATCATCTTCTCTCTCAGTAGATTGTGAGCTTGGTGAGGGCAGGAAGCAGGTTCACTGTGGTCACCACTGAATCTCCAGCGCCTGGAACAGTGGCTGCCCCAGAGTATGTAGGTGCCCAGTAATTCTTTGTTGAGTGAATGAATGAATAAAACTCCCTGTCCCTGGAGTTGTTCTAGGAAAAGCTGGACAGCATGTGCTGGACGGGGGCCTTGGGTGCCAAGTTGTCCTTCCCCCGGGTCCAGTGCAGGAGCTCTGCGGCCCCATGGAGGGTCAGGCTGGCAGGACAAGTTCCCAGGGTCCTGAGCTCTGAGGAGTCATGGTTCTGTGGTTCATTCAGAGAACCGCAGGGCAGCACTCTTGATGGAAGCGGGATAGACCATGTGAACTTGGGTAGGCTGAGTCTGTGGGAGATCCCCAAGGCTGGAGAGGCAGAGCATCAAGGAGAGAGATGGAGGAGGGGCCATCCTGCTTTGGATAATATACGGATGCCTCCTGACATAGGAGGGGAAGGTCCAAGTGTTCATGCTGGCACTCAGGGCCCTCCCTGAAACACTTGGGCCCCCTTGCTGGCCTCCTTTCTGCATCTGAGGCCTCCCCCTTGGGTGTCCTGTGCTTCATTGATGGGGGCCAGCACTTATTCATACCATCTTTCCAGTGCCTCTCTGACCCAGAGGAAGTGGGTCCATTCAGCCAACAGAAGTTTATTGAGCGGGGCTTCCCTGGTGGCGCAGTGGTTGGGAATCTGCCTGCCAATGCAGGGGACACGGGTTCGAGCCCTGGTCTGGGAAGATCCCACATGCCATGGAGCAACTAGGCCCATGCGCCACAACTACTGAGCCTGCGCTCCAGAGCCTGCGAGCCACAACCACTGAGACTGCGAGCCACAACTCCTGAAGCCTGGCACCTGGAGCCTGTGCTCCTCAACAAGAGAAGCCACCGCAATGAGAAGCCCACGCCATCACAACAAAGAATAGCCCCCACTCGCCGCAACTAGAGAAAGCCCGCGCATAGCAACAAAGACCCAACGCAGTCAAAAACAAATAAATCAAATCAAAAAAAAAAAAAGTTTATTGAGCACCTATTGTGTCCAGGAACTGGGGGCAGAGCCGTAGGCTGATGACTTCCTGCCCTTGTGGAGTTTACAGTGTAGTGAGGAAGAGAGACAAATGGACAAATAAACCTAGAGTAAAACATCAGGCAGTGATAAAGGCTATGAAAAAAACAAGGGAGAATGCGATAGAGGGGTATTATCTTAGAGAGGTAGTCAGGGCGACATGTGAGCAAGAGTCAGCCATGGAAAGAGCTGTGAGAACATGCCCGCAGAGGGAATAGCACATGCTAAGCCCCTGAGGTGCGAGCAGCCTTGGCAGGTAGAAGGACAAGGCGGAGGCTGGAGCGCGGTGAGTGATGGGGAGGCGGGGGATGAGTGGAAAGGCAGCCAGGCGGGGTGGTGCAGAGCCGTGTGGGCCATAGAAGGACTTTGTACTTTGTTCCGAGCAGGCCAGCAGCCGTGGTGTGCTGGAGTCCCGCCAGCAAGCTTGCGAGAGCTGGTTGTGCACGTCTCTTTCCCACTCTGTGTTCGGTGATATCACATTGGTAGCTTGGAATCGCCAAGGTGGGGAGTATTTGTACCATAGGGATCGGCAAGTTCTACAGATGAACTCTGCCCTCCACCCCCAGCCCCAGCTGGTTTTAAACATTTACAGTACTGGGGAGTTTTGTTTTTGTTTTTTTTGGCCACACCACGCGGCATGCAGGATCTTAGTTCCCGGACCAGGGAGCAAACCCATGCCCCCTGCAGTGGAAGCATGGTCTTAACCACTGGACCGCCAGGGAAGTCCCACTACTGGGAAGCTTTGAGTTGGGGTGGGCTATGTATGACCTGCCATAAACATTTTCAAATGTCAGAGGATGGGGAGAAGGAGAGTGGATGGTAGGAGAGTGAGAGCAAAACTAGGAAGCCTAGGGACTTCCTTGGTGGTCCAGTGGGTAAGGCTCCGTGCTTCCAATGCAGGGGGCCCAGGTTCAATCCCTGGTCAGGGAACTAGATCCTGCATGCCTCAACGAAGATCCTCTGAGCCGCAACAAAGACCTGGCACAGTGAAAATAAGTAAATAAAAATAAATAATAAAAACAAAAACTAGGAAGCCTGGTTAGCAGGTTAGTGCAGCGATCCAGGTGAACGATGGTGTGTCTGGACCAGGAGAGCAAAAGCAATTGTGGTGAGAAGAGGGTGGGCTGTGAATCTCTTCTGAGGGGGAGCTGCCAGGATTTTGCTGATGGACTGGATTTGGGTTTCTGAGAAAAGAAGGAGTCCAGATGTTCTGAGGTTTTTGGTCTGCGCAGCTTACTGGATGATGGTGCCATTGATGGAATGGGAAAAACTGGGGGTGGGGAGGAAGCAGGGGTTGGGGGTGGTTCTCAGGGGGTTTGGGTTCAGACAGGTGAGCTCTGAGACGCTGGTACCCCAAGAGGACAGGTCATGCAGGGTTGGGATCCCTGAACTGCATTCAGCATAGAGGTCCCAGATGGAGACGGAGTTGTCAGCAAGTTGATCGATCTGCATGAGTTTTGCTGGGAGGAGGTGACAGGAAGGGAGAAGGGGACCAAGGTCTGAGCCCAGAGTCTCCCTGCATTTAGAGGAAGGGGAGGAGGGCCCCGCAAAGGAGACTGGGGAGGTATGAGCCAGGAGAATAGAACTAAATTGCTCTCTGCCCAGCTGATACTTTTGTTTTTTGTTTTTTACTCTAAGCATGAGGGGTGTGTAAAGGAAGGATATCAGGGGTTGGTGGCTGTGCAGCCCTCATTCCTCTGGGAATAGAATCCTTCTTCCCTATGGAGAACCCATCAAAAGGGGCTGAAGTGGGCTGACCAATCCCCTAGTCTTTGGGATGGACACATGACCAGACCTGGCCAATCAGAGGGCTCCTGCCTCCCCATCTGCTAAGACTAGTTCAGGGATGAGCACATGACCCAAGCTGTGCCAATGAGTGGCATCCCTGATATTTCCTGCTGGACCTATGGGAAGATGCCCCTTCTGCCAGGGTTGCTAAGCTGGGAAAATGTTATCCTGGGGATGCTAGTGGCAGGGCCAGCTGTGTAATTGTGGGCCCAGTGCAAAATGGAAATGCAGGGCCCCCTGCTCAAAAAGCAGGAAAAAGTGCCACTAATGGCGCCTAGAACGTGTTTCCTTCCTTCCGCAGGCTCTCAACTTGTCATGGTGTTTTTCTGTTTGCTATTTACTGTCATTCTAAGTAAGGAAAAATAAACATTTTAAATGATTAACATGAATCTTACCATTCATCTCTATATTGTGCAATACCATAGTTTAAAATGCAAATATTAGAGTATTTAATTCGTGTAACACGAATTACACGATTTGTATTTTGTGGCTTGTCCCTGAGGGTGCCTTGAGCTGGTCAGAAAAGACAAGCAGAAACCAGACTCAGGAAGGTTATAGGAGGAGCAGCTGGCCGAGGGGATATTCCAGAACCCCCCAGGCACCCCTCCACCCTGCCGTGCATGCCCACGTGCATGTTCCCTCCCTCCCTTGGGCCTGACAGTTGCTGGATTACCCCTTCCACCAACCACCAGACTGATGTCCTGAGTCCTGGCCCCGGGCTGGGACCTAGGCACCTCCCCTTCCCACAAGCCCCGCCTCCACCTCCAGCAGAGGGGTAACTCCCAAGGATCTCAGTACCCAGATAGAGGGTAGGTAAGAGGCTCGCCCCCTCCTGCACATGGTCTCTGGTTGGCCAACCCAGGGCAAGGAGGACGGCCACCACGCCCTGCAATGCTGCTGGGCACGTAGCCTGACCCCAACCCTCCCTAAGCCTGTGCCCAGGGTAGAGGGCAGCAGTGGTCACGCGGAGGGGGGAGGCCAGGCAGGGCTGGGTGCCAGAGTGGAGGACAGAGGACCTGTCCCAGGGAGGCAGGGAGGCAGGATGACATGTGAGTTGAAATTCTAAGCCCTCAGCGCGTGCTCCATTGTCCCATCAGACTTCACTTCCAAAACAGATTCAAAGTCAAAACGATTATGGATTTCAAGACGGTATAAATGTTAAGCCCCATTAAGACAGCAGAGCGTTAAACCCCAGGCATGGAGTCTTTTGAACTCATGGCCCTTGGTACTGGCCATGTGCCCGTGAAGCTGGCCCTGGCTGGTGGCCATCTTGCTCACGCCCCAGAGAAAACCTAAGAGGAGGCCAAGGAGAGACAGGAAATGCCAAGAGACAGTGAGCGAGCCCTGTTGACATCATGTGAGCCTCTGGGTCCAGCTGTGCCTGGAGCTAAAACACCATGGACTTCCCAGTTCCAGAGCCAATTAAGCTCTTCTTTGCTTAAGCCAGCTTTGGTTGAGTTTCTGAGGCGTGAATAATGCGGGACCTGCCTGGGAATCTGGAGACCTGGATTCCTTTCTTGGCTTAAAGAGTTTTGGAACTGTCTGCCCAACTGTGGGTCACTCAGAGATCTGACTGCCCCCTCCCCACATGGACTTGTTCTGTTCTCGGCCAGGTCTGTTATCTGTGTTAGACCTCCGGTTCTTTGTCCCAACAAAAGGTAGCTTTATTTCCTCAGCCTTCCAGCATTCCTCAGGCTGGCTGATGTGGGTGTCAAAGGAGACCCTCACGTCCCACCCTGGGGTGGGGGATGTATGCGTGTGTGTGGCTTGGAGGGTGGCTGGGGGCCAGGGAAGGAAAGTGAGGAAGGTGTGTGGGAGTGCTCAACAAATGTCAGAAAATGACTGGATTGGGGGGCAGAGCGGGGTTGGAGAGGAGTTAGAGACCCAGGGGGTTGGGGGTGGGGAAGGGGCTGATTGGGGGAGGGTAGGCAAATCACCTCTCACCCACTGTTTCTCCTTTAACCCACTCCCTGGACAGGACAAATAGTCCATTCATTCATGCGTGCATCCATCCCTTCATTCATTCCATCGCCAAGCCTGTGTCCTGAATGAAATTGTTAAACACGCACGGAGTAAATGTTGACTGTGACGCATAGCCAGGCCTTGAAGATACCCAGACACCTTGTTGGAGGTTAACCTTGAAAACACGATCGCAAATTTATGGAAAGACACAAAAAATCCAACAGAGTTTATAGGACACTTCCTCTGCTCTCCTTCCCCAGCCCCAGAGTGAAAAGAACTTGATAGGGTCCCTCTGGAAAAAGGTGCATCTTCTTACTTCTTAGGTCATCAATTTTGTTCAACAGGAGAGAGTCAGTAGAATAACTGTCCTGCATTTTGCAGGGAAAATGTCTGAGCAGAGCTGACCAGTGATGATACCGCAGCTCTTGTTTATTGGGCACCTACTGTGTGCCAGGCGTGGTGCTGTAGAAGGCTCACTGCATAGGTGGGTACTCACAGCATCCTCATTGTGAAGAAGAGGGTTTGGAGACTTGGAAAGGGGAAGTGAAGAGCCTAGTGTTGCCTAGAAAGTGGCAGACCTCGGTTTGTAATCAGGTCTGTGTGGCTCTGGAGTTTGGAAGGACAAGCCCGGGCTTCGGACAGGCGCCCCGTGGGGAGGTGGCCCTGGGAAGCCCTCTGGCGCCTGGCCTCTGCGTGCTGGTCCACGCTCACTCATCTGATATTAACAACTTCCAGGGAGGGGATGTTGCACAAGGAACCCATATATAGCCCTACGTCCACCCGCTCACCCTCCCTCTTTGCTGAGGGTCCCTTGGATGGGTGTGTCCTTGGGGCTCAGTCCATTGGAAAGAGGGACAAAGCTCGGCTTGGCCTGGAGCCTCAGCCGAAACTGGTTGGGGCAGCTGCTCCAGACGGTTGTTATACTGGTTTATCCCCTCCCTCTGCCCCCACCAGGCACACCCCCCGCCACCCCATTGACCTGGGGGAAAGAAGGAAGTTCCTATAACACCAAGAATCACTACCATTTCTTGAGTGCTTGCTGTGTGCCAGGCACTTCGTGAAGGCCCTTCATGGATGGTCACTGAATCCTCCCGTCCCTGCCTTCCTTTTTGGTCCCATCTCCTGCCACTCTCCCCGTTGCCCTCTCCCTCTTGGGAGCCTTCTTCCAGTTCCAACACGCCAATGAGTTCCTGTGTTTACTCTTTGCACTTGCTGTTCCTTCTGCCTGGAACGCTCTTCCATCATTGTTCTTCCCGCTAGTACGGTAGAGATTTCTAGGGCCCACCCATCTGCTTCCCAGACCGCCAGGGGCACTGCCCCTCCCAGGCCCCTTGCAGTTAGGCGGGGTCAAGGGACTAATTCGGCCAATGGGCTGTGAGTATAAGTGAGGAGAATCGCTTCCATTGCAGAATAACCTAACTCCTGAATCGCTGAGTCACCGCATGGGGGAAAGCATCCTGGGAGAGTTGTCTGATTTAGTTGGACTTTGCATGGTCAAGAAATTAATCTTTGTTGTGTTAAACTGCTGAGATTTGGGGATTAATTTGTTATTGCAGCAGAGCTTATCTTACACTGACTAATACAACTGACCTATTTAGATCTCAGCTCATATATCACCTCCTCTGATCATCAAAGTTAAAGTGGTGCCACCAGCTCCTCACCAGTCTTCTCTAGCCCTGTTTTATTTTCCTACCACACTTATCTCACTGTTCAATGGTTCACTTACTTGTTGTCTGTCTCTCCACTGGAATGTAAGCTCCATAAGGGCAGGGCCCTTGTCTGTCTTGTTCATGCTGCGTCCTTGGTGCCTAGCACAGTGCCTGGCATATATAGGTACTCAATATATATTTGAACGAATGGATGAATGGATGCATTTCTTGAATGAGTCAGTGACATAGGCAGATGACCATACTCATGGGTAGATGTGGAGTCTGATATTGCCACCTGCAGTTTTCTTACTGTGATTAGACACAAGCCTCAGATCATCAGAAGGCTGGAAGCAATGGTTCCTTTTTCTACTTTTGGAGCATCAAGACTGGGTTAGGACCTTACTTCTTTCCTCCCGCTCTATCTCTTCAGATGAGGGAACCTGGGCCTGCTAGGAAAGCAACTCATCCCAGGTCCCAAGGCGAGCCTGTGACCCAGAGCCAGAACCTGCCCCTGGGTCTCCAGAGATTCCTAGTCCAGAGCCCTTTCTGCCGAGCTTTGCCACTTCGTCTTTAGTTTCAGCTTAAGTTGCTGAAGACGTTTCCCAAGCACTTTTGCCTCTTACTACCCACCTGGCCAGGTAATCTAGCAACTCTGAGCAAAACATTCTGTGATGATCGATGGAAAGGACTGGGCAGAGCTGGGACAGGGGTCAGAGGTGAGAACAAGCAAAGCTCCCTCCAGGATGTGTCCTCAATGTTTGTCCTTTTGTCTCACAGTCTCTTAACAGAGACAGAGGGCAGGAGGCTGACTTCTGGTGAGCCACGGCTTTTTGGTTGAGTGTTCTGTTCTCAGGGGTTGAGCCTGCCCCAGACAGGTTGCATATCGCTGCTCCCCGCTCTCTGCTCTGTAGCAGACTATACATCGATGATAGCACCTGTCACATCACAGTTTTCTCTGAAAAATATAGTGTTAATTTTTTCTTCTGAATATAAAAGTGATACATGCTCATTGTAGAAAACTTGGAAAACATAGAAACGTGCATATGATAAAACAAAGGTCATCTATATTCCCTCCACCTTTCAACCGTTTCAACGTTTTCCAGCTTCTATTCTGTCTGTTTTATCTGCACATGTGAATCGATAATGTTACCTGTACCCCAGATGTCCCTAGGCCCTGCCAGCTGGGGGTGTACAGGTGGGCATGTTAATTTCAGCATGTCCCTCTCCATCCTTCTGGCCAGCACCTTGGCCTCCCCTCAAAGCCTTTTCAGTTAGGTCTGGGAGTGCCTGGGGGAGACACACATGAGCTCCAGCCAAGTTCCTCCATTTTGGCCTCCTTGTGGGTACCCACTGCCCTAGTTCCCCGAGGGTGGCTTCTGTTGCTGCCCCTGTCCTGGGGCCTGCAGCTTCCCCTCCCCTGGTGATTCCTGAGTGGCAACGCTGGGAGGCATCAGATGGCCCTGGAACCTCATTACCCTGCTGAGGAGCAAGGGAATGTTCCTTTTCCAGAGCTGTGTTGGCTGTACTTAATCACCCAGGCCCTGAGGCAACCATGCCTGTGCCCTGGGTCTCCCCATGTCCCACGTGAAAATGCCTCCTTTTGCTTGGCTTGCAGCCCCTCTCTCTGGAGGACATCTTTCGTCTGTCACCTGTATCACCCTTTTCTGAGAAGAGCATCCCTTCTCTGCCCATGAGCTTCCAGTGGGCACTACCAAGCCCCGTCCAACCCTGGCTGCAGGTTTGGGACAGAACAGGGTCCTTCCCTGAGATCTTCTGAGTTGGAAACAGGAGAAGAGGACAGTCCTTCTTGGGTGGAAAAGCCATGGGATGGGAGTCCAGGAGCTGCCTCTTACAGCTGTCGTGAGAAGTGGGTCTGCAGTAGGAGAGTGGCGTGCTCAATGCAGAGAAGAAAGTCACAGGAGGCAGAGAGAGCATCTGGAGATTTGTCCCTGGATCCAATTGTACCTGAAGCCAGCCGCACCCCTGCCCACTGTACAGTTCAGTGCCATGAACCAAGAAATCCCACCTTTTGCCCAAGCTGGTTCCATTCAAGTCATTGTTCCCTACCATAAAGATCCTGACAAATACCAGGAAGAGGTCAGTCCCTGCCCTGAGTGGGGTGGGATACAGACACCGCTGTCCTGTGTGTCTCTCCATCCCTCCACCCTGCTAGTTCAGGTTCAGCTGGAACTTACCAATGTTACTGTTTAGACAACAGCAGGGTCATTTGACAGCTCGCATTGTAATATGTTATACATTCTTCTCCACGAGACTGTGAACTCCAGCAGAAAGATTGGCTACTTCTTTGTCATGTGACTTCTGGCAAGATTTCTCATTTCTAAAACTAGGATGCTCATGGTATCTATCTCTGAGAGTAGCTGGGAAAATTAACTGAGTGAATACATACAGAGGGATTTGCTGTCCTTTTATCTGCTGTTCTTCTTCTCAGTACTCAGCTCAGTGCTTTGCACTGGCCAGGCACTAAGTGGGCACCCTGCAAATGCGTGTCCCATGCATGGAGATGCAGAAAGACATGCCCTGCACCAGAGCGACACCCACGGACACACACACACACACACAGGATAGTAGCACTCAGATCTCAGCATCCTACACAGTGACCCTCCTGGGAGCCCAGGGCATCCCCAGCCCCTGGCTTCTCTGGAGGGCAGCCTGCAGCTCTCCCAGGCTCTCAGCTGTTATCCCCGCAGCTCCACATTGCTGGGAGCACAGCTTGAAGCCTGGCTCTGCTTTACACCACGTATCAAGGACAGCAGGACCTGTGGTGTTCTAGGAGCTGAGGGAAGTATGTGTGTGTGTGCGTGCGCGCGCGTGTGCTGGTTAACTTGGGGGGACCAGGGGCTTGCTGGAGCTCTCGCTTCCAGAACTGCTGTTCTCTGAAAGCTCCGTCTCATCACTCCCTAAGTCCCCCAGTCTCTTCCAATCTCCCTGCCTCCTCAAGTAGCCCCCCACACTAAGTCCTGCCTGGGGGCTCTTGTGGGGTCTGGCTTGGTCTTTTTCCTGGAAAGGGCAGGGCTTGTCTGTGGACCTGGGTCTCTGGACTCCCGGTTTGCCTGCCGGCCTGCCCCCTTCCCCCTTTCCCAAGACCCTCATGGCCCGCATCCTCCCCACGCCCCCCCTCCCCTCAGCCTTTCAGTTGCTCTCAGCTGGGGAGTATTATTCTCTCAGGATGTTCTGGAAGAGCACGCTGTGAGCTGTGCCAACCTCCGGGGAGGGGGCGTGGCCTTGAGTGGAGTGACGATGCTCCTTAGAGCGTCTTGTGTTGGGGACAGTGCGTTCGGCCAGGTGCGGCCTTCAGTGTGGTGTGTACTGTAACATCAGCGCTGCTTGTGTTACCACTTTGTGTGGAATGTCTTAGTGTGAGGTAGGTGGCCAGGGGGTTGTGTTTTGGGTCGCTGCGCATTGTGCTCAGGGCATTAACCCTTTGTGTGGCTACCCAAGGTCCCTGGGCCCTGAAAAGATAGTTGGGTGGAAGGGCACCTCTCTTCCAGGTGCTTCCGGCGCCCTCCTTCCCCTCCCCACGGTTTCACTAGATCCCAGTGTGCCTGAGGTCTCTTAGCACAGCTGAAGCTCAGAAAACCTGGCAGAGGGGAGGAGAACCCCGGTCCGGGGTCCTGTTGACTTCAGAGCTCTTATTTCACAGGCCACCACCCACACTCCTTTGCCGTAAGGACAGGTGGGAGTTCCCAAGCCCCCTCGGCTGGTCCCTTCCCAGGCCCAGGTCCGCCCTCCCAACAAAGGCGGCCGACCACGTGCCCCCTGCTCCCCGCGGGCCTGGAGTGGGGATGCACGCAGCCCCCGGTTCCCGCTCTAGCCAGGGCTAGATCCCGACGCAGCGCTGTGCCCCAGGTGGGCGCCCAGCAGCCCCCAGCAGCCCCGCCGCCCCCGGCTGTGCCTCGCCCACTCCCAGCCGCTGCCGCTGCAGCACCCTGGAAGAGCGCTAGGGGGAGCTCTGGCAACTGGCTTGGTGGATTGAATCAAAACCGCGCATCAAACAGCTCTTCCTCGGACTTGGCGGGGTGGGGTGGGGTGGGGGGAGGATGGGGAGGAGGGCGACACGCCGTTACCCTTCCTCAGCAGCTCCAGACTATTCCCGTGGGAGGCCGAGAAAACAGCCCTGGGGGGTGAAGGTGCCTTTCCTCCCCGTAACTCACGCCTCCATAGCCTCCCTCTTCCTCCATCCCCATCGCGGGCCCTTCGCGGCCCCCCGGGCTCTGGAGTGTCCCTGAGAACTTCGCCTCGCGCGACACCGGCACCCAGAGCCCAGCGGGCTCCTGGGACTGGCTTGCGTCCGCCTCTCGGAGACTGGGGTGCGGGGCCTCTCGGCGGCAGCCCCTCCTCTCGCTGCGGGAGGCGTGAAGGCTGGGGTCGGGGACGTGAGTCGTCCTGCAGGGTGGCTCGTGCAGCAAAGCTCGGGGAGCGCAGGGGCGAGAAAGAGAGCGAGAGGGCACTGGGGAGACCGCCAGGGACGGGGGGGGGGCGGGGAGAGAGAGAGGGAGAGAGAGAGAGAGGGAGAGAGAGGCACTATCAAATAGCAAGCTGCCACTTTGCTTTTTTTCTTTTTCTTTTTTTCTCTTTCTTTCTTCCCCCCCCCCCCCTTCAATCTTTGCTATCCCCTCTTACGCTGGAACCAACCCGCGCGCCCCCGAGCCCGAGGCGCGGCTCCAGATGTGAATTTGGTTCCAGGGGGGAGGACGCGAGCTTCCTCGGGGCCTTGGCACATTCTCCCACTCTGAGGTCATTCCGTAGGTGGTCAGCGGGGAGAGCGCGCCTGGAGCCTTCCTGCCTACATCCACTGGGGAGGGAAGAGAGGCGGGCGGGAGGGAGGGGAGAGGGAGAGGGGAGGGGCGCGAGGAGGGAGGGAGACGCCGCCAGCACACCACCAAGTGGCACCGAGCAGTGATAACAAACTCAACTTAAAAAAAAGAAAAGGAAAAGGAAAAAACTTCCCCAAGTTGCAGCCCGAGATGTGCGGACGTGCGGGCGGAGGCGCAGGGCTGGGAGTGTGGGTGGCCCGCAAGCCCCCCGGCGTCCCCCGGCTGCTCTCCCCAGCCGAAGAGAGCTCAGACGTGAGGCCGACCAGGCCCTGCGCCCCTGGCAGGTCAGGAAATGTGCTGGAGGCTCGCTCGGCTTCCTGATGGAGACCCTGGGGGCGGCCGGTTCCCGTGGGGGATAGGCCCCTCTGGGGAGGGGGGCCCGGGAAGCGCGCAGCGCCGGCTTCTTCCCCAGCAACCAGCACCACACCCCCATTCCGCTCCCACCCCCGGCCCTGCGGATGTGGGCAGATCCTGCCCTCCCAGGCCCAGGAGAGCTGGGGTTTGCCGGAGGGTAGGGGTCTCTCCTCACCACCCTCTATCCTCCCCTCCACCTCCAGGCCGACCTGAAAACAAGGCACCGCCATCCTCTATAATCGACTTTTTATTAAGATTATAAATTTAAACAAATAATCTGAACAGTTTTACCCGGTGATATACAATTCAGTATGCACAAAAATACAGGGCAATGAGGGAGAAGGGCCAAGAAAGGAAGGGTTGGCAACTTGTTTTGGAGTCCACATGGTGCTGATGATAGAGAACCAGAGGGGCTGCAGACCAACCCCACCTTTTTACAACAAAAGGCTTTAAATTAAACAAGATCTATCGAGCTAAAGACACAGGACGGGGCTGTCACAGGCTCGAACAATGCTGTTTTCATGAAATGCAACCGAAGGCTGAACCAGGACAGTGCAACTTAGAAGCACACACACAAACACCACATCTGACCAGGAACTTAGTGAAAAGTCTCTAACGCAGTCGGCGGTCCCGGCCCCTCCCTCCCTCGGGGCCGCCGGGGATCCAGGTGAAGGAATCGACTTCCTTTTTTGTTTAGTGAGGACCGCAGTGCTGGGCATGATGGGAAATGTAGTCGGCTGTGCCCGCCCCCCACCCCTTCCCCAAACAGTGTCCGAGAGTGTCGGGGTGTCGGGCGCCACCCCCGAGTCTGGAAGACGGGTGGAGGAGGGGAGGAGGACAGAGCCAGAGGGGCGGGGAGAGGAGGGGTTCAAGACACCCGCCCCGCGAAGAAAAGAAAAAAAAAGTTGAAGTGTTTTCATTTCTGCCTTCTCATTTTGAGAACTTTGGAGGCCGCCCCCAGAGAGGAAATGTGACCCAAACGTCCCTTTCGGAGATAGAGTTTGCCTTTGTTTTTGCTCAGGATTTCACAAGACCCATTCCTCACCCCACGGAGGGACTCGGGAGAACGGAGCGCCGGGCTTCCTAGGTCTGACAACTGATTGGAATCGGAGCCCCGGGCCCCGCGCCCTCCTGCGCTGCGCCCCCAGCGCGCCCCGGCGGTCCGGGCGCCCTGCCTCGCCCCCGGCTGCCCGGCACCTCCGCCGGGCAGCAGCCCTTCCTCACGTGGCTGGCTCCTCGCTAAACACCACTGCAATCACTACAGTAAAAAGCAAAAAAAGAGTAGGAGAAACACAAAGCATACTTAAATAGGCGCTTTTTCTCTATGCAAAAATAAAGTCCAAGATCTTAGATTTCTTTTTTTTTTATTTTACAATTTATAAAACATCAGCCATCTCCCTCTGCTCGCCCCCAGCTCAGCCCCGAGTGGCCGGGCGCCCGTTCGTTCCCTCCTCTCGCCCCTTGGCCGAGTCTTTGTCTGGCCCCAGCCCCGCGGGGCCCCGTGTCCCCGTGCCCTCGGGGGTCCCTAGAAGGCGACAATGGCTCGAGTCCAGGCGCCGAGGCTGGCGAGCGCCTGCTTGGCGCACAGCTGCCCGTTGAGCGGCGGCGGCTGCTCAGAGGAGTCCGGCTGTCGGCTCACTAGCCCGGAGAAGCCCGAGCCAAAGATGGAGATCAAGTTTGAGATGTTGGACGCGTCCGGGGACGAGTCCGGGCAGAAGTCCTCGAAGCGGGCGCGCTTGCAGGGGGCGAACGGGACGCCCCCGGGGGGCTCGGCCCCCAGGTCGCCCGCGTCCTCGTCGTCGTCCTCCTCCTCCTCCTGGCCTGGGTAATACTTGCGCTTGCAGCCGGCGGCGGACGCCAGGCCGGGTCCCGGGGCGCCCTGGCCACAGCAGGGGCAGTGGGCGGAGGCGCAGCAGTCCTGGTGCAAGTAGCCGTTCTCCACCGTGGTCACCACGTGAGTGTCCAGGTCCAGCACGGTGGTCTGGCTGCTGCAGTGCACGCCGAAGTCCGAGGGGGCCGGGTACGCGCCCCGGTAGAAGCCGGGGGAGGAGGCGGGGGCCGGGGAGGCGGGCGGGGAGGCGGCGGTAGCCGCCTGAGGGCCGGCCCCTGGGGGCGCGGAGGGCGCGGAGCAGGCGGCCGAGGCGCGAGGGTCCCGCGGGCAGAGCGCGGTGGGCGCGGGAGGCGGCAGCGGCGCAGGACCCGGCTGCAGCGGCTCCAAGGGCTGCCCGCGGTGGGGCGCGCCGTGCGGCGGCTGGAGCGCGGCGCACCCGGGCAGCTCCGAGAGCGCCCCCGCGCCGCCCGCGGGCGCCCCGGCCGCCGCCGCCGCGCAGCCCCTGGGCGCCGGGTGCTGGTGCTGGTGCAGCTGCTGCTGGAGGTGCAGCTGGTGGAGCTGGTGGAGCTGGTGCAGCTGGTGCCGGGCGACAGGTTCGCGCGCCTCCGCGTCCCCGCCGCCGCCAAGTTGGAGCGGGCCGAAGTCGGCCGCGCTGGCCGGCATGCCCGGCGCCGCGTACGCGAGGTGCTGGTGCTGGTGGTGGGGTGGCTGCTGCTGTTGCTGCTGCTGCTGGCGCCGGTAGAGCTCGGCGTAGCGCTCGCTCAGGTAGAGCTGGCGCGCGTTGCGGAGCACGTAGGACACCAGGAGGTTCTTGTGCAGCTTGATGCCGCCGCGCTGGGTCCGGGAGCTGTGGATCTTGCGCAGGGAGATGCTGATCAGGCTCTGGGCGTCCAGGGCGCACTCCATGCTCCCGCGGAGACGGCGGCGGCGGAGCAGCCGCGACCGCTGCTGCTGCTTATGCTGCTGCTGTTTCGGCCTCCAGCCGGCCTCCGGGACGCGCTGGTCAGGGGAAACGGAGCCCGGGTCAGCGGGTCGGCTGCGCTCCGAGAGGAGCCGCCACCATGCGCTGCGCGCCACCCGCGGGCTCGTGCTCCCCAGACGGCGCCAAAGCAATGAGCCTCGGCCGGCCCCGGCCCCAGCTATTTAGCCGGGCGTCCGGGCCCCGCCCCACGCCGGATGAGCCAATAAGAGTGCCCAAAACCTCCCGAGTGACAGACGCTACCCGCCCCGGGGCCACTAGACTGGCCAATCAGACCAAGGCGGTTCCTTTGTGCTATTCAAATACCGAACGGACCCCGGGCCTCCAACGCCGCCGCTGCCTCGAATGTTCTCCTGTGGCCGCGGCGCCGCGCGGGACTCGGAGCCACCGAGGCCGCTGTCTGCGACATGGGTCGCTTCGCAGCCGCCACGTTGGAGCCCGCGGCCGCCCTCGGCTTAGTTCCTGGGAGCCGGGGGTCGGCTCACCTGCGTGCTGCTGCTACGGCTCCTCCCCCTTCCGTACGGCTGGGCCTCACCTGCGGCAGGTGAGCGCGGCTCCCACTCCCGGCCACGCGGCACCTCCTTTCTTACCTACCGCCCCCGGGTGACCCGCGGGCCGCAAGGCTTTTGCAAGAGACTAGTGGGGCCGCCGGCTTGACCTTTGGGGACCCCTCAGGAGAAAGAGATTTCGAGGTACCCTCAGCCGCCGAGTTATGTTGGGCCTGACGCCTTGACTTTTTGGCTGAGGAGACTCAGGGAACACTCGGGGAAGGGCCGTCCTCCCCATTTGTCTGACGGGAGAAACCAAAACATGGTGAATTTTGGTCTCCTCTGATAAGGGGAGGCTTGGAGGCGTGCCCCTCGCCAACAGCTGAGGTCTAAAGGCGTTCTGAGAGCTGACATCCAGTGTCCTAATCACCGGTTCTGTAACCTTTCCTTGCCTTCCTAACTAATAATAATGACAATGGGGACTGTTATTAAGTGCCTAGGCCGGGGCAGGCCCGGCCAGAAGCGCCCTGACTCGCTCCCCGTGACTGCAGGCAGAGCGGGGACCTGAGTCTCTGAGGAGCGGGGTGACTCGTGGCGGAATCCCACACCTCCTAAGGGGCAGAGCTCGGATTTGTACCAGGGCTGTGAGCTCCAGGCGGGAGGCGAATACCAAGGGCCGAGGAACTCGCTCACTTAACTTTTGTTGACACTTTTGTTTTCCTTCTTGTCCTGAACCGTTTACGGGCCACCTCCTCCCAGCTGGGGCCTGATATGGTGGGGACGATCTCCAGGGCGCTCTCCCCCTGGACTGGGAAGCCTGAAAGGGGGTGACTGCTGCTCAGATAGGGGGGGGTCCAAGGCGCCTGGGTGGGAGGGTCTCTTTGAAGTGGTCGGGAGGTTTGCCTGAGGAGGGGGTCCTCGAGTTGGCCCCTGAAGGAGGAAGAGGCTTCACAGAGAGTATGAGGGCTAGGTGGGCCTTGGGGGCGATTGGGGGGCGGTGCTGGGGTGGGACGAGGTCCCAGGAGCAAACTTCCTGCTGTTTCCCCCTCTCCTTGGGATTTCTTCTGAGTTTCCTCTTTCCTTGGGCCTGTTGTCCTCAGCACCTACTTCATCCCTTGGCAGGAGTAAAGAGACCCAGCCAGCCCGTTCTGTACTTTCTGGGTCTCCCCTCAGACTTAAGAATTCTCCAGGTTTGTTTCCTCAAACAAATTTTCAGCATCTACTCAGTGCCAGGCATCAAGGGTAAAAATAGATTTAGGGAGCACGTACCCCACTTTTCAGATGAAGCTTGGGGCACTGACAGTGGAAGGGACTTGCCTGAGGTCCCACAGCTCCAGATCCAGTGCCCTGGCCTTTCCATGCCATCTGTGAACAATCTCAAAGTGGTCTGAGCCCTTGTGATCAGAAGCACCTCTTCTGCCCCCACCCAGAGAAGCCAAGATTGACATTTTAGGGGAACTGTGAGAAAGGGCCTCTTACTTCCATACTATTGGTGATCTGGTGATAGGAACACACAGGAGTGGAACTTGTTTATGTGATAGTACCTGTAAGAATAAAAATATACTGCTCCTTACTTCCCCAGGGCCTGTCTTGACACAAAGCCTTCGTTCGCTTATTTATTTGTTTTTTTAAAATAAATTTATTTATTTTATTTATTTATTTTTGGCTGTGTTGGGTCTTCATTGCTGTGTGCGGGCTTTCTCTAGTTGTGGTGAGCGGGGGCTACTCTTCGTTGCAGTGCGCGGGCTTCTCACTGCGGTGGCTTCTCTTGTTGCGGAGCACGGGCTCTAGGCGCGCGGGCTTCAGTAGTTGTGGCGCACGGGCTTATTTGCTCCGCGGCATGCGGGATCTTCCCGGACCAGGGATTGAAACTGTGTCCCCTGTATTGGCAGGCGGATTCTTAACCACTGCGCCACCAGGGAAGCCCCCATTAGTTTATTTTTGAAGTTCACCTTTGAGATATCATTAGCATGTGGAGGGAAGCGGGAGGTCCTATCTGGTTCTACCATCACGTCTGGGACCCATGGCGTCTGGCACGTTGCAAGATGCCAAGAATGTAATTTTTTTTTAACATCTTTATTGGAGTATAATTGCTTTACAATGGTGTGTTAGTTTCTGCTTTATAACAAAGTGAATCAGCTATACATATACATATGTCCCCATATCTCCTCCCTCTTGCATCTTCCTCCCACCCTCCTTATCCCACCCCTCTAGGTGGACACAAAGCACCGAGCTGATCTCCCTGTGCTATGTGGCTGCTTCCCACTAGCTATCTATTTTACATTTGGTAGTGTATATATGTCCATGCCACTCTCTTACTTTGTCCCAGCTTACCTTTCCCCCTCCCCATGTCCTCAAGTCCATTCTGTACGTCTGCATCTTTATTCCTGTTCTGCCCCTAGGTTCTTCAGAACCTTTTTTTTTTTTAGATTCTATATATATGTGTTAGCATACGGTATTTGTTTTTCTCTTTCTTTTTTTTTTAAATTTATTTTATTTATTTATTTTTGTCTGCGTTGGTTCTTCTCTGCTGCATGCGGGCTTTCTCAGTTGTGGCTAGCAGGGGCTACTCTTGGTTACGGTGCACAGCCTTCTCATTGTGGTGGCTTCTCTCCTTGTGGAGCACGGGCTCTAGGCGCGTGGGCTTCAGTAGTTGTGGCACGTGGGCTCAGTAGTTGTGGCTCGCGGGCTCTAGAGTGCAGACTCAGTAGTTGTGGCGCACAGGCTTAGTTGCTCCGTGGCATGTGGGATCTTCCCGGACCAGGGCTCAAACCCATGTCCCCTGCATTGGCAGGCGGATTCTTAACCACTGTGCCACCAGGGAAGCCCTGTTTTTCTCTTTCTGACTTACTTCACTCTGTATGGCAGACTCTAGGTCCATCCACCTCACTACAAGTAACTCAATTTCATTTCTTTTTATGGCTGAGTAATATTCCATTGTATATATGTGCCACGTCTCAAGAATGTGTTATTAATGCTGATTTTGGACCTTCATTCTGTGCTTGCTGAGAATTTATTGGGGGAAACTAAGACTTTGAGTGTATGTGTCTTGCTCAAGGTCACTCAGCCAAGAAGAGGTCGAGGCAGGATTTGAACCCAGGTCTGTTTCCAGGATTGGAACTCGCTTTAGGTTCTTTGAAATCAGCTGCTTGCTTCTGCCGTGGGTGGATCTGAGTCCAGTTCTCAGGGCTCAGCTCATGGCGAACGTAACCTTGACTTGATCAACACCCCACGACTATCCTGACAACGGCTGTGAGACCAGGGCCTTCAGGACCCGTGAAGGAGCAAATCTCTCTCCAAGCTCAGCTCATCACTGACAGCCATTCTCAGAGCTGCACCCCCTAACTCTGGGGGTCCAGATGGGACACCAGGTAGGGATGGAAATGGATTCCCTAGCCACAGGCTGGGGGCAGGGGAGCCAGCATCCCCTACTTAGCCTCTGCCCCAAGGTGAGTTTGAGCTCTTCTAAGTGTCTTCCACTCCCTGGGGCCAGCTGAGAAGTGGTCAGCCCCGTCTGCGTGGCCCCATTCTTTGGGCCCTCCTGTCTGGGGCCCGCATTCACTTGGTCTCCCCACCTTCTCAAGAATCAAGAGGTGGCTAATGTGGAGGGCTGAGCAGTTGTCTAGCTTAATAAAACCCTTGATCTTTTTTGGGGTGGCCTGGACGGGAGAGTTGCTGCAGCTGTCGTAAGAAAACACTTGCTGAAGGAGGCAGTGGAACAGCTGAGCTCTTTGGTGCCCCTGGGAGCAATGAAGATTGGGGGGCGCACAGTAGGAATTCACAGACGTTTATAGAATGGGTGGGTCACACATAAGGCTTCTGTTCGGACGTTCAACGGCTCAGAGCAGGGTACTACAGACCTTCCAGGGCATCGGGTGTATACGTGTGTGTATGAGTATCTGTGTGCACACGTGTGCAGGAGGGCAGGTTCGAGTGAGACCAGGCTTCTTGGAATGAAGGGCTGGCCTTATTGGTCTGGGCACCTGAGAAAGGTTGGGGCGCTCACCTTTTCCCCCCTGGAGCTGGGAGATTACATCTGGCCCTGAGTCACCGCTCCCTGGAGGAAGTTAATTAATGCCTAAATATTTACCGAGGGTCTGCTGGGACAGTGGAGCAGGGCACAGAACCTCTCGGGACCTGGGCTCCCCCGGTGCTGTCAGCCCCACAGTGGAGCCGTGAACACCTTGAAATGCCACATATGCCTGTGGGCACATTTTGGTCACCCAGTTCAGAAGTGGGAGACATGCTGGGAAGGACCCTGGTCAGCTTTGGGACTTGCCTGGTGGGTTCCCAGGGATTGGTTTGGCGAAGAGGACGCAGAGACAAAAAGGTTAATTGAGGGTTTTGTATTGGGAGGAGGGGGAAGGGGGAGAGAGATTTGGAACTGACACATTCATTCCTTTGTTCAGTGGCCCAAGAGATATTTCCAGAACACTACTCTGGAATTTCTGCAAATGGGTCGGGGAACAAGACGTGATCCTGCCCTCAGGAGGCCACAATTTCAGAGGGAAGCAGACAAGATAAACAGACCAGATGACACAGAGCGATAAGTCTGTGATAGGAAGGACGGGGCTGGAGGAGGGCAAGGGAGAGACCCCAAAGCTGGCCTGGAAAAGGCTTCCTGCAGGAAGCTGAGACTGGGAGGCCAAGGAGGGGGAGGGGCCTTTCACCAGAGAGAACAGCTTGAGGCCCAGGGCCTGGTATGCAGTAGGCACTCAATAAATATTTGTGAAGTAGATCAGTCAATACATGTAAGTATGCAGAAAACACTTAGAATTGGAAGGGCCCTAGGCATCGGGCTGCCCCCATCCCTAATTTCAGATGGGTAAACTGAGGTCCAGAGAGGAGGAAGGATGTGCTGAGGTGTCGCCCCGAGCTGGGACTGGAACCCAGACGTCCCACCTCCCAGTCCAGCCTCTGGCTGCCCCAGCTCGCTGTCTCCGTGGCTTGGAGTGGGCGTTGCTCCGTGGGGACTGAGATTTGGGACTGTGGACAGTGGCAGAGAAGGCATGGGGCACAGCTGACCACAGGGGTCACTGCTGAGTCCTCTCTGAGGCTGTGGAGCCAGTGGTGTTTGGACGAGGGAGCCCCCTGCTGTACCCCACGAAGGCTGTTCTGTGGCTGATGGGCCCTGGGAAGCTTGGCTGGGGTCCTGGAGCCGGGGAGCCTTCCTTCTGCCCTGAAGAACCGTCATCCTGTCAGTGTTCCAGGCACAGCTTAATGACCGGTCTGTGTTTGCCCAGCGTGGTCCTGGGCAACAGGCTCAGTGCCCAGGAAGGCATCATGGCTCCTGGCTTCATGGTCCTTAAGTGTAATGTGGAAGGTTGACAGCAGCTTGGCTTTTTGGAGCTCTTGCTCTGTGCCAGCCACTGGGCCAAGCGCTTTGCATGCTGGTCTCCTTGAAGCCCCACGCCAACCTCTGGGGCAGGTTTGGTTATCATCTCCATTTTATGGATGAAGCAACTGAGGCACAGAAAGCTTGGGTGATTTGCCTGGGGTCACCGAGCAAGGAAGGAGAAGTGACTGCAATCCCAGGACTCTGGGGAAGTGGGGGCACTGGGAGCAGCAGGGGAGGACTGGAGACCCCCGCTGCTACTTTTGGATTCATTGGCCTTTTGAATGATTTCTGTACTTATCGATGGAATGTGCATACAGGGCGGATGTGATCTGTCACCTGGGGTCTCTGCCCAAGCACCTGACACCGGCTGGGTACCCATTTGTTTGTTCACTCACCCATTCATTCATTTATTCATTCACTCACTCAATAACCATGGATTAAATACTGGCCAATGAGCAGGCGCTGTGCTAAGAACACCAGGCAGCTCTCCCTGCCAGAGCGGGGCTGAGGATCCTTTTAATCTCCTAGGCCAACCCCGATTGATTGGTAGTGTCTGCCCGGAACCCTGGGTTGGAAGGGATTTGGTGTGTGCTCCAGTTGATTAGTGATGTCTGCCAAGGGCTCAGCTGGGAGCCTTTACGGCAAACCTGCTGGGTAGCTGCCCCTGGGATGAGGATGGAGTGTCTGTTCAGCGCTTTGGACATCTGGGCTGGTTCAGTAGACAGAGTGGGTCTGGAGGTCAGGAGAAACGGGTTCTAGCCCCAGATTGGCCTATTATCCTCAGGTAATGCGCATCGCCTCTCTTGGGCCTCAGTTTGCTCATTTGTCACCTTCCTCCAGGAGGCAGTGTGAGCATCAAATGACCGGAAAGTGCTTTGAAGAGTTGAGGGGATTAGTACTGAAATGGGAAACTCCCCCCACCGCCTCACCTGCTCCCTCTCTTTTCCTTTCTCAAAACCCTGCCAGAAGCAGAGCGTGCTGGGCAGGCCAGAGTTAATCCTGGGCCGGCCCTGGGTGTGTGTGTGTGTGTGTGTGTGTGTGTGTGTATGGGTGGGTGGGGGGTGGCTCAGAGGTTCCTGGCTCAGAGTTGTTTTTATAACTCACTTAGTACAGACCTTTGTCCCCTCACCGGCCTCAGCTGGGAGTTCCTAAGGAATGAGAAGCTCCTTGGATCTTAGGAACTGAATCTGAGATTTTTTTTTTTTTTTTTTCATTTGAGTAGTGGGAGCTGGTGTATGTGCCACCTGCCACCTCCACCTCTCTACTCAGGGAATAAAATTATAGACCATTGTGCCAGGCACAGAACTATGTTTAATATGGATTTTTTCATTAATCCTCAAAACAATCTAATGAGGTGGGTAGCACAATAATCCCCATTTCACAGTTGAGGAAACTGAGGCCCAGAGAACTGAAGTTCTGGGGCCACACATCTCCTGGCTGCTGCTGGTCCGTGGGTACCAGATTCTGATCCGAGCTAGAGAAAGACTGTGTCATCCATTCTTGACCAGCTGTGCCTCGTCCTTGGTCTTTTGTCCATTCATCCATTTACTCATTTGTTCACTTCATCCTTTTGTTCCTTCACAAATATTAAGCGCTTACTGTGTGCCAGGCTCTGCATCAGCTCCTAGAACCAGGACAACCCCACTCTCAAGGACCTTACCTACATTCCAGACCAGACAGGAAACAAACAAGAAATAAGTAAGCAGATAAATAAACAAGATTGCAATGAGGGTGATAAAGAAGTAAATAGGGCTTTGTGATGGGGACTTGTGGCAGGGGAGTGACCAGCCTCGAAGGCACACTGGTCAGAGGGTCCCAAGCTCCCAGCTCTCCCCTGGCCCCCTCCCCTCGCCCCACGCCGGCCTTCCCCAGGCCCAAGTCCCTGCTTCGCTGGCCCGAACTCTCCAGCAATCTGTTCTGAGCTCAGGCTGTACTCCTGTCCCTCCTACTCCCCACAACTGGTGAATTTTTAATGCTGCTTACACGGAACAAAGCAGAGTTTTTGTTTTTGTTTTGAGAGCATTTCTCAAAAAAATACCATTTCTCAAGTGTGTGTGCGCGCGTGTGTATGTGTGTGTGCGCTTGTGTGCGTATGTGTGTGTGCGTGTGTGTTTGTGTGTGTGTGTGTGTGTAGAGTGAGAAAGAGACAGCCCAGTGAGTACCAATCATCTGTCCTCAGTTCATCTCCTGAGTTCCTTTTTATTTAAAAAAATTTTAAAACGTGGGGCTAAGTAGGATCTCAGTTCGGGACTTTGTGCTGGTGAAAGGGCACCTGGGGGGGCCCTCGACATCCATGTCCTAAGCAAACCCACCTAGTCCCTGGGGGACCCAGGCCCCATCATTACGTTTGTCATACAGATGAGGAAACCAAGGTGCAGAAACAAGAAGTATCTGTGTGGGTCCTCCCGCTAATGAGTGGTGGAGAGGGAGGCAGGAGTCACATGGCTCCACACTGCCTGCCCCATCACACACTCACACACACATACACTCTCTCTCTCACACACACACACACACACATACACACACACACTCAGGGCTAAGTGAGTTACCTAGTCACAGCTCTGGCCTCAGGAGGGGTGGAAATGAGGCAAGGAGCCCAGCCTGTGACCTCAAAGGGGCTGGGATTAATCTGGCCGAGAGGGAGGAAGGGGAGAGAGACTTACAGGTTGGAGAGTGAACCCTTGTGGTTTGTGCTGGGGGGTCAAAACCTTTCCCTAGAACTAACCCCAGGATGTAGCAAAGTGGGTCTCCGCCTTGTGTCCTTGGTGGTGGCTCCCAGTGCCCTCCCCTTAGCCTATTTATTGAGCATTTACTGTGTACTAGCCACCAAGTTCTTGACATGAATCATCTTATTGGATCCTCATGATAGAATCTATGACTAAAGTACTTTTATTATCATGCCCATTTTACAGATGAGGATGCTGAGGCTCAGAGAGGTGAACTGACTGGAATCTAGACTGGCTTGCCTCCACACCTGGCTCTTTTAACCCTGACACCTGGGGAAGCAGAGGGCAGGAAAAAGAAGGTGGCCTCCAGGACTCTGAGAGCTGAGGCTGGTGAATATCCTTGTGAACTTGTGAACCTTTGATGCTGTTCTGGTTCATCTTTTCAGCCTGATTTCGCTGGTTCATAGTGCTCAGGGTTGGGAGGTGGTTTGCCCCATCACTGATCCTCTAGGGACAGCAATGGCTGCAGCCTAGAGCCTCATCTTCCTTTTGTGCTGCCTCTTCGTAGCAGGGTCTTTCCTCAGTGCCTGGTTTTCCTCCTTGGCAGTGAGGAGATCTTTAGTCCCATTCATTTCTCATTCATTAGAAAATGGGAATGATTTTCATAAAGGTCTGGGTGAGTTGGGCTATGCTCTGCTGCAGTAACAAATAATTCCTGAAATCTTAGGGACTTGACCCAATAAAAATTTCTTTCTTTCTCAGTCCAATGGATCAGACAGCTTTCCTCCAGCCTCCTCCCATTGTCAGTTCCACCATCCCAGATTTTTTTGCTTTCAGCCTTGCACACAGGGGAGGTGGGAGCCAGTATGTGGATGATGCTGCAACATGTCTTATGGTGAAGTCCAAATTTGCATTCTTCCCTTCCATTGGCCAGAATGGAGTCACATGGCACCACCTACCTGCAAGGGAGGCTGGAAAGTGTAGTCCTCAGTTGCACACAGGAGGCAGACGGCCTGGTTCAGTGAATACACAGCTTTGTCACTGACATGAAGGCCTTGAAGAAAGCAAAAGCAGAGCTTCACCAAATTGTGGACCACAAAAATAAACTAAAAGGCTCTTAGCTGGGGACAGGGTGGGGAGGGCTTCTTATCACATGGCTACCAAGAAAAGTTTATTTTTTTAACATGTCTGTCTGTCTCCCCTCCTAGACTGTAAACTCCCTGTGGGCAGAATCCACAAGCAACTCTCTGTGCTTGATACCTTATTTAGTCCCTAGCCAAGAATAGATGCCCAATTTCTATCTGTTCAATGAACAAACATTATCTGTGCGAAAGGATATTGGTGAACAACTGTTTTAGCTTTCCATATATCAGATGTGGACAAAAATATTTTTTAACATCAGTCTAGAATGGAAGTCCCTTTTGAAAAGAAAAAAAAAGTTTTAATCAGTCTTGTCCTTTCTTAGTGGTGAACACAGTTTTTGACCAACAAGTGTCATTCATTGCTGATTTGTTCTTTGATTCTTTGATGACTGGAGGGAGAGATTGATTAACTCTTTCAACATATATTTGTGGAGTGTCTGCTATGTGCTAAACCCTTTCAGGATATTAGGGAATGGGAAAGGACAGTCATTCTCCAGTGGATGCAATATACTCGGAGATGAGGCTATTCCAAGGTAATGAAATCAGACACCATTTAATTCTTTGGAACCATGGCTTGATTTCTCACCTGTAGTACCAAACACTGAATTTAATCTATTCTAAGGCACCCACTCCCCGCCCTGCCCTTCCCCCCGCCCCCATCTAATACCTCTGAAATTGTGATGTGTCTTACCATTGTTAACATCCTAGATTTGACAAAGTCTGGATATTTTACTCATTGGACTAATTAACATTTATAAGACACATCATGCAACACACCGAATCACCCCATATTTAGTGACTAGTTCTGTCCCCATGTTGTTAAAGGCAGCCCATTTGGTATTTTCAGAGTCGCGGAGAAGGGATGGAACCATCATTTATTGAGAACTGAGTACATATGAGGCACAGCACTCGCTGGTTCACAGCACAGGACTTCCAAACACCCCGTCAGGCACCTTGTTGTCTCATCCCCAGTTTACAGATGAAGAGACCAAAGCTTTTCTAGAATCCCTCACTGGAAGCGCCGGGGTTCCAACCTGGTGCTGTTCTATCCCATGTTCTGAATCATCCCTCCACCACTCTGTGCAGACACCCCCCCTGAGATGTAGTCATCAGGCCCATTTCCCAGATGAGGGTACTGAGGTGTACAGAGCTCACCCAATTTGCTTAAATTTACAGAGTAGGAAAGTGGCAGAGATGGGGTTTGAACTCAAGTCTTTTCTTTTCCAGAACACAAATGCTTCACAACTCTACTCTCCTGCCTTTGGCTTCTTCTTTCTTCCTTTGAAAAGGAGGCTGGACTGACTGGGGAATCATCCTGAGACTGGACCTTGAAACGAGTCTGTTTGAGCCCCTCCGTCTCCAGGGGTCTGCATGAGGCCGCTCACCAGGCTAATCTTGGCCCAGAGGGACTCGAGGTACTGACGAAGATGAAAAGGCAGCTGGTAAATTAGTGATGGCAGCCAGCCTTGCTTACAGCTCCGGAGGGGCCTGGATAAGGGGAGGTGATCCCTGTAGTGAACATTTTAGTGGGACTTAAGCAGTTTTGGAAATTTGATGGATAACAAGTGTATAACACTGATAGTGGGCTTTGCGGTGAGGTTCCTGACACAGGTTCCAATGCTTCTCCATCCAGGAACAGACGTGGGGTTTGAGTGGCACTGGATCCACCCCCGGCTCCAGGACTGGCCACCCCATCCCCCTACTGGGCAGCAACGGGACATAACTCGAGTCAAAGCCAACCAGTGGAGGGTTCAGGTACTGTTAGGTTAGAGCAAAGCTCAGGACTTTTGTTGCTATGAGGTGGGAATTTCCATCAACCGCATTTTACAGACAGGAAAGATGAGGCTAAAAAAGTAGGATAGATTGGATTATTGTTCAGCAATTCTTCACTCCCCTTCTTCTTGAGGCAGAATAGATTTTCCTGTCCCACTGACTTTGGCATTGGCCACGTGAGTTACTTTGGCCAACAGACTGTTAGTGGAAGAGACAGGATGCCTCTTGAGAGGAAGCCTTAGGAGACATCACATGCTTCTGCCCTATGTCTTGCATATTTGTTATCTGTCACAACAGAATATATCCCATTTGGATTCTGATACCAAAATAATGTGAAGACACACGGGGCACACTTGAGCCCAAGTCACAGCCTGGAGTCAAGTTCAACTGACCTACGGCCTGAAACAGAACTACCTAGTTGAGTCCAGCCTAGACCAACCAGTTGCAGTCAACCTAGAGACCAATGAGAATAAATGTGTAGGAGGTCTCTGAGAGTTTGAGGTTGTTTGTTAAACAGCATCATTATGGCAAAAGCTGACTACTCCATAAGTGTTAAGTGATTCTATGAAAGTCACACAGCTAATGAACGGAAGAGTCAGAGTCTAGAATTTTGGCCTCCCTATCCACTGCTTAACTGGAGTTTTCAGGTAAAGGAGCCAGTAATGAGAACAGAACTGGGGCTGAGGCTTCTCTGTAGGCATTACAGACTTCCTCTAGCTTGCTTTCTTTATCTGTCTACTGGAAATAGCAAACCCAGTGTATATTTACGCATCTCTGCTACTCCTGTGATTTCATCACCACATATCTCAAGTTTGGAGATGGAGAGTTTTGGGAAAGAAAACTGTGTATTAGCAATCTTTCTTTTGTATGAACTTTAAGGAACCTTGGCAAGACAACTAGACAGATGTTTCTCCCCTTACTGAGGGCTGTTTGACAGGTAAGCCAACTTTCTGTTAAAAGAATCTCTTTCTTAGGGACTTAATATCCTTTAGGTATATTTATGGATATGAATTTTCCTTTGAGTATTGCTTTGGCTGCATCCTATAAGTTTTAGTATTCGATGCTCTCATTTTATTTAATGTCCAAATAGTTTGAAACATCTAAGTAGGCTGTAATTTCCTTTTGAATTCCCTCTTTATCTCAAGAGTTATTTGGAAAAGAGTTTTCAAATTTCTACCAAGTTAGATTAAAAGAACCCTCTCTAGCTATTAATTTAAAATTTTTATTTCACTGTGTTGAGAATGTGTTTTACTTTGGAATTTGTTGAAATTGTCTTTGTGCCTGAATACCATGATTATTATTTAAATGTTCTGTGGGCTTATTATTTTCAAGAGTGCAAGTTTTCGATAGCTCCAAGTACCTGCAAATACTTGCACTCCAGGTAAAAGTAATCAAACACCTCACCCCACTGCCCCTCCTTGGTATCATATACAAGTGACTGAAAATTAGGGCGCATTTGTTTTTTTTTTTTTAATTTAATTAATTAATTAATTTATTTATGGCTGTGTTGGGTCTTCGTTTCTGTGTGAGGGCTTTCTCTAGTTGGGGCAAGTGGGGGCCACTCTTCATCGCGGTGCGCAGGCCTCTCACTGTCGCGGCCTCTCTTGTTGCGGAGCACAGGCTCCAGACGCGCAGGCTCAGTAATTGTGGTTCACGGGCCTAGTTGCTCCGCGGCATGTGGGATCTTCCCAGACCAGGGCTCGAACCCGTGTCCCCTGCATTGGCAGGCAGATTCTCAACCACTGAGGGTGCATTTGTTTTAAGAGAAAACTCCCCAAGGTCCAGCCCAGCCCGGGGTCTGTTCTGCTGGTGACTTTGGGTTCCATCTCTTCCTCTGAAGATATGGGTTTTGTTGGTTGGCTCCTGCAGTGTTTGTCATAACAAACATGAATGAATCCTGCAAAGAGGGGGTCCAAGTGGAAGAAGCAGTTAATTAATATTTGACTCCTGCTGGGCATGTGTGGGGGTGGGTAGAAGAGGTTGATTTTTGGTTTTCTAGTTTATTCACTTTTCTGCTTTCCCTTCTGCTAGTTACTGCGTTGGGCTCTCCTCTTTGTTGATAAAATTTGCATTTTAAAAATGATCTGGGAGGTACTGAATAACTATTTGGTCACAGTGAATTTTTCACGAATTAATAATGTTCCAGCTTCTTGCACAGATTCCGGGCCATTTCCTGGGCTCTGGTGGAGGTCTGGGCCATTGCTTTATTGCTGTGGCCGGTTACTAGCTGAGTGTGTGGAATACTCATCACCATTATTTACTTGCAGGGCTCTTCCCCCTTGCTAAACACTCCTGTGCACCATCTTACCATCTCCAGAGCTATGCTGTGGGGGTGGGACATATACTCCTCCATTTTCCAGATAAGGAAACTGAGACTTGAGCAGGTTAAGTCGGTGCTTCTCAAACCTGGCTGTGCCTCAGAACCACCGGAGGGCTTGTTAATTATGCAGAAGCTTGGGAGGGAGAGTGTCATCACACTGACTTTTACGTGAGTCTAAGCACCCCAGACTCCCCTCTGGTCTCAGCTGCCAGCCAGCACTTCCTGCCTCCCAGGGGCAGCTGGGGATTCTCTGGTGGGGGTGGGGGATGCGATGGGTTCCAGAGGTGAGAGAGGTAGGAAAAGGCGAGAGCTCTTCGGGAGGAAGCCGCCTTGTATGCCAGGCTGGGACTGGGCGAAAATTCCTGTCCTCACTCCCTGCTCACCCCAAGATGTTCTGGGACCCAGCTGGACCTCATCCAACCTCTCTCCGTCCCCTGAGTCCCAGCCTGTGCTCAGTTCTGAGGAGGACTCTGAGGAGCACATCGTCTGATGGGGGAGACAGTCATGGGTGGGCTGCCTTCACAGTTAGCCCTCCCCCACACTCAGAGAACACAGTGGAGCAAGTGTCCAGCCCTCCTGTGGTTCTGCAGGCCTGGAAAACAATCCCTTCCTTGCTCCCACCCCTTCAAAATGTCCCTTTCTAACATCACTTCCTCCAGGAAGCCTTCCTTGATGTCCCCATTAGACCTATTCACTTCTCTTTGTCCCCGTGGCTCTGAGCATCTCTGCTTAGCAAACATCCCACAGGTTGGGTTCACACTGATGTCTGTCTCACCTTCTATCCTTCTTCTACCCTCGATGGCCAGCTCCTCCTGAGAGGAGGCACCTGCTTTGGAGGCAGAAAGACCTGGGGTCCGGTCCTGGGACTGCCTGTTGAATTTTTCCCTGGGACCTTGGGAAAAATGATGTCACCTCTTATAGGTTCCATCCCTCCGTCCCCATAACTGGGGATTACAGTTATGTCTGGCCTCATCCCTTCGGCTCACAAGCCCTGGCTCTGCCACATGCTCACCCTGTACAGTAGGCCCTGCTATTTAACCCTTGAGCCTCGGTTTCCTCATTTGTTAAATAGGGATAATAAGAGCACCCAGTTCGTGGGGTGGAGTGAAGATTCAGAGATGACACATAGCCGGTGGGGTCTGGCACAGGCGGCAAGCTTGGTTGAGGCCAGCCCTTCCCAGATAATAACCAAACCCAGCAGCTTCTTCCTTTGTTGTCCCCTCTGTGGAATTTGGCTTGAAGGTGAGAGGAGCCCCCTTCCTCCCTCACCAGAAAGTAAAGAAAGAAGAATCACAGAGGCCACTGCCTGTGAATCTGGCTGCTCCCCTTGCAGACCCATCAAAGTCCGCACACGAATTTTTCAGATAGGAAAACTGAGGCCCAGACTGGGGAAGGAACTTGCTCAGGGTCACACAGCATGGTCCAGGGAGGGCTGATCAGGAATGCAGGTCTCCTAACTGACTAGATTGTCCACCACTCTTCCTTTTTGGGTTGAGTTTGCAGTTCAGGTCCTACAGTCTCAGGACTGGTCTGCCCCATTCATCCATTCACTCCGTCATTCACTTATGTTTAGTAAGCAGCTACTCTGTGCTGGCCCTTCTGCTGAGTACCGTGAGGGTCTCCGAGGTGGCCTGCTGATGAGGCAGGATTTACAGTCAGCTGCAAGTCACAGAAACCCGACCAAGATGGCTTAAACAAAGAACCCAGACAGTCCTGGGGGAGGCAGTCAGAGCTGGGCAGCCTCTCAGGTTGTCCTTCTGGCTTCCTGCTCCGCTATCCCTAGCATGTGGCTTTCATCCTTATGGCACAAAATGGCTGCTTCACCTCCAGGTATCATGATAGCATTCCAGGCAGGAAAATAAGGGTGAAGATCGGGCAAAAGTGAAGGGCAAAGGATAAAAGGCTCCTGCCAGGTGAATTCCTCTTTTTATCAGAAAAACAACCGATTTCCTGGGCGTTCCCAGCAGGAGACTCCTAATTCCATTTCATTGGCCAGAATTGGGTCAAGCAGCCCAGCTAGCTGCAATGGAGTCTGGGAGGTGAATATTTTATCTGAGCATATTTACTCACTTCAAACCAAAGTTCTGTTAGGAGGGGAGATGGAGCTGAAATGGACACCCAGCTGGCCAGTAGTATTCTTACCCACCCGACAGGGTCTCTGCCCTCAAGGAGTCCACGTTTGGGGGCCATGTAGATTTGGACCTTTTCACTGTAGTTGGAAGTAGCAAGCAGCTGGCGTGTGCTCAGGAGAGACCCTCAGTTCTCTTTTACTGTCCTCGGAGGCAGTGTCCTCTGCCCAGCGCAGTGCCTGGCGCACAGTAGGGGCTCGGTCAATATCTGTTGGGGAAACAGGGGAGGAGGTTCTAGAAAGCAGTACTTCCAGGGCTTTTACCATGAGCCAGTTTAACTTCCGCAGTGGTTTAGGTGATGTTTTCCGGGCTTTTAGTTTGGGCTTCACTAAATGCCTCCTCCAGAGATGAGATGGTGCGGGGTGTGGAGGCGGGGGTTGCTGAGACCAGGCCCTCCCTCGGGGAGAGGGCCCACTTCTGTGGCAGGCTTCAGTGATGCTCAGGCCTTAGTTCCCTCCATGGAGACCTGTGCCCTACCTCTGCCACGCCCTGGAACCCGGGAGGGAGGAAGCTGTCCCCTTCACTGAGAACAACGCCGACCCCCAAGTGCCAGGTGCTTCTCACGCATCTTCCACAGGTGGCTCACGACCACCCCCGAGAGAGGACGTGCACATCCGGCCCTGCTCTACAGAGCGGGAAACAGAGTCTCAGCCACTTGCCCGAGGCCTCCAAGCTTGTAGGTGCCGATCTGGGATTTGAACCCAGGTTGTCCAGTCCCAAAGCAGCCACCGTCTGTACCGACGGCCGACGCCACCCCTTCTAGATTAGGAGGCGCTGGTCCTCTGCTCGCTGCGGATGGGCTGTGGCTGGGAGTGGGGGTGGGAGGCGGGAAACTCCCCAGCGGTGGGAAGGCAGATGTGGGTCAGGAGGGAGAGGCAGGAAGAGGTGCCAGGGTGCTGGGGGCGATGCTCCAGTAGCTACTCCCCCGTGTGTGGGGTCGTCGGACCCTGGGCAGGGGACAGAAGCCTGGTGGCATCGCCCTGAGCCTTGCACCCCTCGGCTCTCCTGGTTCTTGGAGTTGACACTGGGCCCAGCGCTCGGCTGGTGCTCGCCAGAGGCAGCGTTTCTCTCCTTCCTTCTTCCTTTTTTCTGAGACGCACTGATCTTGGCTGTGGCGCTACATTCGCTCTATGGGAAAAACTTGTTTTCGTCGGTAAACTCTGGCGCTATGACTCAGAAGACACCCAGGGAGCAGCCTCCTGGTGTCAAGGGGCTGCTCAGCTAATGAGCTAATGTTTATAAAGTGCTTTGAAGACGAAAAATTCCATGCGAAGGCCGAGGGTTTGTGCTGTTATTTGGGGGAGAGGATGAGGAAGGAGGATGGGGCGGAGGGAAGGGGCAAAATATTGCTGAGAAACAGCCCGGAGCCCCTTGGGCTGTGCAGGCAGGCTGGCTCTGCTCGGCTATGGTGCAGGCGCCTGTCTAGGCAGAAGCCACAGCTGCCCCTTTGTTCAGAGCAGGGCAAATCTGAACCGGCCGCACTGCTTTGATTTAGTTTTTCTCGTAGCAGGGGGTGGGGTAGATGGGACTTAAGTGGTCCCTGCCCTCAAGACCCAGCCCTTTTAGGCTGGGACAGTGAACCAAGTCGTCAAAATAGCCCCTTGCCCAGCTGGCGCACAGTCAGCAAGTAGCTCCTGTCATTCATTTGTTACTCATTCATTCATTCAACAATCACTTTTACCTGTGCCAGGCACTAGCCATGGAATGAAAGACAGAGCAGACAGTCCCTGCCCTCTTAGAGTTTACATCCTGGAGGGTGAGATGACATCTAACAGAGCCAGATGTCAACTGCCCTGCAGTTATGAGTGTGAAAGGGCAGAGGAGGAGAGACACAGAAAGTCATGGGTGTGGGAACCAGACCTGTCCCAGCCCAAATACAGGAGTACCAAGAAGGCTTTCCTAGGAGGGGTGGCTCAAAGAAAGAGTGGACATTTCCAGTTCCCAAGCAAAGTGGGAGAGAGAGAGAGCATGTCAGGCAGGGCAGCAGTGTTAATTAGCACATTAATGAATTAATCCAACAAACCCTTAGTGAATGCCTACTATGTACTGTGCACTGGGGATACAGAGGCGAGTAATACAGGTGTAAATCCTGACAACCCCCCTCCCACAAAGCTCACATTCTGTATAATAAGCAAATGAAGAAATAAGTTGAAAGAGAAAGTATCAGCTAGCAATAAGGAATGGTGGTAAAATTAAGCAAGGTCATATGGTAGAGGGGAGGCTCTGGCGAGGCTCCCCGAGATTGTGTAGTGGACCAGGAGGGCCTTTCGGAGGAGGTAGCATTTAAGCTGAGGCCTGGATGATGGAGGGAACCAGCCATGAGTAGACGTGGGCAGTGCAAAGGCCCTGAGGCAGGAATGAGCTCAGTGTGGTCAAAGAACCAAAAGAGGCCAGTATAGAGGCTGGAGTACAGTGAACCCCAAGGAGAGCAATAAGATATGAGCTCAGCAGGGGCCATTCATGCAGGGTTGTGTATCATCAGCATCGTGTTCAGGTCAAATAAAGAAACTCTATTACAGCAGCTTAAACAGATAGGAGATTCTGACTTAGACAACAACAAGCTGGGGGTGAGCAGTCAGGGGTTGGCATAGAGGTTTATAGATGCCACCAGGCGCCCTGGCTCTTTCTGTCTTCCTTTTCACTATCCTCAGCAGGGAGGCCTTGAACTCACATTGGTGCCTCATGGTCACAATATGGCTGCCGAACCTCTGGGCCTCATGTCTGTGTTCCAGGCAGGAAGAAGGGGAAAAAGCTAAAAGCCAAAGAGCAAAGGGTGAAAAGGCCTTTTCCCTGCCAGACTCCATCTCTTTATTCAGAAAGGGAATTGCTCCCCAGGGACTTCTGTTCTATCTCATTAGCTAGAACTGGGTTACATGGTCATCTCAGACTGCAAGAGAGGCTGGGAAAATGGAGTTTTACAATTTTGCTCATCTCTACAGTAGAAGATGGAAAGGGAGAGGGATTGTAATGCCCTTCGGGTTGCCAACCCATAGCTTTGGCCAAAGGCCTTCCTTCCCTTGGAGGGAAGGGTTTGGTGAATTCTGGGGCAAGGAGTGAGCTGGGGTCAGACTATGGACTGTGGATTTCATCTGGAGGGCCACAGGGAGCCACGGACGAGTTTTCAGGAGGAGTGACATGGTTGTATTTGCACTGAAGCTCTGCTATTTAAGCTGAGCACCTGCGATGTGTCGCTGAGGGAGACACATTCCATGCTCGCCTTGAAGACTTGACGGGGGAGTCCTCAGGGCTCAGATTAAACTCGAACCCCTTAGAGAAGAGCCTTCAGCTCCCAGCTGTCTCCTATGTGCACCTCCCGCACGGGCAGCTGTCCCCCAGTCGGCACCCAGTGGCGGTCCACAGATGGCTCCTGGCTGTCCCACAGTGTTGCAATGGGGCACAGAATGGAAAGTGGCTCACACCGGCACCTCTCCTGCTTGTAAAACGCTGGTTTCAGATCCATCATCTTTGGTTTTTCTGCCAGAACTACCCCACGAGGGGGGTGTACTGTGCCCTCCTTTCATTGATGGGGAAACAGGCTCAGGGAGGCGAAAACTTTCGCCAAGTAAGGGCTGGGCTCTGCCACATTGAGGGAGGATGCTGGGCATGAGATGCTTTTGCCCCTGGAACTCTTCCTCACACCACTATGTGCAAGGCTGGGCGAGACGTGTGTGTGTGTGTGTGTGTGTGTGTGTGTGTGTGTGTGTGTTGGGGGGTGGGGCATCTAGAAGACAGAAGACCCAGGCCTTGTCCTTGGGGAGCTTAACATCTGGGGTTGCCTCCTTGTACCAACTTCCTCTGACTTGCTGTGTGACTTAGGGCAAGTCCCCAAATCTCTCTGGGCAAATTTCTTCTTGGGGATAATGAAGGGATTTGCAGGAACGGTTCTGGATTTTCCCACCCCACCCATCAAATTCACTCTTTGAATTTCAAAGATTCCAGTCCATTGTTGTCCACACTCTGTTTGTGTCTGTCTTTAGCTCAGAAAATATTCATCCTCACCTTCCCTGTCCCCTCTGCTCTTACAGCCTCATACTGTACTCTTTTGGACCCAGCACAAATAATTAAGTCTGCGATTAAATGTCCCATGCCTGTCTGCCTGCCTGGACTGTGTGCCAGCAAAGATGGGGACCATGTCTGTCTTTATCTCTGTCTTCCAAGAGATGAGCTCAGGGCTTGGCACAAAGTAGCTGCTCACGGAATAGAGTAGTTGTTGTGATGACGTTGATGATGATGAGGGTGGTGGTGATGATCACGATGAAGATGAAGAAGAAGTGATGCTGGGAGTGACCGTTGCTGGAGTGAAGGGAGACCCGGCCAGGCCTGCAGCATCCTCAGCCCCTCCCTACTAGCGGGCTGCGGAGGCTCAGCATTTCCCTGAGAGACCGCCCAGACGCCTCTTTCCCCAGGCCGCGCCCCTCTGGGGAGAACTACAGTCCCCAGAAGGCCGTGAGGGGTGGTGCTGCCGGCGCTCGCTCCTCCCGGACACGCCGTGGAGCGCGGCGTCATGGGAGTTGTAGTTCAGCCCCGTGGCCCTGCTTGCTTCGCCGCTGGCGCGGACGTGAGCGGAGCAGCCGGGCGCCCGCAGGGCTCGCGGCTCGTGGGGGAGCGCAGGCCGCTTTCCCCGGTGGAGGGCACACCCGTGGAAGGCCCTTTGAATTAACCCTCACGACACTGAGGACCCCTGGATAGCTCGGTCGCATTCTCCCGGGAGCCCTTTAAGAGGCGGGGCCGGGCGCCTGCCCCATCCCTGACTCACCAACCCTCCTCTCACAAACATCAGCCCCCAGCGGCATGCGATCCGGCGCTTTAAAACCCGTGATCTCACTGAAACCTTTCCAGTCTCCACTGGCCAAGCGTTGTCAACTGTGTATCTGGTCCTTTGGGGTCAGGGTGGGGCGTGAGAGGGGGATCACAGGCATTCAACCATCAATCACACATAAGATGACCCCACCTGAGTCGTGGGGAGGGCGGCCCAGGGGCCTGAAAGAGACCCTAGCTATGGGCAAAGGGGCAAATCTTCCAGAGGGCGGTGATATTCAGACTGGGCCGGGGTTGGCCAGATTAGGAGCAGGGAAAGGTGTTCCAGTTGGAGGGAACAGCGTGAGGGAGAGCTCTGCGGCTGGAGGGGACTTGGGGCTAAGAGGCCAGTGTGAGAGGTGGGGAGTCCAGTGGGGGCATCTGAAGGACCTGGAATCATGGTGAGGAGTGTTCATTTGATCTCACATGGATGTGTGTTTCTCAGGCAGGACGGCCGGCCTAAGGGGTCAGTGGCAGAGCCTGGACCCAGCCCAGGGGCCCTGTCTGTGGGTCCTGACTTGCTCCAGGGCAGGGTTGCAGCAAGAGCTGGTCCGGTGCTGTCCGGGAGCTGTTCCAGGAGTCACCAGGGAGATGGGGGAGCTGTGGGTTGGTTGCGGGGCAGGCTCAGCGTCTCTGTTACTGGGAGGGGAAACTGAGGCTTCGGGCAAACTTCTGCTGAATGAGCTTCTGTGTGAGATCCGAGAAAAGCCTTCTCCTCCTCAGACTCTCCAACTGTCAGGAACCAGCCCCGGGAAATAGGGGAGGGTCATTTTCACACCCTCTTCCCATCCCAGATGTGGTAGAAGCAGAACGGATTCAGGCCAGATGTTGGGGATCCGTAGGCCCAGCAAGTTGCATGGGGGTGGAGGGGGCCACGTCTGGAGTTCTGCTGTTTGAAAATGAGCCCTAACTGGGTTGCTGCTCTGGTTTTCTCTGCTTTGACACTGTGGCCAAGAGACCCTGGGGATGCGCTTTTGGGCTCTGCTCACATCTAAAGAGAGAGGCAGGAAGCCCGGGCCTCAATTATGACAGCACCTGGGTTTTGCTTCCAAGGTAACCTTGGCAAATTGTTCTCAGCCTACTCTCTGTCCCCTCTGCCTGGAACCCAGGCTCCGTATCTGGCACCTTGGGCTCGTGGACTGCTGGGGAGTGTTCTAGATACGTGAGAAAGCCTAGTAGGAACAAAGCCCCTGTGACCCCATCAGAAACGCTGGGTGCCTGTGCTCTGGGTGAGGATGGGGTCATCTCAGTGTGGCTGCGTCCCCCAGATCAGAGGCCTGGCTGGCTGTGGTTTGCCTTTGATTAATAAAAAATGGGGAAGCAAATCAATGACCCCCTCACAAATGCAATTCAGAGAGTAGGGAAAAAATCTCTCTTGAGGCTTGGGGGCCTCTTCTTCCTGAAGAGATTGGAACACACAGAAAGTGTTGGCCTGAGATCCCCCCCACCCCCCAAAATCCCGGTGGGAACTGCACATTTATGCTCGAACAGGGGAGGGGACTCTGAATATTTAAGTTAAAAACTGAGGATATGTGGGGCCACGAGGAGGGGCTGGGAAGAACAAGGGGGCCGTTTGTCCCTGAGGTCCCTTCCCCAGTGGGACCCTTGGGAACTGTCTCTACCTGGCTCCTCACCCTCTTGATGGGGATATTCTGGAAACCGAATGGTTTCCCCAGGTGCCTGCTAGTCTGGCTGAATCAGAATCTCCCCGGAGGCTGGCTAAATGCAGATTCCTGGGCCCCTCCCATCCTGAGACCCTGATGCAGAGAGTCCGAGGAGGGGCCAGGAATAAGGTTTTATAAGCAGCTCCCAAGGCCGTGGTGACGGGCATCCAAGTGTGGAGACACTGCTCTGGAGTGAAAGGCGGCAGCGAAGCATGGAGGACACAGCTCCGGGGTCACTTCAATCCCAGCCCAGTGCTTACTGTGTAACACTGGGCAGGGGACATCCTTCTCTGGACCTCGAGTCCTTGTCTGTGAACGGTGATAAAATGGCGTGCAGCAGCTTCCCGGGGTTGCATGAGGTGTGCATAATGTTATCATTATTGTTATTGTTGTTCCTGGGAGGGAGGAAGGGGAGGCGACAGATTTTGAATTTATTGCCATCTAAATGACTCCAGTTCTTAATTGCCTCGAGTGCACACTGTGGGGCGTGGTGCCCTTCCCTTGTGTGCTGAGGGAAACCACCCTCCAGATCAGGGCCAGTCGGAGCTGGAGACCCACGGGGCCTCCTCGTACCAGGTCTGGGTGTGGCCCGGTGGGGCGGGCAGGTTAGCCTGTGGGAGGAGGGTCTTGGGATGCCTGGTCAAGGTGAGTGCGATGACCCTGCTCCGTTTCCCCTGGGGACAGTCCCTCCTGACCACCCAGGCGGAGGGGCTGGCTCCCTCCTCGGTCACCTCCTTCGGGCCATCTGCTCGGCTCTGGTGGCCGCACAGCGAGGCTCCTAGTGATATGTTTACTTGTCCGTTTCCTCTTTGGGGCTGAGTTCTCTGAGGAGGGCCCTCTGTCTTCTCTTTACACTTAGGCCGAAGCCAGACCCAGCCTGTAGATCCGCCGCTCAGGGTGAGATGGGAACATGGGCTGTGGCTGTTGTTTTTCCCTGCCCCCTGCTCCACGCTCACCCTCGGTTCCCTGGTTCCCTCGGTCGGGGACGAGACTGTGACCCTGGCCTGGCCATCCCCCTGGCTAGAGGGCTTGGTGGGTGTCGTCATGTGACCCAAGGCAGGCCAATGAGATGTAATCCTGGGACAAGGGCTCAGATAAGGGGGAAAGTGAAGCTCTTTTTTGCTGGCAGTCAAGGCTGGTAGGGTATAAGGTAAAAGGTCAACCACGTGGACAGCCTGGGCAAAGATGAAGCCAATATAGTAGAGAACGCTGCTGAGAGATGGAGTGAGACAGAGAAAAAGAGATGACATTATTTGAACACTTGGATCCAGCTTTGCCTGAAGCAGTCTCTGCCTTCTGGCTTACAGAAGATTGAGTTGGGTTTCTGTACTTGCAACTAGCTCTGACTGATACAGAAAGCTTGTTTCACCATTCTTCTGTCCATCTGTCCACCCAGCCAGCCCACATTTACTGAACTCCTGCTCCACGCCAGCCCCTATGCTGGAACCTCAGCCCTCACAGACTGAAGGGGAAAGTGACAAGGTGACACAAGCTTCTTACCTCATGGGAAACTAGGAGCTGACACAGAGGTGAACCCTGGAGGCTGTGGGCATGAGAGTCTCTGTGTTGTGGTGAGGGGGAATCCGGGCAGGCTTTGTGGAGGAGGTGACCTTTGGGCTGGGCTTTGAGGCACAGGCAGGATTTCACTGGTTTGAGAATCAGGGAGGGGACCTTTCAGAGCAGAAGGAGTCACAAAAAAGCAGGTAGAAAAGACCAGGAACACTTGAACCCTGCTGCCTTGGGTGGAGGGGTTGAGATTTTGTGAACTGCTGGGACATATGTAATAGCAGTACTGCTACTGATGATCAGTAACCAACAGTTGTTGAGCAAGCACCGTGGTAGCTCTTGATGTGTATTTTCTCATTGATTCTCTCTGCCTCCCTGTAGGGGAAGCATGTGCATTATCTCCATTTTAGAGGCGAGGAAACTGAAGCCCAGAGAAGTGACAACCTTCTCAAAGTTTTGCAGAGGCCAAGTGTGCCAACCGGTCTCTCTGATTTCCATCCCAAGTTCTTAACCGCTCAGGCCCACGTGGACTCTGCAGCTCTGCATTTTTAGCCACGTCTTCCTAAATGCCTTGGCAAGAGGTTGGGGTGGAGGCCAAAGAAGCAGCCCTGGCCATTTCTGGAGTTTCCAGTGCTGGGGAGTGAGTGGGAGGGGGCTTGCCCTGTAGGCAGTTTCCCAAGATGGCGCTGGAGACTCTCGCTGTGATTGCTGTGGGACCCTCCAACCCGTCTGCCTTCCTCCAGCCTGAGCCCTCCCACTTCCCATCTTTGCCACAGCAACCAGAGTGATGGAACTTTTGAGGGTGTATATGCTCAGTTCTCTCTCTGTTGCGGAACAGTCTTCAATGGCTCCCTATTGCCCTTGGGTAAAATCCAGACCCTTTCCCTTTGCCTACAGGCTCTTCAGTCCCTGGCCCTGCCCACTGCTCAGCTTCTTTTTTGGAGCCCAGCGTCACACTGAACCATGGCCACCCTCCCCTCTGAGCTTCAGGAGGCACACTGCCTTTCCACCTTCCAGAGTCAGCCCAGGTGTGCCTTCTGGCCCAGGTATCCCCTTTCAGTGGGGCTTGGGGTCCTCTTTGGGCCTATACTTCCCCCATCACAGCACTTTCCTTGCCGCATTGCCATTGGGTGTGTGTTTGGCTTTCCAATTAAAGACTGCAAACCCCTTGAGAGCAGAAATCAGGACCCCGGCCACCTCCATCTCCCCGATGGCCACTCAGGCCGTGGCACACAGGGGCTCATGGTGAGCGGATAGATGCACGGCCCCAGCTTTCTTCACCACTTCAAGGACCACCCTCCTTTCCTGGACACCGATTAGAAAGGAGAAGAGAAAGAGGCATACCGGCTCACTCCAAAAGCTGGCCTGCAGGTTACTCTCCTGTTAAAGCAGAGGTGACCCCTTGAGTCTTGCTGGGCTGGCCGGCCTGACAGCCACGGCTGCCTGAGTCCAATGCTCAGAGGAGGGCTGCCGGGAGGGAGGGATGGAGGGGACGAGAGGGTCACTTCCTGGTTGGGAGCAGGACAATGACATGGATGGGGGGGCGTGGAATGGCTCTGCTGTTGTCCTTTGCTCGGCTGGTGAACTTGTCCCCTTTCAGCCTGCCGCCCTGCCAGAGCTCCTGAAATCACAGGCCTGACCCCCATGCCCTCTCCCCCTGCCCTGGAGACCCCCTGACCTGACAGGTCCCATGGGACAGGCAGCTCCACTCAGCCAAGGGTGTGTCTGTCTTGCTCACTGGGGGGGGTCCATAGAATCTAATATGGTACCTGACGGTTTTTAAAAAAAAAATTATCTATTTATTTATTTTTGTCTGTGTTGGGTCTTCGTTTCTGTGCGAGGGCTTTCTCTAGTTATGGTGAGCGGGGGCCACTCTTCATCGCGGTGCGCGGGCCTCTCACTATCGCGGCCTCTCTTGTTGCGGAGCACAGGCTCCAGACGTGCAGGCTCAGTCGTTGTGGCTCACGGGCCCAGTTGCTCCGTGGCATGTGGGATCTTCCCAGACCAGGGCTCGAACCCGTGTCCCCTGCATTGGCAGGCAGATTCTCAACCGCTGCGCCACCAGGGAAGCCCCCTGACGTTTAGCAGGTGCCCAATGTGTCTTATTACAAGTGTTGCAGGAATGCCAGGCTGTGAGTTCCCACTTCTGGTTTGGAAAGAATGGCCTCCGTAATTATCTTCTTAGAGAATCTTAAAAAAAAATAGGTATTTATACAGCCATGTTCATCACAGCGTTATTCACCATAGTCAAAATGTGGAAGCCACCCAAGTGTCCACTGATGGATGAATGGATAAACAAAATGTGGTCTATACATGCAATGGAATATTAGTCAGCTTTAAAGAGGAAGGAGATCCTGACTCATGTTACACCATGAATGAAGCTTGAGGACATTATGCTACGTGAAATAAGCCTGTCACAAATGGACAAATACTATGGGATTCCACTTATATGAGGCACCTAGATTATCAAATTCATAGAGACAGAAGGTAGAATGGTGGGTGCCAGGCGCTGCGGGGAGGGGGAAATGGGGAATTGTTTGATGGGGACAGAGTTCCAGTTTTGCAAGATGAGAAGGATTCTGGAGATGGATGGTGGTGATGGTTGCGCAACCATGTGAATGGACTTAATGCCACCGAACAGGACACTTAAAAGCGGTTAAAACGGTAAATTTTATGTTTATCTGTAGTTTATGCGATAAAAAATGGAAAAAAAACTTTCTAAATTTTTCATTATGGAGGTTATTTAGCTTTAATTTCTCCAGATGGAAATTTTCAAGCATTTACCAAAAATGGAGAGGATGGTATAATGAGCCCCGTGTGCCCATCACGCAGCTGTGCCAACCATCACTCATGGTCAGTGTCATTTCACCTCTGTCCCCCACCCCCTGCTTCCCCTCCCTATTTACTTTGAAGCAAATCCCAGACATCATATTGTTTCATCTGGAAATACTACAGAGTGCAGCTCTAGAAAATAAGGCCTTTCAAAGTGTAACACATAGCTACAATACCTAAAAAACCGAAATCAAACCATCACATTTCTAAGTGCAAATATATTTCATACCTAATTATACATGTAAAACACTTATGCAGTGTCATTACATAATGGTCTCGTTTCCAATGGTCTCAATTTACATTTAATAGATAAACATATCTATTTAATATTTAGGGTATTCATATATTAGATACTTAATATATATTTATATTTATGTATTTAATATGTGAAAATATATACAACATGCATTCATGTGTGTTTATTTTCATTTGAACCAGCATCTAAATAAGGGCCGCACACTGAAATTGACAAGTGCTTTTAATCTGTTCTTAAATAGGCTCCCCGAGTCCCATGTTGTTTTCCTTGCAACGTATTTGTCACGAAGAGTTCCCCTTGGTCTGGATCTTGCCGACTGTGTCCCCTTGGTGGTTTCTAACCTGTTTCTCTTCTCTCTGTATTTCCTGTAAATTGGCATTCAGGTCTAGAGGCTCTTCCAGATTTAAGTTCGCTGTTTTTGGTAAGACGACTTCAGAGGCGTGCTTTTGAAGCACTTTCCCCACCAGGCATGACACCCTCTGGTTTCTCATTTTGGGAGGTCAGCAGCCAGTTGCTCCTCGTGGTCCAGACCCGTTAATTCATGAGGGGCTGCAAAGTGGATGTAGCCCAGTGCTATCCCTGCTTCATCCATTAGCTGAGATGTTCCTCCTCTATGTTTGGGCACCAGGTGATACAGTTTGACTAGGGCAGGTAGAACAGATGCTCCATCCTTTCCCTTTATTTACCATCTTTTACCACCCCCTCTCCCGCCCCCTTATTTTTTTTATTTTTTATTTTTATTTATTTTTGTCTTTGTTGGGTCTTTGTTGCTGTGCGCGGGCTTTCTCTAGTTGCAGTGAGCGGGGGCTACTCTTTGATGTGGTGCGCATGCTTCTCACCGCGGTGGCTTCTCTTGTTGCGGAGCATGGGCTCTAGGCGCGCGGGCTTCAGTAATTGTGGCTTACGAGCTCAGTAGTTGTGGCTCGCGGGCTCTAGAGCACAGGCTCAGTAGTTGTGGCGCATGGGCTTAGTTGCTCCGCGGCATGTGGGATCTTCCCGGACCAGGGCTCGAACCCATGTCCCCTGCATTGGCAGGCGGATTCTTAACCACTGCGCCACCAGGGAAGCCTCCGCCCCCTTATTTTTAACTGAGGAGGAATCTGGGGCTCTGAGGCAACATGTGACCCAAATTCTGGGTCACGAAGCAAAGGGCCCAGCTGGGCAAGGGCTACATCCTCTCTATGTTCACCCCTGGTCACTTCTGCAACCCAAGAGGTGAAAGGGCAGATGTAGTGTTGGAACTGACCTTGGGCCGCAGTCTTGACCCTGTTCCCTGAATCCTGCAGACCGCCCCACGCTCATTGGCTGCGTCGGGTGCATCACCCTCTTTGGCTCAGTGCGAGGGATGTTTGGGGCAGGTCCCAGCAAGCAGTGGACCCTCCTCTCTCCTTACCTCCGGCTGCTCAATGCCCAGGCCGACCATACTTGCTTGCTCTCAGCCTTCGGTTCTGGAGAAGAACCAGGCCTCCCTTTGGCCTCTCTTCCAGGGCAGCCTTGTGGTGGAGGCCTGACCTCCCCTCTGAGCAGCTCCTTATGGAAGTCACGGAGGCTTTCTTGGTTCTCACTGTGGAAGCCAAGCTCCAATCCTTTGCTGATGTTCTTCAAAACCAAGTCCTGCACCAGGTACTAACATCTCATTTATTGACTGATCATTCTTCTCTTGTTCTTTCTTTCTTTAAAAAATAAATTTATTTATTTATTTTTATTTTTGGCTGAGTTGGGTCTTTGTTGCTGCGCACGGGCTTTTCTCTAGTTGCGGCGAGCCAGGGGCTACTCCTTGTTGCGGTGCGCGGGCTTCTCATTGGTTGGCTTCTCTTGTTGCAGAGCATGGGCTCTAGGTGAGTGGGCTTCAGTGGTTGTGGCACTACGGGCTCAGTAGTTGTGGCTCGCGGGCTTAGTTGCTCCGCGGCATGTGGGATCTTCCCAGATCAGGGCTCGAACCTGTGTCCCCTGCATTGACAGGCAGATTCTTAACCACTGCGCCACCAGGGAAGCCCTTTCTCTTGTTCTTTAAATTTTCTTTTTAAAGACAATTTAACAGTTTCATTGACTATAATTGACGTGCAATAAACTGCACCTATTTGAAGCATACAACTTAACGATGAACTGATAATTTATGGAGCACCTAGTACATATCAGGTACTTGCCTGACTGCCTGTGGGGGTGGAGTAGCTTTGATGTCAGACATCCTGGGTCAGAATCCCAGTTGGAATCCCAGTAACCAGCCCTGTGACCTTGGGCCACTTGTGTCCCTAGGTGAGGCCCTGGGTTCTCATCTGTGACACCTCTTGGGGATAGACTGGGTATTATTCTCAGATTTTCATTCCCTCCTGTCATAGGTTAATACATCCATTCTCTTTGCCATGTGACTTTGCAGTGCCCCCACTGGAGTAGCCAGAGTATAATCCCCAGTCCGCTGAAGTGTGGGCTTGGCCATGTGACTTGCCTTGGCCAGTCTGACATTAGTGGATGTGACAAAAGTACTGGCTTGATATGTGGTTGGGTTTTTGGCCTGGATGCTTGAGCTTCTGCCATGTGCTACAAGGCAAAATGTCCCAGGTAGCTAGCTGATGGTTCTAGAAGGAGACACTTGTGGAGCTGACCTGAATCTGACCCATGGCCTGGAGCTAAATCAAGCCGACCCACAGAATGAGGCAGAGTCACCCCAGTTGACCCGCAGACCTATGAGAGAGGAAGAGAAATGTGGTGAGCCACTGGATTGGTGGGGTGGTTTGTTACACAGCAGGATTGCAGCAGAAACCTGACTAATCCACCTGTATAATAACAGTACCCACCACACAGGACCACAGTGTGGATTAAATGGGGTAATATATTTAAACAATTTAATATATTAAAATATTTGTTATAGTCTGGCATGTAGTAACTCCATAAAATATTAGATATTATTATTTACCAGAATTTTTCTTATGTAAAAATAAGTGTGTTTCTCCAATGTATGACATGACATGCTGATACATTTATTTAACTCTTTGGGTTATTTTTTCTTTTCTAAGCCTTGAAACAAGGAGTGACTGTGTTGCTTACGGAAACACGGACCCATAGCTCACAGCCTGGGGTGTGGATCACAGAATTGAAATGTCTCAGCATTGAGATCCTAAAGTCCCTCTAGTTCACACCCACCCTCACCCAGTTCAGGGACCCTGCCATCCTGTCCATCTCTGGGGGTTGCTCAACCTCTGCTTGAATGCTTCTAGTGATGGGGAGCTCCCTGCTTCAGGTACCAGCCTGTTTAATTTCGGAATCTTTTGCCCTGATGCAGAATGATTCTCTTGGGCAGGGCTGCAGATTATTAATAGATTATTAATAGCAAGAGTACAGGCACTAGGGTCAGACTTTGGTTAGAATTCTGAGTCCCACACTTACTTAGTGCTGTGTGACCTTGGGCAAGTGTATTCACCTCTCTGAACCTCAGTGTCTTTCTCTGTAAAGTTGGGTGGGGAGATAGTAAAAAAATTCACCTCCTAGGTGTTGTGAGGGTCAAATGCGAGACATCCAGTAGGTTCTCAGCAGAGGAGGGCATCTAGAGGTTTGCGTTTAAACTAAGCTTCCTGGGACACAAACGTTCCCTCTTGCTATGCAGGAGTTGTGCCCTCATCTCCCCTTTCTGCTTCATGTTTCCCTTCTCTAATTTTTAACTTCTCCCATGGTTGCCCAGGTTGCTCTGGATGAGGCACGGAGAAGCTGTCAGTCCGCTGAGGTGTCCCCAGGGCACGTTTGAGCCTCAGTGGTTGTGTATTAAGTTCTTGTGATGTGCCAGGCACCCGGCTAGACTGTGGATGTCGCAGCAAACTCTTTGCCCTCATGGATCCCCTGTTGTGGGGATGAGGGGTGGGAGATGCGCATTAAACCAACCAACACAGCGCTGAAGGTAAGTGCCATGGAGAGAATTAGGCAGGAAAGGGCAGTGGTAGGGAATGGGGTGGCCCAGAGGGCTTGGGGAGTTCATTCTTAGGTTACACTAGGAGCAATGCGGTCTCTGGAACAGGGAAGGGGAGAGTCCTCTTCTTCTCTCTCTGCTCAGGCCAGACGGGCGTGTGCTGCACTGTGCTGGGCATCAGCCGCCCCTTATGGGTGTCAGAGCGAAGGGCAGATGTCCAGAGAGGGGAGACCTGGATGGCGAAGGGACAGGGAACCGTGTCACCTTAGTCATCACAAGAACAGCCACCACTTACTAAGGCAGGTGCTGGGCTCTGGGCTCTACATGCGTTTTCTCATTGATTCTCACAGTCAGTCCACCTGATACTCGTATCCTCGCCTGCAGAGGAGCTGATGGAGGCTCAACGTGCCTGAGTTCACAGAGAGAAGCGGAAGAGACAGGACTGGAGCCCAGGTCTCTCGGGCTCAGAGCTGATGCTCGCGATCTGTGTGTGGAGCTGTGGTCGCATTGGTCCATTTCACGGTATCAGTAGCCCACTGTGGTCAGTTTCAGGCTACTGAAGGGAATGTGGTGGGGCCAAAAGTGACAAGACTTGGTGTTGGATGGGACCAAGGGGAATCGACAGGCTCTAGATCCTGCAGCTACAAAGATGAGGGTCCCGGGGAAGCTTGTGGACCCCTTGGAATCTGAGCCTGTACCTGTCATTCCTTTGTAGATATTAACTGAGTTCCAGCCTGTTCTAGGCCCCGGGGGCCTCTGCTCTCATGGTGCCCTGGTCTGGGAGCGCTGGTCTCAGCAGCGGTCACCAGTCACGCCCATTGCAGTGGACTCTCTCCAAGGTCAGGAAAGGGCCCGGGGGCATCGGGGGGCCGGGCCTTGTCACAGTGAAGAGCCTGGGGCTGGACCCACACACACCTGGGTTGGCGTCCCAGCCCTGCCACTCCCAAGCGTGTGATCTTGGGTGTGACATCCTCCCTCTCTGGGCCTCAGTTTCTCCCTTCGTCAAATGCAGAGGTGGGACCTGTGAGCTCTGAGGTCGTCTCGGCTTGGACCTTCCTCCTTCCATTGACGCTGTGTGTGGAAGCCCAGCCTGACGTGGGGATGCGGGTCGTGGGGCTCCTGCCTGCCTGCGCTTCCCCGCCTCTCCTCCCGCTGCATTGCTATTTAAAGTGACGGTGGTTTGGCTCGCTCTTTTTTTAAAAACCATTCCCGTACTCGAGCTGAGTTCCACAAGGCCAGCTGTCACCACTAAAAATGTCTGTCGTGTGACAGCCACCAGTGAGGAGGTGGAAGGAGGCAGGAGGCCCTGGATGGGACCACAGCGTGGCTGGATTTAAAAAAAAAAAAGCCAAAAAGCAAAAAACAGCACTGCAAGGAAGAAACAAAAGCTGGGAGGAGGGCTGCTCTTTCCTCTTTGTCCAGCCCTCCTTTGCCAGCTCCTTGCTGGCCCTGCTGGAGAGCTGATGGCAGCAGGTACCGTCTCACTGTGGGGACAGGCCGGGGGTGGGGTGTGCAGGGTCCTGGCACGTGGGCTCTCAGCCCCCAGCCCCTCCCCACGCCGGGCTTGGTGGGCACTATGCCCCTTCAGGTCCTCCCAGTGGCCCTCCCTGCATCCTCATCCCGCTCACATGGGAAACGGAAGAAGTGACCGACCAAGGCTGCTGTCCAGTGGTGAACGGATGCAGGGCTTCCCCAGGGAGGGAAGGAGATGTTGGATGAGCCCCTCCTTGGTCAAACGCTTCCGTGAGTCACTTTTCAAGTGATTAAATGTTCACAATAAACTTGAAAAGGAGCCTCCATTCCCCACATTTTACTGATAGGGAAACTGAGGGTCACCAGGCGGAGCACCTGGCCTAAGGCAGCGTGGTGGGAGGTGGGAGCACAGGCAGGCTGGGTGGGACTCCTGGCTTGGGACACTCTTACAGTATGTGAGCAAGTGATTCTCTGGCCTCAACCTCCCCAGCTATGAAATGGGGCAATAGCACAACTGTTTCCCAAAGATGTGAGGGTGAAATAAAACCAGGCATATCAAATAGTGGGTAAGGTGACTGGGGCATAGAATGTGCTGGAAGGTCAGGAGCTGGGACAGGATCCAGGGCTGACAGATTCTAGAGACCAAGTTCTTTCCGCTGCACGTTTGTGGCCTCTCAGGGCTGCTGGGAGCAGGGCCTGGAGGAGCCCTGGGCGTAGGTGGGGGGTAAGAGGTGGTCACTCCCTGCTCTCCCTACCCCCAACACCTAGGTGTGGCCCCTTTGGCCCCTTGGGGGGCTGTGAGCTTCGTGACCATGAATCTGAAGCTGTAGCTTCTCTGATGGGGGCTCCTGGCCCTCAGACTGTCTGGGATGTTTTACAGCAGGGAGGGGCAGGCAAGCAGAGACCCACACGGACAGAGACTTCTTGAAAAGAAAAAGGAAATGATACAATTATTGGAGAAAAACTCCAAAGAAGATTTTTGTGTCTCTGGAATTGCTTCCTCCCTGTCTTCTCAGGGCTCTCCTGGCCTCACTTCTTCCTGCTCAAAGAAAGAGGTTCAGGTAAATCATTTAGACTTTAGTATAATTATAGTAGCTGTCACGTATGGAGCAACTACTCTATGCCAGTACCTCTTCTAGGTGTTTTCCTCTTAAAAAGCTTTGCTTGTCCCTCTGGAAGGTATGTGTCCATCTATTAAAAGGTCTTTTTTTTTTTTTTTTTTAAGAAGGGACATTTTATTTATTTTTATTTATTTATGGCTGTGTTGGGTCTTTGTTTCTGTGTGAGGGCTTTCTCTAGTTGCGGCAAGTGGGGGCCACTCTTCATCGCGGTGCGCGGGCCTCTCACTATCGTGGCCTCTCCCGTTGCGGAGCACAGGCTCCAGACGCGCAGGCTCAGCAATTGTGGCTCACGGGCTTAGTCGCTCCGCGGCATGTGGGATCTTCCCAGACCAGGGCTCGAACCCGTGTCCCCTGCATTGGCAGGCAGATTCTCAACCACTGCGCCACCAGGGAAGCCCTAAAAGGTCTTTTAGGCATTCATTTCTTTATTCACTCAACAACGATTTATCGAGCGTGAAGTTGTGCCAGGTTCAATACTGGGTGCGATATCAACAAGCCCTGGACAGGGTGTGGAGGTGCACACAGCCGGGCAGGTGAGAGCAACTAACTCTGTGATGATTTGCACTCTTCCCCTCGGGATCTATGACACTCCTCCGACAAGGCGTTGGGGCGGGATATGGCCTGCTGCTCACAGGGTGACATTGCAGTGGGAGGGACACACAATAATCAGCCAATACACACTTAAAATGATGGCAGTCAGTGACAGGATTATGAATAAAAATAAAGCAGGTGAGGGAATGAGAGTGATGGAAAGGGGGCAGTTTTATTAAGGTTGGTCAGGGAGAGCCTCTCCAGAAAGGTGATTTAAAAAATTTATTTAATTTAAAATTTTTTCAAGTTTTTTTTTTTGAAATAAATTTATTTATTTATTTTATTTATTTTTGGCTGCGTGGGGTCTTTGTTGCTGTGCGCAGGCTTTCTCAGTAGCAGCGAGCGGGGGCTGCTCTTCGTTGCAGTGCGTGGGCTTCTCATTGCGGTGGCTTCTCTTGTTGTGGAACACGGGCTCTAGGCGCGTGGGCTTCAGTAGTTGTGGCACGCGGGCTCAGTAGTTGTGGCTCACGGGCTCTAGAGCACAGGCTCAGTAGTTGTGGTGCATGGGCTTAGTTGCTCCGCGGCGTGTGGGATCTTCCCGGACCAGGGCTTGAACCCGTGTCCCCTGCATTGGCAGGCAGATTCTTAACCACTGTGCTGCCAGGCAAGCCCTTTTTAAAAAATTGAATGAAAGATTCTTTAAATTCTATAGTGCTTTACAATCTTCAAGAGTTTTCACACACTTGATTTCATAAATCCATAATAACCCTTTTTTCCCATCATTATACTGCCCCTACCCCCCCATCCCTCTCCTCACTGGTAACCACTAGTTTGTTCTGGATGTCTGTGAGTCTGCTTCCTTTCTGTTTTATTCACTAGTTTGCTGTATTATTTTTAGAGTCCACATATAATTGATATCATACCGTATTTGTCTTTCTCTGTCTGACTTATTTCACTTAGCATAATGCCCTCCAAGTCCCTCCATGTTGCTGCAAGTGGCAAGATTTCATTCTTTTTTAATGGCTGAGTAGTATTCCATTGCATATATATATATATATATATATATATATATATATATACACCACAACTTTATCCATTCATCTGTTGATGGACACTTGGGTTACTTCCATATCTTGGCAATTGTAAATAATGCTGCTATGAGCATTGGGGTGCATGTATCTTTTCGAATTAGTGTTTTCATTTTGGGGCGCTATATACCCAGGAGTGGAATTGCTGGCTCACATGGTAGTTCTTTTTAGTTATTTGAGAAACCTCCATATTGTTTTCCACAGTGGCTGCACCGATTTACCTTCCCACCAACAGTGTACAAGGGTTCCCTTTTCTCCACATCTTTGCCAATATTTATTATTTGTGTTCTTTTTGATGATAGCCATTCTGACAGGTGTGAGGTGATATCTCACTGTGGTTTTGATTTGCATTTCCCTGATAATTAGCAATGTTGAGCATCTTTTCATGTGCCTGTTGGCTATCTGCATTTCCGCTTGGAAAAATGTCTATTCAGTTCTTCTGCCCATTTTTTATTTGGGTTGTTTGTTTGTTTTTTTTGATGTTGAGTTGTATGAGCTGCTTATATATGTTGGATATTAACTCCTTATTTGTCATATTGTTTGCAAATATCTTCTCCAATTCAGTAAGTTGTCTTTCTGTTTTTTTAATGAAAACGGTGGAGACTTTTTAAAAAAAGCATCCATCCATTTATTTATACATTTATTCACCAAAAAAGGTGAATATATAGAGCATTCATGTGGTTCAAAACCCAGAATAGAGAAAAAGTTAAAAAGGAAAGCCCTTCTCTCACCTCTGCTCCTATCTGCCTGATTCCGTATCCCAATAAACACTGTTCTTAGTTTTTTTAATTAATTAATTTATTTATTTATTATTTATTTTTGGTTGCATTGGGTCTTTATTGTGTGTGGGCTTTCTCTAGTTGCGGCGAGCGGGGCTACTCTTCCTTGCAGTGCGTGGGCTTCTCATTGTGGTGGCTTCTCTTGTGGAGCACGGGCTCTAGGTGCACGGGCTTCAGTAGTTGTGGCACGTGGGCTCAGTAGTTGTGTCTCATGGGCTTTAGAGCGCAGGCTCAGTAGCTGTGGCGCACAGGCTTAGTTGCTCTGCAGCATGTGGGATCTTCCCGGAGCAGGGCTCGAGCCCGTGTCCCCTGCATTGGCAGGCGGATTCTTAACCACTGTGCCACCAGGGAAGCCCTGTTCTTAGTTTTTAAAGAATCTTTCAGATTTTCTTTTGGTAGATACAGTTATACCTTGGAGATATTGCGGGTTCGGTTCCAGGCCCCTGCAATAAAGCGAATATTTCAATAAAGCGAGTCACGGGTATTTTTTGGTTTCCCAGTGCACATAAAAGTTATGTTTACACTATATCACAGTCTATTAAGTGTGCAGTAGAATTATGTCTAAAAAAACCAACGTACAGGGGCTTCCCTGGTGGCGCAGTGGTTGAGAATGTACCTGCCAGTGCAGGGGACACGGGTTTGAGCCCTTGTCCGGGAAGATCCCACATGCCGCGGAGCAACTAAGCCCGTGTGCCACAACTACTGAGCTTGTGCTCTAGAGCCCACGAGCCACAACTGCTGAGCCCGAGTGCCACAACTACTGAAGCCCGCGCGCCTAGAGCCCGTGCTCTGCAACAAGAGAAGCCACTGCAATGAGAAGCCCACGCACCACAACGAAGAGTAGTCCCTGCTCGCCGCAGCTAGAGAAAGCTCGCGCACAGCAACGAAGACCCAACGCAGCCAAAAATAAATAAATAAATAAATAAATAAATAAATATTTATATTTAAAACAAAACAAAACAAAAAACAATATACACCCCTTAATTCAAAATACTTTGTTGCCAAAATATGCTAACCATCATCTGAGCCTTCAGCAATTAATAATTTTTTTGCTGGTGGAGGGTTTGAAATATTTCGAGAATGGCCAAAATGTGACACAGAGACACGAAGTGAGCCAATGCTGTTGGAAAAATGGCACTGATAGACTTGCTTGATGCAGGGTTGCCGCAAACCTTCAATTTGTAAAAGACGCAATAACTGTGAAGTGCAATAAATCGAAGCACAGTAAGACGAGGTGTCCCTGTTGGAGAAAATATAAATATTCTATTCAAACGAAAAAGCCGGCACACAGTGGGCACTAACATGTGGACTGAGGCCTGGATGAGAAGGAGCCAAACCAGGGAGGGTTCCTGGGGAGGGCAGGCACGTGAGCCAGGGCCCAGGTGGTGGATGGGGCTGAGCACACAGGCATGGGCAGGGGTTAGAGCGTCCAGGGCCAGTGGTCCATGGTGAGAAAGAAGGCTACCGGCCAGGAGGCCACTGCAGGGGGGGCCTGACTTGATGGGACACAGGTTTTAACAGGATCCCTCTGGCTGCTCTGGGGGCGAGGGCAGGTGCAGGGAGACCGTTGGGAAGTCAAGAATTCGTACCCAAGAGCCACGGTTCACTGAATGTTTAGTGTACACATGTATTTTCCATTAACACCCCTGGGAGCAGGTGCTATTATTACCTTTCCTGTGCAGATGAAGGAACTGTGGCACAGAGAGGTTGATTAGCCTGTGGAAGGTCACACAGCTGTGAGGGGCACAGGTGGGACAGAAGCAGGACAGAAGCTTAGGTCATCTGACTGGGAGCCTGAGCTTTTAAACCCTGAACCCACCGGCCTCTCTGAATGGCTGCGCTGGGTGCTAGCAGAAAGTTGAAGGCCACACAGCAGGGAAGGGGGGAAGTGGGACTTGCCCTCACGTCTGCCAGGTTCTCCATCAATACAGTGTTGGGCAGTGATACCCTCCTGGACCTGCTGTACTAGAGTCACCTGGACAGCTTGTCAAACAGCAGATTCCTGGGCCTGGGCCAGACTGGCAGAGTCAGAGCCTTTGGGGTGGGGCCTGGAAACCTGCATTTAAAACAAGGGATTTCCCCCCCCAACCCCTTACCCTACCCCAGCCCTTATGGGCATCCTGAAATCTGAGACCCAAGGTGGCTGGGGGTGGGAACTCACCGGCTCACTCAGCTCAAATATTTCCCCCCTGGGGTCTAAGCCCAGCCCAAACCTCGCTGGGAGGATGGGTGGCAGAGTCCGTGCTGGTCTCTGCGGGCCAGAGTGGAGTTCTGGGCCTGGCATCGCCCCTCCGCCCAGAAGCTGATCCTCGGTGGTGGGAGCTGCCAGCCCTGTCTGCCTTGGAGAGTAGCCCCGCCACCTCCAATGATGCTTCTGCTTGCCTCCCCTCCCCCACCTCGAATCCTCAAGTGCAGGGACCCACCCCGCCGCCCTCACTTAGCTCTGAACCCCACCCCAGCACAGGACCTGGAGCATTGTAGGGCCGGGTCAGCGTCCTTGAAATGAACCAAGGCTCTTGGGCATGTGTGTAAAGCCTGTTGTCACCTGTCTGGTGACACTCCCTTTACCCCCCACGCACATGCTGCTTTTCCTTTATAGGGAAAATGCAAGCGAGAGCACCTAGCTGGGCACCCAGGCATCAACACGCCCACCTTTTCCAGCTTTTGTGCCGCTGCCCTCTGATGCCCCCTCCCGCTGGGCACACACCTGCCTCTTCTCTAGGGCTCAGGACTCACGAGGGTCTTAGGGCCAAGCTCGCTCCGCTGGATCCCGCCTCTGTTGGGTGTTGCTCTGATCCTGAGTGTGGGACAGCGGACTCACCACTGGGGACAGGAGGACCTGCGGGCTGTGGGTCTCCTGGCGGGGGCAGAGGTGGCCTAGACCCAGGCTCCTGGGCTCCTGTCCCAGTGCTCTTTCCCCTTCTTACCGAGTTAATTTTGGGGGCGTAAGTTTCCCCTCTCTAAACTGGGACCCGTCGCTGTATCTCTTTGCACTTTAGTCTCCTCATCTGTGACACGGCGTCACTGTGGTGTCACTTGTGGGTCACATGGGGTGGAGAGGCCTTGACGTAGGCCAGGCACCCGGCCAGTGCTCAACAGACGTGAGTGTTGTTATCCGGGTCGTCAGGGCCTCTGGTTCCTGGGACCCTGGGAGACAAGGCACCTCAGATGTTCTGGAAGCCCCCCCCCCCAGGCTATGTGGCTTGACGTGGCCTCGGGGCCAGGAAGCGGCAAAACCTCATTCAAGTGTGGAGAAAAGGGAACCCTCTTACACTGTTCGTGGGAATGTAAATTGGTGCAGCCATTATGGAAAACAGTGTGGAGGTTCCTCAAAAAATTAAAAATAGAGTTGCCATATGATCCAGCAATCCCACTCCTGGGCATATACCCAGACAAAACTATAATTTGAAAAGATACATGCACCCCTATGTTCATAGCAGCACTATTTACAATAACCAAGACATGGAAACAACCTAAATGTCCATTGGCAGATGAATGGATAAAGAAGATGTGGTATATGTATACACACACACACACACACACACACACACACACAGGAATATTACTCAGCCATAAAAAGAATGAAATAATGCCATTTGCAGCAACATGGATGGACCTAGTGATCATCGTAATAAGCAAAGTAAGTCAGAAAGAGAGACAAATAACATATGATATCACTTACATGTGGAATCTAAAATACGACACAAATGAACATATCTACGAAACAGAATCAGACTCACAGACCTAGAGAACAGACTTGTGGTTGCCAAGGAGGAGGGAGATGGGAGAGGGAAGGATTGGGAGTTTGGGATTAGCAGATGCAAACTAGTATATATAGGATGGATAAACAACAAGGTCCTACTGTACAGCACAGGGAACTATATTCAATATCCTGTGATAAACCATAAGGGAAAAGAATATGAAAAAAGAATATATATATGTATAACTGAGTCACTTCACTGTACAGCAGAAATTAACACAACATTGTAAATCAATTATACTTCAATTAAAAAAAAAAAACCCACATTCAAGCCCAGGCTCTCCTACCCAGAGGCTGTGTTCCTTACTAGGGATCTAGAATCAAAGGAGCCTCCTCCTCCGTCCAACCATCCATCCCTCCCTCCATCCCTCCATCCATCTCTCCATCCATCCCTCTATCCCTCCCTCCATCCCTCTATCCATCCCTCCATCTCTCCGTCCCTCCCTCCGTCCATCCATCCCTCCATCCCTCCCTCCATCCATCCATCCCTCCATCCATGCTTCCATCCATCCATTCATTCATTTGACAAGTGTTTACTGAGTGCCCACTGTGTGCCATTTCAGTGGCCTTCTCCCAGTGGTGACAGATGGCCCTGAGCCAGCCACAGTCTGCATGTAGTGAGGGGCTGCTGAGATACCGTGTTGTCTGGGTCCCAGGGCCAAGGCCGACCTTTTGTTCCCTGTCTGGGTGGGTGGACTCTGGAGAGGTTCCATGGACTGACCTCTCCTGGAGGCTCCTGTGGCTGCCCCTGGACCCAGACAGGGTGCCGGGGCCTCTGCTTGTTTAGGGTGGGCCCTGAGTTCATCTGTTGGTTCCCTCATGTGTTTATCCAGACACTCGTCACTTCTTCATCTGTGCCCTTATAGTTAATTCTTACCCCCAATATTACCCTGGCACCCTGTATGTGCCAGGCTGGGAAGCTACAGATCACAGAGCAGCCCTGGGCCTCGCTCCGGGAGGAAAGTGGGGAGGCCTCCACACCTGCTCAGGGAACAAGTGCTCTACAGGGCGGGGGAGCCCCAGGTGCCTCTGCCTCCCATGTAGCAGGGCAGACTTCACAGAGGAGGTGACGTTCGTCTCAAAAGCCTTGTAGGAGGAACAGGGGACTGCCTGGTGCCCGCCCAAGTGATGAAAAGCCGCCAGGGCCTGGGGACACTTTGGCCATGGTGAATAAAGGATGAGGGAGGGGCCCTAGGGGTGGCAGGGCTGGGAGGTAAACTCGGGCCAGACTAGCTGGGTTCAGGGATTTGCGGAGGGGCTCAGGGGCTCAGGGCCGGCAGCTGTGACAGAGCGGACCAGAGGCTAGGACCAGAAGGCCTAGAGGCCCAGATGAGTCTGCAGTGGCCAGGAGCTCACGGAGGCCTGGGGCCACCTGGCTCTGATTCTGTCCCCTGAAGGGGGCCCCTCTGCTGCCTGGGCCTAGGGGCTCACCTGTGGTCCAGGCAGGCCCCTCCACTGGCCCAGGGGCACCAGCCCACCCTCCTCTCCCAAGGATCTCGACTCCGGAGCAGGGCGGGGCCGGACTAGGAGACTTGGGGGAGAGGGCGGCCGGGAGCTGCCTGATGACAGACTCAACCCCTCTCCTCTGGGTGCTCCCCCAAATCTCAAAATAAATTAGGCAGAATCAAAATCAGACTCTCTTCATCAGGAGAAATTACTCATTTCAAATATTTGCAGCCGCTTGAACTGAAATTTAGCGAGATGAGGACTTAGATGAATAATCTGGGGCCTTTTCAAAGACAGTTTTTACTCAGCAGTTTTCCTGATTCCTGAGCCCCGTCCCCATCAGGAGCCACCCTCCTGCCTTCTCTCTTGGGCTCCCTCCTTTCACCCCCATTCCTGGCCTATTTCTCCTCCTCTCCAGCTCTTTTCTCCTTGATTTCATTTGCTAAATCTGCAGATATTCGCTGAGCGCCTCGTCCTGCCTGGTGCCGAGCTTGGCCTTGGGGACCCAAAGTGACGGGCTGGCCCAGCCGCTGCCCACGGGGGAGCAGCTGGGCCTCCCTGGCTCAGGACTGGCCCTATCCACAAGCAGGGTATCCACCCGTTATTTGTCCTGCGTGGCACTTCTTAATATTTGCAAGAAATTCCTTTCCACGCTTTTTACAAAGAAAGCTTATATAACCACCTCTCTGGAGGCCCTTTGGAGGCTGGGAGAAAATCTGGAGAATTCCACCCCCTCCCCTGACCCCTTCCTCCTCCGCGTAGGCTTGTGGTCTTTGGGATGGGTGGTGTTTGACGAAAGCCAGACCTGAGCTTGACCACCCTCGGCAGCCAGAGCCCTGCAGGAAGTGGACGGCATGCGGGGTGCATCCACCGGAGGAGCGGTGGGATGAGAAAGCGGGAAGGAGGCTGAGGCCGTTCTTTGAGAGAAGCTTCCAGGCTGGATGTGGAGGCCAAACACACCTCCTGGCTTCCAGGGTCCTGGGCTGTCATGTCTGCTCTGCCAGCCGTGGAGAGGGAGGGGCTGTGCTAGTACTTTCTTCCTTGTTCAGATGGGGAGTATGTGTGAAATGGGAGGGAGGGGGCAGGGAGAAGAAGGGTGAAGATGAGGAGAGAGAAGAGGAAGGACAGAGGGAGAGGGAGTTTTGGCAGATGAGGGTGTGAGGTCGGGTGGAGCGATAAACCCCACTTGTGAGAACACATGAGGCCTGGGTGAGTTGGTGTCTGTAGGGGATTGTGGGGTGTAGGGTGGATGCCCTTATGAAAACACAGGCATTTGTGCCCCCCGGGGTCCCACAGGCCTCGCCGCTGCACAACTTCAGCCACTTTAGTTCCCTCCTTTCTTCCCCTCTCGGCCACGAGGAGCAACTTTCAGTCCCTGCAATGGAGCAGGCTCGTGACTGCCCCAGGGCCTTCGCGTATGCTGTCTCTGCTCCTAGAATACTCTTCCTTGACCTGGTCAGCTTGCTGTACTGGATCTCCAGTCTCAGCCTGGTTGTCATGGGGGCCCCTGAGGAGCTTGAGTGGCTTGACAGGCAGCTGGACCAGCTGGGCTGTGGACAGAAGACTGGGAGTGTGTGGATGGGGCTGGAGCCGGGCCTGGAGGGGACCACTGGGTGGAGGGGATGGAGGAGTGAGGAGAGGACCCAGGCCAGAGGCCCAAGGAGCAGACAGTTAGGGGACCTTTAGAGGAGAAGCGGGTTGTAAAGGAGCAGCAGGACGGGCAGAAGACAAAGCTTTTATAGGTCATGAAATCCCTCTCTCTCTCTCACTTGTGGCGATGTGGATAGAGTTAGGACATAGAGTGCTGCCACCAGCATCCAGAACCTGCCCCCCGACCCCCGGGGTGTTCCTTACTGTTCACACCCCCTTTATCTCCCCTAGAGGTAACCCCGATCCTAACTTTTGGAGAAATCACTCCCCTGCCTTCCTTTAGAGTTTGACATCTCTCTCTGCACCAGGATTTAGGTTTGCCTGCCTGTGTGACAAGGAAGCAGGTGCCGTCCACTTCCTCATCTGTGTGATGGGCCCAGCCTGTGCCACCGTCTCCTGGGGAGAAGGAGGGGGAACAATGTATGAGCGAGGTTTTGCATTTCCTGATGATGGCTCGTTGGTTAAATTCTAGGAACCGATGTTATGGTGCTGACGCAGGGAGCCCCCGTTGCTGCGACACAGCTTCCTGGGGCGTCCACCATGCGTGTGCCTGGTGCTGCCCAGAGCACACAGGGCCGAGAGGGGTGCCAGTCAGGCCAGGCGCCTGCTCTCACGGAGCGCACGGTCCTCCTCCCCGCTCCGTCCCACAGATCTGTTCTGAGCGCCTGCTCTGTGTCAGACGCTGGGCTGGGTGCTGGGGGTCAGCAGTGAGGCGGACAGATGGGCCGTCTGCCCCTCCCCCCAGCACTGGGGAGACAGACTTTCAACACATGATTCCCCAAATAAGTAAATGAAACTGATCTGCCCCAGGTCAGGGTGCTCAGACACGGGTCATCTGTGGACGCAGCTTGTTCTGAGGCGGTGGTGAGGGAAGGTCTACTTGGAGCAAGTCTTAAAGGATCAGGGTTACCTGCTAAGCACACAGCACCTCATAAATGTTGACTGTCGCTGCCTTAATCCCTTCTTTTGGGGTCTCATCCCTGCAGTGCCCCCGAGTCATCCCCCAAGTTGGTCTCTTGCTCAGTCTGAAGGCAGAGAGGCCTGTGGCCTCTGCTGCTGGTCCAGGATTCTGGGAAGCAGGCGACTCTCCCTCCCTCGGCCGCGAGGGTGAAGGTTGGGACCGCTCTGCCTAGCGATGCTCTTGGGAACTCTCTGAAGTCGATAGTTTGGCTGAGGACTCGACTTGAAATGCCATGTGAAGCTTGGGGTCCTTTTGATCTGAAACCAGGGGTTTCCCACCCATGAAGAGGAGGAAGTAGGGAGGAGGCAGGGGCTTAAAACAGAAAGAAATGCTTTTTTAGGTGGAAGCCTGTGATGGGGGTGAGGTTCACGGAGGGAACCCAGGGCGGCCACAGTGGGAGGGTCACCAGGCCCCTGCTGGGCTCAGTCACTGCGACATGAATGGAGGGACCTCTCTGTTGCCCTTCGCGTCAGGGGGCAACAGCAACATAAAAGGACTTTTCCTGACCCTTTTTACTCTCCAGTGGGGGCAGGGTGCCAGGATGGGGGTGGGTGGCATGGGGTTTTCTTTCCATGTCTCCTCATTGTCTTCAGAAAAAGAAAAATTGACCCCCACCCACGCCCCTGGCATGATGTGCACGGCTGTTCGTGCACTGGGCCCCACTGCTTCCTCCTGCAGAGGCTGGCACCGGTCAGGCGCCGCAGCGTGCAGGTCTCTGCCGTCCCACGTGCAGCAGGCTGGACTTTGGCCTAAGGCACTGGGGAGCCATGGATGGATCTTTAGGGAGGATGTGACATAAGGACATAATGGGATTAGGGTTGCTACATAAAATACAGGACACCCAGTTAAATATAAATTTCTGATAGTCAATAATTTTTCAGTATAAGTATGTCCCAAATATTGCATGGGAAACATACTTGAAATAAAATTTTATTTGTTGTTTATCTGAAATTGCACATGTAACAAAGCATCCTATATTTTTATTTGCTAATTCTGGCAACCCCAAACGGAACGACATTTCTCCAAGCCCAGGGTGTGAGATGCAGCCAGCAAAGAGGAGGAGGAGGCCACGGCCTGCCATGGGATTCCGGAACTTCCTGGGGGTTGCTGGCATCGGGACTTTTTCCTGAAACTGAGGGCAGACAGTAGCGGCCACGGAGATGTGGGCATCGCTGGGTGAGGGGTTGGGGGCGGGGTAGAGGCATAAGGCAGTTTTCGCAGCGTGTTAAACGGTGGTTCCCACGGAGATGCCAGCGCCGCTCCCCGATGGTGACGGGGCGGGAACACACAGCGAGCTCTCGTCCTCATCCACCCTCCGGGGCCCCACGAGGCAGCGCCATGAGCAGCCTCTGTTTCAGTCGAGGCTGCAGAGGCACCAGAGGTCCTGACCTGCCCCATAGCCCAGCTCTGAGTGGCAGAGTAGGGGCTGGAGCCCACCGGGGTCTGTCTGACTCCAGGGCTTGGGCCTCTCAATCCCAGGACCCGTTGCCCCTCCCAGCCTTGGGGCCTCCTCTCTGACCCCTGACCCCTTGCTGGCCTGGCCTTGGCCTCTGGTTGCCTTTGACAGCCTGCCTGCCCTGGACCTGGGGCTCTGTCTCCTGCATCCTGCCCTCTGGGTGGGGTCTCCTCGAGAGCAGTGCCTTTCATTCCCAAGCGTCAAACAGGAGGACTCCCGCCCACCACTCCAGAGCCCTTCAGCCCGAAGACACACTGCCAAAGGCTGTTTCTCCAATAGCTCCCGTCACAAGGGACCAACAGACTCTCCGCTCTTCCTAAAGAATAATGCTCATAGCTTGTGTCTGTCGAGCACTTAACACGAGTCAGGCCTGACTTATGAGGGAGGCCCACCAGGACCCCATTTTACAGGTGTGGAAACTGAGGCTCAGAGAGATGGGCTCACCTGTCCGACCTCAGCCAGTGGAGAAGGTTGATGTGTCCTCTGGGTCTCAGTTTAAATGTCACCTCTTGGGAAAGCCCTCTGCTACCCACCCGGCTGGGTCCCCTGTTACACACTTTCTTGGCATCCTGCATTTCTTCATTTGTCACAATTGTAATTCAGTAGTTAGTGAATGGTGTGTTGTGACCTCTGTGTCTTGTGCGTGGCTGTAACACCAGGGCCAAGCTTGGTACTGGGCATGTGGCAGGAGCTCTCTAGGGCTTATTAAGACATAGGGGAGGCTTCAGAAAAGATGTGTTATGTGAATGCACCCTGGATGGTGAGAGGTTGGGGCCCAGGGAGACTAGGTCCAGCCTTGGGAGGTGCTGTGGACTGAATTGTGTCCCCACAAATTCATTTGTTGAAGCTTTAACCCCCAGTGTGATGGGATTTGGAGGTGGGCCTTTGGGAGGTAATTAGGGTTAGATGAGGTCATGAGAGTGGTGCCCCCATCATGGGATTAGTGACCTTATAACAAGAGGACGAGAGAGAGAGAGAGAGAGACAGATCTCTCTTTTTCCATGTGGACCCACCCAGGAAAGGCCACGTGAGCACAGTGAAGGCGGCTGTATTCAAACCAGGAAGAGGGCTCTCACCAGAATCCTACCATGCTGGCACCCTGATCTCCACTTCCAGCCTCTAGAACTGTGAGAAATACATGTCTGTTTAAGCCCCCCAGTCTGTGGAGTTTCGTCTGGCAGCCCAGGCTAAGATAGGAGGGTAGCAGTCAAGCACGGCCGGTGGGGCACCAGTGGATAAAGGTTTGGAGATGGAATACAACTCGGTGTGTTTAAGGGGCCATAGGTCATGGTGAGCTGAAGTGCAGTGGGGGAGGTGGAGGAGGTGGAGGAGAGTGAGGCTGGAGGGGGTGGGTTCCAGCTCAAGGGCCAGGGGCCCTGAGTTGCATTCAGACCTGCTGCTATTTAGGAATACTCTTAGTTCTGATTTTAGATGATATAATGAAAACATTCTTTGCCTAAATGGGAGTTTACTTGCTTTCCTGAGATGGCTTCTACAGGCAAAGCCTGCTTACTGTTGCAAGCTCCTTGCTGGGAGGGACCTTATATCCCTTAGAAATGCCTTCAGCCACAGGTATCAGACAAGCTAACTCCCAGACCAATTAAAGTTTACCTAAAAAGAAGACCAGGGAAGGTGTTTACAGGGCTTATTCCACCTTAGGATCAGGGTCAGGGCCCTGGGTTGCTTCTCTGTGATTCTCTTGGCCCATCTTTCATGGTGACAAGATGGCTGCCACAGCTCCAGGCTCCCTGATTTCACTGGACCACATTCCCAAGTGGGAAGGGAGAAGGTGTGTGTGATGGGAGGTACAGTGAGGGTGGTGAGGCAGTGCTCTCCCCCTGGGCTTCTCGCCTATTATCCCTGAGGAAAAGACCTTTCCCCAAAGCCCCTGCAGACTTTGCCTTATATGCCATTGGCCAGAACATAGTCCCATGGCCTCTTCTGGCTGCAAGGGAGGCTGGCTAAGTAAGCACATGACTTTTTTAGCCTCTGTGATGGGAGGCAGGTGGGGGAAAAGGGTTTGGGAATGGTCCGAGGGAGAGCTGACCTTCAATGTCTGTTAGTCTCCCTTTTTCCAGGATGTGACCCTGTTTACACTTTCAGGCCAACCCCAAATATCGCCTCTTCTGTGAAGCCAGCTTCCCCTGGCAACTGGTCATCCCTTCCTCTGCCCCTCACCCCTAGGGCACCTGGAATCCTGTGACAGGAATCCCTTCCTTTCAACATATGATGTTCCTGAAGAAAACTCTTGGGAGGCGAATGTGTGAATGTCACACACACTTGAGTATTCTAATGGGGTTTCTGTTCCCCCGCAAAGCAGGAGAACATAAAATCCCCTTACCTTTTTAGGCACAATTGCCAAGGTGTTAGGTCCAGGAGTTTGTGTGTTTTTCAATTTTTTCATTCACTTCACAGTTTCCAGCCCTGTTGTCTGGGTTACATCCGGGGCATGTCCAAAGGAGGTTCAGGAGCCATGGTCCACGGTGGGTCTCTGGAGGTCTGCCCTGGGGCTCGTTACACTAACCAAGCCCACCCCTCTTCCCTCTGTGCTCGTGGCGCTGCTCTTGCATTTTTCAATTCATTTTTATAAAATAAGAGAAAACGCAATAAAATGTTTTGACAGTTCTCACTAATAACCATTGCATTAAAGACGGGAGGAGGAACCACACACACGGGAAACATCTGTCTGCGGGCCTGGTGCGGTGGGAAGCGCTTTGCTGAGTCCACCTCTTAGCCCCCCGCTCCAACCCAGTGAGGCCGAGACCACCCGCTCCCTATTCCACCGGGGACGACTCTGAGAGGTTAAGTCGCGTGCCCGAGGCCACCAGGTCCAGGGTCCCACGCTGAGAATTCACATTGCTGCTTGTGGCAGTTGATGGTCATGCCAAGCGACTCACGTGTGTCTCACGTTTCCAGCCCCTTTGCATCTCTGGCCAATGGGCTGAGATTTGAAGAGACGGGGTCCCTCTGGGCTGAAGCACCAACTTCCCTGTTGTCTCTTCCCCTATCTTGGTGACCGAGAAGGCCCCCTGTTCCAGATGGGGAGCTACAAGATGGGGAGCCCCTCCTGGCCCGGGTCCCTGAGTGACGCTGTGAAGCAGACCGGTGGTTGGGAAGTGTCAGCAAGAGAGGAACTTCTGTTGCGTGGAGCCACTGAGATTTGGGGGGTGTTTGTTCCTGCAGCCGAGTCCAGCTGAGCCCGACTCTCCCACCTCGGAGGCCCCCACCTGCTGCGTGTGAGAAGGTGTCTGGGCACTGCCCCACATCCCTGCCCTGTGGGCAGCCCCTGGGAGCGCTCGGTCGTTGCTTCCTGGAACAGTCTGAGTGAGGCTGGGCTGCACCGCTGCACAGGGTACTCTGGCCTGTGCAGATGTGGCCTCTTGTCCACGCCAGGACACCAGTGGGGCCCTCAGCTCTGGGCTGGCATGGGGCAGCCTCCCTTCTCTGTCAGGCCTTTCCGAACCTGGCCGAGCCACACGGAACCTGGGCACAGCTGGGGTCCTTGCTGTGTGTACCCCTCCGGAGCCGGGTGCTTCCACAAAAGCCCGAGCTGCTGCTGGCAGGGTGGAGGGATGTCCGTGCCACACTTGCCCAGATGCTTCTGCCAGCGCTGGGAGCCAGGCATCACCCCTAGGCCAGCAAAGACCCAGCTGGCAGGACATGATCTGCTGGGAGCCCGAGACTCTGGGCCCACCCAGCCTCATCCCTGCCCATCCCTCTCGACTATTCCCACCACCTGGTGCTGTCTTCTGTCTTGGGACCTTGGCTCAAGCTGTCCCCTTTGCCTGGAACGTCTTTCCTGCCTTGTCTGCCTGTAAGCGCTTCCTGCCTCCTCCCACCCCTGATGCAGGGGGCTCAGGGGATGTCCTCCTCTCTTCTCCCATCGCACCCTGCTCACCTCTGCAACTTTGACATGACCCCTGTCACTTGGGTTTGCACCCCACGGTTGACTTGTCCGTCTGCCCTAGAAGACTGTGATCCTCGAGGGCAGGGAGTGTGCCATTCCTGGGTGTTCTCTCCACCCTGCGTGGCGTGGATGAATGAATGCTGCCCTGGCCTGGGAAGCTGCACCTGTTTATTGAGCATCTACTACACGCTGGGCCCGTCACACTCCCGCAGTGCTTGGGATCCGCTCGTGCCACATGGTTATCACATGTGCTTAGAAGACCAGTGTTATTTTTCATTCCTGTCTGATCCTGGGTGGCCCCGAGAGCAGAGCCCAATGAGGGCCTGGGTGCAGATAGTTTGCTGGGAAGGGCTCCCAGGGGGCTGTGTGAGGGGCGGGAGAGGGAGACAGAGAAGGAGGAGAAGCGGTGGCGGGTGGAAGGTGTGTCATAGGCCCCACCCAAAGCAGCTGCTGGACCTCGAGTCTCCCCAAAGCTTTCATTCTACTCTCATGGCCCCCACCTGACCCGAACCCCTCCCCCTCTCCTTCATCATTTCCCTGCTCACCCTCCAAGGAGCAAGCAAAGAGGCTGCTTCCAGCTCTGTACCCACAAAGATGTGTTCAACCAGAACCCAGTTTGGAGGGGGGTCTTCCCAGCTCTTTCCCTTGCAGAAATTGGGGATTTTCTTCTGACTATTGGAAGGGTCCAGGGCTTGATAACAGGGCCCACGTCCCTGCATCTCCAGTCTTTTCCCTGCCCAGGTAGTGAAATTTTAAACAGGCACATTCCTGCTGCCCAATTTTCATTAATTGGATCTAAAAGGGTTTCTATTTTCTGATTGATCCTGCCGAGGTAAACAGCACTGCCAAAAATGGGGGGGGAGTGACGCTGCTGAGGGAGATGGGATAACTAATGTTACTTGACATTTACTCAGAAAGAGGAAGGGAGGGAGGTGAGTCACACACCAGAGTCTCAGCCCACAGATTTTGTAGAAACGAGCTGCCGCAAGGCAGGCGGGAGCAGGAGGGCTCCGAGAAGCTTCAGTTCCCCCAATTTCACGGGCTTCGGGGACCCCTGGGGGTTCTCAGCTCGGGGAGGAGAGGGTCTCTGTGTCATTAAATGGTTATGCATTTAGCTCTGGAGGTGGGACCCCTGGGGATGCCAGCGAGGCTGAGGTGATGGCTCTCCGTTTGTGACAGGGAGAGACGTGAATGTGCGCATCTCTCTCTACGGAAACCCTCTGTGGGGTGGGGGCTGGTGGGGGCAGCAGGGAGTCAGACAGGAGGGTCTGGAGGCTTGGTTTCTCCTCCTACCAAAAAAAAAAAAAGAAAAGAAAAGAAAAAAAGAAAAATCTCTGCCAAGCAATCTTTGCTTCTGACTGCCTCAGTTTCCCAACTTGGTGCTGCATCTGCTGCAGTTTGCAGGAGGCATATTTACGGTTTGGAAATCACCACTGAAGGGGAAGGTGACAGGTGAGTGAGCCTGGCTCTCTGGAGCAGGATGGAGAAGGGAAATCAGGTGAAGCGCTGCCCTCACCGTCGCCACCAACCATGATCACCCACTACGTGCAGGGCAGTCGTTGTTTGACTTGTTCAGCAAGGGTTGGCTGAGCACGTGTACTGAGCCAAGCTCTGCTTGTTGCAGGTGCTCTGCCCGCTCGGCCTCCCTGCCCAGGCTTGCTCTCTCCCATGGCCTCCCGTCACCCTCGCTGCCTCGTGGGGCTGTGGCCGCCGTGCTCTGCAGACCTGCCACCGTGTAGATCTTCCCCCTCCTGCCTCCTGCCCTTTAGAGCTGATTGTGTTTCCTCCTCCTCTGGGTGTCTTTCCTGTCTCCTTCTGCCTGGAAGATTCTCCTTCCTCTGGGTACCAACAGCCTTGATCTTCTTGACTACCACATCCCAAACTAAGCCCCACCCCCTCCCAAACTTGCTCCTCCTCCTTGATCTCATCCCCTTGGGGCCCTTCCAGCCCAGCAGCCCCTTGAGCCAGACCTGGCCTTACCCTTGCCTCCTCCTTCACCTCATCTCCCGTAAACAGTCAGTCCCCAGTCATCCTGGTTTTGCGTCCTCTGCTTCTCCCAGACCCATCCACACATCTCCTTCCCCATTGCTGCTGACCTGGTCCAGGCTGCCATCATCTCAGCCCTTGGCCGGTTTCTCAGCCTCTGGTCTGGCCCTTGCATTCCGTTCTCCACTCAGCAGCCCGAGTGTCCTTTCATTGCCTCTAACTCTCCAGGAGGGGAGTATCTTCCATGGCTTCTGGCTTCCATTGTTGCTGCAGAGAAGTCAGCTGTTGGTCTAAATAGGGAGCCCTTGAAAATGAATAGCTTTTTTTGTTTGTTTGTTGTTTTTTTCTGGGCTGTTAGGTATCTTATCTCTTTACCTTTGGTTTTCTGCAGCTTCACTATGCTAGACTGAGGTGAGGTTTTTTTTTTAATTTTTAAAATTTTTATTTATTTATTTATTTATTTATTTATTTATTTATTATTTATTTTTGGCTGCATTGGGTCTTCATTGCTGTGCACGGGCTTTCTCTAGTTGCGGCGAGCAGGGGCTACTCTTCATTGAGGTGCACGGGCTTCTCATTGCAGTGGCTTCTCTTGTTGTGGAGCAGGGCTCTAGGCACGCGGGCTTCAGTAGTTGTGGCTCACAGGCTTAGTTGTTCATGGCATATGGGATCTTCCCGGACCAGGGATTGAACATGTGTCCCCTGCATTGGCAGGCAGATTCTTATCCACTGCACCACCGGGGAAGCCTGAGGTGAGGATTTTTAAAATTTATCTTTCTTGGGACTCTTGGGGTGTCTTGAATCTATGGTTTGATGTCATTTATCAGTTCTGGAAAATTATCAGCCATCATCTCTTAAACATTGCCTTTGCCCATCTCTCTCTCTTCTTCTGTCTTTCTTTCTTCTAATTAAACTCCGTATTTTCAATCTTCTCTGTCTCTTACTCTCTCCTTTTCCCCATCTTTGGGTCTCTATGCAGTGCACTCTGGATACTACTTTCTTTTTACTTATCTTATTTTGACCTAATTATTTCTTTGTCTGCATTTAATCTGTTCTTAAACCCATCCACTTAGTGTTTTTTATCCTTTATTATTTTGAAATATATCACATATGCATAAAACACATAAATTATAAACATACAGCTTTGTGGAAGAGTGTGGGACCATCACCAAAAGGTCAAGAAATAAAGTCTGAGTATTTTATTTCAGTTATCATAATGTTCATTTTTAGAGCTTCTATTTGGTCCTTTTGTCAGCTTGCTATGTCACTTATAGTTTTATGTTCTCTGGTGATGTTTCAAGCTTGCCTTTTTATTTTTAAAAATATAGTAAGCATAGTTGTTTTATGCTAATTCCAATATCTGAAAACTTTACAGGTATGTTTCTTTTTTTTTCTCATGGTGTCTTATTTGTGTGCTGGTTTTCTTTGTACACTGGTCATAGTTTTTGAAAACTTGAGTGCAGGGATAATTTAAGGCATGGGATGAAGTTACCTCTTCCAGAGAGAATTTTGGCTGCTTCTACCATGCACTTGGATGTGCTCCCTGTCTGGACCAACCTTCATCCAAGACTGAGGTTCCCTGGAAGACCTGAGTCATTCAAACCCAGCTATAGTTCCTCAGAAGGGCTGGTCCACTTCTGGTCTCCCTCTCCCTGAGGATGTAGCCCTTGGGGTCCCAGCTAATTGTGGGGAGGATATCCTGTTAGACTGTAGGTTCTGGGCTTTTGTTTCTGTCCCCCTAGTTTTTCACAACTGGCAGAGGGAAGGCTCCTCTGGGCTTGGAAAATCTCTTTAACCAAAAGTGGTCTCCATGTGCATTCTCCTCTCTGAGTTCCTATTTGCCCTTCTGGTATGGTTTGGAAATTTCTTACTCTCTTGTAAACTTTTAATGTTTTTGCAAATATATATCTCTACCTCTATATTAGATATAGATACCTCAAGTATCTTGTTATCTTCAACTAGAAGCCTGGTTGGAAAGACCCAGCCCACATTTACTGGAAGTCTGAGTTATCTTTCTAAACAGGAAATCTGGCTACATCTCTCTTCCATTTAGAAGTCTTGATGGGCTCCCACTGCCCTCCAGTAAAGACGGTAGTCTGACTGTTTGCCCAATGTCCTGACAGATCTGGCCTTGGCCACCCTCCTCTGTAAGCTCACCTCTCACCCCTCCTCCCTGGTGCTCTCTGCTTCAGTCACACTGAGCTGTTCTGATCCCTGAAAGCCCTCACTTCTGAGTGTAGGCAGATGCTGTTTGGTTCCTTCAGCCTGTGGCCTGACTAATTCCTGTTTGCCCTCTAAGTATCAGGCTAGACATCACCTCTTCCAGGAAGCCTTCCCTGACTGCACCACTCCAACCTCTTGCTAGGTCAGGTGCCTCCTCTGGGCTCCCACACTACCCTGTACATCCCCCATCACAGCACTGACCACACCGCACTATAATTACATGCTTCCCTGTCTGTCACTCCACTAGGCTATGGGCTTAATTAACATTTTTGAATGAATGAATGGATGTATGTATGTATGGATGGATGGATTGATGGACGGATGGCCTGTCACTTTTTCCCTGACACTGTGAATCGTTCTGGCTCTTTGGGGACCCATCCCCTGCAACTGAACTGGTAGTGCCTGGCTAGAAGGGCTCCTTTCCTTGTTCCCCCTCCACATTAGCTGCTCAATCCTTTGCACAGAATGACTCCAAGCTCCTTCTAACACACACTTCCCTTGGGGCTCATGCCCTCTCCCTGGCCCCTAAGCAAAGAACTGGGGCTGTAGGTCCCAAGAATAGGAGAATATACCTGAGGGGGCATTTTCAATTTGAACTATGGGAAAACCTATTTCCTGTAAAGTTCATTTCTGTGCACACAAATTCCAAGACCTGCTTCTAGGAGAAAGTCAGGCTGGGAGGCGTGTCCGATGATGTCCAAGGATTCTGGGTCTCAGACTTGGGTTAGAATCCCTGACTGTGGGACTTTCCCCTATCTGTATTACTCATCTCAGAGCACTGATGGGGGCCGGGCTGATGGTGCATTCTCTCTAGATTCTATTTACTGTCTTTCCATATACTTTGTCCCATCCTCCGTGTCCCTTCCTGTCCCTCTGCCTTTGCTTGTGCTGTGCCCCTTTCCAGAATGCCCTTCCCCTTCCCCTGTCTAGTCACATCTGCAAGGCCAGGCTCTGCTCCTCAGGAAGCTCGTGCTGACCATCCTGGCCCAGGCAAGCCTTTGCCGGCAACATCCTCCACGATTCGAGGAGCAGCTAGGTGGGGTGGGGACTCACTGTTCATTTGGAGCATTGATTGAGCACCTCCTGTGTGCAGGGCCCTGTGCTGGGGACTCAGCAACGAGTGAGACCTGCAAGGCCCTTTTCTCTTGTTTCTTGGGGTGTGTCCCAGACTCACCAGCAGAACAAGGGCTCTTTTAAAAGCTGTTTGCTTGTCTGGACTCTTGGTGGTTCCCATCTCCCCTGATCACTGGCTGTGACTTGGAGGATGGTGGTGGGACTCGGGGGTGGTATGTGGCAGAGAAATATATTCTCTCTCCCTTTTTCTTTTTCAGTATATTTAATTTTTTAAAAATTGGAATATAATTGCTTTACAATGTTGTGTTAGTTTCTGCTGTACAACGAAGTGAATCAGCTATATGTATACATATATCCCCTCCATCTTGGACCTCCCTCCCCCCTCCCCCCTCCATCCTACCCATCTAAGTCATCACAGAACACCAAGCTGAGCTCCCTGTGCTACACCGCTTGGTATCTTCTTCTTCCTTTTCCTCTTGTCAGGGATTAAAAGCTCCTGAAAAGATCAGAGGGCAAAAGTAGAAACAGAGACCTGGCCCCGCCCTTCCACCGGAGGATGGGCCAGACAGAGGGCACTGATTCTGAAGATGTCTCGGCTATGCGTGAAACCCCAGAAAACCAGAACTGGAAGAGTTCTGCAGACCTTACCCCCTCCAAACTTTACAGAGAGAAATCTGAGGCCCAGGGAGGGGAGGGGACCTCCCAAAGGTCACAGAGAAAGTCAGTGTCAGGCTGACACGGGTCTCCTGGCCTCACACCCAGCCCTCTGTCCACTGTAGCACTAAGAGGGGGCCCCAGCAGGACCCTGGAGGGCATTTTACTCTTGACGGTGGCCAAGGCCCTGTGCAAAGACTTTCCAACAACATCTTGCCAAATCTTTCCATCACACTTTAGAGGACACTGTTATTGTGTCCAGTTGCCAGAAGAGGAAGGTCAGCGATGGAAAACTTTTGCCCAAGGTCTCACAGCAGTCAGGAGATGAGCCCATTTCAAGCCCAAACCCCTAACACTTCCCTACACTGCACCTTGGAACTAGAGGTGGATCGTCTTTAAACACAGCCTCACCACGTCCAGTCTCCGGGCCTCAGTCTCCTCATAAGCTGAGGAGGAGGCCACCTCTCTCCTGGAGGTTGTTTCCAGGATGAAGTGAGGTTGCATGTGGTCTGGTCCCTGAGAGGGGCTTGAGAAATGACAAAGGTGCAGTGCGAGGCCGATCTTCAAAATTTCTGCAAATGTGAAACACTTTTCCTTTCGTTTTTTTTTTTTCAATTTTTTTATCGACGTAAAATATACATAATACAAAAATTGCCATTTTAACCATTTTTAAGTGTACCGTTCAGGAGCATTAAATGCATTCCCATTGTTGTGCAACCATCACCACCATTCACACACAGAACATTTCATCTTCCCAAACTGAAACTCTGCCCCTGTCAAACCCTAACTCCCCATTCCCCTTCCTTTATTTTTCAAAATGAACCTCCTGCCTACATATCCTGGTTGAACAGGCCAGGGAGGGGAGAAGAGGATAATAGGCTGGCAGAACCATGAGGAAAAGGAAACAGGAAGTGAGAGGAAAGAAGAGGCTATAGGAAGTGCATCCCGGAAGCTGCTCCCCAGGGGCCAGGCCAACCCCACCCAAGGCAGAGCCAGCCACAGCCTGGGGACCTTTCCACTGGCTCTTACCACCCCTCCAAGTAGAGCCCAAGACACCTTCCTGGCCCAGGGTCTCTTCAGAAGCCCACCCGCTCTTAACCTGGAAAGCTTCAGGGTCCTCATCTGTAAAATGGGGGTGGGGGAATAATAGCTGGTGTCTCCTAGGCTGTTGTCAGAATCAGTTGACGACACATGTATAAAGCACTTAGCAAATGCTCCTGATGTGGAGCAGCCTGCAGCGTTGGCCGCCATTGTTTTTGGGGGTTTTTGTTTTGTTTTGTTTTTTTGCCGCCATTGTTGTTGCTGTTATTATTACTCCATCCCAGCAGCCGGAGTTGAAGCAAAAGTCCTCCCGTATCGGGAAGGAAAGGCCTTTTCCATCCACTTTATCCTTTGTTTCCCAGAATAGCCCAGCTGGTCTCCTCACACCCACCACCAAGTCCCTGAGCTGACTGTGGCCAATTCATGCTGGGCAGTGTGGCCAAAAGAGGTGAGTGAGATGCAGTGCCCCTCCCAGAGGGCCCATCGCGGAGGGCTCGCAGAGACACCAGGAGGCAGACACAGGTTCGGATCTCTTGCAGTCGCCGTGGTCAGTGCACATTTAGGTTCTGGGGAAGGACAATGATGGGGCCCTTAACTCGACCTAGGGGTCAGAGAAGGTTTCCTGGGGGAGATAAATAAAGGTGGGCGAACAATCCCGAAAGTCCAGGAGGTGTCAAATGCCCTGGGGAATAAAGAGAACCGGAAGTGATTTAGTATTACAGGGGCAAAGGGCATGAGGCAGAGAGAGGGCGGGGATGGGTCTGGAGGAGCCAAGGGGGCGGAGTGGGGGGCAGGTTGAGGACCTTTGTGCCCAAGTACAGAGTTTGAACTCTCAACTGCAGGTGACCGGGGCCATGGAAGTGGCAGCATCTGTATCTTGAAGCACTCACCCTGGGGGCTGTGGACAGAGGGGGGTGAGAGAGGAAGATGATGGAAAGAAAGGTGGCCACTGTGAGCATCTCGCCAGAGATGTGGGCAGCCAGAAAGGGAGGAGAGAGGAGGGGGACTGCGGAGAAGTTTCGGAGGTCAAACTGTCAGGACTGGTGTGGTCAGCAGAATACACCCCCAAAGATGCCCACGTCCTGATCTCCACACATGTGAATATTTTATGTTACTTGGCAGGGAGAATTAAGATTGAAGATGGAATTAAGGTGGTTGATCACCTGACTTTGAGATGAGGAGATTATTCCGACTTATCAAGTTGGCCAGTGTGATCACAAGCGTTCTTAATATGAAAGAGGGAAGAAGAGTCGGTGTTGCAGTAAAGGCAGACCCCACTGCCCACTCCTGGCTCTGGAGATGAAATGGGTCACCAGCCAAGCAACGTGGGCAGCCTCTACACTTGGAAAAGGCAAGGAAATGATTCTCCTCCAGGGCCTCCAGAAGCAATGCAGGGCTGCCAACACCTTGAATTTAGCCCAATGAGACGTGTGTCAGACTTCTGACCTATAGAACTGTAAGAGAGTAAATCTGTGTTGTTTTAATCACTAAATTTGCTGTGAGTTGTTACAGCAGCAATAGGAAGCAGATATAACTGGTGATGGGAATGGGGGCTGAGGATAGGGGATATTAAGGGCATCTGGCCTGGAGACTGGAAAGATGGCAATGCCCCCAACCAGGAGAGGCCACAGGGACAGGATGTGTATCTGTCTACTGCACTGACCTGAGCGGCCCGGCCCAGCCCAGCCCAGGCCCTCGCTAGGCACAGAGCCCAGGGACCCAGTAAAGAAGTTGGGGGCGGGGTCAACATCATCACGGTTGGGGATGCAGTAGCTGCTGTAGGGTGAATGGATGGCAAGATTCCCCAGAATTCCTTGGGTTTCATTTTTCAAGCATCAAAACAACCATGCTCGTTAAGCTTTTGCTTACTGAACAAGCCAGCGAAAGAGAACTGAAACCTCAAGGACTGAAGTCAAGGCGGGGTTAGAAGCCCAGGGCATAAGTAAGGACACTGTGGGCTCTCAGGCCTTAAAAGATGCCCTTGTACCCGATTTTCCCTGGAAGAGGGAGGGCAGGTGGACCTGATTGGAACCCTCTTCCCCCATCACTTCCCGCAGCAATTCTTTTTTGTTTTTTTCTTTCCTCCAAAACGGAGGTGGAGGGCTCCTCCTTCTCACAGGAGGAGCGTGGAGCTTACCCCCGCCGGAACCAGCGGCCACGCTGGCCTCTCCGCCGGCTTCGTTCCCCGCCTCCCCCGGTCCTTTGTCTGGCTCCCGCGCTGCCGGGCACGTGGTCCCCTGTCAAATTTCGGGCGGCTCCGGGGGACACGTGTCGGCAAGCCGGAGCTCCACAGACCCCAAGTAACCATGGAAACGGTGGCCAATGGGAGTCCCGCTCTGCCTGCGGGGGCGAGGCCAAGCGCGGCCTAAACAGGAGGGGCGGGGCGGGGCCGAGGTGTCAGAAAACTGAGGGCGGGGCCCAGATCACCCGCCGCAGCCTGGGCGGACCGCAGTGCACAGGATGCTTCCTGGGGCCATAATGTGCCGTTATCTGGACCGGGCAGCTTTGCTAACATTTGGGCAGCGTTTCCTCGGCACTCCTGGGATTTTCTTTGCCTTTAAGTATAAGGTTAATGTTCTAGACCCCAGTAGATCTGTGTTCAGATCCCACCAGCAACATTTACCAGCTGTGTGCCTTGCACAAGTGACAGACTTTCTGTACTTCCATTTCTTCATCTGGTAAATTGAGTATTGTAAAGCTCCAGCGAGATAATAAGCAATTCGCCCAGGTCTGGCACCAGTAGATGCTCAATAAACAGCAGCGACCCTTATGACTCAGCTCCTTCTCTTGACCCTCCAGAGAGGAGGGCCCCCGTTGGGGTGTGAAGAACCCACCCTCTCAGCTGGGAGCCCAGGGTGCTGACCTCTGACTCATTTGCTCAAGCCTGGTTCCAGCACCAGTCTCAACATGCTTGTTAACAAAATGGGAAGATGGCCTGGAGTCTGTCAGGGTCCCCATGGCAGCGGGCCTGCTGCTGACTTCATGGAGGCAGACACAGAGCTGAACACCTCCAGCTGCGAGGGCAGAAGGAAAGGAAGGGTCAATGCCAAGGGCTGGGGACCAGGAAGCAGGGTTTTGGCACTTCTGCCGACCAGCCAGGTGACCCACACAAGCATTTTTACTTCTCTGGGCAAAAGCATCTTGTAAAACAGTGACGATGATACCTGAGGCCCTCCCACTCAGTGTGGTGGAGAATATGGAAAGAGGAAATGGATGATCAGCTGCGCTGGGAGACCTGACCCCTCTCTCCTGGCTTCCCCAGGGCTCAGCTCAGGGCCTGGGACAAACATTCCCTAGCCAGGAGCTGCAGTTAGCTGGAATCTTTCTTTCACTTTTATGAAGAAGTGGAAAATGCCCTCATTCATTCATTTGTTCAATCAACCGAGTTTTCTGCAGGTCTGCTGTGTGCCAGGCACTGTGCTAGGTCCTGGAGCTAGAGCAGTGAACAAAACACGGTCCCTGCCCTGAAAGAGGTCACCGTCTGGCTGGGGAGACAGACATTAAAGAAATAAACATGCAAACAAACATGTGGCCACAAATATCCACAAATGCCCTGAAAGGAAAGCACAGGATCCGTGAGCATGAAGGAAATAAAAACGAGTCTGGGGGGAGAGGGCAGGCAGGGCAGGAAGTGACATTTCAGAGGGGCCTGAGGACTGAGCAGAAGTCGTCAGCCTGGTGAGGAGGGGAGGAAAGGTATTTCAGGCAAGAGGAACAACACATGGGTGCCCTGAGGCCAGAAGGAGCTCGGGGCATCCACAGAAGGAGAGGGTCTGTGTGGCCCAGAGGCCGGCGAGGGAAGGAGTCAACAGGTATCACCTGCGTCAGGCAGGGTCACACTAAAGATCTTGAGTTTAGAAAATGGGCCATGACATAGCCTCATGGGGACTTACATGAAAATATACACCCCTGTTTTTCAAAGTTCCCGCCTGGATTGGGCTGGTGCTCAACTTGGTCTCACCTGCCTTCCACCTTTTCCAGTCTGAAGGCATTGGATGATCCAAAATCAGATGAGTTTCGTTACTACTCAGCACCATCCACTGACTACGACAGACAAGGAGACACACATTTACCGAAAGATTTTTAACACAAAGGTTAGAATTAGGGTTAGGGTTGGGTTTCAGTTAAGGGTAGAGTTGGTATTGGGTTTGGCCAGGAAAGGATTGAGGTTAGATCAGGATTACCATTGGGTTCAGGATCAGGGTTGGCATTAAGATTAGGGCTGGTATTGGGTTTAGGGTTGGGTTTAGGCCTGGTGTTGGGTTAGGGTTTGGATTGTAGATTTGAATTCCATTAAATATACTTATATCACCGGCCCCCAACAGAATGTCTAGGAGGTAATAGGTGCCCAAGGGATATTTTTAATGAATTAATTACTGTGGTTTATTGTGAACAAGAAAGACAAAGTGCCAGGCAGGGTCACTTCCCTAGATATTCTGGTTATTTGTCTGTGTGTCGTGCTAAGTGTGAACAGACTGATAAAACTCACCGGTGTGCTACGTTGATATTCATCTGTCTAAGACTGCACTAAAAATCATACTAAAGTAGAAAACAAGAGGAAAGTAGTCTGGGCATATCAACCCAGTGACCGAGGGAGGGAAGTGATAGAGAGCTCAGGAGACCAAATACTTCGAAAGACTCCAGGTATGGGAGCAGAGGTGGTTCCAGGCAGAGGTCACAGTAAGGCCAGCAGGAGGTCAAAGGGACTAGATCAGGCTGAAATGAGGGGTTTGGATGAGGAGTTGGGGGAGGGAAAAAGTGAAGAGATGAGTGATAAAAAGATGGGCAGACCACAGATCATGGAAAGCCCCATAAGCCATGTAATGTAACCCGAGCAACTCCTGGGGCCCATGTGGTCTCTTCCCTACAAAGTTTCATTAAAAGGAGTTTGGGACAGCACCCACATATTATTTACAGGGGTTTCCAATATTCTTTGTCTTGCAAAGAATATCACGGAGGGTCCAATTTCTAACCCCCAGCAACTCTTCCCAATCCCCTCACCTCTCCCTCCAGGGTTCTTGTATTGTGTTCTACTCCAGAATCCCTCACTCTCCTGCCTCTCTCTGCCCACTCAGTTCTTCATTTACAGCTCCACTCACCCTCAGGGACTCCAGTCCCTTTCTGTTCTCCCCACTGCACAGAGCCGCCAATAAAGAACAGCCCAGAACTGCCCCAGCAAGCGCACAACCGTGCTCCTTCCCCTCTGCTTTGCGTCCCTGCCTCTCCCTGGAACCAGGCTGGGAAAGGGAGAGCTCTCTGCAGAGGGCAGAAGGAAGGGCCAAGATCAAGATCCTCTTTTATGAGACCTAAGTGAGTGGGGACCATTGCTGTGCCTCGTACCTGTCATGGTATAAAGATTGCAGCATCTCCGCTGGAGCTGGAGAGTAAAGCAGTCAGATCTGTGAGCTCCTTGGAAGCAGGGCCCCGTGTGTTTGGTGGGTGATGCCCCACCAACACCAAGAAGATCCTGGTTCAATAAGTGATGGGTGAAGAGGTCAGCGATAAGTGAATGAATGAATGAATGAATGGGTGGATGGATGGATGATTGAACTCCATGAGCATTCTGGATTTTCACGCAGGCCTCAAAGACCCCAGGACAATTGCACCCCCTCCTCAGCCTCTGTAAATCCTCATTCCTTATCTTTGCGCCAACCAACCAGGGGCCTCTCAACAATGACCTCCAGGCTCGAGGGGGATGGGGACCAGGCTTCCCCACCCACACAGTAAAGCATCTGGATGGGCTCCACCAGTCTGCTGGGAATGGCCTGTGCTCCCCTGGGTGAGACCCGCGGCGCACAGAAAACCTCCCAGTGCTTTTGGCTCTGGTTGTAATTCTGGTTTCCAGCAACACATAAAAATAGCTTCAAGGACATCCAAGGGGCGGGAGGAGGGAGACCTGGTCCCCTGGCTTCCAGAAGAACTAGATAAGCATGACTCCCATCTCTCCTTCTCCAAGGGCCAGACTGCTGCCCGTTTGACTCCAGATTTGAACCTGGGTCTGTATCTGTCTGTGAACCACAGGCCTAGACTTGCAAACTCCTCAGTTATCAGCCCCCATTACCCAGCTTCGGGCAAAGAGAGGCAGATGTAAAAGTCATGCAGGAAAAAATGTCTGAAATCCCTCCCACTGCCAGCTCTGAGAATGACTCCTGCAGGGCCCCAGTGCAGTGCATGATGGGAAGATGCAAGAGGCTGCAGTCCAGAGCGGACCTGGGGAGCCTGCAGGATAACAAGGGAGCTGGGCTGGGGAGGGGAAAGGGGGGCAGCCCAGCCGTAGGGGGCTTGAGGGCCTCTGCCTGGGCTCCAGTGCTTTGATTCCCCCCAGTGATGATGCAGATGTGTGCCGTAGACCACCTTCCAGGCCCTGCAGGGCCCATCCAAGGACAATAGCCCCCAGCCAGGGGTAGGAGGAGGAAGGTGGTAGAAGCACTTTAATAACAGACATGTTATGAGCACAGACTATTCCCGGCGCTGTGCACGCATCATCGGAATCCTTACAACCAGTGAAGGACTTATGATTTGTCCCATCACACAGAGGAGTAAAGTAAGGCTCGGAGAAGGAAATAACCAACTGCACAGCCGGCAGGACACATGTCCAACAGGGACAGAGGCAGGATTTGCGCCCAGAGGGACTCGGGAGCCTGTGTTCCCGCCTCTGCACTAAGGGGTGGGCTGAGTTTCTTCCCTGCCTCCCAAAGGCCCCAAAATAGGCCTGCTTTCCTGATGAAGCTCTCCTCCCCTCAGTGCCACAAATACCCACATTCCCAGGCCGAATCCAGGGCGGGGCCCTCAGGAGCTCGTGCCCAGCAGGACCTATTTCTGGCTGCAGCCCGGACCGGCCACAAGAGACCTTCTGTGGTGGCCTCGGCCGCAACCCACAGCCGAGGCTCAGGCCCTGGCAAGGTCTCCAAAGGGCCCATTGTCCGGCTGCCTGGGCCGCTGAGGCTGGCTCCTGGACATCCGGAGCTGGGGGCGGAGGGTGGCCTAGGGCAGGGTGGACTGAGGGGCCTGTGTGAGAGCTGCAGCCAGCTCAGAGATGCCCCAGTGTCCACTGCGCCCGCCTGAGGGAGAAAACAGACTCCACCTCGGACGGGCCTCAGGCTGGCTTCAGACAGGCCCCGAGGTCACACACACACACACACACACACACACACGACAACTGCCAAGGGCAGCCACCACGTCCACGGGGAAGCAAGGCGGTGACAAACAGGGTTTAGAGCTGGGTGGGTTCAGATTCTAATACTGGCTCCTCCAGTGCTAACCTGGGCAGGTCACGCCACCTCTGTGAACCTCAGTCTCCGCATCTGTGAAATGGGACAGATACCAACCCCTTTTTATAGATGTGCAGACCCAGCTTCAGAGAAGGGGCTTGCCTGAGGCCACACAGGCAGGATCTTTTTTTTGTTTAACATTAAAAACGTTTCGATTAGGAACATTTTCAAACATACACAAAAGTAAAGAGTATAATAAAACTCCATATACCATCATTCAGATTCAATAATTATTGAGATTTTACTTGCTTTATTTGTCCCTTTCAATTATTTTGTTGCCACTAAAGTGAATTTAAAGCCAGTCCTGGGGGGAATTCCTTGGCTGTCCATTAGTTAGGGCTCCACGCTTCCACTGCAGGGGGCACGAGTTCGATCCCTGGTCAGGGAACTAAGATCCGGCATGGCGCGTGCAGGGCAGCCAAATAAATAAATAAATAAATAAATAAAGCCAATCCTGGACACATCATCTCATCCCAACACACTTCAGTATTCCTCTAATATAAGGACGTAGTACCATTGTCACACCTAGCGAAACTAACAGCAATTCCATGGCATCATCTAATATCCGGTGCATAATCTATTTATCCAGATATGCTCATCAATGCGGTTTTCCAGGTGATTTGTTTGAGTTAGGATCCTTGGAAGGTCTACACATAGCATTCAGTTGTTGTTAATTTTTTAAATGTATTTTCATGCCATTGACTTATTGAAGACACCGAGTCAGTTGTCCTGTGGAATGTCCACAAATGTTGTCTGTTTGCTTCCTCGTGGTGTCAGGTAACTTGTTTCTCTATCCCTATATTTCCCATGAAATTGAGCCTCCTCCTCTTTTAAATAACTGTTTTGATGAGATATATTGGGTGGGCCAAAAAGTGACTTCTGTTTTTAAGTAAAAATAAAAGACACGTTTTTCATTTTCACCAAGAACTTTATTGAACAATGTAGTCACTGTTTTGTTCCACTACCTTCTGCCATTTTTCAGGCAACTTCATAACTCCATCTTCCCAAAGTATTTGTTTATTTATTTATTTATGGCTGTGTTGGGTCTTCGTTTCTGTGCGAGGGCTTCCTCTAGTTGCGGCGAGCGGGGGCCACTCTTCATCGCGGTGCGCGGGCCTCTCACTATCATGGCCTCTCTTGTTGCGGAGCACAGGCTCCAGACGCGCAGGCTCAGTAGTTGTGGCTCACGGGCCTAGTTGCTCCGCGGCATATGGGATATTCCCAGGCCAGGGCTCGAACCCGTGTCCCCTGCATTAGCAGGCAGATTCTCAACCACTGCGCCACCAGGGAAGCCCAACTTTGTATCTTTTTGAGCAAAGAACTGTCCCAGGTGCCTTTTACAGTCTTCCAGGGAATTGAATTTTTTTCCATTAAGAGAATTTGGTAAAGACCAAAACAAATGGAAATCCGAAGGTGCAATGTCTGGTGAATACGGAGGATGAATCCAAACTTCCCAGCCGAGCTGTAACAGTTTTTGTCTGGTCATCAAAGAAACATGCAGTCTTGTGTTATCCTGATGGAAGATTAGGCATTTTCTGTTGACTAATTCCGGACGCTTTTCGTTGAGTGCTGCTTTCAGTTGGTCTAACCGGGAGCAGTACTTGTTGGAATTAATTGTTTGGTTTTCTGGAAGAAGCTCATAATAGAGGACTCCCTTCCAATCCCACCATATACACAACATCACCTTCTTTGGATGAAGACCAGCCTTTGGTGTGGTTGGTGGTGGTTTATTTCGCCTGCCCCATGATCTCTTCCATTCCACATTATTGTACAGTATCTACATTTCATTGCCGATCACAATTTGTTTTAAAAATGGAACGTTTTCGTTATGTTTAAGTAGAGAATTGCATGGGGAAATACGGTCAAGAAGGTTTTTTTTGCTTAACTTACGTGGAACCCAAACCCAAACGTAACCAAGCTGTTGCAAATGATTTTCAGTGTTTGATTAGGATATTTTGAGTATGTTGGCTACCTCCCGTGGGGTATAACGTTGATTGTTCTCAATTAATGTCTTGATGTGATCGCTATCAACTTCAACTGGTCTACCTGACTGTGGAGCATCGTCCAGCAAGAAATCTCCAGCACAAAACTTCACAAACCATTTTTGACATGTTCGATCAGTCACAGCACCTTCTCCATACACTGCACAAATCTTTTTTTGTGTTTCAGTTGTTGCGTTTTTACCTTTCTTGAAATAATAAAAGGAAAATGGAACCCTCATACATTGCTGGTGGTATTGTAAAATGGTACAGTTGCTCTGGAAAACAGATAGGTGGTTCCTCAAAATGTTAAACACAGAGTTACATATGCCAAAAATGTTGCTTTTTTTCTTCCATCTTCAATATTAAAATGGCTACACAAAAATTCACCAATTTTGATAAGTTTTTTTTTTTTAAAATACATGCTGATATGACAGCTGTCACAATACAATCTAACAAAATTGTTTTGAATGAAGTTAAAGACAACTAAGCGCTACTAGAGCCATCTTACGGAAAACATCAAATGAACTTTTTGGCCAACCTAATAATTCACACCATAAACATCACTCTTTCAAAGTGTACAATTCAGTGCTTTTTAGTATATTCACAGAGTTGTGTGACCATTACTATTGTCCAACTTCAAAATGTTCTCATCAAACCCCACACCCATTAGCAATCACTCCCCATTCTGCCCTGCTGCCAGCCCCTGGCAACCACTAATCTACTTTCCTCTCTCTATGGATTTGCCTACTCTGGCCATTTCATATAAATGGAATCACACAATATGTGTCCTTTTGTGACAGGAAGCTTTTATTTAGCATAATATTTTCAAGGCTCATCCATGTTTTACCGTGTATGAGTACTTCATTCCTTTTTATTGCCAAATAACGTGCCATTGTATAAATATACCATATGCTGCTTATCCATTCATCGTTGATGGGCATTAGGGCTGTCTCCACTTCTTGGCTCTTATAAATAATGTATCTATGAACATATGTGTACAAGTATTTGTGCGAATTTATGTTTTAGTTCCCATGGGTGTATATACATAGCAATGGATGCTAGGGTATATGTAACTCTGTGTTTAACATTTTGAGGCACCACCTATCTGTTTTCCAGAGTAACTGTACCATTTTACAACACCACCAGCAATGTATGAGGGTTCCATTTTCCCTACATCCTCACCAACACTTGTTATGGTCCATCTTTTTTATTTTACTCATCCTAGTGGGAGTGAAGTAGTATCTCATCGTGGTTTTGATTTGTGTTTCCCTCATGACTAGTGGTGTCGAGCATCTTTTCATGGGCTTAGTGCAATTTGTATGTCTTTGGAATTTCTCAGTTGGATTATTTGTCTTTTGTTATTGAGTTGTAAATAATTCTCTATATAGACAAGTCCCTTATTAGATACATGATTTATAAATTTTTTCTCCCATTATATGGGTTGTCTTCACTTTCTTGCCATCCTTTGAAGTACACTTTAAATTTTTATTTATTTATTTATTTATTTATTTATTTATTTATTTATTTATGGCTGTGTTGGGTCTTTGTTGCTGTGTGCAGGCTTTCTCTAGTTGTGGCGAGGGGGGGCTACTCTTCGTTGCCGTGCGTGGGCTTCTCATTGCGGTGGCTTCTCTCGTTGCAGAGCATGGGCTCTAGGTGCACGGGCTTCCGTAGTTGTGGCACATGGGCTCAGTAGTTGTGGCTCGTGGGCTCTAGAGCACAGGCTCAGTAGTTGTGGTGCACAGGCTTAGTTGCTCTGAGGCATGTGGGATCTTCCCAGACCAGGGCTCGAATCTGTGTCCCCTGCATTGGCAGGCAGATTCTTAACCACTGTGCCACCAGGGAAGTCCCGGCTTTAAATTCTGATGAAGCTGCATTTATCTATTTATTTTGTATCCCTGTGCTTTTGGTGTCACATGCCTAAGGAATGTCATGAAGATCAATGCCTTTGTTTTATTCTAAAAGGTTTATAGTTTTCACTCTCACTTTGAAGTCTATGATCCATTTTGTGTTAACTTTTGTATATGGTGTGAGGTGGGGATATTAAGTTTTGTAATCCATAAACATAGGCTGTCTTTCCATTTGTTTAGGTCTTCTTTCAATTCCTTTCAGCAAAGTTTTGTAGTTTTCACTGTACAAACCTTACAGTTCTTTTGTTAAGTTTATTCCTAAGTATTTTATTCTTTTGGATACAAATATAAATGGAATTATTTTCTTAATTTCATTTTTAGAGTGTTCATTGCTAGTATATAGAAATTGGTTTTGTATATTGATCTTGTATCCTGAAACCTTTCTGAACTCATTTATTTGTTCTAATATATATTTTTAGTGAATTCCTTATGATTTTCTATACACAAGATCATGTCATCTGCAAATAGAGATAGTTTTACTTTTTCCTCCCTAATCTCGATGATTTTTATTTCTTTTTCTTGCCTAATTGCTCTGGCTAGAATCTCCAGTACAATACTTAACAGGAGTGGGGAGACTGGGAATCCCTGTCTTGTTCCTTCTTGATTTGGAGGGAAACTTTCAGTCTTTCACCACTAAGTATGATGTTAGCTGTGGATTTTTCATAGATGCACTCAGGCAGAATTTTAATCCAGATGTGAGGGACTCCAAAGCCCTGACTCTTACCTTAGTCCCAGGACATAAGAGGAGTGGCCTGGTCAGGAAGATGTTCAAAGAGCTGTCAAAACTCGAGATGGACGTGGAGGGTCTGCGTGACTTGGGAGGAGTCGATTCCAGCAGGGGACACCAAGCCCCACTGACAGTAGGCCCTGTCACCATCTTCCCTGCAGCCTTACAGAGCCCTTGGCCAGGCAGAACAAATGTGGGAAAATCAGTGTCATAGCTCTCAGGTGCCCCCATCAACGTTCAGCTCCTTGCAATCCTACCACACACCCTCTCGCCTCCCATTCTGCTCTGAGACAGAACGTCCATGGAAAAAGGAAGTGGGAACAGCTGTAATCAGCACAGGTAGGAGGGGGAAGATGGACAAAAAGAGGCAGCCAGATGGAGAGGTTGAGAGACTTGGGACCTGGACTTCTGGGTTCGAGTTTGCCGCTCCCCCCAGCAATGTACCAATGAGGTGACCTTGGGCTAGTCATTTCAGCTCCCTGAGTATGAGTTTTCCTATCTTTAAAATAGGGATAGTCATTAAAAATTCCACAAATAACAAATGCTGGAGACTGTGTGGGGAAGAGGGAACCTTCCTACACTGTTGGTAGGAATGTAAATTGATGCCGCCACTATGGAAAAATAGTCTGGAGGCTCCTTACATAACTAAAAATAGAGTTGCCATATGATCCAGCAATCCCACTCCTAGGTATATATCCAGAGAAAACTATAATTCGAAAAGATACATGCACTCCAGTGTTCATAGCAGCATTATTTACAATAGCCAAGACATGGAAGCAACCTAAATATCCACCAACAGATGAATTGATAAAGAAGATGTGATATATATATATATATATATATATATATACACACACACACATACACATACAATGGAATATTACTCGGCCGTAAAAAGAATGAAATAATACCATTTGTAGCAACATGGATGGACCTAGAGAGTATCATACTAAGTGAAGTAAGTCAGAAAGAGAAAGACAAATACCATATGATATCACTTATATGTGGAATCTACAATATGATACAAATGAACTTATCTAAGAAACAGAAACAGACTCACAGACAGAGAAAACAAGCTTATGGTTACCAAAGGGGAAAGGGGTAGGGGAGGGATAAAGCAGGTGTTTGGGATTAGCAGATACAAACTATAGATAAAAAACAAGGTCCTACTGTATAACACAGGGAAAAATATTCAGTATCCTGTAATAAACCATAATGGAAAAGAATATGTGTGTATATATGTATGTGTGTGTGTGTATATATATATATATATATATATATATATATATATATATATATATATATATATATATATATATATATATATAACTGAATCACTTTGCTGTACACCAGAAATGAACACAACATTGTAAGTCAACTATACTTCAATTAAAAAATTAAAAAAAAAAAAAGCCCCAGCTTTGGGTGAAAGAATTCTATGGAGGAGAAAAAAAAAAAAAAGTAAAATAAAATAGGGATAGTGACAAAATCCACCTCTCAGGGCCACTGTGAGGATGACATGGGATAATACTCGTAAGGTGTTCAGCACAGCATAAAATGCATTCTTGGCGCTCCATAAATTCTGGTTATTATTGCCTTTATTATTGCCAATTTTACTCTTACCTACATTTATACTATTGCTGCTGGTATGATGGTGGCCAATCCAGCATTCCCAGGAGAGAAATAGCCTTCCTGAATGTGCAGCCCTTGTCTGGTGATGGCCAGGGGCCCCAGGACTCCCGTGTTCCTGTTCACGCTGCACCCCATGTGGGGCCCAGCTTGAGAGAGGAAGCTTCTTCCACCAGAGCAAGAGCTTTGTCGGCTAAGAAGCTTCCCCAAGGCCCTTGTAAGGCTCTCTGCCAGGCGCTCCAGAGATGTCACCTCATGGGATGTTCACCCCATTTTACAGAAGAGAAAACTGAGACTCAGACAAGTGGAGCAATCATCTAAGACCGCATAACTAGTAAGAGATGAAAACGGGATTTGAACCTGGATCACTGCTCTCACCTACTGGGCCACACCCCTCTCCTCAGCCATTGGCCAAATTGGAAAGTTCAAGAAGTCACCTTGGGACAAGGAGGAGGGGGCCCAGGTAGATGTCCCAAAACGCCCCAGAAAGGTCCATGACAAGAGCAAAGCAGAGCCCACATCAGTGATGTGGAGTGATGTACTGGGCCCTGAAGATCTCTAGTTCTAACCCCAAGCACCCAGAGAGACCCTGCCCTGGGTGGCTCTCAGGGGCTGAGGGGCCATCTGGGTACCTCTGGGGTACTATTCTGTAGTCAACCCAAGACCCACAGAGCTTCCAGACAACCTGCCGTTAGGTCCCATCAACTGACATGACGACTGACCCCCATCCTTCAACTGCATTTTGGAGCCGAAATGCAGATGTTATCATTTTCTTATGATAAACTCCTTTGGTAAATTGTGGACACCAGGGAAATCATTGTGGATCTTAATTCTGCCCAAACAGGAACCAGCACCTCTGCCGGCTTTGGGCCCTACCGAGCTGAGAACCCTCCCAAGCCCCTCTCTAAACCCGCTCGCTTGCAGTGGAGGCTATTTACTTCCTGGGTCCTTCGCTCCCCATTCTTCACCCACAAAGTCGCTCACTTCTGAGGGTGGGCTTGGGGGTTCCTAGGCAACAAAAGCCATCACTGAGCACAAAGACTCTACCCCCATTTCTCCGTCCTGTGAATCTCTCATTCCAGCATTCAGCAAATTTACTGCCAAGCTGTGCCAGGTGTGCTGGGGACTTGTGACTCAGGCTCCCGATCCAGGGGAGGGACACAAGCCACCATCTTTAGCCCCTGCTCTGTGCCAGGAGCCCTGTGCCTTATGCTTTCAGGCACCATCGCCCTGAAAGCTCAGAACAGCCCCATGAAGTATATGTTATCACCAATTCATGGACGAATGTGTCTCTTTACCCCCAAAATATATGCCTCGAGCAGCTGCTAAGTGCCTGGCCTGCGCAAGGGGGCAGATGCACAATGATGGCAAAGATTCCCCGGGTCCCTGCCTCCTTACAAGATGCTCCCCAGTAGGAGAGGCAGACCCCAAGCAAGAGAAGAAAGACAAGGTAGGGAGGAAAGAAGGGCCACAGGATGCAGTGAACACTGTAGGTGACAAGGCGGGAAAGTAACACAGGGGACCTACTTTAAGTATGTTGATCCGGGAGGGACCCTCCGAGGAGGCGATATTCCGACCACTCCAGTCCCGTCTCCTTCCCTTCCAGAGACGCTTCTGGAGCTTCCGGCCATGTCCACCCCCAGCAAGGATGGTGGGCCAGCTGGAGAGAGGCAGGCAAACCCTCCTCTCATCCTCTCCTTCCTGCTGACCCACTTGGCAGGGAAGGTGGGAGGAAACATGGCTTCCTCCACCAACGAGCTGTGGGACCTTGGGGGAGTCACGGTCCCTCTCTGGGCTTGGATCCGTGAAATTACCCACCCGGCCCCATCCTCCGTAATTGAGACCAGGGAACATACAGGAAGCATTTCATCTATTTGAAAGCACTTTACAATGTGCAAGAATGTTACCATTACCCTGCAGATCCCAGAAGGAAAACGTGCTTCTCCATCACACCCAAGCTCTTAGTAACCGGCATCTGTGGGCCTTCGGGATCCTCCCAATGCCTAGCGGGGGCCACATCACGTTCTCCTCTTGCTGAAGGGGAACTGAGGTTTGATCGCAACATGGTCAGCCTGAAGTCTCCCCAAATTAGGAGTGGGAAATCAACCCCCAAATAATACTAGCGGCAGATACCATTGAGCACTTGCTGTGTCCAGGTCAATGCCAAGGTTCTTACGTGGATTGTCACGTTTTGTCCCCACAACAGTCCTGCCCGGAAAGCTTTATGGCCATTAGCTGTGTTTTATGGGAAGGTGGGCAGCCAGCAGCTGTTCACAACCCTCAGGTTAGACACAGAACGAAGCAGAAGGTCCCCAGCCTGGACTTAAGACAAATGGGAAATCATTCACTCATCCAACCCCTACAGATCCCATCACATACCAGGCATGTTCTAGTCACCGATGAACCACAAACACAAACTCCCATCCTCGTGGGGCTTACATCCTAGTGGGGAGACAACGGTGAATGAGAAAAATGTGCTGCGTGTTAGATGCCAAGGAGGACAAGCCCCCGGATCCTGTTCTCCAAGCACCACTCTGTTGGGACAAGAACAGTCAGTGCTTTGCAGCTCTTGCTGCTGGGGGATAAGGTCACCTGCAAGTACTGCTCCGTCTTCCCTTTTGCCATGAGTGTCCGGATCCCCAAGACGGGCAGAGGCAGCCAGGAACGCTAAGGAACTTCATCCAAAGTGCACGGCCAGGTGGGGTGGGCCAGCGGGACCAAATGTGCGCCTCGGAACCCTCCCGCAAGCCTGGGGCCAAGAAGAACTCTCACCACCTCCAGGGTGAATTCCATCCCGTTCCTGCCATTGGCTTGAATTGTTTCCTGGTGGTTCTGGGTGCAAATCTACCCCACCCCGCAATTATGTGTAAGTTTCAGGATCTCAGAGACGGGCTTCATTTTTCCTGTGTCTTCCATCATCTCCACAGGGCTGGGCCCAGGGGAGGCTCCTCAGAAACCCCATAGTCCTAGGCCACTGGTTTAGTTGGCATCCTGGATGTTGGGGGCAAGAAAAAAAGAAGGATGGGGGTTCCAGCTACAGGCTGGAAGGAAGAACATACACAGGGCAAGGCAGGCAGGCTGGAGCACCCTGGGGGCTCTGGGATGTGCTGGGTAGTGCAAACAGAACTCAGCACAAGAGTGCTTAGTAAAGGAGAACTGGGCTGTGTGTGGGAATTCCCCGGCTGCCCAGTGGTCAGGACTCAGCGCTCTCAATGCCAGGGTCCCGGATCAGGGAACTAAGATCTTGCAAGCTGCGCAGCACAGCCAAAAAACAAAATTGTTAAAAAAAAAAAAAAAAAAGAACTGGGCTGTGTGGTCACCATTATTACTAATAAATCATATAGTAAAAACCCTTAATGGGACACCAATGGGTGAGGGATATGGAAGTGTAAACATTTGGAAAGACTCATCCGTAATAATAATAATTTCAAAACTAGGCAATGCTTATTGAGTGATCCCTGATTCCAGGCACTGTGCTGCGTATGGACTGGCGACTCTCATTTTCATCTTGGAATCAGGTAAGGGCTACTGGTTTCTGCATTTTACAGATGGAGGCACTGAGGCTTGAGGAGGCCGTGCCCGAGGTCACATGGCTGGTGAGTGGTGGCCCCGGTCCGAGACTGAGACAGCTACATAGAATGGGCCTGGGGAAGGGTCAGAGTTAGGGCAGGGAGTAATCATGGGGGTCAAGGAGGGTAGCTGGCTGCCCAGGCCTAGACCGGGGGGTGCCATGTTCAGTCCAGCAGGTGAGGGGCAGCCCTGGTGGGGGCCAGGATGGGGAAGAATCATAAATTACACAGAGGAGAAACAACACTGGACAGACTCCCCTCCAGCCCTGATCAGAAGTCAGTTCAGGGACTTCCCTGGTGGTCCTGGGGTTAAGAATCCACCTGCCAATGCAAGGGACGCAGGTTTGATCCCTGGTCGGGGAACTAAGATCCCACATGTCTCGGAGCAACTAGGCCCGAGCGCTATAGCCTGCGCGCCACAACTAGAGAACCTGTGTGCCGCAACGAAAGATCCCGCATGCCGCAAAGAAGACCCGACGCAGCCAAATAAATACATAAATATTAAAAAAAAAAAAAGAAGTCAGTTCAGTGGACTCTGAAATGACCTTAAATCTTATGGGGAAAAATCTAAACTCAGCTTTCAAGCAAGACAAGGAGCCCTTTGCTCCTCCATCTCATTTAACCCCTTTCTGGAGTTGAAATTGCCAATGAAAAAAATGTGGGCATTATTCAGAAAATCCATCCATCTTTCCATCCCCTTCGGAACAGTGCTCTGTGCCAGACACGGTTCTAAGCACTGGGATACAGCAGGGGAAAAAAAGAGACAAAAGATCCTGCCATCACGGGCTTGAATTCTGGTGGAGGGAGGTGGATGGTAAGCAAGAAATGAATAAGGGGCTTCCCTGGTGGCGCAGTGGTTGAGAATCCGCCTGCCAGTGCAGGGGACACGGGTTCGAGCCCTGGTCTGGGAAGATCCCACATGCCGCGGAGCAACTGGGCCCGTGAGCCACAACTACTGAGCCTGCGCGTCTGGAGCCTGTGCTCCGCAACAAGAGAGGCCGCGACAGTGAGAGGCCCGCGCACCGCGATGAAGAGTGGCCCCTGCTCGCTGCAACTAGAGAAAGCCCTCGCACAGAAACGAAGACCCAACACAGCCAAAAAAAAATAATGATAATAATAAATAAATAAAATTTATTAAAAAAAAAGAAATTGTAACATAAATAAATATTTTTTTTAAAAAAAGAAATGAGTAGGTTATACACTTTATTAGAGGTGATAGAGGCTATGGAGAAAAATTAAGTGATGGAGGGCAGCGGGAGTGCTGGGGGGTGGTTTGTGATGTGAACGAAGGAGACCCTGGAAACCTTGGAGATAAAGGGACGTTTCACCAAAGACTTGGGGGGATGGGTGAAGGGCAAATTGAATGTCTGGGGGAAGAGTGTCCAGTAGAGGGAAAAGTTAGTGTGAAGGCTCCCAGGTGGGACTTGAGGGACAGGAAGGCGGCCTGTGTGGCTGGAGTGGGGATGGGAAGAGGGGTGTCAGTGACGCCAGGAGATGAGGGAGGAGAGGCTTTGGGGGCGGGGCTTAGCAGCCACTTGGGGCTTTGGCTTTAACCAGGAGAGAGGTGGGACACCACTGGAGGATTTTGAGCAGGACATAATCTGATTTACATTTTAAAAGGATCCCCCTGGCTGCTGTGCTGGGAATACTGAGGACTGCAGGAGGAGGGTCAGGGGGAGGTGGCAGATGAGAAGGAACTGGGTTTGGGATTGATTTTGAAGGTGGAGCTGCCAGTATTAGCTGATGGAGGAGGGTTTTTGAGAAAAGGCAGAGTGAAGGCTGAACCCAGAGTTTTGGGCCCTGGGGCCACTTGCTGGATGACGAGCCATTAGCTGAGATGAGAAAGCAAGTTCTGGGGGGAAGAACAGAAGTTCCTTTTAGGCATTTTTTTTTTTATTGGCGTATAATTGCTTTACAATGTTGTGTTAGTTTCTGCCATACAACGAAGTGAATCAGCTATATGTGTACACATATCCCCTCCCTCTTGGATCTCTCCCCCCTCCCCACCCCCGATCCCACCCATCTAGGTCATCACAGAGCACCAGCTGAGCTCCCTGTGTTATTTGAGATGCAGATTAGACCACTAGGTAGCCACTGACAAGATGCTTCTGGGTTCAGTGGGGAGGGCTGGGTGGTGATGTGAATGTGGGTCCCCTGATTCTACAGGGGCACTGGAAGGGTCCAGATTGGATGAGACCACCTAGGAAGTGAGAAAAGAGGGGGAGCCTGTATTGTTTCCTAGAAACTGCCTAACAGAGTACCAAAGCTGCTAACTTAAAACAACAGAAAGTGCTTCTCTTACAGTTCAGGAGACTACAAATCTGAGATCAAGGTGTCAGCAGGGCCATGCTTCCTCGGGACTCTGGAGAGAATCCTTCCTTGCCTCCTCCTGGCTTTGGATGGTGGCCGGCAGTGCTTGGCTTGCAGCTGCATCACTCTGATCTCTGCCTTGGTCGTCACATGCCATCTGATCTCTCCCTGTGTGTCTCTGTCCTCTTCTTATAAGGACACCAGTCAAATTGGATAAAGGCCCACCTGACTCACGTATGACCTCATCCTAACTAATTACACCTGCACCATCCTATTTCCAAACAGGGTCGCATTCTGAGGTTCCAGGGGGTGGGGCGTAGGACTTCAATATATCTTTAAAAATTTTTTTTATTAAAAATCTTTTTAGGTTGTCTTTTTTGTATATTGCGGAAAAATACCCAAGACATAAAATTTACCATCCTAACCATTTTAAAGTGTACGGTTCTGTGACATTAAGTACAGTCGCGTTTTTATGCAACCGTCCTCACCATCCATCCACAGAACTCTTTTCATTTTACAAAACTGAAACTGTCCCCATTCAACACTTAACTCCCCATCCTCCCCTCCCCCAGCCCCTGGTAACCACCATTCTACTGCTTGTCTCTGTGAATTTGACTACTCTAGTTTCCTTACATAAGCAGAATCATGCAGTTTTTGTCCTTTTGTAACTGGCTAATTTCTCTTAGCATCATGTCCTCAGGGTTCATCCACATTGCAGCATGAGTCAGGACTTCCTTCCTTTTTAAGGCTGAATAATATCTCTCAGCATATCTTTATGGGGGACACAGTTGAACCCATTATTGGGGTCAGAAGACTAAGTCTTGGTCATTCCAATATTAAGAGGCCTGAGACATGAGGAGGAACCAGCAAAGAAGGTTGAGGAGTGGCGGTGGGGAGGTGGAGGGAAATCAGGAGAATGTACCTTCGGAATTGGGGGCGGGGAGTGATGGTCAGCGCCAGGGCTGCTTCTGGTCAAATAAGAGGTGGAAGGAAACGGACCATCGGGTTAGCAACGGATAGAACATTGGTGACTTAGACCAGACAGGTGTTGGTGGAGTGGGAGGGATGAAGCCTGTTTGCAGTAGGTTTTGGGAGACTGGGATGAGAAGCAGGTATAGTAGGCAGATAACTCTTTTGATAAATTTTGTAATAAAAGGGAGCTGAGAAATGGGGTGATAGCTGGAGAGAGACATGCAGTCAGAGGTTTTGCAAAGATGAGAGTAGTTACCGCGCGTTTGTATGCGGGTGAGAATTATCCAGCAGGGAAGGGAAATCTGATGAAGTGGGAGGAAAGGCGGAGTGGCTGGGGTGAGGCATGTCCCTGAGGGCAGGAGGTGGGATCTGATGCCCAAGGTAGGGTTGGGCATCTCTAGGAGCAGGAGGGGGCAGAGGGAGTAGACCAGTGCCAGGGTGGGGCGGTGGTGGCAGTCCCTGGATATTCTTTTTTTTTTTTTAATTAATTAATTAATTAATTAATTTTTGGCTGCGTTGGGTCTTCATTGCTGCACGCCGGCTTTCTCTAGTTGCGGCGAGTGGGGGCTACTCTTCGTTGCGGTGCGTGGGCTTCTCATTGCGGTGGCTTCTCTTGTTGCGGAGCACGGGCTCTAGGCGCACGGGCTCAGTAGTTGTGGCTCAGGGTCAGTAGTTGTGCCTTTCAGGCTCAGTAGTTCTGGCTCATGGGCTCCAGAACGCAGGCTCAGTAGTTGTGGCGCACGGGCTTAGTTGCTCCATGGCACGTGGGATCTTCCTGGACCAGGGACTGAACCTGTGTCCCTTGCGTTGGCAGGTGGATTCTTAACCACTGCGCCACCAGGGAAGTCCCAGTCCCTGGATATTCTTATTGTTTATGTCCTTCTGAAATAGAACAGGGTCGTAGGTGAGAGAGTCAGGGGAGGTGGTGCTGATGGTCTGGGGAGTGAGAAGGCACAGAGAGAGCGAGTGAGTGGACCTGGGGAAGGCGGTGTGGGTGCCAGAAAGAAAAACAGCTGCCGTTTGTTTGCTGCGGGTTTACTCCATGCCAGGCACCAAGCGAATGGTATTCCACACGTTTTCTCATTTAATTCTCCCACTGACTCTGACATGTATTTTTATTTTCCGTTTTACAGATGCGGAGACTTGAAGACTTAGGAAGGTGATGTAACTTTCTTTACATCATATAACCTGTAGGTCTGACCCTGAAGCCTGACTACTAAACAAGCCTGTCCAAATCCCACAGGAAGCCTGGGGACTATTTTGTCAAATATTAAATTACATTTTTTTTTTCTCTCTGGAGAAGTACTAAATGTTTATTTCAGAAAATTTGGAAAATTCAAAGTGACATAAATATAAAAAAATTTTAAATGGCTCTAATTTCACCACCCAGAAATAATTACTATTAAGATGTGGTGATTTCTTTGCAGTATTTTTTTCAATGCATATTAACTGTGGCAGATTTAATGTGTTCAGCATATCCTGTTTCCCTTCTCTTCATGGCAGGCAGCTAGACTACATTTCCCAGTCTCCCCTGCAGGTGGGGTGGCATGTGATTGAGTTCTGACCAATGGAATGTGGGAGGGAGTGATGTCACCCCCTTCTGTGCCTGGACCATAAGCTCTTCTGATCTTCCATGCTTTCTCTCTTCTCTTGTTGCTCATGGGATGCGAAGGACTCAGTGAAGGACTTCAAGACCCTAGGGGGCAGTCAGACCATTAGTCGGAAGGCTCCTGAGCTCCCGAATGACCCAGTGGAGACCCTACCTCCCCCTGATAGTTCCATAGGGTGGAATGAACCTTGGCTATGTTGTCATTGGACTCTGGGCATTGTTTGTTAAAGCAGTTAGCCTGATACAGTAACATCACATAAATATTGGAATCATACTGTAGATACAGTTTTTAGGTTGATTTGTATTTGTTATTATTATTACTTACCATTTAAAGCAACCTTCTCCTATATTGTTAAACAATCTTGGATAGCATGGTTTCAATGGTAGTCCATTATAATTATTTATTTACTCAATCCCATATGGTTGGATATTTAGGTTGCTTCCGCCATTTTGCTTTTATAAGTCAGGCTCCAGTGAACATCTTCATGATAAATCAGGTCATGCGATCTGGAGATGCATCAATTCATCCCACCTCTGTTTCCTGTCTCTGAGCCTCTCCTTCACCCGAGCTTAAGGAGGTGCCCCAATTCCATAGACACTATCTATAAAAACGAGTGTAGTGGGATGAAATGTACATTCTTGGACGAAAATGTGTGGAAAACCTTGATTATTCTAGAACTGATCTCATTTTGCCCTTGTGTCCCCTTTCCCACTGATGTCTTGGCAGTGGACGAGGTGAGGTGACATACTGAAAATTGTCTCTGCCTTTCCAGGCAAATATCTGGGCAATTCAAAGCCCTGACTCCTTGTAAGGGTGATTCCTCTGCACTCAGGCCATCTTACTTCCGTTTCCTTTTGTAGGTGGTGTCTGGCTGTGTGGAGAAGCTTATGTGGTCTAAAGGGGTTGAGGAAGGAGTGTCTTGTCCTACTTACTGCACCTGCTCAGGTGTGGCTGGCTTGGTACACACTGGTCTTTGGGCATCCTGCTGACTTTCGATGATGGTAATTCTGGATCTTTCTTTGTACCACACTTCGCATCTCAGAGTCAAGCCTCTTCTCATCTGTGTTGGTTTACTAGGGCTGCTGTAAGAAAGCACCCCAAACTCGGTAGCTTCAAACAGCAGATATTTACTTATTCTGGAGTCTAGAAGTCTGAGATGAAGGTGTTGCCCATGCCATGCTTCCTCTGAAGCCTCTAGGGGAGGATCCTTCCTTGCCTCTTCCCACTCTGGAAACCCCAGGCTTGCAGCTGCCTCACTCCAATCTCTGCCTGCATCTCCTCCTCTTCTTATAAGGACATCAGTCATACCAGGATGCCTATCCTGATGTCCTCATCCTAACTCGATTACATCTTCAAAGAGCCTATATCCAAAGAAGTTAACAATCACAAGTACAGGGCGGGGGTGGTGGGGACCTCAACATATCTTTTTGGGGGAATACAATTCAATCCATAATACCCTCCCTGGACCTTCTCAGCTCCTGGGCTCCCTCCACTCAGTGTGGCAGTGAGGGTCCCTATTATGAGACTGTCCTCGGTTCCACCTGCCTGGGGACCTGCAGCCATTTCCACTCTCCTGCAGCCTTGCCATGTGCAGTGTCTGGCCCAATGTGGACACAACCTGGGTTGGGGGTGGGGCACAGGCACCACCTTGGATATCCCCACATCCCCTAAACCTGTCTTAATCGTTCTGCTGCCCTAGGACCCTCTGACCATCTCTCCTTCTGCCTTGAAAGGGCCTTCCACACACCCGCACTGTCTGGCAACAAATCTTCTACTCTGTGCTACAGATGTTATCCGCCATCCCTTCATGGGGCGAAAGCCTCATGGTTTAAGTTTCATGGTGGTGGCAATTCGAGAGAGAGGAAAAAAAAAAATACTGGGTTAGCAAAAGGGAGAACACAGCAGGAAACATTTCAAAGATTCTACGCCTGTTAAAATGTTTTTGATGGTAAGCCCTATTTACCTTGACCTTTGAAAGTCTAAACAGATGAAAACCCTGGTCTCCCTTTATCCGGCAGCCTGTCTACTAGCTCAGTGAACCCTGTCTGTTCCTCCAAAGGCTCCCGGCCCTTGATTTCTTCTTCTGGAACACTTTCCCTCCTACGCCCTTGCTGGGGCATTTCCTACTCATGCTTTGGGTCTCAGCCTGGACTATACTTCATTGGGGGAGCTGTTCCTGATGCCCCAGTTGGGTAACCACCCCCCCCCCAATTACACTTGTGACTGTGTGTTTTACATCTGTGACCCTCAGCAGATCACAACTTCACGAGGACAGGAGTCACACGTGCTTTGTTCCTCTCTGTGTTCCCCCTGTTGGCACTTGGTAGGAACTCACCGAATGTTGGGTGAAGGAATGAAGGCTGGTGAAAGTGACACGGCATCGTTTTGTATTAGATTGAACCATAGGAGCTTGCCAACAAAATTTGGTTGATTTTGACCTACAAATATTCCAATTGCCTGTGAGTGAAGCCTTCCCACCGTCTCCTTTTTTTGCAGACTCCCATCCCTGGGTGACCATCAGCTTGTCTGCTGGGAGGGGAGGCTCTGAATGGTCTGTAATTTCTTGGCACTCCCCTTCTCCCCTCTTGTGTTGGCCATCAACCTTCTCCTGGACCCAGAAGATTCTGCGTTGGGTGAGTTCAAATGCATGTGATAAAATAGCCCACGTGGTTTAGCCACTTTCTCCAATTTCTTTCTTTCTTTTTTTCAGCTGTACTTTATTTATTTATTTATTTTTGGCTGTGCTGCACGGCTTGTGGGATCTTAACTCCCCAACCAGGGATTGAACCCGTGCCCTCGGCAGTGAAAGCTCGGAGTCCTAACCACTGGACTGCCAGGGAATTCCCTCCAATTTCTAATTGTTCTCCAGTTTCTCTGTGTCCTGGTGGATTACCTTCATGCATTGTGTCTTAGAGTGGCTTGGAGGTTGGCCACTGTTTGTGCTGGTGTAGAGTTGCCGGTAAGAACAATGGATTTGGTGTCAAACAGCTCTCAACGTGGGGCCTGGTACAGAGTAGGTGCTTGATAAATGCTTGTGGAATGATGGAGAACAGATTGGAGTTCCAGCTCTGCTACTTATTGGCTCGAGATCTTGGGCAAGTTACTTACACTCTCTGAGTCTCAGTCTCCTCCCCTATAAACTGGGGTAATCCTGTACCCAGCTGACCAGGTATGTGGAGATGATGGAGGCACAGGGCTTTGTTTGGCTTGGGGTTGGGTCCACATGAGGCTTCATAGCAGTGGGAGTTGATGGTGGTGGGTGTCTCCCAGCAGTGTCCTCTCTTCTCTTCCAGACTTTTCTAAGCATCTCTTATCTGGCTTCCCAACTTCCTAGGTCTTCCCCTCCAGCCAACCTGTACCCCTCACCCAAGGATTAATCAGTGCTCTCGTCTGCGGTCCCATCACTTTCTGCTCAGCCTCACCCACCCACACTTCCAGCCTCGTCTCTGATTACACTCCTGACCTTCAACCAAACACGTCTGTCACTTGCTGTTTCTGCCCCAACCCCGCCTAGCTTCCAGACTCCTGTTCCACTCAAGCTCCTGTTCCACTCAAGTGATGTCTCTCTACGTCCCTTCCACCTGGGATGCTCTCGCCTCACCAAGTGAGACAATGTTTGTCAATGAACTTTGATGTCAGATGGCTAATATAAAAAAAAAAAAAAAGCAGGAAAAAATAAGTGTTGGAGAGAAGGTGGATAAATTGGAACCCTTGTGGGCTGCTGGTAGAAATGTAAAACTGTACAGCTGCTGTGGAAAACAGTATGATGGTTCCTCAAATAGCTAAACGTAGAATTATCCTATGATCCAGACATCCTACTTCTGTGTATACACCCAAAAGAATTAAAGCAGGCACTTGAAGAGGGATTTGTACACCCATGTTCATAGCAACATCATTCACAATAGCCAAGAGGTAAAAGCAACCCAAATGTCCATTGACAGATGAATGATAAACAAAATGTGGGAAATACATACAATGGAATATTATTCAGCCTTAAAAAGGAAGGGAATTCTGATACCTGCTACAACATGCATGAACCTGGAGGACATTATACTAAGTGAAATAAGCCAGTCACCAAAAAACCAAAAACTGTATGATTCCAGGTATATGCCGTCCCTAGAGTCGTCAAGTTCCTAGGGTTGGATAGCAGAATGGTGGTTGCTCGGGGCTGGGGGAGGAGGGAGTGGAGAGTCGTTTAATGGGGACAGAGGTTCAGTTGGGAAGAGGAAAAGAGGTCTGGAGATGGGTGACACAACCATGTGAATGTACTTAATGCCACTGAACTTATACTTGAAAATGGTTGAGATGGTAAATGTTGTGTTTTGTGTATTTTACAAAAAAAAAAAAAAAAAGACTTTGAAGATTGCCTTTGCCAGAAGCCACCATCAAGAGATGTCCTTGCTTAGGGGGACAGAGGGTGGTCTTCATGGAGGCCTCAGGCAGCCTCTGCTCTGCAGCTGGAGCCAGGACGCCAGGAATATTCCTGACCCCAGGGAAGGCCGAGACCTCCGTGGTAAGCGGGGCTGCTCCGGGACTCCCCCTGCCTCGTCCTCCCCTCACCTGGTCTCACCTCTCAGTTCCCCGAAACCCTCTGCTCCAAAGACCTTTCAGCCCCCCAGCTGCCATTTCCAAGGCCACACCTGGATCTGGGTTTCTCCAGGAATGCCCTCGCCCACCTGGAGTCTCCGTTTCCAGCTCCTCGTTCTCCGACTCCTGCCTTTCCACACACTCCCTCTGCGACCTTGAGTCCGATAATTCCTTGCCCCCTGCCATCTTTGACCCCCTTTTCCTTCCCCTCCCCCTCCCCCCCACCACCTCTGTCTGTCCTCACTCAGGTTACAGGCGAATGTCTCTGTTGCATCCACCCTCAGCCCCCTGCCCTTTCCCTCCTCCTATTTTCTCGCCAAGTCCTGGTCCCGGTGGAGTCCAGCGTGTTGCCTCTCGTGCTCCGGCCCCCAGGCAGTGGAACGGGTGAGGGGCCCTCTGCATCTTCTCTTCTCCATTTACCTACTCCAGGCTTCTCTGCAGCTCTGCACCATCTCTCTCACGTCCCTTCTCTTGGGTCGTCCCCATCAGCAGGCAACAAACACGCTGGAATGCCTCCCATATTTAAAACAGCCACCCCTTGACCCTACAACACTCCCACCCCAGCTTCAGCGCTGTTTATCCGATCCGGGACACTTCCTCGTCAGGGTGGTCTTAGTGAGGTCTCTCTACGCGCCCCCTCCTGTGATCTCCTGAGCCCCCTGCAGTCAGGCTCCTGCCCCAGCCCCTCCACCCAAACAGCCTTTGCCAAGGTCAGTGCTGACCACCATGTTGCTGACCCCAAAGGTTACCTCTGGTCCACTTGCCAGCAGCAATGGACACAGCCGGGCACTCCCTCCATCTCCGAATACTCCCTTCTCTTGACCTCCCACCTTTCCTCTTGCTCCTCTTCTCCCTGTTAACCTGGACCTGCCCCAGGGCTCGGTCCTGACCCCGATTCCCTTGTCTGTCTGCAGCTCTCCCTGGGTGGTCTCTTCGCGTCATGGGGCTGAGAACCAGCTTTGCAGGGACGTCCCCCAGATGCCTGCCTCCAGCCGGCCCCTCCCCTGAACTCCAGGCCTGCACATCCCATGGCCTCCCAGCATCTCCGAGGGATGGCTCATGGCCCCTCACACTCCCCCGGTTCCAAACAGTGTCTCTCCCACCAGCTGACCCCAAACCTGCTCCCCACGGCCAATGGAAACACTATGCTTTCATTTTCTCAGGTCAAAACTCTTGGAGTTGTCCCTGACTCCTGTCTCTCTCACATCCTCATCCAGACCAGCGAGTCTTGTCAGCTCTAACCCGAAACACACCAAGAATCTGGCCCCTTCTCTAGATCTCCTGGGACCCAGGGGGCCAGCCGCCATCCCCGCTCCTCTGTCTTAACTGACCTTCTCCCGGCTTCACCCTCTGTTCCCCTTCAGCCTATTCTCCACACTGTAGCCCAAACCATTCTTTTAAAATGCAAGTCCAATCTTGTCTCTTGCAGGCTCAGAATCCTCCAGTGGCTTCTCATGGCAGGGAGAGGGAGACCCGAAGTCCTCGTCGCCCAGGCCCGATCTGATCCCACCTCTCCCTTACCTTGCTGACCCCTTCTGAGCCCCGTGAGGGCAGGGCCGTGTGTTTGGTCTCGGCCGGCTCCCCTGGCACCGGAACCCACACCCAGAGCACACATTGGTACAAACTGGATGAATGAATAAGTGAGGAACAGACGACTGGCCTTCCCTGGGAGGCTCCGCCCTGCACCGGAGCCGGGCCCAGCTTCCTCCCGCTCTCTGCCTGCCCAGGTTGCACCTGGCCCCCGGCCCCTCCCCCTTGGCCAGGTGTGCAGCCTCAAGAATTCTTCCGTCTGCTTGCCAGCTCTCTTCTGCAAAGGAGGTGCCCCAGGGAACAAGGTTTTCTGGTGCCCCCAGATCCTCCTAATCCTGTGTGAATCTCCTCTAGCGGTCCTGGTTACCCTCTCGGGTCCCTCCCTTCACCTCCCCCACCCGGTGGGCGTGGCAGAGGGAGTAGAGACCACGCCCCTTTGTGACCACGCCCCTCTTCAAGCCAACCAAGCTCCGGAAAGCCCAGACTTGCACGCGCTGGCAGCCTGGTTTAGGTCCCTCAGGCTCCTCACCTCTGCTTTGAGGAGCGGGAGGCCACTTGTCCCACTCTGGGAGTCGAGGTACCCGGATTGAAGCTTGGAGCCTGGGCGGGGACTCAAGGGCCCCTTCAGCATGTGCTTCCCCAGATAGCCACAAGGCTTGCTTCTCACTTCTGACATGACATGGCACCAGGAGCTGAACAGAAATAGAACTGCAGGAATCTGTTCCAATCTGCGGACTAAATTGAATTAATGCATAGGAATTCTCAGTTTTAAGTTTCTTTACTTAAAATTTTCTTATACGTTTAATACCTGCCAATGTTTGTCTGTACGTGACATTCAATAACGGTAATTACTGTCACCTGTGCCAATTTTATCTGCATATCCCAGGCATCGTGAGCTTTCCACACAAATGTATGGAAATCTACAGAAAACCTGTGTTTGGTCAGTGCTATCGTCTTGACTATTTTGCAGAGGAGGAAACTGAAGCTCAGAGAAGGGAGGTCACTTGCCCAAAGTCACACAACTGGCTCTGGTGGAGCTGAGATTTGGACCCAGCTCTAGGTAGCACCAAAACGCCTGTTCTCCTCACCACCCTCTCGTGTCTCCTCCTTGCTGGCCCCAGAGCACTTAGATGTTTTAAGAGAATGCTTTCCGCTGCCATCTGTATTTCATGGTGATTGTCCTTGCTTTTTAGGCATTCTGCCCTAGGGAATCCTTTTGAGAGGGGGGTTCCCCTTTCGCTTGCCTAGATGTGACCTTGAGGCTAAGACCTAGAAGGAGTCAAGGTGGCAATTGCTCAGGGTGACCTGAAGGGTGAGGTGGGATGCCTGGGGGCTGCCCCTTGCAACCGCTGGCCCTCCTGCTTTCCTGCCCCCTGACCAGAGCAGGACGGCTCTGAGGACCCTGGGGGTGGGGTCCTGGGACTGAGCGTTTCTCGTAAGGGGTCTGCGTGCAGGCAGGGGGTCTGCCCACTGCCCCTGGCCAGGCCCTCACTTGCAGAATCACTGTTCTAGTCTGCAAAGGGCTGGGCTCACCTTTGAATTCATCCTGCAAGTTGCATCTAAGGCAGACACTCCGCAGACTGGGTCTGAGTGGCCCCAACCAGTGGGACTGCTTAAGAGCCCCCCCGACCCCACACCACCTTCTCTCCACCCAGGGCTCATCGCATTTTATAAGGGGTTAGGGAGGCTCTCGGGTCAGAGAGTGTCCGGGCTGCTCTGAGGGGAACCAGGGAAGTTGTGGGGTCAGAGTAAGGAACACTATGGGCTTCAGAAAGAGGTCACGGCCCAGTGGGACCCCTGTGGACAGAGCCCTCACGGCCTGCACTTGGGCTGGGTGGCAGATTGGCCGCCTGTGACATATGCCACCAGCCTGCCTGTCTGGCCCCTGACAGTTCTCAGCCAGTGCAGAGCATGGACTGTCTCTGCCTCCTCGTTCTGGGGGGGGGCGAGATGGGACAAATAGCCACCAGTCCTTCCCTCAATGAAGCGTCCCCTCCATCTTGGCTGGCCTCCTACCCAAAGGACTGTTCGGGGACCGTCCAGGCGCCCTCGTGAGTTTCTTACCCCCTTTATCACCGTCACCCATTTTCATTCACGCATCCCTTTCTGAGACTTATACTTGCATTCTCATGAAGGAAATTTGTTAGCTTATGGGAGGATTGTGACCCGACTTACCTACTTCACTTAGAAATCCAGAGGGTAGTTTGTGAGGATTTTGGGGGGTGGCCTCCTTCCCCTCCATCTCTGGCCAAGGCTCTGGGCTGCGTTGTCTGTGTGGAGGGGGCAACGGTCAGCAGGACACTGCTTGCAGAGAGTGCTGGGTCCCAAAGAGCAGAGCAGCCCAGCAGACCCCGTGATCCTCAGTGGGACGGTGACCCCACCCTCCAGGAGGCGGGGGAGCCACTGAGGCTGGAGGAGGGGGCCCCCTGGTGGGTGGGGTTGAACATGGGGTGCCAGGTGGGGAGGGTATCCAGTGGAGGGGAGCCCCCCAAAATGTGGAGACTTTGTAGAGAACAGACTGGCCATGCAGGGAGCAGATGACTGAGGGCTGTGGTCTGCCCGCTTCCAGCAGGAGGCCATGGGCCAGGCTGGCACCCCCCAGGACTTGGGTATCCTTCTCTGTAACAGGACCACAGTGGTACTCGCCTCTTGCAGGGAGGTAATGACGGTACCTGTCAGCAGTAAATGAGGTCGGGTCCCTACCTTGCAGGGAGCCCCATCCCTGGTTCAGTGGCCCGGGGTTGTTCCCCACTGGTTGAGGTTTCCCAGTGGTGCGTGAGCAGCCCCGGTGACATAGGAGGGGGTGATTCCAGGAGCCCCACGGACTCCCTTCTGCACTCTCCCTCAGTTTCCTGGAGGAGAAGCTCACACTCCCTAACCCTTTCTAACAAAGCACTGTGGCAGGCAACGATAGCCAGATAGATTTTGTTAACACTGTTTTATTTTAATTGTAATTTATCTTTACTTTTATCTTCTATTTATGGCATGGGATCTGAGTTTTCCACTTACAGTAATCATATAAAGTTCCCGGATAGCCGCATTTATTTAGGTGAGAATAGTGAATTCGTTTAAAGAAAAATATCAAATAATACAGTGATTCAGATTGAGTAAAACGTAGCAAAGGTCGTACCTGAAGGGCTGGGTCGAGACCGGGAGCCATGCGTAGAGTTTTGCTCTTTCATGAGTCAGGAGACCCGGTTGATACCCGTTTTGTTAAGTTTGCCCCAAAGGTGGTGACAAGTTTGGCAGGAGGGGTTCAGGCACTCGGTGCTGTGTCTGTGCTGAGTGCATCTTCTGGGCCTCCCCCTCCTCCAGCAGCCCTGCAGGCTTGGGGCTGACGTGAGCCTCATTTTAAGGTGAGGAAGCTGATCCGAGAGGGCCAGTGATGTGTTCAAGGTCACACAGCCAGTGAGCTGGGGAATGGGCCTGACTTCACCTCACATGGCAAGAGGTCTAGCGCCGGTGGTGTCACTTCTGGTTACCCAGTCCTAGTCATTTGGAAGGAGAAGAGTGTGGAGAAATGGGAGTGTGTTGTGGAGGGAAGGGGCTGGGGGACAGCGAGGGGCCCAGGAGTCTGGACAGTGTGTATGGGCCTTGGAAGGAAAAGCCACTCAAGGTCACCGGGTGAGCCTGGAACCCAGGGACCCTGCCTTCGCTGGATCTGCTATCCACCCGCGCCACTCCATTCTGCAGGGGTCTCCTTTGACCAGGCGGCCCCCTCCCCTTTGCAACCTCTCGGGGTGGGGGTGGTGGTATGTGGAGGGAGAGGCCGCTGTGTGGACACAGGTCCCCACTGGCCCGGCACACGTGGGTGGCCCTAGAGGGCTGCTGGCACCCAGGTCTGGCTCTTGGCCTCAGAGCAGAGCTTTGGGTCCCTCTCCCCCGCCCCTCCCAAAACATCCTCTGCACACTGGTCATGGAGGGGCTGCGGGGGGGGGCCTTTCCTGGGTAGGGGGCTCTGAGGAATGGGCTGGCAGCGTGGGGGGAGCATTGGGGTGGGAGTTGGGAGATCTGAGTCTCCTGGGGGGACCTCAGCTTCTCTTTCCTTAGAGGGAAAGGGTGGGGCCTGATGGCCAGAGGGGCTTCGGGGTCTGATGGTGTAGGGATGCGGTGGGAAGGGTTCCTCCCTGCCCCAACCTCCAGTCTGTGCCCTCACTCCCTCCTCCCCTTAGGAGAAGTCCCAGGAGGCGCCAACACGGGGGTCCAGGCTGGGCCGCGGCTCGCTGGCTCTGCCTGCTGCCAGCTGCTGTGTAGCCCCGGAAGGACATCACCCCGCTCCCCGTCCAGCTGTGTGGTCTGAGCACGTTAACCCCTCAAAGCATGGAGGACGTGGACTCATGGTAAGTGCTCAACAAACTTTACCCGTGTGTTATTATTAATAACAAAGTGCTTAAAAAGCTGGAGGGATTACAATATTTTATAATACCTATAAATGGGGCATAACCTTTAAAAGTTGTGAATCACTATATTGTACACCTGCAACTTATATAATATTGTACGTCAACTATACGTCAATAAAGAAGTCATTGCCAACACCTCCCCCTCCAAAAAAAAGGCTGGAGGGATCAAGAGGGACCTTTTAAGCACGACAGTTGGCTCTTCAGGCTGGGGATCCTTTTATCCAGCAGGAACTGGCTGTCAGGACCCCTCTTGCCCGCAGCCTGTAAGGAAAGGATCTGTCTTTTCTCGTCCTTCCCAGGCTTCAGGTCTGAGCTCCAAGACCAGCCTGTCTGAGGGGCCTCCCAGACCACCCTGCGTGATCATCCCGTGAGCTGAGCCCCTGTTCATTGTCTGGTGCCTCCGTGTGAGAACCTCAGCTTGGTGCCTCCATGTGAGAACTTGAGCTGGGCGTCCCAAGGCCTTCTTTCTGTAGCTCCACCCCTGGTGTGGTGCCTGGCGTGGAACAAGTTGTCCCCAAACCTTTGTGAATCAGTGAAGGGCAGCATCGCTATAATCCGTCCCTGCATCCCAGAGGACGCTGAGGCTCAGAGAGGTGAAGCCACTTGCCTGAGGACACACAGGAGGACAGTGGTGAGTGAAACCTTCAGTCTGTGCCAGATGGCCTCCCCGCAGAGCTCCCTTCCTCGGTCCCACTCCCCTCGTTGGCGAGCCAGGATCTTACACCCATTCAAGGCCCAGTGGGCTGAGAACACAGGGCTGATGTGTTGGAGGCTGTGGGGCTGATCTCTCCTGCTGTGCTTGGCAGGAGGCTTCGCAGACCCAGCAGGCTGGGGAGGGAGCGGGAACTCGCAAACGCACTAATTATCTCAAGTTCAAGAGCCATGGCGCCCACTGGGGACCAGGAGGCAGGTTCCGTCTTTGCTTGTTGTTTTATGACTAAGTCTGGGACCAGCGGTTTCTGGATGGAGTCCTATTAAACTGACATCTGTTGGATTTGTTCATTCATTCAGTAAAATATTCTCGAAACGGAAAGAAAAACACCTTAGAGATCCCTCTGCTTCCCCTGAGTTTGTCTGCAAATGGGAAAACGATGATTTCATTGATCCCACATCTCTTGAGCTCCTGTGATGTGCTAGGTCAGGTGGTCTGCTTCAAGCCCTGCAACACCGTAGCTGCCGTCTGTTTTGTAACTTGAACTTCTCACCCAGCATTGTGTTGTGTGCGTTTCCCTGTGTGTCAGAGACCCTTGTGAGAGGCGGTCCGTGGCAGGGACGCCATACCTCAGGGACCTACTGCCTGGATTAGCAGGGAGGGGAGACCATCCCCCTTTCAAGCCGGGGTCCCTCAGCACCCCTCCCCTCTGTCCAGCTACCCTGTCCTCCCCCCGGCCCCCATCCTGGCCCATGTGCTCTCCTCCGAAGCCCGTGGCTCTCTGCCTCGCCTCCCACAGCTCTCCTACCCCTCCTCCTCTTCATAAATGTAACACCCTTGCTCCTGCTTTCCACACTTCAGGTCAGAGCTCAAAAGTCACCTTGTCAGGGGCCTCCTGGACCACCCCTTGTGCTTCTCTTGTGGGCTTGTCCCTCTGTTTATCCCCCGGCCCACAGGTCTGTTCATTCAGGAGAAGGACTTCTGTAGGAGGGGCTGGGTCACTGCTGAAAGTGGAAAGACCAGCTTTGTAGGGCTGCCAGATTTAGCAACAAAAGTAGAAGAAAAATACAGCACACTCAAACATAAATTTCAGATAAGCGACAAATAACTTTCGAGTATAAATATATCCTGAATATTTTTTTAAAAATATTTATTTATTTATTTGGCTGTGCCAGGTCTTAGTTGCGGCACGCGGGATCTTCCTTGCAGTGTGAGGGATCTTTAGTTGCGGCACGCATGTGGGATCTAGTTCCCTGCATTGGGAGCGCAGAGTCTTAACCGCTGGACCACCAGGGAAGTCTCTATCCTGAATATTGGTCCGGATATACTTATACTAAAAAAAAAATGTTGTTTATCTCAAACTCAAATGTAACTCGGCATCTTGTATTTAATTTGGCAACTCTACCACCTGCCACCCTTCTTTGTGCCCTTGTCAGGTGCGCTCAATAGCCAGACTATGCATGCGGGCAGGGATCTTGTCTGTCTAGGCCACTGCTGTGTGCCCAGCCCTCAGCAGAGAACCTGACTGATACCCACTGATAGGTCAAGTGCAGGGGACCCCACCCTGAGCCAGGTGCAAGAACTGTACGTGGAGCTCTCATCGATGTCTGGGAAGACCGGTGTGAATTGATGACAAGATGAGATGCAGGAGATTTGGTTCATGAGGTGCTTTTTAACTCTTGTAAAACAGCTGTGATTTACTGAGCACTTACTATGCACCAAGCCTCACACTGTTTTTATACACATCACCTCTCACAGCAGCTCTGCGGGGAAGGCATTATTATTTGCGCTTTCGATGGGAAACTGAGGCTCAGAGAGGCGGTGTCCCGGCCCTAGGTCACACAGCACAGAGCAAACACAGGGCTCCCTCCAGCTAGGCTACTGCCTCCTCCTCCCCCGTGGTGCGAACTGGGACCGCAGAGGCTCTAGTGAGGATCCTGTGAGCGGTGTGCTTCTCAGGTTTTTGACTGTCTCTCCTTCCAGGTTAACCCTTTCGCCATGAATCTGGCTAATGCAGTTCATTTATTCAGTAAATGAACTGCTTCTCTCCGTGTTTGTCGCAAAGGAGAAGTTCCTCCCCTACAGAATTCTGAATTAAGGAGGCTTTGAATGAATGAGAGTCTGCTGAACTGAAACTCCTGACGGGACAGGGATGTGGCCGGGTGACTGGGGAAGGGGTACGAGCTGCGCAGGCGGAAGGGGTTCAAACCCAGCCCCTGCCCTCGATGGGCTCTGTGGCTTCGGGCAAGTCAATTCCTAGGTTTCACCATCTCTAAGGAGGGAGTCAAATTAATTCAGACACCCCAGGGTCCCAGAAGTGCCAGCACAGAGGCTGCTGTTGCTGGAGGTGATTGGGTACCGGGCTTGGCCGTCTTTCCCCAGGGGCCCTGCTGGGAGTGGAGCTGGGAGCCTTGTGCCCCCAGGAGCCCTGGGGCATCTTTGCAGGTGGGGCTTGGTCTCTGGCTCCTCCGCTGGGAGCTGCCGAGAAGGGAAACCGGCCTCTCCACCTGGCCTAGGGCACCATGGTCAAGGTCAGCCGAACGCTGAGCCCCCCACTGACCGGCCTTCTTGCTGAGGCTGCCTTCTGGGCTGCTAGTGTGTGTATGCACACGTGTGTGCGTGCATGTGTGTGATAAGGGGGCGTGGGGAGAAGTATCCTCCGGGTGGGGGAAGGGGTGTGTGCGCACATGTTTTCAGTTTGTCACCTGGCTCCAGAAATATGACTATTTTCCCTAATTGTCACCACTGCCTCTCACAAGTGCTTGGAGTAAAATGCAATCTGCCCCAAGGCTCCCGAGGCCCCGAGAGCTGGCTCCGGCCACCCCCATGGCCGCTCTCAGTCATCCTGAGCTCCTTCTGGGCCCGCAGGCCTCGGCCTGCGCTGTGCCCCCACGGCTGCTTCCTTTCCTCCTCCAGTCTCCCCAGAGCGGTGTCCCGGCGGTCCACGGGCACTGGGCATCCTCACGCCCCCGCCGTGGTTCTCTCAGCCCCTTGTTTGTTCTTCCCCAACCAGAACGGAGCCTCCTCCAGGCTCAGCCTTCATCTCCTGTCCTGCCCCTCGGCATCTCGTGTGTTTGTTTAGAGCATATTCTCGCGGTGCCCACGTTCATTCGTTCACTCAACCAAAAACGCCAGACCCTGGGGAATTCGGTGCAGACGCCGGCGGCCCCTACCCTGGTGAGTCTGCGTCCAGTCAGGTGTGTGTGTGTGTGGGGCGGGGTTGGGGGACGGTGAGGCGGGGGGGTTAAGCAGGTGAGGGCAGAAAGCAGCCACTACCTGGCGATTCCTCTGGGATCCTCCAATTCCAGGTCGCCCCGCTTTCTTCTGCACATTCGCCCCTGTGGATGTTAAGAGATTAATATATGCAAATGCCATTTTCCTATGGTGGTTTTAGCCTTGAACTCCGTGGATTAAGTTACTTGATTTAAATACATATTCGGGACCCCTCCCCCCCCCCACAGTATACATGTAAAAATCCTAAACACCAGATAAAATCCCCTCATTTTGCATGTGCTGCAGAGCTAATCCCACGTCCTGTGGGCATTTCCACAGTTAAGGTGGTTCACGGGGGCTGCCAAGATTTTATCTGGAATATCAAATACCTGTATGATATGGAATGTTCCTTGATGGGGCTCGCTAATACCAGCCAGAGGGGGACGGGATGAGGAGGGCACTGGAGGTGTGGTGGGAAGAAGCCTCTGGAGGGAAACAGGCCCGTTAGCAAGGGAGGAGGGAGGTGAGTCCATGGTGGTTGTCAAGTAGCCGGGCTGGGCAACGTTAGGAGGGGAACTGGATGCGGAGACCACGGGGTTTGGATGCACTGGGGGCCTGGCCTAGACTGTGGGGTCCTTAGAAGCCTATAAGGAGGGTTTGGGAACAGATGTGTCCAAGGATGGCACCTGCAGCAGACATTTTCCAAATCCATCGGGAGGACACCTGGGTATGTGTTCAGACAGTGGGCAGGGCAAACAGGTCTTGGGTTTGGGAAGAACAGGGGATGCACTCTGACAGCACGGCCACAGGGCAGCCGGGACTAACTTGGCTCCCTGATAACAGCAAGTCTGTTTTCCCAACAAATCCTGCCAAACCTGGACCTCAGCCTCACTCCCCAGCCTCCCTGCAAAGCGGGAGTCACCTACTGGGTCACCTGTCCTTCCGCAAGTTGAGGGACAGAGCCTGGGCCTGGCCTTTGGGTGCCCAGGTAGCAGGGGCATTGTGGCAGTGCTTACCCTCCCCCGAGAATCGGCTGCTCCTGGCACCTTCCAGGCTCCCTTTGTTCCCTCTGCCCGGAGCTCTTCCCCAGAGATCAGGGGGCTCCCTCCCTCCCCTGCTTCAAGTCTTGGCTCAAACGTCACCTCTTCAAGAAGCCTACCCAGAGCAACATGCCCAGACCCACCCCTGCACACCCCACCCCTGCACACCCCACCCCTGCACACCCCACCCCTGCACACCCCACCCTTCACCCTACCTCACTTGGTTTCCCCGTGATCAAGTGGGATTTATCTCAGGGATGCAAGGATTTTTCAATATCCGCAAATCAATCAGTGTGATACACCACATCAACAAATTGAAGAATAAAAACCGTATGATCATCTCAATAGATGCAGATAAAGCTTGTGACACACTTCAACACCCATTTATGATAAAAACGCTCCAGAAAGTGGGCATAGAGGGAACCTACCTCAACATCATAAAGGCGATGTATGACAGACCCATAGCACTAGTCTCCTTCTAACAAACTTCATAACCTATTTTTTATGATGCTTACTGTTTACTGTCTCCCTTCCCTAACCCATTATCAGAATATAAGCTCCTTGAGGTGAGGGTCTGGGTTTGTACAGTTCACTGATATAACCCCAGGACCTGGCGCAGGTAGGTCTGGCACACAGTAGGTGCTCAGTAAATATTTTGCTGACCCCCCTGAATCCCTCCCCACCCTCTGGCTCTGGCCAGGAGCTGGTATACCAAGGCAAATGGCAGCCTTCGGTATCAAGAAACCACCCAGGAATCCACAGAATTTGCCAGTCCTCACTGAGCACGCCCATGTATGTGCCAAACCGAGGCCAGGCTTCGGCAGGTGGAAAGGGGCCGGAGGAAGACCCAGTCTGAGTTCAAACACTGCCCTGCCTCCGTGCCCCACATGTCACCCTTCCCTCCTTGGTGTCACAGGAGGCTTCCCCAGGAGGAGGCCCCAGATGGAGTTGGGCATGAAGTTAGGGAGCGGGTCTTGAAGACACCTGGGACAGAGCTGTCTTTGCTGTGATATTTATATAACTCGCCATCCTCCCTTGGCTTACCGTGTGCATGTGTTACCTTTTTCCATCCATTTACTTTTAATCCAGCTGTGTCTTTATATTTAAAGCACAACTCTGCAATTTGTTCCTCTGTACTTTTTTCCTACCCTCTTTGCACCAATATTATTATTATTATTATTTAGTGGTTGCTTAAGGGATTAAAATATTCATTCCTACATCCCTGACTTTTCAACTTAGAGCTAACATTGAACCACATCACATAAAGTGTAGACTCCTGGCAACTGTGGAAGTCCGTTGGCTCCCACCCTGCCACCCTTTATGCTATAGTTGTCATATGTAAATGTGTATAATTTTTGCTTTAGGGAGTTCTATATAGTTTACAGAAATTAAGAGGAAAAAATGCTCTTTTCTATTTACCTAGATATTTAGCATTTCTAAATGATAAATATCTAGGTAAATAGATATTTTACGCTTCTTGAAGGTCTGAATTTCCATCTCATATTCTTCCCCTTTTAGCAATGCTTATGTACGTGTCTTCTGGTGAAAAAGTCTCTTTTTACAAAACAACTTTTATTACTCTGAAAAAGAATATTTATGTATATAAAACTGAACCACTTTGCTGCCCACCTGAAACTAGCACAACATTGTAAATTAACTATACTTCAATTTAAAAAATGGTTTAAAAAACCCCCAACTTTTATTAAATCTGAAAGTGACTATCTTGTCTTCATTCTTAAAGGATATTTTTGCTGGTTATAGAATTATTGGGTTGAAGTATTTTTTCCTTCCTCTTAAAAAAAAATTTAGTTTTGAAGTAATTACAGATTCACAGAAAGTTCCAAAAATAGAACAGAGAGGGTACCCTGAACTAGTTTCCCCCAATGGTTATATCTTACATAATAGTCTAATAGCAAAACCTGGAGATTGGCATTGGTACAATGGGTGCATAGAGTTCTGTATTGTTTTATCACATGTGTGTATTCATGTAACTACCATGGCCATCAAGATGCAGAACTATTCCATCACCCAAAGATCACTCCCATATGGCCCCTTTATAGTCATACCCAACCCCTGCCCCCTACACCCTTAATTCTAGCAAAACACTCATCTGTTCTCCAACTCTATCATTTTCTCATTTAGGGAATGTTATGTGTATGAAATCCCAGAATGGCTTTTTCACTCAACGTGATGCCCTTGAGATCCATCCAAGCTGTTGTGTGTATAAAACAGTTTGTTCCTTTTTTGTTGCTGAGTACTATTCCATGGTTTGTTTAAAACCACTCACCTACTGAAGGGCATTTGGGTTGTTTCCAGTTTTGGCCTATTACAAATAAAGCTGCTGTGAACATTCATGTATGCATTTTAATGTGGATATAAGTTTTCATTTCTGTTAGGTAAATGCCCAGAAACTTGATTGCTGGGTCATATGGTAACTCTATGTTTAGTTTTTTTTAAAACCTATCAAACTATACTGCAGAGTGGCCATGCTATTTTCTACAACAAGAATGCATGAATGGCCCAGTTTCTCTGCATCCTCACCAGCATTTGATTTTTTGTATTTCAGTTTTTTTCTTTAATTTTAGCCATTTTAACAGGTGTATAGTGATACCTCATTGTGGACTAAATTTGCATTTCCCTAATGGCTAGTGATGTTGAACATCTTTTTTATGTGCCTATTTGCCATCCGTATATCTTCAGTGAAATATCTCTTCATATATTCTGTCCATTTTCTAATTGGATTGTTTGTGGGGGTTTTTTGCTGTTGAGTTTTGAGAATTCTTTATATAATCTATATACAAGTTCTTTGTTAGATGATTTGTGATGTTAGATGTTAGGTGATTTGCAACTATTTTCTCCTGTCTGTGGTTTGTCTTTTCTTCCTCTTAACAGGGTCTTTGGCAAAGCAAAACATTTAAAGTTTGATGAAGTCCAGTTTATCAATTTTTTTCTAACATGGATTGTGCTTTTTGTGTTAAGTCTAAGACCTCTTTTCCTAGACACAGATACTAGCTCCAGAAGATTTTTCTCTTATTTTTTCTCTAAACGTTTTATAATTTTACATTTAAGTTTGCAATCCATCCAGAGTTATTTTTTATATAAGGAGTAAAGTTTAGTTTGTGGTTCAACTTCTTTTGTTTTTTTGGTCTATAGATGGCCAATTGTTCCAGCACGATTTGTTGAAAAGGCTGTCCTTTCTCCATTGAATTATTTTGTACCTTAATAAAAAATCACATGTATATATTTGTGTGGGTCTTTTTCTGGTTCTCTTTTCTTATCCATTGATCTATGTGTCTATCCCTCCACCAATATCACACAGTCTTGATTATTGTAGCTATATAGTATTTTTAAATTGGGTAGAGTGATTCCTCCCACTTTCTTATTCTTTTTCAAAATTGTTTTAGGTTTTCTAATTCCTTTGATTTTTCCATATAAATTTTAAAATAATATCATCCATATCTAAAAATAACCTTGGCGCTACCCTGGTGGCACAGTGGTTAAGAATCTGCCTGCCAATGCAGAGGACAAGGGTTCGAGCCCTAGTCTGTGAAGATCCCACATGCCATGGAGCAACTAAGCCCATGTGCCACAACTACGGAGCCCGCGTGCTGCAACTACTGAAGCCCACATGCCTAGAGCCCATGCTCCGCAACAAAAGAAACCACCGCAATAAGCCTGTGCACTGCAATGAAGAGTAACCCCTGCTCACCGCAGCTAGAGAAAGCCCGTGCGCAGCAACGAAGACCCGACGCATCCAAAAATAAATAAGTAAATAAATAATAAATTTATTTAAAAAATTAAAATAATCTTGATTGGATTTTGATAGGAATTGCATTAAACTTACAGATAATTCTGGGAGAACTGATATTTTTACTCTGCTGATTCTTCCAATCCATGAACACAAATTCTCTCTCCATTTATTTAGGTCTTTAAAAAATTTCTTTTATCAAAGTTTTGTAGTTTTCAACATGCAAGTCCTGTGCACATTTTATTTATACCTAAGTATTTCATTTTTTTGAGTCTTTATAATGGTATTTTAAAAATAAATTTATTTTTATTTATTTATTTTTGGCTGTTTTGGGTCTTCGTTGCTGCGTGCAGGTTTTCTCTAGTTTCGGCGAGCGGGGGCTACTCTTCATTGTGGTGCTCCAGCTACTCATTGCGGTGGCTTCTTTTGTTGCAGAGCGTGGGTTCTAGGTGCGTGGGCTCAGTAGTTGTGACACACGGGCTTAGTTGCTCCGCGGCATGTGGGATCTTCCCGGACCAGGGCTTGAACATGCGTTGGCAGGCAGATTCTCGACCACTGTGCCACCAGGGAAGTCCCCATAATGGTAGTATACTTGTAATTTTGGTTTCCATGTGTTCATTGCTGATGTAGAGATATACAATTGATTTTTGTGTGTTGATCTTGTATCCTATGACCAGGATGAACTCACTTATTAGTTCTGGGATATTTTTTGTAGACTTCTTGGGATTTTCTACATAGACAATCTTGTCATCTGCAAATAGGGATGTTTTAATTTCTTCCTTTCTGATCTATATGGCTTTTGTTTCCTTTTCTTGCCTTATTGCTTTGGGTAGAACTTCTAGCACTAAATAAACATAGACTGTTGAGAGTGGGCATCCTTCTTCCCATTCTTAGGAGGGGAAAGCATTCCATCTTTAACCATTAAGTATAATGGTAGTTGTAGTTGTTTGGTAGATGTTCTCTATCAAGTGGAGGAAATTCCCTTCCACTCCTAGTTTTCTTAGAACGTTTTTTGACTGGGAGTTGAATTTTGTCAATTTTTTTCTGTATTCACTAGTATAATCATGTGATTTTTCTTCTTAAGCCTGTTTACAGTGGATTACATTGATTTATTTCAAATATTGAACCAGTCTTTTACCCCTAGAATAAGCCCCACTCGGTCACAGTGTATAATTCTTTTTAATATATTGCCAAATTCTAATATTTTGTTAAGGGTTTTTGCCTCTACATTCATTAGGGATGTGGATCTGTAGTTTTCTTTTCTTTTTTTTTTTGGTACCATCTGGTTTTGGTATCAGGGTAATACTGCCCTCATAAAATGAATTGGAAATGTTCCCTTCTCTTCTTATTTCAATTTCTTTAATACTTACAGTGTTATTGAAATGATTTATTTCATATTGGGTTAGTTGTGATAGTCTGTGCTTTCCAAGGAATTGGTCCATTTTCTCTACGTTGCCAAATTTATATTTGTAGAGCCACTCACAATGTTCCCTTTCTATCCTTTTGATGTCTTCATAGTCTGTAGAGTACCTCCTGTTCCATTCCTGATATTGGTGATTTGTCTTTTTTTTTTTTTTCTGTTTTAGTCTTGCCAGAGATTTCTCAATTTTATTGATCATCTCAAAGAATCGGCTTTTTGTTTCTATGATTTTTTCTATTGTTTTTATGATTTTAATTTTATGCATTTTTGCTTTTATATTTATTATTTCCTTCCTTCTGTTTGTTTTGGATTTATTTTGTTCTTTTTTTCCTAGTTTCATCTTTAAATTTTTTCCACAATATAATACTGGATTTACAGTTTATACTTTGTAGGTGGGATATTTCATTCACATAAAACTATTTCTAAAGTCTAGTTTCCTAAGGTGAGAGATTAGATGAATGACCTGAGACTTTCTCTCTTTCTAATGTAAGCATTTAATGCTATAAATTTCCCTCACCACACTACTTTAGCTGCATCCCACAAATTTTGATATTCTGTGTTTTTGTTTTCATTCAGTTCTATGTATTTTTAAAATTTCCTTTGAGACTTCTTCTTTGACCTATGGATAATTTATGTATGTATGTATGTATGTATTTATTTACTCATTTTATTTAATTTATTTTTGGCTGCATTGGGTCTTCGTTGCTGCATGCAGGCTTTTCTCTAGCTGTGGTGAGCGGGGGCTACTCTTCCTTGTGGTGCGCAGGCTTATTGCTGTGGCTTCTCTTGTTGCGGAGCAGGGGCTCTAGGTGCACAGGCTTCAGTAGTTGTGGCACACGGGCTCAGTAGTTGTGGTGCACGGGCTTAGTTGCTCCGCAGCATGTGGGATCTTCCCAGACCAGGGCTTGAACCCGTGTCTCCTGCATTGGCAGGAGGATTCTTAACCACTGAGCCACCAGGGAAGCCCAACCTACGGATAATTTATAAGTGTGTTGTTTAGTTCCCAAGTGTTTGGAGATTTTCCTGCTGTCTTTCTGTTATTGATTTCTACTTTGATTCTCTTATGATCAGAGAACACACTCTGATTTCATTTCTTTTAAATTTGTTGAGATTTGAGAACTCCCTGGTGGTCCAATGGTTAGGACTTGCTGCTTTCACTGCCATGGCCCGGGTTAATGCCTGGTTGGGGAACTAAGATCTCACAAGTTGCTTGGTGCAGCCAAAATATAAAATAAATAAATAAATAAATTTGTTGAGATTTCCCATACACCCCCTGCCTTCACATGTGCATAGCCTCCCCCATTATCAACATCCTCCACCACAGTGGTACATTTATTACAATTGATGAACCTAAATTGACTCAGTATTATTATCCAAGGTCCATGGCTTACATTAGGGCTCACTCTTGGTGTGTATATTCTATGGGTTTGGGTAAATGTAAAATGACATATATCTACCACTAGATACATAGAGAGTATTCTCTATATAGAGTATTTTCACTGCCCTAAAAATGATCTGTCTATACTCTCCCTTCCCCTAACTCCTGGCAACCACTGATTTTTTTACTGTCTCCATAGTTTTACCTTTTCCAGAATGTTATATAGTTTGAATCATACAGTGTGCAACCTTTTCAGATTGGCTTCTTTCACTTAGTAATATGCATTTTAGTTTCCTCTATGTCTTTTCATGGCTTGATAGCTTATTTCTTTTTATCATTGAATAATATTCCATTGTCCAGATTACCACAGTTTATTTACCCATTCACCTGATGAAAGACATCTTGGTTGCTTCCAAAGTTTGACAATTATGAATAAAGCTGCTGTAAACATCTGTGTGCAGGTTTTTGTGTGGACATAAGTTTTTAAACTGCTTTGAATAAATACCAAGGAGCACTAAAGACCTAAATGTAAGGCCAGACACTATAAAACTCTTAGAGGAAAACATAGGCAGAACACTCTATGACATAAATCACAGCAAGATCCTTTTTGACCCACCTCCTAGAGAAATGGAAATAAAAACAAAAATAAACAAATGGGACCTAATGAAACTTAAAAGCTTTTGCACAGCAAAGGAAACCATAAACAAGACGAAAAGGCAACCCTCAGAATAGGAGAAAATATTTGCAAACGAAGCAACTGACAAAGGATTAATCTCCAACATATACAAGCAGCTCATGCAGCTCAATATCAAAAAAAACAAACAACCCAATCCAAAAATGGGCAGAAGATGTAAACAGACATTTCTCCAAAGAAGATATACAGATTGCCAACAAACACATGTAAAGATGCTCAACATCACTAATCATTACAGAAATGCAAATCAAGACTGCAATGAGGTATCACCTCACACCAGTCAGAATGGCCATCATCAAAAAATCTACAAACAATAAATGCTGGAGAGGGTGTGGAGAAAAGGGAACCCTCTTGCACTGTTGGTGGGAATGTAAATTGATACAGCCACTATGGAGAGCAGTATGGAGGTTCCTTAAAAAACTAAAAATAGAACTACCATATGACCCAGCAATCCCACTCCTGGGCATATACCCTGAGAAAACCATAATTCAAAAAGAGTCATGTACCACAATGTTCATTGCAGCACTATTTACAATAGCCAGGACATGGAAGCAGCCTAAGTGTCCATCGACAGATGAATGGATAAAGAAGATGTGACACATATGTGCAATGGAATATTACTCAGCCATAAAAAGAAACAAAATTGAGTTATTTGTAGTGAGGTGGATGGACCTAGAGTCTGTCATACAGGGTGAAGTAAGTCAGAAAGAGAAAAACAAATACCGTACGCTAACACATATATATGGAATCTAAAAAAAAAAAAAAAAAGGTTCTGATGAACCTCGGGCCAGGACAGGAATAAAGACACAGACGTAGAGAATGGACTTGATGACATGGGGAGGGGGAAGGGTAAGCTGGGACGAAGTGACAGAGTAACACTGACATATATACACTACCAAATGTAAAATAGATAGCTAGTGGGAAGCAGCTGCATAGCACAGGGAGATCAGCTTGGTGCTTTGCGACCACCTAGAGGGGGGATAACGAGGGTGGGAGGGAGACGCAAGAGGGAGGGGATATGGGGATATACGTATGCATATAGCTGATTCACTTTGTTATACAGCAGAAACTAACACAACATTGTAAAGCAATTATACTCCAATAAAGATGTTAAAGGAAAAAAGAAAAAAAAAAAAAATACCAAGGAGCGCTATTGCTGGATCGTACAAGAAAAGTATGTTTAATTTTGTAAAAACTGCCAAACTCTCTTCCAAAGTGGCTGTACCGTTTTGTACGCCTGCTAGCAATGAATGAGAGTTCCTGTTGCTCCACATCTTGGTCAGCATTTGGTGTTGTCAGTGTTCTGGATTTTGGTCATTTTAATAGGTGTGTGGTGGTGAAAATGAAAAATTTAAAAATTCCATTTGCAATAACACAAAAAGCATAAAATACATAGTAATAAATTTAACAAAAGACCAAATTTTTGAAGTCTTAAGATAAATGGAAAGAAGTAGTATGTTCATGGATTGGAAGACTCAATGTTGTTAAGTGGTCAGTTCTCCCCAACTGACCGATAGATTCAACACAATCCCAATTATATTCCCAGCAGCCTTGTGAAAATATATAAATTGTCAAGCTGATTCTAATATTTCTATGGAAGTGCAAAGGACCTACGGCAGCCAAAATATTTGCTGTAAGTTAGAGAACTTACCCAAACTGATTTCAAGGCTAAGGGATCAAGGCACAACAAATAGATTAATGTAGCTGACTGGAGAGTCCAGAGGTAGCTCCACACTTATACAGCATGTTGATTTTTGACAAAGGGGCCAAAGCATCTCAATGGGGAAAAGAAGTCTTTTGAACAAATGGTCCTGGAACAACTGGGAGTCCATATTGAGAGAATGAACCTTGACGCTTACTTCACATTATACACAACATTCGTGGATCATAGATCTAAATGTAAAAACCGAAACTATAAAGCTTTTCAAAGAAAACATTAAAAAAAACTTCTTGATGTGAACAGGCTGAGATTTCTTAGATGGGACACAGGAAGCAATAACCATCAACAGATTGAAATATCAACAGATTGACTTCATCAAAATTGAAAACTTCTGCTTACTGTTAAGAAAATGAGAAGGGAAACCACAAACGTGAAGAAAATATTGCAAAACATATAACTGATAAAGGACTGGTGTCCAGATTATATAGAAGATCCTACAACTGAATAATCAAAGGGCATGTGCTCAATTCAAAATGGTCAAAAGATTTGACAGACTCTTTAGAAAAGAATGTATATGGGACTTCGCTGGCGGTCCAGTGGTTAGGACTCCGCGCTTCCATTGCAGGGAGCATGGCTTCAATCCATGGTTGGGGAACTAAGATCCTGCAAGCCCCGTGGCCAAAAAACCAAAAACCAAAAAACAAAAAACTCCTCAATTGAAAAAATGTTAAAACCCTAACTTAAAAAAAAAAAAAGAGTGTATACGAATGGCCAATGAGCACTTTTAAAAGTGCTCAACATCATTAGTTATCTGGGAAATGCAAACTATCGTCCGTGAGATACTACTACAGTATCTCACGATTAAGATATTTTTATGATTAAAATTTTAAAAGATAGACAACACCAAATGTTGGTAAGGATGTGGAACAACCAGAACTCTTCTTAATTGCTGAATGGAACACAGAATGTTACAAGTACTTTGGAAAATGTTTCGCCAGTGTCCTGTAAAGTAAAACACACACTTACCTCCTAACCCAGGAATTCCATTTCTAGGTATTTTCTTGAAAGAAATAAGTGCGTATGTTCACAATAAAGATGTGTATGTGAATGTTTATAGCAGCTTTATTTATAATACCCCTCCAACTGGAAACAACCCAAATGTCCATTACCAGGAGAATGGATATACAAACCATGGTGCATCTATACTATGGAATCCTACTCATTAATAACATGGGAATGATCTATCAATGCACACAACACAGAAGAATCACACGAACATTATGTTGAATGAAAAAAACCAGATGCAAAAGAGCACAAACTGTATGATGCCGTTTATATGAAGTTCTGGAACAGGCAGAACTATTCAATGATGAAAAAAATCAGTTGGTTGTCTTTGGGGGTGCAGGATTGGCTGGGAAGTCATAAAGATACTTTTGGCGGTGATGGAAAGGTTCTATATCTTGAGAAGTGTGTGGGTTACACCGGTGTATGCATTTGTCAAAACTCATAGAATTGTACACGTGAGATTTGTGCATTTCACTCTATGCAAATTTTACCTTAAAAAACCCTGAACTGTAAACAAAGATTCAGAATAATACTGAACAGGTCAGCAGGCGTTAGAGTGGAATCACAGCCAGTGTTCCTGCCTCCCAGGTCTACAAAGGACCCGTAGTTCGTTGTGTCTTCGCTTGGCCACCTCCAAGCGCGATTAGGGCAGAGCTCTTTGCTGCCCTGACTGTACTTGCTTGTAGAGTCACAGGCAAAGTTCTCCCACATTCCAGAGACGGGAGGCTCCCCTTGGCACTGTCACAACATTGCTTTGCCTCTTGGTAGCTGGACGGCGGCTCACGCCTGCTCTCTCTGCATCATGGGCACAACCTGCTTGATTCACGCGTGCCCTAACGGGTCATCCTCTGCCGTGGCTCCATCGCCCTCCCCCTGGGGACCACTACCTGCTCCCCGCAATCAGAACTGACCTGGGAATCGGGTTCCTTGGTTCCAGACACAGTTCTGTAAAGATTTCCCTGTGAAATCTGGAGCACTTTCATTCCTGTGTTCATAAATCACCAAATATTCATTCAGCTCCTGCTATGTGCCAGGTCCTGAAGATTCTTGGGACATGCAAGTGAGCAAATCAGGGAAATACCTTTGGCCTCAGGGACTTATATTCTGGTAGAAGGACATATAGTGGAAGGCAGAATAATGACCGTGTTAGTATGTGACCTGGCAAAGAAGTGACCAAAAGAAGTGACCTGGCAAAGGCTTGGGAGTCCAGGGTTTGGCTCTCTTCTCATACCTGATAGCAATAGCATCAACCTGACATTCCCACCCTGCTAAGGGGGCGTGGCTGGACCTCCTGAACTCCTGGCTTGAACAACAGGAGCCAGAGGCTGGAGCCAATGTTTGTTTATTTTGGGTTCTTTTTTTGTTTTTGTTTTTGGCCGCACCACGCGGCATGTGGGATCTTCGTTCCCTGACCAGGGATCAGACCCGTGCCCCTTGCATTGAAAGCTCGGAGTCCTAACCACCAGACCGCTAGGGAAGTCCCTGGAGCCAATGTTTGGAGAGGCCACTTGGATGCTGAAGGGTCTGAATCTGCTCAGATGTGGACGTTGGTCTTAGGAATCATTCGCTTCTGCAGGCTGCTTACAACCTCTGACCTCATGCAGGCTCCTTCATTCAGGGGCTTGCACTGGACACAGCCTGTGCTAGACAAACACATGCAGAATTTCGGAAGAGGTTGGGTACTTCTGTTTTGAAGCATTCATCCCGATTACATAATCATGTCACTTCTCCTTGCGCACAGATTCCCAGCCTTGTTTGGGGAACACTGGGGCCAGCCCCAGGGGATCAATCATGATCAGTTCAAGCCATTCATGACAATCTGTTTCCCTTATTCTAGTGACTGGGACAGGGGGTGAGCATGTGACCCAATTCTGGTCAATGAGATAGAAAGGGAAGTCTGCTGGGGGCTTCTGGAAAGATTCTCTCCCCCCACTTCACAAATACAGAGAGAGTTGTTCTGGATGCTCGTGTGTGAGGATGTGATGCCTAGAGCTGTGGCAGCCATCTTGCAACCATAAGGTGACACATTTGAGATTTAAAAAAACCCCAAGGACAGTAGAGTAAAAGGTTGTAAGGCGCTCATTCCCACGTTACCTTATGTGGCAAAAGGAATTTTGCAGATGTGATTAAGAATTTTAATCTTGACTCTTGAGCTACTGGACTGACCTCAGGACTTCTTATCTCAGTAATTCTTCTTGAATAAACTTTATGGTTCAAGCCACTTGGATCTAACCAGGTATTCTGCTACTGGTAGTAGTGACACACCCCTATTCTACTAGAACCATCAGCAGTTCTCCATTCTGCTTAGCATAAGGACCGAAAGCCTTAGCCTGGCCCACAAAGCCTGTGCCAAACCTTCCCAGCCACACCTCATGTCCCTCTCCCCTGCACTCACTCTGTTCCCACAACACTGACCTTCAGTTTTTTCTTCCCACTCACCAGGCTTCTCACCACCTCGGGGCCTTTGCACATGCTGTGCCCTCTGCCTGGAATGCTCACTCCCTGTACCTCCCAGCACCACCTGACCAACTTTGCAGCTCCTTTTGGCCTAAGTTTATATGGCCTTAAGTAAGACCTCCAGCATCTTTTCTCTTATGGCCCTCATCTCATCTGGAATTATATGTTTATTTATGACTTCATCTAGCATTTGCCTCCCCCACTGGAATGAAAACTTTATCGCAGCTGGCACTGGGCCTGCTTTCCACACCTAGCCCCTGTACCTAGTACTGTCGAGTCCACAGCAAGTGCACAGTTATGTTTTTAAATTTTTATTGGAGTATAGTTGATTTACAACGTTGTGCTCATTTCAGGTGTACAGCAAAGTGAATCAGTTATACATATATATATATATCCACTCACAGTTGTGTTTTCTGAATGAATGAAACAGTTTGTGAATCATTATTTCCTGCGTGTCTCCTCTGTATGCTCTGAGGACACCGTGCTTGGGAATATGTCACTTAGCTCGTGGGGACACTTCCTTCCCTGGATAGTCCCCTGCATACCTTTTTGCACTTGATTCATCTATTTACAAGTCTGTTATACACACACCCACACATACACACACACTCATTAATCTGTTACTGCATAACAAATAACCCCCAAACACACAATAGCCTAAAACAACAATAAACACTTGTTATCTCATTGTTTCCGTGGGTCAGAAGTTTGGCTGCAGCTGAGCTGGGTAGTTCTGGCTCAGAGTCCCCCAGAAGATTGCAGCCAGGTGTCCGCAGGGACTGCATGAGGCTGGAGAACGTACATCCCCCGTGGCTCATGAACAGGCCTGGCAAGCTCATGTCCCCTCCACAGGGCTGCTTGAGTGTCCTCACAGCATGGCCGCCAGCTTCCTCTGGAGTGAGCAATCCAAGGGGGCAAGGCGGAAGCCACTGTGCCCTCTGTGACTCAGCCTTGGAAGTCACATATCGTCACATATTGTCATGTCCACTCTCTTGGTCACGACACAAGAGCTTTAATACCTGGAGGGGCCGTCTTGGAAGCCAGCCACCGTACCCTTAGCGCCTCAAGAGCAAGCCTTGCTTTATTCGCCTTGGGTTTCCCCAGGGCCGTGCACAGGCCTGGGGTTGGGGGTGGAGTCCATGCTCAATAAGAATTTGTTGTAAGAATTAATGAATGAATACACTACCTTATGATAATGAATACAGTGTAGCACCTACATCTTGGGCCATTGTAAACGGGCTAATATATGGCGGACTGAGTCCATGGTAAGAGCTCTGTGCCAGCTCTTGCTGTTATCGCTAAAGATACTGTCCAATCGAATCTGATGCCCAGAGAAGGTGTTGTGTAGGCATGCGATTCACTACACCCAACAGCTCAGCCTCAGTGAATTGGGGGGTATGGAGGGTCAGGGATGGTTGGGGGATTTGGGGAGCAGGGGATGACTGCTCCCAACCCTTCAGGCACTGATGAGAAAGGATCTAACAATTAAAGGCTTTGTGATGAATACATGGAATGAATGAATGAATAGATGAATGAATGATTGCATTGGAGACCTTGAGGAATTCCTTGCCTGACAGTGACATTCTGTCTCCTTGGCATCTCCTGGCCCTAGACAGGTCTTGGGGAAGAGCACGCTGGGCAGATCTGCTGCAGCCTGGCCCGGGGAGGGCTGGGGCCAGTATGCCAATGAAAACCATGCTCTCCTGGCCAGGGAAGTGCTCAGAAAGTATGGCCAGTACACAATGGCCCCTGTGTCACCTGCTGGGATGGTCCATGGACCCAGACATCTTGCTGATGCTGGCAGTTGGCGGTGGAGTGATCTCTCAGGTTCCTTCTTGGCAGGTAAGAGGGCTCCCTCCCCAACCTGTGGTCCTTGTACCCCCGCCAGAGGCTAAATATTGTTTTATACAATCCGGGCTCCATGGAAACCGCCCAGATTCAGTTAATCCCCACTTCCCTTGCTTCCAGCAAACCAGGTTTATGGGAATCTCTGGGATTCCAGTTAAGGTAAAAATACGGGTTAGCCTTAGCGTCTGCTGGGTGCATTAACCCCGGGGTGACATCTGCCCATCATTGTTTTATATAGTGAGTGGACGCTGCTCCGTGCTGCCTCTTGTTTCCGTCTTAGCATTGTGAGGTCTTGGGCAGAACGCGTCTGCACCAAGCAGGTGATAAGTCACTAACAGGGAGGACAAGGGCCTGGTGCCGCCACCCAGCAGATGCCCCTAGATGACAGCTCTGATGGATGTCACCGGGTGCTGGGTTAACAAACCAACTCAATATTTGCAAAGCCGTGCTGGGCGGCAGGGACACTCCCCGTCCCTGCTCTGGACTGGGCCCCCACCCCCAGAAGCAGCCACCAGTGTGACCGGGCTTTGCATGTCTGGGGGGAACCGTTGGCTGTGGGACCAGATCAATTACACCACAGTGTGAGGTCTCTGTGCCTTCCAAACTTTCCATCATGGGTGTTTATTGCTTTGATAATGGGGGTGGGAGCCCCAAAGACCAAACAAACAGCATTATGAGAGAGAAACAGAGATTGAGAATGGGGCCAGGGCTGCGGCATGTACTATAATAGAAGACAGAGAGAATCCTTTTGACATGGGGGTTTTTAGATGATGCCCCAGGGGAGGGGAGGCCTCCTGGGGGAGGTCCCTTGGCGGCCTGAGAAGAAGGAGAGGTGGGTCAGACCTTGGGATCTATGAGACAGGGCTGAACCACAGGGCAACAGAGCTCGCCTGCCATTTGCCGGCTGTGGGGTCTTGGGTAAGAACTGCCTCAGTCTCCCCCCTCTGTAAAATGGGGATGATGAAGATACCACTGGCCCCTCCACCTCTCAGGGTGGTCGTGACGCTGAAAGGAGTGAGCAACCAACGGGGCTTGGAGCTGAGTCTGGCAGGGTGGGCTCTGTATTCCTGTTTTATGGATAAATAAGAGTGAAAGCCCCACCCACCAACAGGCATGCCCCAGAATGCCTGCAGGCCCAGCTGCTTGTTGGAGCAGGCTTGCAGTTCAAGTCAGGGAGTCTCCCCTTTTCTTTATCCTCCCTCTTGCCCCCTCCTTGTTGAGGGGGTGGGGGATGAAAAGCTTCCCCCGCTCTGGTGATGGCTGAGGTCCCTCAAAAGGCAGCATGGGGGCTTTGTTAGCCTCTGCCTGTGGGCTCCTACTAACAGGCTGGGGAGAGCCTTTAAGGGGCCTGAAGTCTCCAGAGACCCCTGGTTTGGGGGAGAGGGGCTGACAGTGATGTGGCCTCTTCCCCACCAGGGCCCTGCTCTCCCCCAGGTACCATCAGCCAGTCTCAGGCTGGTTTCTGCCCATGCAGGTCTGGAAGCCCCTCTACGGCGCTCCTTCTGCCAGGACAGCTCAGACCCCCTGGCACCACTGTGAGGGGGCTGCCAGTCACTTCAGCCTCTGTCCACAGCCATGGCACCCGTGTGGTGGGCTGGGAGGGGCTGCAGGACCATCTGAACCCCCAGACAGGTGAGCGCGTCCGGGCCCCAGTCTCCTCGTTTGTCCAAGAGGCTAACACAACCTCCCTGCCCCCGCGGCTCCGAAAGTCCGGGAAAACTCAGCTCAGTGATGTGTCTGCTACACAAGGGGGCGGCAGGTGGGGCACAAGGGATGGGGGGACAGGATGCCAGGCCAGCCCCAGGGCTCTGAGCCACCTTTCTGAACACTGATACCCAGGGGCCGTGCAGCCCCTCCAGGCACCACTGTCCTTGTTCCCCGGCTGCATTAAGGGACACGACCCAGTTAGCACTCCGCTGTAGGGATGTTGGGTGCCCCTTCCGAGAGAACTGGGGGCCTCCTAGGGCACCGCTGCAGCCTCCCCTCCCCATCTGCCTCACTCAGCCTTCAACCAGAGAAACAGAACCAGCAGGAGATCTATGTGAAGAAACTTATTGCAAGGAATTGGTTATGCAATTGTGGAGCTGGCTAGACGAGCCTGAAGTCCAAAGGGCAGGCTGGACCTCCGGGCCTGGGCTGGTGCTGCTGTCTGTGGGCGGAATTTCCTCCCCATCAGGGAAGCCTCAGCTCTGCTCTTAAGGCCTTTCAAGTGATGGAATCAGGCCCACCCAGAATATCTAGGACAATCTCTCTTACTTCAAGTCAACCAATTATGGACTGTAATGACATCCACGGGGTACCTTCAGAGTGACACTAAGATTAGTGTTTGATTGAAGAACTGGGGATTGTAGCTTCACCAAGTTGACACCAAGCATCACATCATTCCTCCTCTGTCAGTGGTTTCTAGCTCCTTCCAGCTTGAGCACCCACTCTCAGAGGGCCCCCACCAGTGGCAGGGTGAGGTCGGCAGGGCTCCCAGCTCCCCTGCGATGAATTCACCTGGACCCTCAGCGCTCAGCCCGGCTCCTCCTCCAGCCATGCGTCCCTTGCTTGTGAAATCTCCCTCAACCAGCCTGGGCAACCCCTGTGGGAGCCCAGCCTGGTGTGGGGCCAGCCTCAAGGAGCTGCCGGTCATTTGGGGGAGCTGTCAGAGCCCAGAACACCAGTCCGCCAAGCGCCTCTGTTTTCTGGGCCTCCAGGTCACGCTCTGGGCTGGGTTCTCTGATTAGGCTGCAGCTCTGGGTTGCAGGAAACCAGCCCCGTGGTTGTTTTGTTTCGATTGCACAACCCCGGAGCAAGAGGCCAGAGCGGACATCTGCTGTTTTGGCCGCCCAGCACCCGTGGCCCGCCTCTTTCTGGCAAAAGTCCCCCAGTTGCCTCATGGGGAATTCCCCCCATGTGTGCAGCCTGGGGAGGGGGCTGCCCGTCCAAATGCTCCGTCCTTCCGTGCCCTGGCTGGGTCAACGGCCCTCCTCCCCCGAGGATGGGGCACTCAGTCCTTGTCATGACGGCCAGCCCTAAGGGTGTCACTGAGTCTCCCTTGCTCTCCAAGATGCTCTGGTTGCATCCTCACTGGGGCCTGTCTGCTTCTCCTGTGCTCCGTCCATTCTGAACTCCCTCTCAGTCTGGTGATGAAGCCTCTTACTGATCAAGGCAAACAGAGCCCGTTTCTGTTGCTTACAACCGCAGAAACCTGACTGAAGCTGAATGTGAATCCTGGCTCTGCCTGAATCTCTGTGTGACCCTGGGCAGGATGGCCCCTTTCTGGCCTCAGTTTCTCCACATGCGCGTCTCAGCTGGCCTCCCATGCTGACATCTATGACCCCCATGGCTGCTTTGGCCATTGCAGCCGACTGGAATTGACATGTCCACTGTCATGGCTCAGCTGAGGCCTTCTCTGCCTTGACCCTGGGATCTCTGGGGCGTGTTTAGTGGGGGAGGGAAGACGGTAGCTGCGGAATCCTTGGTTCTACCTCCTCCTGTGGGGCCATAAGGATCAACGTACTCGGTACCAAGGCCTTGCTAAGCCCCCCAAATAGGTCAGTGTTGCACAGCTAAGCTGTTGCTTTAATAGGAGAGTATATAAAAGAGAGTGTTGCTTTAATAAGAGAGTATATAAAAGAGAGTATACCTCTCTTTAAGCCATTATGCTCATATTTTTGAGAATCTGGTGAAAGCTTTGGATGCTCCCCTTAGACCAAAAAATATCTCTCCATCCATCTCTCTCTCCCTCCCTCCCTCTCTCACATGCACGCGTGCGCACACACACACACACACGCACACACACACACACTTTAACGTACCATTTCAGGAAGAGAACTAGGCACAGGCTTCAGATGCCCGTCCTAACCCTCAGGCGAGCAGCCTGTGGCTTTCTAAGACAAATAACCAGCTTCAGCACACAAGTCAGTGGCCGGGCCCGACACCGGGTGCTTTGTGAGCATCAGCTCATCCACCTAAAGCGAACAGCATTTGTGGTAGAGATTGCTATGTTTTCACCAAACCCTGGTTCATTATTTTCCTCTTGGGCATGTAGCAAGACTACATTTCCCAGCCTCCCTTGAGGTTAGGTGTGGCCACATGACTGAGCTCTGGCCAATGGAATGTGAGCCGAAGTGATGTGCCCCACCACCCCTTTTAGCCTGGTCCATAAAATTCCTTCTATGCCATCCTCCACACTCTTTCTCTACCCTTCCACAAGATTACTGTAGAGGAGTAAAAGTCCCTAGAAGCTGATGAACCACAAGATGAGGGAGCCTGGGCCCCTGAGTTACTGCATGGAGCAAGGTCTCCACCTTTCCCCTCTACCAGCCCACAGTAGATTGTGATGTGAATAAGAAACTTTTACTTGGGGGTGGTTTGTTATATCCCTTAGCCCATCCTGACTAATACAACATTTTAATTATCTCCATCCAGGGGAGCTGCTCTTCGTTTTAAAGGAATCCATCTTAGGTTTCCTTTCAAGTAGCAATCTCCTCCACTACCTTCAGCCTGGGATCCCCAAGGCTGCAGAGGGTGCACGGTGGGCCCTGTGCCTGGCACCCACCTGAGCTCAAGGTACCTTCTCCAGGACCCATATTTACCACCAATCTTGGCCTCACCCCTTGCCCTCAGGCCCCTCTACCTGGCTTTCCTCATTTCGCGATATCTATGGTCTGTGATCTTCCTGTTCCATCCCGTGGCCTCTCATTACTTTGGCTGTTGTCTGGGGTCCAAAGACCAGGGTTCAGGGTCAGCTGTATCTGTTTTTCTCTCACACAGCTCCTTGAGGGCAGGGCCTGGGGATGGTTCCCTGCTGAATTTCCTCGTGCCTAAGAGAAGATGAGCACGCAGAGGGTGCTTCTGAAATGCTGTGGTCTTTGTAATTCCACCGTGTGGAAAGCCCTGAGAGGGTTGTCGCTGGAATCCCGTTTTCCTGGAGCACCTGGATACCAGAGGGAGACGCTGGACTGCCTATGGCTCATTCCCTAAATGGGCCGTAGCAAGGTTCCAGGAAGGTGGAGGCCAGGAGTCTGGGCCTGGGCTGCCTTGTTCTGGCCCCATTTCCTAAGCACAAATTGCACCCTGGCCCCTGGCCCCCGCCCCTACGTGCTGGGAGAAGGACACAGGTCAAGGTCATGATATACCCCACTGTGGGTCACCCTTTCCACCACTGTGCCTCAGAGGGAGGCCTGGCCCCTACATTTTTTTTTTTTTTTTGGCTGCTTTGGGTCTTCGCTGTTGCGTGCAGGCTTTCTCTAGTTTGGGGGGAGCGGCGGTTACACTTCGTGGCGGTGCGTGGGCTTCTCCTTGTGTTGATTTCTCTTGTTGAGGAGCACTGGACTCTAGGCATGCGGGCTCACTAGTTGTGGCTCGTGGGCTCTAGAGCGCAGGCTCAGTAGTTGTGGCACACGGGCTCAGTAGTTGTGGCGCACGGGCTTAGTTGCTCCGCGGCATGCGGGATCTTCCCAGACCAGGGCTCGAACCCGTGTTCCCTGCATTGGCAGGCAGATTCTTCTCCACTGTGCCACCAGGGAAGTCCCCTGGCCCCTACTTTTAAAATAATTCAATTGGTCTCCAAACTACCTTTAGCCCTTTACAAACCCTTTAGCCCTTGCTTACCTTCATAATAATAATAATAACAACAACAACATTAACTCTGCTTGCTGTGTATGTGCCAGGCTCCAAGCTAGACCATTTATATCCTAGATTTTTCTGACCCATCAGATCAACTCCTGGGGATGAATGCTGTCATTATTCCCATTTTACAGGTGAGGAAGTTGAGTCCCCATCCCAGCAGCCCCCAGGAGCAGCTGTGGAGGCAGCAGACAGGGTCTGGCCAGGCAGGGGTGTTGTGACAGATAGGGCTCCCCAGGACTGCCTTTCCCACTCCCAACAGTGGGAGAGGAAGCTGCTGGGAAGAGAAGAGGAAGGCGAGTCCCCTCCCAAGGGGGCTCCAGGCAGCTCCCAAGCTCGCCCTGCTCCGTTCCTTTCCAGGGGCCCTTGCCCTCCGCCCACGCCGACAGCCACTTTGACCCCACTCTAGGGCTCTCCCTTCTCCTTCTCTGGCTCCCACCATCGGAGAGTCTGCTGTGGGCTTGGCTGTTTGGTTTCTCCCCAGCAGCCTGGGGAGCGATGCCTCTCCAAGGTTGTGTGCTCACTTTGCAAAACAGCAGAAATTTACAGCCCAAGTAATTGATCACTGTGCTGCTGCCTCTCTCCACCTTGCTCTGTCTCCTAATTCCCTTCTCCCTGCTCTCCTCTCTCTTTTTTCTCAGCGCGCCATCTGTGGTGTCAGAGAAAAGGAAGCCAAGAAGAGGGAGGTTCTGGTCCCAATTCTGCCAAGTACAAGTCACATGAACCTCAGTTTCCCCATCCGCAAAACGGTGCCGCTAATAATACCCGCTCACAGGGGGGCGGGGCCCCGCGGATGCTGGGGCACGGGGAGCACCCACGCAGGGTGACGCCACTCCCCAGACAGTTTTCTGAGGAGGGGGTGGCATGGGGCCCACCTTCCAGATGGGGACACTGGGACCCAGAGAGCTTGGGGTGTTCCGCTAGGCCTCACAGAGCTTGAACAGCAGCCCAGGGGCTTGAATTCCAGTCCATTGTGCCCCAAATTCCAGACCATTAAGGTACACTGCAGCCCCCTCCCCCAGGGCCGATCAGAACAGAGGTGATCCTCGCTCCTGAGGCTATGGGGAAGGAACGGAGGCCCTCGGGGCGAGGGGAGAGGCTCTGCAAACTGTAGAGAGCCGTGATGATGGAAGGAAGAAGCATCACCATCATTTGCTGACCCCTCTCCTGGACCAGGGTCCTTGACTGGGAGACTCTCTGGGCCCTGAAAGCCTGCCTGGTCCTCAGATTCCTCCTCTCCTTCCAAAGACCTCGTGTGAACAGGGGTCTCCTTCCAGCCAGGCCCCGCACCTGCCTGCCTCCTGGTGCCTCCAGGGAGGTCCCAGAACCTTCCAGAACGTTCCCCAGAAAAGGATTCTGAAGAGCCCTTCACTTGCCCTTCACAGGGTAGGGGAGGCACACAGGCCTGGGAGGGGCCGCCAGGTCCCAGGCCTGAGCCCTGCAGGCCTGGCTGGGAAGCCCCCTCCTGACTGCCACTCCAGTGCTCGCTGGGCTGACAGCCATCCCTGCCCCCTTCTGTTCAGTTCTGGGGGGAGAATATTTCCAGGGGGCGAGAGCTTGTCTTTTCCCTTCCACTCCCTACTCTTTCTTGTTCTCAGTCTAGCTTTATCTCAGCCTCTGCATGTCTCTGTTTCTCGGCTGTCTCTCTGTCTCTCTCCCAGCCTCCAGCCCGCAGGTGAGGACTTGCTCCCCTCCCGTGCCAAGTACATCTCCTCTCCTGCTCCCTTGGCGTCCAAAGGCGCCTCTGGGCAGCACCAGCCTCCTCCCTTCCCCATCGCAGCCCAGGGTCTGCAGCTGGGGGGCAGCGGGTGCACTGTGCCCCGCCCCCTTTCTGGAGGGGCAGGAGGCTCCAGCCCCTCCGGCTTCCTGCTCCCGGACCTGCCTGGCGGAGATGAGAGCCGGTTGCAGAACTGGGAGCCAAGCAGCACACAGAACAAACAGAATTTTTTTTTGCAACTAGAGGGGGAAGCACAGAGCTAAAAATAAAACGAAAAGATCAGTATCTGTCAGTCTGACAGCTGATTGGCTGCTCGGAGATGCATATAATTACCAGCAACTGGCGCTGGGTAGGCAAAGCCGGGAGAAACTGCTGAGACGAGGTTAGGATTTAACCTTTAAATTCTGGAGCCACCCGAAAGCCGAGGGGAGGACGCCGGGCGTCGGTGCTAATGAGGCTGGGGGTGGGCGGTGGGCGGCTGAGTCCTGGGCAGGTCCCGGGGGGCTCATCGTGGAAGGCCCTGGGAGCCCTTCTCCCTGGCCACCTCCCCCATCAGACCGGGAGTGCGTTTGATTGGGCGGCCAGGAGGCATTGGTCCTTCCTCCCCGCCCAGCGGGGGGGTGGTGTCTTACGGGAAATCAGGGTCTCACCCTGGCGTGAGTGAGGGGGCTGCCTCGGGCTCTGGGCCCCGCCCAGCCTGGCCTCCTGTTGAGGTCCACCCCTATCCCCACCCACATTCTTCCGCTTTTCCCAGCCTGGTGTTCATTTGTGAAACCCATGCCGGCTCCCGTCCTTCCTCCACCCCGGCTCCGCTCCTTCCTCCAACCCAGAGTCACCGGTGCTCCTGGCTGTTTCCTGCCCCACCTGGGGAGGGCAGCTGGGTACCTCAGGCTTGTCCTAGGTCCCCGGAGACAGACAGAAATAGCAGGACTGGAGGGATGTTGTGGTCTCACTAAGCCTCAGTTTCTTCATCTGTAAAATAGGGGTGATGATAATAGGCAGATGCCAGGGGTGCTTTGGGCCCCGTCTTGCATCTTGATTCTCTCACCTGAGCCAGGAGTCAGGAGATACGGGCTCTAGTCTTAGCCAGAAATTGTCTCTTTCTTTCTTGGCACTGGTCTCCCCATCTGTAAATTGGGAGTAAGAGCTCCTGCCCTCTGTCCTCTGGGGTGGGGTAGGGGGGGGTGCCAAGTGAGATGGCATAGGTGACGGAGCTCGGCAAACTGTACCTGTCGGGGCAGGTGGGAAGAACTTCTTGTATCTTCTAGAACCACCACTTTCTCCCTTCCAGGCTTTTGCCTATAGGTGTGGCCTTCCCTTCAGTGTCTCCTCCTCTGGGAAGCCCTCCCTGATGCCCCAGCAGGTCCTCTCCTCCTGCTACCCTGGGTGTCTCACCTCAAGCTCAGGCCCCGATTATCTGCCTCCCACACGGGTCTGTGAGCCCTCTGGGGGCAGGAACCACATGCCTGACGAGGGCCTGGTCCAGAGCCCCTTGGGAAGAGAGACACCAGATCTCTGATGCAGGAGGAGATCTTGGGCCACACTGCCCAGGCTTCGGGCAAGCAGTGGCCTCTGTTGGTGGGGAACCGTCTTTCCCCAGTGATCAGCAGGTCCCAAGTACCTGCGTGGCAGTGGCCCTTTCCCTGTGCTCAGCAGGGCGGCCGGTGGAGCTGCCACTGGGTGCTAGGACCTAGAGAGCCCAGACTGACTACAGGAGACCCTGCCCAGAGCTCCCAACTGGGGCAAAGGGCAGGTGGGGGAGGCAGTAGAAGGAAACCATGAGTTCACACTGGGGTAGCCCAGCTGTGCCTGCCCATCTTAGACACCTTCCAGCCTTTATCTCATTGACTCCCCACAATAACTCCTTGGAGGCAATGCTATTGTTATTCACATTTTGCAGATGAGGAAACTGAGTAGTTAAGCAATGTGGCTAGCGAGAGCAGAGCCTGGATGCACCCAGTCACCTTCCCCGGAGGCCAGGCCCAGCAGCCCCTGCCTCTCTGGGAAGGACTAAAGGGAGATGCAGGGAGGGGCGATGCTTCTGGAGCAGCTGCCCTGAGACCTTCTAGGCAGACAGATTGTCACAGAGAGTCTTGAGAATGCTTTTGTGTGTGATGTGCAAAGGAAATCCCCTTTGGTGTCTCTGAGAGATCAGGACGATTTAAACTGCTTTTCGATGATTTGGGGATGTCAGACTGGTATTGCTTTTGAACGGGACATGGTGATGAGACTGGGCCCCAAGGCAGCCCAGTTTCCTTCAGGTTACGGTAATAATCATCGCCACAGCAGCAACTAAAGCAGTTTTCACGGGCTGAGCACTCACCAAGTGCTGAATGCTGGGCTCAGCCTTGACTTGGATGCACAATCTGCGTCCTCACCACCAGCTTGAGATAGAGATTATTCTCATCCTCGGGTTATTTCCTTATAGCTGATACCTGAGCGTGTTTGTCTCCACACTCACTGTCTCCCCTGCTAGGCAGGGGAGCTTGGTGAAGGCCCCAATCTTGTCTCTCCCATTCATTGCTGAGTCCCCGGCACCCAGCATCAGCTCCTCAAGGAGCAGCTGGACAATAAGGCTTTGGTGGACACATTTCAGATGAAGAGACTGAGGGTCAGAGAGGTCACACAGCTTGCCAAGAGGGAATCCCAGGTTTCTGTGGCTCGAGAGCCCAGATTCTAATCACCAACTCATACAGCAGCTTGAAAGACCCTCTCGGAGACCCGCCTCAAGACAGCCACAGAGCATAAGTCCCCCCACCCTTACCCCCTGCCCACTGTTCTCAGGCCTGGTACTAAAGCCCAAGAGGCTTCTAATCTGAATCTGCCCCCTCCCCACCTTTTGCCTGATTGCCAGGGAATCAGATGGAAGTTGGCCAGAGTTAGCTCAGGCTTGGGGAAGTTGTACTCTTCCAGAGTTGCCTGGTGTTTTTGGTGTGACCTGATTCAAAATTTCCTTCCCTGTCACACTGGTTCCCACTCAGAGAAATCTTTGAAGTAGAGATGGCCTTATTATGTGGTTACTGGCCCGGTTAATTCATATGTGCAGTTGATCATTGCTGCTTCTCTCTGGGATGGGGCCCTTGGTTCTGGGGGAGTCTAATCAAGGGTCTCATGGAGGCCAGGGGTAATAAACCCAGGACGCTCATGGTTAAGAGCTTGACTCTGTCACTGAGTGACCTTGGGAACCTCATTTGACCTCTCTGAGCCTTGACTTACTCATTCGTAAAAGGGGGACATGCATGGGGAGTATCTATCTTGAAGGCTGGCTGTAGGTGGGAAGAAAGAGGTCAAGTTTTCTCTTTTTAAAAAAATCACACTTTCACAAATAATATACAATTTTTATCCCTGTACTTTAAGAAATGTTAATTAAAAAAAAATCTGAACACCAAACAGTACCTGAGCACCTGCCATGTGCCCAGCCTTGCATCGGAGTTGGGGCTGGATAGAGGTACCCCGCTCGTGGGTGTGGCCTGTGATATGTGTGTTCACCTGCTCAGGCCGACGTCACAGCAACCCCACGAGGTTCAAGGGACTGAGATTGCCATTTCCCAGGGGAGGAAACAGGCACAGAGAGGAGACGTGACTGGCTTTACGTTCCACACTGAGAAACTGATGAGTCTGGCATTGGACCTGGACGCTCTGTTCTACCGATGAACAGACCTGTGAGTCCTGGCTGCAGGGCCCTAAGTGAGCTTTCAGGGCACAAAGACGAACCAGGGGTGCCCCTGCCCTGGAGGAGCTACGTCCCCTAGGAGAGGGGGACACATTGAAAAACCAGTGAAACGTGGTGTAACAGGGGGCACCCGAGGCTGATCCATCTCATAAAGAATCACCAGAAAGACCCCCGAGGGAACTTGCTTTATAAAAAGTCCCCTGGTTGGAGCATCGACATCAGAGTTCTAGGCCCTTCGCTGTGCTGATGGATGGTACATTTTTTTTTTTTATACCTCAAAACGGGCTCCGCTCGAGTTGTATTTGAAACCCAGCTGGCTTGTCCTTCACTGTGCTGTTTAGTCCACGATCCCGGGGCCTCGGGACCAGGGTCTCCAGCTCCTGCTACGCAGATGCAAGAGGATCATTTTTTAAGAAGTGACTGTGCCCCTCCCCCCCCAATCCCGAGTCCAAAGGTGACTTCAAGTCCCTCGTGGAAGGACACCTTCCAGTGGTCAAGAATCTGGGGTCCCCACACCGACAAGGTGTCTCCAGATGGAGGAAGTGTGTGTGGCAGGGGCGTGAGCTGAAGTTGTCAGTCGATCGTAAGCCCCCTGTATCCACTGGACCTCAGAGCCCCGGCGGTTAACCTCTGAGTGCTCCTGACCAGAACCTCCAAGGCCTTACACCTCCTGTGGGTGTGGGGTGGAGGTGGGAGGGATGGAGGGGAAGGATCTGCCTAGAAGGAGCAAGGGAAGCACCATTCCAGCCCCAAACGTGCACTCGGACAAGCCGAGATGGGAAGAAAGGTGCAGAGCGGAGTGGAAGCCGCGGGCAAGGCCCACCGAGAGGTCTCGTTGCCGGTCTCTACAAGAAATTCAAGGTTGTCAGTGGCTGGCTTCCTGCGAACAGGAGCCCACACGTCATGGTCTGCTTCCGTGGAAAGCGTGGCACGAGAGCATCTCGTGAAGACCTGTGAGACCGGGTGGCTCAGCCCTGCCCGCTGGGGCTGCCTCCAGCACTCGATTCACTTTAAAGAAAACAGAAGCTCATTCCTCTCCCAGGCCCATGCTGGCCCAACAAGAAAACTGCCTCTGTGTAAGTAATAGAAGCTTTCTCAATTTGGGTTAATCAAGGGCATCCATGATGCTGTGCAACTCCCATCGGAGAGTCTGAAGGAGCACAGTGGGTTGATCTAATCCCATCCAAAGCAAAGAAGGGTGATGTCGTTTGGAGCCTGTGGTGGCCTGGCCCTCAGTCAAGGTGCAGTGACCATCAGGGATTTCAAGAGGCTGTAAATAGCATGGAGTCTCCCCCCCCCCCCCCACCAACCCCCGCTGCCAGAAATCCTTGGAGGGCTCCCCCAGGGAACCCCAGATTGGGAACCACTGGGCTAATAAGCCAGTTGGGATGAGGGTGCAACTCTCTGACAATCCCTGCAGCCTCTCCCACTTCCCCATCAAGGATGTCCTCCTGCCGCGGGGTGTCCAGGGAGAGCTTGGTGGCTGTGAGGTCGTCCTGACTCTGCCATTTACCAGCTGTGTGATCTTGGGTAGATGGCTTTCCCTCTCTGAACCCCTGGGTCCTATTGCTTCCCTCTGGGTTGGAAGCGCTCTGTAAGGGCTGGGTGTCTTTATTGTTGCCATTACCTCTTGTTCAGGTGTCCTGACTTCCCACCCTGTCGTGTGTGATCCTCTCACTGGATTTCCGTGATGAAAGAGGGATGCAGGGGCGGGCAGAGTGTGCGTGGAAATGGGGCTCGGGAAATGCAGCTTCTGCGAAGCTGTCTGTGACGGGAGCCTGGAAGGTGGGTGAGGAAGGCAGGCGTGGCGGCCCCTTAGCAGGCAGGCTGCCGGCACCTTGAGACGGCAGTTCTGGGGTGCCGCCGAGCACTCCCCATCTTTAATGTGCCTAGAGTCACCTGGGAATCTTGTTCCAGTGCAGACTCTGATGGAGCAGGCCTGGGCAGGGCTCCCAGGTGAGCAGGTGCTGAGGCAGCCAGGGCCACACTCTGAGTAACAAGGTGCCCCCACTGGGGCCTCCGGCCCAGGGAGGAGGGCAGACCACTTGGTGTCTGGAAGCGATGGCTCCGGAAAGGCCTGAGAGCCGCCAGAATGTCCATGCAGGGAAAGATGAAGCAACATGAGGGTAAAATTATGTTTTCAACAGAAAAGGCCTCTGCCTGCTAGCGTTCCCACCCCCCATGCAGCCCCAGGGGTTTGAAAGAATGTGGTTTTCTGAGCACAGCCTTCCTTCGCTGAAGGGGGTGGATTCGCTCTTAAAAAGTTGCCTGTAAAATGATTTTTTTCTATATCAAATGCTGTTTTCCAGTGGTGCGTGTTTTAAGACCACGGTTGCATTCCCACTGAGAAGTATCCAGCTCTGAGGCATTGTTGTTGAAGACGTGGCAAACACGAGGGGCGGGGAGTTCAAGGCCACAGCATGGCCTGCGTGTCAGTGGGCCTTGGAGCTGATGAGAGCTGGAGCTACAGAGGTCAGGAACCAAAATCTGAATCCCCAGTGATCCCCAAATGCACTGAGGTCCACGGCCAAACACTGGCTCAGAACCCTGACCAATAAATACCACTGATTGTATGACTGGTGGGACCAGAGGGGACCCAGGGCAAACCAGCCCTTCAGCTGGAAGAAGAGCTCAGAGAGACTGGCCCTCTTGTCTTTGTATATAACACCGTCAGCCACACTCTGAATATCAGGCTAAGAGTGTTTTTGTTTTTATGTTGGACACAATTGTCTAATGTGCTATAGGAGCCTGCTGCCATGGCAGTTTGGCTGTGCTTCCCAAAGAAGCTCTGAAACTATGATGCCAGAGTGCCACAAAGACTCCTGAGAAACGGCTTCCTTGCCCAGAGGGGTCTGGTTGAATATGCCAAGGTGCACTGGGCATCTTGAATAAGAGACGAAAGTCCGCAATCTGCCAATACTGGACAAACTGTGGTTTTCAGAGCATAGCCTGGGGTCAGTATTACAAGGAACACACTTTGGGAACCCAGTCAATGAAAGGCCCTCATAACTAAAAGGTCTCTCTGTTTCTGTATTAGTTATCTACTGCTGCATAACAAATCACCTCAAACTTAGTGGCTTAAAACAATAGGCATTTATTATCTCAAAGTGTCTGTGGGTCAGGAATTCAGAACTGGCGTAACTGGCTTGTGGTCTTCACCGAAGTTGCACTCCAGGTGTCAGCTGGGGCCGCCGTCACCTGACAGCTTGACTGGGGCTGGAGGATCAGCTTCCAAGGTGGCACACTCACCGGCTGGCAGGGCGGTGCTGGCTGTTGGCAGGAGGCCTTGGTTCCTTGCCACACAGACTCCTCCACAGAGCTGCTGGAGTTTCCTCACAATGTGGCGGCTGGCTTCCCCCAGATGAATGCAAGAGAGCAAGACTGAAGCCTCTCATGACCTGGCCTTGGAATGCACATGTGATCCTTTCCACACTGTCCTATTGGTCCCACAGGGCAGCCCTATTCATTGTGGGAAGGGCTGAAGGAGGTCGAAATCGTTTGGAGACCATCTTGCAGGCCAACTGCCATGGTAAACATCTCTCCAGCACAAGGACAAAACATCTCTCATTCTCACAGCTGGTTTCTTACCATTTAGTGCCAATTAGTAACTTTGAGAAGTGACCCTGCTAATCTGTGATATGAAGGAGGAGGAGACCAGGAATTTATCAGCCCCGCCAACACCCCATGAACAGCAGCAATAATAATCATCCACGCCCGTTCGTTGAGCCCTCACCCTATGCCAAGTGCCTCAACAGCATTGTGGAGACATGCATTCCTTGTCCCCAAGCAGCAAGTTCCACAATATTTCCAAGTTAGGCCACTCATTTTTATGAAATGTATAAAATGAGATTTTTTTTTTTGGCAGTAATGGCTACAGGGACACAAGCAGCTTTGCCCCCTGAAAATGCAGAGACAAAATCTAAGACCCGTGTGAACCCACGTGGATAAGACTGGAGTGGGGTGTAAACTCAGGATGGATAAATGCCAAAGAGAAACACATCATAGGGACTTCCCCGGTGGTCCAGTGGTTAAGACTCCACACCCCCCACTGTAGGGGGCGTGGGTTCGATCCCTGATCGCGGAACTAAGATCCCACATGCCACGTGGTGCGGCCCCAAAAATGAATAAATAAATAAATACATAATAAATAGGTGAGATAAAATATTTATTTCCTGTGCATTAACAGTGTGTGAAGAGTCAGGGTGAGCCAGGAATTCTTTGGTTTCGCCCCAGCCTCCTGCTAGGAGAAGGGGTCACATCTCCGGTGGTGGCCTAGTGGTAAGGAGCAGACACCTGGGTGCTCAAGACACGTGTATCCCAGGCCTGCCATGTCCGTTATTAGCTCTGTGACCCAGGCAAGTGACTTCATGGTCCTGTTTCCTGTAAAATGGGGTAATAATGGCCGACTCTTCTGGTTGTGATGAGGCTTCAGAAGGTGCTGGAATGCTCTGTCTTGGCAAAGCTGATGGCGGGTCACCAAGGTGGTGGCACCCCAGGTTCAAAGAACCTTTGTAGAAGTGCCATTGCCTGGAAAGATCTTTGCTCTGTTACCGAGAGTGGACCCCGAGCCACAAAGCAGACAGTCGCTGCTGCTCGGGCCCCCTGTATGGGCCACCCCAGGGGGGCTGGAAGGAACTCAGCTCCTGCTTCTGCTGGGGGCTTGTGTGGGCCTGGAGCCGGCCCAGCCCTTTCCTGTCCTGTCCCAGCATGATTTCAACAGAGGGAGCGTCCTGGGCATGTTTTCCCCTCAGAAGTCTCAACTCGCTGAGCAGGGTTTGGGGAGGTCTGGCTAAATTTGCTGTCCCAACAAACAGACCAGGCATAGAGACTCTCAGAAAACACAATGTAGGCACTAGTTCCTGATCCCACAGCCTGGGCCTGGCTTGACGGAGGGTTTTTGGGTCAGGCTGGCCTGACAGCGCTTGGCTCCATCCCTCAGGGCTGTGTGACTCTGGACAAGTGTCTCCACCTCCCTGGCCCTCGGTTTCCCCATCCCTAAAATCTCGGGTTGGGCTTACCTGCTGGCCTTCAGTGGGTTCCGAGGAGCCTGGGGTTGCCCAGGGGGACACAGAGCCCACGTGGGTGTGCATGGGGCGGGTCCCAGACCACCCCCTTCTTCTCCAATCAGGGGAGCTCCGTTTTCATCTCTTCGGTATGTTGGTGTTCTAAGCAGCACCTCATTTAAAAAGAAGAAGAAAAAGAAAAAGAAAAAAACAAAAGGAAACATGTCTACAGCGAAAACAATACAATCAAGAAGTTTCCCACCAACTTACTTTGTCCCCTGGCTCATTCCTTCAAGCTCTAAGGGAACAGAGGAATAGACGGCCTCCACCAGCTGGGTTTAGTGACTGCCCATTTCCAAATGGTTCCCGGTTTTCTGGATTTGAATCTCTGTTTCCGTTCGGCCTCTGTGAGGTCCCGTGAAAGGTGGGGAGAGGAAGGGGCTTTGATTGGGGGGTCCACAGAGGTCTTGGGGTGCCAAGGTCACGAGCAGGCTGGGTGTGCTGGCTTTCTCTCTGGACGTGTACTGTGGGCATCTCAGATGCATGCCCCTCGGCCCCCCTGTGCCAGAGCATCTCCACGTTAGCCAGCCCAGCTGCACATCTGCCCTCAGTGGAAGCGGGGGGACCAGCCCTTGCTGTCTCTGGGTCTCAGTTTCTTCATCTGAAGTGAGGAGACTGTGGGCCTGAAGGGTCTCTCAGCCCCTTCCAGCTTCAACACTCTAATTGCTGCATTTATGGAGCTCCAGCTGTCTGCAGACTGGTGTCTGGGCCAGGGGAGGGGTGGATCCCATCCTGGGAGGAGGAACCACCTCAGCCTGCTGCCTCTGGCTGGCCTGGGGATGGCAGGGCTCAGAGTGCACCCTGGGCCCCAGGAGGACCAGGTGCCAGGCCCAGCTGCCAGGCTGCCACTTGAAATGTCTCCTGTTGGTGGCACTTTGGTGAGTTTCAGGTCTCCTGGTCTTTGTGTGTATTTGATTTGTACCTGAAACCTTAGTTAGCTAGCTCCCTTTCTTCGTTATGGGAATCTTAGTGCCTGAGGCTGAACCTGACCATGTCTTTCCCCAGGTAAAACCCTTCCATGGCTTCTCACTGCCCTCAAGACAGTCCAAGCTCTCCCACCTGGGGGCTCTCTACCCTCCCCCCCTCCTCCAGACACACAGACTGGACCGTGAAACCTCTCTCTCCTCTCTAGAGCCTCACATCCTCTGCTTGACACACTCTCCCTCTCCTCTTCTTTTTGCTTGCTAAATGTCACTTCCTCCAGGAAGCCCTCCCTGCCTAATTGAGCGACTTTAGTTCACACTCAGGCTCACCCTGTCCTTCTCCTTTGTAGCACTCATCATTGTAGTGAGCTAAAAAGACGCCTGTTTATCTGATCCGCACCCCTCCCTGCCACTAGAATGTGGGCTCTCTGAGCGCCCCCCTTTTGGATTTCCCTGCCTGTGCCAGGCCCAGTGCTGGGCACCCAGGGAGAGTTCTGGGAATGCCTGCTGAGTGAATCCTTGATTGGCAACTGTATGAGCCGACATGCAGCCTGTTGATCCAGGTTGCTAACCTGGGGCCAGCCAGGGCTGCCATCAATGCGCCTGACCGGGTCACACAGTCTGGGAACCCAGGCCCAGCCCCATCCTCTGGCCTGCAGGCTCTGCCTGGAAGGAAGGAAGGGGTTAAGTGTTTCTGGCGGCCCCGTGCTGGGTCTGTGGCAGTTCCCCCTTCCGGGGCTGCAGCAACGGAGGTTGGCGAGGAATGTTTGCAATGCAGAGCTAGGAGGGAGGGCGGCTGGTGGAAGTGGGGGCCTGTGGAGGCCAGCCGGCCAGGCTCCCTAGTTGAGCAATCGCCCAGGCCCAGCCGGTTCCTGTAACTCCTGCCCCTCCTGCCTTGCCCCGCCCTGCCAGCTACCTCCACCCGCTGCCTGCTGGGCAGCGGGGGACGGCCTGTACTCTGGGGCCTGCAGTGAGAGGTGGAGGGACAGAGGCCCAGAGAGCCTGGAGGCTGGGGTGAAAGGGAGGGGCTTCCAAGGAGAGAGAGAAGGAGTGCAGTCAGCTTAGCCACCTTGGCCCAGAGAGCGTAGGGCTTTTGCCCAAGGTCCCTCAGGGAGGCGCCACCACTGAACTGGGCCACACCCTGGATTCAGACATTTTGGTTCCCATGGCACCAGGCTACAACTTGACACAGCGTGGAGGGCACTTTGCCACTCAGATGGGCAGCTCTGAATCCCAGGGACCCCCTCCCAGCTGAAGGCAAAGACCCCCCGGCCCTGGCCTGGCTCTTCACTCAGGGCTAGGGTCTCAGAGAGGATGATGGCTCTCATTGGGCTGGGTGCACCCACCCCCCGCCCCGCATCACCTCCCCAGCGCCATCCACTGCCCAGCCTGTCCTGGGGACACCGGTCACCTCCATTCCTTCCCTCCTGGAGTGTGGAGGAAGTGGATGAAAGCCAAAGTGGTTCTCAAAAGCCCCCCTCCTCCTTCCTTCCAGTTCCTTTCAAGGAAGAACCTTCGTGAATTCTGAATAGCATGTTGAGCCCAGGCACAAAACTGATTTCTTTCTTCACAAGCACACACCTTCTTTGGGGGGAAGCAGCATTCCCTGACACTGCAGAATGAGCTTCTTCTGTGGACAGTATTTACAAGTGGCCTCTGGGGAGGTGGCCTCTGCAGTCATTCAGACCCAATTCGAATCCCGGTTCCGTCACCTTCCAGCTTTGTGGCTGCGCACCTCTGAGCCTCAGTTTCCTTATCTGTAAAGTGGAATTCAGAGAGAGGGTGGGCGGAGCAGCAGGACCCCTCGGGTTCTGCGGAGACTCTGGGCCACTTGCTTTTCCTGGTCCCATAGATGTTCAGTCTGTTTGGGGTTTGTTCGGGTGTGCCCCACCGGGGCCCTGGGCTTTGCCTAAGCTGCCAGGGGATGACGGTGTCAGAGCCCTCAGAGGTGCCGCCTTGGCCACATCTGGCTAGAATCGACAGTGGATCTCCTGGGACCCACATCTCCAGAGGGCGGGGTAGGTGATCCATGTGAGCTAGAAGTTCCTGTGAGAATCAAACACCACGTTTATAGGTGAAGAGGCTTGCAGGAGGAGTGGCTTGCCAAGCCATCTAGACATAGCGAGGAATTTTAACCCCAAAAAACACACCAGTAATACCAAGAACCCTCTTACACTCTGCTCTGCAGCTAAGTCCTTACTGTGAGCCAGGCAATGACACCTACTTTATTCCAACAACATGCCTAAGAAGGAAGAATATTGATCTCCCTTTTTTACCAGGAAACAGAGAGGTTGATGCACTTGCTCAAGGTCACACAGCTTGTAAGGAGTGGAGCCTGACTTGGCACTCAGGCCTCTGCCCTCCAGAACCTGTGCTCTTAGCTGATCTCTTCCACACCTGGCTTGGGATCCGGGCTCTTCACAGAGGAGATGGGCCACCTTGGGTTAGTCATTAAGCCCCAGAGCCACCAAGTGAGAGAAGAAGCTCCAGCACCCACTGGGGATGGGGGAGGCGCTGTGCTAAGTTATCACTACCACTGGGTGAGCAGAGCTCAGAGGGGCCAAGCCTCTTACTCCAGGGCACACAGCCCGTCCAGCCAGGACCCACTCCCAGAGGGACTGATGATGCCTTCCAGTCCCCTGGTCCCCTGGCTCTCTGTCCGCGAGTCCACCGAGGCGGTGGCCGGGAAGGACCCCCAGAGCCGACTGGGTTCCGCGGACAGATGGACAGATGCCGGCCGCCCCCCTCCCAGGGCCAGTGGGCTGCGAGGCTTCGCCACCTCCTCCCGAGCAGGTTTCCTTTAAGAAACCAGAAGATTGATTTCCTGGCAGGCTTGCCGAGGAGCGCATCCAAATGGTTTGCATGTCTGCATTTTTTACTGCTACGTTTAATATGTATGCAAATGCCGGCCGGCTGCGCCGCGGCTGCACAGTCACACGCGGCGCCCCATTAAAGCGCCGTCCGGGCGCGCGCATCATTCGAGGCGACGGGCTCGGCGGCCCTGATAGATGGGGTGCGGGGACGGAGACAAATGACGGGCTTTTGTAATTTCTTTCTCCGTTTTTCGGGGGCGGGGGCGGGGGGCGCGGTTCAAACCTGGAAACAGCAGAGATTTAAATATATGCAAAATTGCTTGGGGGGCTTGGGCGGGGGTGTAGAAACCTGAACTGGGAGGGGGGAATTCAATGTTCTCCTCCGTGGGAGTCGGGCTGGAGGCTGGAGTGGGGAGCCAAGCCCCCACAGTCACCTTCTGGCAGAGAGAGCGGCTTTGCTCCTGATAAGCAGGCGCGGTCCTATGGGAAGCGCTGCTTCAGCCGCAGAGAAAAGGAAAATGCTGGTTATTTTCAGCCCGGTTACGCCCGAGAGGCCACTGCCTCGAGTTTTTCCCATCCCCCGCCCCACTTTCTTTTCTTGGGCTTCCAAGGCTTGTAACTTTGTAGGTATGATGTATGTCATTTAACTCACACTAGCCCTAAGAGGTGGATCGCACCCATTGTACGGATGGGGAAACTGAGGCTCACAGGAGCGAAGTCCTTTGGGGAGGGTTGCAGAGTGAGTGGGAGGTGGGGTGGGACTCCCAGAGCGGTATCCTTGACCCCCTCGGCCCCTGGCCAGCTCTTGCTTTGTGGAGTTTGCTCCCAGCCATGGGGGGTGGGGCAGGTGTGGAATCTGCCCAGACTAACCACCCGCCAACACCCCCTGCTCTGCAACCCGAGCCCCCCTCGCGGGCCCTCAGCATCCTACCTGTCCCCACCTGCCTGGTAACACAAGCCCACATCCGACTGAGCCTGAAGACTGAGCTCCAAATTTCCAAAATACTGTTTCAGCCTAAAATTTGAAGTGTGCGTTTTAAAGGAATCTTTCCTTATTTCTCAGGATTTTAGGCGACCCGGCAGCTGGGGGGCAGCCTGGAGGATCATATGAAGATGGAAACATTTCCCAGAGGAGGCTCCAGCCTAAAGAGATGGCCATTCTGGAGCAGATAGCTCAGACCAACTAGAGAGGCCGTTGTGTGTGTGTGTGTGTGTGTGTGTGTGTGTGTGTGTTTGTGCCGTGTGGTAGTGTGTTGGGCTATGCTTGTGTGTCATTGTGTTTATCTGTTTGCCAGTGTGTGCGCATGACAGTGTGAGGGTGGGATTGTGAGTGTGTCCGGGTACACACGTGCGTGTCAGTGTGCATGTGTGTGTGTTGATGTGACAGCAGCTGAGAACGCTTGTCCTTGGGCTGGCAAGCAGCTGGAATGTGAATTTCCCTGAGGGTTTCCAGGCCTCTTGCCTCCCCCATCCCCATCCCAAATCTGCTCCCCTTTCCAGCGAAAGCCTCTGCTGTTTCGGCGGCAGAATGGGGGTTAGGACACCTCACAGGCAGCTGTGAGGATCCAAAAAGGCTGAGACCCCCTAAAGCTCTGCATAGATGAGGAGGACTTTGATTATTGGGGGATGGGGTGTAGCCTGTTGCCTGATGGGTGAGCTTGGGAATTCTGGGAAGGAAACAAGGGGCACGCACAGCTGTCTGGAGAAGCTCTCCCTGTGTGTATGTGGGTGAGTGTGACACCCCCCCCAACCCCTTCTCCCTCTCCCACCCCTCCCCTACTTCCCTCTCCTTCCCCCACCCCACCCCCACTCTCTTCCACTCTCTCAAGTTCACGGTATCCTGGAGTCCCTTGGGCCATCTCTCCTGCAGTTTCCCCCCAGATATCCCCAGGGCCCACCCTCTCCCCGCCAGGAGTTCTCCCTGACCACCCACTTCCGCCCCTTGCCCTTGCCACCTCCCACATCCCATCTAGTTGCTTGTTTGTTTCAATTTGTCTATATCATCTATCCCACAGGAATGTGAGCCCTGGCGGAACCTAGGACCCCCACCCAGGCCAGGCTCCTTTTTCCAGGCACAGATCCTCCCTCTCAACCGGTCTCATTCCCCCTGAGGCTCACCCTCACCCTCCGTGCCTGTGGAGCCCAACCAGACGGTGACCCCACGTCCTAAGTCCTCCCCCAACTCGTCTATGTTTTGGGACAGTCCACCCTTCTTCCAGTCCTCAAGGTGTCACCTTCCCTGAGCTGGCCCCAACCACAATCACAGCACCAGTGGTACTAACGGTGATTGTTTCCTGTAGCCTATTTGCATCACCGCATCAAGAAAGTTCTTTCATGGAGAACCATTGGAATGGACCTCAACACTGCCCCTCTCTGAGTACCTCCTCCCCTGGGGCCCTCTGAAGCATCTTGTAGAGCATCCCATAGCCTGGGGAGAGGGTGAGCCCTGGGCCTCACTAGGGCCTCCCCTAAACCGGTTGGAGCAGACACTAGTCGCTGGGCTGTTGAAATAGACAAGGGAGAAGATGCAGGAACCAATGAATGCACGGGATTTGGCAACACGTCTCGCTGGGCGTCCTGTCCCGTGTTCCCCTGGGGGTCCGCACCTTCACTCCCCAGCTGGTTGGGGGGGCTGCTGTGTGTGGACCGGCTGAGTCAGGCCCTAACCCCGGGCAAGGGGCCACATTGGCTTTCGCTGATCTTGCTGACTGGGCTGAATATGTGTCTCCATCTCCCTCAGCCACCCGCCATTGCTCATGGTTGGCATTTATCCCCAGGCAAGGGGTGACACTTGGAGCAGCCCGCAGCCTCCTGCGTGTTCTGAGGAAGGGTGGCCGGAGGCTGGGCTGCGAGGAGGCACGGCAGGAACAGCTGCTGCTCTGAGTTCAGTGACCACGAGCTGAAAAATCAGGACGCAGGATGAAGCTGAGGGTTTTCTCAGATTTGTTCGTGTCATGAGTGGAAAAGTCTTACAAAGGTATGAAAGTTAAAGCCTATTTCGTTATGTAGGTAATGGATTGTCTGTGTTGAAAAGAATTTGAGTTTCCCAAATCAAGGAGGTTCTGGAAATTAATAATTCAATTTGATGAATATTTGGGGGGCCCCTGGGTCAACCCTGTCCTTGGTGCTTGCACGATAATGGGGAGCAAAACGGTCGTGATTCTGGCCTCACAGAGCTCACTTGGGGAGGCTGACATTCCTCAAATAATTTCACATTTCAGTACTGTGAGCGCTGGGAGAAGCACTATGCAGGGGGTGGGGATGGGTACAGAGCTGTGAAGGCCAAGGGTTCCCATGTGGACAAGGGGTGGGGATGTCCAGGAAGGCTTCTTGGAAGAAGTAATGTTTGAAGTGAGACAGAGCCTTTTAGGAGTTAACTGTGGGAGGGATGGGAGTGGAGTGGAGTGAAGAAAGCACATTTCAGGCAGGAGGAAAAGCATATGCAAAGGGCCAGTGGCAGAAAGGAGTGCTGGGTGTTTGAGGGACAGGAGGCAGCCCAGGTGACTGCAGTGTGATGCGTGAGGGGAAGAGGAGTTTGGAGACGTCAGCAGGGACCAGTCCGGGCAGGGCCCACCAGTCCGTGAGAGTGTGCTGGATTTTCTCCTGCCGGCAATAGGGAGCCATGGACTGTTTGACACAGGGGGGACCCGATCGTACTTCTGGATGTGGATGACAATGAGGATGATGATAATGCTGGTAATTAAGGGAGGTGGTTAGTGAGTGCTTACTATGTGCCAAGCACCATTTCAGCCATTTTACAGATGAGAAAAGTGAGGGCTGGGAAGGGAAGTGGCTTATCCAAGGTCACGTGGCTGGCAAATGGCAGAGATGGAACTCAGACTGAGTCTGTCTGGCTCCTAAGTCCCTGCCCTTGTCCCACACACAAAGCTGCACTAGACTAGACGTGGAAGGACAAGGGACATGCAGATGACCGCCCCCTCTCCCCCCGCCCCCACCTCCCTGTGACGCTGCCTCCTGTGTGCTCTGTGTCCCAGGCCTGGGTGGGACTCGAGTGGGTCACAGGATCAGGTGGGGCTGGAAAGGCCGAGCTCAGTCCCTGCTCAGGTCCAGTAGGGGAAGTAGGGGGTTGCAACATCAGAGGCTGAGGTTCTGGAGAAGTTGGGACCCCAGCTGGGGTGGGCACAGGTCACTGGGGCACACAGTCACACTGTGCCCCAGGAGCACAGCCCCACTCACCTGTTTGGGATTCGAGGATTTTGAGTTGTGGCTACGATGTCCCCAGGACTGGAGCAGCACCCCGGCCCCCTGCTTCCTCCTCTGGAAGCAGGTCCAGGGGACTGCACCAGTGGCATTAAAAAAAAATCCCATTCCCTCAGTGACCATCAGGGAAGTGCAAATCAAAACCACAATAAGATACCACCTAAGACCTGTTAGGATGGCTACTACCAAAACTCAGAAAATAACAAGTGTTGGTGAGGATGTGGAGAAATTGGAAGCTTGTGCACTATTGGTGGGAATGTAAAATGGTCCAGCCGCCGTGGAAAACAGTATGGCGGGTCCTCAAAAAATTAAAAATAGAATTACCGTATGATCTAGCAATTCCACTTTGGGATATATACCTCAAAGAATTGGAAGCAGGGTCTCCAACAGATATATGTACACCCACGCTCATTGCAGCGTTATTCACAGTAGCCAAAAGGCGGGAACAACCCAAGTGTCCATCAACAGATGAATGGATAAACAAAATGTGGTACATACATATAATGGAATATCATTCAGCCTTAAAAAGGAAGGGCATTCTGACACATGCTTCAATTTGGATGAACCTGGAGGACATTATGCTAACTGAGATAAGCCAGACACAAAAGGACAAATATTGTATGATTGCACTTATGTTAGGTATCTAGAATGGGTAAATTCATAGAGAATGGTGGGTGCCAAGGCCTGGGGGGAGGGGTAAATAAGGAGTTAGTGTTTAATAGGTACAAAGTTTCGCAGGATAAAAAGGGTTCTGGGTCTTCCCTGGTGGTGCAGTGGTTAAGAATCCACCTGCCAATGCAGGGGATACGGGTTCGAGCCCTGGTCCGGGAAGATCCCACATGCCACGGAGCAACTAAGCCCGTGCGCCACAACTACTGAGCTTGCGCTCTAGAGCCCGCGAGCCACAACTACTGAGCCTGCGTGCCACAACTACTGAAGCCTGCGTGCCTAGAGCCCGTGCTCCGCAACAAGAGAAGCCACTGCAATGAGAAGCCCGTGCACTGCAATGAAGAGTAGCCCCCGCTCACCGCAACTAGAGAAAGCCCACACGCAGCAACAAAGACCCAACGCAGCCAAAAATTAATAAATAAATTAAAAAAAAAAAAAAAAAAAAAAAGAATCACAGATGCTGGGGTTTCCAGGCCAGTGACCTTACCTCCTTGAGCCTCAGTTTCCTGCTGGGGAAATGGGGATAGTGATAGTGCCTCCCTCCTGGGGCCACTGTGAGGATTCCATGATATCCCCAAGGTGGCCCACCCAGCGGCCAGGGTCCAGCGAGCATGCCACACCAGCAGCCCTTAGTATTGGCAGATATTCCTCAGGCCTTTAGGGTTTGGGAACGTGAGCAGCACAGGCCCTAGTCAGAGGAGAAAAGCCCCTTTGCCTCACCACACACATGGGGAAATTGAGGCCTGGAGGAGTCAAGGGACCTGTCCAAGCTCTCTGGTATCCCTTGAACCAGAATGTGGTTTTCCAAATGTGTATCATTTAGCAAGGCTAGGTTGTCTGCAGTAACAAATAAGCCCCACATTGAACTGTCTCAACACAACAAAAGTCTGCTGTGAGTCCGGATGATTCTCCAGGGCAACTGCCCTCCGTGTGAAAGCTCAGGGGTCCACGCTACCTCCGTCCTGTGTCACCTCCATCTCTGGGTCACTGAGACAGGGAAAAGAACAACACATCACTTCTTCCCACAATCCCCTGGCCAGCACTGGTCGCGTCACCCCGTGGCAAGGGTGATGGGTCCTGAGAAGGAGAGGAGAACTGAGGGTGGGTGAGCACCAAAAGTTTCTACTCAGCATCCTAGTGGGAGGAAGGCCAGTGGATGGCTTTCCTAGGGAGTACGTGCTCACGGTGAAGTGAATCAAAGAGAAAAGGGTTTAAGGGTAGAATTATTCTCCTTCCTACCCAAGCCTCCAGCTCCCTTCCCAGGGCAACCACAGCTACCAGGGCTATTCTGCACGTTGACAAGCAAGGTGTGTACCAGGTGTCCTTCTTGAAATACCAACGAAGGCTTATTGCTCTTTTTCACTCCTTGAAGGAGCAGGCAGGTATTTGTCACAGCTTTTTGCTCTTCCGCTGGGCAGTGCCTTCCCATTATGTAATCAGTCCCCCTGGATGGGTGTCTAGGCGTTTTCCAAAGTTCTCCTGTTATAAACAGTGATGCAATGAATTTCCTGTGCATTTTCCCTTGTCTCCCGTGTGAGGCTTTCTGTGGTCTAAATTCCTAAAAATGGAATCTGTTGGTCAAAGGGCAGGTGCATGGAACCATCTGACAGCTCTCTGGCAGCAGGTGCTGCCTCCAGGGTCAGGAGGGGCTTGTAAGAACAGTTGCCAATGGAGCCGAGTTTTCCATCCCAGGGGGTTTTCCAAAGAGGACACTGAGGAGGGGAAGCAGGAAGAGGGGGTGCCCTTCCCATCTCGACTCTGCGATGCCAGCCCTAATACCGGTGCTCTTGCCATGCCCATCTTACAGAAAGCAAACCCTGCCCGTGGTGCCCAGAGAGCAGCCTTTGAGTCCCGGTCCCAGCCTGAGCTGAGTCCTCTTGGGTTCCAGCTCTTCGCTGGAGACCTCGCGGATCCTCTCCTTACTGGCCCCTCTCAAAGGCACTCGTGTTCCCCCAAGAGCTTTCTTTCAGCGAGTTTCTGAAACTCATCTTCTCTTCTTCGGGACTCACTGGGTCTGGTTCTTTGGTTCCTCGGGTTGCAGAACAATCTTACTTTTTCCCTTCGTTTTTTTCCTATCTGCTGCATCTCTTTGGAAGAGTGTCTTGGTATTTACAGAGTTTAGTCTTGTTGACTTGAAAAATTTTTTTCTTTTTTGGGGTAACCTCACTGTTGTTTCTGGAGAAAACCAAAACACCCTTCTTGTAAAATAAATAAATTCAAGCAACACCGAAAGCGACAAGCAAGAAGGTAAAAATCATCAATACTCCTCACCCAGAGATGACTAACTATGGTTAACATGTGTGCATGAACGATCTCCCTCTTCCATAGATGCTAAGCGTTTCTAACCACCCCCTTTAATGATAATGATGATGAAAATCTCTTGCCTTTCTCGCTAAAGGTGGGGTGTATGAGTCACTGGAGTGGGACTGAAAGTCGGTATTAGTTTCCCCTCCCAGTTCCCCCATCCTTCACCCAGAGCCATGCCTGGGCCTCCCCTCCCCACTCTGCTTCCAGTTTGGAAGCTGCCAGTCCAGCTCCAGGGAGCAGATCCCACAGGGTTTGGTACCAACTGAGCAGGGGCTGATGACTTCCCCACCTCCAAAGAGAGTTCCATTCACTCCACACACGGGAGCCGGGATTTCATTCCTTCGCTTCCCAGACACCCAGAGGCTGAGACCCGGCCCAATTTGCCCTGTTGTGCCTTCAGCTGGTGGAAAAGTGAGTTTGCCCCTCTGCTCCGTTGTTCTGTCTCCCATCCCCCACCCACCATCGGCAACACTGACTCTTCCTAAGCTCAGAGCAGGCCCCACCTTGGGCCCGGGGGGTTCTACCTGTCGGGGTCTCTCGGGCAAGGTGGAAAGTAGGCCAACCCCAGGCTGTTTCTGTCTCACCTCCCTCCTGAGGGGACCTCCATCTCTAGGGAAGAAGGGGATGCCGCTCAGGACTAACCAGGGCCTGGCCTGATTGGGGGCAGCGTGGTGGCAGCCCCAGAACCTGGTCCAACACAGACGAGAGGGAGAGAGAGGCTCCTGGAAGACTCGCAGCCCTGCTTTGGGGCCTCTTGGAGGCACAAGGGCTCTGGAACTTTAGGGACAACTCCATCGGGGAGTGGCAAACATGGCTGTCACCTGCAGCGGGGATAGAGGCGCCCTGGCTGAGGGGTGGGTACGTGGAGGGCATGGCAGTGCCACAGCAGGACCGGCTCTGTCCGGGGCCGAGGCTGGTTTTTTTCCTGAATATATTTGAACGGCTCCTCAGATCTGTTCGTGAGAAGCTGTGAGTCCTCCTGGTGCCCAAAGAAACCCCTGGGGATGGCTTGACACTGACTGGAGCAGGACGGGGGCAAGAGCCGATGACACGCGCTGGGTGACCGTGCTGCTTCTTCAGGGGAGGGCGGTCAGTGTCAGAAGCCCGAGTGTCCTAGTTGAGCCTCATACTGGCTGTGTGACCTTGGGCAGATTACTGAAGGTCTCTGAGCCCCTGTTTGCTCGTTCACACTGTGGGTATGACGGCACCCACTTGGTGGGCCTGTTTGAGTGACTGAATGCAATGACCTCGTAAAGGATTCTGGGCCAGAGAGTCCTGGGAGAAGCCTCTTGAGTTGCAGTTTTGTTCGTCTGCTCACCCTTGGGGTGGCAGCCGGGGGAGAGCCAAGTTACGTAAGTGGGGACTTCAGGAAGCCACAATTCTCCATCCCAAACGGCTCCTAATTATTTACAACAGTGGGTTTCAAACTGGTTCTTCACATGCACCTTCCCACCTCAACCTTGTGCCTTATTCCTTCTCAAGATAGATCTTGCCCGAGTGCTCCATACTGAACGAAGCAGGAGCCCACCCTGGCCCTCTTTGCCCGCCTTTTCCCAGTGCCCCTTAGGGTCTATCAAAGGCTTGAAAGCCACTGTTTTAGGCCAGCAAAGGTGTCACCGGTCACAGGATGTGGGATAATTAGCCAGAGGGGGGTCATTTTCCCAATGCATTTCTCACTGTGCTTACGGAAAAGACGAAGAGAAGTCTTCAGATCAGAGACCGGTGTTTGTGAGGGTCCTGTCGGGCCTGAGGTCACTAGGCTGGGGCAGGCTGGACAATTCTGATCCCAAGGGCCACCTTCCCTCCGGGCAGCACTGACCTGACCTAAGATGTCCCTGTGGGCAGCACAGGGAGCTAGGTGAGGACACCCTTCTGTGTCGCCAAAGCGAGAACACCCGTCAGCCGCTGTCCAGCGTCTTGATCTGAGGCAAGTCCCCACTCTGAGCTTCAGCGTCCTCATCTGTAAAATGGGGCAGTAGTCACTGGGCCCTAGATGAGAAGGGTGGGGGGAGGCTGAAAGAGGCTCTGAGCACTGCTCCTGGCACCTAGAGAGTCATGGACCAGTAGCGCTCATCACTGTCAACAGTGGTAATAAGAATCCTAAACAGGCAGGGGCTGGAAGGAACCTTGGAACTCTTTGCCCCAGAGGGAAAGGTTAAAGGCTAAGGTCAAACAGCAGGGTCACGAATCAAACTCAGGACCTGACCCCCGGGCCTCCTGGCCCAGAAAGGGAAGGCTGCCTTCCACCTGCAGTATGACATGGAGAAAAAGGATGCAGATCTCTGAAGAATCCCCAAAGGTTCGCTCCTGACTTCTGGGCTGGTGTCGATAGCAGGGAAGGCTCTGATCTGCCACCTACCTTGGTTTCTCTGGTGCTGACTGCTCCTTGCTGGGAGAGAAGGGGTTCCTGCCCTCTTTCCTGTTGCTGTTTAGTGCAGGTGACCTGGAGGCTGGCGGGGAGGGGGATGGCTGGGCACAGGTGACATGGAGCAGGGAACAACTGCCACTTAGCCGCTGACATGTGTGCAGCGTGTAGCAGTTCGCAGGGGGAGGGCCCTTGTCCTCGGTCAAGGGGAGGGAAGCCTCACTGGCTCAGTTTGCAGGTGAGGAAACGGAGGCTGTGCTCAAGGCCACAGACTGAGAGTGGTGCGGCCCACTGTGACTGCGGGCTGGGAGTGCTTTTCCCCACTCCTTGCCTGATTTTAGGAACTCACATCATACCTTGAAGACTCTTTCCCCTGTTCCTCCTTTTTGCCTGATCAGCTGTGGGGACTGATCAGAGGGGCCTTGAAAACTTCTAGACTCACAAACAGATTTGAGAGCTGGTTTGGCCCTAGAGAACAGGAAGTTAGTCTTTGGCCCCATCCCACAGAGCAGAAAACTGAGGCTCAGCAAGGTCCCCTGGAAGCAGTGTGGCCTCTGGCTCCAGCCGGGGCCCTCCTGGGACGGCAGCCCCCTCCTGGCCCAGCTCCCACCTTCCCCCCAACTCCAGCGTCCCCAGTCCTCTGGAGGAAGATTTCCGTGGTCCCGGTTGGGGGTGCCAGACTGCCAGCGACGAGCGTTTTTTTAATCCCAGCCCCGCTGACTTGGACGATTATTCTTACTTAAGGCGGGGAGGAAACGCGAGAGCGTGGCAGCCGGTCACCTCCGGGCGGCGGCCCCTCCCCGCCAGCCTCCGGTGCTCAGCTCCAACCGGAGCAGGAAGGGGAGGGGGAGATGGGAAGCGGGAGGAGGGAAGTGGGGAGGAGGGGGAGGCGGGAGAGGGGTTAGAGGGGATAGGAAACGGAGTGGGGAGAAGAGGGAGGAGGAGGGAAGGAAGGGGCAGGAAGGAGAGGATTAGGGAGGGGGGAAGGGGATAGACGGAGAGAGGTGGAGGAGGGGTGAGGAAGAGGGTGGGGGAGGAAGACGGGGGGGGGGGGGGCATAGAAAGCCACACCCCCCCCTTGACAGCTCCCTAAGCAGTTAGGAGAGAGGGAGATACACAGATGAATAATTTACTACGGAAATGCAAAAAGAATTTACAAACTCTCATTTTATAAATATTTATTTTCACAAGTTCGCCCCCTCCCGACTCTCTCCCCCTGGCTGGCCCTAGTCTTTTCTCTTTGAGGGGCCCCGTCCACCTCCCCCCACCCCCCATCTCTATGCTGACCCTGCCTCTCCCACGATCTCTCTCCCTGTCTCTGTACACGGCTGTGACTGTCTCTCTCCATCTCTCTGCCTCTGTTGCTGTGGTAGGGGCGGGGTTGCGTTTTCTTTTCTCTGTCTCTTTTGTCTCCACCTCCATTCTCTCTGCGGCCTGTGTCTCTCCCTGCCAGGGTGCGTCTCTGTCTCTGTCTCCCTGTCTCTCCCTCTCGCTGCGCTGTCTCTCCATCTCTGGGTGTCCCTCCCCCGTCTCTGTCTCCCCAGTCTCTTATCCAAGGACCCCAGCTCCCGCCCGCAGGAGTGGGAGGAGCCCTTTGAAGGTTCAGAGGGGAGAGGTCGTTTCCCTGACAACCGGCGGGCGACAGGCCAGAGCCACAAGGGCTGCAGATTAAGAAGCCGGCTGCTGGCGGGCCGGGGCGGGAAGCCGCGGGAGCCCCGCCCCGGCCCCGCCCCCTTCCACGCTGCTTGTTGGGGACGCACCTGGGGTGGGTGGTCGGAGGAACGTGAGCTGGGCAGTGGGGGCCGGAGGGGGCTCCCTGGAAGGCCCGTCGGGAGGAGGGGCCGTGGCAGGTAATCCGTCAATCAGTTAATCATCAATTGGTGGGGCAATCAGTTACAGGCACGCACAAAGGGAGAGTTTAAGAGCTCGGGTGTGGAATGAGACGGAGCTGAGTTCTAATCCCTCCTGGGCTTTGTCCTGGCAGTGTGGTCCCGAGAGCTGTAAGTCCCTGCACACCTGGCCGGCCCCGGTCTCCCACCTGTGCAACGGGGCCACAGCAGCCCCTGCCAGCAGGGCAGACGCTCCAGTGCGGGTCATCGTTGCCCCTGTCTATTCTATCCTTTACTTCACAGATGGAAAAGGGAGGCCCTGAGCGGGGAAGGGCCTGGTGGTCATGGAAGGGACCTGGGGGCGGGTTACCAGCCATTTAACAAGCTCAACAAAACTGACTTCCGCGGACTCGCTTTTTGTGAGCTGGGACCTAGGCTCAGAGGTGATCCCACCCTTCACAGCACTTGCCTCGGTGCCTGACCCAGAACGGGTCCTCGGTTTGCACGGCCTGCCCCCTCTGTCTCTCCCCCCTGCCTGTCTCCTCTCCTCCAGGAGTGGGGAAACTGAGTTCCAGCGAGGCCAGATGGCTGGCATGGTTGCCTAGACCCCGGAGTTGAATGCCAGCCCCTCCCCTTAAGCCATTTCTGAGCCTGACACAGAAGCGCAAAAGAGCTGGGGAGACGGAGCATGTTCGTTAATAATGGAGGAATCCTCGGGCAGCATCCTCAGGGTCACCAGCTGGGTCTCTTGGCAGACACTCCCTGCTCCCTGCAACTTAAAACCAGTGTGTCATTTACTATACGAACTCTTGTTTGTTTGTTTGAGCACAACCCTTCTGACAGGCGCCAGCTCCTCCTTGCCCCACCCCTCCCCCCTGAAGCTGGCTGGTGGCTGCGCTGGAAGATGGTGAAGGGGCTGGTGGAACATTTCCCCACCCCCCCCCGCCCCGGGAAGGACTGGGGAGTCACTGGGAAGGTGGCTATTTATAATTTCAGCGGCCCCTTTAAGCCCGGGCTCCAGGCCTGTTGCCAGGCGGGCTCTGTTTGAAGCTCTCAGCTCTAATCCGGCTGCAGCAGTCGGCAGTAGCAATGCTCCCAAATCAGGGTCCTGGGGTTGCCCCAGAGGCAGGGACAGGCCTGGCTTGTGGAGCTCTCCTGCGACTGAAGGCAGCTGCAGGACCACCCCCTCCCCGTCCCCAGCTCCCCCCACCGGGCAAACGCCACACACACACACACACACACACACACACACACACACCCCTCTCTATGAAACAAACACACAAACTCATCCTCACAAACCCTGGGGGAGAGAATCCCATGGCTCCCACGCGGACCGGCATTGGTGTCTGAGGCCTGTGGGCCCCTAGCCCGAGGCCTGCCCTGCCCATGCCAGCCACCTTTCCTCTGCAGGAAGGATTTCTCTAGGACCCTATGATCCTCCCCAAAGGTTCTAGACTCTACTCTCCTTGAGCCCCAGGACACCCCATGTGGGTTTAGAACCGGAACCCACCTAGGAACTGACAGGAAGAAAGGGCGGAGAGGCGGTGGGAGGGGCTGTCAGATCTTGAAGGAGGGGCATTGGTCCAGATGCCCAACATGGCCCCTGGCTCTCCAAAGTGGAGCTCATCCCTGGTGGAAGGGTTCTTATTCCCCCAGTTTACAGATGGGGAAGGTGAGGCTGGGAGCAGTAACACACCCAGGATCCCCCAGCTAGTGAGAGGAGCGGCTGGGATTTGGGCCACGTGTCAGGCTCTCACACACTTCTGCACTTGCAGGCCGGGGCAATTGATAGCATCCCCACGTGTTTCCCCGAATGCAGGTTTGGGGTTTCCCCACGGCCGTCTGTGGTTGGCAGGACAGCTTGCATCTCCGCCTGGCACGTTATGGGTGCCCAGTTCACATTCCCTGGCTGATCGCATCTATGGAGAGAACAGAGAAAAGGGAGAGCGAGGAGGACCCTTGGTCAGGCTGTGCCCTCCGCAGCCAGTGGGTCTCACCATGGAGCCAGCGATCAGGCTGTGGGGTAACTTGCACCTCAGGAGGCTCCAGGGGCAGGGAGGACACGAGAGGGACTAGGGGAGTCAAAGGGGACCGGTCCCTGAGACTTGGGGACCCCCGTGTCAGACAAGGCATGGGATGGGATGCTGAGGCCTGGGGTCCAGTTCCAGAACCAGCTGTGTGACCTTGGGTCAGGCCCACTACCTCTCTGGGCCTCAGTAAAAATAAGGGAGCTTGCTCCCTAATCTCCAAGGATCCTCCCAGGAGGACAGGTCGAGGGGTCTCTGAGCCTTTCATCCTCCACCAAACCTCCCTTGAGCACCAGCAACTTCACGAGGCCATGCTTGGCTGAGCTACAGGAGACCCAACCTGCGGAGGTGAATGCCTGGTCCCGGGGAGCCAGAGTGCAAATGCCCCTCTCCCAGTGTTAGGCCAAATGCCAATGGAGGAACTGAGCAGCTAGTAATGGCCACATTTATACAGCACCTACCATAGGCTTTACCCCTGTTGCCTTGTTAAATCTACACAACAGCCTCATGCAGTAATTACCATTATTATCCCCATTTTACAGTTGAGGAAACTGAGGCCCAAACCTGTCCCAGTTCATACAGGTGGAAGTGCGAGCCCAGGCAGATCCCAGCCTTGGGTTGCTGCAGCTGCCTTGATGGTTGTTAGAAAAGTCTTCAAAGTGGAGGCTTTCTAAGAGCTCAGTCTAGAAAGATCTTCCCAAATAGGAAAGGAGGCAGAGGGCGTGCCCTGAACAAAGGCATGGTGCAAGGACTGAGGCGTATGGCATGGTGTGGTGCACAAGGAGGATGGGGTGGAGGCCTGTCATCACCTGAGGGGGTCTGTAGGACGCTGTTCCAGTTATCCGCTGCTGTGTGATAAACCACCCCCAGTGCAGTGGCTTCAAGCATTAGTTTATTAGTCTTCCTGGTGATGCTGGGGTTGATGGGGCTTAGCTGGGCAGGTTCTTGCTTGGAGTCTCTCATGCAGTTGCAGGCAGATAGCAGCTGAGGCCGGGGTCATCTGAAGGCTCCACTGGGCTGGGTGCCCAGGATGGCCTCATCTTGCTGCCGCATCCTATGCCCTTTCCAGCAACCTAGACTGGATTTCTTGTGTCAAAACTCAAGGCTCCAAGAGGCAAGAGGTCAAGCTGCCAGGCCAGTTCTGGAACTGTTCCAGTGTCACTTCTGTCATCCTCACTGGTCACAGCAGTCGCGTGGCCCACCCAGATTGAAGGGAAGGGAGAATAGACCCTACCTCTCGATGACGGGAGTGCCAAAGAATCTGTGGCCATGTTTAATCTGCCACAGATGCTAATACATACTTCATGGAAAAAGTGGAGTTCATGGTTCAGTAAATTGTGGGCAAGGCTGGATTAAGCAAAATTGAGTAGGGTTCTTTCTTGCGGGACTTCTCAGTGCCTTCATGTGCTGATGTGGATGGTTTGTTTCCAACACAAGGACAGAGCTTGTAGAATTTCCCAAATGATTTTGGTTTGCCTGCCAAGGGGGTCCCATCTTGGGGCGGGGGTACCTGGCCTGGGAGGCTGGGGGACTGAGGCTCCTTTTGAGCTCCCGGAACATTGCTCTAGAACCTCCAGATCTGGCTTCCACAGTACGATGCATGGATGTGATGAGATGAGGCTGGCTCTGTCTCTGACTGATCCTACACTCCTGGGGTATCTGGGTGTGCGGCGAGCTGCCCGGGTCTGCTGGCCAGGGCCACCTCCTTGGGCAAGCTGAGCCAGGTCTCACCAGCTCAGGTGACCAGAACCTTGGATCACCCGCCCCTGTCTCTTCTTCTTCCCTTCTGGCCCTGAGAAAGGGGCTTCCTCCCGTGGACCTCCTGGCACTCCCCTCTGTCGGGGTCAGCAGGGAGGCCGATGGGTGGCATGGGGCAAGGGAAGGGGCCTTGCAGCCTGACTGTGTGACCTTGCCCCAGCCTCCACCCAGGCCGAGCCTCAGTTTCCAGCTACTCACGTGGGGTGATGAAGGCCCCCTCACCAGCTGTGCGTGAGGACACCACTCAAGGAGCTGGGCTTCACTGGATGTCTACTGGGAAGGCAGGCCCTGCACCTTGCAAGTTTCAGGCTCCAGCTCATGTCATTCTCTCTGGGCCTCAATGTCCTCGTCTGTAAAATGGGGATGGTAATAGTACCCACCCCATAAGGTTCAGTGAGTATTAACTGGGTAACAGCCATGGAATTAAGAGATGGAGACCCAAGCGCTCCCAGCCCAAAGGTCTCAACCTCTGTGGTCCTGGCTGCTGGCTGAGCCGGGCCAGTGGGCAGTGCCAGTTTCTGGCTGCATCTGCTGGGTGCAGTGCCTGTGTGACACTGTGCAGAGTGGGCTGTCTGCTTCCCAGGAAGCAGGGGAGTGCTGTTAAGGAAGGCTGCAGCTCGGGTTGTCTCCCCTCTCCCCTCTGCAGGCTGCTTCCCCCTCGCTCTCCCGTTCCTGATCCAGGGCCAGCTCCTGCCACGGCTCCAGGACACCATGCCCCACCACTTGATGTCCCTGGGCAGGGGCTGGCAGGGGAGGGCTAGCTCCCAGAGAGCAGGGGTCACAATGCACTCTCCCCCCCTCCTCTGGCCTGGACAAGCAAAGTGCCCAGGGACAGTCTCGGAGCCTCTCCGATGGATCCCATCACCCTCCAGATGTGTGTCCTTGGGCACAGGACACCAGCCCTCAGTTTCCCCCCTCTGCAAATTACCGCAAGTATGTTCCTGCTGAGAGAGGCTGGAGGGAGGATTTGATGAGATGCCGCCCCTACCTCAGCTCGAGGCAGCTCCAGCATCATTTGGGCTGGCGCCTTCTACCCCATCAGGGATTCCAGCCAGAGCCCTGCAGCCGCAGCAACAGGGGCCAGAATTTCCCAGCAGCCCCATGGGAGGACCACAGCTAGGGTGTGGGATATCCAGGGCACCCTGGAGAGCAGTCCTCTACACCTGCACCTCTCCGCTGCCCACAGAGCGAGTGAGTCCCCCAGACTTCATCCCCCCCTCTCGGGGAACCACCGCCCACGGGTGGCACCCAGCCATCCTGCTTCCTCTCCTCCTCACGCCTCCCACAGTGTGCAGTCACTCTGCCTCCCTAGGGAATTGCACATCTGCCCCCCCCTCCAGCCACCGTGCCCCCCTCTACTGCTCCTCCATCTCCTGCCTGGAACGCCACACCACCCTCTTCCAGGACCCCCTCCGGGACGGCCCCCAATGACCCACACTCCACAAAGGGCCCTGCAGTTCTGGTAAAGCGTCACCCCAGCCCACGATGACCCAGTAGCTCAAATGCCCGAAATCGGCTCCTTCCCTTGGCTTTGAGGGCTCTGGGGACCTGGTTCCTGCCCACCCCTGCAGCCTCCCCGCTCCCCACCGCACCTGTGCTCCAGCCAGACCAGCTACTTTCCGGCCTCTGTGCCCATGCACATGCTGTTCGGGGGACTGGAATTCTCTCCTGTGTCATCGGATCAGCTGTTCATTCTTTAGGACTCAGCCGGGGCTTTGTCTCCTCCGGGGAGGTGCCCCTGACCCTCCTGTGCCATGGTCTGTCTACTTGTCTCTCACCTCCACTAGACTGTCCAGGAGGGGCTGCATCTTGTTTATCTCTAGTCCTCTAGCTTGGTTCAAGGCCTGCCTGGGAGATGGGGTCACTAGTGCTGGTCAAAGGATGGCTCCATCCCACCCCATCCCACTCCAGCTCCATCCTCACACCCCACTCCTTCCCTGGGACCCATCTCCCTTCCCCTCTGTTCTCTCTGTGGGGTAGCATTGTGCTAAGGGTACCCACTTTGAAGTCACACGACCTGGGTCTTCATCCCACCTGCACCTCCTCGAGGCGCTGAGCCTCAGTTCTTCATCTGCAGAATGGGGAGAACCACAGCACCGTCCTAAGGCTGTTGGAAAGATTGAGTGAAGCGTGTTTATCATGTCCTTGGACATCATAGGAGTTCAGTAAATGTTAACTAATATCGTCCTTATTCTGTATTATCCAGCCCAGCCTGTTGTAATCACCTCCTGGCCTGGGTCTGGGTCTCCTGTCGCCACAGCTCTCTGCTCCAAGCTGCTCACAACTTGAATCATTTCGTCTTCACTTAGAACACTCAATGGCTCCCCATTGCCTCCCCCAGGACATAAAAACTCCAGCTAATTTTCAAAGCTCTTCATCACCTGTTTTTCCGGTGAGGCTGCCCTGACTAGTGGCGAAAAGAAGATCTTCAAGGAGGAAGGGGCTTCCTCCTGGCAGGCCCCTCCCCACCCCCCACCCCCAGGGAGCTGGGGGACCCTGGATGGGTCCTTCACTTCCCAGCTGGCTCCCTCAGCTGCGAAGTGGAGCTAGTACCAGTGCCTTGTCCTGGTCCCCTCCCGGGGGTATGGGGGACGGGGACACTGCGGGCAGAGGGCTTAGCCTGGCGTAGGGACGTGCTGAGCACCAGGGCCTCGTGGCTGGCTCAGGCCAGCCCACAGCCCGGCACACAGGCTCTGGAGCGAGGCCGGAATCCACACTGATCCTCGTCTCCACAGAGTTCCCACCTTTCCACATTGAATATTACCCTGACTGTGTTGTAGGGAAAGGAAGAGAACATTTGTTCTTTTTTTAAAGAAAATAACATTTTTCTCCATTTACGAAAGTAATACATGTTAACTGTGGATAATTTTGAAATTAAGATAAACCAAAGAGAAAAATTTAAATCATCTATTAATTCATCACCCATCCATAGCACTTTGAGTGCCTGAGCCTCTAGCCTCCAGACTTTGTACTGGGTATGCAGCATGAACTCTGCTTTGAGCCCAGCAAGGGGATCACAGAACATTCTGGTTTGCAACCTGGTTCTTCCTTTCACCAGCAGAACTCAAACTTCTCCGCCACCCAAGGCCTCTACCCACTGGTACCCAGAGAATGCTCCCCAAGCAGCAGCTGTTAGAAGTGCAGGATCTTGGGGGCAGGGGTGGGGGTAGTTCCTTGGTGGCCTCGTGGTTAGGATTCCAGGCTTTCACTGCCCAGGTCCAATCCCTGGTCAGGTAACTGAGACCCTGCAAGCTGTGCTGCAGGGCAAACAAACAAACAAACAAACAAGAAGTGCAGGATCTCAGCCCCGGGCCCCCAGAACCTGCATTTCCCCAGGAGTCCCAGGAGATTCTCAGGCACAGAAGCAGGCCCAAAGCCCCCTTTCCAACAGCAGCTGAGTGCCCACAGTGTGGATACGCTCACACTTATTTGCGCCAATCCCCTATTATTGAACACGGAGGTGGTTTCCAAGTTGTGATATAAATAAGGCCACAGAGAATAGCATAAGGATAGCTAAACCCTGGGCACGCCATGGGTATTTTCCGGGAGTGAGTATTAAGGAGCTCCCCTGAAATCTGCTTCGTTCCCCTTCTCCCCAGAACATTCTGGTGGGGTAGGGACCATCTTCATCCCCATTCTGCAGGTGAATAAACTGAGGCTGGAGGCAGGGGTGACAACACTCGCCACGGTCCCATAAACAGTGGCCAAGCCAGGACTTAAGCCGTCCTGGCCAGGTTTCCTTTCCTCCACACCCATCCTACTGACCTTTGCTGGAAGTGAGTTTTTGGTCCAGTGTCAGCCTCTGTATGCACGGTGTGGGTCTCACGCGCGACCCAGGCTGGGCACACAGCTGCTTCCGGACGTCCGTGTCCCTGCCCAGTGGGACCAGTTTGCCCTGGTGACAGACGAGGCTTGGCTGGGTGGAAGGGGGGGCCTCACTCCACAGCGGGAACCTGGAGGGGCTGGTGGGCGGTGCTTCAGGGAGGGGACAGGAAATGATAGAGGAGAAAGAGGGGCTTCCAGGTCAGCAGGGAGGGGGCTCAGGCCCAGAAGAGAGGAGGGAAGGACAACGGCAGGGGACCTTCCAGTGAGGTGGCAGGAGGCACAGCCATGTGACCGTGAATCCTTTTGGGGGAAACCCTTGGCGGGGAACAGAATGCCGTGATGGCAGCAGATTCTATTAAAAGCAATTCTCATTACTGTACCGTTAATTATTAATAGGATTGGGCAAATAAAGGATGGGAAGACCCAGCTGGGCCTGACTCAAATTTTGCCTCCCGGGCAAATGGCTTTTGGGTCCCATCCAGGAGACCCAGCCATGAACGTGCCTGTTGGAAAGTAATGACAACCCACGGCCGCCACGGTGGGACGGGCACCACTTATATCTGCTTTGAAAAGATAAAGAAAGGGAGCCCAGAGGAGGCAAACATGGACCTCTGCCCATTCTCCCCAGCTGAGCTCTTAGGCCTAGACGACCTGGCCATCAATTCCTGCAGACCTCATTCTTCTCTGAGCACGGGCCCAGACATGGGGCTGTTCAGCCTCTAAAGAGATCCAGAGAGGAACTTTCTCCATGTCGCAGCAGAAACCACAGTGAGAACTAGGCCAGGAAGGAGAGTCAAGTTTGGGCTGAGGAGACCCCAGAGAGAGAGACTTCACCCCTCTATCTTGCTCCCAACCTCCTTATCTACACAGAACTCCTATCCACCCTTCAGAGCCCAGCTCAGATGGCCTGTCCTTCAGGCGGCCCTACCCAGTCCCAGCTGTGCTAACAAACAAGGATACAGACACCGTTCCTGCACTCATGGGGCTGCCAGTCTGACAGGAGTCTAGTGAGGTGATTATTCAGATAATCATCACAAACCATGATGACAAACAGGCACCATGCTCTACAGCAGGGAAGTGGAAACTGTGCACCATGAGGGCAGGAATCCTAATGATTTTATCTTCCTCTCCCCTAGACTACTTCCTTTCCCCTTACTTTTGCCTGGAGCAAAAGAAAGTTCTCAATAAATGTGTCTGATTTCACAGACTGCTAATTTGGGAGCATAAGAACAAGGTCTTCAAGATGGAGAGATCTCTGGAGAAGTCAGGTTTGCAGAGCGGAGGGAGGAAGAGGTGGGGGCCTGGGCCTTTTCCCTATTCCTCCATCTTTGCAGAACTCTCCTGTATTATTAGCTGATTTATCCTAACATCCACTATGAAGCCAAGCCGTGAACACGCTACTTTTTTTGAATAAATAAATGTGCATGAATGAGTCTGAGCTTTAAAAAAAAAGCACTAAAAACCTGTGGACTTCTATATAAGATGACATGTAACTAGAAACCCTGATAGAGCCATTCTTAGTTTTCCACTAAATACCCATGAAGGTAGTGAGAAATATGAAACCTGACTCATTGTGGGAAACAGCTGCCTACCCCATGCCAGAATCTGGGAGGAGCCCATGCTGATAATAGTGGGGGTGGGAGCCGGTGTTGGAGAGAAAGCTCAGAGAGACCAGGGGAAAAAGGTAGGAAGGGGGGGCTTCCCTGGTGGCTCAGTGGCTGAGAGTCTGCCTGCCAATGCGGGGGACACGGGTTCGAGCCCTGGTCTGGGAAGATCCCACATGCCGCGGAGCAACTAGGCCCGTGAGCCACAACTACTGAGCCTGCGCGTCTGGAGCCTGTGCTCCGCAACAAGAGGCCGCGACAGTGAGAGGCCCGCGCACCGCGATGAAGAGTGGCCCCCGCTTGCCGCAACTAGAGAAAGCCCTTGCACAGAAACGAAGACCCAACACAGCCAAAAATAATAAATAAATAAATAAATAAATAAATAAAAATTTAAAAAAAAAAAGAAAGAAAGAAACAGACACCAAGATAAGATTAAGTGTGCAAAAAAAAAAAAAAAAAAAAAGGTAGGATGGGGCTCAGAACCTCCTCCATCATTTGCCCCCAGTCAGAGACCTGGAATCTGTGCCAGTCTGAAAACTGGATAACTGTCCCTCTCCCACAGATGCTATTGGAGTAATGTCCCCTAGTCATTCAGAGAAAGTGGGCAAGCAGGGGGCTTTCATGGTGCATGGGATTCTGGGAAGCAAAGATGATCATTGTAGGGGGAGTGAGGGGGGGGAGAACACTAGGAAACTCCCCAGTAGCAGTGCATGCTGGGACTTTTGCTTATTTCATCTGTTCAGAAAATCCAAGAACCATTTAGCTGGGCCAGAGCGGATGCCACCCTCGTTCAGCAGGGCTGCAGTTGGCAGAACCTGCTGGAAACTGGGACATGGATTGCACAAAGCCCACTTGATTCTGTTGCCCAGACCAAACCCTGAGAATGGGATGGAGCCACCAAACAAGTAATAAGAGGACAGGACCAGAGGCAATCTACACATCCTGTCTACTTATAATCGTGGAGTGTGGGTTAATGTTTCTGTGTTTGACGGACAATACAGAGGCAAAAGCATCAACCACAAAGGACTGTGAAAGAACACTCCTGAACGTGGAAAGGGAATCAGCATTCTGCAACACTTGAGAGCAGGCGGTTGACAGCGGTTTCCTAAAGGAACCAGAAGACGTCAGGAAACGGTGTGGCAACCTTCACGGAAAGACGAGCTCTGCAAAACAGGAGCAGGAAAGCACAGGGCAGCCCCGACAGATGGGAAAAGGCAGCATGAGGATATTAAAAAAAGGGACGCGGACGTGGATTGTATAGTGCCTTGAACTGTGGTCTCCAAAAAGATACGTCCAAGTCCTACCCCTTGGTAATTGCGAATGTAACCTTACTTGGGAAAAGGGTCTTTGCAGATATAATTAAGAATCTCAAGATGGGATCATCCTGGATGAACTGGGTGGGCCCTAAATCCAATGATAAGTGTCCATATTAGAAGAGAAACACAGACAGGAGAGAAACAGGAGGAGGCCGTGTGAAGGTAGCGGCAGAGATTGGAGTGATACAGCTACAAGCCAAGAAATGCCATAAGCCAGGAGAGGGGCATGGAGCAGATTCACCCTCAGAGCCTCCAGAAGGAACCAACCCTGCCAACACCTGGATTTCAGACTTCTGGCCTCCAGAACTGTGAGAGAACACATTTCTGTTGTGTTAAGCCACCCAGTTGTCATTTCATATAGCTGCCCTAGGAAACTAAGACAGATGGGGTTAGGAAAGACTGCAAGGAAAGAAAAAACATAGTAGCAGGGTTCAAGTCCACACTAGAGACAGTGAAAAGCGGAAATTGTAATGCAGAAAATGCAATCAGTGATGGGGATAGGCCAACCTTGGACATTTTCTAAAAAGTGTGGCGGAAATCGAGAGATGAAAACAAAGCATGAGAAAGTGATGAGGATTAGCAGACAGCAAACACATAACTGGGATTCTTGAAAAAAAGGCTAGAATAAGAGATAACTTAGAATATAATGAGGAAAACTCACCTGTGCCTTAAAACCAAACAGAAAGATCTGAATATGCAGATTGCAAAGGTTCACTGCATTCTGGGGGAAATAAATAGAGGCCTCTACCGAGACATTCTGGAAAACAATGTGATTTATACAAATAATGACAACTTGTATATGCCTCCAGGAAGGAAAGTGATTTACTTATAAAAGAACAAACCCAGGCTGGTTTAGATTGTGACATGCTAAGTGATGAGGGAGCCATGTTTATGAGGTTTGGGGGAAATACTGAGCACTTGTTACTGAAAGATATGCTCCCATCAGCAGGGAGTCTAAGAATGATAACCCCTGTGTCTTAAGAAGTCTGGGCATTAGCACTGAAACCAGCTAAAAAGCAGCAAGTCTACAGATTTATTGTCAGTATCACTTCCAGCCTAAATACAAATGTCAAAAATTGTTCTTAAATGACAAATCATAGAATGGAAAAATAATCTGACCATCTGAATCTAGAGCTTTAAGTCACATCAATGTAGATCAAAAGGGACCTGAGAGACCTCTTAAATAAGAGGGATTCAGGACGCACTGTTTCTCCTTGAATGATCAGGCAGCTACAAATGAAAGAATTTTTTCAATGTATGATAACTTCGAGTACAATTAGAAATGAAATAGCTACTAACCTAAGTCTGCAAAAGACTAAAGCAAAAATTCAAAGTCCATAAAACAAAATGCAGGAACAAAAGGAAGAGAAAAAGGCGGACACCAGCTTTTCCATAGAAGTGAGATGTGCAGGGTCAATGTTAACAATGAATGTAAATGCATGATGTTTTCCTAGTAAAATACCAAAGACTCTCAGATTGGATAAAACAAAAACTAAGACGGAAATCTAACTATACAGTGCTTGTAAGAAATACACTTAAAACCAAAGGACATGAAACAGTTAAAAATAAAAGATTGAGCAAAGTTACATGAGACAAGTTCAAGTCAAAGGAAAGCAAAGGTAGTAGTATTCATATCAGACCAAGAATCACAGGCAAAAAGCATGAGGTAGGACAGAGGTCCTCTGAATTGATAAAGAGTACAAGTCACAATAAAGATCTGATTGTCACAATCTTTTATGTCCTACATTGCATTAGACCTGACCAGAGGAAGTGATAACTTAGATACATAGAAAGGTAACAACAACAACAACAAAAACCACTGGAGGAGACTTAACATACTTCTGTCTTTGACATATTTACATAATGTTCTCCCCCTCCCATGTTTGTATAGGACTGGAAAAATATAATTAATAAGGTTGATTTAATAATTGAACTTTGTACCTGACAAATAAAAGATACTCATTTCTTTGCCAGAACCCATCAAACATTTATGAAAATTGATCATATATTAGGCCATAAAGAAAAAAATTCAATATAATCCCCAAAGCACATATAGTGAAAGCCCCATTCTTTTTTTTTTAAATTAATTAATTTATTTTGTGTATTTATTTTTGGCTGCATTGGGTCTTTGTTGCCGTGCACGGGATTTCTCTGGTTGCGGTGAGCAGGGGCTACTCTTTGTTGTGGTGCGCAGGCTTCTCATAGCGGTGGCTTCTCTTGTTGCGGAGCACGGGCTCTAGGTGCGTGGGCTTCAGTAGTTGCGGCACATGAGCTCAGTAGTTGTGGCTCGCGGGCTCTAGAGCGCAGGCTCAGTAGCTGTGGCTCATAGACTTAGTTGCTCCACGGCATGTGGGATCTTCCCAGACCAGGGCTTGAACCCGTGTCCCCTGCATTGGCAGGCAGATTCTTAACCACTGTGCCACCAGGGAAGTCCCCGAAAGCCTCATTCTTTGACCACAGTGCAATTAAGCTAGGAATTATTAACAAAAATTTAAATTAAAAAGCCAACCATTTGAAAACTAATAACCATTTTTGTAAATAACTCTAAATAAAACCTACACGACAAGCTATTTTAAAATAAAAATGCTGCAAATGCCACATATCTGAACACATGGGAAGGGTGGTTAAAATGTAACAGGGAGGAAAATTCATAGCTCACAGATGTGAATTTTTTAAATAAGAAAGGGTGGAAAGCAAAAAAGATAAAAAGCAGAATTTAAGAAATTAGAGAAGAGAAAAATAGAAATAAAAGATAAATCGATGACTTGTTTTTCTGGACAGTCTAATAAATTAGGAATACTTCTAGCAGATCCAATGATAGTAAGCAGAGAGAAATGAATGCACAATAGGAACAAAAATTTTTTAAATTAAATTATATTAAGTAAAACCTTATGAAAATGAATTTGCAAATATGAATAGGCAGATATTTTTGTAGGAAAATACATATTACTAAAACCAATTCAACAAGTAGAAGAAAACCAAAAAAACTTATTACTACAGAGCAAATTGAAAAGGTAGGTAAAGAGCTACTTCCTAGAGAAGTGTTGGTGCTGACACTTTTACTGGCAAATATTCAAATATTTCAAACATTCTGTTTCAGGATACAGGAAAGATAGAGAACTTCCCCAGCTATCTTAAAAATGTAGCATAACCTTAAAACGAAGAGTTGGCAGATAGCACAAAACTATAGACCAGTCCTGCTTACGAATATGACAAAAATCCTAAATAAAGCACCAGCAAATTATCCTGGTTGGGACTCTTTGTGGCAGAAGAAACAGAAATCTGCTCAAATGAGCTCAGAAAAGGGGAAGATTCCTTATAAAGATTCAGAGCCCTCATGGAATTAAAGAGGGAGACATGTATAGCTGAGCTCCAATGGAGACAGAAGCCATCAGGGCCTATGAATGCCTGATTTCACCTTTTTCTTTACACTAGTATCCTCTGCTACTGATCAGACAGCCAATGCCAAATGACTTTTCCAGTTGACTATTAGGGTCTTTCAGGGTCCCAAGTCTAAACTTAGCAATGAAAGGATGCTTCCTTAACATGGTTCTGGTGACATCTGCAATGTTTCCCAGTCTTTCCAGTCCTCCTTCCAGGCTGGGATTGCACTTTCCACTGGGGTTAAGCAGGGCCATGTGAGCTACTGTGTGCCACTTCTGGGTAGAAGCACTTAATTGCTGGTACAAGACTCTCCTATTCCATATCCCTTGCTTCAGTAAGCACAGGAGCATTTGGTGATGTGGAGGCACAAAGCTGAGCCAGTCACAGCTGTCCTAGAGAACTGTCTGAACCCACAGCCAACTTAATATGAACAAGAAATAAACTTCTCTCAAGCCATGATATTTTGACATTATTTGTTACTGCAGCATAATCTACTTATCCTGACTAATTCAATGACAAAGAATATCTATCTCAAGCCAAAAGCCAATATCATATTTAATGGTAAAATACTGGAAGCATTCTGAGCCATGTCCAGAATAAGGCAAGGATGCTTAATAATGCCTCTATAATTTTACATGGCTCTGAAAGTTCTAGACAATGCAATAAGATGAGAAACATATACAAAAGGACAACCACTAAAAAGAAGACAAAATTATTCTTTTTTGTGGATGATTGTCTACTTGAAAGCCCAAAGGAAGCAAGTGAAAACGTAGTAGATATTAGGAGAGTTCTATGAAAGTAGTCAGTTGTAAAATAAGCATACAAAAAATCAGTAGCTTTCTTCCCTCCCTCCTCTTTTTTGCTCTCTATTGGACTGATTGTGTTTTCTTTACTTCCCTTTTCACTCTGTCAGTATAAAAGTTATACATTCCATTTCTGCATTTTAGACGTTATCTTTAAATTTTTATCAGGCATAATTGACTTAATATAATCTAAATCAAAATTCTCCACCCTCCTCCTAGATAGTACAAAGTCTTATAGTGATTTAACTCCAATTATAGCTTCCAATCACCATGTATGATTTCCTAGTATTTTGGTTCCATCTTGTTTTGAGCCTACATTTGTTATTATTATTATTATTATGAATTTTTACAGCCAACTCTTCTTTAGCTTTTACCTACATTTTAATATCTTTGCTCATTGCTCATCACATACCTGATACAGGGTTTGATCTCCTTCCTCCTTAGATAATCCGTTATCAGTTCTTTCAGCAAAGCTCTGTGAGTGGTAAAGTTTCTCAGTCTTTGTCCAAAATGTCTTTATTTTACTTTCACTCTTTAAAGATAGTTTAGCTGAAAGACATTTTTAGTTGACAAATATTTTCTCTCATCATCTTGGATATATTATTACTGCATTTTCTTTTGGCCTTTATTGTTGTTGATGTTTTTTGTTGTTTCTTTGCAGGCTGTGTGGGATTGTGGTCAAAGCGTATGACCTGGAGTTCTGGGCTGCCTAGGTCCACATCCTGGCCCTGCCATTAATAATTGTGTAATTTTGTGCCCAGGTATCTACTGCTCACAATTCTGCTATTTGGGCTGGGATCAGTTGGGAAGTTCTTCTGCTAATCTTCCCTAGAGTCACTCATGTGGCTGTTCTCATCTGGGGCTTGAATGGGGTAAAGGGTTCAGATGGCCTCACTCAAAAGCCTGGCAGTTGGTGCTGGCTGTCAGGTAGGTCACGTCCTTTCTCTTCCACCAGTATTCTACACTGGGTTTCTTGACAAGATGGCAGAAGCAATCTAAGACAGCAAAAGTAAAAGCTACAAGGCTCCTTAAGGTCTGGTTTTGGAAATCACACAACATCATCTTGGCTGCATTCTATTGGTCAAAGCAAGTCTCAAGGCCAGACCAGCCAGGCTCAAGGGTGGGGAAATAGACTAACATTCTCCCTCGTGACAAGTGTGTCCTCTTGAAGGCAGGAGCAGCAAAGTCACATCACAAAAGGGTACTGTCAAGGGGAAGTGTGATTCTTCAGGGGCCATTATTGTAACAAAAATTACTAAAGTAACATGAAGTAATAAAGATTAGCTAAACTTTCTGTGCCTCAATTTTCCATCCTTAAAAGGTTTAAGAGTGTTATTTTGAAGACTTAAAGAGCTAATGTGCAAAGTGCTAAGAGCACTGTTTTTCCTTCTGGTTGCTTTAAGTAATTTTCTTTGTCTTTAGTATTACATATTTAGTATCTATATCTAGGTGTAGATTAACTGTTATTTATCCTTCTTGGAATTAATACACCTCTTAAATCTGAGGAGTTGTGTCTTTCATCACTATTGGAATATTCTCAGACATTATCATGTTGAATACGATCTCTCCTCCACTCTCCTCATAATCTCCCTTCTTCTAGGTCTTCTCTAAGACATATGTCAGACCTCCTCACGCTATCCTATTTGCTTCTATTTTTGGTCTTTCTATCTTTTTATCTTTGTAGGCTGCATTCTGCGTAATTTTCTCAGTTCTATCTTTAAGTTCATGAACATTTGTTCAGCTGTGTCTAATCTGCTATTTAACACAGCCATTGAAATTTTAGTTTCAGTGGCTGTTTTTCATTCTTAGATATTTGTTTTCCTTCAAATCTGCCTCTTTTTAAAGGTATCTTTCTATTTTCTTGCCTTTTTTTCTTTTAATAATTTAACGCACACTTGGTTTATAGTCTCTTTCAGGCTGTGCTATGATCTCAGTTTCACACTGTGCTAATTCTCCTATGTGGTAGATCATTTCATCCTGTTGTTTCTATTTTTAGCTGTCAGCACCTCTTCACTGAGGATCTTGCCCCTTTTTGGGGTTGTATGTTACGGAATAGTTCCTGGCTCTGGTTTTCCCCTCCCAACTTCCAGGACCTGGGAGTTTCCCATTCTTTTTTTCAAGATTAATTATTTCTGTTGCTGTGCTAAATTTCGTTGATGTTCCTTAGCATAAGGAGTGAGGGGAGGGTCACCATTAGCTCAGTCTGTTAGGTCACTGGAACCAGAAGTCAAATTGAATATATTATAAAGGTATCATTTAAAATCAATAGGGAAAATATGAACTATTTATTAAGTGGTATTAAGACAACTGTTCAATAATGAGGGGGGAAAGCAATTCACCTTAACATACACCATCGCTAAAATAAATTGCAGAGATAACAAAAAATTAAATATAAAAGTGAAACTGTAAAAGCCCTAGATGAAAATAATGTCAGTGGGAAAAGCCTGATGGTAAAATGCTCTCGAAGCTTTGACTACAAAAAAATTTAAAAGTTATGTACGTTGAAGAACCATGAAAAAATCCCCAAAGCAAGTGACCAATTAGGAAGATATTTACAAGATACAATAAAGGTTCAATATCCTTAATGTACAAAGAGCTCTCACACATGCAGAAGAAGACAATTAATACGTAATAAGGAATTGAGCAAAGGACATGAATCAGTAAAACAATAAGAAAAATGACCAACAAGCATGTGAAATAAGAATTGCAAAATAAGAAAAACAAATGACCAGCGAGCAGATGAAAATACGTTTCTCTTCACTGATAGTAAAAGAAAAGAAAAGAAAAGAAAAGAACAGAATGCACTTTGAAGCAAGAGATCCTTTTTACCTTATCAAATTGGTCAAACATTTCAAAAAGATTAGAATATCCTGTGTGGTGAGGGGAACAAGGAATTTTACATGACGCTCTTTCCTTGGTAGGAGTGTGTGTGGGTTGAATGGTAGCCCCCTGAAGCCATGAGCATGTCCTAACCCCACAACCCATGAATGTTACCTCATTTGAAAAAAAGGGTCTTCGCCGATATAATTAAATTAAGGATCTTGAGATGAAGAGATCATCCTGGATTATAGGACAATGTCCTTGTAAGAGGCATATGGGGAAAAAATAGAGAGGAAGAGGTGATGTGACCACAGAGGCAGAGACTGGGGTGAGGGGGCTACGAGTCAACTGACAGAAGCTAAGAGAGGGAATTCCCTGGCGGTCCAGTGGTTAGGACTCCACACTTTCACTGCCAAGGGTGTGGGTTCGATCCCTAGAACTAAACTAAGATCCCACAAGCCACGCGGTGTGGGCCCCCCACACACAAAAAAACAAAAAAAAAAACCCAAAAAGACAAAACAAAACCAAACCTGACACCTTGATTTTGGACTTCTAGCCTCCAGAACTGTGAGGGAATAAATTTCTGTTATTTTAAGCCACCAAATTTGTGATAATTTGTCATGGCAGTCCTAGGACACTCACACAGTGTCATCAGAACATTTTCAGGAGGGCAATGTGGCAGTATGCAGACAGACTGGTCCTAAAATGTGCATACCTTTCCTAACATGGAAAACTTTTCTCCTAGAAATCACTCAAAATTAATAATTGAGCATTTGTTAAAGATTTCTCGGCAAGGATATTCACTAAAGCCTTCTTAAGGGAATTTGAATAAACAGCCTAAATGTTCAATGACAGAAGGTTGGCTAAGTAAATGATGGTTTAGCCGTATAACCATAAGGATAAAAAATAATAATACCCGCAGTGGATGGAATATTTTTGATGTGCTCCGCAAGGAATGAGTACTTTCTGCCTCTTGCCTCATGTAATTCTCACCACAAGGCTGTAAGGCAGTCAGCAGTAGCCCCACCACACAGAGGAGGATGGCAAGGTCAGAGGGTGGCGGCCACCTGCCCGACGTAACGTAGCCAAGGGGCCAAGTTCCTGACCCCAAGCCCTGTACTGTGCACATGTCCACCACGCAACAAGATGACTCATGGTGCAGCCATCAGATCACCAGGTAACGGCACAGAAGGATCTTGGTGGCAGAATGTCAGATGAAAAACAGCAGTTGAGCACGTCCTATTTTTGCAAAAATAAAAAGTGCATTCAATGTGCTGAGAAAAAAGGCTGGAAGGATTTACTATGCACGTTAACGGGGAGGTTACCTCTGGGGATGGATTTGGTGATTTTGATTTTCTACACGAACATGCACAGCTTTGGTAATCAGAACAAAATAATGAAAAACCAAAACCACACCACCGGGCCTGTGCTGACCACACTGGCCTCTGACTTTGCTCTGGGAGATGGGGAACAGCCAGTGCTGCAGCGGAGGGACCCCAGGCACCTGACTCCCCCCGCCCTTGGTCTTCTCCCCTCCGCTGCTGTCCACACCTTCCCTGCATCTGCTCTTCCGTGGGCATCGATTTTTCCATCCTTCAGAGAAGCGCCTCAGGAAAAGGAAAGAGCATCTCTGGATCAATGAGCAGAGCCCTGCAGCCAGGGTCGGGTGGTGTGTCGGGGTGGTCTGCGGGCTGTCTGTCACTGCCCTGCCCAGGACTCAAGGGGGAGGTTGGCTGGTGGGGGAGAGTGAGCCTGGCTGGGCTTCTCCAGTGGCCCCGTGAGCGCGCTGTGTGTGTGCGCGCGTGTAGGATAGGCATGGTGGCGGGGGGATGTGTGAGATGTGTAATGGGGTGTGGGGCTGTATGCGGGGGAGTTGTGTGTGTGTGTGTGTGTGTGTGTGTGTGTGTATGAGATGGGGGTACAGTAGGGTCCGGGGTAGGGTGGGGCATGGTTTTGCCCCCTGCCAGCTGCCAGGGCTGATCTTTGCCTAGAGAAATGGGGAGCGGCCCAAGCCCCCCTCTGGCAGGCTCCCATCAACTCACCCTCACGGCTCAGTGAGGAAGGTGCTGGTAGCCACTCACTGCCCAGGTAGAGAAACTGAGGGCTGTGTGTGGTGAGAAAAGGAGAGACAGGGAGGGGAGGGAGAGACAGGGAAAGGGGGAGGGGGAGGGGAGAGAGAGGGTCTCACTTGTGGCAGCTCCCAGACTGCGGACCAGACTCCTGTTTAAGGCACCAGCACTCACCTGTGTTGGGTGCTGGGAGTGGGGGCACAGACAGGAGACACCCGCCTTGGCCCCGCCCTTGGGGGTTCCCAGTGAGGGGAGTGAGTCGGTATGTGGGCACTCTTGGGCCAGAGCTGGCCAGTCTGAGACAGCAGACCTTCCCCGCCCCCGCCACCCGCCGCCATGCTCTTCAAGCCTGTCCAAGCTTCTCCCACCCATCACGCTAGCCTCTTCCTTCTGGTTAAACCCTCTCCTGACTTGTCACTTGACCAGAGCCCGGTCCCCTCACTCATGCAAACACACCTCCTCTCGGAAGTCCCCATGGACCACCCCCCAGCCCCGCAGCTCCCTGTACTCCTCCTCCAGGGCCCCGGTGACAAACATCCTTGAAGATTTTAGTCCACTGTTTCCCGTCTGTCTTCTCCCAGCCTAGACTGTGAGCTCCGAGAAAGTCAGGCTGAAACTGTGGGTCCTCTTGGCTGGGTGTGCTGTGCCCACCCCCTGACCAGGCACCGAAAATGGCTCAACATATGTTTGTTGCATGAATGAATGAACCATGATAATTGCTAAGAAAAGAAGCATGCAGATGGTCTATTATGAAGTTCTGTGAGCATGGATTGGGTTTGTGTCCGCGTGCACGTGCGCTGAGGTGTGCTCACGTGTGGGTACGGTGCATTCGCGTACACGTGCACAAGTATGTGTGCGGGCATGGGGGCGTGCACGTGTGCACAAGGCACCCAGTTCTTGCGTGTGTGTGTCATGCATGTGTGTGCATGTACTGGGGTCCACGCGTTTCTATATGCCAGCGTGTGCAGGTGTGTGTTTACACCTGTGTCTGTTTATGCTACTTCTTGCTCAAGGTTGGAGGAACGTAGTCATCCTTCTCTCACGTTTGTTCTCTCTCCATGACCTGCAGCCGACCTTGCTGCTTTTTGCTCTTTGCAGCCTCCAATCCCAGCCCCAGCAAAGACTCTGGCTCCAGCGGGGCTTCAGCTCTAACATTCCAGCCCATTCCAGCACTCAAGTCCCAGACGTTCCCTGGGACACAACAAGAATGTAATCTCGGCTGGATGCCTTTGCCTCTTTCGTCTTCTCATCTGTAAAGTGGACACCAAGCTCACAGACACGCGTAAAAGGCATGGCCCAGGACCTGGTATATAGTGAGCGTTCGACACATGTTTCCCACCACGTTGCTTCTGACGGTGATGGTGGTGGTGACCTTCCTCTGGTGGCTGTAAACCAGGGTGATCCAGAGGACGCGGGGAAGGTAAGCCAAAGCAGCGCCCTGTCCGGGGCGGATGACTACATCCCGCCCTCCTGGCCATGGGCTCCCAGAAAATGCTGCGGTGGAAGGAATCAGGAGAATGAAGAGCAGATGTGCAGCCCAAGTGCTCATCCCGGAGCTGCTTCCCTGGCCCGCTGCGGTCAGGGCGCGTGGGTTCTCCCACAGCGGCTCTTCCGGCTGGCTCCACACCAATCACACGTGAGGTATGTACTTGAACTCAAACCCCAGCTCCTCTTCGTGGCCTGCATGCCCCTCCTTCCCTGTGCTCCAGCCACACAACTGTCTTTCTGCTCTTCTTACACATGTTCCTGCCTCAGGGCCTTTGCATCTGCCATTCCCTCTGTCTGGTGTACCGGGTCTCCACATGGTCTTAGGGCTGGCCCCCGCTCATCCTTCAGCTCGGAGGCCCCCTCCTCAGTACCCCCAGTCACGCACCATCACACCACTTATCAACAGCTAACATTCTCTTAAAACGTTCATTTATCAGGCTATTGTTTATGTCTTAATCACCACCTGGAAGGTACTCAACAAAGATTTGTAGGGAGGGAGAGAGGGAGGGGCCTGGCTCCCGGGATCCAATCCTCATAGTTCCATTTATTTGGCACTTACTATGCGCCAGGGTGCAGCCCAAAGTCTAGCCAGCTGGGTGACCCGGGGCAGCCTGCCCTACTTCTCAGGCCTCAGTTTCTCCATCTTTAGAGTGAAAGGCAGCCCCACGTCTCTTGAGGGATGCTCACCTCCATTTTGATGGTGTCTCCAGCTCTCTGCAACCTGGCAGTCTGCAGAGCCTGGGAATGTGAGGCCTCTGGGGTCCGCAGCCTCCTGAGCCTGCCCTGCTCTCCCGCAACTCTGTCTTTGCAGGGATCACCTTTTCAGTCCGACTTCACCTCCTCTGGGATGCCGCCCTGCCTCAGGCCTCTCCGGAGGTCTCAGCACACCGTATTTTGATTGTTTACTTCTCTGGCTCCCATTAGGCTATGAGTTCTGGGAGGCCTGGGACAGGTGTTTTCTTTCAGCATCCTAGCTCAGAAGGGGACGCCCTGCAGGACCCCGGAAACTTACCCAGCTGAGACAAGGTCTGGGATGGGTCATCCAACTCTGCCACCAATTTGCTCACCCCTGGGCAGAAGCCACGCCCTTCTCTGCGTCTTTAGAAACATTGGTGCTATTTACTGCCCACCAAGAGCTCCAGACTTTGCAGCCCTTGCAATACTATTCACAGCTTCTACCTGATGTCTGTCCAAAAGGCCCGACTCGATGAGCACCCCAGCATCTGTGCCTTTTTTGTGGAGACGGGGCCTGGTTTCTGAGTTTGTTTCAGCTGCGAGGGTCCCTGGGGCGCCTCTGCAGGAGGCGGTGCGGGAATGGCAGAACACTACGTGGGCAACCAGCTTCCCTGTCTTCACTCTTCCCACCCAAGCCCCAGGGGTGGAAAACAATCCACACTCGCCAGAAACCTGACTCCGCTGCTGCCGAGCTGGAAAAGCTGGTTCTGGAAGGGAAGAATGGGGGAAGGGGGCTTCCGAGGCCCCAGGGCCGCTGTCTGGGAGCTGTTCTCACCAGTCAAGTGGCCCTTGGCCTCCCAGGACGGTCACTTGGAGGTTCTCTCTCTGGGAGACGGGCTCTGGCCAGGGCCACCTGAGCAACGACCACTGCTGGGTCTTTGGCGTTCCAGGGAGCCGCCGGGAAGGGCAGTCCGTGCAGATGGTGGGGAAGGGGAGGGGGCGAAAGGGCTCAAACGCTAAGGGTCCTTCGGGCTCTGGGCTAAAGCCCGGGCCTAGCAGCAGGACTTGGCCAGCGCCCGGGGCCGCGGGGTTCGGCCGGCACGCATCCGAGCACCGCTGGGTGCCTGCCCAGCACTGTGCCGGCCGGGGCGAGAAGAGGCGGAGGCGGCCCGAACCAGGGAAAGGGGAGGGGGCCTGGCCGCCGCTGGGCCTCGGGGACGCGAGCGATCCCAGCGACCGCCTGACCCAGAGTGGCGATTCCTCCGCGGGGCCGCCAAGCACGCGCCCAGCTGCCGGGAACGCGCCGCGTGCGTGCGCCCACCTCGCCGCCACCGGCATCAATTCCCGAGATGTCTGTGCTTGTCTTTTTCTTTCACTAGAGGTTGCTCACTTTCACTTCTTGCTTCCTTTCCGCTCCTCCGCCAGCTCCGTGAGCGCGTGTGCGTGTGTTGGGGGGCGCGCGCGCGCCTGTCCGCGCGCTCCCAGCGGACGCTCACCCCGTCCGCGGGCAGGGCGCTCTGGGATCGCCGGGTCCCCGCCGCCTGGCGTCAGGCGCGACGTGGCCCAGCCGCCTAGCCCCCTACGGGAGCGTGAGAACCGGTTCCGACAGCCCCCAAAGGCCTAACCACCCTGCGCTGCCCTGGAAGATGGGGGTCTCAGGTGGAGCAGGCCAGAGAAAAGGCCTGGCCTCATCGCTGCGTCCCCCCTCTGCCCTCACCGACTTCTCTCACTTTCTGGGTCTTTAAAAAAAAGTAACAGTTCGCCCCTGAAGCTGCTGCTACTTCTCCCGACTCCAGAGGCATCTCTCCGGGCCTCTCCACTCCAAACAGGAAACCAAGGCCAGGATGGATGCAGCCTTGCTTCACTGAGCAGGAAGCCGCATCCTGTGGAGGCCAGAGCCTTTTGCTTGAGAAAGTAGGATTTGGATGGGGCTGAGAAGGGCCTCTTCGGCTTCCTTTCTGGGCCCAGCCTGCTGGCCTCCTTACTGTTCTTTTAGTGCATCTTGTGCGGGGGAGGGGGGGGGGTGTCCCACCTCAGGGCCTTTGCACAGGTTCTGGGCTCCAACGGGCCAGAGACCTCCATTCCTCACTAGCTGTGTGACTTTAGGCAAATGACCTAACCTCTCTGAACCTTCATTTCCTTGCCTGTAAAATGGGCTCATAATAGGATGTTTGAAGGTTCAAAGTGATGACCAAGGACTGAGCAGTTAGGGCACAGGGAAGGACATTTGGTGGGCCCAGGGCAGATGTGGGGATCGGGCAGAAGCCCAGTCCCTTGGCTGGGATACCTCCCCTCACTCCTTCAGGGAACCTCTTTACCACCCATCTCCCCAGTCCCTGCCAGGTCTTCTCAAGGCCTCATTGGCTGACCTTCACCCAAAACAATTCCCTGCCCCAACTCCTGCTGTGAGGACCAGCAGGAGGCAATAGAAAGGGGACCAGGTCAGGAGGCAGGAGAACTGGGTTCAAATTCTAGCAAATTCTGCCTCACTGTGTGATTGTGAGCAAGTTGCTTGGCATCTCTGTGCCTAAATTTCTTTCTGTGTGAAACTGAGGCAGAAGGCTGCCTGGCCTACATCTCAGGACCCTTGGTAGACAAAGTAGGCTGTGGGTGGGATGTCATTCCAAGAAGCGAAAAGCCTCAGATGGAAGCATGTTGCTGCTGTAATTTATACCCATCCTCAGTGCATCAGCTCAGCCTTGAGGAATCAACTTGTCAGCTGGATCTGAGGGGTCTCTGCCACCTGTGCTAATGGAAGGTGGCTGGAAGGCCACTTCCAAGAAATGTACAGATTGATGGGTTCTGCCACTCACAGCTGGCCTTAGTCATCAGTTCCAACAATGGGGGTGCTTGAGGCACTGTAACAGCCCCCGAAGGGAGTATACTGCGGGGAGAAGCATCATGTACTTTGCTAATGAGTAAGGCCTTGACCATGGGCTAGGGTCCGTGACCTTCCTCAGCCCTGCCACTTGGCCCCCACCTTGACTCTCCTTTGCCTCAGTTTCTTCCTCCTAAGTGCCAGCCCCTGGAAGTCCCCACGTGGGTTCCATAGAAGCCTCCCGTGCCCCGGGTTAAAACTGCCATCTTTCCCCCCCAGTTCACTCCTCCTTTATTACTGAGATCATCACATGCTGGGAATCGCCACCGATTCTTCAAGCCACACGCCCATGGCCAACTTGTTTGCTCCAGATGGAAACACCAGCATTGATTTTGCTGCATATTCATTGTAAAACTGCAAACGATATAAAACACGTACATTGAAGAATGGAAGTTCCCTCATTATTTGCCCTCCAAAAATAGCTACTGCCCACATTTGGTGAATTCTGGTATCTGTTTAGACTCTCTCAGTTATAACAGGCAGAAAATCCAATCAAAATAGGAATTACGGGTCCATGTAATAGAACAATGCAGAGGTGGCTGTGGGTTTCAGGCATGGTTTGATCCAGAGGTTCATGATGTTATTGAGGCTCTGGCTTGACTTCTCTGCAGTTCTTTTCCCTCTGCCCTCCTCATGGTGTCAGCTGGTCCAGTTAGGGTGGTAGAAGTGGCTGCTGGGGTCCCAGATGTTATACTCACACTGCACCATCAGAGGAGGCAAGACCAGCTCATTCTTGGTTCCCAAGTAAGAGTGAGGAATCCTGTTTCTCAAAGGTGTTCTGACCCAGCCTGGAGGGGGGTTAAAGGAGACTTCCTGGAGGAGGTGGGGCCTGAACTCATGTTGAAGAACCATCTGTCAGGAGAGTTGGGATCCCTTTTATGTATGAGAAAGCAAAGTGCCCTTTCACCTCTATTGAAACTTGAGGCTCAGAAAAGTTAAGTCGTGGGACTGAAGAGGCTGAAGTGGTCCAGAGGGACCGCATGAAGCAGGTCAACAGGTCAAGCTCCCATTTTGCAGACAGATCTGGGCCGGAGCCTCAGGTTGTGTGGCCTCAGGCAAGCCAGCCTCATCTCCCTGAACCTCAGCTTGCTTACTCACTGTGAAATGAAGGCAGCAACAGACCAGCCTTCGGGGTTATTAGGAGGGTTAAGGCCCATCCCTCATATGCACTCAGGAAACATGATTTGCTATTCATATTGTTGTTATTGGTGCCTTTGTTATTATGGCCACTTTGATAGAGGCTCCTTAGCACAGTGCCAGGTACCCAGCAGGTGCCCAGGAAATAATAGCTGGGACCCTGATCATTATCCCCAGCTCCCTGGGGCAGAGCAGATGTGGCTGGGCCCACCCAAAGCCCACTTGCCCAGCAGAGTGACACCATCACCGTCAAGGAGCTAAGAAGGTGAGTGGTGGGACAGGCCCAGCCCGGGCCCAAGCTCATGGGGAGCCGGTCTCTCCAGCAAGTTCCTTCCTACACCTGCTCACAACCCGCCCACACCAGTCTTAGGGGGGTTTCTGGGCTGGGAGGGGTTGCCCCACTCCCTCTATCCGTCAGAGCCTGGCTATGTGTCTGGTTGACCGGCTGTGTGTCTCTCCCTGGCAGGTGAGCCATTAAGCACCAGGCCCCGAAAGCACTGGCCTGCAGTCTCAGCATTAAGTGTATTCGCAGCCATTAGCAAGAGGCCCCAGCCTGGCCAGTCAGGGCGAATCCTCAGCCCACCCCTTGCCTCCGCTCCCTGGGGGTTGCCTGTTAAAGCTCCATCTTTGGAGGGGAGAACAGAGGCTGAGAAGAAAACATGGGGCTTCTAGGGCCCACGTGGACATTTGTGTAGGTTGTTCACTGCACAAAGGTGCTGCTCAGGGGGCAAGTGGAGCTGCAATTCAGCCAGCCCTCCGCTTCCCAGGCTGTGGGACCTGGCTCAGGCTGCATTCCACACAGGAGGTGGTGCCCTTTTCTAATCCGTTCAAAGGAGCCTTAGGGGAGAGCCGTGGCCTGCGTGGGCTGCAGAAAGAAGCTATCTGAGAACTCGAGGCCTTATGTAGTCTTTTTATTAAATTGCATTTTTAGGGACATCTTTTTAGAGTACAGTTCTATGAATTTTATCATGTGTATAACTTTGTATAACCACCATCACAAGTAGGATACAAAACAGTTCTATCACCCCAAAAAACTCCCTTGTGCTCTCCTTTCGTAGTCACGTCCTCCCCTTGCTCCTAATCCCTGGCTCCTAATCCCTGGCAACCACAGATCTGTTCTCCATCATTCGTCTCTTAGAGAATGGAATCGTGCAGTATGTGATATTTTGAGATTGGCCTTTTGCGCTCAGCGTAGTGGCCTTGAGATCCATGCAAGGTGATGCGTGTATCAATAGTTTGTTCCTTTTCATTGCTGAATAATAGTCCATGGTCGGGATGTACCATTTTATCCATTCACCCACCAAAGGAATTTGGGTTGTTTCCACTTTGGGGCTTTTACAAATAAAGCTGCTATGAACATCCATGCCTCTGTGACTATGAACATGCCTGTCTCTGCATGGACCTAAGTTTTCACTTCTCTGGGATAAATGTCTAGGAGTAGTACAGCTGCATCATAGGGCAAGAATATGATTAACTTTTTAAGAACCTGCCAGACTGTTTTCCAGAGTGTCTACACCTTTGTGCATCTGTATCTATAATGTATGAGAGTTCCAGTTGCTCTGGACTCGTCAGCACTTGATATTGTCAGTTTTTTTATTTTAGCCATCCCAGTGGGTGTGAAGCAGTACCGCATTACACTTTTAATTTTCATGTGTCCCTGATGGTTAACAGTATTGAGTATTTTTTCATGCATTTATTTGTCATCTGGTAGATCTCTGATGAAGTGTCTATACAAGTCTTTTGCCTATTTTTCAATTGGACTATTGTGAAACTATTGAGTTTTGATGGTTCTTTATATATTCTGGATACAAGTCCTTTGTCAAATATGTGATTTGCAAATATTTTCTCACAATCTGTGGCTTGTCTTTTCATTCCCTTAACAGTTTCTTTTACAAAACAAAAGTGCTAAATTTTGATGATTTATCCATTTTTTTCTTTTGTGGATTGTATTTTATTATTATGTCTGAGAACTCTGCCTAATCCCAAGTCCCAGAGATTTTTCTCCTATGTTTTGAAAGTTTTATGTTAGAGATTTAGGTCTATGATCCATTGTGAGTTGATTTTTTTCTTTTTTTTTTTTAATATGGAGTGAGGTAAGGGTCAAGATTCCTTTTTTTTTTTTTTTTTGCATGTGCCCCACAGTATTTATTAAATTAATGAATGAAAGGCACAAAGGATCAGGTAGCAAGGCTAGCAAAATGGGGGAGATCAAGATTGTGTACTAGTCAATGGATAAAGGATTTTTTTTCAGCAAATGATGTTAAAACCATTGGACATTCATTTTTTAAAAAAAAATGAACCTCAACCTAAACCTCATACCTTATACAAAAAAACGACTCTCCGTGGATCATAGATTTAAATGTAAAAGGTAAAGGACTCCAGCAAACCCATTTATGTCGTAGGAGATTCCCAGCCCAGCTCTGCTGTCAGATGACATAGGAGTGGTGAGAATTATACGAGCATATAGGGTAAGTCAAGTGAGAACCTTCTATGGCCACCCCTGACCTGTCCAGGGTTTGAGAGAACCAACATTTATCAAACGTGAACCCTGCACCAAGTGTTCCACTGAATGCTTTCTTTGCATCCTCTCATTTAATCCTAAAACAAATCAATAAACGTTTAGAGGTTGGTGTTTTTGTGCCCACTCTATGGATAAGGAAATTGAGCTCAGAGAGGTTAAGAAACTTGCCTAAAGTCACAAAGTAAATGGGGGAGCCAGGTTTTAACCCAGGTGTCCACCTCTGCTAGAGGCAGGCAGGGCACAGTTGGGCCAGGCTAATGTAGAGTTACATTGCTGATCTATCACGTGGTTATGGAGCCTTGGTTGGGGTGGGTGCGGGGGGCAGGTATGCTTTTCTCCCAGGATTCTGGGGAGATTAGAGGCCCCCATTCTCTGGAGAGCCTTAGCTGAGTCCCCTTCATGCTGATGCCTCCTTCTGGATGGCTTTTGTTTGGGGGCACTCACCAAACCCATCCCCAACAGACGGAACCGTTGCAGGCCTGATGATGGCGGATGCCTCCAGGCAGCGCATTCGCGAGACGGCATATGCCAGTCCTGGGCTGATAGGATCTTCTTCCCTGCGCTAGGGCTCCCTGCCTCCTGTGACTGGTCATTCCAGCCCATCGGCCTTTCCCTCGTTCCTAGTGCATCCCCACCCCCACCCCTTGCCCAGCCTGTAACCCCCTACTTAGGGGGCCCGCTCCACTTCTTCTCACTTGTTTAAACATGACTGCTGTTTCAGCATTCAGCTCAAGTGATGCCTTCCCCAGCAGCTCTTCCGAGCTCTCCCTCTTCCTGCTGCTGATAAATACAGTCTAGTCCCATATGGTCTGAAAAGCTGGCATTTGGCAACATAGCCTTCTAGAGATGCATGGGCCTCTCTAGAGCCTTCTAGATGCACCTAGAGATGCATCTAGGAGCAGTCTCAGCCCCAAATAGATTGTGAGGGCAGGGACTGAGTCTTTTTTTTTTTTTTTTTTGGCCATGCCACGCAGCTTGTGGGATCTCAGTTCCCCGACCAGGGATTGAAGCCAGGCCACACGGCAGTGAAAGCCCGGAATCCTAACCACTAGGCCACCGGGGAACTCCCTGGGGGCTGAGTCTTAATCCCCTCTGCTGGGCCCAGAGGAGACTGGCTCCCAGCCCATGGCTCAGGGTCCATCAGACCCATCTCTGCCACCTCCTTGCTGTGTGACTCAGTGTCTGGCATGCCATAAACGCTCCATTGATGGGAAGAGTTGCTGCTGTTGCTTTGGGGGCTGTTATTTTTATTCCCAGGATGCCTCCTGGAGCGGTGGTGTAGCCAGGTATGGACGGTGAGAGGGTCCGCTGCTCTCGGAGGGAAGCAAAGTCCTACTGCAGCAGGAAACCTTCCCTCCTCCCCAGCCCCACCCCCGAACCCCGGCCTGGAACAAGCCCACCACACCCTGCGGGCTCCACGCAGCTCCCTCCAGCCAGGGCTGCAGGCTCCTAGGGTCAGGGTGGGGGCGGGGAGAGGGACCAGCTTTTAATTCTTTTCCCCCTTCATAGCCTGGAGTTGACCCTCGGAGTGACACTGAAGGGGCCCCAGGGAGGCTGGGGTCAGGCAGAGGGGAGCAGCCTCTTGCCTAATGAAGTCTGCCCAGAGGCCAGACCTCCTGCAGCCTAATTAGATTTTATGATCCTGAAGGAGGCACCCTGGATCCTTGCTCACCTCCAAACCTCATCAGCACCCGGCCTTGTCCACTCCAGGCCCTGCATCTCAAACACAGCTCCTGCTGGCAACCTGCCACTGTCCCTGGCCTCCGACCTCTCCCACCTGGGCGCTGCTCCTGCCGCCTCTCCTGTCTCGCCCACTCTTGATCAATGCTGGGGATATCTTTCTAGAACGCAAATCAGATCATGTTCCCCTCCCCCCTCCCCCCTCCCCCCACCCCCAGACTCCCACTCCCTTCAACAGGGGTCTCTCCATCTTTTTATTCACAATTATCACCTGGTGATCCTGTTAAAATGTAGAGGTATTGGGACCCATCCCCCAAGAGTATGACTTCCTGGGTCTGGAGCAGGGCCCAGGAACCTGCATTTCACAAGTCCCCCTCTAGGGCTGGGGACAGGAGCCCAGGGCATGGCTCTACTCATACTCTCACATTCTGGCTCAAAACCCTGAGGCCACAAGGATATAAATGTGAACCTGGCCTTCCGGAGCACTGTGAAGGTGTGTCTTCAAGGAAGGCGGCTAGAACAGGTTTGCACAGAGCAGTTTTCTAGCCAGGTTACTAACTTGTCAATGTCTAGACAGTTGGTACATGGACCTCCATTTGGCCTTGGGTCCCACAAATTTGAGGAGTAGTTCTGCTTGGCTCTCAGCTCTTTATTGCCTCATCTGCAGGATAAGCTCCAGGGGGCTCAGCTTGGCTCAGCTCTGACCCCCTCCCTTCTCCACATTACCCTCCAGCATCTAGCTTATGGTCTTTGAAAGCACCAGGCAGCTTATCACCTCTGTGCCTTTGTACATGGTCCCACTGTCTGGAACGCTCTTCTCCCACTTGTCCCGTTGGAGAACTCCTATTCATCCCTCAAAACCCAATTTAGATTCCATGATTCCTGAGGGCCCCTCTGTGCCCTCACCCCCTTCTCTGGTTGCACATACCCTGCTTTGCTATAACTCTTTTGTTCGGTTCCTTTCCTGGAGGCAGTTTATCATCTTTGCCATAATGGTTTTAGATTTGGGAGACTTGGTTTTGCCTCTGGCCCTGACACTTACCAGGGCTCTGAACTTGGATGTTGTCTACCCGCCTCTCTGAGACCTTTTCATTACTGATAAAATGGGGATTAAAATATTACCCTCTGCATTGTGTTGCTTTGATGTTTAAATAAGATCACACTTGTGTGGGGCTTGGCACGGTGCATGGCACAGAATTACTGCTTCGTTATTTTGACGTCTTTCCTGATGTCGGGCAAGTTCTGTGAGACCAGGGGGTTCATCTCCTCATCTTTGGACCCTTGAGAGTCCAGGATGGGACTTCTCCCAGAGTAGACCCCAGGAGGACAAGTTGCTGGGTAGCTCAGGGCTCTGCTGTTCTGCCCTGTCCCTGGAAACTGTCCCCACTTTGAGTGCCACCTTTGACCGTGCTTAGGGAAAGGGCCTCGTGTCCCTCTAGGGACATTCATTGGAAGTGAGAAAAGCCAGCAGGGCCCATGGGGTGAGAGAAGCAGGGATGGGGGCGGACGCTCAGCCCCAGCTTAGGAGAACAGCTGTGTAGTCTGGTGTGGTTCCAGGGTGCCGGCCCCCATCCCATCTCCTAGGGTCCTGCCCAGTGTCGGGGGGACGACAGCGTGCCCGGGCGGCACGAGGACTGGCCCCAGCTGCAGAGCTGGAGCGAGAATCTCTTGATCTCTTGGCTGCACCAAGAGGCGGAGGCAGCCCGGGCCCTGGAGATGGTCTCCATGACAACTGCTGCCACTCACTCCCCATCTCGGATGTAAATTAGTTACAATTTTGTTAGTGTGCAGAATTTCAAGAGGCCGGATCCTGCCTTGGAAGGGAAAAGGATGGTGGGGGGACAGGGAAGAGTCTCCAAATGCTTCATACTCCCGCAAGGGCCCTGAACCCCAAGGTAGGTCCACGGAGACTGAATTGGGCCGCATGCCCTCATTTGTCTGGCCCGTCAGCCGGTCTGGACTGGGCGAGTCAGCCTGTCTCTGGAGAGGAGGGGACACACAGGCCCAGAGCACCAGCAGTGGGCCCCGTGCTTTTCGAGCCTTGTCTGGCCTCCTCCTTTTGGCAGCCTGTCCACCTCCCCACTTGTCAGGGGAGGCGGCTGAGGGCCACAGGGGTCATTAGCTGGTCCGAGGGTGCCCGGCTTGTCACGACCAGGCTCTGCTCTCGCCTCTCTGCTCAGCTGCCTCCCGATGGGGGGTCAGAGGTCACTGAGATGCTGCTGGGCACCAAGGCAGGCAGGTGAGGACATTGCCAAGAGTTTGGGTTTCTGAGCAAACGTGGGGCCCTGGGCGCCAGGAGTCAGCATGCGGGGCTGCTGCCGATGTGGCCGGGCGACGCCCGAGTCACGGCTTCCTGACGTTCGATGATCTGAATCACACGTGCAGATACACAGGCGTGCACACACACACCTTTTCCCCCCCCCAAGGAGGGAAAAAAGGGACAAATGTGTCTTTTTCCTAAGGCTGTTGTCAAAATTAGTTGCGTCTCCCAAGGCACATCCCACCATGTGTGCCCCTGAGGTGGTACCACTCCCTCCGCTGCGGAGATCAAGCTCTGGAGGGCAGGGCCCGAAGAAACAGCAGACCAGCAACGCCCCTTGGGCTCCTAATTGGGGCTGGCTTGGTGGTGGGCACTGAGGTGCCCTCCCAAGGGCAGAGGAGTTGGCACTGCAGGGGCAGGGTGGGGTGCCGAGGGAGAGAGGGCATGAGGGGATGACGGAAAACTCCAGACAGGTGTGAATGGCCGAGCCAACGAAGGAAAGAAAGCCAAATACAGGCTTGGAGGTGCGCGACAAAGCCTCAGCGAAGGCTCAGGGCACAGGTTATCGGGAGGACGGATGGAAAATGGATGGGGATGAATCGGACAGGGGACTAGATGGGGATGAATCGGAGATGGATGGGAGGCTGATGGGAGGTTGGATAGGAAGCTGGATGGGACATGGTTGGGAAGATGGATAAGCTGGATAGATGATGGGCAGGAGGAAGGATGGAAGGGCAGGTGGGAGGCTGTTTCACACAGCGGTGAGGCTTGTGGGCTACGGCCACACGCGCTGGGATTCAGACCCCAGCTCGTCCATTTAGTAGTGCTGTCACCTTGGGCAAGTTTTCATAATCTCTCTGAGCCTCAGTGTTCCAGATGGGAGGGTGGATGCAGCATCAGTGGAAGAAGCAGTAGCCTGGGGGCTCATGCATGTAAAGCACACAGGAAGTGCTTAATAAATGTTCACGCTATCATTTCATCCCCGAATCCCGAACTCAGCCTTGGGGACGTGGTGGTGGGTAAAGAAATGCTGGGGCTGCCCTCGGGGGCTCGAGTCCATCGGGCGAGGTGATCAATCCTGATGCAGGGCCCCTTGGGGTGGAGAGAGAAGGAGGGGAAGGGGGGAGGAGAGGGGTCAGGGTTATGGGATCTGTGTCCCTGGGGTCTCAGGACAGGGTCAGGGCGTTGGCAGTGTTCAGGTGAAAGAGAAGAGGGCCTGGCTCTGGAGGTGCCAGTGCAGGGCGGGAGGGAAGCCAGAAGCAGGGGCGAGGAGGGCGATTGTGGTTCACGCAGGGAAGAGGCAGGCTGGACGAGGTGGAGCCAGACAAGGTGCTTTTCAACGGGGGGTGCTACTCCAGCTGTCTCTGCCTCGCTCAGTCAGTATCCAGGACCCGGCCCACCCCCGCCTCTGGACCTCAGTTTCCCCAGGTGTACGTGGGCTGGAAGATTCCTAAAGGTGCTTCCAGATTTGGGGACAGTCTGAGCCTCATCCAGGTGGATGGTAGCACGGACCTCTCGCTCCTCCTTGGGAGCGAGCTGGCCATGGTGGCCGGCCCCTCCTAAATGCACTAGCTGGGGCTTGAATCCCAGCGCATGTGGCCGTAGCCCACAAGCCTCACCACTACGTGAAACAGCCCCTCCTGACAGGGATGGAGAAGCACCAGCCAGACCACAGGCCTGCACTCCCGACGTCCAGACCGCACGTGTGAGAGAGATGGAAGTATTAGGGAAGGATCTACAGGAGGAGAGCATCCTGCTGCTTCGACAGGGCTCTGTGTCTGTGGAACTGTCCATCTGTGATTAGATCATGGCCCAGAGGCTGGGCAAGACCCTGTGGCAAATAGGCCCCGGGTGACCCTGTCCTGGAAACATGCCCTTATAGATAAACCACTGATTCTACAGAGACGGTGAGACCCCTCTCTAACTCCATACTGCCGGTTCCGACATCCGCGTGAGGGTGACGGGCTCCCTGAGCTTCACCCGGGTTCAGTGTCTGGCACCAGGTGTGTGGTAGATTCCCTGCGAAGCGAGGCCACCTGCCCATCTCCCATCACGTGGAGACAGAAGCCCACGGAGCGAGGTGGCAGCTCCGCTGGCTCCCCCGCCACCCCGTCTCCTCCATCCCCCATCTCACAACTCGCCATATTTTGTGGCCCGAGGGCTGAGAATTCTAACAGGCAAGAGCAGGGATGGGACCGCCCACCCTGTTCCAGTCACGTGTCTTACTAATTATGCCGCACACCGGAAAACTTAATTAAATCGATGCTTGGTGTGTAATTTCAACTAGTTTGGAAGTAGGGGTTAATCAAACAAACAGGCACACGGCCCTGCCAGCCTGCGCCACCTTTGGCAAAATCTGGCTGGGCCCGGGATGCTGAGGTTGCGGGCACTTGTCCTGCCCGGCTCAGCTGGAGTGAAAACGCCTATTTCCCTCTGAGGCCCCAGAGGAAACTCCTGCTCCCTGGACTCCCCAGCCCTAGAGACACACACACACGTACACACGTAAACACACACACACAAACACACACGTGCGCATACCCACACACCAGGAACTACGGGAGGGAGCCAGATAGCCAAGGGGACGGGGAAGGTGGGAAAACCCTATGAAGCAAGGGCTGCATTCATGGTTAGCAAGACTGTAGGATAAAAATATAAGGAAATACAAGGAAAGGCCAGATACGTATAAATAAAGTCCAGTGTCCGATTCTCCTGGGATTCATTTCCAGGTCACTCTAATCCTCCTCCTCCTCCTCCTTTGTGTCCCTCTTTGGGTGACACCCCTGCTCTGTGTTTTGCACATGAGGGCGCCCAGCTGCAGGCTGTGTCCCCCGTGGGGACCAGGGTGGTCCGAGAGAGAGGGAGGCCACCCCCAGGAAGGGCATCATGGTGCTCAGGTAGGGATGTGGTGGCAGAGGAGGGGGCGACGGATGGGAAAGGGGCAGGAAGACGGGCAGGGAGGAGCTCGGCATGCTTCTATTTGACCCTGGTGTGTAGTATTGAACCATGTACTCTGTCAGCGAAGAGAATGTGAAGAAAAACAAGAGAGGCATTCCTCAGCAGTGGGAGGAGCTCCAGAAGTCACCATTTACTCAGCTTCTTCAGCCGTAGCACTTAGCAGGAGCTGGCGTGGGCCAGGCACCTGGGGCGCTGTGCACGGGTCAGACAGGCCCTGCTCCAGATGACTTGCCGTCCAGGGCGGGAGACGCAGAGGGAACGAGGCAGCTGCAGAGACAGAGGGGGCCGCGGGCCAAGGCCTGCTGGAGAGTCCCTGTTGCCGGGCGTGGTACCAACAGCTGGCAGCGTTACTTCTGACCCCTCATACAACAGCCTCCGGAGGCAGCTGCCATCCCCGTTACAGCCTGGGGAAATAGAGGCACAGACAGTTAAGTCACTGCCCAGGGCTCCCTGCTTGTAAACGTCGCAGCTGGAGTGTAAGCAGCGGCCTCTCACTGGATTGTCTCTGCTGTGGAGAAACAAGGCTGCAGGAAAGGGTGGTCAAGGAGGCCCTCTCTGGGGAGGAGGCTTTTGAGCTGGGGCTCACTGACTGTGTTTGCTCTGGGCTGGGCACCAGGCATCCCACCAAGACCTCACCGGGGCCCCATTTTAGAGATTAGGAGACTGAGGCACAGAGGTTAAGGGATGGGCCTAGGTTCTCAAGGCCAGGGAGAACAGCTTGGGGCTCTCAGGACCTCAATCTGCCCCCAGCCCACCTGGCCATCCTGCCCCCACAAGGCCGTGGCCGCTTCCTGGCTCAGAATGAAAAAGACGGGGGAATGAGAGAAAAGAGGCCTTGCTTCTCAGAGATGTGACGTGCTTTTCCCAGTGTCACCGGGCCCTGCATGGCCTGACTGTCTGTCCAAGATGCTGGCACATCTGCCCACTGCCACGGGGATGGCCCTGCAGGCGGCAGGTTGCAATGCGCTGGGACTGCGGGCCCCCATGCTGCTAAGGAACCAAGGAGGGGTGGCTCTCACTCCCACAGCTCCTGGGCCCCGGGGTCCCTCGGCCTCCCTGCCTCCTCCATCCACCCAGCCCTTGCTAACCCTGGCCCAGGAGCCGCAGGAGAGCCCCGGGTACCTGCTGGGATTGGTGTCCGCTGGGCCTGGGTTTGAATCTTGTCTTGCTGCTGCCGGTCTTGCTGCCTCAGTTTCCCTCTTGGGGAACACGCCTCGGAGTTTTGGTGGTTCCTCACCACTCGGGTTTTAGGTTCATGTCATCTCCTGGGAGAGGCCCTCATGACTGCCCTCTCCCAACCCCTACCCCGCTGATTTCTCTCTTCCTTACTTGCACGCTCACAGGTCCAAGAACGTCTTTGTCCACGTGGGGCAGGCACTTTCCTGCCTTGATCTCCCCAGCACCCAGCACAGGGCAGCCCAGAGAAGGTGCTCAGTAGATGTTGGTGAATGAATGAGTCAATCTGACCCACGGGGACAGCATGGGTCTCTCCCTCTCCAGGACATTCTGAGTGTTAAACTAAGCGGGATGTCAAAGCTTAGCTGGGTCTGGGCTCAGGCCCTGGTTATATAACTAGCGGGTTTTCTCCAAGGAGCCAGACCCTAACCTTGGCCCATCCTTCCTGTGACCTGACCAAACACTGGGGTGCCACCTGGCACAGGCCGGCTACTCAACCCAGACAACCCCAGCCAGACTCTCCAGTATCCAGGGCCAGAGGTTAGGGCGGAGAGCTGGCGGTCTCTCCCTCAGAGCCCCAGGGACGGTCCTCCCCCCTCTCCCCCCTACCCTTACACTCCCTGGTCCTCCCTCCTCCCTCCCTGTCCTCCCCTCCCCCCCTCACGGTCCCCCTTCATCCCCATCCCTGCTCTTCAGGGCCCTGCTCGCCTAGATCTCCCTCTTTCTCAGGTTTCTCTCACTCCCTGCCTCTCTCCTTTTCTCTCTCCAGTTCTTTCCTCCCCACCTCACCCCGTCCAAGGGAGGGGCCGCCAGGGGCCTGATGATTTGCAGTTCCCCAAGCAGCCATCTCCGCAGCTGCACATCTGGGTCATTAGGACGCTCTGGAAAACCGGGCCTGCCTGAGCCCCTGCTCCCGTCCCTCCTCCTCCCCCTCCTCCTCCCCCCAACCTCCTCTCCATCCTCCTTCAACCTCCCACCCTCCTCCCCACCCTCCTTCCTCTTCCTCCTTCCTCCATCCTCCCCCGCCCCTCCCCAGCTCAAGCCAGTATTTTTAGCTCGCTGCTGTGCATTAGCGTGCCCGGGCGCTCCTGGTGAAGCCTGGCTGAGGCTTTATCTGTTGTGACAGCCCCAAGGGCAGCTGGCAGACTTTTCTCCCTCTTAAGTTTGGAGCGCGCTCCCTCTCCCGCGGGTCAGAGCCTCCGCTGGATGGGGCGGGGGGGCAGGGTCTCGGCCGGGTTTGGAGCCCCCGCGCCGCGTCCGGGCCGAGAGCTTTCCTCTACCTCCCTCTCCCTGCCTCCTCCCCTCCCCAGCTCCCCCTCCTCCCGCCCCCTCCGCGGGCCTCCGGGCCTTTGTCTCTGGAAGACTCCGCCGCGGAGCCTGCCCGCCGCCGCACGCGGGGCTCCCGCGGCCCCGCAGCTCTTCCCTCCCTTCTCTCCTCATTTACTCCTTTCCTTGGGCTGCTTCTCTCAAGGTTCAGTCCCTCTCCGTTTGTGCCTCTCCTTGCTTGCCTCCATTTCCATCTCCCTCTTTCTCTCCTCTCCCCACACCCCTCCTCCCTGCCTTTAGGGAGTGGAACCGATCCCCGGGTTAGAGCACCGACCCCAGCCTCCTTGCCTGTCTCTGTTCCCTTCCGCCCTTGGCGGGTCCCTCCTGGACCGCAGCATGGGGGGATTGTGAAGGGACCCTGGGGCTTGGGGGTTCCTGGAGCCCCCTTCTCCAGGGTTAACCTTCAGGGGGGCCCACCTGGGTGCCCAAGCCTTTCCAGGACTCCCTAGGGTCCAGCCTGGCCCCAGTGGGATGTGCTGCTACCGGCTGGGAGCCCCCAAGACAGCCCTGCTCCTCCTGGGACTGCCCCGAGTGTCCCGTCCAGGTGGCAGAGTCCTCCTGTGGAGGGGCGGGGCAGGGAACTCTTCTCAAAAACCTAAGCGTACCCTTTGTGCATGGCACTTTACAGTTTCCATAGCTCTCTGTTCATTGCCACAGCAGCTGTGCACCACAGACCCAATTTTATTATCCCTCACGATAGAGGAGGGGCCAGGCGTCTGGGGCACAGACACCCGGCCAGTCTGGGTCTGACGCCCGCAGCCCAGGCCTTGCATCCCCTGAGCGCTGCCTTCTACACTAAGCTCAACACCTTTCAGGGCGGCTCTGAGCCCCAGAGAGGCAAAGTCCCTGCCCAAGGTCACACAGCCCAGGCTGATGCAGGGAGAAGCGGGGTTTGGGGGCTCAAGGGCAGGGAGCCTGAGGCCCTGAGGGATCCTACCGCCAGCCTTCTCGGCTGGAACCCTCACATGCCTGTCCTCTCCCCAGGGCAGCTGGGGGTTGGGGCTGAGGGAGCCACCCTTTGGCCCCCTGCCTCCCCTAATCCCAGGGCTGACAAGGGATGTCATGTGGAGAAAGCCCTGGCCCATCTAAGACCCCCAGTCTCAGCCCCCATCCCCGCTCAGGGCCCCCAGCTGTACTCCGGGCACGGCTCCCGCCCCCCCCTCCGTGTTCCCCACCTCCTCTCCCTTATCTTGGTCTCTCCCCATCCAGCCCTTCAGGGCTCTGCTTTCATGATTCTCTGATTCTCACTGCCAGGCTGGCCCCTCGCTGGTGTCCCTCTTTCCCTTCTGTCGCCTCCCCCTCTCTCTGAACTCCTCTCCCCAGCTTTCAAGCCTCCTCCTTCCCTCTGTGTGTTTGCGTTGCTGTCTCTCCCTGTCACCCAGCGCTCTGCTCAGGCTGGATCTCTCCCTCCCTCCCTCCCTCCCTCTCCCATCCGCTGTTTCTGCCTGCCCCAACACACACACACACACACACACACAAGACACATGGAGACACACACACACAGAGCCCTGCCCATCATCACTGCAGCAGTGATGGGGTGAGGACTGGCCCCAAGAAGAGGCAGTGAGAGGGGACCCCATGCCCCCAACTCCGGGAGCGCCTCCTGGCTCAGCCTAAGCTAAGCCTGGGGTGGGCTGGGGTTCCAGGCTCCAGCGGCTTGGCAGCGGCATTTTCTGAGGCTCTGGGGCAAACTTTACCCCTGACCAGGCTGAAGTTTCTGGAAGGCGGGATCCCCAGAGTGCCCTGCCAGTGGTCACCACGTTGCAGGGACCCAGCAGGGGAGGGCAGCTCGGAGGGCAGAGGGGTTAGGTCCGGGCTGGGACCCCAGATATGGTAACAGCGAAGGACAGAGTAGCCAGGTGGCCACCAGGCCTGCCTCAGAGGCGCCTGGTCCTCCAGGCCCTGGGTCTACCCAGCGCGTGTGGACACGGCAGGCCTGCACCGAGGGCCTGCCACACCAGAGTTCTCAGGTCCCCTGCTCCCCTTCTCTTCCCCCTGTTCTCCTAGGTACATGGGAGCCTGGGCCCTGGAGTCCAACAGTCCTGGGTTCGAATCTCACCCCCTCTCACTAGCTGTGCAACTTTGGGGGTGACTAATTCCCTCCGCCAGGGCCTCGGTTTCTTCATCTGTAACACGGGGCTAATGCAGCTGCCCACCCTCAGGACTGTTGTGGGGACCTGGTGGGGCCCTCCGTGGGAGGCACCTGGCCCACCCTGGGCTTGGGCACCCTCGCGAGCTGCCATTCGCATGACCCCCGATTTCTCCGCCATCCTGCCAACACCAGCTGAGTGTCATCAGCCCTGAGTTGGCTCCTTGGCTCTAGCACTTGAGCAAGTCATCAGATTCATGAAGCCTCAGTTTTCTCCTCCATAAAATGGGGCTAATGATAGTCCAACCCTCCCTGGCTGCTCTGAGATCATCTGGGAATACTCTTAGCTCAGTGAGTGTTGAGGGTTCGAACGGGAGTGGCTGCCGATGGCTGTTTTGTTTTATCTGCTGCATGTTGTTCTAAATTTTCAGCCCGGCCTCCTGCCTTCCAGCCCGCAGGAAGTGTTCAGTCTGGGGCCTGGGGCTCAGGGGCCCTGTCCCACACAACCCTTTGTGTGCCGGGCAGAGGTTGCAGTGTGGAGGGACAGGGGGATGGGGCCTGTAAGAGCTGAGTCTGCGCCCCCCACGGCAGGGGCTGGTGCTTTGAGCCCCTCCTCAGCTCAGACACAGGCCCCTGGGTACTGGGAGGTTGTTCTGCTTGCGGGCCTGGCTTTGTCCCCAGATTGGCAGCTGACCAAGGAAAGGAGAGACAGAGGTTCGAGGGAGGGCCAAGAGGGGGAGGAGAGGGACGGGGAACAATGGTTCCGGAGCCCAGGAGCCCTGCCCGCTCTTCCTTCTTGATGATGGGGGAGCCGTCACATCACTGTGAGCAGGGGAGGGGGTGGGCCGGAGGACTCCGGACTAAAGGAGCATCCGTCAGGACTTGGTCCCCAAAGTCACCATTCCAGCTCCGACAGTGAAACCCTCCTTTCTCTGGCTGTGCCTCCTTCCTCCCCATCACACCTGTACTTCTCCCTGACTTTCCATTTGTTTCTAAACCTTCAGCTCCTCGATGGAAGGCACTTGCTCGTATTCCCTGCTGTGTCCCTGGTACCGGTGCGTTGAGGAGTGACTAATAGTTGTCGAATGAATGAGAGAGCAAGTGAAAGAATGACTCATTGGGTGGCCAGGGGTCAGCGTGGCTCTTTCTAGATGATCAGACTCAGTGGTGCCAGAGCGCAGACGCTGCTGGGCCCTGGGTCTCCTTGAAGGCCATAGTTAGCCCCGCGGGGGATGGAACAGCCTGGTGCTTTAGGGCACAGCTGTGGAGTCAGCCCTGGGTTCAAGTTCTGACACTTAAGGTAGAGAAAGGGGGAAGCGCTGGGGGGCTGTTCCTCACCCTCTGTGGGCCTGGGCCAGCCCTCTCCTGGTGTCCACTGGGGTCACAGCCCCCACTCACATTTCAGGTTTGTCGGTCATTGCTACCTCGATGTGCTTCTGGGTCCCCAGGGCTGCTTGCCTGGTGAGGCAAGGGCTCCTCACTCCCTCCTTTGGTTTATTTCCCCGTTTCACCAGCTTGCCTCCTCTTTGGGGCTGGTCTCTGTGGGCACTCGGCCCCCTGGCCGTGCCTGGTGCTGCCGGTCTAGCCCTCTCCCCTCCCCACCCTCCCAACACAAGAGCCTTTGCATCTGCTCTTCCCTCTGCTGGGAATGCCATTCCTCTTGCTCTTGGCTTGGCTGCTTCTGAGATGTCAGCCCCAACCACTCTACAGTGTGTGGCCTGATTACTCTCCTGAAAAAGCACACTGCTGCTCCGCTCCGTTGCACTTAGCACGATCTGTGAGCATCTTGTCACGGTGTTTCTCTTTGCTCGTCACCTGCCCGTCTCCTCCTTAGAAAGTCAGCTCCATGCCGGTTGGGCCAGGGTCTGGCTTGCTTGCCGTTGCCTCCCCAGTGCCTGCACAGTGCGTAGCATGAAAGAATCACTGCATTACCAGACCTTAGAGCGAGGTTTCGCATGCAGTGCAGACAACAGTGAATGAATGGACAAACAGATGAGCTTACGATGGGACAAATAAGAGGATGGGCTTTGGAATTAGACGGCCTGAGTTTGTACCCTCACCAGCTCCCACCCTTGGGCAAATCGCCTCTCTGCGCCTTAGTTTCCTCATCTGTAAAATGGGGATAACAGTAGTGATTACCTTGTAGTATGGTTGTGTGGATTTATTATTATTTTTTTATTGAAGTATAGTTGATTTGCAGTATCTTGTTAGTTTTAGGTGTACAGCACAGTGATTCAGTAATACATATATATATATTCTTTTTTTTTTAATTAATTAATTTATTTTTTGGCTGCGTTGGGTCTTCATTGCTGCTCGTGGGCTTTCTCTAGTTGCGGCGAGTGGGGGCTACTCTTTGTTGCGGTGCGCAGGCTTCTCATTGCAGTGTCTTCTCTTGTTGCAGAGCATGGGCTCTAGGTGCGCGGGCTTCAGTAGTTGTGGCACGCAGGCTTCAGTAGTTGTGGCTCGTGGGCTGTAGAGCGCAGGCTCAGTAGTTGTGACGCACGGGCTTAGTTGCTCCGTGGCATGTGGGATCTTCCTGGACCAGGGCTCGAACCCGTATCCCCTGCATTGGCAGGTGGATTCTTAACCACTGCGCCACCAGGGAAGCCCTATATATATAATATATATATTATATATATATAATATATATACAGTATATATAATATATATTATATATAATATATATATAATATATATATTATTTATATATATATTCTTTTTCAGATTCTTTTCCCTTATAGGTTTTACAAAATATTGAGTAGAGTTCCCTGTGCTATGCAGTAGGTCCTTGTTGGTTATCTATTTTATATATAGTAGTGTGTATATGTTAATCCTAACCTCCTAATTTATCCCTCCCCGCCCCTTTCCCCTTTAGTAATCATAAATTTGTTTTCTATGTCTGTGAGCCTCTTTCTGTTGTGTGGATTAAAAGACAACATCTGATAACTCTAAGTGCACAATATGTGAGTATCAAATAGGCTTTTCCGACATACCATGTCCAAATGCCAACTCTTGATTCCACCCCCCGCCACCACCGCTCCCCCCGCACTTCTCCTGTAGTCTTCTTCCATCTCAGGAAATGGTACCTCCCACCTTTTGTGACACTGCAGTCATCCTTGACGTTTTTCTTTCTTCTACGCCCACATCCAGTCCTTTGGCCAATCCTGATGGCTCTACTTGAAATAAACCCTGAATCCAGCCATTTCTATCTCTCCCACTGTTGCTGTCCCCAACCAGGCCATCACCGACTCTCACCAGGACTCCATCAGCTCCCAACTTCTCCAGCTTCTCTCTGGCTCCTTCAGGCTGTGATCCACTCAGACACCAGAGAGATTCTTTAAAAATGCAAATTAGCCCCTGGCTTGCTGTCCCCGCCCCCCCATTGGCTTCAGGTATACCTAGAGAAAAGCTGAGCACCCCCCTTCCCAGGAGACCTGCACGTGCTGCGCCCCCCAGCCCTCAGGGCACCAGGATGTACGTCCTCAGGGCCTTTGCACTTGCTGTTCCTCTGCCCAGGACCACTCCTCCCGGCTTTGCACAGGGCTCACTCCCTCCCTTCACCCAAGTCTCAGTCCATTGTCACCTCCTCACCGCCCTGACCTCCCTTTCCAAATTCCAGCCCTTTTGTTCTCTGGCGTAGCCCCTCACCCTGTTTTCTTTCTGACTTGTCTTGCTCTCTGGCTCTTGTATTGCCCTGTTTCTTTGTCTCTTTCTTCCCTAGCACGTGAGCTGCCCAAACTCAGGAACTGTGTCTTTGCTGTCCGCTGCCTCCTGGTGCCTGGGACAGTGCCTGACAAGAACATGTGCTTGTTGATTGCCATGATGGGACAAATGAATGAGTGGGTGCTATTACGATCATTCTTGCTCTGCAAAAGCTGGAGAGAGATAAGTTGAGGAGGGAGTTAATGTGATTGTGTCTCATAAGAGAAAATCCAGTGGCCTGACCCTGCCTGTCTTCTGCCAGAGACCAGTGGGCTTTCTGTGGTCGGGGCTCAGTCTGCCTGCTGCGATGGTTACCAGGCGCCACGGGCTCCGGAAGAAAGGCAAGGCCAGTCTGACTCTGCTATTCTACTCAGCTTGTCACACATGTTCCCTGAGTGGCCCAGGTGGCCGCCCCCACCTTGTCTTGGCTCCATTGTGCCCGCGGGAGAGAGGAGGGAGAGGCTGGGGGTTCTGTAAAACTGTCCCCGCTCAATCCGCACATGTTGAGGACCAACTCACGCGTCAGCAGCCCACGGTCCCTGCCCTCAGGGAGGTTTCTGGCAGCTGGGAGGGGCCAGGAGACCAGCACCGGCTTAGCTGTGTATAAAAATAGCATGCACTCTACCGTGGGAGGGAGGACGCAGGCCCCCGGGGGAGCCAGTGGGAGCGCTCTCCTGCCCCTCCTTCCTGCTGCACACTCGCCGGATGCAACCCCCTGGCCTGAGGCGGCTGGGCTCCTACTTCCGCGGCGCTGGAATCCCAGATTCTCAGCACCCTGGAGCGAAGCAGCGTCTTCTGTAACAGCAGGCCCAACCCGAGGCCAAGGCCAAGAGGTTAAAAGGTTTGCTGGAGGCCTCGCAGCAGGTATGGCAGCGCTTCCGGAAGGGTGTCTGGCTCTTCCCATGGCGCTAACTTGGCAGTGATGTCCTGGAATCATCTTATTTCTCTGCTCCTTCAGCTGGACACTCCAACCCAGCTCCTCACTGCAGAGAACACTCCTGAGCTCCAGAAAGCCTTGGGAACTGACCACAGCTCCCTAAGGAGCTCCTGCAGACTTTGGGGGGTCCAGGGCTGAGGCCTATTACCTTCACCGTCACTATCACTCTCATCTCCATCACCACCATCAACTCCATCACTACCACCGTTAGGGGGTGAACTGTGTCCCCCCAAAAGATATGTTGAAGTCCTAACTCCCCAGTACCTGAGAATGTGACCTTATTTGGAGATAGGGTCTTTACAGAGGTAATCAAATTAGGATGAGGTCAGTAGGGTGGGACCTAATCCAATAAGACTGCTGTCCTTATAAAAAGGGGAAATGTCGACACAGAGACAGATACACACAGAGGGAAGACAATGTGAAGGGAGAATGCCATGTGAAGACAGAGGATTGGAGGATTGGGGTGATGCGTCTACAAGCCAAGGGATGCCTGAGCTACCAGAAGCCAGGAGAGAGGCCGGGGATGGTTCCTTCCCTAGAACCCAGTTTGTGATACTTTGTTAGGCAGTCACTATCAGCATCACCTTCACCACCATCATCATCACTGTGGCATCGAAGCCAGCATCGCCACTGTATTAGTTTCCTGTGGCTGCATAACAAATCACCACAAACCTGGTGGCTTAAAACAAGATTATTCTCTCTGAGTTCTGCAGGCCAGAAAGCCGAAATCAAGGTGCCAGCAGGGCTGTGTTCCCTCCCGAGACTCTGGGAAGAATCCTTCCTTTCTATTCCAATTTCTGGTGGCTCCAGGTGTTCCTTGGCTTGTGGCTGCATTGGTCCCATCTCTGCCTCAGCCTGCACACGGCCTTCTCCTCTTCTGTGTCCTTGCCTTCTGTCTCCTATAAGGACACTTGTGATGACATTGAGGCCCACCTGGGTAATCTAGGATGATCGGATCTCAATATCCTTAACATCTACAAAGAACCTTTCTCCAAATAAGGTCACATTCACAGGTTCCAGGGATGAGGATGGGGACATATCTTTTGCGGGGGCCACCATTCAACCCACTACAACAACCAGCATCACCACTGCCAACAGCATCATTGCCAACATCAGTTAAGTACTAGTATGTACCAGGCCTTAGTCCAGGTGCTTTTCCTGTACCATCTCTTTTATTCCTTAAGACAAAGGTAGGGCGGGTACTGTTATTATCCCCATTTAACACATGAGGAAATTGAAGCTCAGAGAGAAGAATTCACTTGTCTAAGGTCTCCCTTAAAACCCAGGCAGTCTGACTTCAGTGCCTCCTGCCTCACCATAGTTGTCCTGCCCCACCCCCACCCTGTTCCCGAACTTCTGATCGTACAGATAATTCCATGGAAGAATCAGAGTGGGGCAATGAGCACCCGAATGGGAGGCAAGGCCCCTGGGTTCTGGTCTAGGTTCTGCCACTAGTTAGTAGTAGTCAGGTCTCTTCCCCTCTCTGGGCCTCAGTTTGCCCATCTGTAAAACAGGAAAGCAGTTGGTGTGGATAATCTCCAAGATCCTCCCAGCTCTGAAGTTCTGTGATGCTGGGTGTCATCTGACAACTCAGTTCTATTCAAACGCTGCCCATGGGTACAACTCTCACACCAGCTCAACTCTCTAAACCTGCTACCTACTGCCAGAGATGGGTTTGCTTGGAAGGCTGGCGGCAAGGGCTGGTGATAGAGATGGGAAGGGTGGTGCTGTTTTCCCACCTTTCCCTCTGCCTTTCCACACCACCAGGCTGGCAGCAAGCTGCTGAGGAAGGACTAGGGGGAGCGGGTACAGTCTTCTCTTGCAGCTCAAGACTTTTGATTCATACGTTCAGGGAGGGCTCTGAAGCTGAGAGCTCTGCGTGGATGCTGGGAACAGAGCTGAAGATAACTTGATTTTGCTGCCACACCCCAGGCCTTAGTGGGGAACTGGCCCTCACGCTAGACTCCAGAGTATGCAGAAACCATCCTGGGGCCAAAAAAGCCCTTGTTGATCATCTAAGGCCAAGAGACTGGGAGAGGCTGCAGTGACCAAACCCCAAGCCTCCTGCCCTTGGAAGGGGAAAAAAAAAAAACACAAAACAGCCTGAGGAGAGTCTCTGAAAGTTCAGTTTCCAAACCTGGTCTGTTCATTAGGGGTCGTTTGTTTATAAGTATAAACATTTTTTTAAAGTCCTTTTTATAGTATGAACTCAGGCCTTTTTCCTCTGGCTTTTTCCTCTGCTTCTCTGTCCAGAGCACAACTGTGCATTTCAGCTAATAATTATTCAAGAGTGGGGAGTTAAGTTAGGGACAGAATTGCAAACTTTAATTAGCAGGTGAGATTAACATCCCAGCAGGGACTTCGGGGGTGGGGCATCCTTCAGGCCCATCTGATCCCCTTGGACACACCCCAGACAAACCCCCCCAAGTTGAGGGCTCCCGGTGGGGTAAGCCGGAGTCAGACCAGCCAGGGTTTACACCCGCCGAGTTAATCTCCCCTCGCCGGGCCTCCAGCTGAGCCTCGCCCTCTTCCAAGGCCCTGAGTCCAAGCACTGGCTCTGCTCCCCTGCCTCTGCTGGTTTTGTCCCCGCAGGTGTTTGAGCAGAATGAAAACTGGCTGTGTGACCCTGGGCCAGTTGCTCACCCTCTCAGGGTACAGGAGTCTAAGTGGGGCGGTTTGTTGGAAGCCAAGCCCCAGGCCGGTGGAGGAATTCGGCCCTCCTCCCGGGCACACCCAGGGCTCACGCGCCGCCAGCCTGCCCTTGCTGGGTTCAGACAAGGCTGAGAATTTTCTGGTCTTTATCTGGTTTAGTTTTGAGTGCTTCCAGCGGCAGCGGGGCCGTTCCACCACAGTCCCCAGGAAATTGGTCCACGTAGGACGGAGCCTTCCCGAGAATGAAGTCATCTGTTCCTTTTTTATTTTTTGTTGCCTTTTCTCCTTCAGCACGAGTCACCCGGCCTCTGCAGTCTCTCCCCGCGAAAACACGGCCCGCGAGGGGGTCAGCCGGGCTGGCTGGGGGAAGGAGCGAGGAGAGAACCCCACAGGCCGGGGCTGCCCGGGGCGCCCCCTCGCCGCCCCAGATCTTTGCCCAGCGCCCGCCTCCCGTTCCCACCCGCGACTTCCCCGGGACCGCCCGAAAGGTGAGCTCCCGGTAGGCTGCCCGCGCTCCGGCGCGGCCAGCTCGGCAAACAATAACAGTAAATAACGCTCCCTTGTCAACGTAATAAAAACGGAAACGGTTACAATGTTTCTTAATAGGCGTCCCCCATCAATCTCCCTCCCTCTCTAGCTCCCCGGCCGCGGGCACCGGCAGGGCGGGGCGGGGCTGGGAGGAGGGGAAAACGGGGCGCGCGGGAGGGGGCCCCGTGCCGGAGGGGGAGAACGCCGGGGGGAGAGCGGGAGCACAGCAAGTGAGAGACGAGGGGGCGCGGGCGACCGGGGTCACGCGCGCCAGCCGAGCCGGGAAGCGGCCGCGGTGAGTAACAGCGTTGCCATGGCGACGTGGCCGCGAGGAACAGGAAGCGGCAGAAATAGCAGCCGCCGCGGCCAGCGCGCCCGGCCCCTCCCCCCGCGAGCCCGTTGCCACGGAGACCGGCCGGAGCGAGGCTGCGCGGGCGGCGGCGGCCTCCTGCGCCCCGGCCCGCGCATGCGCCCCGGGCCGACCCCGCGCGACGGCCGCGGGAGTAACCAGCCCCGGCGCCGCCGGGACCCCAAACCTGCCTGACCGCCGGGCTTGGGTGGGAAAAAAAAAAAAAAAGCAAAAGTGTTTGCTGTTTGCCTTTGTAAAGCAGCCCCGCCTTTGTTCCTGGCGGATTCGCTGGTTTCCAGGCGTTGAAGGCGGGGTGCCGAGGGGGAGGGACACGTCAGCCAGCGGTCCCAAATGTTTTCTGAGCGCTAGGCGCTGGGTCGCGTGCGGGACGCCGAGGGGACGCGGTACACCGGCCCTGCCCTCCCGGAGGCCCGGCCTGGGATGGTCTAACTAGGCCCCGGGGCTGACCTTGGCTGCCTGAAGCCCTCTCTGAGCCTGACCTCCCCATCGGGAGAGGGGGGACTTTTTCCAGGTGATGCCCAGAGGTCCCCCCACCTCTGTGTTGCCTGCTCCCTTTCCCCTCATATCACCTTCCCCAGATTCTAACCCGCAGAGATCACAGAGGGAGAAATAAAATCCTGCCAAGCCCCAGGCTCCCTCTCCACTCTCTGTTCACCAGAAAACTATGAACAGTCCGCCCCCTGCCCCTCACCCCACCAAAAAAAAAAAAAGTTGAGGGAAACCTAAATGTTTCATAAACAAAAGCCACTCGGCAACAACTTGTTTATGTGGAAGCCTGGCTGCAGCCTTGCACGTCTGAGGCAGCGTGTGTGTGTGTGTGTGTGTGTGTGTGTGTGTGTGTGTGTGTGTTGGGGGGAGGGAGGGGACATGAACATCTCTGAGGCTGTTTGTGCAGGATTTTTTTCTCTCCAGATTTTGTTTGTTTTTAATAAGGGTCAGAGGTCTGGGCTTCTGTGAGGAAGGAGGAAGGGTCATCTCGGATGGACAGGCCAGGAGGTCCCAGGAGGACAAGTCAGGGGGCCTGTGTGCTGGGGCGGAGGCCAGAAGCCAGAGCCTCCCCATCTGGCACAGCTCCTGGCAGGCAGGGGGGTGTCAGTGGGTGCCAGGCTTTCTGGGCTGCTCCCCAGGGTATGGCCCCAGCGAGGGCCCAGGCCAAGGACTCGAACCTGTCTCCCCTGGCCAGGACCTCTGTCATTTCTCCAGCCCCTGCCCTGGCCACATTGGCCAAAAGAGAAGGCAAGCAGAGCAGCCCAGGTCTCTGAGGTTTTCTATAATGGAAATGAGAAGCTTTTGTTTTTTGTATGGGGCTGACTTAGATTTTCAGCATCCAGGCTGACCAGATGGGAATGTAGGGAGCGCGTGTGCGCGCAGAGGGGGACTTGCTGCTTCAAATCTCCTCCCCACCCCACCACCATCCAGCCTCCTTCCCCGGTGTGGCCTTGTGCAGGCTGATGGGTTTCTGGCCACTCAGCGTGGGCAGAGCTAAGGAGAGTGGGAGGGGCTGGAGTGATGTTCCTTGCCCCCTCTTCCCTCCCTCTTTTGATATGCGGGAGAGGGGCCCCAGCCCTGAAGGGGAGGCTTGACTGATGATCAGAACACTTCAGGTCCACCATGGCCGACTTACCATCATATTTATCCCTCGTCTTCTTGGAGGATGAAAGAAATACATGGAAGGGAGCTAGGAGCAGTTGGTACAATAAAGACAAGCTGCCGCCTCTGTTCAGAGGGCAGTAGCATGTGCAGGGCTTCAGAACCAGTCCTGGTGGTGAACAGCCTTGGCCCCCCCCAAAGCTTGTAGCTCTGGACAATAAGGACAATGCAGTGCCTACCTCGAAAGTTGTGACGGTTCCATTAAGTTATGCATAAAAGCTCTTAGCACGGCGCCAGGCACAGAGTAGGTGCTCAGAACATGGCAGCTCTTATTGGAGCTGGAAGAGGTTTACCACTCTCCCTGGTATGACTCAGGATTGCCGCCTTGGGCCCTGAGGTCCATCTTTGGCACAGGCTCTGCCACCAACCAACTATACAATCTGAGGCAAGTCACTTACCTTCTTGAGGCCTCAGTCTTCCCATCTGGCAAATGGGAAGATAATAATCACAACAACCACTGATGGGGAACTTACTCTGTGCCAGGCACTACCCCAAGGTCTGTGCATTTCTTTATCTAATTTAGCCTTCAAACAACCCTGAGAGGTTAGTACCATGGTGATCCCAGTTTCACAGGTGAGCGGACAGAGCCTTAGAGAGGTGAAATCACTTGCTGGGGATTACCCAGCTAGAAGGTGGTCCAGAACGCAAAGTTGGTCAGATTGTCCTGCACCCCGAGATCAAGCTTTGGGTTGTTTGTATTACTACCGTTCTCCCCACCTTCCTGCTCATCCTCTGACCTTTTCTGTGGCTCGGACCCCAGCCCTCCTTCTGCATCTGCACCCTGGGCTTCAGCCATTCTGGCTCTCCTGAGACTGGTAGGGACCCAGCCCTTTCGGTGGGAGATACCCTCAGGGGTACATCTGCTTTAGGAGAGCCAGGTGGGCCCCACACAGGCCCTGTGGTCAACCTGGCAGCTCACACCAGTTCTCCCACTGTTTTTGTCCCTCCCTGCTATATTTATACGGAAGTGTTGGGGTCCCTTATACTTCCAGGTGGACGTGTGGCATCCAGATGGTGCCGTTAATCGAGCTGGAAGCCATAAATCTCCGCTATTGTCCCAGCTCCTCCTCCCCTCTGCTGTGCTGTCACTTCAAGGCACTGGTGGGAGAGGCACCCCACCAGCCCCACCCACCCGCCCCAGGCTTTGTTCCCACTCTGTAGCCAGGCAGGAAATGGCCCAGTTGTGGCGTCCACTGCCTCCATGTGAATCCTGGCCCTGTCCCTTCCAGGCAGTGAGGCTTTGGCCAAGCACTTAATCATCCCGGTACCCTCAGTTTCCTCTTCCATAAACTCAGGATGGTCACAGCACCTGCCTGTCCCACCAGATGGCCGATGTGTAATGAGCGCTCCTCCCTGCCCAGCTCCCAGAGGGTCCTCAGGATGTCACTGGTTGTAGCGAGCACTTACTCCGTGCTGGGTGATGTCATGCATTAGCTCAATGAATTGTCAAACAAGCACTTTATTACCCCATTTTACAGGTGAGAAAGCTGCGATGCACGAGAAGGGAAGTGAGTTGCCCAAGGCCACATAGCCAATTAGCAGGGGAACTGGGATTAAACCAGGCAGGTCTGTGTGGCTTTAAAGTCCCTGATGTAACCCCAGGTTCCTGGCCCTCCCCACTGGAGCCCCTGTGGGGCTCTCCACCAAGGTCTGCAGTGACAACATCGTTAGCCCTGCTCAGAGCTGCTTCTATAACCCAGGCATGAGAGGACCTGGGTTAATAGGTCCTTAATGAAGCCAGAAGAGACATCTGTATCTTCCCGGGGCAGGGACCAAGGAGCCAGGTGCAGTAGACGGGTCCTAATGAAAATGCTGGGGAGGGGGAGGGGCCATGGGCGAACTGCCTGCTCTTGTGTCAAAGTCAGTCCTCTCACCCTGAGTCACTGGATGCCTCCCATGTAGGGGACAGTCACCCATCACTCATTCCACCCTTTCTTTCTTCCTTTTATCCATCCAGTCACCCACCCACCCATCCACCCGCCCTTCCATCCATCCATCCATCCATCCACATATCCTTCCTCCCTCCCATCCTTCTCTCCATCCTTCCACCAACCCATCCATCCACCTACTCATTCACTCACTTCCTTCCTCCCTCCCACTCTCCCTCCCACTCTTCGTTCGTTCCTTCCTTCCTTCGTTCCTTCCTTCCCTCCTTTCCTCCTTCCTTACATCCATCCATTGTTTATTGAGCACCCATCTTAAGCCAAACCTTACATTAGGTGCCTAGTGTCCCTCCCTCCGAGGGCCTCAAATTCTAAAAAAGACATAACTAACTATGCACGCACAGGATGCCAGGAGATGAGAGGGCATCGTGGGGACTCTGACACTGGGCTCTGCAGACCCACCTCAGCCAAACTCTCTGGGTGACCTTGGGCAGATCACCCCCCCCAGAGGGTCACTCTCTCCCAACCTGTACAAATAAGGGCCCTATGATCTCCCCTATTCTGCAATTCTAAAATTCTAAGCAGGATGAGGAAGCTCCTAATTAACTTGTTCCCACCCTAGTCCCTAGGACCTGCCCTCAACACCCTTCAAGTCCCCAGATGGAGGCCCGGGTCTACTTTAACTGACCCAGAGAATGAAAGACAAGCTGGGGCTGGGGGGCTGGGGGGCTGGGGCAAAGTGCTGGACCAGGAGGCAGGAGACCAGGTGACGTGTGGCCAAGGGAGATGACTTCCCAGGTGGTCCCTCAAGTCGGTTGAAGAGCCTTAGAGGACTCAGGGAACCTCAGATGTTGGGGTCATTGCTATTATTGTTATGGTCGTGTTGTTACAATGAAGGGAGCTGGTCTCGGGGGACTGGCTTTGGGAGGTGTTATTCATTCAACAGTCACCGTTTATTCACTCACTCACTCAACAAATGTTTATCACTGTGACCTGTGCTGTGTACTGGGCCCCAGGCCAGGTGCTGGGACAGATACAAGATCAGACTAGACCTAAAATCTAGGAAGAGTGGTGAACAGGTGTCACCTTGGTTGCCAACTCCACACTTGGTAAAGCCTGTGTTGAGAAGGATTGTGAGGCTTATAGGGAAAGAGTGCTGTGATCAATTAGTCATGTCTGCCATGAGCACAGAAAGGGAAGCAAGACCAGTGTATTTGCCAGTCTTAACACTGAAGAACAGGAAGAACCTCAGACAGGAGACCCTTTTGACTGTGACTAGCCTGGTACACAAACTTGGACAAGTCATTGACCTACTGCCTGCCTCTTTTTACAGATGCTGATAGGAGACTCCGCAGTTTTAGAGACAGAAGGAGCTAGAGCAGGACAGCCCAGCCTTCCTGTTTGAACTCCTCCTGCTCTGGGTGGACGTGAGGATCAAATGTGATATTCCCCTACATGAAAACACAAGGCTGTCAGTAAATGCATGGCGGGGTGGGAGACCAGGAGCCCAGCAAAGCCGGTCCCCAGCTGCTCTGCTGACTGTCCTTGTCTGGAACTCAGCTTCTCCACGTGCACAATAAGGAGGACAGACAGGGTAAATCCTGAAGAGTTTCCCAAATCTGCTGTCGTCTGATGTCTGTAATGCTGAGGCCCTTGGCAGGGGTTGGGGTGAGGGAGAGAATGAAAGAGAACCTCTGGAGGTAAGATGGTGGAAAGGAACTCTCCAGTACTCTTGGCAGTGTCCGAGACCCTACCCCTCCGAGGGCAGCTGGAGGCTGGGAAGGAAGTGGGGAAGGGGCGTGGGGCTGCTACAGCACCCGAGGGGAGGCCACCTCTGCTGGGTTCGTTCTGAGGGTTGTTCAGCTCCACTGTGGGTCACTTCCCAGGTGTACCCCATAGATGCCATCCCTGAGCGAGGAAGGAAAGAGGGAAGAGAGTGGGCAATGTGGGGACCCAGGAAGGGTTGGAGGGGCTGAGAGCCCTGACTGGTGGGAGTCTGTGTCCCTGGCAGTGATGGCCCCCCGGCCCCAGGGAGAGTGAGCTGGGGGCAGAAGACTCAGGCCAAACCCCGGTGTTCAGCAAAGAGCAGAAGAAAGACAGGGGCAGATCCCTGGAAGGCCTGGAGCCACCAGTGGTCCTCGAAAACAGACCTTGCAAGTCTCCACAAGCCTGACTCGGGGTTTTGGAGCATCAAGACTGTATGACCCACCCACTCCCCTTTAAAATCCCTCGTGGTTCCCAGCTGCGTTAAGGTGAAGTCCGAACTCCTTAGAGGCGGCACATGCTGCTGGGTGAGAACTGGGAGCCTGGATCCAAGTCCCAGACCAGCCACTGTCAGATGTGTGACCACCAGCCACTTACCTAACCTCTCTGGGCCTCAGTTACCTCATCTGTCCATGGGGATGATAAGAGTATTCACGTAATGGGATTGCTGGAGGAGTCAGTGAGCCTCAGTGCTTGCGATGGGCTTAGCGTGGTGCTGGACACATGATAACTGTTCGATAGCAGATGGCATTGTTGTCATTATTGACTCGAAGACTTGGCAGAGCATGGCACAGAAGGCCTTGACCGCATGAAGCCAGGTCTGCCTCTCCTGTCTCATCAGCTCCAGCCACTGGACTCCACTCCGACTGCACCGAGCTGCTCTGTCCTCCCAGCACGCCATGTTCTTTCATGTCAGGCCGCTGGGCCTTTGCTCGTGCTGTGCCCTCTGCCAGGAGCGCCCTTTCCTCTCCACGCTGCTCTCAGACCCCAGTCAGTTGTCAGTTGCTCTGGGAACCACCCTCCCGGCGAGTTGCTCGGCATCCTCTATGCATTCAGAGTTTCGTGCACACGCGGCCCCGTGGCCATTGCCCATGTGGCGTCCGTGTTTCCCTCCCACCTGACTCTCCTGCTGCAGCCCGTCCCCAAGCTGTGAGCACTCACAGCAGACGCAGACCCCTCCCCGCTCCTGCGCCTCTTCTCCCTTATCAAAGAGAAGCAGGATGCCTGAGCGCCTCTCTGATGATTCCCATGGGAGAAGTTTCTATGAAATGCTGGGGCCTCCAAGTTAGAGCTCAGCACGAGGGGGAGGGTCAGAGGGCCCCCCCCTACCCGCCCTCCCACCCCAGCCCCTGCACCTCTCCTAGCCCCTCCCCTGCTTATCTCCACTGCCTTCTACTCCTGGCCTGGGCAGAGCGACTGATCTCCGGGATTGAGTGGGGAATGGAGAACAGGGGGTAGATGGGCAACAGATACCCACCCAGGTCCTACTGGAGCTGCTGGGGTCAGAGAGGACGCCCCCTCACTGCCCCGTGAGCTGTCTGCAGTGCGGGGGCAGCCGGGCGGGGGGTGCTCTGTGGCCAGCCCTGGCTGGGCTCTTGTCCCCACTGTTCTCACTGTGTCCCTGTCTGGCCACTAGGCCTCTTTCTGCCGAGGGCCTCTGCAGGATGCTCAAATTGAACGAAGTCCATTTGGCAGATGAGAGAGCTGAGGCCCAGGGAGGGAAAGGGGTGTGTCTGAGGTGACAGGGTGAACCCAGTGTTTTTTTTTCTGTAGCTCACTGCCCTGCCAGGAGAGGAGAAGACCTACAGACCTTGGCTTTGACCTTGAGGAAATGGAAAAACTTGGACCTTAAAGACAGATTTCCATGGCTAAGACATGGGCAGGCTGTGTGACCTTGGGCACGTTACCTAACCTCTCTGAACCTCATGTGCTAGTGAGGATTCAGTGAGCTGACAACTGTACAGGGCCTAAAAGGCCTCCTGGCATGGACTAATCTCTCAGTAAACCGGTGCTTTCTCTTTTTTTTTTTTTAATTTTATTTATTTATTTATTTATTTTTGGCTGTGTTGGGTCTTCGTTTCTGTGCGAGGGCTTTCTCCAGTTGCGGCAAGTGGGGGCCACTCTTCATCGAGGTGCGCGGGCCTCTCACTGTCGCAGCCTCCAGACGCGCAGGCTCAGTAGCTGTGGCTCATGGGCTTAGTTGCTCCGCGGCATGTGGGATCTTCCCAGACCAGGGCTCGAACCCGTGTCCCGTGCATTGGCAGGCAGATTCTTAACCACTGCGCCACCAGGGAAGCCCCGGCGCTTTCTTATGATTCAGGAGCAGGTAAGCCTCACCTTGAACAAATGCAGCCGACGAAATTTGTTTTTATTAGACGTGGTCATTCCCCTGCCCTTTTTTATGTTATGGGAAAATCCTCAATGTTGTAAAAGGAACCACTGCAGGTTTGTCTGGGTATAGTCATGGCGGACCTGACAGATGTCCTGCTGTGCCTCTAGAAGCTGTGACCTCAGGAGAGGGACTTGCTGACTCTGGACCTCAACTTGCTCATCTTCAAAATGGGGATAATGGCACCTCCCTCCGAGGACTGCTGTGGGGCTCAGTGAGATAACTTAGGGCTTGGTGATCACAAGCCTTCCAGATCCCATATTTTTCACAAACTAGGGATACCCGTTATGGAGAAAGTGCTTGCCTTTGGTTGTGGGCTTGGGAGACTTGGTCTTAGGGTTTATGTTTCCTGGGGAGGGATGGTGTCCGAAGCTCCTGGGCTAGGTGAGCGGGGTCCCTCCAGGACAGGGAAGCCCCACCTGGCAGCCCCTCCTGCTGCCTGGTCCACAGCTGGCCATCCCTTCCTTCCCACCCTCGCTGGAGGCCCGTGATGCTGGGCCTCCTCGCCTTGCTGCTGGCGCTGCGCAGCTGCCCTTTGCTGAGGGGGCGGGGGTGCACATTTTCCAGGCGATGTTTCCCTGGCAGCTCTGAAAATTAATTGGCCTTTAAAGTGGCATAGTATTTGTTTTCATTAGCAGGAAATTGACCAATTTCTTAATAAGGGGCTTTGTGGAAGCTCCATATTTGGGGTTGGTGGTATGTGTGTGTGTAAGGGGGTTCGGTGATCAAGCAAGAATGACACCCACAGTCCAAGAGGGGACTTTCAGGTACCACGGAACTTGGCCTTCCTGGCTGCAATTCCTCCTTTCAGGGAATGAGAGGGCCTGTCATGAGGGTCAGGGAGGTGAGAAGGACAGAGGTGACAGGCCTGCCAGACTGGGAACAAAGTCTGGAGACAGGGGGAGGGGAGGGCTCTGGGCCCGGGGACACACAGAGGGCCAGGTGGCTTGGCCACAGGCCTCTAGGGGATCTGACAGCCTCAAATTCTGCCTCTGACCTTGGTCTAGTGGGTATAGGTCACTGATCCTCCTGGCCTTAGCAATGCTCCCTCCCCATCTGAGGAATTAACAGAGTAAATCAGTAGGGCTTTCTTTTTTATTTTTAAAATTAATTAATTAATTAATTTTTATTTTTGGCTGCGTTGGGTCTTCATTGCTGCACGGGCTTTCTCTGTTTGCGGTGAGCGGGGGCTACTCTTCGTTGGGGTGCGGGGGCTTCTCATTGCAGTGGCTTCTCTTGTTGCAGAGCACGGGCTCTAGGCACGCAGGCTTCAGTAGTTGTGGCGCACGGGCTTAGTTGCTCTGCGGCATGTGGGATCTTCTCGGACCAGGGCTCGAACTCCTGTCCCCTGCATTGGCAGGCGGATTCTTAGCCACCGTGCCACCAGGGTAAGCCCAGTAGGGCTTTCTTAAAGGATAAATTCCTTTTCTTTGATCTGGTAGAATCACCGAGTTTCCCTGAGCTGTGTAGTGCCCTGGCTATGACAAGATACCCCCTTTTCAAAATGTGGAGACGGAGGCTCAGAGAGGTGCAGTATTTTACCGAAGCCTCACAGACAGTTTTGCAGAACTGAAAAGCAAAAGCCTTGTGAACTGTCGCCATCCCTCTGCCTCGGCATGTCTTTATGATTTTATATTTTAATTGTGATGGATGATGATGGGGGACGTGCCCCGCTCCCTGACCAGATAACTCATCTTCAGGGGACTGTCTCACCTCTCAGTTCCTTGGGGTGTGACCCAGGAGCCTGTGTGCTCACGTGCCCATTTGGATGAAGGAGAGAAGAACGCTTATTCCCTCCTGGCCTGGATCCAGAAGGGCGCTGTGCGGGGCAGCCTTCCTGCCGCTCAGCCTCCAAGGTCCGGGGAGGGAGCTGCCCATGGACCTCAGATCTCGTGGCCTCACTGAGCCCTCCCAGGGCTCTCCAAGGATCTGCCTTGGCCTCTGGCTGGGGAAAGTAAAGCCATGACCGCTCACCCCAGCCCTAGCACAGCATCCCCGCCTCCTGCTGCCCCAGGCTCCGTGGACCTTCCCGGTCCAGAGACGTCCCGGGGGCTCCTCTGCCCCTCTGCCCCTCTGCCTGGGCCCAGACCTACCACATTCCCTATTTATTTATCTAAAACCATTTACATGATGCTTTCTCTGCGCCAGGCACTGTTCTGAGCACTTTAGAGACATTTATCCTCATTATGAAGCAGGTGCCGTTATGTCCCCATTTTACAGACAAGAAAACTGAGGCACAGAGGGAACAGGTGACTGACCCACCTTCCCTCTGGCTTTCACTGCGGACCTCTGGGGTGGGGGAGTTGGTGCTCATAGCCTTCTTAGGTAACTGCTGCCCCCACGATTCCATCCAGCCGCCCGGCGTTTGCTCATGCAGGTTACCTGTCCCCAGACGCAGGCACGATGGATGGACAGTCATCCCTGGCACGCTAGGTGGAGCAAGGACATGGCCCCTGGAACCAGTCGCACCGGCTTTGAATTTGGATTTGCCGCATGTAGCTGTGTGATCCTGGGCAAGTGGCTTCAGGTCTCTTTGGCCACCTGTTATCTGAAGACTGGTGGTAAAACTGTTTATCCAAAAGGTCATAACAAGGAAAAAGCAAGGGAACCCATCTAAAGCACTGGTGTCCGGCTTGCAATTTTTCATTAGTAAAGGTCATATTCTCTCCTTTTCTGCCCCAACCCGTCCTCCTGCCCTTCAAAGCATGGTCATCCCAGAAGGCTTTGCCCCCTTTCCAGGGCAGAGTCCCTAGTTACAGGGTCCCCAGAACACTTTCTGTCTGTGTCACTCAGCCTGGTTATGTCCACTCTGGCCCCAGGACCCTCAGAGCCCCAGGCAGAGGGGAGATCAGGCCAGAGGAAGGCAGGGGCTCTGCTAGGGATAGAGCCAGCATTCTGGGCGCATTCGCCTGTGAAGACCATTTATTGAGCACCTACTGGGTGCCAGGCACTGTGAATGAGCCTCCAGGAAGCCCACCATGCGGTGGGAGAGGCAGACAAGTGAACTGGCCACACTGCCTCGATGGTCATCCAGGCTCAGATCAGCCCAGGGGCGGAGACTGATGCAGCTGGAGAGTCAGGAGCCTTCGGGAAGAAATGACATCCACGCCGAGGCTGGAAGTGGGGGCGGAAGCTGGCGGCTGAGGGGCATTTCTGGCAGAGGGGTGGAGGGCGAGGCAAGTGTGGTCTTCGGGAAACAGCCGGTCATTGGCTGTGGCCCTCCTGGGCGGGCCTCGTGTCCTGACTCTCTCTATAGCCGCCCAGCATCCCTGCCAGGTGACAGGTGCTGAAAAAGGTGAACAAAAGGGAGCTGGTCTCTGTCCCCCTGGAATTACATTCCAGTGGGAGACGGATGGGAGCAAACATCAACCAAGTAACCAAATAAATAAACAAGATCATGGCTGAGGGTGAAGAGTGAATGAGACCAACAGAGCAGGGAGGTGGGGAGACCCAGCCTGAGGGTGCAGGCGGGAGCTGGCCTCTCTTCCAGGGGTGCTGGGAGCCGGGAGGCCTGAAGCAAGGAGAGGCATGGCCGGAGAGTGTTCTAGATGAGTCCTGTACGGCTGGGGGGCAGAATGGAGTACAAGGAAAGACCAGAGGCCAGGCGTCAGGGGAGTCTCCAGGCAAAGGGTAGTGGCCATGGGGCTGAGAGAAGGCTGATGCGAAAGCTCTCTAGGAGGTAAAGGGAAGGCGCTTGATGATTACAGCTGTGGAGGGGGAGGGATGTGGGGAGATGAGGCTGAACCCAGATTCTGGACCTGGCCTTGGGGTAACAACGATGCCACTTACTGGATGGGTCAGAGCTGCGCGACAGTCCCTCCAGATCCTGCCTTTACCGAAGAAAAACTCAGGCCATCCTCCTTCCCTTCTAGGGTTCCCGACTCATCCCAGAGAGTCTGCAGTATAAAACATTCTAGAATCTTGAAGATTTTTCCTCCGGGTTCGCAAAGTCCTTCAAAGTCCCCTCCCTTGCCTTCACGTTCCTTCCACTGGGACCCAGCAATCAAAGGTTCCGACTGGGGAAGGGGAGAGGCTATTTGTCGGGAAGGAAGGGGTCCCTGGGCAGCTCAGGTTCACCATCACCCCCCAGCTTTAAAAAGCACCATCACTGCTGTCATATCCTGTGTGTTGGGTTCTCGAGCCAGTGGGAAGGGATGCTTGGGGTGGAGACTACGGGGTCTTGAGCTGTGGTCCTCGTGAGGGTAGGGTTGGGTCACCGGCTCCCTGGTTATTCTCATTGAGGGGTATTTCTCAACTCCTTTGGTGGGGGGGTGGCTCTGTGTCTGTTTTGTCCCCACCACCGGGGGCTCGGCAGGGACCCAGCTGGGCTCTGTCACCGGGCCTTACAGACTGATGGAGAAAGGGATGTGTGTGTGTGTGTGTGTGTGTGTGTGAGAGAGAGCGGAGAGAGCGCCTGCCTGAAACCTAATTGTCCGCTGTCTAATCTGTCAGCCGGAGGACAGCTTGCCAGCCCCTCCCGGCAGGCTGATAAATGCCGACCGAGGCCCCCCCCTGCGCCAGAGCCGCCTTAATTGGTATCAGGACGTGCCTGGACTCCATCCTCCTGGCCCCTGCCTTCCTCCCCTCCTGCCGCTGCCTCCAGCCTGCTGGCCTCCACCCCTAGCAGGGCTCACAGCCCCAGGAGGAGGGTGTGAGACCAACAAAGACAGCTCCACTTATGCAGCGCCTACTGTGTGCCTCCTGCACGCCCTCCCCCACCCTCATGCAGCCCTGGGAGATGGGGGACCATGCTGCCTTCCCATCCACACACACAGGACATATTCCCTGAGCCCTCCACAGACTGGGTGCTGGGGTGCACGGGGAACAAGGCAGACTCACAGACAAGACTGCCTTTCCCCGGGGAACTCCCCATACTGGCAGGAAGGGGCTTGTTCCCAGACATTTGGCCTGGTAGGGCTCAAGGGTAGGAGTTAACCCTTTGCCCATTTTAGACAGTTCAGAGAGGTCTGGCAACCTGCCCAAGATCACACAGCCAGGAAAGGAGGGAGAGAGAGCAAGGTTGCCCTCAAGATGACCACACAGTTGGTTTGCAATGTCATGTGGGTCTGAATCATTCAGGGCGCAAGTTAGAAACTCATATGCCTCCCCCTGAGATTCTGAATGCGGGTCTGGGTGCCCCAAGAATCAGCATGGACATTTGGCTCTTCAGTGAGTGGGCCACTCAGGACCCTGATGAAGGTTAGTTCTCCGTTCCCCATGCTGCTGGAAAATCAGGGAGGGGCAAAGCAGACAAGATGAGGATGACGTTTCATTCATTCATTCATTCAACCAGCACTTACTGAGTGACTGCCTTGAGCCAGATCTCCTCGTTCTGGACACAGGCAGGGCCAGCCACGTGATTTGCGGGGTTCTGTGCAAAAGGAAAATAGGGGCCCCTTTTCCAAAAGGTATTAAGAGTTGGAAGATGGCGACCCCAGAGCATTAAAGCAAGGGGGGGCCTGGAGGGATTGTGCAGGGTGCCCTGCAGGGAGACAGCCAAACCAGCGAGCCCCAGCCCCATCCTGATCTGGCCCCCACCCCTTATCTGGAATTCTGAAATTAACAAAAGTTCTGAAAATCCAAAGTTCTTTTGTAAGATGGTGGCAAATTCATTTGGAGGCAAAACCTGACCCCAACCAACAGGAAGCTATTTATAGCTTTATTTATTCCCCTTGATGTGAACATTTGTACATTTCGTTGCAGAGCTATTAATGTGTTTGACTATGGGGGCTGCCCGGGCCCTGCTGGGGTGTTACCTAAAATATACTGTAAACACCATATTGCTCTTCTAAAGGGACAGCTCTGAGTCCCCGAACACCTCTGGCCCAGGGGTTTAGAAGAAGGGATCTGGAATCACACAAGACGGTTATCTATGCCCTGTACAGAACAATTGCCATGCGCTCCATTTTTTTTTTTAGTATAATTGATACATGACATGTTAGTTTCAGGTGTACAGCATAATGATTAGATATTTGTATATTCCATTTTTTTCTGCACCATCCAAAGAAGATGAAGGTCTGACAATGACCCCAGTTCCTGGCCTGCCTGTTCCTTGCGTGGTGGGTAGCTGCTCTGTGCTAGGAAGGGGGCTCGCTGATCTGATGCCCAAGAGGGCTGGGTGGGTATCATTCTCAAGGTCCACTGGGATATTTTATTTCATAGTGAAGGAGTTGGGGAGAAGATGTGAGGTCAAGCAACAGAGCGGTTTTCTTAAAAAGAGAAGTGAAAATAGTTTTGATTTTGCATGTAATATATGCTCGTCATCATAAAAAAAATTAATACAAAAGAAGAAAGTAAACATAATCTGAAACTTACCCTCTCCACAGTAACTACTGTGGACATTACTGTGACTACCCTTCCTTCCAGATTTTTCTAGATAGATCTTTTTTTTTCCCCAGAGATGGGCTTCACCACCCAGTGTTTTGCAACCTGCATTTTTTCCCATCACTGAACAATATGTTATAGCCATCTTCCCACACTTCAGTCCTTGTTTTACAGGGAGACAGGGAAATCCGTGTAAACACATAACCAGCTCAAACAATCCCCTTGTCGGCCATTATTTGATTGCAGCTTTTCATTGTGTAGATCCCCAAGATGGCATCCTTGTGCACACACCGGCCTATGCCCTTAGGTCACGTCCCTAGATTTGGAACCCCCAGGTCTACACAGGGTGGATACATCCATCACACTGGAGATGCTGCCAGATTGCCGATGCCGTATTCCCTGCCTTGGGCCCATCTCTCCCAAAGTGCCATTCTCTGATCATTCGAAGAGTGGCCCATCCAGGCTGGGCAAAGGGTCCTGCCAGAGCAGCCCCTTGCTCTGCAGCTGCAGGGGAGGCGGGAAGCCGGCAAGGGCGCCACATCAGCTCCACCTTCAGGGCCCTGCGGCGGCCTCTGCGTGGCTGTTTCTCTCCCTCTGCCTCCACTGGCTCACAGTCTACCTTCCCGGTCTCCACGAGGCCCCTTGGTTCTCTCTTCTCAGGCGGGGATAAAGCCTGGACCCCAGGCCCCATCACACCCTAATCACTTGCGTTTTCTCCTGATTTGCACGTCCTTAAGGCACCTTGATTAATACCCCTTCCTAGGATCTTCTGCGCTCCAACCACGAGGGCGCTGATTGCAAAGTGGCCTCAACTTCTTTAAAAATAAGATAAATCCTCCCTAATGCAAGTGGAGCCCGTGCTTCTCTGAACAGTAAGAGATCTGGAGGCGTCTCCCAGGAGCCTCGTGAGCACGGAAACATTGGAAATTTCTGGACGGAATCAGGCCATTTCTCTAACTGGTAGTCTAGAGCCTGTTATCAGCACAGACATGAACTCTGATGGTAGTTGTTGGGAGTGGACATCACCGAAAGGAAACTGAAGTTCAGAGAGGGCAAGCTATGTGCTCAAGGTCACCCAGGCAGGCAATTTTCAGCTCCGTCAAGATTTGAACTCAGCACTGTCTGATGCCAGCTAGACACTTATCTGACACTCTTCACGGCCTTGTTAAACGCAGGCTGGGCCTGGAGCTGGGGCTGCGGGGAGGATGAGGCCGGATGTCCTTGCAGAGGATGAAGCCCGGCCGCATCCCTAGGAAGAGGACCACGTGCCCCCTGCTATCCCCCAGCCGTGTGTTTTCATGTCTGGGGGCTGGCACAGGGGGTGCTGGGTCTTCATGGCTGTTCCAGCAAGACCTCTTGGGACCATGGTCATGACGCACAGTTGCGCCCGCGCGTGGTCTAATTCTCACGTGCCCTCCAGTCTGCACTATTAAGAGAGTGCGCCCCAAACGCAGCCCAGGAATTCTGGTTGCTCTCTGTTGCTTGGAAACGCTCTTCGGGGGTCTGTGTGGGGCAGGATGGTCCCCCGGGTGGCAGGGAGCAGAGATCTACCTGGCTAAACTCTCTGCCCTGCCATCCTCTTGGAGCGTCTCCCTTCCCTGCCTGCTGCAGGTCTTCCTGCTTCTCATTAGGGCCGAGCTGTGGGAGCTGCAGGGTTTCGAACGCTGTGAGTGGAGCACAGTGTTCGCCATTTATCTCCCTGGTTGAGCCATTTCCCAGCCCACTGCTTCTGCCACCGCTCTTTCCTGGGTCCTCTCTCTCTCTCTCTCTCTCTCTCTCGACAGGTGGGTTGTCAGGGTCTCCCAGACCATCTGCAGGGCCCCTAGCGGGGCCTGGACTCTCCCATGAATTCCTGTTATCCCTGGCCATCTCAAGGTTTGCTGAGCTGGACCTCCAGCTGAGTGTGGCTGTCCCCTGACAGGGACCTGCCAGGTCACTGGGCCTCGGAACAGGTGTGCCCACACGGTCCACTGGCCCGAGCCCGGAACACGCCCTCACTGGCCTCTGGAACACGGTGTGCCAGGGGCTCCACCTTCCTGGGGAGCTGTAACAAACTGTTCCCACTCCGCAGGGGACGCCTCCAGGGGGTGGCGAGGGGGCCATGGGAGGCACAAAGCAGGCTAGGAACGTTCTCCCTGTGCCAGGCCTTGGGGCCCAAAGTGCAGGCATCTGGAACAGTGGCCCCTGGGCATCCAGCACCCCCCAATTGCTGCTGGCCCCTCGCAAGGGCAGCTGCCCACCCCTCCTGCATTATTTCTCCCAGCTGGGCCTGGGTGTATGAGTGAGTTGAGAGATTCTTGAGCACATTCTCAAAGCTTTTGGGTTTCAGAGACCAATACGATTTCCAAAAAAATCTTGGAGGACTGATAGGGTGACGCCAATTTAAAATTTTTCTAGGGAAGGGTGTTAAGGGGAACAAAACAAAATAAAACAAAGAAACATACACATTAAAAATCCCGTCATCAACTATCACTTCAATTCTTGAAATAAATTACATTTGAAAACCCAAAAGGTGTGAGGGACATAATCTTAGAATGAAGGGACACTCCTCCCCCAAAAGGAGCATTTGGAGACCCCACACTGTCTCTTATACAGTTAGACCTGGAAAAGGTTTGCCGCAGCACAGCACCAGGCACCAGTCCCTAATGCGGCACTTGGGAATACCTCCTGGTCATAAAATGGCTGCTGCACCTCTGGCCATCACGTCCACATTCCAGGCAGGAAGAAGGGGGCAGGGTGAATTGCTTGAAATCTTTGCCTTTTAACTCGGGAAGGGAAATCTTACCCAGGATCTTCTGCCTTCACCTCATTGGCCAGAATTGGGTCACAAGCCCACCCCTAGCTGCAAGGGAAGCTGAGAAATTGAGTATTTTAGTTTTCTGGACTCTGTATAGAGGAAGGCCAGAAGGAAGGGGATTGGAATGTGTGTTTGGGAGGCTGCACAGATAGTTTTCTGGAAAGTCTCAGCTTTTGTTTCATGTCATCTCACCCTAAGCCTTTGTGTGGAAGCTTGGGCTCTCATGACTGACTGTGGTCCCCAGCACCCAGTTTCTCAAGGGGCAGTCAGGAGAGCCCAGTTCAGCCTGAAATCCCAGACTTCATCAATCCAGACTAGTCCCTATGTGAGGGGTACCAATGTTGTTCCTGTCTGTTTTGGAGTTTCTGGCTTGAAGAGCACCCAAATTCAAAGCTTGTTTTCAGAGGAAGGCTCCCAGATAGAGTTGCCAGGTAAAATACAGGGCACCCAATTAAATGTGAATTTCAGATAAACAGAAAATAATTTTTAACTATAAGTATTTGCATGGAACATACACTAAAATATTATTCATTGTTTATTCAAAATACAAATTTAACTGAGTGTCTTGCAATTTTATTTGTGAAATCTGGCATTCCAAGCCCCAGAGTCTCAGTGTCCATAGCTAGGAGGTGTGAGGGAGAAACTCCAGGGCAGGTCTAAAATCACCCTGCTGTGTGGCTCTGGGAATGTCACCTCCCTTCTCTGGGTTTCAGAGTCCCTGTCTCGGATGGAGGTCACCTGAAGTTTCCACCCCTGACAGGGCCAGAGAAGCCTGTGCAACTTATAATGCTGAAGGAGAGACAGCTCTGTTCCATTCATACTTGGCATTGCTTTGCTTTGCAGCTGTATTGACCGGGAACTAAACTGATGTGCAGCTCTTGAGTTCAACTGCACAAAATGGAGGTCAAAATGGTTGAATATCGGCACTGTTTGTTCAGCCTAATAATTCTGCACATAAAGAACATATGCGGGTGGGGGGGACTTCCCTGGTTGGCGCAGTGGTTAAGAATCCGCCTGCCAGTGCAAGGGATACGGGTTCGATCCCTGGTCCAGGAAGATCCCACATGCCCGGAGCAACTAAGCCCATGCGCCACAACTACTGAGCCTGCGTTCTAGAGCCCGTGCTCCGCGACAAGAGAAGCCACCGCAATGAGAAGCCCGCGCACGGCAACGAAGAGTAGCCCCCGCTCACTGCAAATAGAGAAAGCCCGTGTGCAGCAACGAAGACCTAACACAGTCCAAGATTAATTAATTAATTAATTATTTAAAAAAAAAGAACAAATGGGGGGAATTCCCTGGTGGTCCAGTGGTTAAGACTCCGCGCTCCCACTGCAGGGGGCGCGGGTTCGATCCCTGGTCGGGGGAATTAAGACCCCACATGCAAGTCACTTCCCCTTCCTGAGCCTCAGTTTGTCTCCATCTGGAGGGACAAATGGGTATGTGTACACCCATTTGGGTATGTGTACACCCATTTGGGTATGTGTACAGCGAGGATTCCATGCGCCGTGTATACCAAGTGCAGAACTGAGCCCATGGAGCAGGAGAAGCTCTCCCCACCCCCATCTCCCGCCTGGGGCTTCTCCTGGGAGGCACCAGCTCCAGGGTGTGTGGAGGGAGCGGGGTGAGGGCGTGGTGTGTGCCACCTCTGCAGAGCCGGCTCACGCTCCCAGGCCGCCCCAGCATCCTGGTGCCGGAGGTGCCCCTGCAGGGCTGTGCCCACCTTCCCCTCTGCTGGGAGCTCAGAGCCAGCATCGTGAGGGGGGCGGGGTCCCCCCAGGGAGGCCTTGCTTCCCAGCCAGTTGTTAGCACCCCATGAATGACCCCCTAGGGAGTGCAGCCCCCTGTTGCTGGCCCCTGGGGGCACCTGCCTTCACCCATCCGTCCACAGTGTCCCCACGGCAGAGTGAGCCTGGAGAGTCCCTCCGGGCGTTGTCTCTGAGCAGGGGTGGCCCTAGCAGAATCAGGGGAGGTTTCTCTGTTTTCCTCTTTTACCCCATCCCCACCCCTCCCCAGACCCGCCAGATTGTCCACCCAGACCGTCCCGCTTTCCGTCTGGGTGACTCCCCGCCCCGGAGCCTCAGCTCTCAGACCCACAGAAGGGGACTGGCCTAGCAGCCTCCTCACTGTCGAGGTCCCAGGGGTTGGTGGGGCCGCCCTGCCCTGCGCCCCACAATGCCTGTCTTGTGCAAGCCTCTCCTTTTCCAGAATCCAAACCTGGGGCGGCGGGGGAGCTGGCAGCAGCGAGGCAGAACCTGAGAGGCCGGGGGGCGACAGGCAGCTGAGAGCCACTGGGGGTGGGGGGACAGTAAGCAGTTAATCAGAAGGGCCACTTGGCTTGTTGCTGCATCAAAGCTGTCCCCCTCGCGAGGCCACCCCAAGGCAGTCCCTGCAAACTGTGGACCCCAGGAGGCCTCTCTCCTCCTGGCCCCTCCCCCCACTCTCCACAAGCGCTCCTCCTTCCCCTCTTGCTCTCATCCCCCCAGCTTTGCAGGCTTCCTAGGCTTCGGTTAGAGAACAGGCAGAGACCCACCCAGGCTAGGTGTGTGCATGCGTGTATTGTGCTGTGCGCGTGTGTGCACACGTGCGTGCGTGTGCCTTTGTGCACACGTGTGTGCACGGGTGCGTGTGTATACTGTGCATGTGTGCACACGTGCACGCGTGTGTATTGTGCATGTGTGTGCCTTTGTGCACGTTTGTGCATGGGTGCTCGTGTATGTGTACACTGTGCATGTGTGCACACGTGCACGTGTGTGTGTGTGCGCGCGCATGTGTGCCTGTGTGAGCGGCGTGCAGCCTCGAGGAGGGGGCCCGCCGGGCTCGGGAGGGGATTTAAAGCTGCTTTCGCGGCTGCCGGCGTGAGCGCTCCTGATAAACAGCCCGGAGCCGAAGCGCTGCCGGTGGCGGGAGGCTGCGTATCAGAGCTCCTGGCAGGCTCGCAAAAAGCTGTCCCCGGCCCCGCGAGCCGCTCTATCAGCCCACGGAGGGAGGGCGGGGGAGGCAGGAGGGAGGGAGGGAAAAAGTATTTGCTTCAGCCCTTAATCACGGAATTTGAAATCCCAGCAAGTCGGTGCCATTTATTTTCAGAGGCTGTCAAGGCGGGTTTCAGCATTTAAAAGAAAGGAGGATAAAAAACATTTGCATTTCCCTCCCTCTCTGCCTACCCGCTCTCTCTGCTCTCTCCTCTCTCCCCCTCACTCTCTGCTCACCTCGCTGCCAGTTGGGGCTGTGTGTTGGGGAAGGGATGCCAGAGAGAGATTTTTCAAGGCGCTTCGGGCACCGGCCAGTGTGGGGGGCAGCCCCGGTCAGAGGCAAGGGTGTCGGTGTGATGGGTGGGGGGGAGGACCAAGCCTGGTGGAATGGGGCAAGGGATGGAGGTGGGGAGCCAGGCTTGGCTGGGGCTGCTGTTTTAGGGGGTGCTGGGGGCTGTCGGCGGGGCTCTCCTGGGTCCCTCCAGAAAGGAGCCCGGGCCCCCAAATTTGCCCCAGCCCCGGGGGACCCCACCAACTCTTCCTGGCTTCTGCAGTGGAAGTCTAGGATGTTGAGGCTGCGAGGGGAGCTAGGACACCCCCCGGGGCAACACCCTCCCTGCACAGATAGGGAACTGAGGCCTGGAAACGGAGAATGACACGGCCAAGGTCACACCCTGGCAGGACCAGGACAAGGAGGGAGGCTACCTGGGTGTTAAGCATGTGCTAGATGCCAAGCGCTATGCAGCACCAAGCACGGGGCTCTGAACGGCGCTGGACGCTGAGCTGGGGGCTGGGCAAGGAGGTCTTTGCCATCAGATGGACCAACCAGGGCTCCAAAGCCAGCCGTGATGCTTTCCAGCACAGTGACCTTGGCCATGGCCTTCTCTTTGACCTTCAGCTGGAGCCCACGGTACCTCCCATGAGGACCAAGTCAATGCGTGCACTGCATTGCGGGGGTGGCTCTGTCACCAGCATCCTTCCCGTGTCCACTGCACTCACTCTTCTTGCCTGGTGTCTCTCTTGCCAAGAATGACTTGGTGGTTGGATGATTCTGTCCTTGAAGAGGCTGGGGCACAGAACCCCCCTGGGTCTGCTCCCCAGGGCTCCCTTCTGAGACTCAGTTTCCTCACTGGTAAAATGAGAAAAGCCACAGAATTATGGTCGGATTTCAATGAGTTAATGCGTGTGAAGCCCTGGGCAGAACACGAAGCACTGGGAGATGCCCTCCCACCGCCATTGTGATGATGCCTTTTAGCTTTATGAGTATGTGCCCACCTGTCTCACTCCGAAGATTCCAGACATCTCCAGGCCAAGACCCTGCGGTTCGTCTCAGAATGCCTCTTGGCCCCAACTTACGGGAGTGATGCTGAAAAGTGCCCAGTAGTCCCCCTGCTGAGGCAGATGGAGAGAAAGCCATCTGGAGAGGAGAAAAGAACCCCGGCCCTGTTGACGGACCCCCCACTTTTGCCTGAACTGAGGCTGGGAAGTAAGTTCTGGTATCTTTTGCAGACACCCAGGATGCCCCACTCCCGGCCCCCCCCCCACACCGTTTGCTGATTTTTTTAATTAGCAAAATGAGCCATCTTCATTGTTACAGCACAGAAGGTATAAAGAAAATAGTAAAATCATCTCCCTCCCAACACCTCCCAATTCAACTCCCCAGATAACCAGCGTCCAGAGATTAATACTAAGTCTTCCAGTTTCTTCTGTCAATAGAAGCCCATATAAATACTTCTTCTGATAAAAGTCGGGCAGTACTATACATCCTGTTTGGCAATTTATTTTCCTTTCCACATTACAGTCTCCTTTCCAGGTCTATACGTGTGGCGACCTCGCTCTTCCTCGTGACTGAATAGTGTTCCCTTGTGCGCATGCCCCCGCGCGCGGTGATCCAGTCCCCGGTGGATGGGCACAGAGGTTGCGTCCGCTCTTGCCCTCCCAGGGCTGCAGAGAACGGGCTGGACCTCCGCAGCAGGCAGCGTTGTTGGCATCGGAGGGGCCGCTGTACCGAGGGTGCACGGGGAGGACAAGGGCGTCTGGGGGAGGCCTCCCCCTCTTCCCCAGGAACAGGCTGGTTGGCGCCCTGCTAGGACCAGGGCTGGGTGGGGAAAATAGCCTCAGGGAAAGCAGGGTCCTGGGGGCCCAGCCCTCAACCCCGCAGGGAAAGGAAACCCCTCACCCGGCCCCCTGGGGGCCCCGGGATGTGGAAGCCGTGGGGAGAGGACCCAGTCTGGGCTGTTCCGGTCGGGCCCCTCCCCACCTCCCTCCCCTGACGAGGCGGAGTAGTCTGTGTCCCTCGGGGGAGGGGGCAGTAGCCAGCTCCCTCTCCTCCCCCTTCAGCACCTTCTGTGCCCCCCGTCCCTGCCTCCCTCTCCCCTCCAAACTGCCCCCGCCCACCAGAGGGGGACCCCAAACCTTGCATCCACGGAGAGAGCCGAAGTCAGCCAGAAGAGGCTCTGTGTGCAGCGAGGTGGGGCCTTTGTTCTGGATTTTGTTGTTTGTGCCTCGAAGGGAACATTCAGTGTGGCTTCTGGAGACAGGCTGACCCATGTTCGGTGACAGCTCCATCCACTCCAAGCTCCAAATCCTCGAGCCTCAATTTCCCAGTCGTGGTACCCAACTTCCCCAGGGGGGCACCGACAGCACCTGCTTCACAGGGGTGGTGGGAACTCCGTGAAGGCGTCCATGCGAAGCCTTCACGAGTCTCCTGACCCGCAACAAGTTCTCAATGAACGCCCGCTGTTGTCATTACTATTTTTGTTATTATTCCTAATCGTGATGTTTTCAGAAATCTGCAGTACAAAAAGACCGCCTCTGAGTTGGGTGTCAAAACCAAGAAAAAGTCTGCAGTGATGTGTATGCTGTGGGTGGTGTGTGGTGAGTACGTGATGTACGGTGTGTGTGTGAGGGTGTTATGTTTGATATGTGTGTGGTATGTGTGTTAAGTATGCAGTGTGGGGGGTGTGTTACATATGGTATGTGTGTGAAGGGGTGTGAATGCAGTATGTGTGGTGTGGGCAGCATATGCGAATGCGGTGTGCGGTACGCATGTGTGCATGTGTGTCCTATGTATGTCAGGGTGTCCTCACACCATCTTTTGTGCCCTCTGCCCCCTGCCAAGCACTCTCTCCATTATCTCGGGCCCCTGGACTCTGTCCCTTTCCCCGGGAATCACTGTCACACCTACATCTTCCTTGTTACTGAAGGACAAGCCTGTTGACCTGGTGGCCTGGGAAGACCCGAGGACAACCCTGGGAAGCCGAAGAGGCCCCCTTCCCTAACTACTTCCCCATCCGGCCCCACCCCGCAGCCTCTTTGAACGCGGGTCCACGTGGGCCTCATGTTCGGTGGGGTTTGGGTCGGCATCACCACTGGCTGTGGGAAGCTGCTTCTACCTCTCGGGCCTCAGTTTCCCCAGCTGGAAAACAAGGATAAGAACAATAAGGTCCTAAGATTGTTTAAGCTCCTCATTTGCTCCCAACAAACAAACAAACAAGCGAACAAACAAAACGAATGAACCAGAAAATACTCAACCTTCCCAGAGGCATTGAGAGCAGGAAGAGCGTGTGTCCAAGCAGGCGATCAGCACAGACTCACATACCGCACGGGCTCCTGGGATGGAGTGAGACTCTTCCTCTCCCTTTCCCTCAAGAGTTGTATTTATTGTAAGCCCCCTGCCCTCCCCAGTTCTGCGTGGCTCTGGCAGAATTCCTAGATTTGCAGGGCAGGGTGAGCCAGGTGGAGCTGAGCTGAAAGGTGGGGTGTGGGCTCACCAGGGAACGGGCTCTTCTGACACCCTGGCAAGGGGTGCAGCTGGCTCACGGCTCCCCACCCCAGCTGAGAACATTGCCACGGCCAACATTCATGTGCGTGCCCCATGGGCCATATCTTGAGCCAGCCCCTCCTCACCCAGTGTTTTCTCACCCTGGCTGCCGAGAAGAGAAGTGACAGGAGTAAGACCCCATATGCGTGTAGACCCTTAGGGCTTTTTCAAGGCATGTTCATAGATCTTGTTTATCATACTAGACAGTGAACAAGTCTCTTCCTCTCTCAAGGCCTCAGTTTTCTTATCTGTAAAATGGGGCTATGATGATGAGTCAATGAGCTAAGGACGTGAGGCTGCCGGCACAAAGCCCCACATCTGGTAAATCTTAACCAGTGTTAACTCTTGTGGTGGATGGTGCCATTGTTCCCAGTGATTCTGGACCCTAAGAAGGTGACATCTCCTTGCCCCGGGGTCAGCGACTCATGGCGCCTCCCTATGGTCAGAGCATACTTCCGCACCCATTGACGGCAGGCTTGGCCATGTGAATTGCTCCGACCAATGAAATGTGAGAAGAAGTGACCACATGCCAGTGCCTGGCAGAAGCCTGAAAAGCTATCCTGTGGTTATGCCAGCTCTCTGGCTCTTTTCTCTCAGGTTTACACGTCCTAGACAGGGGCTGCATCTTCAGCCTGGACCCCAAAATAAAGATAGCATGTGAAGCAGAGTGGTAGAGCAGAGGGGCAAGCAAACTGTGGGCAGCATTAAACCTGAATGAAGATAAACCTTGGCTATGATAATCTACTTATATTTAGGGGATGTTTGCTATGCAGCATAACCTAGCAAAATCTGACCAATACAGAAATTGGCAGCAACAAACATTTGTAGCACTGGCTCTAGGAGAAGGTAACAGGTGACAGGTGGCAAGGAATCAGTTATTGGGGGTAGGAGAGATGGTGACCCATGTTATACAGTGGGAAACCTTTGGGAAGATTCTTGCCTACAATAACTTGCAAAGCTGATACGATACTGCACTTGTGGCTTTAGCTGAAGAGCTTGGGAAACAGAAATGTCTAGAATGTCTTGGTTGCTTTTCGCTACATGTCATGGGCTGAACCAAGTCCCCCCAATTCATATGTTGAAGCCCTAACCCCCAGTACCTCAGAATGTGACTGTATTTGGAGACAGGTCCTTAAAGAGGTGATTAAGATAAAATGAAGTCTTCAGGGTGGGCTCTAATCTAACATGACTGGTGTCCTTCTAAGAAGAGGAAATTTGCATACAAATGTGTACAGAGGAAAGGCGACGTGAAGACAGGGAGAATATGGCCCTCTACACACCAAGGAGAGAGGCCTGGAACAGACCCTTCCCTCCGGGCCTTCAGAAGGAACCAGCCCGCTGACACCTTGATTGTGAGAACCAGCCTCCAGAATTGTGAGAAAATGAAGTTCTGTTGTACTTTGTTACAGCAGCCCTAGCAAACTCATACACTGCCTTTCACAAGCACTACGGGAAAGAGATGCCCTCTGAAAGGAATTAGCCTGCTTGGAAGCAGGAAAGAAAGGGAAAGGGAAAATTCAGAAACTATGGGTTTGCAGGGTTGAAAAATGCAACGATTTCTCATCTCTAGCCAGTGAAAGAGAAAGGAAGCAGGAGCTCCACGAGCCCATTGCCCAGAGACCTGGAGCCCACGGGAGGATGCAGAGGTGCCATTAGGGGAAGGGGCCCCTGTCGGATGCTGAGTTTGGGTGTGATCACCTCATCCCCAGCGGAAAAAGGTGACATTCCCCACCCCCGCCCCAGCGGTTTGTCTTCCAGAAAACCTAGAGAGAAAACCCAGTCCCATTTTGGGAAAAGCCTGCTCTTTGCGTGACAAGTGGGCAAAACAGACCCAGTTCCTGCCCCTCTGGCAGTTACTTGATTCTGCAAATTCGAGTTACAAATGACATTTTAGTAAAATTTCTACTACATGGGTGTTTGGAATACATGATGTGATCTTGGAGCAGATAATGAGTTTTAATTTTAACTGTCTGTGTCCCCAGAAATGTATTGTTTGAGAAGTCTAATTGTAAATTTGAATCTTTATGTAGAGACTCTGCAAAATGGGTAATCCACAAATAATCAATAAAGAATATTCTAGACTTATGAAGAAATAATAAAACTAAGAAATGCCGGGGCTTCCCTGGTGGCGCAGCAGTTAAGAATCTGCCTGCTGGACTTCCCTGGTGGTGCAGTGGTTAAGAATCCACCTGCTAACGCAGGGGACACAGGTTCGAACCCTGGTCTGGGAAGATCCCACATGCCGCGAAGCAGCTATGCCCATGCACCACAGCTACTGAGCCTGCGCGCCACAACTACTGAGCCTGCGCTCTAGAGCCCACATGCCACAGCTACTGCAGTCCGCGTGCCTAGAGCCCGTGCTCCGCAACAAGAGAAGCCACCAGAATGAGAAGCCCGCGCACCGCAAGGAAGAGTAGCCCTCACTCGCCGCAAACAGAGAAAGCCCGTGCGCAGCAACGAAGACCCAATGCAGCCAAAAATAAATAAATAAAAATAAATAAATTTATTAAAAAAAAAAAAGAAATGCCTTGGGTGATAGAGTCTCGTTAAGACCCAGTCTCAGGATAAAGATCGCATAGGGGTACGACCAGCACTCCCTTGGTTAAAACCTCTGGTGAGCTCAAGATACCTGTGACAAAGTCTAGAGAGGCAAGTCTAGAAAAATTGGATGCATCTTTAGCATAAGAAGCTGATTGGCAACAAATAGAGAAAGGGTAACTAAGTTCTGAAGATGGTCACGCTGTCAAAAGAGCTGCCAGTCTGGACTAAAAGAGGCTGTGACCGTTCACGACTTAAAACAGCATCTGGATCCCAAAGGGAGGAAAGCTGCTCAGCCCCATCCATGTGGCCAAGGAGGTGATGGTAAAGGAAGTCCTCCCGGAGGGCGACCCAGGGGCCACAGGGAACAGGGGGCTGCGAGCAGTTCTGAGGGAGCACAGATTGAAGAGCGTTTTCTTCACCTGGGGGAGGTGACCCGCACAGCGTCCACCCAGCGGGACTCAGAATTGCCACGCGCGGTGCCTGCGGCTTCCCTCCCAGCCCTCCCCCTTCTGAAGGAGGGTGTCTGTGGGTTATCCTGTCCCTGTTCCTCCCCTGAGTATCAGGTGTGTGGATGAATTGCTAGGCCCGCCATAACAAATACCAGACTAGGAGGCTTAAACAGCAGAAATTTACTTTCTCACAGTTCTGGAGGCTGGAAGTCCAAGATTAAGGTGTCAGCAGGGTTGGTTTCTTCTGAGGCCTCTCTCCTGGGCTTGTAGACGGCCTTCTTCTCATTGTGTCCTCGCATGGTCTTTTCTCTGTGCGCACACACACGTGTCTGGTGTCTTTCTGTGTGTCCCTCTTCTTATAAGAACACTGGTGGGTTAGGGTCCACCTTAAAGGCCTCATTTTAACTTAAGTACCTCTTGGGAATTCCCTGGCTGTCCAGTGGTTAGGACTCTGCACTTTCACTGCCATGGTCCAGGTTCAATCCTTGGTCAGGGAACTAAGATCCTGCAAGCCGCGTGGCACAGCCAAAAAACAAACAAACAAACAAACAAACAAAAAAACCCCAAAAGTAATTACCTCTTATAAGATATATCCAAACATGGTTACATTCTGAGATACTGATGGTTAGGACTTCAACATGCAAATTTTGGGGAGACACAATTCAGTCTATAACTGTGTGTGAGACCAGAAAACGTTACCTCATATACAGAGCTCCATATCCAGAGAAGCATGGGGCGTGGGGTGGCATTTACTCAGTTGCATTTAGCTGGCAGCTGGGCTGGAAGGTCCAAGAAGTCTTACTTTGTAGGTCTGGAACCTCAGTGCTACTCCACTGGCCCCTCTCTTTTCCCTCCCTCCGTCCCTCCCTCCCTCCCTCCCTCCCTCTCTCTCTCCCTCTCTCTTTCTCTCTCCCCCTCCCTCTCCTGGGCTTCCTCACAGCATGGTGGGTTTCTACATGGCGGCTGGCTTCCAAGAAGGAGCACTCCAGAAAGGGTGAATGCTGAGGCCTCAAATCTCAGAAGCTACACAGCAGCAGGTCGGCTCTATTCTGCTTTTCAAAGCCAATCCTGGGGCCAGCCCAGATTCAAGGGGAGAGGGAAAAAAACACCACCTAGGGCTTGATGGGAGGATGACAGAGAGCCTGCAGCCATCTTTAATCTCCCACATGCTCTAGAAAGGGCCATTACACAAGCTCCATGTTCCATACAACACAAGTCCAATTGGTGAGAAGTCTACTCATCTTGAGCCCTTTATAGTTCTACATCCCTCCATTCTCAGATATTCAAAGTCCTTAAATTCATCCATTTTTCTAGAAGTAATACCTGGTGAGTCTGGCACCTCAAAACACCACCTATTCTTCCTCATCTGCAGAATTCTCTGAGGGCGGCAACCCAACCTAGGAAGTCACCCTAGTCTTCACAGTTGGGCTCAGATGCAGTGAACCCCTGAGTCATGCTCTCCACAAGTGTGGGGGCATCGCCTGCCGGGGCTGAGTCCTGACCTTGGACCCCTCTGGGCCCTCACATGGGAACCCTGTGGCTCAGAGAGGTTATGTGACTTGCCCAAGGTCACTCAGCTAGGAAGTAGTAGCAGAGCCAGGATTTGAACCCATGGCTGTTTTGCTCCCGAGTTCTTAGCTGCTGGGGTCTCCTGCCTCACACTCTGTTAAGTGGTCTACAGATATTTAGGATATTTAGTAAGTGGATAAATAAACTACTTGGTGTTTCCTTTGGCAACCTGGGAGGTTCTGGATGCAGTCACAGGGGTGTTTCAATCTCAAAAGTTGACTAGAAGTCTAGAAACTGGAGTTAAGGTAGGATGCATTAACCGGAATCCACTTTCCTCCCCTGCCCTCAGAGGAAAAGTGGGTGCTTTTAATGCAGAATATGGAAAATGTGCAAAAATAATAGCGACTTTGACATTTAATGAGAGCTCGCAGTGCCCAGCCATGGTCCTGAGAACCTTCCACAGATTAACTTCATTTACTTTTCCCAGGGACCTGATGAGTTTAGGGGGCATCATTATTCCCATTTTACTTATGAGGAAACTGAGGCACAGAGTAGGTTAAGTCTGTGCTTCTCAAACTATCCGTGGTGAAGGGACTTTCAGAAAAAAAATTTCCAATCTGTGGGAAATGGTGCTTTTGTAATCAACACAGTCGCAATTGGATGTAGGCAGTGCCAAACTGCTATGGACGTTTCTAAATTATCGGTTTCTATGCTTCTCTTATCATGTCAGCAAACAGTGTGTGAGCCAGCACCAGCCTGTGGACCACAGTTTGGGTTGCACAGCATCAAGTGGCTTGCCAAAGGCTATCCAGCTGCTCAGTGATGGGGCCAGGATCTGGATCTGAATCCGGGCTCTTGACCACTCACTCTGTCAGCAGGAGGGATGGAGAAGGGTTTGGCCATTGAGTATAGATCATAATAAGTATCTGAGAAAAAAGCGAAAGAACACAGAGTGACTGAAAAGCCTATAGGTTGGTATCAGAAGTGTTAAGGAGTTTGTGCAAAATTCCAGAGCTACTATAGAGACAACTGGGACGAGAGTAAAAGGGCTGCTGAGGGCTATTGCTGTGGGTTGTGAATTAGACCCCTTTGAAGTTCTTTGGGGAACAAGTGAATTCAGAAAACTCATTTAAATTACTTTCGACTGCTGGACTATTAAGTCACTCAGTGCTGAGACTGAGCTATGTGGAACCTCGGCTTTTATTTGGGTTATACCGACATGAGCTTAGGTTTCTGCACATCTCTTTCTACCCCCAAAGAATTTAAACCACCACCAAGTTGTGACCTACTGAGGGTTCAATGAGCACGTTGGGAATTAATGAGTAATGAACAAACCGGTAAATGGTCAGACATAAAGTCCTTCTTACAAGTCCATTGGGTGCAAGACTCCAAGAGAAAATGCTGGATATGGAGGACCAGGAGGGGAATCAAGCCCTCCAAATGTCAAAAGTGACCATCATTAAATGATAGGATTAAAAGTGGTCTTATTGTCTGTTTGGAGCTTATCTGTATTTTCTACAATATCTATAACAAGCATGTCTTACTTTTGTAGTAAAAATGAAGTTATCTGGGAGGGAATACACAGTCCCTACTTTAAGCGTGCCCCCAGTTCAATTGGAGAAAAGATGGTCAGATCACTGAGAGTAAGGATCCAGGCAAACAGGAGGTGCTCAATACATGTTTGGGTTAAATTTCAGTCATGCACCAGAAGGAAGGAGACCCTTTCTGAGCAGGGCACTTTTCTTTATTTCTTTATCTCTTGCCCCCGTAGGTACCACCGTCCTTAGTCTGTAGGCTCACCGTGGGCAAGGCCAGGTTGCTTGGACTGATGCCCCCCACCTAGCGTTGGGTCTGTAACAGCCACAGTTGGCCCCCATGTGGATGGCAAAGTCTATCTATCTGCGTGGTTCACTTCTCCTTCCAGTTCTCTGGTCTGTTCAGTTTCCAAGGGGACGAGGGATGGGGACAGCCTGGGGACCTCAGAGGACCAGGAGAAGAAGAGGCCGCCTGCTTCCCGTTCCTCAGGACCTCTGTGGCTGGCTGTGCCTGCAGCATGGCCTGTCTCCTTCCTTTCTTCTGATTTCCCATCACCTGGCTGGTCCCTTGGGGCAGAGTGCAGGGTCCTGGGGCCACAGTTCCAGCTTTTCTCCTCCTTCCCCTCCCAGCTCCTGTCTCTCCTCTTTCTGGCTGCCTCAGCTCCTGCTCAAGGTCAAGGAACAAACAGACCTTTCCCTGGAGCCAGCCACGGGGAGGACGCCTCCAGCTAGAATCCAATTCTGAGTCAGGGCCAGGGCTTTCTCTTTCCTGTGAATGTGAAGACAGGAAGGAAATTTTTTGTAGCCATAAAATCAGTGAAAAAAAAAAAAAAAAGTTTTGTAGGCAGAGAAGAGGCCAAGCAGTTGGCTTTGGTTTAAGGCACAAATAACACATGGAAATGGTCAGACCTGGGGAGGGAGGGTCTGGGGGTAAACTCGAATATTCTTGTAGCTTTTAGCAATATCTTCTTTTACCTGAGGGCCAACCAGGTGTTGGTCGTGGGATTGAGAACATGGGATGGCTCCCTGGCTTTTGGGGACAGAATGGGGGGGTCTAAGTGGAGTCGAGTGTGGGGATGAGCAGGGAGTTGAAGACTCAGGATGTTTCTAGGCTTTGGGCCAAGACAGTCCAGTGGCTGGAGCCAGGACCATGGTTTTGGAGACCCAATATGAATAGCAATGAACTTGATGGATTTCTAATCTTAGAGGGATGAACCTGGAGCCCAGAGAAGGCAGCGCTGGCCAACTTGGGAAGGGTCTTATAGGCAATGACAGCGATTTAGGACTTTACCCAGAGGACAAAGAGAAGCCATGAAAGGTTGAAGTAGGAGAATCGAATGGTCAACTTTCTAAGGTAGAAAGCTCTCTCTCATTGCACCGTGCACGTGGCCTCACGGAGAGCAAGCCTGGAGGAAGGGAGAGCAGCAAGGCGGCTGCTAGTCTGATCCAGGTCGGTGGCTGAGCAGGTGGAGAGAAGATTCAAGGTATGTCAGAGGTGGCATGACAGGTCTGAGTGACTGACTCACATGGCGGTGGCACTGGGGAGAGAGGAAGGGGAAGAGGATGGCGCCCAGGCTTTTGGGCAGAGTGATTGGGTGTATGGAAGGGGTTCCGCAGAGGAAGAAGGGGAGGATTTGGGGGCAGGATACATATTTTTATTTCTTGAATATTTTTTGAGCTTTGACCAAGTACCACGGGACAGGACACCAAGAAAGATAAGGCATAGGTCTGACCCAGAGAAGCCAGAATTCACACATATCAAGAGAAAGTCTGTAAGGGTGGGGCTGTAGGGATCTAACCCTGAGACATTGGGACTTCAGGGGATGGAGAGGTGCGGGAGGGCTGCAGGAACTGGATGGGCCTATTTGGAGGGGTCAGTGATGAACAGCTGCAGGACCACGACTTGGCCTTCTAGATCTTTCACACCCCTTCCCAAGAGCCCATGTGCCTGGCTCTATGCCAGGCAAGGCGTCCCAGCTTCATGCCCTCCCCCTGCTGCCCACTCCAGCCTCAGAGCTGGCCTCTCCCTGGCTCTCTGGTAAACTACTCTCTCTTAAGCTAAAACCAGAACGCGACCCAATGTTTCCTTAAGGGGCCTTTGTCTCTCGTCTCCCATCTAGTTGGGAAACACTCTCCGTTCCACATTTTACCTGGATCGCTTCTACCCATTCTTTATGTCTCAGCTTAGAGGGTCTTTGTCCTGGAAGCCTTTCCTGTCCCCTAAATCTGGGCTGGTTGTGCCTCTCCTGTGCTGAAGAAATATTCTTTGGGTGGATGCATGCGGAATGAATGGACATTTGGATGACTGGATGAATGAGTGAAGGAATGAATGGGGGAGATGAATGAATGGAGATGGGTGAATGGATGGGGGATGGATGGCTGAATAGATGAACTAATGGATGGATGGGTGAAGGGGATGATTGGTGAACTAGGTAGATGGATGGTTGGGTAGATGAAGAGCAGAGGGTGACCTGGTTAGGTGGGAGGTAGGGTAGGTGGGATAGGTGAATAGGTAGGTGGGTTAGCCGATGGAGGTGGATGGAGAATTGTGGGTGGGTGGAAAGGAGACTGGATGTAAAGGAAGGGAAAGGAGATGAGGCTGGCTCAGGCATGTGGAAATTTGTGGAAGGCCCAGCGTGTCCAAGGCAGCAGTGGAGTCGGAATCTTGTTCTCCTTACTCCTCCCTCTGACCCCTCGGCTTCCTCAGAGCATTCGGCTCCCACATTGGAGGGACCCAGCTCCGGGCACCGCAGTCAGAGATGTAACTGGCACCAGGAACCTTCTTCCATTTTCCCTCTTTTTTATAACTCTTCATCTTGTGGATTTTTTCCCCAGCTGGTCTGATTATTGGCAATGCCCTGAGTCTGGGGATGAACTAAGAGATTTCGGTCTCTCCATAGCCCCCGCTTCCTCCCGCTTCCTTCCTTGCCTTCTGCATCCCCCTCCTCCTCTGCTGGGGCCTTCCAGCAGAGAGCCGAATACCCACCTGTGCTGGGCCGGTCTGCAAGCACAGCCTTAGCCGGCAGCGGCTGCCTGAGCCCCGTTGCCCTCGGCCCCACCCAGCCCCGGTCCCTGCTGCCTGGTGCCCGCCCCCGCCCGGCAGCTCCGATTTTCAGCTCGGGTTTGATCGCCTGCCAGGATCTCCCAAATGTCAGCTGCAACGTTAGCATCTTTAAGAGAGCGCCCGAGGCGATCTTTAAGCAGGGAGGCTGGGGCCCCATGCTGATGAGAGGAGTGGGCTCCGAGCTGACAGCTCTGCCTGCTGCCTCCCAGCCGCGGTTCTGGGAGCCTGTGGCCCCCCAGTCTTTGGGCCTGGACAGCACTTGGGTTTATTTTTAAGTCTGGATGAAGCAGGGCTTTGCCAGGAGTTGAGCTCGATCCCCATTGCCTCCCCCTACCAGGGAGCCCCAGGAGGGAGACGGGGCCGGTGTTGTCACTGCTCTACCCCCAAGGCCAGCATGGGGCCTGACCCTGAGAAGGAGGGGATAAATATTTGTTAATCAAATGACTGCACGAGCGTCCTAAGCTGCCCCAAAGAGCAAATGCTGAACAGGGCGCTTTCTCCCTCACCTTCGCCTTGAGGGTGAGATGCTCAGGGTGAGGGGAGATGAGCAAAGGCTCCAGCCTTTGGAGTCAGACCGACAGATCCAGCATGTGGGACCTGTGTGACTTTGGGAAAGTTGCTGGCCCTCTCTGAGCCTTGGCTTTTTTAAAAAAATAAATTTATTTATTTATTTTTGGCTGCGTTGGGTCTTCGTTGCTGCGCGCGGGCTTTTTCTAGTTGCGGCGAGCGGGGGCTACTCTTCCTTGCGGTGCATGGCTTTCTCATTGCAATGACTTCTCTTGTTGTGGAGCACGGGCTCTAGGCGCGCGGGTTTCAGTAGTTGTGGCTCGAGGGCTCTAGAGCTCAGGCTCAGTAGTTGTGGCGCACAGGCTTAGTTGCTCCGCGGCATGTGGGATCTTCCCGGACCAGGGCTCCAACCCGTGTCCCCTGCACTGGCAGGCGGATTCTTAACCACTGCGCCACCAGGGAGGCCCCTCGGAGCCTCGGCTTTGTCATCAGTGAAATGTGCAAGAGGATAGAATGCCAGCCGCGTAGTTGTTGGGAGGATCCACGAGCTAATGAGATGGGAACACTGGGTACAGTGCCAGCACATAGCAGGGACTCAAGGGAGTTGGTCCCCTTCCTCTCTTTTCCCTCTCTGCCCCTCCGCTGCCCCTATGGCTTTGCAGGTGCTATTCCTTCTGCCGCGAAGGCCCTTCGCCAATCATCCTGGTCCTTCCAGATCCTGAGCACGCCCCTGCCCTGGGACCCCTCCTCACCCGCTCAGTCCAGGCACAGTTGACACTCCTCCTCAGGTCCCCCAGGACTGAGTTCGCGCCTGACACCCATGCAGTGTGACTGTGGTTTCTGTTCCAAGCCAAGGGTCAGCACATTTCTTGGGGGCAGAAAATATTTGTATTGATTTCTAGAGTCTTAAACAGGTCCTAGTACATAGCTGATGCAGAATGAATGAATGAATGAATGAACGCCTAGCTAGCTGGTCTGAGCAGAATCAAGGAACGTTTCTGGAAGGTTTTAGTAATAAGAGAATGTACACCTCAAAGGCTGAGCCCTGCTAACACCTTCAAAAAACTCCCCATCGTGTTGGTGAAAGGCTGTTGCCTTTTCCCGAAATGCCACCTTTCTCTCGGATCCTCAGAACATGGATGCTTATTCTCAGTTTTCAGTTGCCGTTTGTCACACAGCAGGTTGGAGGAAGGTGCCTGGTCCAGACCATCCTTCTGATCCTTGGTCCCTGGGCTGGTGGGTCCTGGCCCATCCCATGGCCGCCACTGGTGCCCATGGCACACTCCCCAGTGCCCCTGATGATCAGTGTCCTTTGCAGAGTGGGAAGGCTATGGAAGTGACCTCCATATTGGTGACTTGGTCTATTTCCACATTTTTGAGGCCTCTCACTTGAGACTGAAATGCCCAGATGGGGAGGTGAAGTGACTCAGAAGAGAAAAGGATAAGAAGCACCTAGAGGCCAGATCCCACCCAAGTGGAGGCAAGCAGGGAAGGAGAGCAGCCTGAACCTCTTACACTGGAGTTGCGGTCTTGATGGGGACCAGTTGGAACTGGTGTGCTGAACTGGGGGATGGGGAATTGGTACACTTCCACAGAGAGGACAGGATCAGCACCCAACTCACATAAGCATATGTTTAAAAACTAAAAGGTGAAGGAACCGGACTCAGAATGGTTATAGAATACAAATAGAATGAATAGATGAATGAATGGTGGGTGAGTGGTAGGTGGATGGATGGATACATGGGTGGGTGGTGGTTGGCTGGGTGATGGCTAGATGACTGGATGAGTTGATGGATGAATAGATGGGTAGATAAATGGATGGATGGATGTGTGGAAGGGTGGATGGGTGGATGGATGGATGGTGGATAGATGAGTGGGTGGGTGGATGGGTGAAGGGATGGATGCGTAAATGGGAAGATGGATGCGTAAATGGGTTTATGCAGGGGTGGGTAGGGGAGTGGATAGGTGGATGGATGGATAGATGGAAGATGGGTGGATGGATGAGTAGATGGATGAGTGGGCGGATGAACGGATGGATGGGTGGTGGATGGAGATGTAGATGGGAAGATGGACCAGTGAATGGGTTCATGGATGGGTGGGTGGGTAAGCACATAAGTAGATGGATAGATGGATGGATAGACGGGAAGATGGATGAATGAGTGGGTAGGTGGGTGAGTGGGTGGATGGGCAGATGGTGGCTGGGTGGAGGGACCAGCAGATGATAGGACAGGAAGATGGATAGGGCGCAGGATAGGTGGATGGGTGAGTGGGTGGATAGAGGTAGCGCTGGTATAGAGCAAAGAGCAAACTGGTTGAGGGTTAGGGAATCTTGTCTTTGCCCTGATTCTCACCCTTATGCCCTATGGGCCTTGTGGTAGTCGTCTGACCTTCTTGGACATCAGCTTCCTTATCTGCCTAAAAGGGCAATAGTCCCCGCCCCCACCCACTACCCAGGGATCAGAAAAGATCCCTGGGCTGTGAGTACCCCCCTGGCACCATGGCCTCTCCAACCCTCCTGACCAATCTCACCCTGCCCACGTGCCTGTCCTGTGCTGACCTTCCTCTTTCCCGTGCCCAGGGAACTTCTGTGCAGTTTCCATCAACGCTTTCTAATAGAGGTCAAGGGAATTCTGTTCACAGCCGAGTCCAGCATGGGTAACACCCAGAGCCCTGAGTCTGGTCGAGCCTGGCTGATACGCACTAGGGTTAAGAGGCCATCTCTGGGATCAAGAAGTGGCAGCTCTGGCATTCAGTGCGGTGGGACCTGAGGCAAGTCAACACCCCTCTCTGAGCCTCACTTTCCCCACCTGAAAACAGGGTTAGCAGAAGCCACCCAAGGAGGGTGCCTAAGAGGCCCCACGACACAACACATGCAGGTGCTCAGCCCAGCACGGGGCCCAGGGCTGGGCTCGGAGAGGCATAGCTGCCCTTGCTGCTATCTTCACCAGAACCAAATGCTGGCCCGAAGGGCTTGCTGTAGAATGAGCATCCCATGGGCGAAGGTCTGGCTGCACGCAGGCTTGTGGAACGGGGAAGTTCCCGGGAGTCAAGACCCCCTGGTACAGGCAGGCTCACAGCCACTGTAGCCAGCTCGGATGTGGCGAGCACAGTCACACTGCATGGGTGTCAGGCGCGAACTCAGTCCTGGGGGACCTGAGGAGGAGTGTCAACTATGCCTGGACTGAGCGGGTGAGGAGGGGTCCCAGTGCAGGGGCATGCTCAGGATCTGGAAGGACCAGGATGATTGAAGAAGGGCCTTCGCGGCAGAAGGAATAGCACCTGCAAAGCCATAGGGGCAGCGGAGGGGCAGAAAGGGGAAAGAGAGGAAGGGGACCGACTCCCTTGAATCCCTACTATGTGCTGGCACCGTACCCACAACTCTGTGTGGCGGCTTTGTGGCTTCACATGTACCTCATTCTGGACAACCCACAGCCTGGCGCTTCCCGTTACCAGCTGGGTGACCCTGGGCAAGCGACCTCCCCTCTCTGCGTCTTGTTTTCCTCACGTGTAAAAGGTGGGCTTCGGAGTTACCGGTGTGCTTTCTCATTTGCCTCCCAGCAAGGGGGTGGGGCCAGCACCCTTCACCGCTGGAGACGCAAATGCTGGGGTCCAAAGAGGTTCTAGATTGACTTCAGTGCGGTGCTAGGATAAGAATGCAGCCCCCTCCCGAGCGCCCAACCTGCCCTAAGTATTCTAGCTGAAGCCTTGAGCTGAACTTTGGGCTCTGGGGCCCCCATCCCTCCTGTTACTGCTACTCCCTGCCAATGCCTGGCATTTCCCGGCCGGTGGTGGAGTCCTTGCTGTGAGCTGGCGGGGGCGCGGGGGGGTGGGGCTCTCCTTGCCATGGAGCCTTGAGAGACTTCCCCCCTGGGCACCCCCCAACACCCGCAGACCCAAGGGGCACCCACAGAGTCCATGGGAGTTTGGGCAGCCCAAGTGACATGGTTGTTGGGTCAGCGCCCCCTCAGACCTGAGTGACCTGGGCTTGGGAGAGGTGCTGGGGGACAGGAATGGGGACCCAGGGCCCCTGGGGGTGGCAGCAGTGCAAGGTCCCAGCCCCCACCAGCCCTAGGGTCCCTCCTCCCCTTCACCAACTGCTGCAGACTCTGGTTAAAATGGCATGCCACCATCTGTCATCCTTCCCCCACTCCATGGGCTGGCTGTGACTCTGACTCAGGGACTTCCTTGCCTGTAAACAGGAGGCAGGCAGGTCCCCAGGGCCAGGGGGGTGATGGGCCTGATGCTGGCCCAGGGCTGCTGGGCTGGGGAGGAGCCCGTGGGTGGGCGGGCAGGATACCAGGTACCAGGAGGTCTCCAAGCCCTCCCGCAGTGGTGCCCCTACTCCCCAGGGGTCCCTCGGTGACCCTGTCTCCCACCTGCACCCACCCCCTTCCCTGAGCTCCTCCAGCTCCCTGGATCGCTCACATCCTCCCCGCCTTGCTTCTGCTGTGTTTAGAGAATTTCAAATCAATACCTGGGTCTGAGAGCGTTGATGGACCCTCCCTAACGAGGGTTGCCTCCCTGGGCAGCCTGCATCCCGCCCCAGGCATCTTTGCTTTACAACCAGGAAAACGGAGGCCAGAAAGCAGGGCAGTGGGAGAGCTGGGGGTGAACCAGGACTCACCCCGGCCCTGGCCCTGGCTTCAGCTTTGCCTCGCAGTCAGAAGCAGCAAGGAGGAGGGAGGGAGGGGTGACACAGAGGTGAAAGGCTCTGAAACTGTAAACAAGCCTCCTGGCCTTACTTTTCCCATCTGGGGAATGGGGGAGTCAAGGCTTCTCGGAAAGAGTATCTTTTGAGCCAGAGAGCACACGGGGACTTGTTCTTATCTCCTAAAGCCCGGCAACTTGGGAGGGGTAGCACTGCGGGTGGGGGCGGTGAAGGGGATTCCTTCTGGGAAAGAATCAGCTCGGGTCAGCCCCCTCCACGGTCCTCCCCCGCCCCAGTTCTGCAGCTTCTCCCTCCCCCCACCACAGGGCTGCCAGCTGCCCCCTCCCCTCCCCGCCTTCTGACTGCCAGCTCCTCCCCGCAAAGCCCCCAGACCCCAGCTGCAGTGTTTTTACAGCTTTGACCAGCCGCTCAGCCCCTCTCCTCTCCCTCCCCCTCCTCCTCCCTCCGCCTCCATCTCTCCCCCTCTCTCTCATCCATCCTCTCCCCCTCCTCCCCTTCATCTTTCTCCCTCTGTTCTCCCCTCTCCATCCTCTCCCCCCTCCTCCCCTCCGCCTCCCCCTTCCTCCCTCCTCCTTCCCCCCTCCCTCTATCCTCTCTCCCCCCCCCCCCCCTTCCTCCCTCCCGAGCTCTCCCTCCCTCTCTCTCTCCGGGGGAAGAAAGGTCACCGTGCAGCTGATTACTCAGAGCTCAGTTGCTGTAGCAACCGGCGGGGGAAGTGGGACAGGCTGTCTTTGAGGACGCGTGAGGTCGGCCGCGGGCGGCTGGAGCCGGCGCGGGCCTCTGTGCTCCTGCGAGCGGGAAGCTGCTGGCAGCCCGGCTCCTCGGCCGCCGCGGGCCCGGCTCCGGGGTTTTTTAATGAAGAATTCCTGCTCCCCTCTCGCACCCCTCCCCGCCTCCTTCCCGCCTCCCTGGGGTCTGGAAGGAGAGGTTCGCCCCCTCCTCGGTTTGGCTGCTTTTCTCTGGTCGTCTGGTCTCCGTCTCTCCCCCTCTGCCAGGTTCTGATGGCTTCTTTCCTTCTCGTTCTGTCCCAGAGCTCAAAGGCACAAGCCCCTTCCCCGCACACGCGCGCGCATGGACGCGAGAGCGCGCGCACACACACTCCCGACCACTCTCCTCTCTCACCAGCTGGGTAAGAAGACCAGTGAAACCCTCAGCATCTCCATCCCCAGCCTTTGTCATGGACCTGGGAGGCTCCAGGCTTCCTCAGCACAGCCAGAGACAAGAACCCACGGAGGATCTGGCCCGCTGCTCCCTGGGCACGGCGGCATCCGCCTGGCACCCACTGTGTGCCCAGCTCTGCCCTCCAGGAGCTGGGGCGGGGGCTGGGGGAGGCAGCGCTCTGCTCAGAAAGGAAGCCGGACCCGTGGGGGGGAGGGGGGATTGCGTCCCAGCCCCCTGCTGTGGTTTGGTCCTTCTCCTGTAGCTCAGAAGCTCAGGGCGCAAGACCTGCTGTGACAGAGGGTCCTGGAGGTGAGGGACGCAGGCTCTGTAGTGGGCTGGGCCTGGGTGCCAGTCCCCACCCTCCTCTGGGACCCTCCTCCACTGTTAGTGGGAATGTAAAGTGGTTCAACCACTTTGGAAAACATTTGGCAGCTTTTTCAAAAGTGAAGCATACACCTTCCATATGGTCAGGCCATTCGCCTCCTAGGCATTTATCCCAGAGAAATGCAAACTTAGGTCCATGCAGGCTTGGACACGAATGTTCATAGCAGCTGCACTTGTAACAGGCAAAACTGGAACCAACCCAAATGTCCATCAGCAAAAGACTGGCTCCGCAGGTCCTGGGCATCCCTACGATGGGACAGGACTCCGTAAACAATAAGAAGAAATGAACTGCCGATACTGCAGCAACATGGAAGAAACTCAAGGTCATGATGCTGAGTGAGAGGAGCCAGGAGACAAAGAGTGCATGCTGTGCATACGTTTCTAGTACATTCTAGAAAGTGCCAACTAACCTATAGTGACAAAGCAGCTCAGTGGTTGCCGGGGGACACTGGGTGCTAGGAGGTCCCACGAAAAGTCACAAGAAAAGTTTTGGAGGGGGGTGGATGTGTTCACTGTCTTGATGGTAGTGACGGTTTTATGGGTGTATACATATGCCGAAATGCAATTTGTTTTTTTGGCCATGCCACGCGGCTTGCAGGATCTCAGTTCCCCAACCAGGGATTGAACCTGGGCCACAGCAGGGAAAGCCCGGCATCCTAACCACTGGGCCACCGGGGAACTCCCCGAAATGCAGTTTAAATGTGTGCAGTTATTGTATGTCCATTATACCTCAATAAATTGAAAAAATTTCCTGCTCTGCCACTCACTGGCTGAGTGACCTTGGGTGGGTCACCTCACTTCTCCAAGCCTCAATTATGAAAATGGAATAATGATAGTGGTAACCTCACGGGATGGTTATGAGGATTCAATTACATAATGTTAGCTCATCACTCAGCTCCATCCCAACCAAACCAAGGGACCCCCATCCAGGGCAGAGAGGAACAGCACTGGGGGACCTGCCTGAAGTTCCCCGTTTTGGTTTGTCCCCCGCTCACTCACTCATGCCTTGGCAATGAGAAGGGGAGCCCCTGACCCACGCTGGGCCTGGCCACCTCCTGGGTAAACAAGGGAGAAACCAGCCCTAACCCCATCCTCATGGGTACATAGTCTGGGGCAGTTGCAACACGAGGAAGAGAGGTCCAGGCACTTGCAAAGGCCCTGTGGCTGGTGGGAGCCCTGTCTGTCCCAGAAGCTGAAATGCAGGCAGCAAGAGGTGCACTGACAGGCCCCATCATGTGACCTCTTGCAGGCCCTGCCAAGGAGTTTGCAAGCCTCCTGAGGGCTGCCACGCTCCTGTGTGTGGTTTGTAGGGGACTGTAGTGTTGGCTCCACCTCCGTGCAAATTCCAGCTCTCAGCTCACCTCCACTTTCTCGAAGCCTCAAATTCCCCATCTGGCAAATGGGGGTGATGATCCCTTACGGGACCTGGCCCAGTGCTCAGTGGTTAGGCGTCTGGGTTGTGTCTGACTCTTTTGTCAGGTTTGCCACACTGTGTTCTAATTCGTGGACTCTGGATAGCTTGCCTGGCCCAACTGTGGGCTCCTGGGGGCTGCATTTGCAGCCTCTTCCCCTCCTCCCCTCTGTGCCTGGCACAGAGCAGGCACCCAATAAATATCTCAGGATGTGAATAATCAAGGCATCCACGCAGGATAGAGGGTCCACGCTCTGGCTGAAAGACAGACTACTTCTGTGGGTGGGCACATGTGGCTCCCAGCAAGTTCTCAAAAGGTATTAAGTTGAGACTACCTTACCCTTCACCCTCAGCCTTGGTCTGAGGACTTCTCTCAAGCTGAGAGTAAGCGTGGGGACAGTTTTCTTGGGGTTCCGAGCTATGGTTAGTTTTGGCCCTTCGACTGCGAATGACTTTGACCAGCCAGGTCATCCCCTTTACTCACTTGAGGAGGCCCTGGAGAGGACGAAGTTCTGAACACCCACCCCAACCCTGGACCAGCTGCCCCGACCATAAAGGGGGATGGAGTTGACGTGAGAGATTCCCACCAGGCATCTCATGCCCAGAGAGGGGGCAGGCCTGGGCCAGGTGCACAGGGAGGCCATGCCAGAGCCTGCCTTGGACTCACCGTCCAGTGCTCTTCCCACAGGGCTGGGCCAGGCTGCAGGCTAGCTGCCCGATTCCTTTTTTGCCACCGAGGCTCACACCAGAGCTTCCCAGATTTGCACCAGGGCGGGGGTAGTAAAGCATTATGTTGAGACCCTCACAGAGTTTGCCAGGAAGGCGGGCTCTGGCCTCTGAGTGGCTCACGTTTCCACCACCCCTTTCAAAGCTCCTGACCCCCTGCGCCTGCCCTAGGAGCTGCGGGAGAGCCAGGGCCAGAGGGAGCCTGAAGCCACAGTCCCGACACCACGGAGCCTCCCAGGCTCTCCCTTGACTTGGCCGAGCGGTGCACCCCCCCCACCCCACCCCCAGCCCCAATGGCTATGGTCTCAGAGAGAAGCTTAATGGAGAAAATCTCACCAAGTACCACTAGCCTTGGCCTCAGAGGCTAACCCAAACCCCCCCATGCCCTGTGACCACGGCCACATCACTGTCTCTCCCTCTCTGACCCACCTCTTCCGAAAGCTGGGCCTGCATCACTCACCTGCAGGGTGCTGGTACCACAAACACCCCGAAAAGCAGTCATTACTATTAAGAAGCCCATTTTCTGGAGAAAGAACCGAGGCCTGCGGGGTCTAGGTGAAGTGCCCAAAGCCAGCCAGGTGGTGACTGATGATACGTACAGCCAGAATCCGGGGTTCCCACCCCAGCTCCGTTATGACTGTGTGACCTTGAGCAAGTCACGGCACCCCCTCAGAGCCTCAGTTTCCTCATCTGTGACCTGGGGATGATAAAGGGACAGAATGAGCTCGAGCAAAGGTGTCTCTCGGCACAGAGCACGACACCGTCACCAGTATGATTGTCTGTGGGCAGAGCCCTCCCAGTGCCCTCCAGCTGCTCTTCCATTTGTGGCAGTGGCTCAGGGTCTTCCATGGGACCATGTTGGGGCCCTGGAGATGGGAGGTTACATTTGCTGTGACAATGGCTCCAGGAGCTGCCTCCTTCTCTCGCCGGCACACATACCCCAGAGGCCTGAGCACGACCCACCAATCCTCCCAGCCTGCCCTTGAACGTTCTCCCAGGCACCTACTGTGTGTGGGCATAGAGAGGCCCTGAAGAGGAGGACCTGTCCAGTGTGGTCAGGCGTGTGATGGGGGAGGGGGCAGGGTCTAGGGATGCCTTAGGAGAAGAGAGCTAACCTGAAACCCAAAGCTGGAGTAGCAGTCAGCCAGGCAGAGGCTGTGGGGGTGCTCCCGGCAAAGGACACATAGCACGTGCAAAGGCCCAGGGGGCGAGAATGAAACAGAGCTAATTCAAACAATTTAAAAATATTCAGTTTCAGAAGCCGAGAGCTACGGAAAGTATCACTGAAGGATGGAGGTAGAGAGGTCAGCCTGGGTTGGGCCATTCCCGGGCTTATGTTAGTTTCAATGTTATACTGAGGGTAATGGGGAGCCATGGAAGGTTTTAGGCAGAGGAGTGACACATTCAGAAGAAACTTCCAGAAAGATTGCTCTGGCTGCCCCGAGCAGAAGGGACTGCAGGGACAAAGGGAGAAGCAGGGAGACCAGCGGGGTGGCTGCTGCAGATGTCCAGGCAAGAAATAATGGGGGGCCGGACGGGAGCAGCAGAGGGAGGGGCAGAGCAGACTGACGGGAAGGACCTAAAGGGTAGATTTGCTGGACAAGGGGATGAGAGAGGAGGGGGAAGAGGGTGGACCGTGGGGTGGATGGCGGGGTCGTCTCTGAGGCCACGCGGAGAAGCAGGCAGGGTGGTATCTTCAGCGCCCGGGGTCCCACAGCGCCGGCTGCCTCATGGTACAGCCCTGACCCTAAGACCGCCCTCCTCGGCCCCCAGGGGAGCCGTCCTCATGGAAACCAGGGGTCTCTGGCAGGGAGAGGGCCTCATGGGTAAACAGCCGGCAGTCGTGGGGGCCGATCCCAGGGTACGGGGGGCACCACCTGCAGCCAGCAGAGCATCCAAACCTCAGCTTCCCAGGATGAGGCTTCCAGGGCAAAGCAGAGTGAGGAGGGTCTGGCTCCAACCCTGGCGGATGTTCCCTCTGCCTCCGGTTTCCTCCTCTCTGAGACAGACAGATGCAGATGGACAGACTGGCCGCCGGCCCCTGAGGGCCCGGATGGCTGGGCAAACACTGCACGGGGCCTCCACTGACCACAAAGAACAAGGACATGGGGTGGGGCTGTGGGTCCCAGGGAGCCTGTCGTCTGGGGGTCGCCCCACTTATGGGGGGAGTTTCTCACCCCAACTTCAGGCCCCTCTCTGTCCCAAGTGCTGAAAAGTGAAGTTCCCAAAACTCAGGGTCCTCCCTGACCCCCACACCAGTCATAAGCAAGTCCTGTTGGCTCTGTCACCACATCTGTCCCCTGTCCCTCCCCACAGCTACCCCGAGGTCCAACCTCTCCATCCACCCCCCGGAGAGGCACACCAGCTTCCTCAGGGCCTCCCTGCCTCCGCCTCCCCCTTCCCGGGGCCTCCCGCTAAGTGCAGCCCCAGGGAAGCCCACAGTGCCTTCAAAGACAAGTCTGGGTTCATGTCTGACCCCCAGTGGCTTCGCATTGTACCCAGAAGGGCATCAGACTCCGTGCCCACAGCACCAGCCCACGCACGACTCTGCCTCGGTCCCCATCTTCCTTGGTCCCTATCTTCCAGTCCCTCCTCCATCTCACACACAGGCTGCCCTCCTCCCCTCCTCCAGGCCTTTACACTTGCCGTTCCTGATACTCGGAGACCCTCTCCCCAGGCCTTCCGGGCCTCCTCATATTGATCCTTCCGGCCTTAGCCCGCAGGTCATCTCCTCAGGGAGGCACCGGCCCAACCGCATTCACTCCACTGCTTTCCTCCCCGTCAGCACAGATGCACAGCGCGTAGCGAGCCTGACCTACCCCGTTTGCGTGCTGTCCGTGTGTGTCCTCGGCTGCCCTGCTGGAAGCTCCCTGTGGAGAGACACTGGGCTCACCTGCGTACCCTGTTGCCCACGTGGTATCTGAGTGAACGAATGAGTGAGCGTGTGAATGAGTGAGCGTGTGAATGAATACGTGAATGAGTACATGAATGGATGGACGGATGGACGGATGGATGGAACGGCCGCCTCTGCGTTGGGGGAAGAAAAGGTGGTGGCCCAGGGCTGTGAAGATACTGCCCTGCCCGCTTCTCCCCCGCCCCTGCCGTGGCCTGTTTCAGAGATGACCCCACCATCCCCCCCACTGTCCGCCCTCTTCCCCTTCCTCCCTCATTCTGGAGGCCCCAGGAGGGGGTGGGGCAGAAAGGAGGCGTCTCTCTGAATCCACACAGCTGCCTCTGAAGGGCCTCCCCTGGAGGTGGGCCTCCACCTGCCTTCCTGACCCTCTCCCACCCTCCCACCCGGCCAGCCACCCGCTGGAACTACTGAAGCCAGAGCACAGAAAGGGCGGGCCCCCCACCTTGTGCAGCAGAAGTGAGTCTAGGGTCCTTAGGCCTGGAGCAGCCCACCCCCCATTCCTTCACCAGGAGGTGGAACAGTGTGGTGCCTGAACTCAGGCAAACAAGGTTCAGAACCCAGCTCTGCCATCGTCAAGCCGCAGGGCCCTGGGCAAGCTTCTTCATCTCTCCGTGCCTCCATCTTCTTGTCTATAAAATGGGGAGAATAACCGTACCTCCCTCACAGGGCCAGAGTGAGGAGTCCGCAGATTCCTGCCTGGCACAAACAGTTGAGCTGGTGTGCACAGCGTGTGGTAAGTGCTCAGTAAATGGCAGCCCCTCGACAACATCAGCCCCCCTCGACAGCATCAGCCGAGCTCCTGCCCTGAGCCAGGCCTGGGAAGTCGTGCCAGGTGAAGGGCAGAGGCCTGTGTTTGGAGGCCAAGGCCCTGTTTTCTTTCTGACCGACAAGGCACACCCATCTCCCTTCAGAATCCCCTTGGTGTGGGATGGGCGGTCATCCCTTGGGGTGGGAGCTCCGTGAGGGCAGGGACCACGCCTGTCTTTTTCACTTTGTGGGCCCCGCACAGGCCTGGAGCCTGTGAACAAATGCTGAATGCTGAATGAGTGAGTGAATGAATGAGGCCAGAATCCATCTGTCTCCCAAGGCAGCATCCCAAGAGAAGCCCACGTTGGCTCCAACCTCTGTGGGGTCACCAGCCCAACGGCGGAGGTTGCCAGTATTGCCAACGGTTCGGAGGCTTCTAAGAGTCTCTTGACAAAAGGATCAAAGGAAGCAGATGACAGGAGGGCAGGAAATGGCTGCTGGTGGGTTGGGGATGCAGAGGCACCCCAGGCCGGGATGAAAGAGGCACAGGAAAAGGACACAGATGGACCAGCCATGGGGTGGGGGTGGGGGGATGACAGGATGTGGACAGAGGGGCTCAGCCACTTCCCTTTGCACAGAGGATGAACTTGATGGTTTTCTCCTCCGTGCAGGACCCTCCTTTCTGCCCCCAACCAGCAGCATCCAGCCCTGGGCCTGGCACCCAGAGAATACCCAGAAAATGTTTGCTGAATCACCTTGTGCATGTATGCATGAATGATTGAATGAATGAATGAATGAAAGTTTTTGTCAGCTCTTCCTGAGCTTTCCAGTGGTCAAGGAGAGTGGGTCAGTCCAGGGAATTTTGACATAAAAGTGCAGAGCAAACCCCTTGTTGTTTCAAGGAGGACATTAACAATAGTTATGACTAGCCAATATTTTATAATAACTATAAATGGAGTATAACTTTTAAAAATTGTGAGTTGCTCTACTGGACACCTGTCACTTATATAATGTTGTACATCAACTACACTTCAAGAAAAAAAGAAAAAACAAACAAACAATAGCTATTATTCCAGCCAGAGCTTACTAAGCAGTTACTATGTGTTAGGAGCTCAGTATCTCTGCATTATTTCCCCATGATCTCAGTGACTCCTTTTGCCATACTCTATGAAGCGTTGTTAGTTTCCAGATGAGGAAACTGAAACTCCAGAAGAAGCAGGGAGGAGGTGGGAGTGGAAAAAATAAAAAAGACGCAGGGGTTTCCCTGGTGGCGCAGTGGTTGGGAGTCTGCCTGCCAATGCAGGGGACACGGGTTCGAGCCCTGGTCTGGGAAGATCCCACATGCCGCGGAGCAACTGGGCCCGTGAGCCACAATTACTGAGCCTGCGCATCTGGAGCCTGTGCTCCGCAACGGGAGAGGCCGCGACAGTGAGAGGCCCGCGCACCGCGATGAAGAGTGGCCCCCGCTCGCCGCAACTAGAGAAAGCCCTCACACAGAAACGAAGACCCAACACAGCCAAGGATAAAAAAAAAAAAAAAAAAAAAGACGCAGGATCTTGTTCTGAGCCACCAGCAAGTCAGTGACAGAGCTGAAATTAAAATTAGTCTTTCAAAGTCTCTGAACTCTGCTCTTTATTTATTTATTTATTTATTTATTTATTTATTTATGGCTGCGTTGGGTCTTTGTTGCTGCAGGCGGGCTTTCTCTAGTTGCGGTGAGCCGGAGCTACTCCTTGTTGCAGTGCGCGGGCTTCTCATTGCGGTGGCTTCTCTTGTTGCGGAGCGCGGGCTTTAGGTATGCAGGCTTCAGTAGTTGTGGCATGCAGCCTCAGTACTTGTGGCACATGGGCTTAGTTGCTCCATAGCATGTGGGATCTTCCCGGACCAGGGATCGAACCTGTGTCCCCTGCATTGGCAGGTGGATTCTTAACCACTGTGCCACCAGGGAAGTCCCTGAACTCTGCTCTTAAATACACATTCTTAGGCTGACAGCAAAACGCCCTCTTCGCTCATCCAACCATTCATTCATTTATTCATTCACTCATTCCGCAAGCAATTACTAGACTCCTCACCATGCTGCCACACCCTGTGCTGGGCACTAGGGCTATGCCAATGAATGAAATAGGCACAGTTCCTGCTGGCTCAGGACTCCTCGTCTGGAGGGCAGTGCTTCACCCAACAATGAATTCATCATGATTTGGAAAGTGCTGGGAAGGAGAAAGCTGGAATGCAATGCAAAGCCAGCTGACACGCAGGGGACCTGCCCAATCTGGGGGCCTCGGAAAACGCTTAGCGTGCAGACTGAGGGATGGGAGGGCACCGCCAGCAGGGAGGTGTGGACAGGTGGGGGGGCAGGCAAAGTGTGGAACGGATGGAAGAAAATAATAGTCATAATCCTGGTCTGAGTAGGCACCATTCATTGAGCTCCTCCTCTCCACAAGCACCTTGCATGGATTATTTTATAAATCTTTAACAGTAAGATGGAGAGACGGGTGCCCTTCTCATCCCCACTGTGATTGGAGAGATCGGCTCACGCAGCTGCTAAGAGGCAGAGCATGATCTATCTGATCTGGGGCTCTCAGCTCCTGAGCGTGAACCCAGCCTCTGCAGAACAGAGCCTCCTGATCCATGGCTGGGGGCGAGCTGGACCCGCGGGGGCATAGTGCCCACCGGAGGTCGTGCTCCTCCTCCTGTGTCGCCTACTAGCCCTCCTTGGGCTGAGAAGGGCTTCGTGTCCAGAGGGCAGTATTTAGGGAGGAAATGTCTCTAAGCTCAAACCAGCCAGCGCCGCATTCGGAGGGTGTGGAACGAAGACACCTGCCAGGTCTTCTGCCCAGGCTTTCAGAGCCTGAGCGCTGCAAGGTGGACCCCGGCCTCGAGCCGTGGGCTGGTAGAGGTTGCCATGCTCCGTTGAGGCAGCCGTGCAGCAGAGCTGCAAGGCCCCCAATGTCACCCATCTCTCCATGTCCCCAAGCCCTGAAGACAAGGCCACTTTCCTGTTCTTTCTTTGAAAGGAAAGAGGAGGCCTGAGATCCTCCCCAGCCTGGGCTGTGGGTCCTGAGGGGCTGGGTGGAGGATTGCTGTCTCTCAGTGCTTCTCTCCATCACCTAGAGGATGCAGGGCATGGCATGGAGGCCCCCACGAAGCAGCCAGAGCAGTTCCAGGGCTTGGTTCTCAGCGGGTCTCTGTATCCCTTGGGAAAGTGCAAAGCACTCACCTGTGACACCAGTGATAACAGCGCACATTTCCTGAGCACCAGCCACATACCTGGCCCTGTGCTGAGTGCTTCCCCCAGAGTACCTCCCTGAATCCTACGTGGCAGAGGCTGCTGGCTGCTGCCCAGTATCCATTCTGCCATCTCCCCGTTAGTAACAGAACACCCTCTCCCGGGTTTTACTGAGGCACAGGGCTGCCAGGCTAAATACTACATTTCCCAGTCTCCCTTGCAGCTAGTCATGGTCATGTGATCAGTTATGGCCAATGGGATACAAGAGAGGTGATCTATGCACTGTCCAGCTCTCCCTTAAAAGGGAGGAGCGGTCTCCACCTCCTGGGTCCCCCCCAACACACACAGGAAAGAATGGGAAGGGGGAGGTGGTGGCCATCTTCCACCTTGTGGATGGAGGCAATCCCCGATGGGATGGAAGAGACAGAGAGAGCCCAGACCCTGGACTGGCTCCCAGCACAGAGCCCCCCTAGATTGACATGTGAAGGAAATCGGCTCCTCTCTCCTTTAGCTGCTGTTCCCTGGGTTCTGCTAGAGCAGCCGGGCTGCATCCTAACAGGAGACACGGAGGGTCCCAGAGGGAGGGCCACGTCTGCTGGAGAGTGGTGAAGCCGAGACCTGAACTCAGGACAGGAAAGGGTTGACCCGGAGCCTGCGCTCAAAGCTACTGGGCTGGACATATTGCTGCACATAGCAGGTGCTCAGTACATGATTTTCAGGCAGATAGATGAATAAATGAATGGGGTGCTTTCTAGGGAGAATCTAACACTGGAAGAACTGATTGCTCTGGGCCCTAAATACTGGTCAGTTTCCCTGATAGGAGCCTCAGCACTTACTTCTAATCTCTATGCCCAAAGATGGTCATGGTGGCATTGTCCTCCAGTTTATAAAGAGCTGCTTCACATTCACTGTCACCTTTAACCGTGACCCCCTCCTGTGAGGTCAGCGGGGAAGCATCGTTATTATCCCCATTACAGGTGAGCAGACAATCCCCGCACATGTCACCTGCACATAGTAACCACTTGACACGTGGCAGGTCTTCTCATTCCTTTAACAATGTTTTCTTATTAATATGCTACCACTAATAACTTCTAAAATATCACTTTTAAAGAGGAGTAGGATGTGGGAGTGCATAGGAGAAGCCCACGTGGAGGATTGAGACGTCTCTTCCTCTCTTCGATACCCGTTTCCCCTGGTATAAAATGAGGGAATTGGAGGAGATGGTCCCCTCTCCCTATTCCCATGCCAGTTTCTGCTGCTGTGTACCCCTGGGGTTGGGAGTGGCCAGGGTCCCTGGCCACTGAGGGCAGAAGCAGCCCCACAGATGGAGGGCAGCATGCTTCTTCTTGGACCTCTGCTGGCATTTCCCAGCTCACTTCCTGAGCCTGGCTCTGAGTCCTGGGTCACATGTCAGCTCTCAGTGTCCTCATCTGTAAAATGGGAATGATAGTAAAAGTAAGGACATTGCTTGTATGACTGTCATGTCAATTATACAGGTTTATATATAAAGTGCTTAGCATAGAGTCTGTCTCAGTAAGTGCTCAGTTCATGCTATGGGTATTACGGTTATTGATTGTCAGTTATCACTACTATTATTATTAATCACTATCATGAAGAGCTAATGAGCATTTACAGATGACTGCAAGAGAAAGTAGCACACCTTAATGTCAAAGAAATGGCAGCTCTGCTGGAAGGCCAAGGGCTGGGGGCTTGGTTCCGTGCCCCTGGGTGCCCCTCCAGGGTCTGTGGGTTCCCAGTCTGGGCACCTTAACCTGTGGCTACCTTCTCTCTCTGTTAATTTTTCCCATCTGCCCCGCTTGGGCAGGTCAGTTATGTTAAGAATGGAAATTCCCAAAGTCTCAACATTGAAAAAGATCTCAAGGTTGCCTCAGCCAATCCTTTTCCTGAGTCATGGCTCTGTACATACACACAGACATATGCCCTACTTGTCCTTGAATACCTCTGCAGGTGGGGCACTCACTACCTACAAGTCTGCCCTGACAATTAGACAGTTTATCTTGTGAGACAAAACAGACCCCTCTGGGTGACCTCCCTTAGTTCTGCCTTCTGGGTCTTCCCAGAATAAGTCCACACCCTCTGCCCCAACTAGCTCCTCAGGCACCAGGAACAGAGGCCATTAAATCAGCTCCTCCCCACCTGACACCTCCTCAGTGCCTTGATCACCCTACTGGAGCAGGAGAGGGTTAGGCTGCGTTTGCACAGAGCACTGGCCCGGGGGTGCGGGGGGTGGGGGTGGGGAATCACATGATACAGTCCTGCAGATAGCCCAGGGAGCCACGCTGGCCTGCAGTGCCAGCCTGCCTGCCTACCACCAGCCCTGGTTCCCTCCTCTTGCTGGCCTGGCCCTTTCCCTTTTGTACCAGAACTGCAGGCAGAGAAAAGGCAAAGATTTGCCTGAAGCAAATACATCAAATCCTTCTGCAAACACGCATTCCCCAGAACACTGACTCCAAAGAAACCAGGGAGAAGAGGCCTACTTGATTAGATTTCTTTGGGGTCTGTCACCTAATTTTGTTGCACATCTTAGCCTGAGGTCCCTGCAGTGACTGTAGCGTGTTTGATTTCTCCAAGCCATTCATAGGCAGTGTATAAATTCTCATCTAAGGATTTTCTCACGAGACCCTTGTAAATTACTGAGGCCAGTGGTCCTGCAGACGGCTCTCCTATTCCAAACTCCTCGTTCCCCAGTGCTTTGCCCCTCTGCAAGTCACTTGGCCTCCCCTGGCCTCAGTTTCTCCATCTGTAAAATGGGGACAATAATTGTCCCTACTTCTTAGGGCTTTTGTGAGTGTCCAATCAGGTCAACTATCTGAAGCCTCAGATCCAGTCCCAGGCACACAATAGGTCTTTAGTAAGTGTTAGAAACAATTAGCTCTCAGCTGGAAGGTGAGCTTGGTGCACAGGTAAAACTGTCCAGACTTAGGGGAGATGAATCCCCTTTGTGAGAGGAGCTTGGTCGAGACACAGCATTTTGTGCTTTCTGGCCCCTGGGTCAGTGAGTCTCAAACTTTACTGAGCTTGAGATGCACCTGAGGGAGTTTTAAAATGCAGAGTCCCAGGTCCTGTGCTCAGAGAGCCTGATTCAGTAGGTCTGGAGGGACCCAGGAATCTGCAGTTTAACAACCTCTCCTCTGTCCCTAACACCCCATCCCCTCCCTGAGCTGGGAATAGATGTTACCACTAAATTCACTTTGACAGCCTGCACTGTGCAGGGAGCTGGAAATGCTTTGCCGAAGGAGAAGGAACCAGCCCCTGCCCCTGGGAGCTCACCACCTAACAGCGGGTGTTCCTTGGCGTCAGTTGAGAAGCCTGGGTTCTGGAATGAGCAGGTACAGCTGTGGGAATGGAAAGGTTAGAAGAGACCTACTTCCTGGTACTGTGTGGTTGTTGTCACAAGACAGAAAGTCTCCTAGGCTGGAGCCCTGGGGCATGAAGGCCTTGGGACGGAGGGCACGGGCTGGTCTGGAGGCAAAGGCTGCTTTCCCTGACCTTGCCTGGGCTGGACCCATGGTGGGGACAGGTGAGATATGACACAGAGTAGATGAGGCAGTAAGATGGTAAGTGAGTGCACTGAGGCAGTTCAGGGTGTTGCCTGTAGCATAAGACCTGGGCTAGAATCCCAGCTGCTGCTTTCTCTTCAGCTGTGTGACCTTGGGCCAGCGACTTCCCTCTCTTAAGCTTTGTTTCCACCTCTGCGAAGGAATAATTGTGTCCCCCACCTACAGTGGCAGTTTACCAAGAAACTAATGAAGCTTCAGGTTCAGGGACTCTTGTCAAGGCCCCGGGCTTAACCGTGTATTCATAACTTTGCATTATTTTTCTTAAACAGGGTCCCCAAGATTGTAAAAGCTTCAGGCCCCACAAAACCTGGATCTGTCCAGGTCCACCTAATACAGCTGCTGTAAGATTTGGTGAGAAGACAGTAAACCCCTTGGCAAGCCTGAGTCTGAAAACAGAAGCCTCCTTAGCTCTTGAGCCTTGGAAGGAAAACATACTGACACACTGAACAGGGGAGTCTGAGCCCCAAGCCTATTCTGACAGTCCCTTGTCCCCATGGCCTCAGGGCTCCAGACCTTTCCAGCCCAGATGGGAAGCAGGGAGGAGCAGGTTGGAAGGAGAAGGGGGTACATGGGGAAGGGAAGAGGCTTTGGAGGAGGGAAGGACGTGGGGAGCAACGGGATTCCACTGAGGCACATGCAGACCCCTCTAGCTGCCTTATGCACTAGCCTTTGAAGGGCCAGGCTAGTAAGAAGCCTGCCAGAGGTGAGAGCCCTGGGCAGAGGCCTTGGCTTTGACTTGGCTTTGATAAGGACCTTTCAGTGTCTGAAACCAGGGAAAGATGCAGGTTATCCAGGACCCACAGATGGGGACAGGGGAGAGGGAAGGATATTGGGGGCCTTGGCATATTCCCCTCAATGTGAAGAGAGGACCCCCCCCCCACACCCCACTCTGTGCCAGGCCCTGCCCACGTGCCCCATTTTACTGAATCCTCACACGGCCTCCTTCAAGCTCTCATTCTGCTCTTCTCCATCCAGCACATGAGGAAGTGGAGGCTCAGAGAGGGCAAGTCCCTTGCCAAAGGGCACACAGTTGGAGAGAATACGGTACAAACCAGGAACTGGACCCAGCTCTAACTCCAGATTCCTGCCCTTAACCCTCTCCTGCCACAGGGCACACTAGGCTCTGGGCACAGTGGCACGTAGTGGGCTCGCAATAAAGATGGGAATGAATTAAGTAACAAAGGAAAGAATTCACAGGCCGGGCTCTTCCCACGCCACCCACCCCATCCCCAGCCAGCTCTTTCCAACCCAAGCCTCCCGCTCTCCACCCCTCTCCCCAATCTAATTGGGTGGTATCTCAGCTATCTTGCTTCTGCGGATTTCCCCGCGCTCCTCCTGGAGCCCACCCCGAGGCAGCTTTCTCACAACAGGACCCCCAGAGTGGGGACGCCTCCCGACCCCCAAGGCCCAGCGGGAGAGCTGCGACCTCCCGGGGGGTGGTCTCCGCAGCCGCTCTCCCTCTCCCCGGCCTTACCCGCCCCTCCCCTTCCCGGGGCAGCTGAATAATTGATTCGCCCATAAATAATTGATCAGTGTTGCGGGCGCGCCCTCTGCCCCCAGGGTGCGGGGGTTCCCCAGCAGGGTTAGGGGAGCCGGGCTGGGCTGGAGGGACGGGGACCACGGAGCTGAGCGGGTCCGGGGGCGCAGTTTCGCTCTGCGGGCCTTTCTCTTTCTCTCTCGCTCCCTCGCGCCGGCTTTTTCCCTTTTTCTTTTCTCCTTTTTTTCTTTCCTGGAGCGGAGCCCGGCGCCAGGAGTCTGGAACCAGCTTGACAAGCTTTTGAGTTATGGAGGGGGGAGGGGAGGGGAGGGAGCGGGCGGGCGGCGCTGGGAGGGGAGGGGGGCGCCACAGCGGGTGGGGGCGGGGCGGTGGGCTCCGGCGGGCAAGGGCGCGCGCACCCCCATTGGGAGACCCTCCCCGACTTTGGGCGAAGGTTGTTAGAGGGTCTGATGGTGGCGGCCGGGAGGGGGGCGGGAGTGGGCGGCGGGGCGCGGGGGTGAGTCATGCGGCGGACCCGGCGAGCAGCCCGGCTGGCGGAACGAGCCCGGCTTTAGAGCCGCAATAAATGAGGCCCGGGGAGGGCGGCGGGGTTTACACGGCCTCGGGGGCCGCGGCCTCCCCCGCCGAGCAAGACATTCCTTTCCGCTGAACTGGGCGCCTGGGCCCGCGCCGCTGCCGCGCCCTGCACGCATCGCCCTCGGCGGCCTGGCCCCGGGTGGGGAACGGCGCCCGGCCGGGGGCGGGGGTTGTGGGGGGGAGACGGGGGGAGCGGGGAGCAAGGCCTGGGGTGGCCCCTTTTCCCCCCTGCGCTGTTCCCGGGAGCTCACTGAAGCCTCAGCTGCCTGGGAGGGAAGGGATCGGTTTGCCCATTTAAGGGCTGGGGGACCTGAGCTCAGTGAGGCTCATCACTGCCGCAGGCCGCTCAGCTGCCTGGCCGGGGTGTCTGATTCCCCCCCACCCCGCCCCATTCCTTTGCCCAAGGCCTGAGACTCTCCCTTCACCCCTCTCCCCCGGTCGTGACTTTGGGTCTGCTGACAGCCCTGGGGTCTGAGGGCCAGGCACACTGTAGGCGCACCTTAGCCACTGGCTGAGTTTGACTGGGGCGCTTTTCCAGGGACCCCGGAGCGCAGTGAGCAAGCCCGTGCATCTGACCTCACAGTGTCAGACGCCCACAGCCCCAGGGCCGGGCAGGGGTGGGAGGTGTCTGGAATTACTGGTTTACCAGGACTGGTTGTAGGGAGAAGTTTCCAGACCCCTTGAGGTCTCCAGGGGGACTCAGTGTACCGCAGCAGGACACTCTTAGAGGCTAACAGAGACCCCAGGGCCAAGCAGGCCTTCCCCTGGACTGCAGCTTGTGGTCGAGCCGTGGTTAACTTCTGTGTATCGAAGTTTCCTTTAGGGGTCCCTAGTGTTTCCCCCCACCCCAGCCACCCCTGGGCGCCTCCCAGCCCTGCCTGCTCCCAGCCAGTTAGTGACCTGCACCCACTGGGTTCCAGAGTGTCGCAGGTTTGGCCTCAGCTTCCAGCTGTGTAGCCTGGGGCAGCCGCCTTCACCACTCTGATCCTCTCTTGCTCACCTGTGAGATGGGTTAGTAACAGTGCCAGCCTCGCCTGGGCTCTGGAAGATTCCGTTAGGCCATGCCAGTCTTGACTTAGCACAGGATCTGGCACACAGTAAGCGCTCAATACACAGTCACTGTTGTTGGAGCTGGTTGTTTGTTATTACTGTTATTTCTGAAGGACTCACCAAGGCCTAGCGAAGCCCCCCTCCCTGTCCTCCTAAGCAGAGCCGTGAGAACGCTGAGCCTCGCCTCGCAGCAGCCTGGCTTCTCCTCCCCAACCCCCATGAGCCGAGTGTCGAAATCCTCCCAGAGAAGCTGCTGGGCAGAAATTTCCAGTCTCCTTGGCAAAGCCGGGAAGAGTTTGGGTGCGGCTCAGAGACACAGTTGGGCAGGCTCTGCGGGGCCAGGGCTGGGGAAGGGCCCCCAGATGATCTTCGAGAACTGGGAAGCACCCCCGACCCTGGGCCGCGCCTGGCCTCCATCTCCAGCCCCAGCGCTGCTACAGCCCAGGCAAGAGCCCACTGTCCTGCTGGTCATGAGGGCTGGGGCAGGAAGAATGCTGCCATACCCCTCCTTTGGCAAGCCCCTGTACCGCACGAGTCTGAGTGAGCGCCCCTGGAAGATGGGATAACGGGGCCACTGTGAGCATCCCACAAGTGGGGGCTCTTTGCTTTATTGACTGCCCCAATCGTAGGGGCCACCGGGCCTCCAAGAGGCCCACTTTGCTGATTCCTTGACCACCAGGAGGACCAGAGGCTCTGATCAGGATGGTGGGTCTCACTGGGGCTGTGGGGAAGTGGCCGGGGGAACCCACCAGGGACCTGGCAGACAGACTGATCCTTGCTTTGCTCACAGGGCTGTGTGATCTGGGGTCACAATTCAGCCTCTCTGGACCCTGTTCTATCTGCAAAAGAGACGGTGGCCTGTGAGCGTCACTCATCAGCGGGAAGTCAGGCGCACTGCAGTAGGAAGAGATGGGAGTCGAGTCCCTGCGCTGCCCACAACTGGACGGGTGGCCTTGGGCAAGTCTGAATGAGACTGAATAGGACTGAATAACTCGAATGAGTAGAACATGTCGCTCTGCTTCAGGCTGATGTTGGGTGTTTTACATACATTGTCATCTCACTGTTACTCTTGGAGGGAGGTTTTATTATTGACTTTATTTTCCAGATGAAGTAACTGAGGCTCAGAGAGGTCAATTCACTTTCTCAAGGACACACAGCTAGGAAATGAGAGAGTCAGGATTCAAACCCTGATCTGCTGGCTTGGAGCCTGAATCCCTAAAGAAAAAGCAAGTTGAATGTTTTCAAAAATAAAACATTTGAAGCACCTACTATGTGTAAGACATCGAGGTAGGTGGCAACAAAATTAAGAATGGGGTGGCGGAGCCTTCGAGAAACTCATAGTTGAGTGAGAACACACGACTCCAATAACACCCTTGTGAAAGTTAAATGCGAAAAGCACCATCATAAAAGAACCTCCGGGGCTTTGGGGCACCAGGAGAGAGGTAGGGGGCAGGGAGGGTAGGAGCTGGGGGAGGAGGCCCAGAAACAGGGAAGCTTGGTTTGCAGCAATGAAGAGGAATTTTGGTGGAGGCTCTTTGCAAGGGCAAAGGCATGGCAGCCTGAGAGGAGGTAACACACTTGGGGTGGTGTTGCTAAAAGCCTTAGAAAAGCTACCTTTGCTGTATAAAGGTAGGGAGCCACCGAAGGTCTTTGAGCAGAGGTGGATATCATCCTGTGGGAGATGGAGAAAGACAGTTCTGTAGGCAGAGAAATGTCCTGGAAACATACAGGCAAAAAAACTAGAAGGATAGGTGAGGATGTACTGCATGAACTTTTGCAGCACTTCCTTAAAAAATTTTTTCTTTTGCCTGTACAGGTATGTCTATTCCAAAAAAAAAAAAAAGAAAGAAAGAAAGAAGGAAAGAAAGAAATTTGCAAAGGAAAGAGCCGGGAGACAGAGACATAGGAGATTGCAGCGGACTGAGCCAGGATGAGTGGGTCCAGGCCACCTCTGACTGATGGCTTTCCGGCGATTTGAGTGATGGGCAATCTGGCAGCACCTTCTCAGAGATCTATAGGTGAGGCCAGGGGCTGTAGGGCTTGGAGACCCTCCTGTTACCTAGAGCCTAAGCCTCCCCTGACTGATGGCTTCAGCCTGTCCCTACTCGCCCCAGAAGACTGTCCTCACCAAACTCATCCCCACTGTGGGACAGAGGCTGAGCCTTAAATCCCATTCTGGGCTATATGGGGACAGTTATCCCAGGGGCCTCCCTCTGTCCTTGAGGACAGACTGTCCCAGGTAGGAGCACCAGGCACTGTGCTAGGTGCTTTATGGGCAGTGTCTGTTAATCTGAATACAATCCAGCAAAAAAAAAAATATGTTGTTCTCCCCATTGGACAGATGGGGAAATAAGGCTCAGAGTCTTGCCCAAGCTTCACAGTGGTGGGGGTAGTGTGAGTCTCACCCAGGGTGGGCTCACCCAGGAGTCCCGACCACTAGGCTGTACTGCCTCCAGCTCTTTAGGAGACAATCTATCCCTCTGGTCTCCCCAGATCTCCTGGCTTTGGCCTGCTCTGGTTCCCGGAGGAGGGCCCGCAGTCCTCCCTCTGAGCCATTCCCACCGCCTGGGATGCTTCTCCTCCCTTCTCCCCACCATTCACAGGGCGAACACCTACTTGACCTGTGGAGCCCAGTGAAACCATGACTTCCTCTCCAGAGAGCCCCAGACTGTACCTCCTGTCCCCTTATCTATGTTCCCATAGAGTTCCCCAGGAGAGGAGGAGAAAACTCAGGGGATATTGCTGGGAGATGAGTTCCAGCCCAGCCCCGTGTGGGCGGAGAGGAGGAAACAGCTGGTTCTGGGTGCTCAGAAGGGCAGGACTGGGGCAGGGTAGACGTGAGAGGGAGGAAGGCCTTGCCTCACCCAGGGAAAGACGGATTGGCCAGCCCCTGGGATTAGTTGAAGGAGAAGGACACATTCCAGAAGGAGAGGCAAGCAAAGATCCAGGCTGCCTAGCCTGGTCTGCCCCGCTCTGCGTTAGCCCCAAGACGACAGCCCTTTTCTGCCTGGCCCTCCCAGTGTGTGTGCACGCGGACCTCTGTGGCTAGGCTGGGGGTGGGAAACTGTCTTCTGTGCATAGGTACCCTAGACCCCCACCCCAAGTGAGCCTGAGCACAGAAAACCCCCTCTTAGAGCCCAGAGACCTCCACCCCAGGGTGGAGATGACCAGCACCGGGAACAGAGTGGCATGGGTTCCTCCTAAACTCAGAGAATCCCCAGTGCCGAGAACAGTAACTGGCACACAGTAGGCACTTAAGCATCAGTTGGATGAACAAATGAATGAATGAATGAATGAACGAGTGAGTGATTGCCTGACCCCAGGCCCAAGGAGGAGGGCCAGGAGCCTTGAAGTCTGTTGGCCTGCTCCCTTGTGAAGCAAGACCTCCTGCGTCCTGTTGAGCCCCTGATGTGCCTGGGCTGGGGGCCGGGGCGGGGTGCATGGGCAGGCTTCAAAGGAGGGGGAGGCAAGTTGGGGGGCTGGGAGCACCACGGTGAAGCAGCCATGTTTCTGGGCCCTGGCAGCACCGCCGGTCCTGAAGAACTTTCAGGTACCCCCGGATCATCCCAGAGGGGACCCCCCCACAAACAGTTCCACAGGGGGCAGCATGGCAGGGTTGGTAAAGCCAGGGGCTGTGGACTTGGACATCTCTGGGCTCCAGCTTCACCCTTCACCTGCTAGACCAGTGCCTCAGTGTCCTTGTCTGCAAAAGGGCCTGATGGAGCCCCTGCGGCACAGGTTTGCTGGGGAGAGCACTTGAGAGGTGCCAGCTCAGCACCTTCTGTCTGCCATTGTTGTAAACAACGACCGGCACAGGAGAGCAGGGAGCAGAAAGCACCCAACACCCAGGCCCGGGGTTCTGGGCCCTCCGTGCCACTCACTAAGCGGGTGACTTTGGACAAGGCCCAGCCTCTCCCCAGGCCTCAGTTTCCCCATTGTACAGTCAGACCCTGTGACCCTTCCCCCAGCCCCAGGCCAGACTGTGCACACGGCTGCCTCCCCCAGACTTACACACAGCCCTTGGGATCGCCCAGAGAAACACAGGCGACGCTCACACACACACAGGCCCTCACACAGGCTTACACGTGTGTCTGCAGGCCCATGCTCCCTCGGGCACACACGTTCACACAAGCGGACACACAGGCACACAACCACACTCATACACGTTTACACTTGGACCCCGCAGGCACATCCCACCCTCCCACTCCGCCCCCCACGCCGCGTTCAGGTCCTCCCCACCCGGCCCTTACCCTTGCCCACGGCACCCACACCCGCTCACACTCATGCTCACTCACACACACCCCATATCGGCTGTGCACCAACTGTTGGCGCGGGCGGGGCTGGGAGCGGGAGGGAAAAAAGCCCACGACTCAGCCGGGGAAGAGGGGTGCGGGGGTGCGCGGGCGAGGGAAATGACAGCCCGCGGTCCCCCTCGAGTCCCGGCTCATGAATATTAATGCAGCGGTAATTAAAATGCAGGGACGCAGCAGGATGGATGCGGCTGCCTCCGGAGCGCTGGGGAGCGCGGCGTCTTAGCAGGCGGGTGGAACCCGCTCCTCGCCGGCAAGCGCGGAATCGGGCTCCAGGGCCTGGATCCCGGGCCGGGGGCTGGGAGCGGGGGGCCGGGGGTGGCGGGGTCGGTATATTTCGGCGCGGCGGAGCGTGACGACCCCGCGTTCCCCCCGCCCGCGCCCTCCCGCGCCCTGCCCTAGGCCGGGCCACCCGCCAGGCCGCCGTTTTCCGGAGCCGGCCCCCTCCCGCCCTCGCGGCCCGGTGATGTCATCTAAGCAAAACTTTCCGCTTCCCGGCCGTCTCGGGGCCCTGAGTCATCACCGCCCCCGGCCCGGCCCGCGCCGTCTGTTTGTGCAGAGCTAGGCCCCGCTGGACCCGGCCTGACGTCAGGCTGGCCGGGCCTGGAACCCCGTGGGGCCCCTGAGCCCCGCGCTGCGGGCCGCTAGGGGCGGGGACAGCACTCCTGGAGGCTGTGGAGTAGGCCGCCTTGAAGGGCACACACTGGGGTTCCAGGTTCAAACCCGGAGTCGCCTTATGCGGGTTGCTTGACCTTGGGCAAGTCCTTTAGGCTCTCTGAACGTCGGTCTCATCTGCCACTTAGCAGGTGCTCAACAAATCTTCCCAGACTCAGTAAGCGAATTGCACAGCTGGGTGACCCCAGGCCCAGAGGTGGAAAGAGACTCATCCAAGGTCACACGGCACGTGGGCAGCAGAGCTGGGTTTCGGGGCCCAAGTCCTTTCTGCCTTGCTGAAGGCTCTTAGCCACCTGCAGTTGAGGGCCGTTTCAGCACATGCTGGGAAAACCGGCTGCATACATACAAGGTGGGGGAAGGGGGCGCATTCTGGAGCAGGTCCGCCTGGGTTTGAGTCCTGGCCAGTTTTCTCATTTCTAAAGCACGACTGATAATCTAGCAAGAAATAAGAAAAGGATAAAATATATAAGAAAAGACCATGCAGTGTGAAGGCTCTGGGGCAGCTGTTAGCGCATGATCCGGATTATGAGCCTACCGCAGTCAGGTGAGAGGGCCATTTTGGAGTCCGGTCACCTGGGTTCAAATCCCGGCTCTCGTCCCCCACCCCATGCCCTCCTCTGTGCCCTCAGGCCAGGTACTAACAGCTGAGTCCTGTGCCAGGGCTGCCATCTTCCGCATCTCCGGCCTCCTGGGGTGCTGGGAAAGCTTGTTAGCAAATGCCCACCCCACCCTTCACCAGAGACACGCAGACTGCACTGAAAACATGGACAGTTCTTAGACTCTTTCTTGGGTCTTTGACATATAATCTCGGGACCCAATTTATAGACGGGAAACTAAGAACCTTCTGGTTACTGCTCTCAGCGGCTGAGCCGGGATTAGGCTCAGGTCCGGGATCCCAGACCACACAGCTTCCCAGACGCGCATGGCCCATGGCCGTGGCTCTGGCTGTTCCGCAAACGCAGCCCCACCTCCACCCAGCATCTGTCCCTGGTCCAGGCCCGCCTCCCCCTCCCCCACCCCGGCCTGGTCAGTGCGGCTGAACCCTCTCGGCGCACCCCCTCCCCCCCAACTCCCACCCGCACTCCTGCCCGGCACACCCTCGAGCTATCAGAGAAAAAGACCCGCCCTACCCGTCCCCCAGCCTCACTGGAACTCTTTCAAGTGCTCCAGTGCTCTGGGCGCCCGCTTCTTGCCTAGAGGCCTTTGCATGTGCTGTTCCCTCCCTCTGCCCGGAGCACCTCCTCTGCGCCCCCGTTTTCCTGGTTAACATCTCTGCCATCTCTCCTTAGCTCTTCCCCTGGGGAGTGTCCCAGTTACCACCACCCCACAACACACACACCAGCACACAGGCACAGACACAAAGGCACACACACACGCTTGCGTGTGTACACGCTCCATATGCCATAGGCCGCAGACGCACCCCCAACCCGTATCACACAGACCATTCAATGTGCACACCTTACATACCCTGACCACACAATAAACGCACACACTTTCACACACACACCTTTCAACAGTGGTGCCCCTCCTCTGGGCTCCTACAGATTCTAATCTTGCTTCCCCCCCATGGTATTTACCCTCCCCACTCCGGTGAGGGCAGGGACCCATCCTCCTTCTCCTCCATTCCAGCACAGGGCCTTGCACCAACTCTTGCTCAGTTAGTGCCTGGACCCCTGACCCCCTCCCATGGCCGACATTGTCCCAGTCCCACCTCCATCAAGGTCCTCTCAAGTGAGTGCCTGCCCCCATTTGTGCCAGGAGCTGTCCTCACTCCCGGTAGAGTCGCTCCAGGCCTGGCCCTCTCACCTGCAGGTCACACACACTTACCTGGGCTTTGGTCAGCCGCACTCCCACCCAGACCACAGCTACTGGAGAGGAAGGACAGTGTCTAGTTGCTCCCCGTCCCCACCCCCTCTCACCCCCACCACCCCTCCAGGGCCTCAGGAATATTTGGTGACTTGAACAGCACCAGAGCCTTGAGGTCACTTCTCTCCAGAGTCTCAACTTTCTCATCTGTAAAATGGGGTGACACTGAAAGTGCCTTGCAGAAACTCAGAAGTGTCAGAGTGGATGTTATTTCAGGGCTACTGGGTTCCTGCTGGGCTGAGTTTGTGAGTGAACTGAGCTTTGGTAGGTGCAACTCATCCCCTATGTGAGCCCTTCCCCAACTGAGTGTCCTGGTCATGCCCTTCCCTTCTGGCAAACTGGGTCCCTGGGACACTTTGTGCCAAGTCCTGGGGGTGGAGTGTTTGCTTGGGGTTCCTGACAAGTAGCTTGTAGAGCTACTTGTAGAGAAGGAGGGTGGGCCTCTCCTGGAGAGTGATGAGAGTCAGGAGAATAAGGAGGGGAGAAAGGCAGACGCGGGGAAGGAACTGAGTTGCGCGCTTTCTTCAAGGAGATGGGGAAGATGAGCCTAGAACCTCACAGCATCCACCCTCGTCCCCACTGCCCTTTGGGTGTTAGGGCCCCTCCCTTGGCCCAGCAGGAGCCCAGCAGCTCACCTGAGCTCAGGTTCAGGGTGGCATGCACCACCCCATAGGCAGAGATGGAGAAACAGAGGCCAGAGTGGGGAGAGGACTGGCCAGGGCACACGGAAAGGGTAGGGGGTGGTGGGGGGCGGAGCGGCCACGTGCTGCTCTTGGAGTCACTTGTATTTTCATTCACTGGGGTTCACTGGTACCTCCACGTACCCGGCATGGAATTACGTCCTGGGTACATGGTGAGGAACGAATCAGCTGCTGCCCTCATGGAGCTTAGAGTCTAAGAAGTGAATACATGAAGGCAGCATGAGAAAAGCGGGAAAGGAGGGATGCTGGGATGGTGAAGAAGGGGCACTCATGCTCATTTATAAACACTCCCTTACACTGGGAATTCCCTGGTGGTCCAGTGGTTAGGACTTGGCACTTTCACTTCCGTGGCCCAGGTTCAATCCGTGGTCAGGGAACGAAGATCCGCAAGCCATGCGGTGCGGCCAAAAACAAAAAACAAAACCAAAAAACCACTCCCTTATGTGGACCTACATTTGTGTCCCAGAGTTTCTTCCAGAACTTTTCTTATCACTTCACTCATACTCATTCTGTCTATGAACGTGTTTGGTTTTTGTTGTTTTTTTGGCCGCACCGCGCAGCATGTGGGATCTTAGTTCCCCGACCACGGATCGAACCTGAGCCCCTTGCACTGGAAGCGTGAAGTCTTAACCACTGGACCACCAGGGAAGTCCCTACGAATGTGTTTTGAACACCTTTGCCTGAAGCAGGGGGCAGAGTGATTAAGAGCAAAATCCAGACTCCTCCTCCTGGCTGTGTGACTTTGGGCAAGTCATTGCCCCTCTCTGAGTCTTCATGTAGTGTCCTCCTCTGGAAAACGGGTACATATCCCACAGGGCTGTTGTGATGAGCCCCTGAGATGTGGTGAAGTGTCCCCTCTGGCATGGAGACCCAAGCTTGAGTCTATTCCAAGTGCCCCCTGGGCATGACTGCTGTGCTCAGGCCCCCTGGACCACTAGCCTCCTGTCTCTGCCTGAACCCCAGTACCTGGCAGCTCAGCTTATGGAGGGTATGTGCAGTCCCTGTGAGGGGGAGGCCCAGCACCAGCTGGCCATGATGACAAGACAATTTGGTTACCCAGCCGAGTACTCCGGGCTCCTGCCTGTCCGAGGTGGAACGTTTCAAATAGAGATGAGTTCTAGAAGCACAGGGTCAAGTTGGTGAGGGGAGCCATGGGCCCTGCCTCCTGCCTCTGGGGCTCACTGATTAAAAAAGGAAAATTGACCACAGCTTCTAAGTACTGACCACCCCCACCTGCCTTCCCTAACTCACACCCAACTGTTCTCCATCCATTCAACTCCTTGGGCATCACCCATAGGACCCCCACAGAGAGCCTTGGCCTGAGACCTGGGGACAGGGCCTGAGAGCAGGTACTCACCAAAGGGCAGATCATCAGGGGAACTTCCCAGGAAGCGTCATGAGACCCCAGGGTGTCAGCCTAGAAGAGAGCTCAGGGATCACAACTTTGGCAACCCTATGTTGCACAGACAGAAAATTTTCAGCTCAGAAAGGTAGAGACACTGGCCCAGGGACCCACAGCAAGGTACTGGCCCAGCTGGGACTAGATGGGAAGAGGGAGGTGGTTGAGCTTTGGAACTCAACTGCCCAGGTTCAAATCTGGGCCTGTTGCTTGCCAGCTGTGAGCCTAAGTCTCTGAACCCTCTGTGCCTCAGTGTTCTCATTCTGTAGAATGGGAAGAATAATAGTTCCTATTTCAAAAATGGTTGTGAGAAATAAGCATACACTATGAATAAAAACAGGGCTCGGTATACAGTGTGCAATGGATACTGTCATTCTCAGTTTCCTGATTTCTATTTTTTTTTTTTTGGCTGCACCTCGCGGCTTGCAGGAGCTTAGTTCCCTACCAGGGATTGAACCTGGGCCCCATCATTGAAAGTGCTGAGTCCTAACCACTGGACCACCAGGGAATTCCTGTCAGTCTCCTGATTTCTAGCCCAGTGCAGACCCATCTGTCCAATGAACTTTCAGTGTCACCTACTCTGGGCCAGTCACTCTGCCAACACTGAAGATGGAGCAGTGAACAAGACAGTCCAAGTCTGCCCTCCTGGCACCTACAGTCCAGATGCGAAACACCTGAAATGGGTAACTCCAGAGAGAATCAGCTCATTACGGTGTCACTTCTGCTGATCCAGGGATTCAGGCAAGGTGCCATGGAGAGGGGACTCTTAAGCTGAGATTGGCAAAATGAAGAGCAGAAAGCATGGTTCTAGGCGGGGGGAATGACATGCCTGAAGACCCTGGGGCAGAAAGGACATAAAGCTGTCCAGACTGGAGAGAAGGTCCAAATGGCTGGATCTTAGAACCAAAGGTGATGGGAGGGGAGGAGAAGCTGAGGGGAGCCAGATATCCGGAGCCTGGGAATGCTACTTTGAAAGCCTGGAGAGCCAGAGAGGGAAGGAAGTGATCAATCATGCTTGCATATTAGAAAGATCTGTCTGGGGACATAGAGGGCAGACTGGGCAGGGAGGTGGGCAGAGAGTGGGAGCTGGGGGCCCAGCCCGGATTGGGGCAGGGGCAGTGGGCACAGGGTGAAGGGAGCTGACTTCTTGAAGTGGGAAGCTCCTTAGGTCTTGGTAAGTATTGGGCTTGGGGGTTGGGGAGAAGGAGTCGGCGATGGCACCTGGGAACTGGGCAGGGTCAGGTGCATGGCTGGAAGTGATGGTCAGGAGCAAGTTCCAAAAAGAGGGGAAGCGCTGCATCCAGCTTGGGCCACCCCAGTCTGCAGCAGCACCTGGGGACCACAGCGGTGTCCTCAGACCCGAGTCCCAGTCTAGAGAGCGGCACTCTGGCCCTTTTCTGATTGTGCCTTTCCTCATGGGGCAAGGAATCTGTGATCTGGGCACCTGAGACCATGGAATTCCCTGCTCAGTGGCCCCCAGCCCACTTCCTGGGTCCATCCTCCTGGGGGTGGTCTGAGCTGCCTGTTTGGGTACCCCTAATCCCTAGGGGTGGCTGTTTGCAATGGGTGTGGGCAGAGTTTACTCATGCAGGCTGGAGTGTCAGCACACAAGCACGTAAAGCCCCTCATGGAAAAGAGCAAAACCTGCGCAGAAAGGAAAGAGGGGCTGAGTGGAAACCGGAGGCCAGGGCTGTCTCTCCTCATGCTGCCACTTCCAGCATGGACCCCAGGAGTCTGCGACTTCTAAATACAAACCCAGCCTTCCAGGTGTGTTTGTCCTTAGGAAGGTGTATTTGTCAAGGCAGGAGGACAGAACATATTTTATTTAGCAGTTCGTGAGCTTGATTTATAACTTGTAAATACTTAGACACAAGGTATGTGGGCCTTTGCTTGCACTCCTGCCCTCCAGTGCTGCCCGGAGAGGAGCAGCCTCCTGGGCTCCACATCGGCGTCGGCTGGCTGACCCTGGACCTGGAGGGCGACCGCAGGGGATGCTTCAGGCTTCTTCAGAGCTCCCAGACCCAACTTCGCGTGCCCCCACTGCACATCCATCCTCTGTCTTTATCCAAGGGTCCTCCTGCCTCCCCCTTTGAATGTTCACCTCCAGCCCCTCTTGCTCCAGGAAGCCTTCGCTCCCTGGAGGCCATGGCTCTCCAGCTTGTCACTGGTGTTATTAGGTCACAGTGGCTCCTCGTGCATGGTCTGACTGGCTGGGGATGTGAGTCCTGTCCCTCCTGCGGGACCAGGAGCTCCGAGAAGCAGCACCTCCCAGCAGAAACAGTATCTTGCATTGGGTAGGAATCCAGGCTCAGAACGCACACAGGCTTGGGGTCAAATCCCAGCTCTGTCACTTTCTTGCTGTGTGACCTTGGGAGGCGCTTCTCTGCTCTGAGCCGGTTTCCTCTTCTGAAAACCCACAATCATAAGTGTACCTCTTGCAGTGAGGAGGCAATGTGGAACGCGGAGCCCACGTGTGCCCGGCACTTGGCAAGTACTGGGGAAGGAATTAGGAAGGGCAGGAGTTACATCATTCACTTCTTTTTACAGCTGAGAAAACAAGTAGAGGTGGCTCAGGGAGGTGAGGTTGTTTGCCCAAGGTCACACAGCCTGTAGGAGGATGGAGCCCCGAGAGAGGCTGACTGACTTGTGCTCTAACCACTGAGCTCTCTGCCTGCGGGCCAGCCCCCCAAGTACCCTTCCCGATCTCCGTGGCCCGTGGACTCCCGAAGGCCGCGTGGGGCCGCGGGGACAACTGGCACAGCCAAGGCTGAGTCCGCGGGGCGGGAAGGGTTAACGAGCTTCGCCGCATTGGGCCGGCCTCCGGGGGAACCAGCCAATGGGCGCGCGCCGCGATGAGGTAATGCCGGGACCGCGCGGAGTGGGCGGAGCCGGCGGGGTCCTCGCAGGATTTGAGTTCTTTCCCTCCCCACCTACCCCTCACCTTTGACCTTGATGTCCCCCGCCCCCCCACCCCGCAGCCTTAAACCCGTAGAAACCCCTGTGGTGGAGCTGAGGGTCTCGGGTGGCCCTGCATCCCTTAAGGTCTGCGGCAGGAACCCTGAGACGTACTGCCTCCTCCGGGACTCGGTTTCCCCTTTTGCAAGAAGATCGCTGAAGACCAGACCAGCGGTGGACGTTCTTGGATCCCAGGACGGTTTTCAGCCCCTCCCTGCCCTTGGCCCGCTCTGTAGCGGGCACAGTCCTGGCCCCCCTCAGGCAGTGACCAGCGCCGGGGGGCAAGGAGTCTGCCAGGCCAAGGGGAGGGAGACTCACCGGCCCAGTCACACCCTCCTTGTGACCCCAAAGTATCAGCCCCTCCCTATCCCTTGGGTGTCTGCGATGTCGCTTCGCTGCCTCCAAGCCCCAAGTTAGCTGCAAAAGCAGCTGGAGGAGCCGGTTTGGTGGTCACAGGTCAAAGTTCATCGAACCACCAAAATTAATTGAGCGTCTACTACGTGCGGCTCAGAGCTTCGGGTCTGGCTGCTGCCTGGCCGGCTTCCGGGGCTGCCCGCGACCCGGGGTCCCCATCCCGGCCGGCCTGCAGGGGGCCGAGCGCCGATCCCGCCGTCTGGGCACGAAGTGGTTAAAGCCTTCCTAGCCTAGCTGGCTTTGCTGCCGGGCCCGGGCTTATTAGTCAGCTCTCAGGGAGAGGGGCGGTGGGGGAGAGGAGGGGCTCGAGTTGAGAACCGCAGAAAGCTATTCTCAGGGGCTCCCAAGTGTGGGGAGGGCGGCTCAGCAGGAGCTGCTGCTTCCCAGAAAGTTGATTATTTTTAACCCAGGAAGAAGAAAGGAAGGAGGCGAGGGAGAAGGACTCAGAGAAAAGAGGAGAGGATGGCAGAGGAGAGGAGAGGATGGGGAAAGGGAATGGGGAGGGGGAGGGAAAGGGAATGGGGTGGAGGAGGGAAAGGGAAGGCGAGCAGGAGAGAGGGGCGAGGGAAGGCAGAAGGGGGGAAGGGGCAGACTGTGGGATCAGGGAGGGGAGAGCGGGGAGAGACTGGGCCAGCTGGAGTGAGGGAAGCCAGCTGTGGGTGAGGGGTCTCTGGGAGGGGAATGGATGTGGAAGAGGGCACTGCCACCCTTGTAGCCCCTCCCTGCGCCCCTCTGGCTCCTCTCCCAGGCCCCTGGCTGGGGGCGGGGGTGCTCCCGCTGGACCCACCCCCAGGCCACCCATCTTGGTCTTGCCAAGCCTGAGCTGAGAGCAGCGCCCTCTTGAGTATCACCAACCCAGGGCTAGGCAAGGCACTGGGGCTTGGGGAGTGGGGGGGGGCAGGGTGCCCTCCAGCCCACAGCAGCCTGGTGACTTGCCCTTGTCCGGGTGGTGCTCACTGGGGGAGGAGGCAAGGAGGGCTGCCCTGAAAACCCCATGGCCTCTGCAGGGAGGGGTTCCTGGAGGGAAGGGCAGAAGCAGGGCAGAAGGGACCTCGGGCTCCCTTTCTCCTGCCTTGGGGTGGAGCCAAGCTGAAAAGCAAACCTGGTGAGGGGGCCTATGGGGAGGGTGCTGGGGACACAGTGGCAAACAGGACAGACATAGCCGGGCCCGCACGGGGCCCACAGTCCTGCAGAGGAGGCTGAGGCTGCACAGACCGTTCTGAACAGTGCAGCCAACAGTGACAAGAGGGCGGTGGGCTGGGAGGGGACTGTACGGGGGGGCTGAAGGGGCCGGTCCCAAGGGCCTGATCTCTGCAGGGGTCATAGGAGGGATCCCCGAGGAGGGAGGAGGGGTGCCTGAGGACCGGAGGGGCTAACTAAAGAAGGGAAGAGTGACGGGTGGAGGGAGTGGGGATGGCGTGGATGGGGGTCCCAAGGACACAGACCTGAAGGCCCAAGAGAGGATCAGTGTGGCCAACCAAGGCCCTTGTCCTAGAGGTGACCGGAAGCTTCGGAAGTTTTATAGAGCAGAGTGAGCAGACCAGATCCGCAAAGTTCACTTGGGCTGTAGGGGACAAGAGTGGATACAGGAGTGGTACCAAGGTCCCAGGAGAGTGATGGCAGCCTGGCCCGGGGCAGCGGCTTCTGAGACAGAGGGGAGGCTGGCCTTGGACGTGATTCGGGAGGTCCAGAGGACAGGAGTTGGTGTGTCATGGTGTGGGGCTGAAGAAGACCAAGAAGGTGTCAGGGAAGTGCCAGGCTCTGACTCCTGCAAGGACAGAGTCAGGGGCTGTCCCCTAAGACAGAGGGCAGCCCAGGGAGCAGGTTCACAGAAGGTCAAGCATTTGTGTTGGGACAAGGTGGGGACAGGCTGCAGGAACAGCTTGAGCAAAGGCGCAGAGAGGAGAAGGGCAAGAGGAACCGCATGTGGTACCTCGGGATGTGCTGAATCTTCCAGAAAGAGGGGCTGAGTCTGGTCATGGTGGCCTTGACTGCAGGCAAAGGGGTCTGAACTCAGCCTATAGTCAGTGCTGAGCAGCAGAAATGTGGGAACAGAAGAAGGACACAGGGAGGGTAGGTACCCAGCAAACAGTGACGAGGGCGGGCAGGGGCTGCGTCTCTGGCAGCTGGTGCCTGCACCCCACGGCCGGAGGGGGGATGGGTATGACTGGGGCGTGTCATGAGCCCGCCTCTGGGACAGCCTGTGGGGTGGGTGAGTGAGAGTAACTGTGTGTGTGTGTCCCTTGCACTGAGTGTCCTGCCCTTCACTTGAGGTAGGACCTGGGGGACACATCCAAATCCTCCAGGACCAGAGAGTGGTCTGACCAGGCCAGACTAGACCAGGGGGATGATGGATGGAGGAGGACCTCAGCCCCTGGCCACAGCTCTGGAACTCCCTAGACACACACACACACAGACACACACACACACACACACACACACATCATTCTGGAACCCGGAAGCAGCATCTGACCACCCCCCAACAAAGGAGCTGGTGTGGGTGGTGCTAGGTTATTGGCTGGAGGGCAATGTCTGTATGCTTTTAACTACTGCACGGTTCCGAGGAGGCCTTGTTGCAGCAACCCAGGGTCACCCACGCCCACTTCCCACTCAGGGCCCAGGTTGCTCCTCTCCCAGGATGGGAGGGCAGATCTGCTCAGCCTAGTGCTGCGTTTAATATGAGGGTCCAGTGGCTCAGCTGAGGCCTGATTCCAGATAGTGGCTGGGGGCTGTGGCCACCTGCAGCTCTGACCCCACCTTCAGACTCTTGGAACACGTGGACCTGTGGCTTTCCCATCAGTCCTGCTACCTACCATTAGCACCCAACCCCCTAGGGCAGGTACACATCATAAAGTCATGGTTAAGATTAAGGAACAAACCTGAATCCATACCCATTGCTGCCTGGCTGGCTGAGAGCTCTGGCCTCTGTGCCTCAGTTTCTTCATCGGCAAAATGGGGATAATAATGGCAGAGGCAGAGAAACTATGGAGGTAAGGCCTTTAGCAAGGAAAGGGGCCTGTCCCAGGTCACTTGGGGCCCTGAAGCTTCCGCATCAGTACGATGACGAGGGGTGTGGGCTGCAGCCCTCCAAGGTGGAAGAGAATTGGACTTACCACGGGTCAGGTGGTGGTATTGTTCCTATTTTGCAGATGAGAAAACAGAGGCTCAGAGGAATTTGTAACTGGCCCTACACAAAAGGAAGGGTTCAAATTCTCAGGCCTGCTGGGATTTGGGATTCGGTTCCCACCGCCCTCCAAATAAAGAAACTCAAGTGCAAAATGCATTTCCCCGCCAGGACACCCTTCTCTCCCTCCCCAAAACCCACACAGTGACTCTGGCCTGGCCGTCTGGGCCCAGGAGGAGCCGGGTCCCCATCAGGCATCTCTGAGCTGGCTTTCACATCGATGGAGCACAAAGGGGGGTAAGCTGGGCAGAGAAAGAGCCCGACAGGCGAGGAGCCGGCTCCGCGGGCGCTTTTCTCCCTGCTTTCTTCCTCTCTCGGCTCTTTGTTAAGCTCCCTTTCAGCTGAGCCGGCAGAGCCTGGGTGTTCCGAGCTGACAATAATTGCTGCGTCTAGACAGTGTCTGGTATGAGGCCTCCCTCTCCCGCGCCTCGCTGGCCTCCCCGAGGCTCCCTTTCCCAGCGCTGCCGGCCCTGCCCCACGCCCCGTGTTTCCCACACCCCTTCCCCTCTCTGGCTGCCCAGGGTCCCCGTCTGTCCTGGCTCCCTCCTGCTCAGACCCTACATCTCTCACTCCCTCTCCCCCTCCCACCCTCAGACTCACACGCACCCCTTTTGGTCTCCAGGCCTGAAATCAGGGATCAAAAGTGTTTTTGCATTGGCTGCGGCTGGGAGGCCTTGGAGGAGACTGAGCCCAGCAAACCTTCCTGACTGTCGGCCCCCCAGGATCCCAGGCCGCTCACCTTGCTGGATTCTGTGCTGAGCTGGGAAGCTCTGGGATTCATCGGCTTCTTCCCTCATCTTTCCATCCAGGCTTGGATGGGAACCCAGAGGAATCACCAGAGGTCCAAGGAAGAACCTCCTGGTGACTCTGACCATCAGCCACGGATAGAGTGCTTTCAGGAGATACAGGGGGTGGCAAGTGAATTTTCACAAGTTCTAAGATTTGTCCCTGCCCCAACTCAGATCAGTAATTCTGGAATATTTTCCAGAATCTGGAATCTCACTGGGATCAGAATCGAGACCCTCGGTATGATTTTGAGACAGTAATAATAACAGGCAGCCTTTGCTCGGCCCTCTCCCTGCGCCATTTATTTAATCCTCCCAACAGCAGAGAGAGAGGGAGAGAGAGAGGGAGAGAAAGCATGCACGTGCGCAGAAGCCTATGATTTGTCCCATTTTACAGATGAGGAAACTGAGGCCCAGAGAGGTTAAGTAACTTGCCCAAAGTCACAAAGCCAAGCAAGTGGAGGAGCCTAGATTTGAAGCCACAGAGGCTGGCTCCAGAGCCCCAATAATTAATAGCAATAGGAGGATTAAATGCTTACTGAATACCTGCGGCTGAGATTAGCACTTTACATGTACTATTTCCTTTATCCTCATAATGCTGTTAGATAAGATCCGGGATTATGCCCATTATTTACATTAAAGGAGAATAGCCCAGGGCTGCTGGGTGTGGCCAGATGGTGACCTAACTCCACATCAGAAAGGCCTAGTAATCCATGTGCTGCACATGAAAGGCTTGGCCTTGAGTAGAAGCTCAATAAATGTTGCTATTCCATTTCTGACTTCTTCCCTCTGGGCTTTCTTGAGCCCTAGCTAGGCTGGGGGAGACAATGTGGGGCTCTGTCCTCATGAGACCGTGGCCTAGAGGGAACTGGCAAATCAGTCACTTTCAAAGTAGACGGGGAATTATGATGATGTGAGGGAGGCAGGGCCTCTGGGGATCAAGGGGAGGGACCCTGAATCCAAGAAGGCTTCCTGGAGGAGGTTGAATCAACACTGTCCTGGAGGATACGTAAGAGTTGGGCAGTTTAAGAGGGAAGGGAAAGGTGTTCCAGGCAGAGGGAACCACACATAAGAAGGTCCCAAAGTGAGAGAAGAACAGGGTCATCCCAGAGAACCAGAGGTCCCTAAGCAGCTTTGTTGGGCTGAACAGATGCAGGGGCCAAGGAGGGAGTTGGGGGAGCCATGAGGCTGGAGCTGCAATTAGGAAGGGCCTCAATTGCCAGGCCGCTGGGAGGTGGGACCTATCCCAAGGCAGGGAGGCTGGTTAGGGAACTGCAGGGCTGGGATAACCAGGAGGATGTGGAATGGGGTAGGCTGGGTGGATCAGAGAGAGACCCTGCGGAGTTTTAGAAGGATGGTCTCCTCTGATGTTGGGGGTTGGCCTATGAGTTTGCCTTCAGTGCCATTCCAGACGTGGACATAGTGAGGACGAAGGTGTGGAGGTGAGGGGAGCCAGATGTGTGCTCTGGGAAGGAGACAGTGGGGCCAGGTACCAAGTGGCCTTTGGAAGCGAGGTCAGCAGCGAAGGTTTGACAGCTCAGGTAGGAAGATTAACTGGGAAGATTCATCTGGAACCTTTGCAGGATGGATGAAAGGGGCAAACCTGGAGGCAGGGAGGCTGGGGAGGAGGCCAGGAGGAGGCCACTGTTGACCGGGTTTTCCTCCCCAAGCAGATTTGTCCTCATCTCCAGCCGCTCTTCCAGTCTGCAGAGTCATTTTGATTCTGCACCGACTCCCTCCCCGTAGGCTGCTCACACCCTCCGCCCCCAGCTGGAAATGGAAGGAGGACTCTCACCATTCAGTCCTCATCCAGGCCATCGACAAAAACGTCAGACAGCGTGAGTCCACGCCTGTACACCTCTCGGCTGCCAGTGGCCAACACTGGCAGATCCATCGATGAGCTCCCAGCCTGCCACCTCCGGGCCTGCCTGCAGCCCTGGGCCTGGGTCTTGACTTGGAATGCGAAGCCTGGGCCTAATCGGGAGCCATGGACATGCAGAGACACTACTTCCCGTCTCTAGACTGAAACGCTGAACTGTGTATCTGATGCTGGGAGTTCACAGGCTGGAAAAGGAGAAAAACAGGAACAGGGACATGATATAAGGCCGATGGGGATGGTACAGGAGCACTTATGGTGAAGACCACACAGGCCCACCATCCCGGACCCCAAATCCCTGGGCGGATGGGTCCAGAACTCAGAATTTTTCCAGTTGTAGGAGGAAAGTATGACACATAGACCACATAGCCCCTAATACCCCCAACGAAGTGTGGGGCACCCCCGTAATCAAACACGTTAACACATCTGCAGCAAAGCCTCTGAACAAAGACATAAATACTCTGAATCTCAGTCTTCTCATCTCTAAAGTGGAGCAATGGTGGTAGCCGGCTCACACAGTTGCCCTAAGAATTTGATGCTTCTCATGATAATAGCCAGCCCGCAGGGCCTCAGACACAGGCTCTTGTCCTGCCCCAAGCCTTTGGCACTTGCTGCTCCTTTCTGGAATATTCCTCCCCAGACATCTCACAAGATCGCTCTCTCACCTCCTTCAGGACTCTCCTCAGCAAGGCTTGCCCTGGCCGTCCCAGTCTCCTCCCGCCCCTCTTGTTCTCCTTTCTTTTTGTTCCCGGCCTCTAACATCTGACGTATCATTGATTAAATTACTCATTTGTTAATTGCCTGCTCTCCCACGGCAGAATCCAAGTTCTGCGTGGGCAGGACTCTGTGCTGTCACCCACTCTGCCCCGGCACCTAGGACAGAGCTGGCACAGATGGGCACTCTGATTTTTGCTGAATGAACGATTGTCTGTTAAATGTGCCTTGCGCATCAGAAAGACTCAATAAAGCACAGCTGGTGCCATCGCCATTACTGTTATTACTGATGTTGCTGCTGTTATTACTATCATCATCATTACTATGTTCCTGAGCTGATCCCAGACCTTGGTTCTCCAGCCTCTGAAATGGGCATCCAGGGGACTGAGATATCGGCCACCAGAAGCGGATCAGGTCCTTGCAGGAGAGACAAAGAACCTTGCCCGCCCCCCTGGGGGTGCCTGCACCCCTCACTGGAGAGAGAGGCCGGGGAGAAGCTTGGAGAAGGCACACAGCCCCAGTGAGCAGGGCTGCCAGAAGGCCATACATAATTCATTGCCAAATGGGGCGGTGGGCAACTGTGCGCTGGGGCTCACTCAGCGCCTGGCACTTTGCTGACTGCTCCTCACACGCTGCCTCATTGCATCTTCGCGGATTTGCAGGGTGCGAACCTTCCCCCGCCTCCCCGTTTTCCCCGGGGGGAGACAGGTTCCGAGGATGGGGCCACCGCGCAAGTCACACAGCTTCTCAGTAGCCAAGCGGGGTCTCCAGTCACTGCCTCTCTGTGGAGGAAAGAGACAGCCCTGGGGACAGAGTGGGGACAGAGACCTACCCCACACAAGGCAGCACAGGACAGGCTGGGTCACAGCAGGGCTGAGGAAGGGGCAGGGGACCCCCAGCCCACCTCACCCTCCTCTCCTGGAGGACGCGTTCCCTGCTGTGACCACCAAGAGTGCTGGCTCTGGAGTTTCAAGGGCTCACTTTGCTCAGCTGGAAGAGTAACAGAGCCCACGCCCTGGGGCTCTGCAATCCCCCCGACACGATGCTGGCCCCAAAAGTGGCATCTGCCCAGGGGAAAAGCCTATCCCAAAAGGTTACATACTCTACGATTCCCTTTACATAACATTTTCGACATCACAAAATGTTAGCAATGGAGGATGGATTAGGGACAGGCTGGAAGGGGGTGGAATGGGCGTGTGGTCATAAAAGAGCAACAGGCGGGATCCTTGTGCGGATGGACAAGTTCTGTATCCCGACTGTGAGACTGTGACGGAGGATCCACAAACCTGTGATAAAACTGTAGAGAACTAGGGCTTCCCTGGTGGCACAGTGGTTGAGAATCTGCCTGCCAATGCAGGGGACACGGGTTCGAGCCCTGGTCTGGGAAGATCCCACATGCCGTGGAGCAACTAGGCCCGTGAGCCACAACTACTGAGCCTGCGTGTCTGGAGCCTGTGCTCCGCAACAAGAGAGGCCATGACAGTGAGAGGCCCGCGCACCGCGATGAAGAGTAGCCCCCACTTGCCACAACTGGAGAAAGCCCTCACACAGAAACGAAGACCCAACACAGCCATAAATAAATAAATAAATAAATAAAGAATACAGTAGTCCCCTTTCATCAACAGGGGATGTCTGAAACTGCAGATAGTACCAAGCCCTACATACACTCTATTAAAAAAAAAAAAAAAACTGTATAGAACTAAATGCACACACGAAATATTATAAGTAAAACTGGGAAATCGGAGTAAGATCGGTGGGTTTTGTCAATGCCCACAGCCCAGCTGTGATCTTGTCCTGTAGTTCTGCTCGATGATTCCACTGCGGGAAACTGGGTGAAGGGTACAGGGGATCTCTGTGTTATTTCTGACAACTGCACGTCAGCCTACAATGATCTCAATGGAAATTTCAATTTTTAAAATGTCATCTGGGGAATTCCCTGGCGGTCCAGTGGTGAGGACTCGGCGCTTTCACTGCCGAGGGCGCAGGTTCGATCCCTGGTCGGGAACTAGGGTTCTGCAGGCTGCGCAGAGTGGCAAAAAAAAAAAAAAAAAAAAAAAATGCCATCTGCCTCTGCCCAGAAAGGGTTACATAAACCACTGCAATTCGTTCTTGCCCAACCTCACAACCGCCCAGCCCAGGACAGGGACAAGTGGGCATTTACCAGGCAGCTGGAGTTTTCCTCGGCTCTGAATTGTCCTTCCTGCCTCACTTGGAGGGTCCTCAGTCTTTATTCCAGAATGTTCCTGCTCTCTCTCACCTTCCCATAGACAAGAATTCAATACGAGCCCATGGGACCCGAGATAGACACTGGAGGAGGACGAGGAAGGCCTTTGTCATCAGTCACCTGTCTGCATCCGGCTGGGACTCCTAGCCACGCTCAGAGGCTCCCGGTCAGGATTATGAAAACGGCAACTCTCACGCGCCTTGGTCTCCTGCTCCACGAGAGAGTGGGGCAGCGGAAAGAATGCTGAGCGTGGGGCTTCCCTGGTGGCGCAGTGGTTGAGAGTCTGCCTGCCAATGCAGGGGACACGGGTTCGAGCCCTGGTCTGGGAAGATCCCACATGCCGCGGAACAACTAGGCCCGTGCGCCACAACTACTGAGCCTGCGCGTCTGGAGCCTGTGCTCTGCAACAAGAGAGGCCGCGACAGTGAGAGGCCCGCGCACCGCGATGAAGAGTGGCCCCCACTTGCCACAACTAGAGAAAGCCCTCGCACAGAAACGAAGACCCAACACAGCCATAAATAAATAAATAAAATTTAAAAAAAAAAAAAGAATGCTGAGCGTCAGGTCCCACGGGTCCCAGACCCCACCGAGCTCCTGCCTTACCATGTGACTCTAGACAATCCCCGCCTTCTTTTTGGTTCTTGGTTTCCTCATTTGAAGCACAAAAGAATTGGACTGGATTATCCTTAAGGGTCTTCCGGGCCCGTGAAGAGGTGACCCTGGCCCCCATCCTGCTACCCAGAGGACTCTCCTTCATGTTCATGCGGTTGGACAAGAAGAGCTGGGCCCCAGGCCTGCCTCTAGCCCTTCCCTGTGCTTGCGTGCGTGACCTTGGGGCCTCCCTGCCTTTCAGCGTCAATACAATTGAGAGGGTTACACAAGCTCAGGTCATTAAGTCACTCAACAAACGTGTATTGAACACTCACTAATTGCCAAGCACTAGAGAAAAAAAGGGGCGGGGGGCAGGGAAATGCCGTCCCTGCCTTTGTGGAACCTGCGGTCTAGGAGGGAAGAATGCCACAAAGAAATCAAATATTGCAGCTGATTTTATGCAAAGAAGGAAAGCATCAGCTGGGATGGTGTGTTTCAGGGCCATCCTTGAAAGGATGGGCTTCCCTGGGAAGTAACAGTTGAGCTGAGGTCTGAGCAAGGAATCAACTCTAAGCAAAGAAAGGGGAAGGTGGCCAAGGGCAGAGGCTGCTCCAAAACAGGGCACAGCAAGCGCTGGGGGCCTGTGCAGAGTGAAAGCGCAGTGTGAGAGATCACGGTCCAGGAAGGGGCAGCAGCTTCAGTGGATGACACAGGAGAGCAGGTACGAGGGGAGCAGGTACGAGGGGAGTCAGGCTGAGGAGGCTCGTCTCCATCCCAGACAGAAGGGATCCTTTGAGTCACGTTAAGCAAGGGAGTTACCAGATTGGATTTGTGGTTTGAAAATCTCCTCCTGCTTACCAAGAGGAGAGGGGACCTCATGGGCCCTCCTTGTTGCCTTAAGTGATTTTTACTGTGATGTTATTCGGACAGGTACAAACATTAAATGAAGCATAAACTCCTTATAGCTCTTATACAACCATAAAACCAAGACAAATTGGTCAATCAAATACAAAATCAATTCAAATCAGATTAATTTCATACAACGTATCTTTTGTTTGAAACCCTGTCACCACCTACAGTGCAAGTATGACCCAACTACTATGGCTTTGAGTCTGTGGGGCAGAGCAGATTGGCTTTATAATCCAAGAAGAAAGAGGCAGACAGCTCAAGAGAAAAATGGAGGAAATGAATTACAGTACTTCACAAGGGAATAGCCAAATAACCAGCAAGTGCATGATAAAGTGCTCAGCTCCGTAACTCATCAAGGGGAAATGCAAATTAAGACCACAGTGAACTACCACATCAGACACAAGAAAAGCTAAAGTGAAGAAGACTGACAATGTCAAGTGTTGGTAAGCACGTGGAGCAACTGGAACTCACACCCAGCTGGCGGGTATGTGAATTGGTACAACCACTGTGGGAAGCATGTGTCAGGTCTGCTCAAATTGGGCACGCCCTACCCTCTGACCCACACTTCCACTCCAAGGCATGTACCTAACAGAAGTTTATCCTTGCGTTCTCCAAAGATGTGACTGGGAATATTCACAGCAGCACTATTCACATAGTAGCCCTGCATGGAATGAATCCAAATATCCTGCAGCTGTAGAACAGACAATTTGTAGACTATTGGTGCAGTGGATGACTGGTCAGCTTTAAGGATGGATGATCTACAACTAGCCACAACAATAGAGATGAACCTCACAAACATGATGTGGAAAAGATATTTACATAAAGGACGAAAACAAGCAAAATTAGTCTGTGGTGTTAGAGATGTCTGTGGTGTCTGTGGTTAGAGGTGTCTGTGGTGTTAGAGATCAGGGTAGAATTACCCACAAGTAGGAGGAGGGTTAGCGACTGGGGATTTGGAGGAGGGAGAGGCCAATGGACTAGACAGTCTGGAAGTTGCTAGAAATAGCACTGTGGTCCTCAAGGCTCTGGACTCAACTGAGAGGCCAGATATGGGGGGAGGAAAAGGACCCATAGAAGTGCAGCTCAGGGTCCCCTGGCCCCCTTTCCTTGCCCACACAGACCAACTCGCAAGTGGTAACCTAGGTGCCTGGGCTTGGCTGGAGGGAACTAGACGCCAGCGGTAAGAAAGGGCTGGCCTTCCAAGCCAGAGAACGAGAGCTCCTCTGGGGGAAGAAGCCTTGCCTGTAGCCCTGGGGCACTGGAGATTGGTGGAGACCTTGGCACCAGCTTCCAGGTAAGAAGAGGGTGCTGGGCAGCATGAGGCAGCCACACCAGCCGCAGGCCACCGACCCCAGGCAGCCTCAGGGAAGCTCAGCTCCAATCCTCGCTTTGAGGATCCAGTTCTTTATACCTTAACCCCTCCCCACCTCCCAGCTTTGGAGCAGGTAAAGGAGGAGGGTCATTCCCTGCTCCTGAAGAGCAGACGTATAATCCACATGCCAGTGAGAAGGGTCCTGACTGTCTGGTATGAAGCTTTTGCTCAGCAAAGTCTGGCTGGATGAATGCCCAGCTGGGCATAATGCTATGTGCATGGCTGACTGAGGCCTCCCCATGGGAAGTTCATTGACAGGCTTCCAGGAAAGGGATTGTAAAATAAGTTCAGAGTTTTCACTTAAGAAGCACCCACCATGGGCCAGGCCCTCTGCTCAGAGCTTTGGTGCACAACCTCATTTAATTCTCCTACTTAACACACCAATAACTCAGACATGACTATTTTTAAAATCAAGTCTGACAATACCTGCCTTTCAGGTGGAGAGTCTAGACCTTTTACATTTATGTTCTTATTATTGTGGGTGGGTTTGTGTCTGTCATCCTGCTACTTGTTATCTATTTGTCCCCTCTCTTCTTTTTTCCTTTGTTCTTCCTTGACTGACTTCTGTTGGGTTAATCAAGTACTTTTATAAACATTCCATTCTGTCTTCCCTGTTTGCTTTTTAGCTCTACCTCTTTAAATTTTGGGTTGCTCTCAAAGGGATTATGATGTGCATTCTTAAGTTATCACAGTCTGCCTTCCAATAATAATGCACCACTTCATGTATTCTGTAAGGACTTTACAAAAATAGAATTCCATTTCATCCTCTCCTGTACTTTGTGTTATTATAGTTGTATATTTTACTTTTATATGTGATATAAATCCCAGAACACACTGTCATTTTGCTTTAAGGAGCCAATTAATTTTTAAAGAAGTTAAGAAAAGGAAGAGTCTTTTGTATCTATTCACATATTTACCATTCCCAGTGCTACTTTTTCCTGTAAAAATTTCCTTGTAAATTTTCTGCAGTTTTATCTGGTATCATTTTCCTTAAGCCTAAAGACCTTGCTTTAGCATTTCTTATAATTCAGGTCTACTGGAAACAAAGTCTCTGTTTTATCTATTCAAGAATGTTTTTATTTTTCCATTTTGAAATATATTTTCACTGTTAGCATTCTAAGTTGACAGATTTTAACTTCATCTGTGGTTAATTGTTCTATTGTCTTCTGACTTGCATTATTTTCACGAGAAGTCCGTTGTCTTTTGCATCATTGTTTTCCTATACATAATTATTATATATTTTTTTTTCTAGCTGTTTTCCAGATTCTCTCTTCATCTTCGGTTTTCGGCAGCCTGACCATGATGTGCTTGAGTATGATTTTCCTTGTATCTATCCTGGTTAGGGTTTGCTGAATGTCCTGGATCTGCAGGTTGACTGCTTTTTCAAACATGGAACATTCTCAGCCAATATCTCATCAAAAAAAAACAATTTTTTTGCTCCATTATCTCTCTTCCCACCTCTGGGACTCCAATTACATGTATGTTAAGACTGCTTGATGCTGTCACACAGGTTATTGAGACTCTGTTCATTTTTTCAATCATTTTTCTCTTTGTGCTTCAGTATGGATAATTTCTATTGATCTGTTTTTAAACTCACTGATCCTTTTTTTATTGGGTCTAGTCCCATCCAATGAGCGTTCAACTTCAGTTATTGTATTTTCAAGTTTAGAATTTGATCTGATCCTGTTTTTTAAGAAAAAAAGTTTCCATATCTCCTCTTGTTATGGGTTGAATTATGTCCCCCCCCAAAAAAAAAAAGATATGTTGAAGTGCTGACCCCCCGTACTTCAAAATATGACCTTATTTAGAAACAGGGTCACTACAGGTGTAATTAGGTAAATTAAGATGAGGTCATACTGGAATAAAGTGGGCCCTTAATCCAATATGACTGGTGTCTTTATAAGGAAAGCAGAGAGACACAGGGAGAACACCAAGTGAAGACAGAGATTGAAATTCTTGCAAGCCAAGGAATGCTAAGGATTGCTGGCAGTCACCAGAAGCTAGGAGAGAAGCATGGAACAGATACCCCTTCAGAGCTCTCAGAAGGAATTAACCCTGCCAACAACTGGATTTCAGACTTCTAGCCTTTGGAACTGTGACAGAATACATTTCTGTTTTTGTAAGCCACCCAGTTTGTGGTAGTTTGTTCTGGCAGCCCTAGGAAACTAATACGCTTCTGAAATTTCCCACACCTTCATCCATTGTGGGAAATTTCCCACACCTTCATCCACTGCCTTTTCCTGTAAATTCTTTAACACATTTATCATAATGATTTAAAAATCTGCCAACTAATTCCAACATCTAGATTGCCTTTGGATCTGTTTCTACTGACTTTTAAAAAAATCTTGTCTATGTGTCACATGTTCCTGTTTCTTTCCATGTCTATCAATAATAATTTTTTATTTTATTCTGGACATTGTGATGATATAATGTAGAGCTTCTGGATTGTGTTATCTTCCTCTGAAGAGTTTTGTATATCATTTCTGTTTAATTGTTGGCCATTCACCTCGATCTTGTGAAGCCCTGGTTTTAGACTTTGTTAGGGCAGGTTTATTTTTGGTCCTTACTCCTAAGTAATGGTCTCCCAGGATCTCAGTGAAAAGGCTGGCATGTTTACCAAGCCACTCTAACTTGGTGAGATTTGAACTAGAAAATTTGTATCCCCAATGCCATGCAGCTGCAGAAATCTCTGCTCAGCTCTTTCAGCCCTCCAGCTGTGTTTTCCCCTGAGCTCCCTGGAGTCATGCCCCACACCAGAGTCAGCCAAGAATCTGAGGGGAGTTTTCTCCCTCTGCAGCTCTGTTTTCTGGGATTTCTCTCTCTCTAAATTTCCAGCTGCTCTGCAGGCCCTGAACTCCAACTTCTTGCTCTTCAGTCAATAAGGCTTCTGCTTTCTGCTTGAGTTCTATCCCCCATGCACAACATAAACTAGGGAATGCCCTCAGGGGAAAATCCAGATAAATGTGTCTCTCGTCAGCATGGTTTCTTGGTTTCAAGGGTCATATCTCCTCTAGTGTGTCTGCTTTTGGTCACTCTCCAGTAGTTCCAAGCAAATCTGTTTTATATATTTTTGTCCAGATTTTATAATTGTTACCAGCAGAAAGTTAATCTGATATAAACTACTCTTCTACTACCAGCAAGTCTATGCTTTATAAATCACTACATCATGTTGCCTAAGACATAATTTAGTGCTCATGTTAGGTCTAGTTTTAGACTTGACATTGGAAGCAATATGGTTTAGTGGAAAATGCAGGCCATTGTGTTGGGGTCTGGAGCCAGCCATTCCTATGGTTAAGTCTTGATCCTGATACTTTGCTGTGTGACCTTGAACGAAGTTCTTCATCTCACTGAGCTTCAGTGGCCTTACTTGTGTAACAGGAATAACAGTCCCCGTCTTCAGGATGAGGAATGGAAGTAACCTGAGCAAAAGCCCAGACCCACGTCTACACATGGTAAGGTGCTCAATAAATGGAAGATGTTATTAGCAATGAATTAGCAGTTCTGTTCTTACAAGTAAAGATCCCCAATGACGTCATGATCAGCCAGACCCAGTGTTGACCTTGAGTAAAGAGTAGAGTGGGGACTCTACTCTGTTGACACATTTTAAGAGACAAGCTGATGTCTTCAAGTTTGGTTTCACAGTCATGTCAGAGGTGCATCTTCTAAGGGCAGCGAGAGACCTGCATCCTCTGGGATGGCCCTAACTGTGCCTTCTTGGCAGCAGAAGGTCCCCCCTTAGAAGACCAACAAGGACTCCTGCCAACTCATGTCTGGGCTAAGTCAAGTCCTGATCAAATGGGATGGGCTGGGTTGGGTGACACTCACCAGGCTTAAACAGCAACCCAAATAAGGAGACACCAATATATCAATGGTATTTATGGGGAGGGTCCCCCTCTGAAGGGGCAAAGGCCACCAACACAGCAACCAAAACAATCACCTTGACAGAAGGGCTCATTGTCTTCAGGCAGAGCTGTGGAAGCCAAGACTGCATTCTGGACCAGCCAATGGCCTTCGTTCGGCAAGTCCCTATCCCTCTCTGGATCTCCTTCCACCATCTGTATGAAGAGATGACCTCTAAAGGCCCTCTCAATGTGGGATCAGAAATCGGGCAACCTGATGCCTAGCCATGGTCCTGCCTCCAACAAGGGAAGTGAGGTTGGTCACCTCACTTAATCACTCTCTGCCTCAGTTTCCCCATCTGTAACATGGGGTACACATGCTCAATACTCCCTTTTGCACCAGGCTGCCATGGAGCCCTTAAAAATAACAAAGTATTCTGAAAGCCAGAAGAGCAAACATGTATCATACCCCAGATCTACAGCCTTGCACCATGCTTGGCAAACTCAACAGTCTTGCATTATAAAGACAAGGAGGGGAAATGGAACCAGCCCACCCTTGGGAAAAAAATGAGAGCTTTCAAAGAGAGACAAATAACTTGCAATTTAAATGCATAAGAGACCAGGCTGTGCCACCGCATATGCAGATAGATGCAAATGATATGCAAATGGACCAGAGCAAGCCTGGGTTTGCCAGTGTCCTCTGCCAAGCAGCCAGTTATGGGGTTCAGCCAGGTCTGCTCTGTGCCAGAAGCTCACATCTGGGGCCCAGAGGCCTTGGGGTGAATATCCGATTGCGCCTCCTCCAGAAAGCTTTCCAAGACCCAGCAGGCCGCAGCCCCCTCCCCCTCTCCCCAGGGCTTGGAGCCTGCCTCTGGACTCTGCAAGGGTGCCGCCATCTCCCCCTCCAGACTGCGAGCTCCTAAGGGCAGGGCTCTGTCTCATTCACCACTGCACTCCTGGAACTTTCACAGTACCTGGTACCAAGTAGGTGCTCAGAGGCTGCAGGCTGAGTGATCAGGAAGGCAGGATGGGTGGGTGAATTCATTTATAAGTCCTCCTTGACCCAAGGAACAGGCCAAATCCTCTTCAGAGGCTTTGGGTTCTGCTGTCACCCAACAATGGGTGACCTTCAACATCAGTACCCTGTTACCAGTGAAGATTAAAGGACTGAAGTTTGCAGGTAACACCTAATTTATAAATTAGAAAAGATTCCACTTTGTTGGTACAATGACATCCTTATCCTTACAATGACATCTCTTTCATTCTGCTGTCCTTTCTGGGGTGGGCGAGGGCCTGACTCGGAATCAGTGTCCAATAAATATCGACGGATGAATGAATGAGTGAATGAATGCATGAACAAAAGAATGAGGTTTCAGCTAACCTTCCAGAAATTGCCCGTAAGCCACAGCCCATTCTGTCAAAGTACAGACCTTAAGTTGAGATACTGATTTTGTCTATTTGTTGTAGCAAGTTTGAATTCTTTTTGGTGTGTTTCTAGACTTTAGGGACTGTAGCAGACACTTCTGTGCCACATTACACCCCCTTGTCCCACCTCTGATTTCAGCTGCAATGAGGTGGACAGTCCTGACTCAGCATGACTTGTGGCATCTCAAGCAGGAGCTTTTCTGCCAGGCGGCTTTTCCCAAGGCCTCCTGAAGCCACTAGACAGCTCAGGAGTGGGGAGTAAAGACCCCTGAGCAACCTTCTGCACTGGAGAACAGGAGCCAGTGGATGGATGTTCCCACCTCCTATCTTCCAGAAAACAATTCCGGGAGGCATTCTGTATGCTTCTAGAGTTCCTGGTGGAAACCAGCCTTCTCTCACCCACAGCAGGGAAGGACACCCCCATCGCTTCTCCTCCTCTCCTGCCTTGCTCTCCTGCCTCCTGGGGTCACTCCGAAGTCCTTAACTCAGGCTCTGCTTTCAAAGGATCCCAAAATAGGACAGTGGCAGTTCTCAAATCTGGTTGCGCCCATGGCTGTGCATCTCATGAATATGATACACACCTGAAGGTGGAAACCAGATCGAGAATGTCTTCACAGCCAAAGGGAACTATTTCATTGATAATCCAGCGTTCAGTGGGGTTGAACAAGCACTCATCCATTCATTCACCCTACAGCAGGCAAGGCCCCGCCCTCTCGCTGCTACAGCCCTGTAGCTCTTGTGATGAGGATATGAGTGGACCACCGGGAAGGGCTCTATTGAATCCTGAATCCTCAAAACCATCTCGTTCCCCTGTGAGCAAAACGGTGCCCTTTCCAGATGAGGAAACCGGGACTTGTCCTGGGGAAGGTCAGACAGCTCATAGGTGGTGTAGCAGAGTCCAAATCTGGGGCGTGCAGAGACACCACCCACCAGGTGGTGCCCAGGGCTGTGAGTGAAGGAAGGTCTGCTTAGGAATCACGTGGCCCACACTCTAGACAAGTACCTCCCACAGAAAAAAGACACCAGCCACAAACACAACCCACATGGGTAATTTTACCTTTTCTGGTAGCTTCATTACAACAAAGTCAAAAGAAACTGGTGGAATTCATTCTAACAATATTTGTATTTAAGCTAATACATGCAAAATATTATCATTTTGACATGTCATAAATATTTAAAATTCTTAATGAGACATTTACCCTTTTGATTTTTCATACTAAGTCTTTGAACTCTGGTGTGTATTTTACACTTAAGGCACATCTCAGTTCAGAATTTCAGTGCTCCGTGCTCACTCGGTGGTGACACGCGCAGCTCTTGGCCGCTGGATAGTGCAGCCCTAACACCCCGACTCCTCACCCCCACCACCCCCGCCTTGTGTGATCTTGGCCGAGTCCCTTCCTGGTTTGTCTTCATCAGAGGGGAAGTGCTTTGTAAACTCACTGTGAGCGGCTCACTGCGACCTCCTTTCATCCGTGTACTACTTGGGCAGCCAAGGCACCCACAGAGACAAAGCTGCTGGGGGCCACAGCTCTGGGGAGACACACAGCCAGTTCCCCTTGTGGAAAGAGATGTCTTCTCAAACTTGGGCCGGGGAGCCCCACACACCCGCGAGAGGGGGAGGGGAGGGGCTGGGGGAGGATTCCTTCCCCGCACCCACCCACCCCCCACCCCGGCCCAGGATGTTACAGCCACCAGACTATAACAGCTGCTTTAATTTTCTAAAATCCGAACTCCGTGCTTGGAGCTGGTTCTCTGGGAATGCCGGCTCTCTCGTTCAGGCTTTAGCCACACATTTATGGAGCGCTTCGGTTGTTTACGCCGTTACCATGAGGATGCCGAAGATACAAAGGGGAAAGCAGCCCGGCCTCCTCCCGGTGTCTGGTGGAGCAGGCCGGTCAAGCGAGCAAACCGCCCCAGCGAAGCTCTGCGGGCAGCGCTTCAGAGGCTCTGGGTGGGCACCCTGCCTGAGCGAGGGGGTGGGAACAGCAAGTTCAAAGAAGGGTGAGACGGAGCTAAAGAAAGGTGAGACGGAGCTTGTGATCAGGTGTGTGGCTGGAGGGCAGGATACCTGGGAGGGCTGGCAGGACATCAGACGGTACCCACGGGTAGGCTGGGTCCAGTCCAGGATGGATCTCGAATCTTCTCCGAGACCCCTGCTCCAAACAGCAGGACTGCCAGAGGAAACCCTGACTCGCTTTGCTGTGCCTTTGGCAAAATCGCCAATTAGGTGACTAGGACACCAATCGTGGCAATTCAACTCCTTGTATTCGCTATTCACAGGGGCCTCTATTGATGCTTTGCTGTGGGGAATACTGAGATGCAAAAGACAGTAGAAACCAGCAAAAAATATAGGACTTTAATTTCCAACACAATTGTGAGTTACGCTGCAGAAAACCCTCCTGCTACAAAATACTACTTGGAAATGGTGGCCAAAATATAACAAACATCCTTTTAAATGCATGGCTGAGCTTGCAAGAAAGGAAGGGAACTCCCCAGGGATAAAAACAAAGAAGGAGCTGAAAACCAGAGCAGGAATCAGGAGGGCTAGTATCGGTGCTGTGCTGGCACGGGCAGGGTGGAGCTGTGGGTCTCAGCAGCCTGGGTTTGGATTTTACAGCCCCTGTGGGGACGAGATATAAGGCTTTGGGCACCACAAAGCCAGGAGTTGTAAATGAGACCCACCTCCAAGCCAGACTCTTCAGAGTTATAGTCTCGGTGAAAAAGTGGGCAAGGATTTAAAAAAAAAAACAAACTCACTCTCTGCTCAGACAGATCACCAATCAGCTCATCTGCTACAGCCTGGGCTCTGGGAATTTGTAACCACAGACTTAGCCCCAAGGGGTTTGGGATTTAAATTTACACTACCCTGCTTCCCTTGTGTTCAGGAGACTCTGAAAGCAAGACGTTAACACAGAAAAGAGTCCCTGGCTGGAGATGCCTGTGGGCACTGGGCAGAAACAAATGCAAACACTCCCTAGAGGGCCATGACCTCAACCTAGGCTGCCCAGTGTTCCCACAGACAAAGGTTCCTGCAGATGAGCTCACAAAGACAAAATTACAAAACAAAAACAGTCATAAGACAGAGTCAGTGGCAAAACCAATAAGCTTGCCCCACCCTCACCCACCCACCCACCACCACCACCACCACCACCACTACCCCCTCCCTGCCACCCATCCCACGAGCCTCAGATGATAGATCCAGGAGATAGAGACCAGAGGATACATGTGATTACAATGACTAAGATGTTTGGGGAAATATCAAAAAGAATTAATATAATGAAAAAAGAACAGCCAGCATTCCTGCTTACAGACAGCAGATTAATATGTGTGCTGCTGAAGCGAGCATATAGACAGCAGATTAAGCACAGGCATTTATCCCTGCTCCCTCCTGAAACTCCTTTAAAAATGGCAGAAAAGGAATTTTTAAAGTACTACAATGACAAAGAAAATGGGATAATTTCGAAATTGGAAAGCAAACCGACAAGTGGGAATTGACTTAGTGGATGCAAAAAAATTGAGTCTTAAACCGGCAGTGAGGGAAGTCTAGGACACACAGAACCCCCAAAGGTTCAGGAATTGAGTATCAGGTACTTCTGGAAGCAGAGGGAACCACAGGGGACTTGTTCAAAGAGACTTTGAAAAGGCAGTTAGTAACCAAGATCCCATCTCCCAAGGTGACTTTCTCTACTATATCCCAACAGAATATTATTCCCTGGAGTAGGTAAAACCGTGGGACTCTGCACTGGGGAAGAGCAGATCCAGCTGGGGGCAGGGGCATCACACTGAAAATGGGAGAATTAAGTGAAGGTCTTCACATTGAATATTAATACTCCTAAATGGCAAACAGGCTTAATATGAACCTCCAGGCAAGAGATCAAAAGATCTTTGCAAATTTGAGAAACCTAGGAGGAAAGACCTAAAGGCAGTGACATCAGAAGTTGCTCAGTGAGGACTTCCCTGGTGGCTCAGTGGTTAAGAATCCGCCTGCCAATGCAGGGGACATGGGTTTGAGCCCCGGTCCAGGAAGATCCCACATGCTGCGGGGCAACAAAGCCCATGAGCCATAACTACTGAGCCTGTGCTCTAGAGCCTTGCGAGCCACAACTACTGAGCCCACGTGCTGCAACTACTGAAGCCCGCACACTTTAGGGCCCATGTGCTGCAACTACTGAGCCTGTGTGCTGCAACTACTGAAGCCCGCATGCCTAGAGCCCATGCTCCGCAACAAGAGAAGCCACTGCAACACTGCAACGAAGAGTAGCCCCTGCTCACTGCAACTAGAGAAAGCCTGCATGCAACAACAAAGACCCAACACAGACAAATTAATTAATTAATTAATTTAAAAAATTATATTAAAATTTTTTTTTAAAAAAGAAGTTGCTCAGTGAAAGAGCCTAGTCAGATCACCCTTCGGTGGAGTCCTTGGTGGGCAGCCAGCTCTGAGCTTTGAGCTTCCGAGCAGACTCTGTGTGTAGACGCCAAGGATCACTGGGCACATAAGGGAAGCCCCTAACTCAGAGCCAAACAATAACAAACAGATAAAAAGCAACTTGGAGGGAACACACATGACGATGATAAGAAGAAAATGCCAAAAATTTATCATTAGTAGCATCAAAGACATAAGAGATATAGCACATATTAAACAAGTACAGGATGTTATTAAAAAGGAATGTTCTGAGAAGAAAAAAATCTCTCTTGCGTAGAACAAATTAAAAGCTTAGTGGTAAGTTTAGAAGATAAGGTTGCAGATTAGGCAATTTCCCAGAAAGCAGAGCAAAAGGACAAAGCATAAGAGAGAAAAGACATGAAAATTAGAGAATAAACCTAGGAGATCTAACATCCAAATAAAAGAAATCCCAGAAAGAATAGAGAAAATAAAAGAGGGAGGGGTACTCATCCAATAAGTTATTCAAGTAAATGTCTCTGAATTAAATTACATGAGCTTCCAGATTGAAGATGCCCACCAAGTATTGAACAAAATGGATGCTGTTTGCACACTAAGACATATCATTATGAAATTTTAGATCACTAAGAACAAATGAAAAATCATACAAACTCCCAGAGAGGGAAAAACTAGATTTTACACAAAGCATCAAAAATCAGAATGGGAGACTTCCCTGGCGGTCCAGTGGTTGGGACTCTGCGCTTCCACTGCAGGGGACATGAGTTAGGTCCCTGGTCAGGGAACTGGAATCCCACATGTCGAGTAGCTCAGCCAAAAAAATAAATAAATAAAGTAAAAATTTTTTAAAAATCAGAATGGCATCAGATTTCTTAACAGCAACACTGATTTAGACCACAATGCCTTCAAAATCCAGAAAAACATATATATCAAACTTAGAATTCTATAGCCAACCAAACTATCAACTGTGAGCATAGAATAAAGATTTTCAGAAATGAATGGTCTAAAAAATTTTAACTCCCATGCGTCTGTAACAGAGCAGGACCCTATGGTACCTTCCCAGAACAGAATACCCACTCCACCCCACCATGTCCTCCTCCTGCCTTTTGTCTGTAGAAAAACTTTAGTCAAAGAATAAATTTAATCAGAGAAGTGAGAAAAATCAGAAAGAAAGGAAAACAGTCAAGCAAGACAAAATAATAGTTTAGCCATTAAACAAAGCAAACGACATTTAGTTTCTCCTCAAGGGCTATAGGTAATATTCTGAGCTATATCCTTTGAGCTGTTTTGCAGATACTGAAACCCCACCAGATGGAAGAAGTTACCTCTATGCTGCCCACAAGCACATTAGACCCCAGACCAGTTGGAACCAGAAGGTTGATGATGTTGACTCCCAATTACCTCACCACCAACCAATCAGAAGAATGTCCCTGAGCTGATCACATACCCCACAACCCCCTCCCTCACCCTATCTTTAAAACCCTTTCCCTGAAAGCCTTTGGGGAGTTTGGGCCTTTTAAGCACTAGCTACCTGGACTCCTTGCTTGATGCCCTGCACTTTCCTTCACCACGACCTGGTGTCAATAGATTGGCTTTACTGCATGTGGGCAAGTAGACCCAGGTTTGGTTTGTAACATCCTTTCTTGGGAATTGACTAGAGAATGTCACCACTAAGACAGGCAATAAATCAAGAAAGAGGTTAAGGTGAGAAATCAATGCATAAGAGAAATAATGTGAATCCTCAAGCTATTGATGAAGGGAGAGCCCAATAGGCTTGGAGAGCAGCCAGAAGAAATTGGAAGAGACCAGAAAGGTCTGTGAAAAATGTTTCCAAGATGATGCAATTGGGAAATGTGCTTGGATGTATCAAGAGGCAGTTGGTTCTGCTGGGGAAGGATTTGGGATGAATTCATGATAATTAGACAGAAAACTAAGCAAACAAATAAAAACTAGACAGTATTAACTACAAAGAAAGCAAAAGATTGTGGAAGAAAAATAACTATCGTGTTCTACATGGCACAATGGTGAATAGAGTTTATGTAATCATAATAATGTGAACTTTAAATTATGATTTAACCTCTATTGGAAGAATGGTGGGATAGGAAGTGTGTGTGTGTGCAAGGTAGAGGGAGGGGTGGCGCTGGTGAAAGCCAGACAGTTCCTCATTTTCTATTGTGAAAAGTTGACAGATAATGCCTAAAACTGGGCGGGGGGGAGGAGGGAGGAATAATAAAGCATATTATTTTGTGATATAGAGGTAAATTCCAAAAGCAATAGTTAAAAGAGTAGAAGTTGCTTGCCCCTGGGGAGCAGAAAATGGAAGAATTTGGGGATGGGGGATAAGAGACTGCAGTTTTTATAATAAGCCTGTGGACCTACTTGATATTTTAAAGTATATGCATGTATACAAATGAAAATCTAAAAAACAGATGAGATAGATTTGGACAATAAACTTCTCATATGCTCTTATATGCCAGCTTGAATCCTCTCAGCTCCACTAGTCTACAAGAGTCTTGGCCAGTTGTTTTGTCCCAACCAATTTTGCATGGGCTCTGTTTAACTCCACACGGACACAGCATGATAGCATTTCTGCCTCCTACCCCCATGTGCTTCCCTGTGGCTGCTGGTGCTTGAAATGCCATGGATCCACTCAATGCCCAGGCATGTGCAAGATAGTTCCATGAGATGAAGCAATCAATTGTGATTGATTAACATCAAGCAGTGGCCAGCTCAATAATGTACCTTCACATTGGTTCTCCCTCCTTTCCTTTTTCCCACTTCAGCTTTCCTGGGATTACACTCCCTAAAACATTAGTGGCACTTCACTTTCACTTTAATTCTGCTTACTAAGGCCCTAGAAAGCAGACCTTTGGTTTGGAATTGGATGTTGGATTATTCACATCATACATAATTATGAAAGACGGAATGTTTTCCCCTTAAGATCAGAAACAAGGATGCCCCCTCTCACTACTCCTGCTCAACAACATAAGAGAATTCCTAGCCAGTTCAATAAGGCAATAAATAAGGCATACAGCTTGGAAAGGAAGAAATCTCCTTCTATTCATATGTAACATGATTGTCTACGTGAAAAATCCTTTAGAACTAATAAGTTTAGCAAGATCACATAAGTCAACATACCAAAAAAAAAAAAAGTATTTTATATACTCACAATGAATAATTGGAACTTAAAATGAAGAAATAGCACTGGAAAAAATGAAATACTTGGGCATAAATCTGTATGCTGAAGACTATAAAACACTAATGAAAAAATTTTAAATACCTAAATAAATGGAGAGATATACCATGTTCATGGATTGGAAGACTGAATTTTGTTAAGCTGTCAATTATCTCCAAGTTGATCTACAGATTCAGTCTAATCCCAAACAAAGTCCTATCAGGCTTTTCTGTAAAAATCAACAAGCTGATTCTAAAATTTACATGGAAAGGCAAAGGAACCCGAATAACCAAAACAATTTTGAAAAAGAAGAACAAAGTTTCAGGATTCACACTACATCCTTTAAGACTTTCTATAAAGCAACAGTTATTACTGTGGAATTGGTCAAGGGATAGATACATGGATCAATGGAGCAAGGAATAGAATCCAGAAATAGAATCACACAAGTTTGGCCACTTGATTTCTTACAAAGGTGCAAAGGCAATTTTACTGAGAAAGAATAGCTGGTTGTTGTTGTTTTTCAACAAATGGATTTTAATAATTTGGATAGCAATACTGAAAAAATGATTGTCAATCTTTGTCACGTGTTACACAAAAATTAACTCAAAATTAATCATAGACCCAAATGATAACAGTAAAATAATAAAACTTTTAAAAGAAAATATGGGGGAAAAATCTTTGTGACTTTGGAATAAGCAAAGCATTCTTGGATATAACACCAAAAGCATGGCATATAAAAGAAAAAATTGATAAATTATGTTATATCAAAAATTTTAAATTTTGCTTCTGTAAAAGGCACTGCTAAGAGAATGAAAGTTAGGGACTTCCATGGTGGTCCAGTGGGTAAGACTCCATGCTCCCAATGCAGGGGGCCCAGGTTTAATCCCTGGTCAGGGAACTAGATCCCGCATGCATGCTGCAACTAAGAGTTTGCATGCTGCAACTAAGAAGTCCACATGCCGCAACTAAGAAGTCCGCATGCTGCAACTAAAGATCCCACATGCCACAATGAAGATCCCGCGTGCCGCAAGTATGACCCAGCGCAGCCTAAATAAATAAATAAATAAATATAAAACTTTTTTAAAAAGAGAATGAAAGATAAACTGCAGATTGAGAGAAAATATTTGCAAATCTCATAGCCCACAAAAACTCAACCAGGATATGTGAAGAACTCTCAAAACTCAACAATAAAAAGGCAGTACTTCAAATGGGCAAAAGATTTAAGCAGTCACTTCACAAAAGAAGATATATGAACGGTAAATAAGTAGATGAAAAGATGCTCAATTTCATTCCCTAGTCACTAGGGAAATTCATATTAAAACAACATGGGGGTTTCCCTGGTGGTGCAGTGGTTAAGAATCAGCCTGCCAATGCAGGGGACACAGGTTTGAGCCCTGGTCCAGGAAGATCCCACATGCTGCAGAGCAACTAATCTGGTGCACTGTAACTACTGAGCCTGCACTCTAGAGCCCGTGAGCCACAACTACTGAGCCCGTATGCTGCAACTACTGAAGCCCACACGCCTAGAGCCCGTGCTCCACAACAAGAGAAGCCACCGCAATGAGAAGCTTGCGTGTGGCGATGAAGAGTAGCCCCCCCTCGCTACAACCACAGAAAAGCCATCGTGCAGCAACAAAGACCCAACGCAGCCAAAAATAAAATAAATTAATTTAAAAAAACACACACACATGGGATACCATTACACACCAATTAAAAAGGCTAAATTAAAAAAAAATTATCAAGTGCTGTCAATAACATACCATGATCTAGGGGGATTCATTCCAGGAAGGTGATTTAACAATTATAAAATCTTTTAAAAAGTCAACATAATTCACAATATTAACAAAATAAAGAACTAGAATCATATGATCATCTCAGTAGATGCATAAAAAGCATTCAATAAAATTTAATATTCATTCAGAATAAAAATTCTTAATAACTAGAAAGAGACAGGAAATTTCCTTAATCTAATAAAATATCTAACATAAAGTACAGCAAACATCATACTTAATTGCAAAATATTGAAAATTTTCCTCCAGAGGTTAGGAAGAAGATAAGGCTGTTCACTATCACCACTTCTATTCAATATTGTAGAGGAGAGCCTATTCAGTGCAATAAAGCAATAAAAAAATTTAAAGTATAACAACTGTAAAGAAAGAACAAACTGTTACTATTCACAAACAACATGAACAAACTGTTACTATTCACAGACAACATGAGATCCTATTCCGTGGGATAAAGCAATAAAAAAATTTAAAGTATAACAACTGGAAAGAAAGAACAAACTGTTACTATTCACAGACAACATGACTGTATACATAGAAGACCCAAAAGAATTAAAAAATAAATGATTAGAATTAATAAGTGAATTTAGCAAAGTCCCTGGCTAAAATGTCAACATCAAAAAAATCAATTGCCTTTCTATATACTAGCAATAAACAATTACCAGATGAAAAATAAACAATGATACCATTTACAATACCATCAGAAAACATCAAGTACCTAGGGGAAAATGATAGACAAGTTCTCTATACATAAAACTGCAAATTATTACTGAGAAAAATTAATGACCTAAAAAAATATACTATGTTCATGGATCAGAAGATTCAATATTGGAAAGAATATAATTCTCCTCAAATTGATCCATAGATTCAATGTAATTCCAACCAAAATTTCAGCAAATATTTGTGGAAATTTAGAAGTTGATTCCAAAATATAACAGAAATAAAAGGGCTGGCTTCCCTGGTGGTGCAGTGGTTAAGAGTCCGCCTGCTATTGCAGGGAACACGGTTTGAGCCCTGGTCCAGGAAGAGCCCACATGCCGTGGAGCAACTAAGCCTGTGCACCACAACTACTGAGCCTGTGCTCTAGAACCCATGAGCCAGAACTACTGAGCCTGCGCACAACTACTGAGGCCCACGCGCCTAGAGCCTGTGCTCTGCCACAAGAGAAGCCACCACAATGAGAAGGCTGCACACCACAATGAAGAGTAGCCCCCGCCTGCAGCAACTAGAGGAAGCCCTTGAGCAGCAACGAAGACCCAACGCAGCAAAAAAAATAAATAAAAAAGAAATTAAAAAAAAAAGAAAGAAAAGGACCAATAATAGCCAATACAGCATTGAAGAAGTACAAAATTAAAGACTTACACCATCAAGAATTATAAATTTGAAATTGATGGTGTGATATTAGCAAGGATAGAAAAAGAGGCCCACAGAACCACAGAACAGAATAAAGAGTGCATAAAGAGACCCATACATATTTAGTCACTTGCTTTGTGACAAAGATGTCCCTACAATGCAACGGGAGAAAGGTAGCTCTTTTTAGTAAATGGTACTGAGTCAACTGGATATCCATATGGGAAAAAAATGAATCTTGACCGCTGCTACACCATGTGTAGAAATACATTTCTGTTGGATCATAGACCTAAATGTAAAAGATAAAGCAAAAAACATTTAAGAAAACATAAGAGAATTGGAAATAGACGGTGGGCTAAGAAAATATTTCTTAAGTAGGACACAAAGGATTCTAGTCTTTAAAAAATAATCAACAAATTAGACTTCATTGGCATAAGAAGTTTTGTTCACACACCCACACAAAAACCATCAACAGAACAAAAATGTAAATCAGAGTGGAATACGATATTTGCAATACATATTTCCAACAAAGGAACTCATGTCCAGAATATATGATGAGCTCCCACAAAGTGATGTGAAAAAGACAACTTCATTTAGAAAATAGGCAAAAGACTTGCACAGGGGCATCAAAAAAGAGGATATCCAAATGACCAATGAATATCTGAAAAGGTGCCCAACATCATTAATTATCAAGAAAATGCAAGTCAAACCACTATGAGATACCATTGTACACACTAAATTAAAAATTTTTAATTGATAAAACCAAGTGTTGGCAAGGATGCAGGGCGAGTGAAATGCTCATATTCTGCTGGTTGGAGAACAAATTGGCATAAACACCTTGAAAACAAAAGCACTATCTACTAAAGCTGAATGTATGTATATACATCCTAGGTATATAGTCAACAAAAATATGCATACATATATTTAACAGAAGACATGCCTACAAATGTTCATGGCAGTTTTATTCATAATAGCCCTGTCTTAGTCAGTTCAGGCTGCTGTAACAGAATACCATAGACTGAGTGGTTAACAAACAACAGACATTTTTATTTCTCACAGTTCTGGAGGCTGGAAGTTGAAGGTCATGGTGTCAGCATGATTGGCTTCTGGTGAGAAGCCTCTTCCAGGTTGCAGACTGCTGATTTTTTCTTATATCCTCACTTGGCAGAAAGACAGTGAGCGAGCTCTCTGGGGGTCCCTTTTATAAGGGTACTAATCCCATTCATGAGGGCTCCACCCTCATGGCCTAATCATCTCACATAGACCCTCTCCCAATACCACCATATTGGGGTTAAGATTCCAACATATGGACTTTGAGAGTACACAAACATTCGGTCCATAGCAAGTCCCAAACTGGAAACTACCTAAATATCCACCAGTAGTATAATATAGCTAAGTTTGATATAATCACACAACAGAATACTAAAAAACATTAAAAATGATTGAACTATCACTACACAGGACAACATTATGAACTTCACAAACACAATGTTGAATGATAGAAGTTAGAAATAAATAAATATACTCAATGATTCCACTTATAAAAGGTTCAAAAACAAGCAAAACTTACCTCTGGTGATAAAAGTCAAATTCATGATTATCTTTTTGGAGTTAACAACTGAAGAAACAAGAGGAGAGGCTTCTAGGATGCTGCTAATATTCTAATTCTTGTCCTCGATGGTGATTACATAGATGTGTTCACTTTGTAAAAATTCACCAAACTGAACATTTAAGATTTGCACCATTTTCTCTATGTTATTATTCTTTAACAAAATGTTTACTTTAAACAAATAGTATTGGCTGTTTTACATAGATATCATATTTTAAAACTTGGTAGACTGAAAACTATAGAAGAGAATAAAAATAACCCATGGTCTCTCATCCATGTATAACCACTGTTCACATTTTGGTGGACTACCCCATTCAGTGTACATAAGTTCCAAGAGCTTCACTCATACTAAAGACAGAACTTCATAAGCTATAACTCAAATATAGGGACATGTATAATTAGTCCTCTAATCTTCAAGCAAATTATCACAAATCTAATGAGTTAAAACAACACACTTTATTTTCACATGGTTTCTGTGGGTCAAAAGTCCAGGCAGAGGTTAGCTTCTTCCTCTGATTAAGGTCTCACATGGCTGCAAAGTGTCAGCTAGGCTCTGTTTTTATCTGGAGGCTTGACTGGGGATGAATCCACTTCCAAGTTCAATCAGGAGATGAATTCACTACTGTTGAAATTCAAAGAATGAAACCTTCTTAGAAATGCTTTTAAATAAACATGCTCAAGCTCCACAAAGAGATAAGTAAAGGAACAACAAAAAACATGATATAAAACAAACAGACGTGAATCAAGAACAAATGGATATAAAAAATTATAATCATTGACATAACAGCTCAAAAGATGGAATAAACTGTAAACTAGATGAAGAGAGAGCTGGGTAATAGAAAGATTGCACTGAAGAATTCGTTTAGAAGGCAATATAGAAAAAGTGATGGAAAATATGAGAGAGAAGTTAAGAGAAATGGAAAATAACATTAGAAGATCAAGAATACATATAACAGAAATTTCCAGAAGTATGATGTAGAAGGAATTGAAAGAGAGCAATATTCAAAGAGATAATAGCTAAGAATTTTCAAGAAGTGAAAAAAGACATGTGTTCTCAAAATAAAGAAGCACAACAAATGCCATGCTAAATAAATAAAAATAAAAATTCCACCTAGATACATTCAGAATTTCAAAGATGAAGAGAAAAATCTTAAAAGCAACCCTGAAGGGGAAAATAGGTTGCTCACAAAGAAATGATAAATAAACTGAAATGAGAACTCTCAACCACAAAAGAGATAAGAAAACAATGCAGTAATACCTTCAGGTATTCCGGGTGTTGAGGGAAATTAACTACTAACTTAGAATAATATACCTAGCTAAACTATTACTAAACAAAATGAAAACATCTTCAAACTTACAAAAAACAAGAATTTTTCATCCTCCAAACTTTTGATGAAAAATCTCCTAAGAGATGTCCTCTGCCAAGAAGAAATAGAAACTGGGGACTTCCCTGGTGGTGCAGTGGATAAGACTCCACACTCCCAATGCAGGGGGCCTGGGTTCGACCCCTGGTCAAGGAGCTAGATCCCACATGCGTGCCACAACTAAGAGTTCACATGCCACAACTAAGGAGCCCACGTGCTGCAACTAAGGAGCCAGCGAGCAGCAACTAAGGAGCCCAACTGCTGCAACTAAGACCTGGTGCAACCAAATAAATGAATAAATAAATTAAAAAATAGAAACCTGGGACTTTCCTGGTGGCTCAGTGGTTAAGAATCCGCCTGCCAATGCAGGGGACACGGGTTCGAGCCCTGGTCTGGGAAGATAACACATGCCATGGAGCAACTAAGCTCATGTGCCACAACTACTGAGCTTACACTCTAGGGCCCGTGAGCCACAACTCCTGAACCCACATGTCACAACTACTGAAGCCTGTGCACCTAGAGCTCTGCAACAAAGAGAAGCCACCACAATGAGAAGCCCGTGCACTGCAACGAAGAGTGGCCTCTGCTCGCCACAACTAGAGAGAAAGCCTGTGTGCAGCAGTGAAGACCCAATGAAGCCATAAATAAATAAATAAATTTATTAAAAGAAAATAGAAACCAAAAAGGAAGGAGTATCAAGAAGCAATGATGAACAAATGTTAGTAAATGATATTGGTAAATCTAATTATTATATTAGGATATAGGTTTGGCTGATCTGACTAAGATCCAAAATTCTAGTGGCTCACAAAGATAGAAATTATTTCTCAGTACAGTCTGGACATAACTAGCTCATATAACAGCTTCAAGGTGTCAGGGCCTCAGGCTCCTTATGCTTTGTTCCTTTATAATACCTGTGGTGTTGCTCTCGTCCCCAGAGTTCAAGATGGCTCTCCCCTGCATCTACCTTCTCATTAGCAGAAACAGGGAAAGGGCAAACACAGCTTCCTTTAAAGAGCAGGAACTGTGATTTGCTTATATATCACTCCCACTTGCATCCCATTGGCGACAGCTAGCTCCAAGGGAGGCTGGGAAATGTAGTCCTTAGCAAGACAGCCATCTGCCCAGATAAAAATTCTTTTAGTCTGCAAATGGACAGATCAGGTATTGTGGGACAACCAGCAACTCCACCACAACCATTGACTATAAAAACTATATAATCCTAATTAAATTTTTACCCTAAAAAAGTATGATTAAATCAAGAAGGAAATATGTCCAAGCAAAAAAAGCCTGCAAGGGAGATTTTTTTAAAGTGATAATGTGCAGTTTGCAAAATGATACTCAGTGTCAAGTGTCTGCTAAAGAGTGAAATTCGCATGTAAAATCAAGAGGTTCCATCTGGAACATAGTAAGTAAAGATTGACTTCCACAAAGATGGAAACAAGTGACAATGTTAGGAATTAGACTGATATGCTAAGAGATATCAAACCAGGTTCAGTAGATATGTTGTAAACCTATACACTACCCACCTGTTAAAAAAAAAAAAAAAGGTAGAATTGAAATTCCAGACAAAAATAACAAGGAATTGATTTCAAGACTTACTATTATGCTACAGTCATCAGGACAATGAGAGGTTGGCCTAAGGACAAATAGATCAATGGAACAGAAGAAAGAATCCAGAAATAGACCCATACATTCACTGTTGATTGATTTCAGCAAAGGTGCCAGAGTAACACAACACAGAAGATAGCTTTTTAACAGCTGGTGCTGGAATTGCTGGATATCCACTTGGAAAAATAATGAACCGCAACTCTTACTTCACACCTGACACAAAAACTAAATTGAAATAGATCACAAATCTAAGTATAAAAGGTACAACAATGAAACTGCTAGAAGAAAACACAGGAGAAGATCTTCTCAACCTTGGAGTATGCAAAGATATCTTAAAAACATGAGAGGGGCTTCCCTGGTGGCACAGTGGTTGAGAGTCTGCCTGCTAATGCAGGGGACACGGGTTCGAGCCCTGGTCTGGGAAGATCCCACATGCCACGGAGCAACTAGGCCCGTGAGCCACAACTGCTGAGCTTGCGCGTCTGGAGCCTGTGCTCCGCAACAGGAGAGACCACGGTAGTGAGAGGCCCGCGCACCGCAATGAAGAGTGGCCCCCGCTTGCCGCAGCTGGAGAAAGCCCTAGCACAGAAACGAAGACCCAACATAGCAATCAATCAATCAATCAATAAATAAATCTAAAAAAAAAAAAAAATGAGAGTACAAGCTGTAAGAGGGGAAAAAATGGATAAATTTGACTTCATCAGTGATAAAAAAACTTTTGCCCTTCAAAAGACACCACTGAGAAAATGAAAAGACAAACCCCAGATTGGGAGAAAATATTCACAATACAAATAACTGATAGACGACTAATATACAAAATATTTAAAGAACTGCTACAACTCAATAAGAAAAAGGGAAATAGCCCAATTAAAAACAGGCAAAAGAACTGAACAGATACTTCCCAAAAGAAGATATATGAATTTTTCATTGTACATTATTTCACCCATATGAAAATGTGTATATTTTTCATCCACGTGAAACAATGCTCAACATCACTAGTCGTACCAAGTGTTGTGGAAGATGTGGAGCTGTGGGACTCTCAGACAATACTGAGGGACTTAAAGTGGTACAACCACTTTGGAAAACTGTCTGACAGTTTCTTTTTTTTTTAATTATTATTTATTTATTTATTTATTTATTTTTTGGCTGTGTTGGGTCTTCGTTTCTGTGCGAGGGCTTCCTCTAGTTGTGGCAAGCGGGGGCCACTCTTCATCGCGGTGCGCGGGCCTCTCACTATCGCGGCCTCTCTTGTTTCGGAGCACAGGCTCCAGACGCGCAGGCTCAGTAGTTGTGGCTCACGGGCCCAGTTGCTCCGTGGCATGTGGGATCTTCCCAGACCAGGGCTCGAACCCGTGTCCCCTGCATTGGCAGGCAGATTCTCAACCACTGCGCCACCAGGGAAGCCCTGACAGTTTCTTATAAAGTTAAACATACACCTACCATACAACTCAGCCAGTCCACTCTTAGGTATGTATTTACCCAAGACAAATGAAAACATATGTCCACACAAAGACTTGTACACAAATGTTAATGGCAGCCTTATTCATGACAGCCCCAACCTAGAAACAACCCAAATGTCCTCCAACAGGTGAATGGAGAGACAAATGGTGATATAACCACACAACGGAAGACAACTTTGCAATGAACAAAGTAACAAATGACTGACATGAGTAACTTACATTAAGTGAAAGAAGCCAGATACAAAACAGTGCATAAGGTAGGAGTCCAATTATATGAAATTGGGGGAAAGGCAAAACTAATCTAGAGTGAAAGAAAGCAAAAATCAGTTGTTTGCTATCTTCATTCTGGTGGTGGTTGCATGGGTATATTCACTTTTCAAAACTCATCAAAATTGTGTAAGTATTATATGTAGATTATATCGGACATGTGCTGTCTAATACAGCAGACACAGCCATACGCGGCAATTGAGTACTTGAAGTGTGGCTGATCCAAAATGAGATGTGCTGTTAAGTGTAAAATACATACCAGATTTCAAGATTTAGCACAGAAAATATAAACTATTTCATTAATAATCTCATATTGACTACATTCTGAAATACTCTTTTTGACATATTATGTTAAATAAAGCATATTATTAAAATTAATTTCACCTGTTTTTTTAATGTGGCTACTAGAAAATTTTAAATAATACATGTGACTCATTATATTTCTATTGGACAGCACTGCTTTGGACATTGTTGGGAAAATATATATCTGGGTATCAATGTTAAAAATTTAAGGGCAACCAGTTAAACAACAGAAATACATCTATAGTTTCAAAACTATCAAAGAAAAAAGGAGAATAAAGAAAACTGCAAATTTAATAGATGATAGAACATGAGAAATAATAATTTTAAAAGGTAGGGTAAAGAGAACAACAAAATAAAATGGTAGAAGTAAGTCTAAATATATCAACAGTCTTTACAAATGTAAATTGATTTCATTTGTCTCTTTAAAGACAGGGAATGTCATATTGGATCAAAACAAACAAAACAAAATACAATAGCATGCTGGTTAGAAGGAACACTATAAAGCAAAAGAAAAGGGAAAGGCTGAAAATAAAATAATGGGAAAAGATATACCAGGCAAATAGTAACCAAAAGAAATCTGACATAGAATATTAATATCAGGCAAAATACACCTAAGGCCATGAAATATGAAAAGAGATAAAGAGCGACACTATAGGATGATGAAAGTAACAAATCAAAAATATCCACCAATAATAAGCTTTTTATACCTAACTACTAGCCTTGAAATAAGTAAAGCAAAAACTGGAAGAATTAGTTTGAAAAACTGAGGAATTTACAAAAGGAATGGGTTCATGGTTGTCATGAACACATGAACATTTATAAAAAATTGTCCTTGTGTTGGGTCACAAATGAAAGCCTGAACAACTTTTGAAGTGGATGTAAAGCAGACCACATTCTCTACCCACAATGCAGCAAAATTAGAAGTCAACAACAACAACAAAGGCAGATTCACAACAGCTGTAACTTTGACAACTAAAAAGCACACTTGTTGTAGGAACATTTCTTTCCTAGTCCTGATGTTTCCTTCTCTGTGGAGGGAACCAAATTAGTGTAGCACTCCCAGCCTCTCTCTGTCCAGGGGAGGAAGAGTGACATAGCTGGTCAATGCGGGGAATATAAGATGGGCTTACTTGATTTACCAACTTCCTTTCTCTTCTTGAAAGTGAGCTGCCTACAGGCAGTGGTCATTGTCTGTCCCCCATCCACCACCCACAGCATCACAGTGACCAGGGGTTAAGGTTGCCAAATCCCCATTTTCAGTATTAGGAAACCCATTTGGCTGTCACATCTACCCTCATCCTTATCCTCCAACCTTATCTTTATCAGTTAAAAAAAAAAAAGATACCTCCCCCCACTCTTTGTCTTGTCTCTCAGTTCAAAATCCAGGAGTCCAGGAGAGGAAAGAGAAATTGTTTACTGAGCTCCCTCGAAGACATCAACAGAAATCGCAATGAGAATGCTGAAATATTTGGTACTGAGGATAAAGAGATAGATACAAAACAAGACTTGTAGAATGGAACTAAAATGACGTTTGTAGAGAAATATATAGTTTTAGTGCATTTACTCTAAAACAAGAATGACTTAAACATAATGAGGAAAGCTTTCAACTATCTAAAGAAGCTTAAAAAAAAAAACAGTTGAAGGAAGTAAACAGTAGAGATAAGAGCATAAATGAAAAGGAAATCAACAATCACAAAAATGATCAACAGCTAAAAGTTGTTTCTTTTAAAAGACAATAAAACATCTGGCAAGATTAATCAAGGAAAGAAGGAAAAAGGCACAAATATCTAATATTAAGGATGAAAGGAGAATGAAACTACAGATATAGTAGAAGATTTAAGAATCATAAGAGAATACTATGAGCAACTTTATGCCACTATATATGAAAACATGAAATAGAGAATTTCTAGAAAAATAGAGATGATTAAAGTTTACTCAAGAAGGGGACTTCCCTGGTGGTCCAGTGGGTAAGACTCCATGCTCCCAATGCGGGGGGCCCGGGTGCGATCCCTTGTTGGTGAACTAGATCCTGCATGCATGCCGCAACTAAGAGTCCGAATGCCACAACTAAGAAGTCCACATACCACAACTAAAGATCCCGCATGCCACAACGAAGATCCCACGTGCCTCAACTAAGACCCAGTGCAGCCAAAATAAAATTCATTCATTCATTCATTCATTTAAAAAGTTTACTCAAGAAGAAGAAGAAACTAAATACATTAGTGACCATTGAAGAAAAGAAAGCAGTATTTTAAAAATCACCCCTCTCCACTCTCCACCTCCCCAAAGAAACCACAAATACATTGGAGAGGAATGAGACAGGGCTGTTCCTTAGAGGCAGAAAGAAGCAGGCAGGAACAGCTAGAGATCTGGATGACCTCACTGAGATCCACTCCATTCCTCCATTCCTGACCTTGTCACTGTTTGGTTTCACACACAAGCTCATGAGTTCCCCTTTTTTCCTGAGCAAATTCAGCTGGGTTTCTATCATTGATGTAACCCAAATACAAGCAGAGGTACCACATGGAAGCCACAAGAAATACTGTAGGAGTGGGGAGTTCTCTGGTGGTCTAGTGGTTAGGATTTGGCACTTTCACTGATGTGGCCTGGGTTCAGTCCCTGGTCAGGGAACTGAGATCCTGCAAGCCTCGCAGCACAGCCAAAAAGAAAGAAAGAAATAATGTAGATGGGGCACCATGTCTCACACAGTCCTAGGACTCCCCTGTACATATATGCTCTTCAAAATTCCACATCTGTGGCCACTGCAAAAACCAAACTTTCCTTCTCTCTCTGCTTTTCAAACAATTCCATAGGGCTCCTCACTACCAGTTGGTTCTGTTTACTTCTTTAACAAAGGAAGAAGTATCTGGCCACATATCCCAATCCTGGAGTGGGGGCTTCTGCTCCTGCCTGCCGTTCTGCTCGAAGATATCCAGAGGATCTCTACCATGCCAACCACCCAATCCCATCCCCCTGTGCCCTGGGCAATGCTGATGAGGAATTTCAGTTCACTGATGGCTCAGCCTCTGCCTGACACATAGCAGGCCCTAGCTGAGTATACCGTATATCTCCTTCACCCGCACCCCAGTGCCAACACAGAACTTAGCCAAGCACTGCTTCCTCCAGGACTACATTTCCTTCACTAGAAGGCAAAGAAATGGAGAAGCTCTAAATTCCAGACCAATCCTTTAGAGGATTACTGAATTCGGAGTTGTTTAAAGGGACCTCAGGGACCCACTCACTTTTCACATGAGAAGTGTAAAGGTCAAGACTTACACTGCAGGAGTGGTACCCAGGCTACTGCAGACCTAGAACTTTTCTTCTGGAGGAGGCTGGCATGCATGGTCCATCTTAGTAAGCTCCCACCATAAAAAGAAGCCACAGGGCAGAGTATGGACAAGACCTGAGGATCCATTCAGAGTCCTTAGAATCGATGTCCCCAGCAGACAGTGTCCCCAGCAGCTCCATCCCTGCACGTTGCCAGAGATGAACCCGATTTTCTAACGGCCTCGTGTCATGTAGTTCAAGCATGATGAAAGCAGGGGTTAAGTCACAATTAGCAAACCAGTAACCAGTTGAATGTATGCAGTAAGTATATTTTCAGTCGATAAGTATTTAATTGGGGCTTAATTATTGAGTGATCACAGAGCATTTGAGATGCTTGGGTGAATGGCCCACTGAAAGAGACTAGTGCTACTTTCCTATTAGCACGGGTATTTTAAGGCATTCATATTGATCAGTGTGATAAATCCCAGAAGGTTAAATTTGCTGAACATGTACATGAAAATCAGTGCCCTGTGTGACCCGCACCTCTCTCCACACCCCTTCTTTCTTCCTTCCTCCTTCCAGAAACATCATGGGTCTGATAGAACCACTCTTGTGTGAATAAGGCTCTCATAGACTCATATAACATTTGACTCTTAAACTGAGAACTAGACCTTGGGACTGGGAACTCCATGAGGGCAGGCATGTTTCTCTCTTACTCACGGCTGCACCCCAGTGAGCCTGCGCCAACTAGAAGCCTAATAAATCTTGGTAGAATGCATGAGTGCAGAATGCTAGGACGTTGGGCCCCAGTGTCTCAATGTCAGAGTCACAGGCGATCAGTCTCCCAGCTTCTTGGACTGAAGGACCTAGAGAGGTGAGCAGCGCCCACAATGTTCAGGTGCAAAACTGAGAAGCTCTGGCTTCAGGGGCTTCTGCTGAGCTGCTCTCTTGGCTGTTGGAGGGGAGGGAGGGATGCAGAGAAGGGAGGGAGAAAGGGTGCAGGTTTCCAGGGGCTCCTAATGAGCTTGGACAGCAATGGAAGCCCTCACCCCTAAAGGCCCCAGAACTTCTCCATTCCCTTGCCCTGCCCCCACTATACCCTCCATAGGCAAGGCAGCTCTGGGACGTGGGAGGATCCAGAAGACTGCTCCCTCCCCCACCTCTACTCTCTCCTCCCCTCTCCCCTCCCCCCAGCCTTGGGAACCGGCAGCAGGAAATTTTGGAAGAGGGTCAAGGGAGATCCCTTATGGGCCTCTGGATGAGAACTTGGACCCTTTTATTTAACTGTTGCTCTCCCCATTCCGCCTTCCATTTCCTCTCAAAAGCTCCATGGAACTCACAGGTCAGGGTGTCATCACTTCACTGGGGCAGGTTGTATAGCCCAAGATACTTGAGAAAGAGCTTCAGTGGGTGGCCACAGTTTCCCTGTCTGGAAAGTGAGTTTTGGATTAGAAGAGTTCTGAGATGCCTTCCGGCTCCGATATGCTAGGACTTCCCTTTTTTTTTTTATGGACCCCACTCCTTAGCAATGGGGTCTTGGGCAAGTCACCAAAGCAAAGCCCCTGCTAGCTCATCTGTAAAATGGGTACATTACCAGAGGCAGCCTGTCAGCTAGAGTGGATTTTCACCCCAACACACCCCTTGCAGCTGGTTCATTGCGTCCACCGTGGAGGTGGCCCAGGGCACTTAGTTAAGAGTTCAGACCTTGGTGTCTGGCAAGGTCAGCTTTGGGTTCCAGCCTCACCATTGACTGACTGCATGACAAGTAGCTTAAACTCTCTGACTGTCAGTCTCCTCATCTGTGAAAAACAATCTTAACACGTACCTACTTCCTTTTTTTTATTTTTTGGCCCCGCCTCGAGGCTTGTGGGGTCCCAGCGCCCCACCAACCAGGGATCGAACCCCCGCCCTCGGCAGTGAGAGAGCAGAGTGCTAGCCGCTGGCGCTCCAGGGAATTCCCCAACAGATACCCACTTCCTAGGACTGTTGGGAGACCAGATCTGCGAGCTCATAGCATGTGCTAAGTACTTGGTCAATGCCAACTGTCACTTTGTGGTTCGCTGAGGTTCCAGGGCTCAAGGCAACCACACTGGCCTGGAGCGAGTCACCAGCTCAGAGACAGAATTGGAACCCCCTTTGATTGCAGACCAGTTCTTTATTTGTTTTGGAATTTTTGACCCAAAAATGCCCTTTTGGATCATTCTTTCTTTTTTTTTTTTCTTTGAAGTATAGTTGATTTACAATGTTGTGTCAGTTTCTGGTATGCAGCAAAGTGATTCAGTTATATGTATGTGTGTATATATATATATATATTCTTTTTCATATCCTTTTCCATTATGATTTGTTACAAGATATTGAACACAGTTCCCAGACCAGTTCTTGAGGCCCTGGGGAGTGCCACCAAGGCGGCGGCAGCGAGCCCAGGGTGTTCTTGACCCTCCATCGCTGCCCCACTTGCCCTTGGACCATTTTCTGAGAAGCCCAGGACCCCATAGCTCCAAGCTTCTGCAAGGACCTGATTAATCTCTGGAGGGGAGCTGCCTGACAGGCCTCCCTCCCCGCTGGTCTGTCCTTCCCTGCCTGGTGGGCTCACAGAGGCCAGCCCTCCCTGGGAGGCAGCAGCAGGTCCTAACCCCTGCTTTGCTGGTTCAGAGAAAACCCTGTTCCAGCTAGGTGGCAGGAGGTGCCCTCCAGGGTCACAGCTCCCTGAGCCAAACAGCCCAGCTCCCCCAGGGCCAGTTAAAGGAGAACTGCAGGGATTTGCCTGCTGGTCCAGTGGTTAAGACTTTGCCTTCCAATGCAGGGGGTGTGGGTTCGATCCCTGGTTGGGGAGCTAAGATCCCACATGCCTCACCGCCAAACCCCCCCCCCAAAAAAAGAAACAATATTGTAACAAGTTCAATAAAGACTTTAAAAATGGTCCACATCAAAAAAATTAAAAAAAAAAAAAGAAGAACCGCAGTGGTCCCTGTGGTGCGTGTGCCTTGGGGAAGTCATGCTTTGACCTGTAGATCTGTGTGCACCATGACATACCAACCAGCCTCACCCCAAATCACCCTGCCTTCTGAACCTTTGCTTAGGCTTCTGCAGTTGAGAATCTTGCCATGCACTTGGCTCTAGTTACTGGTGGACTCCTCTATAGCCCTAACAGTGATAAAATGTCCCATGGAGTGAGTGCCACTGTGTACCGTGCCAAGAGCTACTGGTGTCTCTCCTTAAATCCACCCAGCCAAGTCCAGTGAAGTGGTCCTTACTGCTATTCTATCCCCATTTGACAGCTGGGCAAACTGAGGTTCTGAGAGTAACTTGCCCCAGGACACATACGACCAGTAAGTGGAGAAGCAGAATTTAAATCCAAATCCACTGGACTCCAGGCTTTAACCTCCTTACTGGGCAGCCTCCATTCTGCCTGCCGGGGCCTGAGTTCCCCAAGGGCTGCTGCGGCTCCTTCCAGGGCCCAGTGCAAGGCCCAGAATCTGGTTGCTATCTAGTTGGCATCGAATGAATACACTGTCTACTGAGAGAACCAGTTCAATGAAAGAAAGAGAGAGAGTGTGTCTCACAGGGCAGATGGGTGTCTGGTCAGAAGCCCTTCAACCCGCAGCCACAACCAGACAGGGGGGACCCCAGGTGCTGGAGAGTTTTGACATCACTCCCCACCCCCGATGCTGGATAGGACCCAAGGGTGAAAACTAGAAAGTAGAGGCGGTAATAGGGGGCTGCAGATGGTCTGGGAGCTGGGGAGTGACGGAATGCGGAGGGACACTGCTTACGCTATGCAAGTGGGTACCGGAGGCAACAGCCCAGTTCTTTGAGAATTGGGCAGACCCGGCAATTCACGAGGGAAGGCAAGGGCAGACGCAAGTGGCGACCCCCCTTCCTAAGTCCCAGCAAACACGACGGATCCGGTCAGCCCTCGCCGCAGGGCCTGGCCCCAGCCATCCATCGGCCTTCTTGGGGAGATGGGGACGGGCAGCGGGGAGACCCGGACATTAAGATTTGGGAAAGTGGGGCTCTTTCACCTGTCTTCTGAGGCAGAGATGGAGACTGTGAAGGCGAGGCGACGCCCCAGAGAGCAGGGCCTGGTGTGCGCGGAACACAGATGCTCGGGCCGAGGCGCATACGGTAGGGCGCACGCTTAGGCACACAGGCTAGAGCGCACCAGTGGGGATGCACAGGCTGGGGCGCTCGGGCTGGAGTGCCGGGGCCTGGGCACCCGCTGGGGCGCAGCGCCCAGGGAGCACCGGGGAGCCGGTCCCCGCGCCCCGCCCCGGCCGGGACGCCCCACGGCGGGCTGCTGCAGGAGGCGCCCCTCAGAGAAGCCGTTTGCCGCCGGTGTGTAACCTGATATTTTTCTGCACGGCCCCCAGAGGAATTTTTCCATTACCCAGGCAGCGCCGCAAGCCGCAGCCTTTTCTCTCTCCCCGCCTGGCTCGCCCGCCGCCCCCCGCCGCCTCCCGCCGTCCCCCGCCGTCCCCCGCCGTCCCCCGCAGCCTCTCCGGGCCGCCGCGCCGAGGCACTCTGTGCAAATGTAACCTTTCACAGGCCCCGCCTCCGCCAGGAAGCTGCGCGCCGGGTTGCCAGGAACACGGCGCGGCGCGCTCAGAGCTGGAAGGCGGCCCGTTAATCAGCGGCGGCTGACAGAAAATCAGACAGCCCGGGCGGCCGGCCGGCCTCGGCCCTCTCCCTCCCGGCGCCTCCGCGCCTCGCTCGCTGCGCGCCCGCTCTTTGTTCCTCCGGCTCGCCCTGCTCTTGCCTCCGCGGGGCTGCGCCTCTCCATCACGCCCCCTTCTCCTCCCTGATTCTCGTCCTCTCCCGTCTTTTCCTTCTCCTCCTGGCCCTGTGCTTCCCGCTCTCTCCCCCTCCTGCCAGATGGCCTCGGACCCGCTTCCTTTCCTTCTCCTGGACAGCAGAAAGTCAAAGAAAAGGGGCTCATTCACCCCGTTCTTCGCCAGCCTATTGGGGGGAGGTTGGGCTCCCCAGTGCGCCTCTTGGTAACATCTTCCCCACCGTCTCCCCGGGATCTCAAGACCGGCCCCCGCCCCAGATCGAAAGATCTTAAGCTGAGCTTTATGAATGACCTTAAGGTGGAGGAGTCCATGAAATCCCTAACATTTTATGTCCCACTTTGGGTGCCTGGTGGGGTGGGAAGGGGGTTTGTCCAAAGGTTTCGTGGGTTTTTCAAAGCAGTCAGTGATTGGTTAAAAATCAGATTGGTCAGTGAAAGGTTAAAAATCACAGCCCTGGAGATGCTTCCCATTCATCTTAATGAACCTATTCAACACATATTTATTGAGACCTACTACGTGCCAGGTGCGTGCTAAGTCCTGGGCATATAGCCATGAACTCCAGACGAGGACCCTCACATTAGACAAACTATAAATGTGTCATTACAGGCACTCGGGCTGGGAAGGAACTGGGGAGAGGTCGGGCGGAATGACAGGTGAGCCGAACCTGGGCCGGGGGGCGGGGAGGGGTGGTCTGAGGACTTCACAGGTGCCCCGGTTCCTACAAAGCCTGCACCCCAGCCTCCCCACTCCCAGCGCAGGCGCCAGGCCGGTGCAGCCCTTCCCCCCTCTGTTCCCACACCGCCATAAACAGCACTCAAAGCATGCTTGGGGCTGGGGGCAGGGGGGACACTATGGCCCCACCCTGTGCCCTCTTCAAGGCAGTAGAGCTGGCAGAGTGACCCAAAGGTCACCGTGTTCTATGTAGACAGGCTCAAAATGTGAGTCTGTGCTTGTTTTGTAGTAAGAACATTCGCTAGCATCCGTTGAGCAGCTGCTCTGTAGCAGGCGCTGGGCTAAGCATTTTACATGCGTCATCTTTCATTGGCTTATTCGCCGCTTCGACAAGTGTCTCCTGAGCCCCTCCTCTTGCCAGGCACCCTGCCAGACGCTGAGGATAAACCACGGGGGGTGCTCCTTGCCCTCATGGAGCTCACAGTCAGGTAGAGAAGAGACAAGAGACAATTAACGGATGTCACAGCTGGTGACAAGGGCTGGGGATGAAATAAGCAAGGCAGTGAGAGAGACAGCAACCAGTGGGCAAGGCAGGAGGCGGGTGGTAGCTAGGCTGGCTAGGGATGGTCAGGGATGCTATCCCTGAGGAGGGGGCATTCAAGCTGGGATGTAAAGGGTGGGAAGGAGCTGGTCCCCTGAAGGGCCAGAGAGGAAATTCTCAGTCAGGGGTAACAATCCACAAAAAGGTTCTGCCATTCTTACAACTACCTTAGGAGGTGGACACCACCACTGTGCCCATTTTACAGATGAGGAAACCGAGGCTCAGAAAAGCGAAATTCCTTCTGGCCTGGGGTCACCCCGCTAGGAACAGGTAAAGCAGGCCCTGGAATCCAGGCCTTCCCCCCACCCTTTCCCCTTTCACCTCCTGCCCCCCCCACCCCCCCCCCCCACCTCCATCCTGAGGACTGGTTAGCAGGCTCTCTGTGGAGGCAGCAGTGGGTGGCAGTGTACAGTGCAAAATGCTCTAGTCTGGACTAGGAGGTCTGAGCTCTAATCCTGTCTCTGCCTCTCCCAGCAGGGTGACCTTGGGCAATTCACCTACCTTCTCTGGGCCTCAGTTTCCCCCTCTGTATACAAGGATAATAAAGGCATGCCTCTCACAAGGCTGCAGTCCAGTGAGGTCAAGGGCATAGAGTGTTTAACAGAGGTCTCTGCACCCAGAAAGCGATCAGTGTGATCGTAGCTGACGCCAGATTAAATGAAGTGTCGCTATAGAAGTGGTTTCTATAACCTGGCAAAAATTAGACAGGATTTTTTGTTGCTGTGAATGGCAGTGAGGGGTTGCCTCCACCTTTTGCTAAAGGGTCTGTGGTGATGCTGCCTGATGCCCCCTCCTCGCTCGCCTCCCCAAGCACCCAGCCTTTGTCTAACCCTCCACATGCAGCTCTAGCGGTGCTGTTCAGTTTTGCCCATCAAGAGGTGGTAAGGAGATTCTGCTCACTGCGCCCTTGGCCTCAGCAAGAATTTACTTTTTACAATCCCCACCGTGCTCCTGGGCTGTGTGTAGGAGAGATGAGGGGCAAGGAATCCCCAAGGATGGGGAACTAAATTCTGAGCCTGGAGAAAGAGGAATCTCATGCTTGGTGGTTAGTTTCCACTGTGAACTTGGAGCCAGGCAGAACTCAGGTCTGCTTTCTGTCTTCCACCCTCTCATCTGTAAAATGGGTATGATAATAACAGCACTTCCTTTGTAGCTGATCAAGTTGGAGAGGCCTTAGCCAGTTCCTGGCCCCAGCAAGGGCTCTGCTGTCAGTGAGCCTTTATTATTGTGGTGTTTCTGCCCTGGGAGGTTGGGAAGACAGAATTGAGGAGGTACCATGTGAACTGAACATTGTAGGACAAAGAACTGGAGGGCTCAAGGAAAGGGAGTGGCAGCAGAGGGGCACCTGGGGAGAGGCAGATAGGCAAGGGGGAACTGAGGAGGAAGAGGGGGTGGGCCTGGATCTGAGCAGCCTCAGATCTGGACAGCTGGCTGCCTCTTCCACACGCTGCATCAGTGAGGATGCTTCCGGCTGCAGGTAACGGGCATGCTGACTCAGGCTGGCATAAGCAATAAGTACACCCAAACAGAACGTAGCAGGCAGCCCAGAGGTGAGGCCAGCTCCCGGGTCGGTGCCGTCCCTTCTTCAGCCAGAGCTTAATCCTCAGGGAATAGTGGAGGCCACCTGTTTCCTTCCTGGAGTCCAGCGGAAGGCAGAGAGGGCCTGGCATGGAGTGGGTGCTCCATGAAGCTTTGTCAAATGAATGCTGAACGGTGCCCTATTTCTGTAAGTTTAGAGAATCTTGAGAGGGCAGCCATCAGTTAAATAAACAAGCCTTCAGACCAGGGTTTCTCAGGAGAATGTCTGGACCTTCTACATTGGAATCGCTAAGGGGATGGGCGACAGGCTGAATAATCTAATCACCCCTAAAGATACCAGGTCATAATCCCTGAAACCTGTGGATGTTACCTTACAGGGCAAAAGAGACACGGCAGATGAGATTAAATAAAGGATCTCGAGATAGGGAAATTATCCTGGGTTGTCTGGGCAGGCCCTAATGTAATCACAAGTGTTCTTATAGGAGGAAGGCAGAGGAGATTTGATAGAGAGGAGGAAAGGTGATCTGAAGACAGAGGCAGAGATTGGAGTGATGTGGCCACAAGCCAAGGAATGCCAGCAGTCACCAGAAGCTGGGAGCGGCAAGAAACAGATTCTCCCCTGGAGCCTCCAGAGCAACTCACCCTGCCAACACCTAAATTTAGCCCAGTGAGACTCAGTTTGGACTTCAGTCTATAGAACTGCAAGAGGATACATTTCTGTTGTATTAAGCCACCCAGTTGGAGGTCACGTGTTACCGCAGCCCTAGGAAACAGGATGGTTATTAAAATGCAGATTACTGGGTTCCAAACTAAAAACACTGGATGCTGGGCCAGAGACTGCATTTTAAGCAAGCTTTTCTCCCCCCTCCCTCGTCCTGCATGACCGTTGCACACTGAAGTGTGTGGAAGAAACTCTGCATTGGAACAGAAGGGTGACCTGGGCTTGATCCACACAGGAAAACACTGGCGGGAATTAGCTTCAACTCATGGCAGCCTCTTTGGGGCCCTGAGGACCCAGTCCTGTGGAACTCAGCAGCTCTCCCAGGAGCCCTGCCCCAAGGCCATGCATATACTGCTCCCAGCCTGGGCCTGCCTGGGCCCACTCCCCTCCTCTCATTTCTTGTTCCCCTCCTCTACCGGTCTTCAGTGTCCTTTATCACAGATCACAGCACCAGACTGTGGTTTCCCCGGGACTGTGAGCCCCCCAGGACAGGCCCAGTCCTATCCTAACCACCAGGGATCCCTACATTACTCTTGGCATACACTGAGAGCTCTGTAAACACCTGAATGTGCCCATGATGTCACTGACCCTTCTGTATCCCCCAGACCTTTTGGCAGTGAGACAGAGGCTGGGCAAGTACTGGCTGTCTGGTCCCCTCGCCCTGACCCCCTCCTGCAGAAGCAGGCCAGCCCCCCAGATGATCACAGGAATGCAGACAGAGCCCCTCCACACCCTCCCTGCCTCTCCCCCAGCACCACCCTGGGTGGCTTGCCAGCAGGAAAACAGAGGAGGAGCCTGGGAAGGAAGAACCCACAGCAGCCTGGCTCTTGGGGGCTGGAAAGGATAGGAGTGTGAGGGGACCAGCACTGCCTTGGATTCAGGACACCACTTCTTACCTCTCCCTGCCTCTAACCAGCTGGGTGACTGGCCGTGGGCCCATCCCTTTCCCTCCCTGGTGCTCCGTCCTTCAGCCAAAGGGGCTCAACAGCAGGGGTCCCCAGAGCTCAGGAGCAGGGTCCCTGCATCCCATCAGAATGCACAATATCCAAGTGTCTTTTTTTTTTTTGGCCATACCACACACGGCATGCAGGATCTTAGTTCCCCGACCAGGGATCGAACCCGAGACCCCTGCAGTGGAAGCAAGGAGTCCTAACCACTGGACCGCCAGGGAAGTCCCCAAGTGTCTTTTGTGGGGACATGTACTACTCCCCAGTTCCAAGCAGGTCTGCTCCTCCAGGCCGTGTTATCTAAACCTGCTGCCTTCACTCACTGAACTCCCCCAGCTCTGAAGACTTGCGGGTCTTTCCCCATTCTGCTCCCGGGCCTAAAGCAACCTTGCAAATAAGTGTGGCCATTTGCCAGCCCATGGAAGGCTGATGGCGAAATGATCAAGTCCAGCCCTTCTTTCTACCAGCCCGGGATAGATGGCCGCTGCTGGCTACCTCCGTATCACTCCCCCGCTTAAACCCTCCATGGCTCCCTATTGGCTACAGCAGTCGTTTCCAAACCTCCCTTTCTAGCAGGGAGACTTTCCTACACCTGTGTTTATAAAACAGATGAATGCTAAGCAGCTCAGGTTGAGGCAGGAGTGAGGGCAAGGCTGGACTCTGCCCCTAACCTCCCCTCTCCTTGTATGGTTTTTGCTAATGTTGGCAAACCATTAGCCAAAAGATAAGAAAGGTATGAGTGTTGCCCACAGACCTCCCACCCCTCCTTGGCTGGCCTCCTGGGACAGGGGTCATGGTTGCAGGAAGCCTCCCCAGGAGAGAGCCCAGCAAGGTCCCCACTTCCCAGCACCTACAGACACAACCACAAATGTTTGATGGATCACCACCCTGCACCAGGCTCTGTGCTAGACACTGGGACACACGAGGCAGAAATGGCTGCCTTCAGAGAGCAGGAACCTTTGGGGAGGGGCCTGGCACCCAAGAAACAAGTCCAGGGGTAAGATGAACAAGTGCCACAAAGACAACAGATCCAGGAACGGGAATCTGGCATGAAGGACTGGGGGGACATCGTTAGACCAGGGGGTCAGGGAGGGTCTCTCTGAGAAGGACTGGGAACAGAGCATCAGAGCAGAGGGAACAGCACGTGCAAAGGCCCTGTGGCTCTGTATGCTCCTAGTCGGGAATCATGGGATAAGCAAAACTGTCACAAGTCTCTCCCTCTCCACAAAAGGACAGGTACGTGACGTTCCCAGCAGCTTCACTCATCAGAGTCAGAGACCAGAAACCAGACTAGCCATTGACAGGAGACAGGATAAACAAACAGTGAAATTCAACAGAGCAATGAAAAAGGAAGGTACGGGTGGGCTCAATGACATGGACGAATCCCCAGAATATGCGGAGTGAAAAAGTCAAGCATAAAAGAGACCGTCTTCTGATTACACTTGTGTGTAAAGGAACAACTGTCCGTGGGGATGGAGGTCAGACTAGTGGATCCGTGGAGTGGAGCACGATGGGAACTTCCCCCAAGTGATGGGGGTGTTTGGATGGATTCTTGCTCAGGGTGGCGCTCACACAGTGACACAAACGTAAGAAACTGCGGAGCTGTACACTAACACGAGAGCGTTTTGTTTTATCTTCTGTAAAGTATACCTCAAGAAAGTACTGAAAGGCAGAGAAATACAGTTTGCCCTATTTGGAAAGAAAGACTCCCGCGTCACCCCAACCCACCACTTCCAAATCGGGAGTCACCCTCCAGGCTTTGCCTGATGTCACACCCAGGGCAGAAGAGTCCTGGCTCCCCTCCCACCCCCGCAAAAAGCCACCCAAACCCCGTCTTGCCCAACGCGTACGTGAGGACGAAGGTCCTCCCTGACTCTGCCTCCTTCTCCCAGTTCTTCTCCCTCGAGGTTCGAGGGCCGGGAGGGGGTCCCAGGGTGGGGATGGGGTGGACCTGGAGACCAACTTTCCAGAATGTTCGGTGTCAGGCTGGGAAGGGCCCGGCTCCTCCAGAGCAGCTAGGCTGTAACCCGAGCCTCCGGTTACGCGGATTTCTCCCGGGGGCAGGACCCCCACCGCCCAGGTTCTGGAATGCAGCCTGGGGCGTGGAGCATGGCCCGGGAAGGGGTAACAAAGGTGCAACTGCTTTGAAATTCTGCTTCCTGCCCCCCCAGCCCCAGAGCTGAACAAACACTCCCTCTCCTGCCGGCTGGGGCTTTATCGGGAGTGCAGTGGGGACAGTCCGATGCCTGCCCCTGCCCGGGCTGTGATTGCGTTTCCACTCTCACCTGCCACCACCCAACCTCCAGGCCTAGCTGCGCCCTCCGGCTGCCCGAAGCCCACCAGCGCACGAGGTCCAGCGCTTCCTCCCCAACTCGATGGGCTCCAATCCTGGGCCTACCCGTCGTCGGGATGACATTCAGCCCCACAGGTTGGGGGTCCGGGGGGAGGAGGCATCAGGGGCCTCCCGCAGTGGTTGAGGCTGGCAGTGAGGCCAAGACTGAGGTCGTGGGGTTAAAGGCCAGCTTGGGGGGAACATGCACCCTGGTCGCTTCTCCCCTTGCCCACCCCAGTGAGGCCTGCTTGCACGGGTCCAGCGCCAGGATTCTGGTTCTCAAACCCGGACGGGCTGAGGCAGGGGCTGTGAAGTGTCCCCAGCGTTGTTTTGTTTAGTTTCAACAAGAGGAGCCGCCTTTATTCGGGGGCCTTCCAACAGCTCCCTGCAGCGCGGTGAGGATGGGATGAGGATGCCGCTGGCGCTGGCGGGGCCCAGCTCTGCGAGCTTCCCAATCTCAGCAGATAAACAAGGGGGGTGGGGAGGGGCACCAGTGAGGCTCCAGCCCCTCTCCTCCTTCCGATGCCTCCAGAGGTGACGGGGAGCTGCCAGGCAGGAGACCTTACCGGGAGAGGACAGGGCCTTCGGAAGGGAGCCGTCCATCCGGCAGGCATGAGAGTGGGGAACCAGCAATACACACGCAGTGACACACGTATGTGATGACACACGAGTGTGCACACAGCACACGCATAGGCACCTGGCCCCCCTCCCCCGCTCCCCCAGCTCCCAGGCCAGTCCCAGCAATCCAGCCCCTGCAGTGTCCTCTAAAAAGCCCCAGCAGAGCCCACCACTCTCCCAGAAGACCCCCGCCCCACCCGCTGGCCCTACAGCAGTCTCCCCCCTCCCCCTCCCTCTGCCCTTCCCGCCCTCCCACCGCTGAGCCCCACCTTCACCCCCCAGCTCAGCTCCCATCTGCACCCCAACCCTAAAACACAAGGCTCCCCAAGGCCAGGCCCACATGGCCCCTGCAGCCTCTCCATCCACGGAGCCTCCCCTCGGGCAGGACCTCCACCTCAGCGGTGCCCCCACTGGACCCCAAGGGAGGACTCCCTGCCTCCCTCCTCAGCCCGCACTTCGGCCACCCTGGGCCCCTTCCTCATCCATTGGTCCAGGGGTATTACCTGGGGGCCAGGCGCCGGGGATGGGGGCAGGAGCTGGCCGGACCATTGGAGGACATCCCCAGCTTAGTCTCTTGGTGAAGGGAAAGCAAGGATAGAAGTGGGCTTGATGGCGTCGTCCCTGCAGGCAGGGATGTTACAGAAGTTGAGCCAGGGTGGGGTGGGGCTGAGAGCCCGACAAGGCCCTCCACACCACACAAACCAGCAGATGTGGTCCAGCCACGTGAGACCTGCTGGTCTCCTCGGGGGCCTCCCCCTCTCCAAGCAGCTTCGCCGACTCCACCAAGCTGGCCTGGGGGTTTCCCCTGCCCTTCCCAGGCCCCTGTGCTGCCCCTGCCACATCACTGACCACTCTGGCCTTGTCTCCAAGGCTCTGTTCCCCCACCAGCTGGGGCTCCAGGATTCTGCCCATTGACAGGCACAGAGAGAGAAGTGGATTAGTGAGCGAGTGAATGAATGAACGAAGGAATGAATGAATGAGGGAAGAGCTTTTCCACCAGCTGCTCATTTACAGGCTTCCCTGCCCTTGCAGGTCATGCCCACACTCGGGGGAAGAATTTACCCCGTCCCCAGCCTCGTGTTGGTCATTAACTCAGTGCCTGGACTTGCCTGGTTAATAAATAATTAAGCTGGACAGGTGCTGACCTCAGGCTGACCTTGAGCCTCTCCGCAGGTCGTCCCCCAGTTGGATGTGTGACTGCTTCGTAGTGACCCTTTTCTCCTCTTCTCTGCTGGTGGGTTCTGAATCCTGGGGAAGTGCCAGGCACAGAGAAGGCCTGGCCCCAGCCCCGGAGTGCCCCAGCCTGTCCACAAGGCCACCCGCCCCCCTACCCCAGGACACAGAGAGTAGGGACTCCTTCTTCTCCACTCTCCTTACCAAAGCCCAGAATCCCTGAACTGAGCCAGCACGCGGGCCTCAAGCTGGGCTCTGCCGATGATGCGCTGAGTGACTTGGGGGTCCAGCTCGCCCCCACCACTGGGCCTCGGTTTCCCCATCAGTCGAACAAGGAGGATGGGTTCAGCATGACTGCGACTCATTCCATGATGCTGTGGAAACGGGAGAGTGTTGTGACAGATCCAGAGGAGACCTCAGAGACCACTCCGTCGTGTGCAGTGAGGGCCCGAAATCACACAGCAACTGGGGGAGGGCTGGGAGGAGGACACAGTCCCTTGAGCCGTAGTCCATCCTGGTCTCCCTCCCCTCCATGGCAGCCCTCCTTGTTGTCCATTATTCTCTTTTCTTCTTGTCATTCATTCATTCAGTGATAAGTTAGGCAGGGCTCAGCATGAGGGGCCAGGGTCTTGCGCTCAGGGAGGCCCAAACTAGGGGACACAGACCTCCCAGGCAGCTACACTCCAAAGAAATTTGTGCAGGTTCGCAAAAGGGAGGGGTGAGAGCAGGTGGAGGAGGAGGAGAAGAGGAGAGGGGAAGCAGGAGCTCCTGGCAGGAGTAACAGCAGAGCAAAGGCCCCACAGAGCAAGAATGACCCCTTGGGAGAGTTACACGCAGTTCAGTTTGGTTGGCTGTATCAAGACCTGATGAGTGGGACTTCCCTGGTGGTCAGTGGGTAAGACTTCGTGCTGCCAATGCAGGGGGCCTGGGTTCGATCTCTGGTCGAGGAACTAGATCCCGCATGCCACAACTAAGAAGTCTGCACGCCGCAACTAAGAAGTCTGCACGCCACAACTGAGAGTCCGCAAGCCGCAGCTAACAGTCTGCATGCTGCAACTAAAAGGTTCCGCATGCTGCAACGAACATCCTGCATGCCTCAACTAAGACCCGGCACAGCCAAAATAAAATAAATTAATTAATTAATTTTAAAAAGTAAATCTTAAAAAAAAAAAAGGACCTGATGAGCCACAAGTAGGAGTTTGAAATTAACTCCAAGACAATGAGGAGTAAAAGGGTTCGAACTAAGGAGAGGCATTGTCAGATTGCTGGAAAGATGGCTCTGGCTGCTGCTGCCGCATGAAATGATTGAGTGGAGTAGACACAGCCTGGGAGGCTATGAGTGTCACCCCAGGCAAGAGGCAGTGGAGTCCGGGTCGCTGGCAGCGGGGTGGGAGAGAAGTAGATAGATCCAAGAGTTACTAAGAAGTAGAATCATTAAGACTTGGTAACTAACTTCTGCTTCTGGCCAAGATGGAGTAACAGAGGCCAGATTTCCTATCCCACGTGAAACAACAAAAAAATTCAGACACACACACAAAAAATACATGAAACAGTGGTTTTCAAGAAAGAACCATCTGAAGGGATTAGAGGGAACTGTGTCTGATGCTCATACAGGGTTGGGAATACTGCCTGTTCCCACCAGTCAGACTGGAAAACTCATAATTCACAGGGAAGTGGGTATAGCATTTAGGAAGGTCTTGTCTCAGAGGTGGGGAATAATTAGCCCTAAACTGAGCATTGCTAAAAACCCACCTAATAAATCATAAAGCAAGACCCAAAAGGATCAATTGGGTCCCAAGTAATTTAACTGTTTCCCAGAATAAAGCTCAAGCAGATTTATAAAAATACAAAAATATCCAAAAATCACATCTGGCATCCACTAAACATTACCAGGTGTGCAAAGAAGCAAGAAAACATGACCCATAAAGAAAAGAATAATCAATCAATTGAACCTGACCCAGAACTGACACAGATGTTAGAATTAGCAGAGAAGGATTCTAAAACAGTTTTTATAACTGTATTCCATATTTGCAAAATGTTAGAGACATGAAGTTATAAAAAAAGATCCAAATTAACTTTTAAGAGTTGAAAATTACAATGAAAAATACACTGAATGGGACTTGTGGCAGATTAGACAAGACAGAAGAAAAGTTAATGAACCTGAAGGCACAACAATAAAACCTATCCAAAATGAAACAGAGAAAAAAGAAGTTTTTTTAAAAATGGAAAGAACACCAGTCAGCTGTAGGATAATTCCAAGCAGCCGAATATATGGGGAGTCCCAGAGGAAAGGAGGAAGGGGAACAGAAAAAATATTGGAAGAAATCATGGATGAAAAATTTCCAAATTTAATGAAACCTGTATCCAAGAAACTCAATGAACCCCAAGCACAGATGCTTGGTGACTGACTGGAAGTGGAGGGTGAAGGAGAAGGAGCAGACAAGGGTGATGTCCTTGCTTCTGGCCCAGGAGATATGGCTGGGGTACCATTCTCTGCGGGGGAGGGCTGCAGGGGGGCAGGTAGGGTGGGATCTGTGTCAGCTTTAGGGACACAGATGGAGGTGTCAAGGGCAGCAGGCATGATGGGTCTAGTGTTCAGAAGGCAATGGAAGGGAGATAGAAGTCCAGGAGGCCATGGACTTGGTGGGCCGTGCTGGAGAGAGCTGAGGGCCAGGGGCAGACCCCAGGACACACCATCAGTTAATCAAGAGACAGAGCCTGAAGGGCCACATGGGGAGCTGAGAAGGGACATGCAGAGAGGGAGGAGGGAAACCCAAGGAGCACGGTACCCAGGTGGACTGGCCCTGATGAGAGACTGGTCTAAAGTGGCCATGTTGTCACTCAGAGGTGAAGTCTGGTGTGGCTGGCTTGGTCCCAGGGCGGGACTGTCTCAGGATATTGTACAGAAAGTGGTAGATGTCCTGGGGAGGGTTGGGACCCCAGGGGTCTGGAAGAGGGTGGCAAGCATAAAATATTCTCGCAAGAGTGAGGACTAGATGGGTGGAGGCGGGGATGTCTGAATTTCAGACCTCAGAAGTGCGGCCGTGGAAGTGAGGACCAGGTCAGCATGGACCACAGTGCAGGGGCCAAGCCAAGGGCCCCGGAAACAACAGGATGGAGAAAGGGAGAGACCAGCATATTGGCCAGGGCGTCCTGGTGGTGCCAGAGGAACACTGAGCCAGGAGAGGAGGACTGTGGGAGGCCCCAAAGTCTTCTGAGCATGAAGCATTGTGCCAGGGGTGAGGAGGTGATCCCAGGGACCAGGGTGCAGGAACCACAAAAGGGTGAGGGAGTTGGGTAGGGGTGGAGGGAGAGGCAAGCTGTGGTGGGTGGAAGAGCATCACAGACGTGGGTTACGAACCACAGAGATTCCTATGGAGAGAGAAAGAGAGAAAAAGAGAGTGCAAGCATGCTCATTTTCTGCACACCGGGCTCCATCACTACCACCCAGGCGGGCAGCTTAAGGAAGGATGCGCTTGTGCATGCCTTCACAGGACGCTCCATCTCCTGAGAGGAGAGCTCTGGCCCAGCCCCGACCTGGGCCTTGAAGCCAGGGCGGTGGGATGGTGCAAAAGTCGAGAGGAGCCAGGCCCCACGGCCTGCCACTGGTGCCCGAGGAAGCTCAGAGCAGACGGGCCGGGGCGCAGGTGTGAGAGGCCCAAGCAGGGACATGGCATGCGGCGGCCTGCCTCTCTAAGCTCAGAGCCTCAGGAGAGCCTCTCTTGGCAAGGGGCCTGGGGGAGGACTCAGCCTGCTCGGCAGGGCCACCTGCTGTCTCTTGCCCCTGCCAGCCCTAGAGGCCCCGGGGGGTGCAGGGAGGATGCCGTTTCCCTGGACCCAAGCCGGGTGCCGGGGGCAGCTGGCCATCCTGGCCAGCTTCTACCTCCCTCTTCAGAATCTTCTACCAGGTAAGCAGCAGCCAAGCCCTGCCCCCGTCTCTCTGTCCTTTTGCACTCTGCTGAAAGATCGGGAAGTGCCCTCCTCCCCCTGGGAGCGCACTGTGCTCCCTAATGAATGTGGGGTTACACACACCCAGGGTGCTGTGTGTATGCTCCAAACGTGCGTGGAGACAAACAGAGACCCAGGCACAAATGTAAGCAACCTCGGAAATGTGCATGCGCTTGGGAGGAGCTACCTACACTAACGGGCATGTGTGTAGAGGAATTACACATGGGCGTATGCAAACACAAGGAAGGCATGAAACCACAAAGGTGAGTACCTGCACCACGTGCACCTGCATACCCACGCATGCCAGCGTGCACACATTACGCACTCAGAATGCAAACATAGAGCAGATGTCCAGGCACACGCGGCCATTTCACACACATCCCTGTAGCTCCGCGCATCCACAGAGGTGCCCATTCCACGTGCTTATAAGCATTCACAGAGACGTTCACCCCACACACAAATGTGCACTGAAAACTAAGTGCAAGCAGACGTACACAGGCACATGCAAGACGCGCATACAAACTTGCACAAAGATGCACGTTTACGTAAATGTACACATGCATACACATACACAGTTATTTGTACATATACGGAGCCACTCATGCTTATATATGTGTACATGCATGCACACGTGCACAGCCATGCCCGGGTACACAACGCACAAATACACACATACAAAAATGCACGTGCAGATATGTCCTCATATATATCTGGATGCTTAGAAAAGCCTAACTAAAGGCGCTCAACACATTCATGCTACACTGGAAGCGCCATGAGGGCAGGGACTGTGGCCCCCTCGTTCACAGCTGCACCCCTGAAGCCCAGCTCAGGGCCTGGTGCCCAGAGGTTTGCAGAGCCGAACACTGGGAAACAGCTTGGGCAAAAGCTCAGAGGCAGGAGGGCGACAGACAGTCTGGGGAGTGGCCAGGGGTCCCTCGTGAGTGAGTGGGGCTGGAATGGGCCGGGTGGCTGGGGAGGGGGGCTTTCAGGATGGTTACTCCTTCTTCTTCCTCCCACCCTCCTCTTCCTCCCACCCTCCTCTTCCTCCCCTCCTTCCCCATTGATTCTCCCCTGCTACACATACTGACGGCAGGTGGAATGTCAGATGGGGCAGGAGGGAGGGGGGTGTCACAGAAAACCCATGGCCTTGCAGCCAGGAAGGCAGGTCTTGCTTGGCTCTATCTTAGTGCTGGGGGACCCGGCCAGGGTACTGATTTTCTCTGGGCCTCAGTTACATGCTAGGTGTTCAGCTGTAAGAATTTTCACAAAGTGAACCCACCTGTATAACTAAACAGCATCCAAATCAAAAAAATAGAACATATCCTGCTCCCCAGAGCAGATGAAGGTCAATTTTTACAGAACATAAGGCCCCCGCAGGCCGGCCTGCGCCCCCCACCTGCCCCCATAAGTTTCTATTTGCCCTCACAGCCAGCAAGGGGGCACTTCGTCCTCTCAGCTCAGGACCCCTTTGCCAGGGTCCCTGCCACCCACAGGGAGAAAAGGCAGAAACAGCCTGTCAGCCTCCAGCGCTCCCGCCCTGCCTCTCCTCAGCGTCAGGCCAGGGCCCCTGTGGCCGGCGGAGGGGCCACCTCCCCTTCAGCACCGCCTCTGGAGTGCCATTTGGGGAGCCAGGAAACCTTGGGAGAGGGAGCACGGAGACCCCAAGTTTCTATACCATCCTGCCCCTTCGATTGAGCCACTTGTTGGTAGCACCCAAGGGCCTATGGCTTTCAGGGAAGACTTGAACCCAGGGCTGACCCAGTCCAAAGCCCACAGCCCGTACAGCGGTGGAGATCATTATCTCCATTTCACAGGGGAGGAAACTGAGGCTCAGAGAGACCAAGAGCAGAGCCAGGACTCCAGCTGTGGGGGCGAACTTGACCCTGTCATCCCCCCGCTCAAAGCCTCTCTGTGCTCCCCTTTGCTGGGACACTCCAAAGCCCTCCATGACCTGGCCCTGCCAACCTCTCCCTGGGGGGACATAAGGTCCAAACCCCTTTTTGTTGAAGGCCTGGGACAGCGACAGGGGCTTGCCCGAGGTCACACGCTGGTGAGTGGAGGGACAGGATTAGAGCTCAGATCCCCTGCTTTCCAGCCTGGAACCGCCTCCCCTGGACCAGCCTAGTCCTGGGAGAGGAGAGGCCTCCCCCACTCCTCCCCTTTCCCTCCTCCCTGGAGGCTGCAGAGGCGAGCTGCCCTGAGCCAAGTGGGCCTGGAGGACCTGACCTGACCCCCCTTCCTCCCTGACCACTCCCCCAGCCTTTTGATATGTCAGCACCCACTGAGAAGACCCCCCCCCATCTCCCCTCTGTTAGCTGGGTTCTAGTGTCATGGGGCCATTTGCTGGCTGTATGGGGTGGACAGGGCACCTCCCCTCTCTGAGCTTAGTTTACTCATCTATAAAATGGGGTTATGACACATCTCCTAGAGTCGCTGGTAAGAAATGGTGGTATAAACGTGAAATAAACCCCCAACACGCTTCCTTCCGGGCGACAAGACCAGGCACGCCTCATAAAGCCTCCCATTTTATCCTCTCAGCAAGCTAGACGTAGGAACTGCCCGGGTTTATACGGGAGAGGAAACTGAGGCTCAGGTCACGCACTTTCCGAGGCAGCAGGGCTCCAAACTACTGGGAGCAGGGGTTGGTCCTCCCTGGCCAGCCCTCGGGCTCTCCAGGGGCAGGGCCCACACTAGGGGCGTTCTCCGCACCCAAGCGGGGCTCCCGGTGCCAGGCCCACGGGACGGGGCGGTCAGCGCGGGGGCGGGGCCAAGCTGGGGAGAGCGGGTTGTAGTGGGGGGGGCGCCTGTCAGCGCGGGGTCGGCCTTGGGTCGATACAGCGGCGGGATGAATGGGCGAGGAGAGAGCACAGAGGCGGGGCGGGCGCGGGGGAAGGGGGAAGGGGGAGGAGGAAGTGGAGGACGGCCGAGGGGAAGGGAGGGGGGAGGGCGGAGGGGAGGGGAGGAGAGGGCCCGCCCCCGCCCCCTCCTCCCCTCACCCCGCCCGGCGGCCCCTGCCCGGGTCTGCAGCCTTCAGCGCCGAGCGCGGCCCCGCGGCCCCGCCGAGGGATCGATAACTAATTTCACCGCAGCAGCCGCCCCAGTTTTTTCCCGATAATTGTGCGCCTGCAGCTGCGAGCAAGGCCCCCAGCCCGGCGCGCGGCCCCCGCCCGCACCCGATCAATTGACACCGCCACCGGGCGGCAGGAAAACTCATTTTTCTCTCCCTCCCCGGCTCCCGGTGGGCGCAGGCGAAGCTCCGCCTCGGGCCGGGGCGGGGGGTAGCGCGGGCCGGTTTCCGGACTGACTCGAGTTTGGGAAGGAGGTTTCCAGGGTATCCGAGGCAGCCGGAGGGCCTCAGTGTCTCTGTTCCACAAGTAGGGGCGTGGCCGAGGACCTGGGGGCTGGACTGACCCCGCCCCCTCGGCTTTCCCTGGGCGGGCCAGCGGTGCACCTGCCCCCTCCATCACTTCTGGGAGGGAGGACCAAGAGCGCAGGCGCCGTGGTCTAGACACGAGGGTTCGAATCCGGCCTTTACTAGTTACCACTGTGTGACCTTGGACTGGTTCTGCCCTTTGGGCTCTTCCTCTCCGAGCCTCAGTTTCCCCATCTTCCCAAAGGGGCTGGCATCGTCCTCGGTGCGCAGGGCTGTAGATGGGAGTGCGCAAGTACGTGCTCCGTAAATGGTGGTTGTCATTAGAGAGTGGAGGAAATCTTCACTCATTTACTCACTGAGCACCTACTGTGCGGCAGGTACTGTTCTGGGCTTGAGGACAGAGCAGTGATGAAGCAGACAAAAGTCCCTGCCCTCGTGGAACTGACCTTCTAACGAGGGGATGAACGATAAACAACATGTAAGTGAAGTAACTAGTGAGAAGACGAGAAAAGCCATGGAGAAAAGTAAACTAGGGCGTGTGGCATAGGGTGTGAGGAGTGGTTGCAAGGGCAGTGCAGCCCCCCAGGACCAACTGAGCAGGGCTTCATTGCCAGAGGCCCCTTTGCAAAGCTCTGAGCTGCCCCCTTTGCAAAGCTCCCAGCCTGCTGTCTGCTCAAGGTCAGGGAAAGCTGCAGACTTGGCATTCTCTGAGAAGGGTGGGCAGGAGGAAGGAGAGCAGAGGGGGGAGAAGGCGAGATGGGGGGTGTGTCTAGAGAGAAAGGGGGTGTGCAGACAGAGGGAGAAGGGAGGACAGAGCTCCAGTGGCCAGAGGCCTGGAAGGTCAAGGTCGGATGGTACTCAGGTAGCCAGCCGCCCCAGCTGGGCCACGGAGGCTCAGAGAGGGGCAGAGGCCTGCCCAAGGCCACAGTACATGTGGGGGTCAGAGGTGGGCTCCTGGGTCTTGGCTCCAGACCCTGCAGAAGGGTGAGAAGGGCCAGAGCGGAAGAGAGAAGAGAGGAGAGACTCACGAGGGTAGCGGGGGGTGGGGGCAGCCCAGAGGCTGGGTCAGAGGGGGGCTGGGAGCTTCCTTGGAGCAACATGGGTTGTGTTAGGACATCTTCGGGAGGACTGGGAATGACTCGGAATGACTCAGGGAACCCAATCTGCTGACCAGACTCCCTCCGACCTGCCTCCCCTCCAAACCAGTTACCCAAATCTGACAGAGGAGTCCTAAGGCTTCTGCACGATGGTGGGTGAGCCAGGCAGGGGGCAGGGCCCTTGGCTGCTGGGGAGGTGGGCTGTTCTGGGGCTGAACAAACCTCAGGACGTTCCCCCTGCCTCAGTTTCCTCATCTTGAAAATGGAGTTAGTGGTGAAGTTCTGAGGTTCTGTCTGTCTCCTTCCCTCCGGATTCCTGGCACACCCAGCCCCATCACGGGGTTGAGAGCAGTGACTCGGCAGAAGTGAAAGCTCGAGACTGCTAGCAACCAAATGAGGTTAGCAGGGGAGGGAAGGGCTGGATTGGGTGGCTGGGATTTGGAACAAACGGAGCTAGGCCGCACCCACCTGTTTGTTTGTCCATCCATCCACCCACCCAGACAGTCATTCAATCATTCAGCACACACTTAGTAAGCACCTACTATGTGCGGGGCAGTATGGAGGGGAGTGGGCATAAGGTCCTGCCTCTCCCATCCTCTCCCTCCCCCCATGACCCCCACGCTTTCTCTCGAGGAGTGGTCGAAGGAGCACCGGACTGGGAGTCAATGTAGGACTGATGTCCCCTGGGTGCCCCTCTGTGCCTTGGCTGGACTAACAACAGCCACATCAAGGGTCTGGCTCCCAGCATCACGTTCAGTCCCTCAGTTCCCCTAAGGCCAGATGAGGGATCGGAGACCAGGACCCACCCGGGGTCCCACGGCCAGGAGGCTGTGCCTGACCCAGAGCTCTGTCCGCCTGTCCCGAGTCTGGGAGGAATGATTGCCTATCAGGAAGGATTTGAGGATCCCAGGCAGAAACCAGGCCACAGCGTTCAGAGTCCCCTTGTCCTGTCCCTCAACTGGTGGCTTTGGCTGCCAGTCATCTCAGAAAGGGCCTGTGTGGGTCAGCCTAGCAGCTGCCCCTTTGCCCACACCCAATGGTGGCTGATGCCCTGGGAGGCCATCCAGGGCAACTTCAGCCTCCACAGTGAGACCAGCCTCCCTTTTCAGAGAGGTGTATATTCAGTCCGTCCCATCTCTCAGAACACCATGGCAGACGACATCCAAGGCCTTACAGAATTCTTGATCTGGAGATATGGGATCCCGTCCCCTTGGGCCTTGGACCAAGGGCCCTACTTTATGGCAAGGAGAGAGCACAGTGGGTGTGCAAGCACGGTAGCCACTGGTCTGACCCTGGAGCAATGGGCCTGACGGAACGCTGGGGAAACCAGCTCATGCGACACCCTGTGTCCAGAACCCACAGCCAATCAATGGTGCTGTGACCCCCAAAACTAGGACACACGGTCCAGGAACAAGCTGTGGAAATAGGATTGTGCCCGCCTCCATCACTCCAGTGCCTCACTTGTAGTTTTGTACTTCTCCTCCCTGCAGCCTGAGATTTTGTCAGAGAAGAGGTCCGGTTCCCTGGGACTGGGTGGGGTGGGGGGTGGGGAGAGAGCTGGAGGGAGGGAACCGGAAGTGGAGGGAGGGAACAGGAAGTGGAGGGAGGGCTCCACCGGGCACAGAATGGGTCCCTCTGAACTCAAAGCTGTGACTGCCATCTGACCACTTTGGAGGCCTCATGCCAGGGACCAGCAGGCCGAGAAAGGAGTTACTGTTCAGGGGTGGGTCATCTACCCCAGATCCAGCTGCAGGGGCAATAGTTTGCTTCAGTAACAGGCTTGTGTCGAGTCTTTGCGGGGACTGTGGATAGCCAGCTCCTTTAAGGGGACTCTAATGGGCCGAGCCCAGTGCAGGGCAGGGGCAGAGCTGAGTCCTGCAATAGGTGGACTGTACTGAATACCTTTCCTGCGCTACTTCCAACGTCTTGGCTTTGCCTCTTAATCCAGGCCCAGTGGCGGTGAATAAACAGCCCCTGCAGGGTCTGGCCAGGCAACTGCAGGCCAACAGTGCCTCACCCTGAGTTGCATCTCTCTTCCTGCCCTGGGAGTTCACTGATGCCCCATATGGGATGTCCCTCTCCCCATCAGGAACCCACTCAGAGATCAGCTGTAACACCATTCAGGCCAACCCTTGATCCAAGGGAGACGGAGCTATGGGGTGCCTCCCCCTTTCTTCCCCCAGGCAGATGGTCCCAAGATGCATTTCATAAGGAATCTCGGACAACCCTGGGGGCCTGGGCACCCAGGTTGCCTTAATGGTGAACTCAGGAATGCACATTTGTATTGGTTCTCTTTCCTCTCCTGTTTTCCTCTCCCCTCTCCCCATCCCTCACTCTTGCCTCTGCAACTGTACTCCCAAACAAACTACGTGTACCTCAGCCTTTATTTTAGCCTGCTTTCAGGGAGCCCAGACCAAACAGGTGTTATGGGCAGAATTATGTCCCTAACCTCTCCCCGCCAAATTAGTAGGTTGAAGTCCTAACACCCAGTACCTTAGATGTGACTATATTTGGACACAGGGTCTTTAAAGAGGTAATTAAGTTAAAATGAGGTCATCAGAATGGGCCCTAATCCAATATGACTGGTGTCCTTCTAAGAAGAGGAGATTGGGACACAGACACGCACAGAGGAAGGATCACATGAAGACACAGCAAGAAGATGGCCGTCTACAAGCCAAGGAGGGAGGCCTCAGAAGAAACCAACTCTGCCTATACCTTGATCATGGGTTTCCAGTCTCCAGGCTGGAAGAAAATTAATTTCTGTTGTTTAAGCCATCCGGTCTGTGGCACTTTATTATGGCAGCCCTGGGAAACCAATACACAGGTATATTCTATTATCGTCCCATTTTACAACCAAAGAAACAGAGGCTTTGAGAGGCAAAGGACTCGCCCAGGATCACACAGCTAGTGAGTAGCGAAGCCCAAATGCAAACAGGGGTCTTTGGGCAGCAGAGTGCAAGCCCTCCACACTAGGGATACTAGGAACCCAGTAAGTCTTCAAACCCCCCTGGCCCAGCATCCCCAGTCTCCCCTCCCACGTCTGGGAAGCCCCGCCCTCTATCCAGGCCCACCCCTCCTTCTCCAGCCTTGACTGCATTGGCCTTGGGAAGCTCCCTCCAGCTCCCCGCCTCTGGGCCTCTGGCTCTGCTGTTGCTGCAGCGCTAAGCTTTGCCAGCTCATTCCCTCCCGCCTTTCCTCTGAAGTCTGTTCTCCAGCAGCATTACACACACACACACACACACACACACACACACACACTCCCACGCGCGCTCCGCGCTCACCTCAGCACTCTGAGGCTCTTTCTACCACCTTCCCTAATGCCTGCTGCAGACCAGCCACAGAGTGGCTTTGGGGGTGCCCCCTGAAGACCACATCTCCCTTGCTCCCTGTGTCCCAGTTCCCCAGTGAGAACCCTCCTGTCCTAGCTGGGCACGGTGCACTAACTCCTACCCCCTGCAGCAGGGACTGTCTCCAGCAGTATTGTCTCCATTTTCTATATGAGGAACTGAGGCCCAGAGAGGGATAGGGCTCTGCCCAAGGATGCACAGCAATGAGAGGTGGGGCTGGGATTCATCCCAAGTCTCAGGACCGAGCTCTCTCCAGCAGAGGCCAAACTCAAAGAATGGGATTAATTCCAAAATGTTGTGGCTACGACATGGGACTTTCCCTGAGAGCAGGTTATGATGCAGGGCAGAGGGCAGGGACTGGGCGTGTGGACCCAGAGGTCATGCCCCTCCCTGCCACTGCCCTGATCCTCCCGCTGTGGGTGCTCCACTCCCCCAAGGACAAGCATGAACCTCCACCCTGCCCACACTCATTATCATGTGGCCGCCTGACCCTCGGCCATGAGGGTACTATGCAGAGACCCTCAGAGACTCCCACTCGGGGGGTGGCGGGGGATGCTGGCAGTGGCCAACCGTTATCAAGCACGTCCTGTGTGCCAGGCTCTTTGCTGTGTTGTAGCAATGGAAGGGAGAGGCAGACCAGGGCTGACCTCCAAGAGCACGTGGTCTAGTGGGGGAAACACGCACAATGAACTTTCTGATCACAGCAGACACTGGGAGAGAAAGGCAGTCAGTAATGGCGTGGTTTGACCCAGTCTCAGGAGAGGTTAGGGAGGGCTTCCCAGAGGGCGGGGCCCTAGAGCGGAGATCTGAAGACTGAGTGGCAGTCACCTAGCTAAAGAGGGAGGGAACGGCATGGCAGCTTGAGGGAACAGCATGTGTTGTTCAAAGGGCCTGTGCAGGGAGGGCCGCAGGGAGGGCCACGGGGAGGGCCACGGGGAGAAGGGGCAGAGAGAAGGCCTGTGGAGTGGAGCTGGTGGAGGCTTCAGATGAGGCTGGAAAGACTCCCAAGGGCTAGGCCATGTGGGGCCCTGTGAGCACGTTAGACTCTTGTCTTTCTCTGGCAGACATTTGTGTTTTGAGACCCCTACACCAGCTCTCCGTGATGGAGAATGGGGTCAAGGCAGGTCGGCAGTGCGTCCAGGTGAGAGGGTCTGGGGATGTGTTAGCTGTCATGAATATTAAAAAAAAATAAAATAAAAAGACGCAAAACTCAGCACAGCAGCGACAATAATATCCCGTCGTCACCTGAAACTAACACAATATTGTAAATTAACTATACCCCAATAAAAATTAAAAAAAAAAAATCCAGTCCTGATTTCAAACTGGGAGGGACCTCAGAGATTCTTAGTTTGTGGACACACAGTTTTACACACGAGGAAACTGAGGCCTGGAGAGAGGAAGTGCTTTACATCCATGTGAGTGTGCTGGTTCATTCATTTAACATACATTTTTTGAGCAACTGCTAGGTGCCAGACACTGTGCAAGAGGCTGGGGACATAAATAAGAGCAAGACAGAGCTGTCTTACTGTCCCAGGGTGAGCTGAGGCCAAACCTGCGCGGTTCTCAGGGCAGGATGGCCACTGGGGAGGAGGGGGTGGTGATAACGATATTGACAAAGTTATACTCAGGAGCATTCTCCATCCCCAGACACTGTGTCAAACCTTCTGTAAACAGGACCTCATTAATTGCTACAACACTGCAAGGGAGTGCTGTGGTGCCATTTTACAGATGACAGGATTAAAGGTCAGAGAGGTGGCATGACCCGCCTCACCCACGGATGAGGGAGGGACCAGGCAGCCTGTCTGGGCTAAGGGGCCAGGCCACCCCTCACCCCCGCCAGCGCACCCCAGTTTGCCCTCCTCCTGGCCTGAGCAGGTCCCCCGCAGGACCCCGGCCAGAGCTGGGGGGATGGTGCGGGAGCGGGGCGGGGGCATGCGGGGTTGGGGGGCTGCCTGGAGAAGTAGTGCCTGGCTTGGTGTCCCGTGGGGATACTGGGAGGTCTCTGCCCCTTCCCCCATTCAGTGGAGGGGCCCAGGCTGGGGGATGGAGGTCACGGGGAGGTCAGGGAGGAAGGAAGGAGCAGAATGTGTCAGCGCTGAAGGCTGCAGGCATACTCTTCCCTTCTCCCACTCTCTCCTCCCCCTCCAACAGTAAAGCAATCTCCCTGAGTCCACGGTCTGCGCAGGGGAGAGGGGACCAGAGTGGGGAGTGGAGAGCTCTGGCCTCCCCCTGCTCCAGCCCCCCTCCGGGGCACAGTCTTGGCTCCACCGCTGTCCCCCATCACTACCTGCAGGACCATACGGGCTGCACAGCCCTCCTGCATCGAGCAAGCACGCATGTGCACACGCGTGTGATCGCAGCCTCCTCGCTCATGTACCCACACCTGTGCATTCACTCGTTCATTCATTCATTCCACAAAGCTCTGAACACCTGCTGTGGGCTAGACCATGCTGGGTGCTGGTGACAGGGGAGAACAAGGCAGTCTAGGTTTCTGTCCTCAGAACAGGACCTCAGAAGGAAGAAGGATGCTCACAAGCGATTATCCTACCCTGTGGTTAGTGCTGAGACCAGGGGAGCACATGGGAGGGAGTTGCCATGAGATCACAGGGTAATCATCCCAGTGGGGGTAGCAGTCAGGGAAGGCTACCTGGAGGAGGTAACCTTTCCAAGACCCAAAGACTGAGTAGGAGCTAGTCAGTGAGGAGGAAAAGGGAAAAGTGTTCCAGACAGAGGGAATAGCATGGGCGAAGGCCTGGACTCCCACGGGAACGTGACCCACCTAAGGAACGGAGTGGAAGCAGGCAGGGCTGGATCTTAGGGTGCAAGCTGGGGAGATGGGGAGGTGGAGAGGCTGCAGGTGCTAGACGGTGCTGGGTCCTGGAGGCCACGGTGAAGAGGTGAACTTCTCCCTGGGCCAACAGGGGGCTGTGAGTCGGGGAGTGACAGGTCAAAGGTGAATTTCAGAATGCTCATCCAGGCTGCATATGTACCTGCACACAGGTCCTGGCACACGCAGACCTGCACATGCACACCTGTTCACAAGTACCTGTACACACATGCCTGCCCACCCGGACACATGCAGGGATACACCTGTGTGCCTGGCCCTGTGCTGAGCTCTTCACACACATGGCATCCAGTTGGGCCCTACAGCTAAGTCCTACCTATTCTCTGCATTTTACCGCAGAGAAAACTGAGGCTCGGAGAGGTGGGGGGACCTGCCCAGAGACTCATGTGACAGCTCAGCAGAGCAGAGAAGCAGCGCCCGGGCTCCGGTCTCCAGGCTAAGCTTGTGACCCCTGGGCTCTGAGGTCTCCTGGTGAAGAGAGGCAGCGGCGACAGCAGCCCAGAGGGGCGCCACAGCTCTGCTTTGGAAGCACATCCTCCAGTTTCTCCTGCTCACCTCCCAGGCCCCCCCAGCAACCCCAGGCTCAGCAGTCAAACGGGCTAGTTTTGTTTCCTGGAGAAAATACAGATGGAAAGTCCCAGACAAGGGCTCCTCTGTGACCCCATGACCTCAGAAAGCTCCCACCTCTGCCCCTTAATCATTTGCAAAGCAGCATCACTGCATATTACTTCTTTTCTTTCTGGAACAGCAGGGTTGGCTAAGACCTGGGAGAAGAGCTGGTGCAACACCCCCATATGGGTTTCCTGTAGCTGCTGCAACAAATAACCACGAATTTAGTGGCTTAACCCAAAGGTATTCTCTTATGGTCTGGGGGTCAGAAGCCCAAAGTCCAGGTGTCAGTAGGGCTGTGTTCCTTCTGTGGGTCTAGGGGAGAATCTTGCTTTTTCCAGCTTCTAGAGGCTGCCCACTTTCCTTGGCTGTGGCCCCATCCTCCTTCAAAGCCAGCAGCACAGCACCTTCCAATCTCTCTTTCTGACTCTGCGCTTCTTGCCTCTCTTGTGATTACAATGGGCCCACCCTGCTAGCCTGACTGTAAGCCCCTGGAGGGCTCGGCAGTGCTTCTCCCACGTCCTCTTCCCCCAGCCTTTACACGCTGCCCAGGATAGGCATGGGGCCCACCACTACTGCCTAGAAGACAGGGAGCCCCATCCAGGCTTCCTGGGAAGGAGTCAAGATGCTCTCGAGGTCTTCGGCTCTCTGGCTCCAGACTTGAGGCCTGCCTCTCCCTTGCCAGAGGTAAGAGCTGGCCAAGGAGGAGTTGAAGTTGGAGCTGGTGGGGACCCGTAAGTCCTGTATGAATTCCCCTAGGCCTGATTGGTATCTCCCACTTTGGGGGAACAATGCCAGCAGCCAGTTAGCTGGGCCCCACCAGGCTCTGGACCTCTCCTGGGGGCAAATGGGAGGGGGGTGGGGCTCCAGGACCTGGAACCAAGGGCACTCCAGGGAGCTTGGAGCAGGGAGTCTCTACTCTGCCATGTCCCTGCTGGACCACCCATGGGGAGTCTCACCCCCTCTCTGAGCCCCAGGGGCCCATTGGGAAGATGGAGATAATCGTGGAGCCCTCTTCCTGGGTTGTGTGGGGATTCAGGGCAACTGGTTGAGCACGTACTGCGTATTAAGAACAGTTCAAACCTGCAAAGTAGGCAGACATGGGCCTTCGTGCGGCCCTGGCTTACCATGAAAACAGCTATGTCTCCACCTGGATCCTGGAGAGAAGGTGACACGCAGCGGAGCTGCTGCCCTCCTGCACTCAGCTGACCTCTGCCGTGAGCAAGAAGTAAGAGCTTTGCGGAATCTGGCAGGGGGCCCAGCAGATGGGTGACTGGTACCCAGGTGGGGCTGGGTGGAGAGAGAACGGGGCTCTCTGGTCGTCTGGGCCTCTCTCCCTGAGGGATGGAGCCTCAAGGCTGGAGACTGGCCTTTCCAGGCCGCCTCTCTCTGCACCACACCCAGATGGATTAAGTAGGAAGATGTCCCCAGGAAGAGCTCCTTGGCAAGACACCCCATGGGGAGGCAACCACCACCCAGGGGAGACGTTGGAGAAACGCCGGTGAGACAACATCCCTGGGCTCCTACCCACCCCCAGGCTCACCTGCGTGCTCCCCCAGGAGCAGGACACCCCAGGAGCCAGAAGCTGGGGCAGGGCCACCCCAGCTTCCACACTGCCCTGGAAAGATCTTTTCACACTGCTTCAGTCCCAGTTTTTGAAGGAGGCCAGAGGTTGCCTCCACGTCGCCCCTCCCCCTTGGTTCTCTGGAACCCTCCATCACAGCTGCCCTGCCCCTCCGTCCCCTCCAAGTGGTAAAACCCCCTGCCCCGTCCAGGAGCTGGCCTCGCTGAGTCCCCTTGCATCAGGCCAGGCTCAGTCCTGGAGGCCACAGCCCAGACCCTGAGCCAGCCCAAGGGGGGAACCCACACTGAGGGGTGCCCAGTGCATTTATGGGGCACATGGAGATGAGCAAATTCAGTCAGGTCAGTAGTTCATTGTGCAGCAATTTATCAGGCACTGCAGAGAAGTAGAGACATATCAGCTCTAGAGCTAGAAGGCCCTAGGTTCGCATCCCATCTCCACCACTTACCAGCCAGGTGACCTTGGGCAGGTGATTTGACTGATACTGTTCCTCAGTTTCCCTACCTTGAGAGTTATTGTGAGGATTAAATGAACAACTGCAAAGTAACGTAATAAATACACATCAGCTATTATTATTATTATCATTATTGTTATAAGCCAGGAGATGAGAACTGTTGACACAGGCTGCTAGGTCTCTTTTCTTTTCAACCATAAGAATAGCACCCCCCATTCTTAGCTAGGCATAGAACTGCCTGGCCTAGAGACTACATTTCCCACCTTCCCTTGCAGCTAGATGTGGCCATGTGACCAAGTTCTGACCAATGGGATGTTGGCAGAAGTGCTGGGGCTCACTCCCTGGGAGTCTCCTTAAAGGACAGAGGGGACACCTTCTCCCTTTTTTTCTCCTTTCTGGGATTAGAATGTGAGCACGGAGGCTGGAGCTGGAGCAGCCATTGTGCACTGCGAGGTTGCAGCTGTGTGTCAAGGACGGCAGAGCAACAAGACAGTAGGAGCCCGGGTTCCCAGTGGCCATGGACTCTCATACCAGCCCTGACTGCCTGTATTTATTTCAGCAAAGAATAGAAACTTTTCTTGCTTAAACCACTAATATTTGAAGTCTGCCCTGTGTGAAGCACAACCAAATCCTTTTTAACGCAGAGATGCAGCAGTGAGGAAGACATACAGTCCCTGCCTCGTGGGGACTTCAGTTGACTTGAGAGTTGTGGAGGATCCATAACCATGTAAACAAAGAAGGAAATAATTGCAGTTGTGAAAAGAGCCATGAAGGAAATGAAACAAGAGAATGGAGAACAATAGGGGGAGTGGAGGAGGCATTGACTGACTCTGGGAGGACAGTCCACGGAGGGCCTTGGGAGGAGGGAACAGCCGAGCTGAGATCTGAGGTGGGAGGAGGAGAGGAGAGGTAAAGGAATGAAGATGGACCCCCACCCTTCCAGGAGCACAAGTCTGGGGTGGAGTCTGGTGGTCCTGGGCCCCTAGCCTGGTCCTGCCTCTTCCCAGCTATGGCACCCAGGCGAGCTATTTCTCTCTCTGAGTCAAAGCGTTCAGCAAGTACCTGACACATAGTAGGGGTCCAATGAAAGATGGCTGTTTTAGAACACATGGGTGAACCGTGCATGAAATCATAGAGGGGACAGAGGCAGAGGGTGGAGGTGTGTTCTGGAAGTCTTCACAGTAGAGGGAACATTTAGCTTGGGTCCTGAGGGGGGACTTCCCTGGTGATCTAGTGGTGAAGAATTCTCCTTCCAATGCAGGGGACTCAGATTCGATCCCTGGTTGGGGAACTAAGACCCCATATGCCATGGGGCTACTAAGCCTGCACACCACAACTACTGAGCCTGTGCGCCACAACTACTGAGCTTGTGTCCGTCAACCAGACAGCCCGCAGGCCTCAACCAGAGAGCCCGCAGGCCGCAAACTAAAGAGCCCACACGCCACACTACGAAGAGCCCACGTGCCTAGGGGAAGAAAAGGTCTTCTAGGAGCGTGGATCACACCCCCTTTCTACTTGCCATGCACTTTGGAGCCAGCCCCACCCATCATACCTCCTCAGAGCCTAGCTTCTGGTTTCTCCATTGGCCAGTCCATTCTAGATGGGGTCTGAAATACAGGCTGGGATTGTCTTCTAACCCCAATTTAACCCCTCCTGCTTCTTTTGGTCACACCCATTGCGTTCCCTCAACCGGGCAGTGGGGACCTTCTGGGCTGGATTCTGTGGGTTCCCAGGTCCGGCAAGGCCCTGCTGAACCAGGACCCTGCCCAGACCCCTTGCTGTCCCCTGGCCTCTGCCACACCACCCTGCTCTTCCCTCCTGCCATGCGTCCCCTCTCTCACACTCACAAAATCCAGCCCACCCACTGTGCCCTCTGCCATTGCCACCACTTACTCTCACCTGCCCTGGCCTTTGCTTTCAATTCATCCATGCCACTTCCTGCAGGAAGCCTTCCTTGATGTCTGGAGTAGAGCCTTTTCTCTGAACTGTCTGTAGTTCTACCATCATAGCCTGTATTTATGGATCTATTTGATTCATGTCTGTTCCCCCCACTAAATGATGAATCGATCCTGTCCACAGAGGCACCCACAGCACTTAGCACAGGGCTGGCACAGAGTAAGTGCTCAGCAAACACTTATTAAAGGGAGGAAGTAGGAGAATTAGTCCAAACTTCCAGGAAAGATGAGAAAACAGGCTGAGAGGCTTGGCCCAGGCGGGAGTCAGGTCTCCTGCCCCCGGGGTGAGCCTTCCATTCTCTCTCCCTTCTCCCCTCTGCCAGCTTAACCCAGGAGAGAGCAGACCGTGGGGTGGGGGTGGAGGCAGTAGGAGGGATGGGAAGGAGCTGCAGACAGAATACCCAGTCCCCTGGGGAGGCAGAAAGCTGGAGCTGGAGGGGAGACTGAAGCTCGCATCTGGTTTGGCCCACCTAGGCCGCAGCTCCTGCAGGCCTCACATCCACGTCTACACCCCGCCTAACCACTCCCCACCCTCCCCCTCCTGGGGAAGCACCGGAGGGCCTTTTCAGAGCCGCCCTTGGATTTGTGTGCACGTACAGCCAGTTATATGGTGCTGTGCATGCATCCAAACATCAGTTCCTGAGACAGAACACTGAAACCTGTCTTGAGGCTTGCGGCCAATTTGTTCCTGTACTTAGTATACGAAAGCCCCACCCCTCCACAAAAGGATGGTGCGTGGACCCAGGAGGCCTTGGTTGAATGGAGTCCTAGGTTTGAATCTAGCCTGAGGGGCTCCCTCTCTTTCCTGAGGCCTAGCACTGCCAGCTCTGTCCCCCAAGCTCTGGGACCTGACCCTTTTGTGGGCCTTAGTGTCCCCATCTGCAACTTGGAACTAGAACTCCATCCCCAGCCTGCCACTCTGGGGCGCTGGGACAGGCGCGGGAAGTCAGCTGGGCGGGCAGAGGAGAGGGTTCAAGGAGGCATCATGGGACACTGGGGCAGGGAGTCAGGAGGCTGGGGCTTTCTGGAAGCTGTCCGTGGTTGAGCCCCTCTGCGGTGAGGGCAAGGCCCGGGCTGGAGGTGGGGAGAAAGGCCACCCAGCTTTGTAATTGGAGGATACAGTGTACCGGGAACCTGGAATTCTTCCGGCACCCTCCACCTCCCCCCACCAGACTGGCTGTCCCTAAGGCTTATTATTATGGCTGCTGTTATTGAAAGATTCCTTTTCCCTGTTTCCCAAGCGCGAACCCACAGCTGATAAGGATGCAGTCCTGGAGCTCACAGCCAGAGGCCTGGGGGGGGCGGTTACCAGAGCGTGGGCTGCCACGGGGGGGCGCTGCGGCAGTGGACCAGGAGGAGGGCACCTGGCAGGGGTGGGGAGCGGTTCCGAGGAAGGCCCGCAAGAAGAGAGAAAGCCCCAAGCCAAGAGCTGACCCTGAGGCCTGGAAGGAAAAGATGGGAAGGGCTTCTCAGGCAGGAGGAACAGCATATGCTAGGGCCCGAGATAGGGCAATATCTGGGAACCACAGTTATTGTCTGGCCCAGGGGCTGCGTGGGAGCATCACGACCGGTGGTGCTGGCATGGTACCCGCCGTTGGGGCCTTGAACGCCGAGGACAACCCGCTTCTTCGCTCCATGGGCGGGGCTTGGGCGTTCCACACCCCCTCCCCCGCCTCCTCCCCTCCTCGGGGAGGTCCGCGAAGGCTGGACCCGCCGCTTCCCTTTCAAGTCTGCCTCCCGGAGGCTCCGAGCCGGCCGGGCGCTGGGGCCGCTGCTACTCCGCCGACATCAAAGCCCGCCGTCCCGGCCTGATCCGGTTGCTGGAGTGGCGGGCGAGCCGGGAGGGAGGCAGGTTGGGGCGGATTCCCCTTTCATCCCGCGGCTCGGCCGGCGCGCCCTCCGGGAGGCCCTGCACGTCCCTGCAGGGCGTGTCCCTACAGGGCCTGGCGGTCAGGGAAGGTCGGGCTGATGGGGCCGCGAGGCTGCGCTGCTGGGCCCAGCAGGGGCAGAGCCTCCATCCTGGTCGGGCTGTGTGACCTCGGGCCTGTCGCTGCCTTCTCTGTGCTTCGGCTTCCACAGCTACCCTCCTCCCTGCCCAGGAAGCCCTAGCACCGGGAAGATTCTGGGCAGATTCCCTCATGTCTGGATTACTGAGATCCGAGCAGGGAGCTAGGGCTCACCTTGGTCGGCAGCCACCCTAAGAGGCAGCTATACTTATCACGCCCATTTTACAGATGGGAAAACCTTGGCCTTAAGAGGTCACACAGCCGGCTAGGTAGCAGAGCTGGGTATTGACCTGGGTTTGTTTGTTTGTTGTGTTGTTTTGTTTTTTTCTCCAGAGACTTGAAGCTTAGCTGCTGCCTCCGGGATGAGAAGGGCAGGGCTCCCCAGAGCCCAGGCAGGGAAGCATCTCAGTCAACACAAGAACCCCAGTTGGGAGGTACCGTTATTATGCCCATTATATAGCTAAGGGACTGAGGCACAGAGGAGTGAAGGGTGGGCCTCAGTCTCACGGGAAATGACCAAGTCAAAATTTGAACCCACACTGAGCCGCGGTGCCTGATTTGATAGCTTTGGCCACAGAGAGCAGTGGTGTCACCACCACCATCCCCCACCTCACGGGCCAAACAACACACAGATACAGAGCCTGGAAGTGCTTCTCTGTGCAGGGCCTTATCTGCCAAGAGAGGGCGGTTTTAATGGGCCTCCCCAGGATGTCAGGTGCACTCAGTCTGGGGGGATGGGATGGGTGCCCGGGTATCAGGCAGATGCCAACCCAACCCAGAGATTTAGAATTCCTCCCTGGAAAATCAGATAATCAAGGAAGTCACATACCGTGAAAGGAGTGTGATCCTTGCCAGAAACCCACAGGGAGCACCAGAGAATCATCACACAGCACCTTACAGGCAGGGAAACTGAGGCGCAGAACACAGCAGGGAGCCCCCTCACCCAGCATTTATTGAGGGCCTCCTGTGTGGTAGGGTCTGGGCTGGGGACCTGTTCAGTCCCTGTACTCCTGGAGCTCAGGGTCTGATGAGAGTGGTCCTCTGTGCACCAGTCATGTAACCATTGTTCAGTTCTGATCCAGGAGGGCTTCCCTGAGGAGGAGACATCTAAGCTGGGACCTGATGTTTAACAGGAGTCAGTGAAGCTAGTGGGAAGAGCATGTCAGGCAGAGGGGAAAGCAAGTGCAAAGGCCCTGGGGGCATGAAGGAGTCTGGCCTGCTGCAGAAGAGGGGAGAAGCCAAGGAGAAGGCAGAGGGGCAGGACCTCGGAAAAGCCTGCCTGGGCCAGGTCAGTGCCTGGTGGCAGGAGAAGAGGCAAGGTGAGGGGAAGGGGAGAGTGAAGGCTGGCAACCACCTCGGTGACACCGCAGGACTTCAAATCTCCTTGGGAGAACCCCGGCTGGGAGCAGGATTAAGGTGGGAGCTGTCTCCAGCCCTGTTCTAAACCCAACTCTGTTGAGCTACTAAAAGAAAAAGGAAGGAGATCAAAAGGGAAAATTTGCAAGTTAGATTTACGCGCAATTCTATTAAACCACCAAAAGCTGTTGGAAAATAGTATTAGGGTCTTAACTCCACAAACGCTGAAAATCCCAGCCTGGAAGGCCCATGGAGGCCCGGCCCTGTCCACCCTGCACTGGGGCAGGAGGGAGGGGCCGACTGGATTGGGCAGCCTGGCCTGGTCTGAGGGCTCAGCCAACATGCAAACTGGGTAGAGCTGGTGGCTCCCCAAGACGGGGTCTGGGCTTCTCAGAAGTGTGCTGTGTACAGGGTAGAGCTGTTTCCACCCTAGTCTTTGCCTTGTTTGTGGAGGGGGGAGGGGGGCTATGGAGGAGGGAGGGAGGATGGAATAGGGAGGGAGAGAGACAGTAGCAAGGGAAGGAGGGAAGAGGGGCGAGGGAGGGAGAGGAGGAGCCTGCCTTGTGCTGGATGGCAGTCTTCGAGGGGTGTCTCTGCACTGTGGGACACCCACTTTGGTTCCTTCCCTCAAAATAATATCAGCTCCCGGGATGGTGGAGCCTGGACGCTGGCCCTGAACCTGGGGAATCTCCAGGTGGGTCTCATCTGATCCTCACAAGGACTGGACCCCAGTCATGAAGCTTGGCCAGACTCCCAAGCCTGGGTGCTTGACCTGGGGCTCCCCACGCAGACTCTCCCTGGGGCTAACCCACAGGTGTACTGAGGCACTGTGTGTGTGTATGTGTGTGTGTGTGTGTGTGTGTGTGTGTACCCTCGCGCACACGTGTATGTACCTGCGCACACATGCGTATATGTTAAGGTTAGGTTAAGAGTACAGACTGGCTGCACTGGCTGGGCTTAGATCCTGGCTTAGCCCCTTACCAGCTGTGTGACCTTGGGTGAGTGACCCTCAATCATGGGGCATATGTGAGTTAATCTGAGGAACCCTGCGCTACAGCCCCTGAAACAGAGTAAGTGCTCAGTTTTGGCTATTACGATTATTATTCCTTATTATTCCAAAAAGGCTGACTGTGGGATTCCTTTAGGAACACGTTCTAAACTGGAGGGAGGGGGTCTGTGGATGGGCCTCAGTAAGTCCTAGAAGCTCCTGGAATTGACTGCAAATCTTTGTGTGTGGGTACATTTTTCTGGACAGATAAGGTCCTTAGCTTTCATCAAAAGGTTTCATGACCCCCCCCCCCCCCCGCAAAGTTGCACCTTCTTTCGCCAGCGTCAATGGCACCCCCAGTGCTTGGAGGGCCCAACTTCTGGGGCTGCCTGTTGCCTGGGGTGGCTTGGCAGGGCAGGTGGGTGTCGGGCTGTCCTGCTGACCCACCACTGGCATTCGCACTTGGGAGGGCATGTGTGACCAGGGATAATGAGCCCCCAACTCAAGGGGAATTATTTTTTAAGGTTGAGACAACGCAGCACGTTGTATCTAAACCAGCTCCCTTCTCCGGGATGGGGGAGGCACGAAAACAGATTTCAAAGGCGAGCTTTGAATAAACAAAACACAATAAAAATAACCCTTAGAACCCAAATGCTGAATGGCAGCCCCAGGCATATTCAACCAGCTGATGCCAGCCCTCTCGACAGGCACAGCCCACCAAGGGGCGCCTGCCAGGAGCCTCCATGCATCTGGGGCCTAGGGGAGAGGCACCCACACCTGCCCCCCGCCTCAGCAGGCCACCTGGCTCAGCCCCACCCTCCAGGCCTTGCTGGGACTCCTGCCAGCTCCATCCTGGTGGCTCTGTCAGGCTGGAAGGGTCCTTTGCCCAATTCTCACCTGCTGAAGTCAGGGGCCTCCCCATCTGGCATCAGGGAAGTTGTGAGTATATGGCAAGGGGCAGTGCCCCCCCCCCCCCCACAACCAGGGAAATGTGAACCTGCTCCTGGGAGGTAGTGCAGCTTTGCAGGTTCCAACCCCGGTTCAGCTGTGTGACCCCAAGATGGTGGCCACACCTCTCTGAGCCTCATGTAAAAATGCAGATCATCACAGTACCTCCTTCACAGGATAGAGCTTTGGCTCCCTCCACGGTAGTCCTTGAAATTAGGACAGGAGAGAGGCTGTCAGGGAGGCCTGGGCATATATGAGCACGTGGAAGGACCATGAGTCTCAGTATGCCAAGGCCAGGAGCCACGCCTGGGCCACCAGAACACCCACACTTGCTGTGACGCTCTGGGTCTCAGTTTCTCCATCTCTACAATTAAATGACCTTGAAAGCGCCTTCTCCGATTTCCCAGTTAGACTGACAAGTGGGAACACTAGGAGCAGAAAGTGTGTGCAATGCAGAATGGATATAAAATCGACACCGCACCAAAAAAAAAAAAATAATCAGTATCACAATACAAAAATACACGCGTGTAAGCACTTCCTTGTATGATGCAGAATAACTCAGGAAAGTGCCCAGGAAACGTTGTTACCTAGTGGGAGGGACCAGGGCCTCGGGGGGGACGGCTGAGCGGGGCTTTCTTCTCTCTGGTTTCTGGCCTCTGCCTACCGATGCTGGGCATGCGTTATTTAGTCGATACAGACATGCAAGGGTATTTTTACAGTCCCTTTGGAGCTTTGCTGGTCCTGACCTCCTGCCTGAGGCTGACCCAGCTCCCAGGGAGCTGCCCTGAGGGAGCTGGGGACCCATGACAGGATTTGGGGTCAGGACAAAGCCCACTCGTAAGCCGATCTGTTACTGCCACCTCCAACAAACCTCGTGGACCCTCCTGCCAGCCCTCCCTGTAGCCCCAGCCCAGCATTCACCACAGTTTAATGTCTGTGTCCAGGACCAGCTATACAATTTGCAAGGGCCCAGGGCAAAGTGAAAATGTAGGGCTCCTTGCTAAAATTGATTAAGAATCTCAAGATGATGGCTTTAAACTCAGTGGAGGGCCCTTTTAGGCAAGCCCCTGTGTGGCTCACGGCAGGGGTCACACACTGCGAGCCCAGCCCCATCTGTATCTGCCTGGCCACCACGATGTGGGCTCCCTGAGGCAGGAGTGTGTCTGTCTTGTTCACAGAGCCTGGTACACAGTAGATGCCCAATAAATATGTTCTGTGAATGAATATGGGAGAAGGAACAGAACTGAGGCGTGGGCAGAGTTTACCGTCGATAGGCAGTCTGTGTACGCTGGCGACAGTCCTGCCCTCCTGGGCCTTCCCCTCTGGGCCAGAGGAAATCTGGGGCTAGTTTTTCTGGAGGAGGAAACCCTCACCTCAGAGGAGGCAGCTGCCCTGTGCTCCCCTGCACACCTGCCTGTACATCCCTCATCACAGCACTTCTCACTGACTTCTTATCTGGAGCTCAGCTGTGTGACCCTGGGAAAGTGACTTAACCTCTCTGTGACCCGGTTTTTTCATCTGTAATATGGAGCTAAGGGTGTGCCTACTTCACGGAGCTGTGCCCTCCTTCATGGATCAGTAAGCTCCGAAGCATGGCAGTCTTTGGACCAATGTCTGTACAAGGACCTGCTCGATAGCCTTTGTCACTATGCCTCTGTGATCCCCGGCGAACTCTGAGCTCCATGAGGACAGGGCCCAGGTCTGTCTTGCTCACGTGGATTCGTGGTTAACATTATGGAATGGCTGTGGGCTGTCAGAAGTTACTCAGGAGCCATCCTGGGGAGGCATCGTCCCCTGGAGAATGCACACTGGGGATCTGGGCTGCCTGGGCCAGCAGGTTTCTGGAAGAAGATTCTTTGGGGTTTGCTGTGCCCTGCAGCTGGGGGAGCTGGAAGCCAGCCCAGAGCCCAGATGGGGGCTCCCTGGGAGCTTGCGGGTGTCACCACAATCCCCAGGGCTGCCAGGTGCAGACAATAAATCCGGAAACCCTGGCGGGTGAGTCATTAAGGGTCCCCAAGGCCTCATGATGGGAGATGGCAGATGAGCTGCCCCTGGCTCTTTGGGTCCAAGTGCCACCATTCAAGAGGGTTCCAGAAGCCAGTGATGGGTCCAATCTCTGCTGCTGGCTCGGACTCCACCCAGCATCCGAAGCTGGCTCCGATGGGCCCAGACGGCACAATGAACATCACCAGTGTCACCCCCTTTCCTGAGGCTGTTTACAGGGGAATGTTGAGGCTTGTGGAGGTGGCAGCATGCATTGTCTCCGTGGAGGGGTTTGATGGCCCTCGGCAGGAGCCCCTGGAAGCTGCAGACCATCTGTCACTTAGGGCATATTTGGGAGGGAAGGACAACAGGACCCCAAAAGGCAGAAATGTCAGGGAAACGGAGGACATGACAGGGCGGGGGGTCGGGGGGAGTTAGGATAAATGGCACAGACAAAGGCAGCAGGAATGAGCAGTGCGCAGCCCCACATGGCCAGGACAGAGGGGGTGTGTGTGTGTGTGTGCCTGTCTTGGCTAGGGGAACTCCGGCGCTTCCTCCTGCCTCATCAACAGCCCTCCTGGGCCCCTTGCCCTACCCTGACCCGTGCTAGGAATCGTGGCACCAGCCTCGCTGCAGGGCCTGTAGCAATCCCCTCCCATCCCGTGCTCTTGGTCTGCTGTCTGGGTCTGACCATGCCTCCATCTCACTGTCGTCAAAAGGCCCAGGTGTCCACCCTCTGTGCCCCCAAAGCCCGGGCCTCCCCTCACAGCACTTGTCACTGTGTCCTGCAATCGCCCATTCGAGTCCATGTCCCCCACCAGACTGTCCCAGGGCCCAGCCTGTGTGTGTGGCAAACAGGTGCTCACCGAACTGCCGGCAGAATGAAAGTGAATGAGCCCCTGGGGCAGCTCATGTCCCCGGAGCCCACCGTGGGACCGGCTCTCTCGGGTTCCACGTCTCCAGTGGCACCTCACTGCCATCCGGGCTGGGGGGGGGGGAACCTCTCTGACCACGCCCATGTCTGGAGGCAGCGCTGCCCTCCTGCCTCCCCGTGGGTCCAGCCCCACCCTCTGGGCAATTCCTGAGGCTTCCGACTCACAGGACCCTTTGCTCCTGTCCTTTTGCTTGCCAGTCTCCACATCCTCCCCAAACACCACCTCCAAATACATCTCTCTCCATCCCTGACCTTGCCCGGTTCTCCCTGCCTCCAAGGTGCCATTCACGCAGGAGGAAGGACCTGGGGCAGGAAGGGTCCTCCAGACCACCCTGCTTGCCCTGGGGCGAGGGAGCCCCAGGATTGTACGTCGGCACCTCTTCCTGCTGAATTTGAATCCTGACTCCAACCCTTCAAAACGAAGTGACCTTGAGAAAGAGATGCACCTCTCTGGGTCTCGGTTTCCCAGCGACAAATGGTTGTGAGAGGACACGGGTGTGGGTGGCTGAAGGCTGGGCACTGGCATAGGACACGCGTGGGCCTAGTCCCAGCTCCGGCTCCTGCGCTTGGCACGGCCTGGGCAAGACCCCCTAACTTCTCTGGGCCTCGGTTTCCTTATCTGCAAAGGAGCTAAGGAGATGCCCTCGCAGCGGGTGGAGAGGCCCAGTGAGGTGGGGACCGCTGGGAGAAAGGAGCAGAGATTTTCCTGCTTCTCCCATCACTTCCTTCTGCCCTGGGTTGGGAGTCATTCCTCCCTCCCCGCCACCCCCAAAACTAGACCAGCTCCCACTGCCCCCCAGCCTGGGTTGGCCCCGGTCTGCCCATGTTCCAGGGCCGGGGTGTGGGTGGGAGATGGAATGGGGTGCGGGCTGCTATTGCACAGAGTGATAAGGGCAGACAGGAACTGGAGGAGACCGGTGGGGGGTACACCTGCCTTGCCCACCCCCATAGATTCAGGGGGGCTCTGAGGCTGTAGGGAGCAAGAGCTGGGGCACCAGCTCCAGCCACGGCCACTTCCCCAGCCTTCCCGCCGCACTGCTCCCAGGAGCCCAGGCGGGATTGGCCACCTGCCAGCCCTGAGTGGAAATGTACCAGCGAAAAGGACCCTGCTGGGGACCCTGGGGAGAGGTCCATCCCCTCCCTGCAGCACTCCCTCCCCTCCTCTCCCCCTTCTTGGTCACCCCACATTCAAGTTCAAGCTCTGCCTGCAGAGGGGCAGGGGCATGTTGGGAAGATCTACAGAGGGCTGGGGTGGAGGTTGCGTCTGCGGCCTCCAAGGCAACACGTGGACTCTGGAATGTCGGGGTGCGGTCGCTGGGAGACCCTAGCTGGGGAGGACATGCGCGTGTCCTGCGTGAGTATGTGGGGTTTCTAAGTGTCGTGGTGTGAGTCTTTGCATGCGTGTGGGTGTGGGTGTGGAGGTGTTTGTGGTGCCTATCTGTGTGCGTGTGTGACGTGTGTGTGCGACGAGTGTGTGGTGTGCGCGTGGGGCGCGTCTCCGGGGGCCTGTCTGCGGCTGTCCCTGTGTGTCCCTGCGTTTCTGCTGGCAGGGGCGGGAGGGGAGGCTCGGGGCTGCCGCTCAAGGTCCTCTTGACACAGAATCCATGTTTGTCGAGGAGGGAAAGAGAGAGCGGAGGAAGGAGAGGGGAGGAGAACGGAGCGAGGGAAGGAAGAAATGGAGGGCTGGGGCGGGGGCGAGGGGGGCGATGCGAGCGGAAGATAGGCGGGCGAGGCGGGCGAGGCAGGCGAGGCAGGCGGGCGGGCGGGCGGGCGGGGGGGGCGGGGAGCGGAGGGGTCCCCGAGAAACCGGGCTGCGGGACGCCGCGTGGCCGCCTGCCGGGTCCCCATCCCCACCCCACCGGACAGGCCCCCGCCGGGAGGCCGCTGTCCGGCCGCCCCGCTTTGGGAGGCCCGACGCAGCAGGGCCGTCCCCCGCCCCCTTCCCCGCCCCTGTGCGCTGCACGTGGGACTCAATCTTCAGTGCTCGTGGCTGACGGCGCTGTTGCAAGCTTAGCAGTTTTTTGGTTGAACAACGAAAAAGCGAGAAAGAGAAGTTGGGAGTTGGGGAGCCTCCCTTCCCCGCCCCGCGGTCCGGCAGCGAAGTCGGGCAGGTGGAAAGAGGCGGCGCGGCGCGGGGCCGGAGACGCGAGCGCCGCGCGAGGGGAAAAGTTTCCGACCCTTTAGCAAGAGGCTGAGAAGTTTCGGCCGCGCCGGGCGGCGCCAAAGCCAGGCCAACACTGCCCCCGCGTGGGCGCGGCGCGGCGCTGCAGCCGGTGGCCGGTTTGGGGTCCGCCGCGGCTCTGCCGGGGAAACTGAGGCTCGGAGAGGGCGAGGTGGGCTGTGCAAGGCCACGAGGAAAAGGTGCGGTAGAATCAGGCCTCCGGGACCCGCAGGCTCTCCAGGAAATAGAAGTACTGGGGAGGGGGAGGGGTGAAAGTCCAGAAAGTGGGGATGGAGGGGACAGATCATCCCAGGGATCGAAATCCCACTACATTCCCCAGTGAAGGGGAATGGTAGCACTGCTCCATCCCATCCCCGCAGGGTTGGTAGATCCGTGGCCTTTTCTGGAGCCAGGGCCCTCTTTCGAAACAGTTCTCCCCCATCCACAACCCGTCGTGGCCCTAAAATCCCCACGGCCGGTCCAACCCCAATCCCAGCCTTTCCTATTCAGCACTGCGTCTGGGTGTGGATTCCGTGGCTGTTTCTTCACTGGCCAGGAGGTGGCGATAAAGACCTCGATCCCGGGCTTGGCGAGGGGTTGGAGCCAAAGCGCTGCTTCTAGGAGAGAGGGGAGGGGGCCAAACTTTGCCCAGCAGTTGGAACGCAGGTGTGTGGCAGGGCCAAACCTGGCAGACAGGCAAATGGGGGTGGCACTGCTGGATCAGTGCAGCGGTCAGAAAAGCTCCAGGCACTTCCTGCCACCTTGTCTTGCGCCACCGCCTGTGTGACTCTGAACACTGCCCCCCTAAGTGGGAGAGAAACATCTGACCCCTGCCCACCCAGATGCTTGCCCTCCAGGGACCAGATGAGACCCTGGCCTGGGGAACACAGAAGACAAATGTTTGTCCCTTTGGCCACAGTCTGGATGCCCTCACCCCACAGGGGAGGTCCGCAAGCAGCCTTTGGTTCCCGTCAAAGATGGAGGCTGGGCTGGGGGAGGCTGGGGCAGGTGCCTGTTTCAGGTGTGGGCTGATCTAGGTTGACAGAGGCTTGGTCCCAGGTTTGAGGTGTGTGGCAGGGTCTCCCACCTCCCAGAAGAGGGGCTCACTTGGAACAAGCCTGACCCCTGAAGATGCCTTGCCCCCCCATCTTCATCCCAGCTGTGACTCCGCCCCTGCCCTCCCCCTGGCCCAGGACCCCCAAAGACCAGCAACCAGGAGAGGTTTGTAGGGTGAGACCTGACAGCAGATACCAGCCACCAGGGATGTGTGTTTATTTGTGGGTCAGGGAAGGCCTCTCCTCACCCCTCACCCGTGTCCACACCTGGGCTTGGGCACCAGCAGCCATTCACCTCTGAGCGCAACGTGATGTTGACGGCAGGAGGAGCTGGTGCCCCTTAGGGCGGCCTTGTTTCAGGACCGTGTGTGCAACACCAAGCTGGGCAGGAAGGACTCCTAGGGCGAGAAGGAGAACCAGCTGGGCATTTTGGGGGCCTTTGGGCAGGAGATGGGGTTCCCTGGGCCCAGGGGGATTCTACACCGCAGCCCGAGGGGGCAGGCACTGTGGTCAGCCCCATTTTACAGACGTGGAAACTGACACGAAAAAGACCCCACCGATCGAAAGTTAGGAGCTTGCGATCTGAACCCAGGCAGCCTGGCCTGAGAGCCCACCCCTTAGCCGAGCACATACGGGGGTTTTACCCAGAGCCCTGGCCACCCCACTGGGCACCACCCCCCCACCAGGCAGGGGGGCTCCAGGTATCTGGCTGCCAGCAGTTGCTCACTAGCTTCGGGCTCCAGGAACAGGACGATTTGCCCACCTGCTCCAGAAAGGTTTTGAGGTCCCCCCGCTGCCTCTGGGGATGAAGGGCAGGCTGCTGTTCATAGAGGTGTCCTCAGAGAGGTGGCCCTTCGGCTCCAGGGTGGACCTAAGGGGGACAGGAGCCCATGAACTGCGTGGACCCTGAGTCCCAGGTCCACCCATGGCTGGCAGAACCCTCAAGGGCCCAGACCACAGCTGGACACGGAGGTTTACAGGATGAGGAGATGCATGAATCCCGTCCCCTTCCACAAAGCCTCACAGGCCAGGGAAGTCCCAGCCGAATGAGTTGGCCATGGTGTCCTCCTTGGCCCTGGGATACAGGACTTTGGGCAAACTCTCCAGCCATCTCCCGACACTCCCGAACACCTGCTCCGACGCTGCTGACCCGCTGGCTGTCCTGTTCTCGAGGATGCCCTGCCGGACTGGAGGAGAGAGAGCACGGGTGAGATCTCTACCCGGGCGGGGCACCTATACCCCCCTCTCTCCTCCTCCCTCTGGCAGGCAAGATCGGGCAGAGTCCTGTCTCCATGGCAACCGAAGGCTCCCAGTGCCTTCTGGCTGCCTCCAGGGAAGGCTCTGGTTTTAAAACTATCCTGCATGACTGTTTCTGCCTTTATTACCGAAGCTGTGCCCCCTACCCCCCAACACACCCCTACTCCTGCTTCAGCCCAAAATGGGCCCCATTTCCCACAGTGGGAAGGCCAGTCGCCCCACCATGTGAATCCAAGAGACGATGCAGAGAATCCTATGAGGATGGAGAGTGTTTCCTGTCCAACAGCTGCCCCTCCAGCTGGTCAGGAACCCCGAATTCCTGAGGATGGAAAGGGCTGGGAAGCAGCCGCTGAGCGCCACTCTGGTGTTCTGGGCTATGACCACAGCCCAGTGGCTGACAAGGAAGTGTCTCCCATGCCAGCCAACTGCCATTCCCAAGAAACTTTCTCCAGGTGCCCCCTTTCCTTGTGTTCGCAGGGGTGGCCAGGGGGCACTCTGGCTTCTCTTTTCAGCTGCTGTGTCATGTGTCCTCAGGGCCTTGGCTGCCCCATCGAACAACCAGAAGTTGGGCAGAATTGCTGCTTCCACCTCCAACTTCCTGTGACCCTGAGGGGGATGGGTCAGGTTCCTTCTGAATCAGCCAAGGTTCTGGATTTTGAGGGCTTTGCCCCCAGCGGGGCTTTGGGGCAGCTGTTCCCTGAGAGCACACACAGTCGGTGCTTAATAAATAGATGAGGCCGTTGGACTGCTGGATTCTGAGAAGAGAAAGGGCTGGGCAGATGGGGAAAGCAGGCCTTAGGAAAGATCATACCAGAGCAAGGACATGTATTCTTCCTGCCTCTTGACACCCACTTCAGAAAACACTGGAAACTGCGCCAACATGAACAAAGCTCTGCCTGGGAACCTGGGCCTGGTGGTTGGTTCCTAGCTTCTTTGCTGGACCAGGCAGTGCCAGCCTTCCGTGGAGGTGTGACCTTCTAGAACTTTCTGGGCACCTCCCAAGCCAGGCCTCTGAGGTCTGCCTTCAGGGATATGGGAAAAAGATGCTTCGGGTGCCTTTGTTCCTACCTTCTCCAGCCCCTGGAGGCCATGTGTGGGGTCTGCAGGCTGAGGTTGTGGGTTCCGAGGTGGGCAGATACAGCGTGTGGGAACCCTTGGCAGTGAGAAGTCCTTCCGTGGTGGCCAGGCCTGGACAGCCACTGTTTCCTGGGCCACAGCTGCAGCCTTGGGACACCTCTGCTGGACCTCAGACCCTCTACTTGGTCCTTGAAGGTCACCCTAACAGCCTCCGGAGGGGCCAGTTCAAGGGCCTCCTCCACAGGATCAATGGCCTCTTGGGCTTTTTGGCCGGTCCCTAACTCCCAGGACCCAGGGCCACAGCCTCTGCTCTTCAGGTTTCAGGCTGGAACTTTCTGGAGTCCTGGAGCTCCCCTTCCTGTCTGCTCACCTGCACAGCTGCGTTCCCAGTAGCGGAGCGCTGTGTCCCGTAGCGTCTCCTCCGCAAACCGCACGCGGAAAGGGCAACACCGCCTGCGGTGCCCTGAGCCTTCCCCCGAGTAGTTGTGGGTGAGCACGGCTTTGAGCTTGGGGGCCTGTGTAGCGTGGGGCCTGGTGAGAGAGATGAGAAGGGCAGGGGAGGACCAAGGCCTGAGCCCCCAGCCCCCCATGCCACCCTGACAACACACATCCACCAGGCCGGAGCTCCCTGTGGGATCCTGACAATCACAGCTGGCCTCTCCTGAGCACTTCCTGCCCTTCAGGCAATGACTCAAGCATGTAACAGGCATCAGCCCACCAAACCCACACAGCCCTGTGAAACATGATTATTATTCCCATTTTACAGATGAGGAAACTGAGGCACAGAGGGTTTTTGTTTTTTGCAACTTGCCCAAGATCGCACAGCTGGTTAGGGGTAGAGCCGAGATCTGAATCTGGTTCCAGAGCTGGCTCTCTTATATATCAAGCAATTCAGCAGAGACAATAAGGATATGAACTCCGGAGTCAGGCAGTCCTGGGTTTCAATTCTAACTCTTTTGAGCCTGAGTTTCTTTGTCTGTAAAATGGAGATCATTGTTGTGCCCACCGTACAGGGTTGTGAAGAGATGATAGGGACCGAAAAGCACTGTCCCCCGCACCACCACCCCCGCCAGGGTCTGCAGGGCCAAGGGTAAGCACCTCTAACTGAGAACTGTTTTATAATCGTCAATTTCAATTAGGCCCCTTCCCAGTCCTGTGACATGGGGCAGACCGCCCTCAAGTCTCCATTTTACAGTTTTCCCCTTTAAATTATGTACTATGTATTGTAGACACAATAATAGCATCCTTGTAAGAGTCTGGTGAGTATCAAATAACTTACGTGAGGCATCTGGTACAGGGCCTGGCAAGGGACCTGTGCTCAATAAAGGGGATCTGTTACGGTTACATTTATTAATTTCAGCCTCCAGAGCAAGGCTGCAGGAGGGCTTGCTTGGTCCATCCACAGCTCTGTTATTCAGAAATGCCACGTTTGACCTTACGTACAATGCCTATTGATATATCTGACTCCATTTATCTGACCACATCTTTATGTCCGTTTGGACACAGAGGGGACGCTTTTCATAAGCCCATTGAAGAGCCAGGCATCCAGGAGATGGCCAAGACAGTGTCGGCTACAGGCATTGGGACCTAGTTATGCAACAGCTGTTTGCTTATCCATGCCTGCTTGGTGCTGGCCTCAGGACCAGCCAAAGGCTTGCCCCAGCTGTGCCCACCGGTCTGAAATCTCAGCTTCTCCTCTCAAATGCTGCTGGAGCGTGTGTTCTAATGCACCCAGCTGTCCCCAGCAGGGCCTACCAGGGAATGCCACACACCTCAAGATGCTCAAGAATTAGCTCCTGAACGTGAAACACTGTGAAGGTATCCATCCCTGTTGTTGCTTACATTCGAGATAATGAGTTCCATACTCTTATTTATTATATCTTGTGAGAAGTAGTGTGTTTATTTGGTCTGATTGATTTAAAGTTCCTGGGTTGGCAAATGTGTTTCATTTCTGGCACCTACTCTGATCCACTGGTGGTGTCTGCCTGGAGCACTGTGTCAGGAAGGGTTCTGAGGCTCAGTGGGGGAAAAGTGCTGTGATCAGTTAGTACTGTCTGCCATGGGTCCAGGATGAGAAGGAATGGCATGTCTAGTGTATTTCCTCTCCCTGGTCTTTAAACTCATGGGCAGTGCTCTTCACCTTTCATCCATGTTTAAGCCTGTTTAAGCAGGAGGAATTAGTTCTGCATTCTTTTCCCCCTCCATTAGAGCTACAGCATCTAGGCCCAGTTAAGCTCTAATGCCCAGGCTCTTCCTACCCCCATCCCTTATTTTACTTCCCCCGATATTTGACATATAGTAAAAGCTAATAAAAGTTAGAGGAAGAAATGGATGAATGAATGGTGGGTTGTTTGAAAGGATGGAAGACTGGGTAGCTGGGTAGGTGGGTGGACAGATAGATGAATTAATGAAAAGGTCTTTTTTTTTTTTTGACCGCACCACATGGCTTGCAGGATCTTAGTTCCTGGACCAGGGATTGAACCTGGGCCACAGCAGTGAAAGCGCCAAGTCCTAACCACTGGACCGCCAGGGAATTCCCGAAAAGGTCTTAATACAAGGATTGGATCTTAGGAGGATGGGCACATGTATGGATGCATGGGTGGATGAATGATTATGTAGATGAGTGTGTAGATTTGTACATGGCTTCAAGACTAAAGATGGATAGCATCCTGGATTTACAAGTGGATGGAAGGATTGGTAGATGATCAATCACTGGATTCATGGATAGATGGATAGAATTGTGGGAATTTGGGAATAGCTGGATGACTGGCTGGCTGGATATGTGGATTAATGGATCAACAGGAGACCTGATTCATGGGTGGGTGGATGGATGGAGAGATTCATGAATAGGTTGTAAAAGACCTGGTTCACAGATAAGATGTATGCAAGGGTGGATGGGTGAATGGGAGAATGAATATATGAATGGATTCATCGATGAATTATGAAGGTGTTGGTAGAAGACCTGATTAATGGGTGGATGGATTCATAGATGTTGATGGATGATCCTTGAACAGTTTGGGAGAAGACCTGATTCATGGATGGACACACAGATGGATGAATAGGTGGACAGATGGATACATTCATGGGTGAAAGGCAGAGGAAAGAAATGCTCTTTCTCCCCACTCCCCTACCCCATCCTCCCATAACGCACTGATTGGTCTTCTCGACCGTGGTGAATTGTGAGTGATCTCTCCTGAAGGGCCCTAGGGCAGGTATGTGATGGAGCAAAATCTTCTTAAGACTATTCTTGAAGTACAATGACTAGCCCCTTGAAGACAAATAGGCCACACCTGGCATGAGTCATCAGGGTCCCCCATCGTCAGAGCATTGATGACAACCCTGTCCCCACCAGCAGGTCACTGACACTTACCCCAGGTCTGGGAGGAAGGAGTAGCGGGGACACTGAGGAGGACTTCCAGAGTGTTCTGACACACCCCTTTGATGTTGTGATGCTGAGGAAGCTGGGAGCCAGGAGGAGGTGGAAATAGTTATGAGCCTTCTCTTGGGGACCATCCTTACCAGGCTCTTCCTGGTTGCATGGCCTTGGGCCTCAGTTTACTCATCTGTACAATAGGGGCAGTGGTAGACCCGCCCTCAAGGGGTGGTTGCCATCTCCAGGACTCTGCCAGGCATACTCTGCTAACACTGCCATTATTCTATGCCAGGTGGTGGGACCCCCACCGGAAATGACTCAGCTCCCCCCGTGGGGGCCGTAGGGGCCTCCCTCGGTGGTCGCGGCTGCTCCGCAGACTCAGCCCTGAGCTGGCGCAGGAACTGCCGGGACCGGCTGCGGGGGGAACTCTCCTAGGAGGTCGCCCAAAGAGTCGGGGTTCTCCCTGGCCGAGCCCCTGCGGGGGTCCTTGCACTGTCCAGGCCCGGGGCGCCGGTTCCCGGGTCTCGCCGGCCAAGAGCATGGGCGGCAGCAGCAGCGACCTCAGCCCTGTCCGGTTCCGCGCCGCCCGCTGAGCCACGGTGGGCAGGACGGGCAGGCGCGACCGGGGGCGCCTGACGCCCACCCCGGGATCCGAGTGCGAGGACTCACACGCGAGGGCCTCTCACCACTCGGCGCCGCCATCCGAAGCCCTGGAGCCCCCGGAGGCCCCCGCGCCAGAGGCTGCTCGGAGCTCGGGCAGCGGCAGCCTCGGCAGCAGCGGGTCTCTCCGTCTGCGATCGCCACCGCCGGGGAGCCCCTCGGGCGCCACCTGCTGGGCACAGGAGCTGCGGCGACGCCGCGGCATGTCTGGCCCTGCGCCCAGCTCAGGGCATCCTCACGCCAGTGGGGGCGGTGCCGTGTGAAGTGGAGAGGAGGGCGTAGACCAGCCTCCAGGCCATAGCGCCCGGAGCGGGGCAGCGTGGTTCGGGGCTACTACCCCTGGCTCGCCAGACAGTAAGTGGCTTCAGGCTACTGTTTCCTCTGTCCCGATCCTCTGTTTCCTCACCTGAAAAACGGTGACGGTGAGAGTACCCACTTTTTGAGTTACTGTGACGTTTAAATGAGCGAGCACATGTAAATGGCTTAGAATAATGACAGGCACGTTGTACGTGCTCAACGAAGCCTAGCTGCTGCTGTTATTATATTTTAAAATTATTATTTAGGATTTAGACTCAGTTCCACTACTTATTAGCTGTACCCTTGGGCAAGCCAATTAATTAACTGCTCTCAGTGCCCTCATCTGCAGAATGGGGATAACCCAGCGCCTGCTCCTTTGTGAGAATGAAACCGCACCACATGGTAGAGAGCACTTAGCATCTGGAGTGTTCAACGTGCTGTTACTGTTATTAGCGCTGAGGTGGGAATTGGGAAACCTGGAACCAGCTTGAAAGGGTGACCTGCCCTGCAGCTGCCCATTCCTTCTGGAGCCCCAGAGTCCCTTGGGTGGGAGCTTAGTGAAAATACAGATGCCCCAGATTCCGATTCAGAGGTCTGGGGTGGGGCAAGACATATTTTTAACAAACTCCCCCTTTGGGAGACAGAGCCCCAGACCCACCCCCAACTTCTGACACTGGGTTCTCAGAGCCTGCTTCCTCCCTACCACACCCCACTCCCAGATTGTTGTCAGCTCTGAGCTGGTTTCTAGTGTCACACTCACCCTAGTGGGGCTTTGGGGCGGGGCCGGAGACGGTCCCCTGAATTTAGAGCCCCCTACCAGGTGGGCTGCTCCTTGGAAGAGCCCATCTTCCCGGCTTGGTCCATCTGCTGGCCCCTCCCTGCTGCCTCCATGGTCTCTTCAGGGTCATTATGATGCACCCCTCACCCAAGGCAAAGTGGGCACTGAGGCTGGGGGCAGACGGCAGGGCTGTTGTGCTCAGGATGCCAAGGCTGCAGTCACAAGGGAGCGTGGGACCCCTGGCCAGGGCAGTCAGGCCCAAGCCAGGGATGGAGGGCCCTGGGTTCAGCTACCCTCTCTGGAGCTGGGAGGCTCAGGTGGGTCATGTTTGGGCTGGGTGGCTTTGGAGGTGGAACTTCCATAGAAGGCTGGGTAGTAAGAATGCGGTGGGCCTGGAAACTACGAGGAACCAGTTGTGAGTCCATGCTCTGTTCCTGCTTGCTGTGTGGTGCTGGATAAATCGCTCCTTTCTCTCCATGGTAAAATGGACTGTTGGGCTCCACCTGTGACTCTTGGCTGGGAGGGGGACGAGTGTAGTTTGGACCAGTAATTTCACTGGCCTGGTAGGATTTTACAATTTGAAAATGAAAAAAATGACTTTGGAATTCAAATTACAAGATGTCTGCCTGGAGGAGGCATCCCAGACAATGTAATATATTTCCGCAAATACTCCTCAACCAGGAATGGAAGGACATACCTCCTTGGGAAGACAGAATATTGAGTGGGGAAGGTGAGAAATTTTTATATTTATTCTAAGGGTATGTGAGTTTTTAAAAAATGGATGAGGAACACCAGACTACCTAGATGATTCCTAAGGAGGCCTCCAGCTGCAAACATTTATTGAGCATCTACTATGTGCGAGGCTTGGGAATTCAGAGATGCAAGAGGCTTTGAGGTTAGTGGACTGGCCAGACCTGGAAAGGCCTTGGAGTCCAGGTGTAGGGAAGGGAGTTTGTCTTCCATTGACAGGAAAAAAAGGTAGGGGTGGATTTTTAGGCACCCCTAAAAGAGCTAGGCTCAGAGCTGCCCCCCAAAGATTATAGAAACTTCCAGATTGAGATTGCCCAAGATTTATCCCCTTGCCGTAGAGACATTGAAAATGAAGCTTGGGAGAGGAGCCCAGGCCAGGGGAACCAAGTCTGACCTGCAGTGCCCTAGCGAGGATGCCACATAATATGGACAGTTTTGGGGGACTCAAAAGCATGTGGGGCTTTTCAGGGCACCCCCCCCCCATAGCTTTCACTTCATTAGAGCAAACACACTTTAAGCCCCTCCTTTGTGCAACGCCCAGAGGAAGGCACTGTAAATCTAAGCCAGGATGTCAGTTTAGGAAAAAAGAACTTATGATGAATATTGTGAATATTATGACATAGATGAATATTGTGATGAATATTATGAATCAGCTTCTATTTACTGAGAGCTGGCTCCAAGCACAGGGCAGAAGGCTTGACGCACAATATCCCACAAATTTAACCCTCAGAGCATTCCATCTATCTGGCAGAAGTGGAGACTGAGGCTTGGAAAGGTTCACAGGGTCTACCTACCTGCAAACTCTCATTTCCATCAAGGCTGCTTCAGGGACCTCTCCAGAATTTCTGTGTATGGGAGGAGCCTAGGGGAGGGCAACCTTTTGGGAACAGAAATTTCATGGATTTGCTCTGCTTATTTGGAGTGGCAACCCCTTGGCACTGTCAAGGGTATTTTTCTTCCTTTTTTTTCCTTTTTGATCTGTATATTTTAAGATGTTAATTGTTATGGGTGGGATTAAGGCTTGCATAAGGCTCCTCCTCCCCTTTTCACCGAGTGGAAATTCCACAGAACGCTCGTCTTTAAAAGTCCAGCCTTGCCGCCTCCAAATGAGCTGGTGCACAAGCTGGAGGCGGGACAGAGTCGGCGCTGCGGCTTTTTAGAGCTGGGAAGCTCTTCCCGGGTCAGTACTCGAGTTAGGTCCGGAGCCCACGGGGCGGGGCGAGCCGATCGCGGGGCGGAGCCCGATGCGGCCCCGCCCCCGGGAGCCCGGAAGTGACGTGAGCGGACAAAAGCGGCGCGCGCCGCGAGGTGTCGCGTCTGGTAGAGGTTAGGCGGAGCTGCTCGGGGGCTGGTGGGGTCTTCGCCGCCGTCGCCGCCGCCGCCGCCTCCGCCCTCCCTTCCTCTTCCCCGTCCTCTTCTCCAGGGTCCTAGGAGCCCCCGCGTGGGGTGAGTAGCGCGAGGTGGAGCGGGGGACGGCGGCCGCCGGGAGAGGGGAGGCCCCGGCCCCCAACCGCCTCGGCGCCCTGAGGCCCCGGCTCCTCACGTGACCCGGGCGCGAGCCGGCAGGGCCCCACGTGCGCGCTCCGGGGAGGTCCGCCGCCGGCCGGCCCGGGGCCCCAGGTGGGGTGGGAGGAGGAAGGCCGAGGCCCCCCAAGCCTGATCAGGGCACTCGCCCACGCCGGCCCCCGCCGCAGCAAGTTCCTTTCCCTCTCTGAGCCTCAGTTTCCCCTGTGAGAAACGGGTAAGGAGAGCACCCACTAGGAGGGTGGGTGTGAGGATTCAGTAAAATGCTCAGATCAGAGTCGGCACAGGGCAGTGCCCGGTTACATAGGCGTTGCTATCATATTTCACCTTGGACCCGACCCCAGTTAGGGGTCAACATAGGTGCCGCTCAAAAGACAGCCCGCCGCGAGAAGCCCTTGGAGCCAAGGTCAGCCTGTTGGCAGAGAGGCTGCCATATCAGAAGGCCCAGGCTTTGCTGCCCATCAACTGTGTGATCTCTCTCTGGACCGTGGTTTCTTTGTACAATAAGGCATAGAACCAGCTGGTGTCAGAGGCCTTGCGGGTGGGGCTGGGCAGTATTGCACACGGTCTGGATGTATGGAATCTGCCCAGTGAGATGGGATGAACCCCGGGAGAACTAGGGCCTTGACCCGGTCAGAAGTCTGGATTCTGTCCTTATTCTATTGCTGGTTTTCTGTGTGTGTGCATCACTCCATGAGTGGAATGGTTTTTCTCTCTGTGAACTAGGGACTGTGGGAGGGTTGGAGTACATGTAGAATGCTTTGGTGGAGACTAGAAGCCGTAGAATCACAAAGACAGAGTCACCAAAACCAGCAGGGTTTCCGTGCTTCCATGGATGGGAAGCTCACTCCCCTCTGCCGATTGGCAGAGCTGAGTCACTGGAAAGACCACCCAGCAGTAACAGTAATAATCCCTTAGGTGTGGCCAACACTCTGGTTTATAGGGCCTTTCAGCGCATTTTCTCATTAGAGCTTCACACTTGGCAGAGAGAATTGATGAGACTCTCATTTGACAGAGACTTTTGAGATTACTGCATGCCCAGCAGTGTATGGATCCCTTTACGCTTTTTTTTTTTTTTTTTTAATTTATTTTTGGCTGTGTTGGGTCTTGGTTTCTGTGCGAGGGCTTTCTCTAGTTGCGGCAAGTGGGGGCCACTCTTCATCGCGGTGCGCAGGCCTCCAGACGCGCAGGCTCAGTAGTTGTGGCGCACGGGCCTAGTTGCTCTGCAGCATGTGGGATCTTCCCAGACCAGGGCTCGAACCCGTGTCCCCTGCATTGGCAGGCAGATTCTCAACCACTGCGCCACCAGGGAAGCCCCACTTTACGCTTTTATATCCACGTTTAATCATCACAGCCTTCCTATAAAGTCAATGTTGCTGTTCCCATTTTATAGGTAAAGACACTTCACTGAGGTTGTGTCTTATCTGAGCTTACACAGCCAGTGAGAAGCTGAGCCAGGATTCAGACCTGGTTCGTTCAACTTCATCAGAGCCTTTGTTTTTAAATCCCGCCCCCCCCCCCTTTTTTTTTGGTCTTCTTTACTCCCTCCCTCCCTTTCTTTTTCATAGAACACCCTTCCATTCTCAGAAGTCCAACGGCTGTCCACACAGAGCCAGGGAGAACAGGCCCTGTCCACGAGGGTGTGGGAAGGAAGAGGTAACATCAGGCAGGCTCTTGCCTCCAGATGCTTCCAGGCTTTTCCGTAGAGACCGGTAAAATGAGGAGGATGAGATGGGCCTGCAGAGCCTGATGGTGACAGTTCCAACACCATTCTCCCATGGATCCTGGGAGAAGAGCAATAGCTGGGGCGGCTGGCCGCGGTGGCCCTAAACACCTTGGAGGGGGCGTGGGTAGGTGGGCCAGATGATCAGGAAGGATTCACAGGCACATTCCACTTGCTGAGGAGCAGAAGTTCCCCACGAGCAAAGGGTTCCACTTTCCCTCCAAGCTAGCCCAGAGCGCACGAAGCCAGACCGCCCAGGCCCCTGTCCTATCCCTGCAGCCGTGCGGCTCCTCACTGTGATCTGGACAGAGTGTAGGAGGACTTCCTGCCGTTTGACTGACAACCCTGCCGTTCCCTCTGACCCCTAGGGACCTCCTGCCCACCTCAGTCTGGACGCTGGGAGGCAAAGTGTACACAGGGCCCCAGAAGTCATGTTTACTAATGAATCTAAGCTGTTAGAACAAATGTCAAAGTAATACTTGCCATTTCCTGGCCTAGATGTGCCTCCCCTGGCTTGTTCCTAGAATCTCCCCGTAAGTGGAATTCTTGTAAATTGGATTATTCGGGGGACCTTGACATTTAAAAGAATCATGTTGTAAGGCTTTTGGTAAAGCAAAAAATTGTATCGTCAGTAAAGGGCTTCAGTGATACCAGGTTTGAATGATTCGATTTTTGTCTGTAGGATTTTCTTAAAAGTGCAGAATGACTAGCCGCACAAAGGTCCTTCTATGATTCATTCAGCAACCAGTTAGTAAACACCCACCTTGTAGCAGGTGTTAGGCTAACGGTGTATGATGTAGTGTCCTTGGGCCTTGGAAGCTTGCCTCCTGGGAGGGAAGGCAGACGGATAGGCAGAGAGAGTACAGCCAGGGAAGCGTCTGGCCCCGGATTTATTCTGTTCATCTGATCAGAAGGGAACTTTGTTGAATACCTATGAGCTACATGAGACGCAAGCGAAATACAGTGATACATCTCAGGGTGTCGCCACTGCTTTCTAAGGAGTTCCCAGTCCAGTGGGGAGATAGACACAAATACAAAACCAGATGTTTGTGTGAGGGAGACAGGGCCGAACTCGCTGAGCTCGTCCGAGTGGGAACATTGCTGTGTGGCCGGCTTTGGTGCTGTCCTTGCTGGGTGACGGCGGAGGGGCTGGGAAAGGGTTGCTGCGGTGCCTAGTGGCAGGGGCTGGGCTTTCAGACCGCATCCACATAGGCAGCCCCCAAACCCAGTAAAGTTCCCTGGTAACATTCCAGCTGGTGGCTCCCTTTCCTGTCCGTTCTCAGGGAGCTACAGTGACAGTTACTCTGCCACAGCTGGCATTCTTGGGGACTGGCAGGTCTCCACATTCTTTTGCTTGTCATGTTCCTCAAGGTTGGAACAAGAGTTCATTCTCACAAGCAGCGTGCCACTTCTTCCTTGTGGGCTGGGGGTAGTAGCTTCAGGGGCTGGGACACGGGTGTGGGACATTGCCGTGAGCCAGGGGTGGGGGGCAGTATTTAGAACTGAGGCCCCCCCAGCCTGTTACCCCAAAGGGCTCTTGGGTTGGTGCCGTAACTGGAACCGTCCTCATTGGAGTCCCAAGCCCTGCACCTGAACAGGGAAGGGAGGGGATCCGTCTGAGAGCTGATTCAAGAACCTGAAGAGGGGGTGGAGCAGGGGTCTCTGGGGGCACAGTGGAAGGGGTCTACGGAGGGTGGAAACAGTGGCAAAGTCCAGGTCTCAGGGCGGCCCTGGTGGGGCATGTGGTTGCTGTCGGCTCCCTTCTGTTCCTCAGAAGGCCAGCGTGTGACCCTTTTCCTGGGGAATGCCCGGGTCCACAGAAGGAGCCGGGTCCGGGCACGAGGAGGAGGCCCCCTTCCCATCTGTTCCCAGCAGCCAGGCCAGGCCCACCCCTGGTGCCCCCACTGGCTGGCTGGCGTCTCCAGAAAGGGCTGGCCGTGGCAGAAGTGGAATTGCATCAGGGAGCAGCGTTTCTGAGTTGTTTGGCTGGGGTGGGCCTGCTGCTTCTGGAAGGTTCCTTGTGTTCCAGGACAAGTTCAGAGTACAGGTGTATGTTGGAGGCTAACTACAGACATGGCAGTGAGAATCTTCAGCGTTTCCCATGTTCTGTTCCCCTTCGCTCCTTCTCGTCTCTAAGTTACGTGTCGAAGGCCCATGCTTGTCCTCAGGGCACTTTTCTATTACTTCTCTTAAAGCTCTTAACGCACTTCTCGGTCTTAGGGGGTTTTCAGCTGTTTTTGAGGACCATACCGGGAGGTCAGTGACTTAACTACAGCCCCGTGGAGTACTGTAAAGGGGGCGGAGCGAGCCCCCCGGGAGCACAGACGTGCACAGCTTTCCTGGGGGACCGGGGGGCTTTCACCCCTGCACCGAGGGACTCCTGTGGCTCGGTGCCGGGACGCAGTGGTGAAAAGGCAAGGTCCTACCTCGGGGACTTCCATTCCAGTGGAGGCCAGATGGTCAGTAAACAGTGTCATTTCAACTAGAAATACGCACTCGGAAGGCAGCAACCACGGGGACTGGGTAAGCGTGTTGGAGGAAGGCGCCTTAGACTGGTCAGGGAAGGCCTCTTTGAGGTGACACTTAAGTGGAACCCTGTGTTGAAAATCAGCTGCCCACGTGGGAAGGCCCAGGGCTCGGCGAACGCACGGGCCCCTTGACCTTGGGTAGGATGCCACCGTGTGCGTCGGCTCCCTCCTCCACGCGGGGCTCGTGGGGTGCCTGGGCCGCGCTGAGTCGTGAGGGTCCAGTGGCCAGCGAAGAGTGCGCAGTGCGTTCTGCCTCCTGGCACGGCCCTGCCGTTCCCGCACTGCCGCCACTCAGCCCCCGCAGGCTGGGTCCCCGCACAGCCCTGCCCTTCAGAAACTCAGCTGATCAGTTTCCCGTTGTTGACAGACCGGACCCACGGCCCCAGGCTGCACGCAGGGCGCTGTACTCCAGGCCCCCGTCTGCCAGGCCGGGCTCACCTCCCACACTCTTTTCTCTGTCCACACTGCAGCCAGCCCGGCCAGCCCCAGCCCTCTGTGTGGCACGCGTGCCATGCCACCTCCGCTCTGTCCCTGTCCCCTTCCAGAGCATTCCTTGTCCTCCGGGCCCGGCCTTCTCTTGGCTGCTGCCCCGCCTGCCATTCGGAAGGGACTCCTCTATCCCTCAAGTTTCCATAGCACTTTTTGGCTGAACGAGAGTCCTCGTTTCTGTCTCGTGTTCTCGTTGGTTCCATTTCTTCCCTGTCTCCCCTGCTGTAAGCCTCTGGGTGTTGAACTTTATCTGGACAAGCCTCACAGCAGCTGGAACAGCCCTGCACACGGTGAGCGTCTGTAGATGAGCGCGGTGCCTCGGGAGAGGTGTGACCCTCCATCCCCCACGTGGTGTGGCCCAGCTGGCTGAATGCGGCGCTCGCGGTGGGCCTCTGCTCTGCCATCGGGGCCCGGCCGTCTGCTTTCACTCTCCCCTGTAGCCCACGCGGCTGCCAACACAGCCTTCCAGAAGCACACATCCCAGGCCACTCCCTGCTTCACCTAGAGTAGTTCCAGCTCGCTGCTCTTTGGCGTGAAGTCTGAACTAGTAAATATGACCCTTAGGACCCCGAGTTTCCCGTTGGAAGGGCAGCGCACGCTCCTGTCTTCCTGGAGCAGTCTTCTTCGTTGCTGAGCGAACGCTTCCTCATCCTTGACGTTAGCTGGTGTGTCGCTTCTCCTGACACCTGTGCTCTGCCAGCACCTCGTACCTCTCCGCAGCCCTCACACATGCGTGATCGTGTGTATCCGCCTGGCCGTCTCCCTGTTCACAGACAGCACCTGGCACAGAGTCAGGCTCATGGGTAACCGTGGACTGGACCCCACAGTGAGCTTGTTTCTGTGCTCGCGACAGAGGAAGGGAGGCGTGGGGCTCCTTGGGCCCTGCTGGGATCAGCCGGAATGTCCGCTGTAGGAGGCTTGGGTTCCTTGCTTTGTTTTCCTTTCTCGTAAGTGTAGATCGGGGTTCTCTGTACCCTGGGTTCAGAAGCCACTGAGTCAGGTGTCATGTAGGGTAAGGAAAGAACTAGAAGCCAGGACTCTGGGTCTCCCGCTCTGACATGAAGATAGCTTTGCAAAATGACTTGAATGCAAGAGACGGGAGGCAGTGCCCTCTAATGGGTAGAAGCAGGTTGGGGGACACTGGCCACTCCTCTGCGTCAGGCTAGATCGTGTGACCAGCAGAAGCATGCGGGGAGCCCAGGGCCCTCAACCTGGCTGCTTCCAACCGTTTTTTATTCAGGGGACGCCGCTGCTGAGTCTGGTGCCTGAGCAGAGACGTGGCTCGCGACAGCATGACGAGTGAGGTGATCGAGGACGAGCAACAATTCTATTCCAAGGCCAAGACGTACTGGAAGGAGGTCCCGGCCACCGTGGACGGCATGCTCGGGGGGTACGGCCACATCTCCAGCATCGACATCAGCAGCTCCCGGAAGTTCCTGCAGAGGTTTCTGAGGGTAGGCAGGGCTGCTGTGCTCTCCCGGAGGAGAGGCTGTGGCGCTGTGGCGCTGCCTGCTCTGCGTGGGGCGCCACCTTCACACTCGCCGCCGCAGGGTCACCCCGTCGTGTCCGCGACCCAGGCCTTGAAGCGCGGGTGGGGCGGGGTGGCTCACAGGCTTTGCCTCCAGGTCACCCGACGGGAGGCGGCTGGCGCGCTGGGGCCTCTCGGTGCCGCAACGGAGCAGTCTTCTCACAAACGGTTCTGTTTTTCCAGAGGCAAAACCTTTGCTCTCCTGCCGTTTTTGCAAGCATCTGGGCTGTGGGTGTTGGCCGTTCTGCCAACACAGGCTTCTAGTTCCTTGCCCTGCCACCCTCCTCTGTGCCAGGCTGGCATCGCCGTGGCCGGAGCCTCCCTGCCTGTCCCTCGGCAAACACCGAGGCTGCCGCTTGCCCCCTGCTCTACCCGCGTTCCATCTTCCCAGATCTGTTCACTGAGTGCCCTCTTCCCTCCTTTCGCTGCCTGAATTCTTTATTCTCTCTCTGCTGCTGTCCTTTTAATGGGGTCTCAGGAGTGACAGGAGATGAACGCACCTATTTGAGTTAACACCCCTAAGTGGAGGTTGGCTTTCATGTTAGAAACATGTGGCCCAGAAAAAGGCTGTGCTGTGCTTACGCCCACTGCCGGCCCACCAGTGCCAGCTGCCGGCCTGTGCCCAGGCCTGATCTGAGTAGTGCCAGGGGCTCCTGAGGAAAGGCCCCTTCGCAGTGACAGGGTCCCTCTGGCTGTCTAACCCTTCCTTATAGTCAGTGCCTTCTCTGCTTTTTCAGGAAGGCCCAAACAAGACGGGCACCTCGTATGCCCTGGACTGCGGCGCTGGCATTGGAAGGATCACCAAGAGGCTGCTCTTGCCTCTCTTCGGAGCGGTGGACATGGTGGACGTGACGGAGGACTTCCTGCTCAAGGCTAAGACCTACCTGGGTGAGGAGGGCAAGAGAGTGAGGAACTTCTTCTGCTGCGGCCTCCAGGACTTCAGCCCGGAGCCTCACTCTTACGACGTTATCTGGATCCAGTGGGTGATAGGTGAGCGTCCCGCGCCCCTTCTCCGCCTGCCTGCACGTCTCCCACCGCAGAGGCCGGGCTTCCCGAGGCCTTGGGAGCTGAGGCTCCGGCGCTGCTGCAGAGGCGGCCGGCGGGGGTCCCTCGAATCCTCCCTGCACTCCCCAGGACTCCACCGAGAAGGTTCATTTGCTTCCATGTTTTGTTTCAGCTCAATACCTGCTGTGACCCATTTGGGCACAGATTTTCTTGTTGAAAAGTTTTAATTATCAATAACTTACTGCATTCAAAGAATGTGGAAATGAGTTTTCATAAAGAAGGGGTTTTCAGTAAGAGGAAAAGTTGAAGCCCTGGCTGCCCCTCTGCTGCTCGCGGTGAGCGAGCCCTGGTGTACCATCCGGTCCTGCACGCACTTGGCCTGACGGCGTACCCAGGGTGCTCTCCTCAGGCTGCCGACCTAGCAGCAGGCCACCTCCTCCAGGTGGGCGGCACAGGCCTGCGGGGAACACGCTGGATTCGCCCTGTATTTTGTGGTCCTCAAAAGCCTGTTAGGAGTTGTAACGTAGGGAAGAACTCTGTTTGGTACACTCCGCTGATCCAGGCCTAGGAGGGGCGGGTGGAGTGTAGGCGTTGGGCACGGCCTGCAAGTCACCCAGTCAGGGTGAAATCCCAGCAGCATACTTTGTGATTGCCCTTGGGTAGGTGACTTCTGAGCCCGTTTCCTCTTAAAATGGGGTTTGGTAAACCCCTCTGGGCTGTTGAAAGCCAGTGGCCCTGTGTGTTCAGCACCGATAAGTGCTCAGCAAGTGGACACGCAGTGGCGTGGAGGGGCTGGCATCCTTCCCTCGTGACGGCCTCTGCCTCCCCCAGGCCACCTGACCGATCAGCACCTGGCCGAGTTCCTGCGGCGCTGCAAGCGGGGCCTCCGCCCCAACGGCATCATCGTCATCAAAGACAACATGGCCCAGGAGGGCGTGATCCTGGACGATGTGGACAGCAGCGTGTGCCGGGACCTTGACGTGGTCCACAGGATCGTCCACAGCGCGGGCCTCAGCCTCCTGGCCCAGGAGCGGCAGGAGAACCTTCCGGACGAGATCTACCATGTCTACAGCTTAGCCCTAAGATGAGCGGGGCTGGCAGGAGAGAGGGACCAGTGTGGGGTGGGGGAGGGCTGGCAGCCGGGTGAGGTCCACAAGCTCAACCTCGGCGGTTCGGGAGTGTCGAGCGGGGCCGCTAAATACACCTGTCTGCCGTCCACTCACTATACAGACTCTTATTAAAAAGGCATAAGGGGACCCAGTTGGGAGGGGTGCTGCTGAATGGGACATTGAGTGCAACCCCTGCCTGGGCCCCTGGTGCTCGCCTCGTGGGAATCCGGCGATCCCATCAGAAGTGAGATTCCCTGCTCTCCAGTACCACCACCTGGCCTTCCTGCCACAGGCCTGGCTGGCTGAAGAGGAAGAGAGTAACCATTAAAGCGGCTGCTGAGGACTTTATACCTCCAGAGGGGAAGGGAGCGGAGCTGGGCCGGTGGAGCCTGCGGCTCTCAGTGCCCTCCTGCCTGCGCTGAGCCTACGTGGTGCCTGCCGAGTGGTGCAGTGGATGGATGTCCACGTTCCGAGTGCTATTTGGCGATGGAGCCCTCGTGCCCTTAACGTGATCGCCACAACAGCCTGCAGGGAGGGGAGAGGCCTGGAGCTTCCCTGTTGGCTGTGCCTTGTGGCTCCTCCTTAGGGGGCATTTTCAGTCACAAATAAAAGGGTGAACCCCTGTACTGGAAAGGCCTTCGCCAGTCTGGAGTGGTGCTTTTCTTTACTGGGACAACAGTGTTGTGCTGCTTGAAAACTGCTCTCCTAAGCTGGGCATCTCCTCGTGCCTGCCACCTCTTCCAGCTGCGTGGATCCTTTACCCTGAACTCGGGAAAGGGCGGGGGGTGGGGGGGCGGGGCCGAAATGTTATACAAGGACCTTTAAGGCCAAGGGAAATCAGTTTAATTTTATACTATATCATTTGGTTGTCTCAGCTCATCTCCCAGGCATTTACACAATTCACAGTGACCATCTTGTGACTTGCAGACAGCCTGGTGAGGGCTCAGCACAGGGCGGAGGTTGGCTTTCAGTCTCGGTGGCTTTGTCCATCACATGAACCCTCACAAAGCGAGACATTTTGGAAAGACAGCCCCTGGTCATGCATGATTGCTTTTTAGAAGGCATGGTCCCCAAAACCCCAGGTTTGGCACAAACAGAGCTGCCACCGGAGCAGAGCCCTGCACCTTGGTGGGCGACCTGGGCCCAGAGCTGCGGAAGCCGCAGGCATCAGCGCAGCTTTCTCCCTGCCTGCCCAAAAGCACTTACTTTCTGACAGACTGGAGTGAAGAGGCGCGTGTAAAGGGTCTCGGCTGGACTGCACCCCACGGGCCCCTCCCGCCTGCTCCGGCCTCAGCCGCATCTCCACGCAGGACAGGCCGGCTTCCTGCAGCCCGCAGGAGGGCCCGGTCTCGGAGCTACCCTGCTTCTCTAAATGCCCGGCGCTTCCCTCAGATTAAGAGGGTACAAACGTGTCCCCAATCTAAACCCTGTCCCTTGTTCCACTGTGGGGTGAGACTTGGGGGTGCTGCCAGAGGGAAGCGGGGCAGTCTCCCTGGAAGACAGAAGCCTTTCCCCGCTGGAGTGCTTGCAGCTGCCACCTTCCACCTGGCTTTCTCTGTCCTCAGCAAGGATCCAGTCTCGCCTCCAACATGCACCTTCTGACAGACGGGACTGAAGGTTCTCCCCTAAGGCCGCCACAGGTACTTAAATCCACCAACAGGTTGAGCTGCCCAGACCCTGTTCCCTGCAGTCGGAGCTGTCAGATGTCGTCTTCGACGGTGCCACTGTGCTCACTGAGAAGGTACCACTTGAGCCTGTCGGGCAGAGGTAGGGCCTTGACCTTCGCGTCCACAGGCCACGGCTGAAGGTAGAGCCGGATGTAAACGCGACACAGGTGCTTGAGGGGTGGGGGGTAGCTCTCCAGCTGCCTCAAGGAGAAGTGAAGGGCCTGGATCTTGTCTGCCAGGCTGCCCACGGGATGGATATCGAAGTTTTCAGGCAGCTGGAGTTTGTGGGAATTAGTCACCATGAGATCCAGGACGGTCTCAGCTTTGCGCAGCAGGTCCACGTGACTCTCGTCCTCCGCGCAGCCTGGGTGGGAGCAGAGCCTCTCGAAAATGATGTGGAAGCCGGACCAGCAGGACGCGCCGTGGAGGGAACAGTTATAGGCGGCCCCGGACTCCAGCAGGAAGCGCAGGAGAGGGAAGTGCAGCTTAAAGCTCTTGAGGCAGATGTGCGTGAGGGACTCGTGGGCCGGGCACTCGCTGGGGTCGGCGCCGTGAGCCAGCAGCAGCTGCGTTACTTGGAAACAGAAGCGGTTGATCAACTGGGCCTCCTCTTTGTCACCTCCCACCGTCTCGCCCAGCAGAAAGATGATGCAGGTGAACACGGTGTCCCCGTCTTTGGTGGTAGCCTTGACATCCGCCCCTAGAAGAACCAGGAGGGAGAAGAGAAGGTGGGAGGAGGCCTTAAACCCTGGCAAAGCAATGCTTCATGTTCCAGGGGACAGCGTGGAAGGACAAGGCTCACCTCCTTCCAGCAAGAGCCGGATGTTCTCAGTGTTGTGGATCTGCACCCCGTCACTGCTGGCCAAAGCATGGAGCAGAGCCGTCTTTCCTGGGGAGGGAGAGTGAGTGAGGGGGAGTGGGAGGCCGGGAAGCCGAGGTCAGGCCAACCCCAGAGGTGGAAGGGAAATACAGACTCTCGGGACCAGAAAACGAACTTCAAAAATGACTGACCTCTCAGCTAGGGCTGAGGGTGACAGGTTTCTTTTTTTCGAATTTTATTTTATTTTATTTTATTTATTATTATTTATTTATTTATCCATCTATTTATGGCTGTGTTGGGTCTTCGCTTCCGTGCGAGGGCCCTCTCTAGTTGTGGCAAGCGGGGGCCACTCATTGTGGTGCGCCGGCCTCTCACTATCGCGGCCTCTCTTGTTGCGGAGCACAGGCTCCAGACGCGCAGGCTCAGCAACTGTGGCTCACGGGCCCAGTTGCTCCGCGGCATGTGGGATCCTCCCAGACCAGGGCTCGAACCCATGTCCCCGCATTGGCAGGCAGACTCTCAACCACTGCGCCACCAGGGAAGCCCTTATTTTTTATTTTTTGAATGTATTTATTTTTTATATAGCAGGTTCCCACTAGCTATCTGTTTTACACATGGTAGTGTATACACGTCAATCCCAATCTCCCAATTCATCCCACCACCAGCCCCCCTGCCACTTTCCCCCCTTGGTGTCCATACGTTTGTTCTCTACGTCTGTGTCTCTATTTCTGCCCTGAGGATGACAGGTTTCTGGCCATTCTCTTTCCACTCACACAGAAATGGGAACAGAAGGGCCAGGGAAAGTAGGACTTTTCTAGACCCTGAGATGCTACCTGAGACCCAGGCTGGGTCTCTCCCGACAGGGAGCCCCGTGCCTCAGAAGCTGAGCGCACAGGTACCCCATTTCCTCCTACAGATACGCTCACGGGGCCGATGGTGCACTGGCTCTCAAGCTTCGGCGAGTCAGCAAAATGCACCAGTGTGCGCCCGGCTGTGCTGTGCCGTCAGACGGGCTGCCTCCAGCCTGCCTGCCAAGCCATCGCCCCAGGTTACCCTGGGTAACCTCACAAGGCAATTCGGCCCAGGCCAACCCTGCTTCTCTACGGGAGGCACCCACCATGCTTGTCGGCCGCGTTGACATCTGCTCCAAGGTCCAGGAGGCGCTGCAGGCAGGGCACGCGCTCCGGCTCCTCGCTGGCCAGGTCCAAGGGGCTGCTCTCGTGGATCTGAGTCAAGAAAGCACAGCTGCGTTGGCCCGGGGGCCTGTGAGCTGCTCAGGGCCCCGACCACATCCCCCCTTCAGAGCAGGCCGGACCTGGCTCTTACCCGGTCCCTGCGGTTAATGTCGGCCCCGTGGCGCACCAGCAGCTCCACCATGTCAGGCTGGTTTCGCAGGACGGCGATGTGCAGCGCCGTGTAGTAGGTGACCGGGTCTGAGGGCACAGACACAGCTTACGTCAGTCCTGCTTGTCGGCACATTCTCGCAGGGTCCCAGGACCAGCCTGGCAGCCCAGCCCCAGTGCTCCGACCTAAGGGCTCCCAGCACCACGAGGGGTCAGGACACAGCTGTCTTTGTCGGACAGTACATGGAGTCAGGCCTAGGTTTGGGTCCTGGGGGTGTTCTAATTAATGGACATGGTACTTAATCTGGGTTTTAGTTCCTTCTGTAAAATGGGACCTAAACAGGGCTGTTGGAGGAATACCCAGAATGACAGCTCCTTAAGCCTTGCAATAAAAGCCAAATTCTCAAAGCTGGGTCTCCCAGTGGCTGACTTCAGAATGCCTCCCCCACCTCTCTCAGCTCCTTGACCCTCCAGAAGCCCAGAAGCCTCTGAGCCTGTCCTCAAATGGGGAGGGGAGACACGCCTGGCCACATCCCGTGTCAGCACAAAACCCCCCAGTTGGACACAAGTCAGCCCTGCATGTCTCCTGGCCGACTCTGCCTGCCCTCCCAGGGTGAAAGCGAAGGGGGAAGGAAAATGGCTCCATCCCCATCCCCCAGCACACAAGCTAGAAGCCAACACCGTCCTGCTGTCATTTCTGCCCAGTGTGTCTTATCTGTTTTCCCCTCTCCCTGTGGCAGGAATAAGAATGCAAGGTGGCTCAGTGAGCGGCAGAAAATTACATTCCCTGAGCTCTGGGCGCAGCGCCAGCAGCCACATTCTCACATTCATGGAAGCAGGGATTTAGCTGGGAGCTGGGGGAAAGTTTGCTAAAGCAATCACATGGTAGAAGCAGTGACAAACTCGCTCTTGATCAGAGGCGGTTCAGGGCCATTTGAAAGCCCGCAGGGGGATGGGAGGCCATCCAATGTGAGTTTCCTTAGTCATCACCCATGAAATAAATGAGAGAAGTATCTCCCAAGAGAACAGTGAAAGCAGAGCCTGAAGGCTTGGCCGCCCACCCAAAGCAGGGCCACACTTAAGCCACCTACCCACCCCGGCCCCTCTGGGCTCCAACTGACCTTCGAAGTTGAGGTTGGCCCCATTCCGCAGGAGAACGTCAGCTGCACGCGTCAGCCCCAGCTCGGCCATCTTCAGCAGGGCGTTGCTCACGCCTTCCTGGTAAAATGGAGAGTGGGCTTTTCTCTCCAGCAGCTCAGTGAGAACAAGGATCCGGCTCTCCTCGCTGGCGACATAACTGGGCCTGGGGCAGGAGAGAGGCAGACCAGTTGAGGGTGGGAACAGCAGTGGGACCAGCTGGCTGGGTACCCTGTGGGCGGGTGGCCTTTGGTCTCCTGCTGTCACACACAGGCAGGGCCCTGGCTCCGTGGGGCTGAAAGTCTCTTCAGAAAAGGTCGGTGGTAGACAGAGGGCCAAGCTGGATCTGCTCACCGGAGCAGACTTCTCGGGTTTGCTGAGAAAGGACTGGGGCTGTCTTCAGCCTCCCTCCAAGCAGCCCAGAGGATCTAGCCCCTGGCTTGGGTACAAAGCCTCATACACCTGGGCTGTTGGCACTGAAGGGAACTCTTGTGGTCAAGATCAAGAACCAGACATTGACACACCCCCACCGCAGACAGTGACTGTCCCTGAGCTGCAGACGATGCCAGACCAGCCCAGGCAACCCCACAGCCAGGGAAGTCAGCAGACCTCCTCCCTCGCTCACACCCAGAGACGTTTGGTGTTCCGAAGGCTGAGCGCACACAAAGTCCCAACCCACCTACCTCCCTCGCCAATTCCAACTGATCCCCAAAACGCACACCTGATGCCCCTTTCATCTGCTCTTTTCTCCGTTCCACCTAATACACTATTTACTTAAGTTTACTTATGACTGTCGGTCTCTCTCCTCTGGAGCACAAGCATCATGAAGGCTGGGGGCTTAGCTCACTGACGTATCCCTGAACGATGCACTTTCTAACACCGTTCCCACCGGTTCACGGATAGACCCGCGCCTGTCCATACCAAATGCAAACTCGGCCTTGGAAAGCGCATTTCGCACTGCTCGCAGATTCCACCCTGCTCCTCTGCAACTCCAGGTGGAGGGCACAGGACAGGCAGGGCGCAGGGTGGGGCCCCGAGGCGGAGGCCCTACCGACACCCCACCCTCCGGCCCTGCCTGCGCTAGCTGGGAGCCCTCACCACCGCCGTCTCAGTCTTATCTGTCAGTTGGGGACACCGCCCGCCCCGCCCCGCCATGTTTGTAGTGACAATGAAAGGGATGCAGCTCCGGGTCGGAGGCGGGAAGGGAGCGAGTCACCCGTCCAGGGGCTCCTGCCGCTCGGGGTCCTGGATCCCCAAGGAGCCCAGAATCGCATCCACCAGCGGCTGGTACTCGAAGATAATCCTCCGGAAGCCGTGCAGGAACGGCATTGCGGCGGCCACACCTTCCGCCGAGGCCGATACGCCGACTGGGCACGTTCCGGGGGCCGCGGTCTCAGCCAGGCTTGGCCACTGCTGGTCCAGTCCCCTCACCGGCCCGCTGCACCGCCCAACCAGTTGCTCCGCGCCGGAAGTAGCTCTGGCACTTCCGGCCCGCTCCGGCCCGGGAAAGAGAGCAGGGGACGACAGCGCCCTCTGCGGGCTGGGAGGACCGCGGCGCGACTGGGCGCGCCAGCTGGGGGTGTCTGGGGGGCGGCCCTGGGGGACTGGAGGGCGCGGACCTGCAGCCCAGCCGGATCCCAGCCCTTGGAGGGCCCGTCCCTTGCCTGCCCGTCCCGGCTCCGCCCTGCGATCCCGCCCGCGGCCGCTGGGCGCCGTCCGAGCTCCGCCCATTGAGCGAGCACACCAGCCTGACCCCTGCCTAACTCCCTCCCGCGGTGGAGGTGACTCGAACCCCTGGCGCCCGCGAGCCGCCCTGGACTCGGGTCGGACCACGGCTGGGCCTGGCTCTCGCCTCGCCCCACGCTGACTGGACCACACCCAACCCGACGGGCGATGGGGATGATTCCTGAGTCTCTGTCCCCTGGAGCTCCTGGCCCCGCAGGCTGCCGGCTCCTTCCACTTTCTGCCTTGATGGACTCAACGAATTTTAATTTCTTCATCTGTATAATGGGGATAATCAAACGCACGCAAGAACCTGGATCAAGAGCTCTGGCACTGTCGGTGGAAGTGGAGTCTAGCAGGAAGGAGCCCAAGCCTGGGGCCACTTGTCTGGGGTGTAGGCATCCGGCCCTGGGCCTCGCATTTGAACCTCCACAACCTCGAGGCCCACAGTGGAGCCCTGATGTCTTCGTGATTCTGGAATGTCCGTTTTGAAGAGGTGCGCCAGTCCCAGCCGTGCCCGTGGCAGCCTTGGTCTCCCATCTACCCCCAATTCCACCACATGGGCATGGGAGCTCTCCTGCCTGGCACCTGTCAAAGGCAAGCGTTGTTGAGCGGAGTAGAAAACGTTTAGAGAGGAATTTAAAGACAACCCCGTGTGTCTATGATTAAATGTAAAAAGATAGATAGAATAAGGCTCCCCTGCCAGGAGCAAAAACAGTCTTAGCAAGAAAACCCAGTCCAAGGTATTCCAGGTCCAGCTATGGGGACCCAGCAGTGTGGAGTACACAGCAGGGGCTGGATAATTGCTCACTGTTATTATTGTTCGGTTTACAAGGTTGTTGTGCGTATCAAGTGATGAGCTATTAAAATCCCCATCAGGCCTCAGAAGGCCTCATTTTGCCTGCCCCTCCGTTGCCTAAAGGAGCAAGAAAGAGGGGTGGGGTTTAAGCCCTGTTAGGGCAGGCCAGCTTAGGATTGCCAGAAGGGGCTCCAGACCATAGGGTCCCTGGTTCCCAGCACACATCTGCCTTGGTTCTCACTCCAAGAAGAAGTATCTTCTCCTTAAGTGAAATTGGTACATTTTTTTGCTCACACAGCAATGGAGATTTCCAGCTTGTCTGGTAAAATCAGAAGATCGGGAACCTGGGCCCAAATTCCTTTCGGGCAACAAGGCGCATCTGGATGGGGGTTTGCTCTGAAGTGCCTCAGTCTCCCCAGGTGTTACCCTGGGGATTTGGGAATGTCTGCCCCTGCCTGAAGGATCCACACCCCACCCCTCAATTGATCCCCAGGCCCTGAATGGTGCAGCAGCCCCCAGGTTTCACAGCCCTATTTGATCCCGGGTCACTTGCTCCATGGCGCAGGTGAGAGCCCTGAGGGGCCTGGAGAAGGCTAGAGCACGTGGAGGTAACTGGAGGAGGCCCACCTAGAATGGGGTCCAGGGCAGAACTGGGAGTGGTGGGCACAGCCTGGTCTGAGGCCAGCTTCTGCCCTGGCTTCATAAGGCCGTGGTAACAAAGCACCACAAACTGGGTGGCTTCAAACAACAGAAATGTATTCTCTCCCAGTTCTGGGGGCCAGCAATCTGACGTCAAAGTGTAGGCAGTGCCATGCTCCCTCTGAAGACACTAGGGAAGCTTCTGGCAGCCCCGGGCATGGCTTGGCTTGTGGCAGCATCACCCCAATCTCTGCCTACCTTTGTCTTCACATGCATTTCTTCCCTGTGTCTGTCTCTCTGTCCGAATCTCCCTGTCCTTTCTAAATGGCACCAGACACTGGATTTATGGCCCACCCTAATCCAATATGAATTCATTTTAACTTGATTACCTTTACACAAACCTTATTTCCAAATAGGATCACTGTCATAGTTTCCACAGGGTTAGGACTTGAAAATATCTCTTTGGAGGACACAATTAAAGCTGCTCCAATGGATGACCCCAGGCATGGCCCTTCTGGTCTCTGGGCCTCAGTTTCCCCACCTGTAACCTGAAGGCCCTTCAGCTCTGACAGTGTTGGAGCCAATGAAGAGGTCCTTGATGTCATCAATGGGCTCTACCACCAAGAAAACTATAATTGTCTTGTGATTAGGATAGTGACAATCATGAGTTAACTTCTTTTTTTTTTTTTTTTTTGGCTGCGTTGGGTCTTCGTTGCTGTGCGCGGGCTTTCTCTAGTTGCAGTGAGTGGGGTCTACTCTTCGTTGCGGTGCACGGGCTTCTCATTGTGGTGGCTTCTCTTGTTGCGGAGCACGGGCTATAGGCGCGTGGGCTTCAGTAGTTGCAGCACATGGGCTCAGTAGTTGTGGCACGCAGGCTCAGTAGTTGTGGTGCATGGGCTTAGTTGCTCCAAAGCATGTGGGATCTTCCCAGACCAGGGATCAAACCTGTGTCCCCTGCATTGGCAGGCGGATTCTTAACCACTGCGCCACGAGGGAAGTCCCAATCACGAGTTAACTTTTATTTACTGAGCCCTTTTGATGTGCCAGGCACTGTGCTAAACACTTGACATACTAATCTTAATACACGCCCCCTAAGTAGGTGATGGTATTACACCCGTTTTCAACAAGGAAACTGAGGCTCAGAGAGGCTTGGGTGCTTGCCCGATGTTGCACAGCTAGGTTAGGACTTTAACCCAAGTTTGGGGGGGGGCTCTTCCATATACCTGGCCTCAGGTGCCCTGCAGTTCCTCTGGTTCTGGGCCTGAGAGGGTCTGGACATGCTGGAGGGAGGGGCTGAGCCCTGCTCTGTCACAGTCCTCGGGCACCACACCACGGAGCAGGCCCTGTTGCCTGCCCGTCTCCCAGGCTCCTATCTTTAGAAAGCTCCGTGACCCATGACCTCCTTCCTATCAGCAAGGGCAACCCGTTTCCTCCATCTGCCTCCTATTAAGGCTCTGTCGCTCAGAGCCTCTCATTTCAGCTCTGAACCTTCTCTTTTTTCCCTGCCACTTCCTCTCACTGCCCTGTCAGCCCAGCCGCTTCCTGATGCCCAACTCCAGGGTTCTTAGTCGGCTGGGGGGCCTGGGGCCAAGCACCCAGTGCTCAGACCCTGGCAGCTTCTGTCCCTGCCTCCTTCTCCTGGGGGAGTTTGGGAGTCACTCTGACTATCCAATGCACAGAGGGGGATAACCTTCATATATAAAGAACTGTTAAAAATCAACAAGAAGAAGGCAAAAACACTAAGAGAAAAATGGGCAAAGGACGTAGGCAAGTCAGAAAGGATGAAAAACTGCTGTCAACAAACATAAGGAGAGAAGTTTGGCCTCTCTAGCCCAACACCAACAGTGATAATAGCTGACATATAAGATTTATCATGTGCTTGACTCTGCCCTATAGCAGCTCAGCAAAGCAAGTTACAGAACAGTAGGTACTCTCTGATCCCATTTAGGAAAAAGTGGTGTGTGTGTGTGTGTGTGTGTGTGTATGCATTTGCTTGTGGGCAGGAGTAATTCTTGACGACCCTGTGCTGAGATATGAGTGGTGGTTGTCTCTGGGTGCTGGGATCTGGAGAACTTTGATCTTCTTTGTGCTTCTGTGTGTCTTCTACCTTCTTACCAATGAATGTGTCTTACCTGAGACTAAATCAGCCAGAGGCAGGGGGCCAGGCCCTGCACAGTTTTACACCTGGGGTTGAAGGTAAGGCCGTGAACAACAGGGCAAGGTCTGTCCACAAAACCTTTTCTCCTCCCAACTCCACCTAGTGACATCCTTCCCAGCACACAGGCCTTCCTGAATCCCCCGCCCCTGGGCACCCCCCCCCCCCACTGCCCTCCCCAGTCCTTGGGTACCGCAGGGCCCAGCCTGGTCGTATGAATGATACATTGATGACAGCAGCAGCCTTTGGTGGAGTGAGTCCTGTGCCTTGTGAATCAGATTAGAAGCTCAGCACGGATGTCTCATCAACTCTTCATAAAGCTCCAGGAAGGAAGTGACAGCAGGATTCCCGTGTCATAGTCTGGGAGACCGAGGCTCAGAGAGAGAACTGACCAGCTCCAGGGCAGCTGGCTAGCGAGGGGCCTCTGGGACTCGATCCCGAGCCTAGCCCTTAATGGCTCCCTGGACCCCGGCTCAGGACACCTGCCCCCTGCCCAGCCACGGTCCCCTGCACTCTGTCCTACTCCCCTCCCTCACACACTCCTGCACACCGGTTCACACACTCACACAGATTCTCACACACAGGCGCCCTCACACACCCACATGTGCTTATGACACCGCATTCACACTCACAAGACATTCTCACACGCAGACACTCACTTGCTCAGACACACAATCATGCACACTCATTCACACACACACACACACACACACACACACACACACGCTCAGGGCAGGGGCTGCAGGAGGGGTGGTATCACGGCCCCAGCCCAGCACCCCACCTTCCTGGTGCCCCCCGTCCAGGAGGGGCAGTCGGCAGCAAGGTCTGTCCCTTATAACGCACTGGAGAGAGAAATTGGGTAAAAGGCCCCCCTTTTATTTCTCTCTCTTTCTTTTTGATTTGGCAGAGTTTCCATAAAGCGAGATATTTGGAAAACGCAGCAATCTGCCACAAGGAATATGCTTCCCCCTCTCCTTGGTGGAGCCTCCAGCTTCAGGCCTGGCAGCAGGGAGCAGCCCGCGGGCTGGGCGGACTCCTCCAGTGCCGTCATGGGGCCGCCGCCCTGGGCTTCCTTCTGCCTGCGCCCCTCCTCCTCGGGCCCAGCTTCCCTCCCTCTCCTTTCCCCTCCCCCACACCTGACCCCACCCTGACCCCTGACCCTCAAGACCCCAGGAGGCCTGGCCTGCTTGGCCCTGTTTGGCCACCGTCCCCATGCAGAAGGGCCTGGCCCTCTGTGGGCTCAGGGAGGAGCTGAGGGACCAGGGGACTGGGAGCCGGAGTGGGTGGTAGGGCCTCAGCTGGGCCAGGGAAAGACTTTCCTGTCCCCTCCCTCATTCCATTTGCTCTCCAGCACCCAGGAGCATTCTGGAGACCCCGACACCCAGGGACATCTCTGCTCCCAGTGGCCTGCCCTGCTCCTCCCCTGCCACCTGCGCCCTCCAGGAAATCCGGCCCTGCTGGCCAGAGTCCCCTGCTCCAAGGGTGGCCTCCTCCCTGACTTATCCCCCCACCCCATTCCACACCCAGACACTGCCAGGTGGTCCCGATGCTTGGCCAGGTGTGGGGCCTGTGAGAGCCAGTTATGGGCTGGGTCAGGCCCTGGTGAAGCCCCAGGTGGGCAGCCCAGAGCCTCAGAGGGGAAGATGAGGGATCCTCCCTTTCTCTGCCATCCTTGTGTGCCCACATCAGAGGCCCCACCTGACCCCCAGCCTCTTCCAGATGAGGTGGGTCCTTAGGGATTCACCCAGGAGAACAGGGTGAGAAGGTGCTTACAGCCTGTCTTAGTCAGCTCGGGCTGCCATACAAAGTACTGTAGGTTAGGTGGCTTCAACAACAGATATTTATTTCTCACAGTTCTGGAGGCTGGGAGATTCAAGATCAAGATGCCAGCAAGGTAGGTTTCGTCCCAAAACCTCTTCTCTGGGCTTACAGGTGGCCGCCATCTCCCCATGCACTCACATGACCGCATCCTGGTCTTATAAGGGCACTAATCCCATCACGGGTGCTCCACCCTCATGACCTCATCTAACCTAACTCCTTCCAGTGGGCCCACCTCCTAATACCATCACATTGGCGGCTAGGGCTTCGACATATGAATTTGCAGGTTGGGGAACGCAAACATTCAATTCACACAGAGGCCCTCAGGCCCCTCGCCTCAAGACAGGAGGGAGTCTGGGGCCTGGGCTTTGGCCTGGCCCTCTCTCAGCCTCACTGCCTCACTGGCACAAGAAGATGGTGGTTGCAAGGCTCACCTAGATTCCTTCCCACTCCAGAGGTCAGGGAGGGGTCCTACTGAGAGTGACCCTTAGCTTCACGTGGGGGAACCATCCCAGGTCTCTCCCTGGCACAGCCTCTCCACCTAAATGCTGATCAGCCTGCCTCTGCCTTTCCCATCCCTGGCAAGCAGGTATGTGTGATCTTGGCCCCGGTCTTGCCCTCTCTGAGCTTTGGTCTATCTCACTGCCAGATGGGTTCGGAAGGGTGCCCAGGAGGTCCGAGCCTTCCCCATCTCTGGCTGGTCTGTGAGCCCAGAGTACTGATCCCAGACTCCCCATCTGACCCCTGCTGGCACCCACGTGGCATCAGTCCCCAGCAGGCTGGCCCAGAGGCAGAGCTCATGGGAGGGGACCACTGGGCCCCCTCCAGCCACTGCAGCTTGGCCCAGGCAGGCTCTGCCAAGGATAGGCTCGGGGGTGGGGAGTGGGCAGGGCTTAGAGCCCTCGGGGATGGAGGGGGGCAGAGGTGGGCGCCGGACGGGTCCTTTGTGCTCCGGGGAAGCCCCCTATTCCACCCCCACTGGCCCTGCTTGGCAAAGCTGACGGCAGGAAGAATCCCGTCGGCCATCCGTCAGGGAGACAGAGTGGGCCCGTTCAAGGAGGGGAGCCGGGAAATTTGATCATTAAGAAACCCTCCTGGCTGTCTGGGGGAATTTAATTAAATTGCTGGAGAGGGCTGTGAGAGAGAGCCACATCTGGAACCAATATGTAGGCTTTGATTTTTTTTCCCTCCTCTCTCTCTCTCTCTCTTTCTCTCTCATTCCCTCCCTCCCTCTTCCCATCTCACCGCTGTAAAAGGGAACACAGGAGAGCCCTAGAGTACTGGTTCCTCTGGGACACAATTCCTGGCGGACAGAGACAGAGGGAAACCAAAGGCAGTGAAACCATGGTGGAGGCCCAGACAGAGGCAGGAGAAGAGCTGGCTGAACACTGAGGCAGAGGCAGGGACGGGAGAGCCAGGAAAGAAGAGGCGGGGTGGGCGGCCGGGCGGTGCCCTGGGATTTGGCCTCAGAGGTGTCAGCAGTGACAGGAGGTAAAGGTCTACTTCACAGACCAAGAGAGTAAGTCCCAGAAAGTCCCAGAAAACAACACGCCCGGCCAAGGGTCCCTCAGGTAGCATTTATCAAGCCCCTGCCCTGCTTGAAACACATTGTGGCTGAATCCTCCCGACGCCCCTGAGGTGTAGCTACAGATGAGAGGGAAGTGACTTGCCCAAGGTCACAGAGCACACGAGTGGCGGTGCCGTGGTTTGATCCCAGGCCTGTCTGATACTGTCTAGATGTGCTGTCTGGGTCACTGTGATGGTAATTGCTTCGCTGGGCGGCCAGTGCTGGGCCCAGGTCTAGGCTCTGGGGAGAAACAGTCTCTCTGGGCCAGAGTTGGCTAAGAGACGAGGTGTAGACAGAGGCCTTGGGGTCCCTCTCTTGCCCCTGTGGAACAGGACCCTCCAGGCCCCAGGCTGCAGCCCGGAGCTGGGTCAGAGCGGGTGCTCACGGGCACGGGGATGGGTGGGCGGCTTCCCAGCCTTGAGCCCCGTGGCTGAGCCATCTGACACTGGCCTAGTCCCCTTTAAGCCAGACTCCTGCACGTTAGCAATCCGGCCCCTGGTCTCCAAGCTTACCACCTCCCCTCCCCCAGGTCCCAGAGTCCCCAGGCCCCAAAAGGCCCCCAAGGCTCCTGCCAGCCAGGGCTGTAGGGGAGGAACAGGGTCTCCACTCTGGGTGGACCACTTCCCTTCCTCCCCTAAAACCCAACACCCGCCCTGCAGCCTGTGCAGCCTGGGGGCCCTTCTCTGATCCCTCTTCCCCCCCACGCCCCCCGCCACCCCCCCGCCCAGGATGGCTGAAGTTGAGCCCCGAGTTCCGTATCCATCTTCACTCTTCCTCTGTAGGGCAGGAGCCAGCTCCAACGTGGTCCCCAGCTTAACCCCAGGCCTAGCCCAGAGCAGGCAGAGGAAGGAGCATGGTGCCTATTTGTGGAATGGATATCTCATGACGTTGGTACCTGCGGAGCAGTTGAAAAATGTAATTCAAGCTCTTGGCTTGGAGAGGAAAGTGAGACACAGCTGTGGACCAAAAAGGATGCTTGGAACAGGTAAGGTTGGAGGCTCTGGGCATCCTTTGCACATGCTGGGTCTCCTGCCTGGCTAGCCCTAGACTGTCTCCTGTCACCTGCTAAATCCTGCTCAGGCTTGAAGAGTCGGTTACATGCCCCTTCCTTAGGGAAGCCCTCCCTGAGGCCCTCCCCCAGCCCTCTCCCCCGTGGAGCCCGGATCCGCTTACTTCTCTGTTGAGATCGGCTTGTTGACTTCTCTGCAGGACCGGGCTGTCTGGGTCACCACTCTATCCCCAGTGCCCCAGCCGGCTCCCAGCGCTGGAAGACATTCAATTAAAAAACGTGTTGGGCTTCCCTGGTGGCGCAGTGGTTGAGAATCTGCCTGCTAATGCAGGGGACACGGGTTCGAGCCCTGGTCCGGGAAGATCCCACATGCCGTGGAGCAACTAGGCCCGTGAGCCACAACTACTGAACCTGCGCATCTGGAGCTTGTGCTCCGCAACAAGAGAGGCCGCGGTAGCGAGAGGCCCGCGCACCGCGGTGAAGAGTGGCCCCCGCTTGCCACAACTAGAGAAAGCCCTCGCACAGAAACGAGACGCAACACAGCCACAAATAAATTAATTAAATTAAAAAAAAAAGCGTTGATAGAGGTACTAAGCCCTGCGTTTGGGTGCACCAGCTTGTGAGCTGGGGTGGGCTGGGGGAGGGGGGACAGGCCGGGTCCTGCCCTCAGGCTCTGCTCTAGGTTGGGGGGAGCAGTAACGGTGGTGACAGTGGCCGCTGCTCTAAGTGGATGTGCTCTGCGGGCTGGACACCGGGCAGAGGCGAGGGAGGCCCAGCAGCTTCTTGCAGCCCCCAGGTGTGCATGTAATTCTTGTATCCTCCCATTGAACAGATAGGTAAATGAAGCCTTAGGGAAACTGGGGAGATGGGGGAGGTTGGAAAGTGACCAGGTTGGGACTGGAACTCATCAGTTCTGTCGGGGGCAGTCATATCAGTTCTGTCACTGGCATAACCACAGAGCCGTATTTCCTCGTGGGGCAGGGAAAAAAGGACCCCGAGGGGGGGCCAGCACTGAGCAGCAGAGGCAGCTGGGGTGGAGGGGGGACGGGAAAGCCGAGGACCGAGGACCAGAGGCCAAAGGGCTGTACTAAGATCTGGGTGATCAGACGGGGTGAGGGCTCGGGCACACAATGCAGCGGTCAAGGCCCCGCTAACGGAGGGAACGGGAAGAGACGGTGGCCGCCAAAGCAGCCAGACTGCAGGGCCGTCCGCAAGCCCCGCTAATCCGAAACAAACCAAGAGGGAGACTCGGGGTCCCACTTGGAGGCCCTGACAGGGTGATGATATACAGAGTTTTAAATAAATGTATCTCATTAGGGACGCGTTGTCTGGCAAGAGAAAAATGATGCTCTTCCCCACCCCTGCCTCCCGTCCCTCCCTCCATAAGAAAAAAAGGAGAAAAAGGAAAAAAAAAAAAAATCCAACGCTATAGCTAAAAAGGAAATTGCATTAATACAGATTGTTTTATTTAAAAAACCTTGACCTCCACTTCAAAAAAAGTCATTAGACATTCTCCTTCTCAAAGGCCGCCGGAGCGATTACAGGGAGGCCTGTTCATTTCTCAATGACTTACTGTTCCTGGCTGCTTGGGGAAATGTGTGAGGAATGGGGAGTAATTTAAGGCTCCCTGCAGAAAGGTGTGTAAATCTTTGCATGTCTAAAGAAACTTTACCAGACCGCTAAGTCAGAGGAAAAGAAAACTAGAAGAGTCCCCCACCACCCCTCCTTTTTTTCCGTTTCTTTCCTTTGGAACTCTGATCTCTTTGATCGTAAAAATGGTCATATTTCACCCCCAAAATATCAGCAATCAGCGAACTAAGGAAGTGGGGGCCCTTGGAGAGTTTCACCGCCGATTAGGCCCTTGGTTTAATTATTTAACGCCTGCCTGGATTGTGCAGGCTGTGAACACTCTCTCCTGGCGAGGGTTCAAGAGCGAGTTATAAATAATAATAACGATTAGATCCCCAATTAAGCCGGTGAGCGGAAAGCCTCAGCCCTGTCCTTCAGCCCCGCCTTGTCCTCAGCCACCGCGGGGGCCCCATCGTGCACAGGCCCTCACCCCCATGCTGAGTGCCAAGAAGAGCCTCGTGTAGTTCCACTCTGCTCTCCGCAGAATAATCACAGCAAGATGTTTCAGGGCCCGTGAGGGAGTGAGGGCAGGGCCCGAGGGCTCCGGAAGCCTTTGTGAAGGCTGGGGGCTGCCCTAGGCCTGTGCCCCTTGCCCCGCGTCCTTCCCTTGACTCCTGGGGAAGGCAAGGCGGGAGGGGCTAGGGGCAGTTCACCAAAGGAGAATTCTGGAGAGCTGTGGGGTGGGGTGCGTCCCAAGTTTGGTCCTTTCCCCTTTAAGCCTCAGTTTGTCCACCTGTAACAGAAAAGAATTCTCCAACAAGGGCCAGCCTGGGAGTCACGTCGGTCCCAAGAGCCCAAGTGTCACGACTTGGAAGATGTCTGTGTTGGAACAGAGTGCCCGGCCCACCGGAGTTGAGTCTGTGGTGCTCCGGCTGCCGAGGCTGGACAGCAGCCCGTCCTCGGAGAGTCCCACTAGGTCTATGGCCTGGTGCTCACCCCAAATGCCTCAGGATATAGTAGGTGCTCAATAAATCTCTGTGGAATGAGTTGTTCAGGACTCTTTCCCATTGGTCCATCTCCCTGTGAAGCCTACAGCGACCCCCCACCCAGGGCAGCAGAGGGGTTGTCGTGGGTCCAGAGTGTAAGTCACATGGGCACCACGCCGTACCGTACACTGGGAGCCCTGCACACAGTAGGTCCTTAATAGGAGCTTGTCTTTGGCCCCAGACCCAGATCCAGGCCTGTCCCAGCCCTGGGGGTTCCTTGGGCCCCCAAAAACTGCCTGAATGCCATTGTGACACTGGCCCAGGCATAGTGCACCATGCCAGCCAGGTGTGTCCTGGGCTGTAGGGAATCTGGCCACCAGCCATTCAACCAGCCGTTTACTTTTGAAATAACCATATATGGAGCCCTACTGTGTGCTGGGTCAGGGCCTGCATCACTTCTCCTTTCTTCTCCTTTGCAGGCTCTGGGGACACAACAGTGAAAAGGATAAAGCAAGCAGTTTATAGACGGGAAGCTGAGGCTCAGAGAGGGAAGTACATGACCCAGAGTCACACAGCAGGTCCACAGCAGGCCGGCCTTGTATCCAGCCAAGTCTTCCCATTTAGGAGAGGTTCTCTCTGCTCTCTTGACTTTATCAAAGCCTTTTCTCACGCTCATAGGTGCTGTTTATGGAATATTTTCCACATGCCGGGCTCGTGCTGGGATTTTTATTTACACAGATCATTTCATTTGATTCTCACAACAGCCCTGTGAGATAGGTGTCATTGTTACCTCCAATTTACAGATGAGGAAACTAAAACCCTGAGAGGTTAAGTGACCTGATCAATGTCACGCTGCTGGAAAATGTCCAACACAGGCCCACTGCATAAAAAAGATTGAAAACAAAACAGGAAAATGAAAAAGTCACATGAAAGGAGAGGAAACGAGAAGTTAATACACTGACTTGCCACCTGGACAGATAGAGTTCTTGTGATTATGTCTTAATATTAGCCCTGGGGTTCCTGGTAGCCAAGGCAGAAAGGGAAATGCAATGGGTTGTCCAAATCTCATCATTTGGTCTTTTTTTTTTTTTTTAGGAGAGACCATAATTCTTCAAGAGAAACAAACGATTCCTAGCCCTAAATTCTCATGGGATAACTTGTTGTGATGGTTAGGAGCCTGACGAACTTACCAGGAGACAGCTTAAGCTTTCTGAGTCTCGGTTTCCCCCTCCTCTCACGGTAGTTGTAAGGACGCTACAAAACAATATGGTTCGGTACATCACTTGGTTTACAGTAAGGCTCATTGAATATGAGCCCCCGCTATTATGGAGCACATCTTTATCTTCGGATTTGCAGGTAGAGCAGAAACATTTTTCAAAGGGGTATAATATTTCAACCCTTGCCAAGAGCTGAGACCCAGTCGCTTCAGCAGGATATCCTGGCTAGGAGGCCCTCAGGAAGGAAACTGAGGCTGGGAAAAGTTTGGGCAGTGAGCTGAGGGAGAGAACCAGATGTTCTGCCCCGTTGGGCTTGACTCCACTTCCCACAGGGTGGACCGGGGTCTGGGGTGAGCAGGGAGCCCTGCTGTGATAGCAGCCTGACACAATATTTACAGAACCCTGTGATCTGTCACGGTCACGCCTGGTCACATCTGAGTCACATCGTCCTGCAGTGTTTATGATTCCGCAGACGTGCAGCAGTGAACAGAGTTTGGCCTGTGAGCCTCTGTGTGCTGTCCCTGCTAAACCATCTCCTTCAGAAGAGACTCTTGGGTTTGGGGCCAAGGGGGCTGATCAGGTGAACAGAAGAGCTGCAGGATGTCATGTCATCCTTGGTCTTTGTTTTCCCATCCATGAAATGGGCTTGGTCCTTTAGTGACTGGCAGTCAAGTGTCTTGCAGAGGTCGTTACAGCGAAAGAATGGCCCGATTATAACTCCATAAGAAGCAGAACCATTCCACTAGAAAAATGGGTAATGACCATAAACAGACATTTCGCAAATAAGAAATACTAGTAGCCATCAAAGTAATAACCTATATGGGAAAAGAATCTGAAAAAGAATGGATATGTATATGTATAACTGAGTCACTTTGCTGTACACCTGAAACTAACATAACAGTGTAAATCACCTATACTCCAATATAAAATAAAAATTAAATTTTAAAAACTTAAAAATAAGTAACCAGGGCTTCCCTGGTGGCGCAGTGGTTGAGGGTCTGCCTGCCAATGCAGGGGACGTGGGTTCGAGCCCTGGTCTGGGAGGATCCCACATGCCACGGAGCAACTAGGCCCGTGAGCCACAATTGCTGAGCCTGCGCGTCTGGAGCCTGTGCTCGGCAGCGAGAGGCCGCGATAGTGAGAGGCCCGCGCACCGCGATGAAGAGTGGCCCCCGCACTGCGATGAAGAGTGGCCCCCGCTTGCCACAACTAGAGAAAGCCCTCGCACAGAAACGAAGACCCAACAAAGCCATACATACATACATACATACATAAATTAAAAGAATGTAAGCAGACAAGAATAGCATTAAAATAAATAAATAAATAAATAAACAAATAAATAAATAAGTAACCATTAAATATTCCCATTCAGTGATTAATTCAAGGTATGCAGATTAAAAGAAGGAAATTCCTTTTGAAATTTAAAATAAGTTATTATTATTAACGCTCTTCCTCTGTCTGAGGGCGGTATGATGCTAAGGAGAAAATGGGCAGAAACCCAGAGACATTGACAACAGGATACAGAGAAGGTTCAAGGGCCTGTTCTTGATGCCCAGCAGTGGTTACGGGAGCAGCAAGGAAATGAGTACATGCTACCCAGTGGCTTCCTGAAGTTCCTGGTCCACAGCATCAAGGAGCTGGAAGTAACAGTGTTGCTGATGTGCAACAGATCTTACTGTGCTGCGAGCGTTCACAGTGTTTCCTCCAACCACTACAAAGCTGTCCTGGAAGAGCAGCCAGCTGGCCATCAGAGTCACCCATCCCAGCATGAGGCTGTGCAGCAAAGAAAGTGAATAGACAGCTCACGTGCACATTTTATTCATGTTAAATAAAACCATAAAGACTGTGCCATCAATGAAGAAAATTAATAAAATAGCTCACGCTCTTCAGGGGTAGAAATTGATACAATTTTTTGGAGGCTACATAGCAATATTATCAAAAGTCTTCAATCTTTTGCAGTATCTTTGACTCAGTGCATTAGTTGTCTATTTGCTGCTGTGACAAATGATCACAAACGTAGAGTTTATAACGATACAAAGGCATTATCTTACCTTTGCGGAGAACAGAAGTCCTGGGCTAAAATCAAGATTCTGCAGGGCTGCATTTCTTTCTGGAGGCTCTAGGGAAGAATCTGTTTTCTTGCCTTTTCCAACGTCTAGAGGCTACACACATTCCTTAGTTCATGGCTGCTTTCCTCCACCTTCAAAGACAGCACTGCCCAGTCAAGTCTCTCATATTGCATTACTCCAGCACTGACTTTGCCATCTCTCTCTTCCAATTTGAAGAACCCTTGTGATTACATTGGGCCACTCAGATAATCTAAAATGTTCTCCCTGGGACTTCCCTGGTGGTACAGTGGTAAAGAATCCGCCTCCCAACGCAGGGGACTCAGGTTGGATCTCTGGTCGGGGAACTAAAATCCCACATGCCGTGGCGCAACTGAGCCCGTGCGCCACAACTACTGAGCTCACACACCTAAACCAGAGAGCCCTCGCGCCGCAAACTACAGAGCCCACGCACTCTGGAACCCTCGCACCACAACTAGAGAAGAGAAAACCCGCACGCCACAACTAGAGAGAAGCCCGTGGGTGGCAACGAAGACCCAATGGAGCCAAAACTAATAAATAAAATAAATATCTAAAAAAATGTTCTCCCTACTTTAAGGTCACCTGATAGGTAACCTTAATTCCATCTGCTACCTTAATTCCACTTTGCCATATCCACAAGTTCCAGGGATTATAATATGAACATCTTTGGGAGGTTATTATCTGCCTACCACATCCAGATATCCTATTTCTAGGTATTTACTATCAAGAAAATAACTATGGGGAATTACCTGGCAGGCCAGTGGTTAGGACTTGGTGCTTTCACTGCTGGTACCCAGGTTCGATCCCCAGTTGGGGAACTAAGATCCCACAAGCTGTGTGGCATGGCTGAAAAAAAAAAGAAAAGAAAAGAAAGAAAAGAAAATGACTATGTATATTAATAGGGAATAATGTATCACTAGGCTTTCATTAAAAATGGTGGTGGACAAGGCTAATGACACAGTGTGCAAGTTATTAAAGAGTTAGTACAACATAGTTTGACTTTTATAACATATATAACTATCTCTCTCCATCTAGAATATAGATAAAAGCTAGAGATATATACTCTAAATTTATTTTTAGCTCACTCTCCTTTTTCTTGTCTTATTGCTTCTTCTAGGTCTTCAATTCAATATTGAATAAATAGGATGATTATCATCAATCTCTTTCATTAAACCAACATGTATATATATATATATATATATATATATATATATATATATATATATATATATATATATATAAAATACCTACTGTGTCTCAGAAATCTCTGGGAGTGGGATATATGTGTTTTTAGTTTCTTAATTTTATTTATGTTTTCTAAAATCTCCTAAGCATATTACTTCTGTAATAAGGGAAGTTAACTTTTTTTTTTTCTTTTAAGCATGCAAGTTTTTGAGACTGGGGCAAATATGCAGTTTTACTCGTGGTCAGACCCAGGATCCAAACTCCAACAGAGGCACCAATTAAGGATCAGCTACTTCCTCATGGACTCCTCTTTGGAGAGCAGGGGCCCGCTCTGTTCCCTTCCCTTCCTCCCCATCCCCGCTGCCTAGAGCAGGGCCTGGCTCAATAACCACTCGTTGAACAGAGACGTTCCAAGGGATCCTATGCTCCCTTCATTCCTTGCTCTGGGTTAGCATCGCAGGATTTATCTAAATCACCAAGTAAGTTATTTATTGTTTAGCTGTATCCCTTTCGGGTAATGAGTTCCATCCTTCCCAGGTTAACTGGGGTTTCCTTGGGTGCGTTTCCAGGCTGTGTCAGTCCTGGAGCTCTTGCTCAAGGGCTGAGCTTTGGAATAGCAGTCTATGCCTCTTGCCCCACTCTGCCATCCCTGTACCACCCCGGCCACCAGCCCCAGGACTGGCAAGGGCAGTAACAACCTGATAACAACAACATTGATAATGCCAAGTTCACAAGGATCCTTTCGAATTGGCCCTTTTATTATACAGATGATAGATCAGACTCAGAGAGGACCAGCAAGTGACCTCCTCAAGGCCACACAGCTAGTAAATGGCAGTGAACAGATTCAAATTCATGTGTTTCCCCCCACCCCACCCCCCCAGCTCTAGAGTCTGAGTTTGCCATCACTGTCCTCCACTGCTTCTTGGAATAAATGTTTTAAAAATGGTAACTGTTAACACCAATTGAGTGCTCGCCAGGTATCAGGTGACCCCCATATATCAACCTACATTATCCTCCTAAGAGCCCATTTTACAGTTGAGGCAACTGAGAGGCAAGTAGATTGCTAAGGTCCACGGCTAGGAAGTGCAGGGTCTGCACTTGAACCCAGATGATGTCCAGGCCCTTTCCAGCTCTGCAAGCTGATGCTAACAGCGTCCTGTGTTCTAGGCCACAGGCCCAGGATTTCACCTGTGATGGAATCCCCATGGTGCCCAGGAGGTAGGTACTTCATTAGACCCCTTCTACAAGGGAGGAGCTGGGGCTCAGAAAGGGAAGGTGACAGGTTTGAGGTCACACAGCAGTGTATGGCAGACTGGGCCTGGCACATGGTCTTTGACACCAATGCTGTTCTGAACGCTGGGCTGTGTTTTTCCTGGGATAAGTGCCCCCACCCTTGGCTTGCCGGGTGCTCCAGCGGTGGGGTGGGGGGGCCCTTCTAGACAGTCCCTAGAGCCCAGTCACCGCCCCACCCTGCTCAGTCCCTTAGAAAGTCATTCAGCCACTTACATTGTGGGCAGTGCTGGGGACCCCCTGGTGCCACCTCTTTTGCCAGTCTTTCTCACTGGACACTCGTTGGGGCAACTTTCCAAAGAAGAAGAATCTCATCATCTCATCACCTCCAAATCCTCAACCTACCCACGCATGTGCCTCTCTGGATTGCTGTGGCTAATGCCACCTTGGGGGGACACTCAGCCTCATCTTGGGGGTGATTCCTTTCTGGGAAGAACTCTCATTCATGCAGAACCTGGGCTGCTGGTCTGCAGGTTTTCAGGGGGTGTGTGCAGGGTGGGTTTTCTGTGCGTGAGTGGGGAAAGGAGATTCTGAAGGCCCCTTCTCCCTGTGGGCTTATCTTTGTTGCTATAACATTATGGCTCTACAATGGTGGCAGGGACTACAGAGGGCCAGGCCTCCAAGCAGCCTTCCTGGGGAAAGAACTGTAGCATCTGGAGGGCTTACAGTCTCAGCTTCACCACCGGGGGCATCTTTTCTGTGCTTTCCTTGCAAAACAAAAACAAGAGCAGAGACTCAGGCTGGCCTCTCTCTTTCCCTGTCACCCATCTGTCAGTCTGGCTGTCAGTCTGGCTGTCTATCTACCCTCTGTGTGTAAACTAGGAATTCTGGGGGGAGACTCTTTCCTCCCGGTTTGGTTTTCCTTGGGGAGGACCTGGAGCATCCTGGAGGTGGGCTCCGAGGTGTATGTGTTGGTGGGGGGGATGCATACACCCCAGAAGCTTGACGATGTGCTGCTTTCTGGGGGAGAGTACCTGGGGCCAGGCGGAGTGAACAAGGCGGACCCAGGACTCTCCTCCGTCAGATCAGGGATGGCGTTGGGGTGCATGGGGGTGAGAATGGAGTTGGGAGTTCCAGATCTTCCCTGGCAACTGTCTCAGAGTCTCTCCCCCCTCCTCTGCGGAGGAATTTGTAAATGGAAGCGGGGCTGCTAATCCCTCCACTATCACCTCCCCAGACACTTGTTGGGGGATTTAAAAAAAAAAAAGACACACACACCCAAACACTGAACTTTCCCATTCCTCAAAATGTGGGTGGGGAGGGTGAAAGGAGGACACCCCTTGTTCTCCCCCTCCCCGCCCCCAGCCTCCAGCCAGACTCAGGCGGGACCCCCTCCCTCCCCGCAGCCGCCGGAGCGATGGGGGCGGGCGAGGCGAGGAGGAGGGGGAGGAGGAGAGGCAGGGGGCGAGGTCTGCTTCAAGAAGGGGCGTGTGGCCGGAGGAGCTCCCGTTTGAGCAACTTGGGAGCGAGCAAGGCGGCAGAGAAGGGGAGGGAAGAAAGTTGGTTTCCCCCGACGTCAGCGCCGGGCGGGCCGCGGCGGCCGCGGAGCCAGGAGGCGGCCGGGAGCGGGGCCGAGCGCGGGGCGGCCGGGGCGCGCTCGCTCCGACCCGCGCCTGCCACCCCCGCCTCGGACCCGCGCCCGCCACCGCCGCCGGCGACCCCGGGGCGGCCCGCGGGCATGGACAGCGCGGCCGGCGCCGCCTTCGCCCCGGACAAGCCGGCGCTGGGCCCGGGGCCGCCGCCGCCGCCGCCGCCAGCGCTGGGGCCCGGCGACTGCGCCCAGGCGCGCAAGAACTTCACGGTCAGCCACCTCCTGGACCTGGAGGAGGTGGCGGCGGCCGGGCGGCTAGCGCCGCGCCCCGCGGCCAGGGCAGAGGCGCGGGAGGGCGCGGCGCGCGAGCCGTCCGGGGGCAGCAGCGGCAGCGAGGCGGCGCCGCAGGACGGTGAGTGCGCGGGGCCGGGGCCGGGGGTTCGGGCGGGGCTGCCAAGGGCCGTGGGAACTGAAATACGGGGGTGCGGGGGCTGGAGGGGTGCGAGGCCAGAGGTTCGTGGGTCCGAAGGGGCGAGCACGGGGCAGGCGACGGATGCGGGGCGCTGGCTCAGCCGCACCCCAGCCTGGGAAGGAGGCGCCGCGGCAGGACCTCCGGGGGTGCGGGCGCCGGGCACTGCAGCCCGAGTGATGGCTGGGCCCGCCGCCGCCGCAGCCCTCGTTGAGGCTGTACGTCGCGATGGGGTGGGCTGCGGGACGGGAGCTCTCGACTGGCGGAGGGCACTGCCTTTTGGCCAGAGCCACCTCCAGTCGCTGGAAGCACGGGGAGCTGTGTGCCTTGTGCCCTACCCCGGAGGCAGCCCTGGAGGCCCCACTCCCAAAGAGCCTGAGACGCGGGTGCGATTACTGCTGGGGAAACTGAGGCTTCCGAGGGGCAAAGTGACCTGGTCGCACAGCTGAGTTTCAAACTCTGCCCCCTTCTCTAGCTCCAGGATACCAATCCAGCGACTACTAGGCTCTTGTAAGATGGATTTCCTGGCTGGGGTACCGATGCCTGCCCCCCCCCCCCCACCTCCAGTTTGCCCCACTAGCAGCTCTCTAGGGGGAATGGCCCAGCCCTGAAGAGCTAGCTAGGCCTCTCTTCCCCTGCCGAGGTTAAAGGTCATCAGGAAAGGGCTTTAAAAACAAACAACCCACCCGAGTGGCTTTTTTCAAAAAGTCACAGAGGATTGCTGGGCCCTGAGCCCTTGGTAGGAAGGGGGGTGTGGCTAGGGCAGGAGAAGATGAAGATAAAGCAAAGATCCCGGCCCTGGAGAGTTTCCTGCAGGGAGGGGGAGAACTGGAGTCCCCATAGCTCACCCAAGCCCTGAAAAGGAGGTGGGGTCGTCTGAGACCACTGCCCACTTGCTCCCCTAGCTCTGGGGAGCAGGCTGCCCTGCTGGGGGCTCTGGGCCCCTAAGAGTCACCCACCTGATTCCAGCAGCCTTCCCACCTGTCCCCAGGGACCCCCCCCCCACTTCCCGCACCAGCCCCTTGGTCTCAGGGGAGCTCCGCATGGCTGCGTGCCCCGCTTTTCAGATGAGAGGAGGTGCAGGGAAAACGGAGGTGACGGCAGCCTCATCAGAAACCTTGTCCGGGAGCCTGTGCAGTCGTGAGGGACACCTGACACACACCTGACTTTCAAAGTGCACCTCAGAGAGCGCCCAGCTGGTGCCATCTTTCCCAGTGGCATCCGCCTACCGCCAGCCACAGCGGCTGGCATCTGTTCACCCGCCCAGGTGATCAGGAAGTGGGTAGACCCACTCCTGGGAGTTGGGGTTTCCCTAGTGGAAAAGTGGAAGGAAGGTGTCTGGTTTGGGCCGAGGGTAAAGTGGGGTGCCCTCTGGTGAGGGGGTGGGGCCGGCCAGCCTGAGTCGTTTGAGTACCTCGGGTCTCTGCTGGCTCTGAGCTGGCTTCCCCGCAGGGCAGAGGAGAGGTCTTCGGTTTTGCCCTGATGAATGGGGGACCCCTGAGGGTTGGGGAGAGGAGGAGGAGCAAATTGGAAAAAGGAAGGAAAGGAGAAGAGAGGAGTACAGGAAGGATGGGGAGAGAAGGAAGGAGGCAGGGCGTTTTGTACTCAAGTGCCGGCAGGGGTGGGTGCCCACTTCCGTCCTAGGCCCTGGCCATGGGGACGGACGGGGGAAGGTCTTGCTTCTCCTGGACACAGCATAGAAGGGCTCTGAATGGCGGGTTGTCCTGGGGAGTCCCAGAACAGCTGGGGTCACAAGTACCTGGACAGGGCCACTGGCAGCCCCCGGACAGCTGGGTGGGCAGCAGGCCTCTGCAGCAGCCCCGTGGGGTCAGGCCACCCTCACTGAGAGCCCAGGAGCCCTTTCTCTGAGGAGGGGCTTCTGCACACGGGGAATTTCCAGGTACCGGGGACAGAGGACACCCTGGGTGTGGCATCAGGTGGGACGGGGTCGGGGGCCCCTGATGCCCTCACTTGGTCTGCTTCCAGAGGTGGGGATTACCTTTCTCATCTGTGAGGCACAAGGGGCCGCAGGCAGAGTCGGGACCGGGCTCAAGGGACCCCCACCCCCACCCCCAAGCTCCGTCCTTCTGGCCCTCAGCCCTTGGGACGATTTGCTCCAGGCCTCTGCAAATGGAAAGCAACGTGGACAATATGGGGAGTTCCTGAAGCTCTAAAATCCAGCTTAAAGGAGTCTCTTGTCTGGGATTATATCTTTCCTACTCATTTTTGGTGTTAAAACACCCTTTCTTTTATGAAATAAGGATAATAACTGGAGATTGTTTTATTTTAATGTCCTTACTTGGCAAAATTAAAAGGAGGTAACCGTACACTCATTCCTCAGACTGAAAACAAATCACTAGGCCATGAAATCCAAATGTTTTATGTCGAGTCAAGCAGCTCCCCAAGGCCAACTGGGCTCATTCCAGGGGTGCCCGCTGCCAGGAGGTGGGGGGCAGGGGTGGGGGCACTCTGAGGCAGCCCCCGTGCCTGGAGAATCCCTTGGCTTGCTCGCTGGGTCTGGGCCTGCAGACAGAAAGTGGATGGAGGAGAGGCCTGTGTCCCACTCTCCTTCCTTCCTTCCTTCCTTTCCTTCCTTCCCGTCCTTCCTTCCTTCCTCCCTTCTTTCCTTCCTTCCTTCTCTCCTCCTTCCCTCCCTCCTTCCCTCCCTTCTTTCCTCCCTTCCTTCCTCCCTTCTTTCCTTCCTTCCTTCCTCCCTGTCTTCCTTCCTTCCTTCCTCCCTTCCTCCCTTCCTTCCTCCCTTCCTCCCTTCCTCCCTTCCTTCCTCCCTCCCTTCTTTCCTTCCTTCCTTCCTCCCTCCCTCCCTTCTTTCCTTCCTTCCTTCCTCCCTCCCTTCTTTCCTTCCTTCCTTCCTCCCTCAAGCAGGTCCCCCCATCACTGCCGCTGGACTCCCAAGTCCTGAAGTCTCCAAAGCTGGGGGAGAGGGGACCTTTCGTCCCCTCGTCCTGGTGAGCCCAGCCTGCATCACTGGACCCCTTTACAAAGCAGGCAACCAAACCTCGGGATGCTGGGACTCTGGACCCCAGGCCGGCAGGCTTGGGTCCTGGGCTGTGGCTTAGTCCTCCGGTCCTGGACCCACAGGGAACCCTGGCCCCTCAATGAAGATTTGGACATACTCAGAAGTGGGTTTTCCTGTGGCTTCTGGAGCTGTTTCCAGGTCCAAAGAAAGCGACTGACACCAAACAGAGATGGGGTGCAACTTATTAGAAAAATGAAGGTTAATGGGGAAACTGATGAGTTGGAAAATTGATATATTTTCAACCTGCCAGGTTAGCAGTCTCAAAGTTTTTTGAATATATTTTTCCATCTTCTGTTTTCACCAAGTCATCAGTAGATGTAGCCTATTCTTGCCAATGATTCCCCAGGACCAGGCTCCCCCTGGAACTGACCGGGAAGGCTGTGGCTTCACCGGTGACTCAGAGCAAATTGGGGTCTCGGGTTCCTCCCAAATCAAACGCTGAGGTCTGGGCCGTGGCACTGAGCTATGCCAAGCACGTTAGGAAAATAAACTCTCGTTTGCTGCCTTTGCACTGACTTACAACAAAAGAAACCACATTAATAACTGAGATTTTCTTTAAAGCATTCCCTCCTGTGGGCAGGGCAGAAACAGGGATGTGGACACACTGAAAATAAACGAACCCCTGGAGCCAGGCAAGGGTGAGGTCCCCAGCCCGAGGAGGCTGCCTGGCCCGGGTGGGGCTGGGACGTGTTACAGAAAATGCCAGGACCAAGTGGGTCTACTTCACGGAGATTCAGGACAGTGGGGCGCTTGGAGCCTGAGGGCACAGGCTGAGCCGGGGTGGACTGGGACCCCGGCCAGGGGGTTTGCGCTCCCCTCGCAGAGCTGGTCCCTGAGCCACACCTGTTGATGGGTGACAGGAGGCCAAGCATGAGCCTGGTTTGGGTGGGGACCTCTACCTCCCCCTTGCCAGTGGTGGAAGGCAGGGCTGAGTGTCTGAGTGGGGGGCCTCTGAGGGGACCCCTGAGTTTGAGAGACGAGCCGAATGGCCTTCAATTTTTGGATTTTTCTTGTGGTCAAATACCCCTAACATATGATTTACCATTTTAACCATTTTGTAAGTGTACAGTTCAGTGGCGTTAAGTACATTCACATCATTGTATCCCGACCATCCATCTCTAAAATTTTTTCATCTTCCCCAACTGAAACTTTGCCCCCATTAAACACTAACTCTCTGTTTTCCCTCCCCCAGCCCTTGGCAATCACCATTCTATTGTCTGTCTCTATGAATTTGACTCCTCTAGGGACCTCATATATGTGGAATCATACAGTACTTATCCTTCTGTGCCTGGCTTATTTCACTTAGCCTAATGTTCTCAAGATTCGTCCATGTCATAGAAGGTGTTAGAATTTCCTTCCTTTTTTAAGGTTGAGTAATATTCCACTGTGTTGAATAATGTTCCACATTTTGTTTACCCGTTCATCTGTCGGTGGACACTTGGGTTGCTTCTGCCCTTTGTTTATTGTGGATAATGCTGCTAGGGGCATGGGTGTGCAAATATCTCTTCAAGTCCCTGCTTTCAGTTCTTTGGGGCATATACACAGGAGTGGAATTGCTGGGTCGTGTGGTAATTCTATGTTGAATTTTTTGAGAACTGCCATACTGTTTTTCGTATCTGACTTTAAAAAAAAAATTTTTTTTATTATTTATTTATTTGGCTGCGTCAGGTCTTAGTTGCTGCACACGACATCTTTGTTGCGGCATGCGGGGTCTTTCGTTGCGGCGTGCAGGCTTCTCTCTAGTTGTGGCACGCGGGCTCCAGAGCGCGCGGCTCAGTAGTTGCGGTGCACGGGCTTAGTTGCCCCGCGTCATGTAGGATCTTAGGTCCCCGACCAGGGATTGAACCCGCATCCCCTGCATTGGAAAGCAGATTCTTAAACACTGGACCACCAGGGAAGTCCCCCATATCTGACTTTTTAACCAGCCTCCTTCTAACTGGCTCTGAAAGGTGGCAGCTGCAGCCTCTGGGGCCTTGGAGGAAGGAGACGGAGGGGGCCGGCCTGTGAAACAGGAGCAGGGCTGGTGAGGGATAAAGACAAAAGGGTTTCTTCAGAACCAGGCCTTTTAAAGATAAGCCTGCTTTCCTTCCCTCCTCCCTTCTCCCCTCCCCTCCTTTCCCTCCATCCATTTCCTTGGGGGAGGGGTGGCGAGGGGGGACAGAGCCATCTGCTGTGAATGAGCCTTGGATGGGGGGGTCAGGACACCCAGCATCAGGTCCTGGCTTTTGCTGCCATCTCCGTGTGTGACCTCGGGCCTGTCACATCCCTTCTCCGGGCCTCAGTTCGCCACCTGAACAATGGGAGGTGGCGCACAGATGTCTGTGGGGCTGCTCCTGTCTCTCATCATGAGGTGATTCGGGCTGAGAAATTGCCCCGTGATGGGCCCGACTCCCCAGGAAGGTGGGGTCTCTGAGGACCGGGTCCTGGCTGGGCCTGGACCCCCAGACAGGTGAGGGCATCCCACAGCACATGCCCAGGAGCAAGGAGACAGGAGTGGTGAGAGCCGAGGAACCAGGCCTAGAAGCTGAGAGCCCAGGGGGTTCAGTCTGAGAACGGCTGGGTTTACCAGGGTAGCTGGTGGGAGTGGGGGCAATGGTCTACATCTCTGGCTTCTTGTCAGAGGGAGCGCTCTTGCTATTTCGTTCACTGTCTGTGGTTGCAGGGTGGTCTTGCTCCTCTGTAGATCATCTAGGTGGCGCTTGGGGGCCTGGCACGGGGGCCTCGGACCAGCTGGCACCCCCACGAGGGCCCTTCCCTCTGAGCAGGAGCTCGACAGGGCAGGTGCTGTCACTGTTCCCTTCCAGAAGACTCCAGAAAAGTGACATTGGAGCAGAAGTGATAATGCCTGCTGGCACGCCACCCTTGAGGCCTAGAAAGAACCCTGAGGCTCAGTGTTGCCATCTGTGAAATGGGAATGCTGGACAGCAATGTCCCTTACAGGGCGGACCCTCAGTGGCTGTGGGAGACCATGCCTGGCACATAGTAGGTGCTAAATAAAGGGCCTCCATTACAGCTCGTGGAGATGCTCACAGCAGCCCTGTGAGTCAGGCAGGGCTAGTGATTGCCATTCCTATTTTGGGGAGGCCCAGAGAGGCAAATCAACCTGCCTAAGGTCTCCCACCTGGGAACGGAGGGGTGGGATTTGTTTTTGGATTGCAAGTCCGAGCTTCTCTCTCCTGCAGAGCTCAGCATTTGGGCTGGAGAAATGGGAGAGGGGCAGCCCCATCTAGTTGCTGGGGAGATGCAGGCTAAGGTTTGTCTGGGGATCTAAAGGGGGCAGGGAGGCCTTGAGGGCTGGCACAGAGTGGGGCTATTGGGATGGACTCAGTGCCGTGTTAGGTTTCTAAGCGGATAGAGACAGGAAGGAAGAGTTTTCAGTGGCTTGTCCTGGGCAGGGATGCGAGGTCAACCTGGACAAGGCAAAACTTGGGAGGCCTGCCTGGCTTGCCAGACCCAAAGGGCAGTGGCTAACCCCAGGTGGAAGAGAACCTTGGGAGTGATTTAAGGGGGAGCCGGTGCTTCCCTGAACACAGCCTCCAAATGGGACATCAGTGTTGGAACCCGACCAGGGTGCTGCCCTGGGGTTAGAGGCCATGGGAGTGGAGTTGAAGGGATGAGCCCTTGATGGGATGTGGTGCGAGTCTGACCAGTTGCTTCCTCTTTGCTGGCCGGGGCCCCGTACCCCTTACGCCTCACTGTCTTCCCACCAACCGTGGAAGTGGGTCTTTTTATTATCCCCATCTTATGGGGAGGGAAAGTGAGGCTCAGAGAAGCTGAGCAGTTGCCAAGTTCACACGAATGAATACGGGCTTCCAGCCCAGGCCTGTCCCGAAGCCCCTGCCCTCTACCACTGGCTGAAGCCATCCCCGGAGCCCCCAGAATGCTGGGTGGTCTGGCCAGGGATGCCCACTTCCAGGCTGGTGTGGGCTGCATTCAGGGGGCCATGAGGCAGCCAAGGGAGGGGTTTCTTCCACATCCTCAGCAGCCTGGCCTGGGTCACGGGTGTGTGGGAGACGGGTCAGGCCTGGCAGCGTGGGGACCGTCTGGCTTGGGAGGTTTGGGAAGAAGTGAGAACAAGTGGAGGTCTTCTACCCCCTCCTGCCTAGAAACGTCCAGAATGGCCTCCTGGACACGGGAGAGCTGTGGAGGGTCCCTGACTCCGAGGAACAGCCATAGGACAGGCCCCCTTTCCCAGTCCACCCCTAGCTTCCATATTCCTTCATTCATTCATTCATTTATTCACTCATTCATTCAACAATCATTTTCTGAGCACCAGCTATGTGTCAGGACTTGACCTCCAACCACCTGCCCAGACTTTCAGATTTCAAGCCCCAGTGAAAATTTCCAGGCACTTCGAAGAACTGGCATAGAGTGGGCAGTTTTAAAAGTTGCCAGGAAAAGCCATTTACTCACGACAACTACCATCTTGTTGCCCCTATCCGTTTATCCAAGAAAGAACCTTTCAGCATCTTTTTTTTTCTTTCATCTTTTTTAAAAAATACATTTGTTTATTTAATTTATGTATTATTTTTGGCTGCGTTGGATCTTCGTTGCTGTGCGTGGGCTTTCTCTAGTTGCGGAGCACGGGGTCTAGGCGTGCAGGCTTCAGTAGTTGTGGCACGCGTGCTCAGTAGTTGTGGCGCACGGGCTTAGTTGCTGCGAGGCATGTGGGATCTTCCCGGACCAGGGCTCGAACCTGTGTCCCCTGCATTGGCACACGGATTCTTAACCACTGCACCACCAGGGAAGCCCAAAAGAACCGTTCAGCATCTTAATCTCGGAGTAAAGGATGATCCTCAAAACGGACTTAATTTGGCTTAACAAAAAAACTTGCGAATTTCCCCTATTTTTCTCCTTTTGCGGTAGGTCGGCGAAAACTCTGTCATGGGCTGGCATTTGGGAAACACATGGTGGACTGGCTTTCCCAGGCTCACAGACACGGAGACGTGCACAACCCTCCCCAGCCACCCCCCGACCAATACACACGATCCCCGCCCCACCATACACAAACCTGCTCACTCACACACACACCTACCCTCACACCCCGGCCTGAGGGCTCCAGCCTGGCCCAAATGATCAGGTCCAGGCTCTTAATGTCCAGCGTGGCCTCAGGCCGCTGGTGGATAGATGAGCGGCCTGATCTTGCCGGGATGGGCCAAGGGTTAAGTGCCTTTTGCGAGGTGGTGAGTAGGAAAGCGCCGTGGGAGCTTCCTGTTTAGACAGAGTTGGGGAAAGTTATCTCGGCAAGCGCCCATGCTGAGCCGACACAGGGAGACAGGGTGGCGGGCAGCCCCCAGGGGCCGGAGGCATGTGGCAGGGCACTCCCCGCCCGGAGGGAGCAGAGCGGCTGCCAGGAAGAGGCCGTGCCTCCCTGGGATTCGGGGTGTCTCCAGATGTCCAGGGAATGAAGGTCGCTACCTCAATGACCCTGATGCTCGCGCTGCCCCCTGCCAGTCAGGCCCCCTCGCCCTGTGTCCCTTCCACATCTGGGAAGCTGCTTGCTCCCAGCCCGGCTCCAAGGGGCCACCGTGATGACAGGATGCTGTCCACATGGGGCCCTTTACGGCTAATGATATCTTTTATTGCGTCCTAAAAATGAAGCAGGCTCTGGAAGACATTACTTTTGGTCCTTCCTTGTGATCCCTTCTGCGTTCCTGTGTGTGGGAGGGGCAGCTGGGACCTTCTGGTTTGGGGGGCAGTGGAGACCTTAGGAGGACGCTGGGGTGACGAGTTATAGAGAAGCCAAGAAGCTGGGACCTGGTGGCCCGAGAGGTGGACGGGGGCTGCTGGGGGGATTGTGGTCTTTGGAGAAGGTCCTGGGGTGGGGGGTGGGGCAGTGAGATCAGGAGGCCCAGGGGCTGCAAGACCTGGAAGCTTCTAAAGAGGCCTTTCCTCCCAGAGCTGAGCAAGCACCTCTGTGCTTAAGAACTGACAAGGGAAGAAGTGTCTCCTCCTGTGACGTCGCTGCCCAGGAGGCACTAGGGCCCTGGACAAGGAGTTAGGACACTGGGGCTTGCCCAGCCCTACAACTCGGGACGCGCCCTGACCCTGGTCTGTGCCTCAGTGTCCCCATCTGAGGGGGTCGGACCATCTGTTTGTCAACAAACAGTGGTCCCAGGAATCACTGCATTCGAATCACCCTGGGAGCTGGTTAAATGCAAGTTCCCAGGACCCAGCCCATGGAATGACACCCTCTGGAGCCCGGGCCTGGACCTCTGCATTTAGCAGGGCCCCGAGTGAGTTTTATGTGCATTAAAAGGTGAGCACTGCCGTGCTCTCGGAGGCTCCTTCCAGGGCTAACGCTGCCCCTCTGTCATCTTCCTCGGTTTGCCTGAGTGGGAAATGGTCCTCTTGTGGGAGGATGGAGAGGCCGGGTGGAGCTGCCAGGGAAGCCGGGCATCATTTGGAAGCACCTGGAAGGGTCCAGTATGTGGGGGGAGGGTGCTGCTCCCCAGAGCAGCGTCCCCAGAGACCTGACTACGCTGGAGGCCGCACTGCTGGGTCTAGGAGAGCACGGTCACTGTTGACCGTCTGCCAGCACTCATTGGGCACCTACTGGGTACCCGCCCAAGGCCACCCAAAGAGCTGGCATTGCCACGGGGGAAGATCTGTCTCTCTCTCTCTCTCAAGCATCCTGACTCCCTCTAGCTGCCAGGGTGACAGGGTGGGGTGGGGTGGTCAGGAGCCTCAGTGCTGAGCTGGGGGTCTCTGTCACTCATCACTGGACAAGCCCCCTCCCGTTGTCCTGCCCACCTGTTGCTCTTTCCTCCTCTCCACTCACCCTGCCTCTCACAACCCTGCAGGCCCCCCTAGCAGTGGTCCCCGGGGGTAGGACATCCACAGCCCCAGGAGGGCGGCCACCTTGCCCCAGGTTTTGTCCACCAGTCCCCGATCCCGCCTCCCTGCCTGTCTTCCCCGACCAGTGGCCTCCGGCTCCTGGCCGCCCCTGTTGCCCCGGGCGCAGCCGTTTACACACCAGAGATGGCGTTATTAAAAATGACATTTAACCAGAGCTGGAGTTACCACGCGGATGGCTGCAAACCTCGGGATCAAAGCCGGAGCCGCCAGAGCTCTGTGCCGGCCTCCCATATAAAGCCCCCGCAGAATGCCGAGGTCTTGAAAGCCCGTGCACCTCCTTTCATTAGACTAACAAATAACACGTAACAGAAAACATCTGTGAACAGCAGCCCCTAATGCTCTCAAGATGGTGCCGCGGGCAGCCGGTCCAGCCAGCGGGCAGCCGGGCCGCCCGGGGCTCAGGTTCTGGCTGCCCCCACCCGAGATGGTGAGGACCCTCGGGAGAGCCTGGCACCCCTCCCCTTCTCTCCTGCACCTCCCCCTGGCACCCTGTGGACCTGGGGGCCTCCTTCTCCACCTCTCCATCCTCCTCCAGCTCAGTCTTCAGCCCTCTCTTCTTGCGGATGAGAACCAGTAATCCGAGGGTCTGTTTGCATGGGGACAGTGCCCTGGACAGGGCATCACAGCCCTCCACTCAAGGGGGGGGGGGGGTCTTGACCAGTCGTGTGACCTTGACCAGTCGTGTGACCTTGGCAAGTGTCTACTTTTTTCTGAGCACCTCGTTTGTCATATGAGGAGAAGAATCGTGCCTCCTTGCAGGGTGGTTTTAAGAATTTAGGGGAGGGACTTCCCTGGTGGCGCAGTGGTTAGGAGTCCCCCTGCCAATGCAGGGGATACGGGTTTGATCCGTGGTCTGGGAGGATCCCACATGCCGCGGAGCAACTAGGCCCGTGCACCACAACTACTGAGCCTGCACTCTAGAGCCCGCGAGCCACAACTACTGAAGCCCGTGCGCCTAGAGCCCGCGCTCCGCAACAAGAGAAGCCACCGCAGTGAGAAGCCCGCGCACCAGCAACAAAGAGTAGCCCTGGCTCGCCGCAACTAGAGAAAGCCCGCGCACAGCAACGAAGACCCAACGCAGCCAAAAAATAAATTAAAAAAAACACAAAAAACCCAAAACAAACAAACAAACAAAAAGAATTTAGGGGAGTGATGGAAGCTGGGTAGCTAATCACATAAGAAGCTCAGAAAAGGTGTCTGCTATTATGATTACAGTTGGGAAACTGAGGTTCAGAGCAGTTACGTGACCCGCCCACAGTTCCACAGTGGGTGGAGAAGCGAGGTTTGGAGTCTCGGAGTTTACACCCTTTTCACGAGACCTTGAAACACGGAGTGAGGAGCCAATTGTTGTGCTGAGTGAGGCGCACGTTCAGAAATGCAGCTGCCACGGCCCCTGCCCTCAGGGAATGTCCAGTCGGTAGCTGATGGCAGAGGATGAACTCACCTTTGAGAGAGAGCAGGTTGGCCCTGCCCTCACTGAGGCCAGGCGCCCCCCCAGCACTCCCGCCACCAACCCCGTGGGCTAGGAAGCCACGGGGGCCTCCAGATGTGACATCCTCCCCGTGTGGCAAGAGACCGGATGCCTCCCCAGGATCTAAAGCACCATCCCCACAGCTCAAACCGGGAGGAGGAAGGACTGCATCCCAGACTAGGGAGGAAAATCCAGGAAAACATCCCAGAAGTGGGAGAAAAGACAAATTGGCCCTTTGTTCCCTGTTTCCCTCATGAAGAAGCTAGAGAAAACAGGCCTTTTTCCCGTCCCCCAAGAGACTGTATGTGAAACACCCTGCCTCCCTGTCCCCCTCCAAGAGATGCCTTGCTACTTGGTTCCATTCATTAATTCACCCTTTCACCCGTCCATTCATTCATTCACCCGTCCATTCATTCATTCACCCATTCATTCATTCATTCATTTGGTGCACATGCATGCTGTTTGAGGCATCAGTGGACAGGCAAGACGTGGTCCCTAACCAGGGAGCAGAGCACGGAGGCAGCTCCCTGACGCCCAGCTCTTCACCTCTGTCTGGCTCCGAGCTCAGTGCTTCACAAGCAGCCTCACGCTGAGTCCTCTCAGCAGCCTTTTGACACAGGTGCAGTACTATCCCCATCTTACGGATGAGGAAACTGAGGCTCAGAAAGGCAAAGTGACTTGCCCAAGGTCACCCAGGAAATATGCTATGATCCCCAGAGCCCAGGTACAGCGCTGGCCACCCCATGCTGGGCTCCCAGATGGCCAAGGAGCCGTAGTGTCCTCTTGCTGGAAGCATCCCAGGCCCTGCCAAGGAGGGACTGTGCCACCCATCTCCTTGGTTCTCACCCCAAACCTCCACAGTGCCTGAGGAAGGTGCCACTTTTCCAGGGACACCACTGTGCAGAGCCTGACCCATAGCTGACCCAGGCCGGAGGGCTGTGGGCTGTGCTGTGACTGGGGGGCTGGGGCTGGGGAGGGACCCCAGCCTTTGGGAATCTCGTATTTCCGAGAGACATCGTGTTCTTATTGGAAGGCCAGCCTCTCCTGCAGAGCCGGCTGCCCTGCCACCTCACCCCGAGGCGAGGAGAGTGTCAGGGCTCGAAGTGGGAAATTGCTGGAGACAAGAAGTAAAAACGAACTACTCTGGTTTCACCGGGAAGGAAAAAAGAAAAGGCAAAGATCTAAAGCGGCTGAAAGTGGGTTCATTATTTAAAGAAAATTATTGCTGTTGCAGCGGATTCAAGTTGGGGGCAGATCAGAGCTCCAAGGGGGGAAAATGGGGAAGGCTTCCCTCCATCCTTCTTTCCACAAATATTTGTTGAGCATCTACTCCATACCAGAGCGAGGGCTGGATCCTGGGTTCCCATCAGGAAACAAGGGGGTGTGGTCTCCCTGCTATGAAGGAGGTAAGAACAGATAATGGGGCCCCCTACCTGGTCTGGAGGTTCAGAGGAGGCTTCCTGGAGGAAGTGGATTTTCAGAAGGGACCTAAAGGGATGAGTGAAGTTAGCCAGAAGAAGAGGTTGGGAAGGGTGCTCCAGGTGGAGGGAACAGCAGATGCAGAGGCTCAGAGGTGAGAAGGAGATCGGCTGTTCCAGGAGCAGAGGGGGTGGGAGGGAGCCCGGTGGAGAGGGCCAATGAGCAAGGCCTACTTCAAGATTTGCAAGTTTTGTGTTAGGCGGGGTGGGAATGCTTTCTGTGCACCTGTGGGCGTTTGGAGTGTCCGGAGCACCCAGGCCCTCCCCGGTAGCGCCCTTGCGGAGTGGGTGTTCTCTGTCCTGTGGGACGTGAATGGCTGACTTGGGAACAGCTCTTGTGTCCTGGCTGCTCAGAGCCTCCTGGGGTGCCCCATCTCCAAAGGAGCAGATCAGAAGCCCTAACTGTCCGCTCCGGCCCAGCTGCTGTGAGATCTGACATCCCAAGTCAGAGAGGGGTGGGTCCAGGAGCCGTGCAGAACCCGAGGCAGGGCGGGACCCCATGCCCAACATGGGGCTCACCGATCCATCTGTGGGACGGCTCTACCCAAGACATGGACCCAACACTAGGGCTTTGTGCCATAGGCGCACAACCACTCTGAGATGGCAGTTTCCTTAGCAGACCCATCAGCAAGATGAAGACGGTCGCCCCGGCTCTCTGACTGTAAATCCTGCCTCCCGGGGGGAGTGGAGGGAGTTTGGGGTGCTTGCGGCTGAGTCGGGGGCTGGGTGACTGGGGTGACTGGGTGGCATCGGAGTGTGTTCAGCTTCATCACTGTCAACAACTGTCCCAACAGTCAGGACCATTTATTGTGCACCTACTACGTGCTCAACCCTCTGCGTAAATCATCTCATTAATTCCTCCCAGATACTCTAGGAGGTAGGCAGTCTTATGGCCCCATTTTCCAGATGAGGAAGCTGAGGCCCAGAAAGGTGGGCTATGTATGGAGGACACGGGGGCTCCAGGCCTTAGGCCCTTGTTTTTGGCGTGTTCCCCACCCCTGCTGGCCCCGGAGCCCCTGGCTGTGCTCACTCTAACCTCGCCCAGCCTCTCCGGGTTTGTTTAGAAAGGGATGGGTGAGAGAGGTGATAACGCGGGGCACAGGGTTGCCGGACAGAAACCAGAGCTGCTCCTTGACCCTGGCAGGCAGGCCAGGATCCTGGGACAGGGACGGCCCCCATTATTCCCATGCAACTCGATGGTGACACAGGCATAGAAGTGGAGAGTTGGCTCCAGAGTCCCAGTGGGTCCCCTGCCTTCTCAAGGGCAGGATGTGCTGCCGGTGGGGACCCAGCTTAGCTGTGGGATTCCAGCTCCGTCCTCACCCCCACTTCCTGGATGATCTTGAGAAAGTGTCTTGTTTCTCTGAGCCTCAAATTCCTCATCTGCAGAATGGGCACATCGCTAGTACCTGAGGCCTGGGTTGTTCAGAGGAGTTGATAAAGTCAAGCGGGTAGGGGCTCAGCTCTAGGCCCACCTGGCCTCAGGTAGGTGCACAGTAAACACCAATTTGTTTTCTCTTTCACTCTCCCTGACACTTGGGAGGAGGAGGCAGATGCACAGTTTAGGACTGTCAAGCCCCTTTCACAGATGGAAAAAACAAGGAGGGACAAGTTTCCCATGGTCCCACAGGAAGAGGAGCTGAGATTAGGAACAGAGTTCTTGGTCCCAGAAGCTGACCCCAGGGGCCTTTGCTGGTTCCTAACTATGCTTTCCAAAAAGGAGACAAGTTATCCAACACACACGCAGGACCAAGACCCCTCTGCCCCTGCCCAGCCCTGCCTAGTGACCTAGGGTGCCCTCTGTGGGTGAGTTTGCTGCAGCCCCAGCCTAGCTGGAACTGACCCCTGCTCCCGTGTGGCATGAGTATCTTGCTTTATTTTCCATGGTATAAATTATAACCATGTATAATTTCATGACAAATACCGTCTATAAAACACAACACAACTATTTTTATAATGTGGCGTTTGAGGTTAAAAATTCAAATTAGAGATTAATTGCAACTTCTAGAAGGTCTGTGGATAAGATGGCTTGGGGAGGAAGGCTGAGATATTCAGATATGCTCCCTCAGGGGTTACAGATGGGTTCTCACCACATGTCTAGAACATGCACACACATACACACACACACACACACACACACACACACACACGCTTGCACTCAACTGATCTCTGGCTTGAGCAAAGCTGGTTTAGACACGGTGTTTGCACTCGTAGGAAAGCTGATCTCGATGCTGGCTCCTTTCTCGGCCCAGGACTCTGATGTCCAAGCGTCCATCAGAAGCAGGTTACATGATAATCAAACAGCCCTGGGGTTTGTGGAGGCGGATGGCAGGGGGAAAGTCACAGAACTTGGGGCGCCAAGAAAAGAAGCGAATGTATCGGGTTAACCTCCATTGGGTGCCAGCTCTCAGATTCTCCCTAAACCCTCCCCTTCCTCCACCCCGTAAAACCAAAACCAGATGGAAATCTAAGTGAATAGTGGGTCTGTGGACAGGGCAGACAGCGTGGGATGGATCCCTGATCAGAGAGGAGGGAGACAAGCTGGGTGAGCCCCATTCCAAGGAGGCCAGGGGCGGAGTGTGTCCTCTTTGGCACCCACGGGCCAGATCTCAGCCCCCACAGAAGAACGTCGGGGCTCTGGAGAGCTCTGAGGCAGCTTCTTGGGCTCTGTGGGGATGGTGGCGAATGTTTGCTGCTTTCTTCAAACCAGAACAACAGCAGAGGTTGGGAGAGTGGGTCTGCCCTCTGCACTGCAGATTTTCCTCTCCCCACCTTCCCATGGGTCCTGGCAGAAGGGCAGCAGCTCTAGGGAGTCAATAGCCAAGGGTGGGAGTCCAGTGGCCTCCTAATGCTCCCAAGGGCCCCAGGGAGAGGGGGTCCAGAGTGAGGCCAGCGAGTCCGACCGACCCCAGCTGGCTCCCTGGGGCCAGGGGCTTCCCCCTTCTGAGCCTCAGTTTCTTCATCTGTAAAGTGGGGATAATGGCGAGTGAATTGTGAGGGTGCAGATAGGCAGCAGTACTTTCACATAGTAGTGGCACAAGGCCAGCCGCTGCTGTTATCATTACTGCCATTGCTATTATTAGCAACTCACAGGCGGGTCCCTGCGAGAGGGCAGGCCGAGGACCCAGGCACACCCCTGGCAGCTGCTGGTCCCCAGGGTCCCTCATCTCCCCAGCATGAGGATGGGAACTGTCCCAACCCAAACTAGCTCCACATTAAGGCAACAGCTCTCCTGCTGCCTCCACCCCCAGCCCCACCCTGGGGCGGGCAGCGTGAGTGGGGCTTGTTTATTCCCGTTGCCTGTTGGCATGTTCAGGGTGAGATGGAGGGGAGGGGTGCAGACAGCGTCTCCACCCCTCTCTCAGCAGCAGCTGTGTCCATCCTGGAGGACTGCTCGGGTGTCTTCAGCGCTACCCACCCAGTCTTGGGCACAGCAGACAAAGAGAAGCCTCTGTCACTAGAGCAGCGTCAGGAACAGCCCAGGGGAGGGGCTTCCAGCTCTGTCGTGGGGACCTCAGGCCATTGCCTCCATCCCTCCCCCCTCCCCGCTCCCCCCGGCTGTCCCGGTGCCAGCCACGCCACCTTTAATGTCACTTCTTTGGTTGAACTCCCTGTCCACAGGGAGCCCTTGCCAGGACCCCCTTCGTAGCAGTAACACATCCTCTCACTGAAGAGGCCCCCACTGACCCCAGGGTGTACATTCTAACCCCTCATCTTTAGAAAAGGCTATCAAAATGTCCATTTTAGGGACTCCCCTGGCAGTCCAGTGGTTAAGACTCCCCGCTTCCACTGCAGGGGGCACAGGTGTGATCCCTGGTCGGGGAACTAAGATCCTGCATGCCACGTGGTGGCACAAAAAAAAAAAAAAAAAAATCCATCTTACGGGTGAGAAACAGAGGCTCCTCCACTCAACATGTATTTCCTGAGCTCGTACTATGTGCGGGCACTGGGCAGACATCCACCCATCACCCCTTAGGAGCTTCCAAGTAACAGGAGACAGGCAATTAACTGATAATTGCAGTACTGGTAAATTCCAAGTTGAGAAGCACAGGGCCTCTGGGGCTCAGAGACAGGAGTCACCATCCCAAGGCTGCACAGCCGCCAGCACCTGGCAGGGGTGGGATCAGACCCCAGAGCCCTTCCATCCTAACTGTCCCCACGGCACAGTGCTGTGGCTAATGGGAGCCCCTCTGAACAGGCTGCAAAGACCTTCATCCCAAATCATTTGGGAGAGGGACCCACGACCAGCCCAAGTGGCAGGGGCGAGGCTGGGAGCAGAGGAGAGATTATACACATCCCTCTGGTGCTGTATTCACCGCAAACTTGGGGGTAGGGGTTCCCCTAGTGGGGGGCACAGTACTCTAGTTCTGCCAGGGTCCAGGTGTACGTGGGGCTTGGGCAGTGTTCTAGACGGGCTTGTTACCTACGACGGATAGAAAACCGGCCCCAAGTGGCTTAAGCAGAACTAAGATAATGTGTGCAAAACTGAAACATCCAGGATGGGACTTCAGGCACCACTCGATCCAGGGCTTAAACAATCGAGCAGCCCTAGTCTCTCTACCGGAATCTTGCCATGCCACATCGGGTCCCTGCCCACCTCTGAACCAATCACAGCGGCCGCAGAGAAGCTCTGTGCTGATTGGCCAGAAGTGGAGTGTGTGTTGCAGGGGTGGGGGGGTGGGGGGGTGGGGGGGTGGGGGAGTGGGGGGCGGGCGGCGGGCGGTGTGCTTCACTCGAATCCCTTGGACCAGAAATGGAGGGAGGTTGCCTCCAAAGCGCTGCTTCTGGACACAACAGAGCTCACATTTATAAGGAAGAGTTCCCTAAACAGGGCTAGCCCTGCTTTATGTGCTTCACATGTATTATCCACTGAAAGTCTTGCCCCCCATTAAGTAGCAGTGTCCCTCTCCCATTCTGTCAATCACTCCATGGCTAATACACTTTATCCACAGCCAAGGGCGTGGTGGACTTTCGGTGTCCAGTTGACATGCCATCATGTGCGGTCAACGTGTCATTCATTACCCGTCTGCTTGTATTTTGGAGGCAATAAGAAATTGTATTTCAGGTGTCCCAAAGGTCAGCCTTTGAAAAGCTCCTGGGCCCTAGGCATTAGGAGCCTAAAGGCTAAACTGAGCTGGGCTGTGAGTCATTCATTCATTCATCGAGTGTTTACTGAGCACCTACCTTGTGCCGGGCACCACTATCAACACAGAGAACCCTTAAGAGGGATGGAGGGAAACACGCTGATGCGGTCCAAGTGAGTTTAGTTCATGATAGTGAAGCAGCTGGGGAGGCAGATGAGCCCCTGAGCCTTTCTGGGGTTGTGAGGGGAGAGTTCCTACAGGGAGTGGTGCCTAAGGTGAGAGGTGAAGAGTAGGTTGGGCTTCGTGAGGAGGTGGGAAAAGTATTCCAGCCAGAGGGAACAGCACGTGCAAAGACAGAAATGACAGAGTGCGGCTGGTGGGACATTTGTGGTGGGGTCGGGGACCCAGCTGAGACCAGGGGAGGGGCGGTGGATCCCAAGTCTGGGATCTAGACTCCAGTCCAGCATGTTGGCTCTTCTCTGGGTCAGGACTAGGGTGAGGGGGATGGGGCACTAAGGGTACTGTAAGGAAGTGCTCACTGTCGGGGCCGCGCAAGTGCTGGGGGGCGTCTGAGACAGCGCCTCCCTCCCTTTGGCTCCCTCGATGGCAGGGCCAGCTCAGAAAGAGGTCTCTGCTCATCAGGAGCCTTGGAATTTGTCTTCACAATCAGCTGCCCCTCCTCCACCCTGGGACCCCTCCCCTCCTCTCTGAAAAAACTCCACCATCCTGATTTTTTAAGTAGGGGGATTGGTGGGTCTGGTTGGGGGCCAGGGGTGGGGGGCCTGGGCAGAATGCTAATGAAATCAGAGGCACCCAGGTGGGGGCCAGGCCCTGGATAGAGGAGAATTAAGCAAATACACCCAGCCTGCTGCAGGCTCTTTACCATATTTGATTGGTGCTGGCTGAGGGACAGCCCCCTGCGGTGCAGCCCCCCCGCCGCCCCCCCGCAGAGGGTGATGGGGGGGGGATAGAATGGGGGAGGGGTTGCTCCTTCAGTCCTGGGAGCCTGAGACATGGGCTACATTTGGCCTTCAGGGATGCTTCATGGAAGGGAAGGGGCAACGATGGCTGGCAGGAGCTTGGCCTGTACAGCCCATCCCCTCCTGCCAGGCGAGGTGTACAAAGACCGAACGAGTGCATGTCAGCCACGGCGACACTTGTGGGTTCTCTGTCGTGACCACTTTCCAGGTATCACCCCGTGGAATCCCCACAACAATCCATGAGTGAAGTGCTATACAGACAGGGAAACTGAGGCACGAAGCAGCGCAATGACTTGCCAGGGTCACAGAATCAGCAGCCTGACTCACAGCCCCTTTTGGTCACTGTACCTGAGTCCACGCAATCATGATAAGAACCCGGTGGGGATGGCTACTCTCATTATATCCACATGAGATTTGGGGAGCAGAAAGGTAGCATGGCCCAGGAAGTAAGAGCAGATAGAAACACTCTAGCTCAGATCCCAGCTGGGCATTGGGCAAGAACACCAAACCCTCTGCACCTGTTTCTCTTTCTGTAAAGCAAGTTAATGACAGAATCCCCTCTGGGTGGATGAGAAAGGCTTTGAAGACTGGAAGCATCCCATGATGTGAAAGGGGGTTGTCTGAAGAGCCACCCTGGACCCAGACTTTGTGGTATGGGCACTGACCATGAGCTGCCCACCTCAGTGTCTGCCCCTCTCTCTGGAGCTTCCTTCCCCCTCCCCAAACACGTGCAATAGCACGTCCATATCACATTTTCTCCAAGAAGCACCATCAATGTCAGGACAAGGTTTATTTGATTCTGAAGGAGAAAGGCCAGGAAGATTCCCTGGGTCCACATTTCTGTCACTCTTTCTACTTCTGTTCAATTATACTATGTCCAAAGAGGCACCTGGGAGTTCACAGCCTAGTAGGGCTTGAGACAGAGGACCAAGCCCAGAAGCCAGTGTGAGGAGGAGGAATCAGACATGTGCACAAGGGGTTCTGGGCATCAGGGGAGGGCTTTTCAAGTGGGGTTTTGTAGGATGAGTAGGAGTCCATTGTTCACCAGCTCATGCCACACCACCCCACTGCCTGTGTGACTTTGGGCCTAGCGTCCCTACCTTCTCATTCGTAGGATGGAATGGAAAGTGCCTACTGTGCTAAGACTTCCCATAAGTTATGGGTAAGTAGGGTTGCAGAGGAAAGAGGTGAAGTATGCATGAGGCCAGGAATGCTCCATGTTGTTGGTTTTTAAGATGCCCCTGGCTTAGGGGTGCTGGTCCCATGGCACAAGGAGACACTCCTGTGCTCCTTAACACACTCCCATCTCCTTTCCAAAGCCCTCCTCTTTCCAGCTTTTCTGCCATCTCCACCCCCCCCCCCCCCGCCCTGCCACTCTTCTCTGAGCATCCAAGGCACTCACGTCCTGAGTAATGAGCCTGCCCCCCAGCTCGCTGGAAGAGTTCGGTCAAGTCCTCCTTCTCCCTGATGCTTGGCTCCTCACCTGTAAAAGAGGAGTAAATAGTAGTGCTTATTCCCAGGGTGATGCATTTGGCTCAGTGCCCTGCACACAGGCATCGCTCAACACGTGTTTGCAGGATCCATCATTATTTCCCGTTCTCCCTCCTTGTACAATTCACTGTGCTTGGTTACCTGAGTTCTCACCTATGACAACCCTGGAGGTAGATCTCCATTTTGCAGATGAAGAAACTCATTTTGGCTCATTTTGGCTCATTTTGGCTAAGTGGCCTGTTGCTGGGACTTGACTCTAGGCCTGTCTAATAAACAAATATCACGCACTTGGCATTGTCAGTGGTTCTCAACCCTGACTACAGGACAGCGTGACCTGGAGAGCGGTCAGTGAATGCGATGTCCAGGCCCCACCCAAAACCTGTTGAGACAGACTCTGGAACATGGAGGGATGGAGCTTGGCATTCTATTTTTAAAAGCTCCACCTACCCCCCCCCCACAACCAGTGATTGCACTGAGCAACTAGGGCTGAGGACCCCGGTTCCACCTTGCCACCTCCATCCCTCCCACCTTACTCCCCATCCTCGGGGGTGGGAGGTGAGGCAGGGGGGTGCTGCTAATGGCCATCACCATCACTACAATACTGGTTTCCAGATCCAAAACAGGCTGTACACCATGATGCCAGCTCTGACAAAATACGCCTGTACATGGTTAAGGATGGGAGGAAATAGGCAAAACTGAGACCACTTCTGAGAATTCCCTGGTGGACCAGTGGTTAGGACTCAGTGCTTTCACTGAAGGGTTCAATCCCTGGTTGGGGAACTAAGATCCTGCAAGCTGGGCTTCCCTGGTGTTGCAGTGGTTAAGAATCCGCCTGTCAATGCAGGGGACACGGGTTCGAGAAGATCCTACATGCTGCGGAGCAACTAAGCCCGTGCGCCACAACTACTGAAGCCCACGTGCCACAACTACTGAAGCCTGCGTGCCTAGAGCCCGTGCTCCGCAACAAGAGAAGCCACCGCAATGAGAAGCCTGCGCACCAATTAGAGAAAGCCCGCACGCAGCAACGAAGACCCAACGCAGCCAAGAATAAATAAAATAAATAAATTAAAAAAAAAAAAAAAAGAAGATCCCACAAGCTGTGTGGCACGGCCAAAAAAAACAAAACAAAACAAAACAAAAAAACACAAAAAACAAAAACTGAGACCATTTCCCTTAGATGGGCTAGAAATCATAGTAGTGTTCTAGCACCGGCAGGTGCTGGCTCATGAGAACCAACTGTTAAATTTCCAGAATTTTTTTAAAAAATTTATTTGTTTTATTTATTTATTTTTGGCTGCATTGTGTCTTCGTCGCTGCACGCGGGCTTTCTCTAGTTGCAGCAAGTGGGGGCTACTCTTCGTTGTGGTGCGTGGGCCTCTCATTGCGGTGACTTCTCTTGTTGTGGAGCACGGGCTTCAGTAGTTGTGGCACGAGGGCTTAGTTGCTCTGCGGCATGTGGAATCTTCCCGGACCTGGGCTCGAACCCGTGTCCCCTGCACTGGCAGGCGGATTCTTAACCACTGCGCCACTAGGGAAGCCCTAAATTTCCAGAATTTTGGAAGCTGGTTGTCAAATACAGATGCTAGCAAAGTTAAACTATATAAACTTACAATTACACAAATTATATTTAAAACAAAGGCAATATATACTCCAAACTTACCTCTCTCTAGTAATTTTACTACATTTTACTATTATTTATGTTCTTGGGATTATTTGTCTCTGGATAGTGGAAACACTATATACTGGTGTGCCTCTGCACACCCTAACTGATGTCACAGTGTAGCTAGAAATTGGCCATGGTGGAAGTATCTATACCCCAGAAACTGGCAAACACTATAAATTAAGGGTCCCCTTTCCCAGAGGTTCAGTTGTTAAAACATTTACTAGAACACCATAGGCTATATTTTAAGTTTTTATTTTCTCTTTTTCCCTTTTAAGTAGATTTTATTTTTAAGGGCAATTTCAAGTTCATACAATATTGAGCAGGAAGTACAGAGTTTCCACATACCCCTTGCCCCCATCATACATACACACCCTCCCCACTATCAACATTCCCCCACCAGAGTGGTATGTTTGTTACAATCCATGAACCTAAATTGACACGTCATTATCACCCAAAATCCATAGGGTTTGGACAAATATATAATGACAGGTATCCACCAGTACAGTATCACGCAGAAAAGTTTCACTGCCATGCCCGTGCCCCCAACTCCTGGCAACCACTTATCTTTTCACTGTCTGCATAGTTTTGCCTTTTCCAGAATATCGTGTCGTTTCCAGAATCATACAGTACGGAGCCTTCGGAGACTGGCTTCTTTCACTTAGTAATATGCTTTTAAACTTCCTTCATATCGTCTCATGGCTTTATAGTTCATTTCTTTTTATTGTTGAATAGTATTCCACCGTCTGGACGTACCACTGTTTACTTATCCATTCACCTATTGAAGGTGAATGGTTGCTTCCAAGTTTTGGCAGTTATGAATAAAGTTGCTGTAAACATCTATGTGTAGCTTTTTGTGTGGACGTAAGTTTTCAACTCCTTTAGGCAAATACCAAGAAGTATGCTTGCTGGATTGTATGGGAAGAGTTGGTTTCATTTTGTAAGAAACCGCCGAACTGTTTTCTTACAGTGTACGTATCATTTTGCATTCCCACCAGCAACGAATAAGAGTTCCTGTTGCTCCACGTCCTCGCCAGCACTAGATATTGTCAGTCTTCTAGATTTTGGCTATTCTAGTAGGTGTGTAATGGTATCTCACTGTTGTTTCCATTTGCATTTTCCCTGATGACCTATCATGTGGAGCATCTTTTCATATGCTTATTTGCCATCTGTATATCTTCTTTGGTGAGGTGTCTGTTAAGATCTCTAGCCAATTTTTTAATCGGGTTGTTTATAATTTAATTTTGTAAAAGAGCTTTGTCACGGTAGATAGTCTTTAAAAAAATGTTCCCTTGTGGCAAAACCTAGCAATGTGGTATTTCTGTGCAGGAGGTAGAATATTGTCCCTATTTTTTCCTTCTAGTTTGATTGAGATATAATTGACATACAGCACTGCATAAGTTTAAGGTGTACAGCATAATGATTTGACTTACATACATCATGAAATGATTATCACAATAAGTTTAATGAACATCCATCATTTCATATAGATGCAAAATGAAAGAAATGAAAAAATAATTTTTTCTTGTGATGAGAACTCTTAGAATTTACTCTCTCAACTTTCATATATAACATACAGCAGTGTTTTTAAATGTTGAAGGAGGCTGGATAATTCTTCCTGCACCACCAAGTCCCTGGACAAGGGTTTGCCTCTTGGCAACACCAGATTGCTACTCATTAATTTCCTTAAAGAGGCAGAACTAACTTAGCTCTCTTCAAATGTACTCTCGTAACCTATGTGGAACTTCCCAAAATGAACATGCTGGGGGCAAGGGGTGGTGAGATGGTGGCACATGTGACGCTGTTTGCTATGTCCCTTAAGGTGGAAAGAGCCCTGATCAGTGAGTGAAGCCCACGTCCCCTACCTGGCTCTATCCAGAACTCTCTCTGTGCCCTTGAACAAATCATGCCTCCTCTCTGGGCTCCATCTTCCAGATCTGTAGAATGAGCACATCGGAACCAGGGGCAGGATTGGCAAATAGTTGCCTCCTTGTCAGAATCCCCTTCCTGAGCCCCTGGCAGACAATACTAATCAACCGGTGCTCCTCAGAATCCTCCTTAACACAGTATTCCAAGCAGCTATTAACAGGCTATTATTCTGAGTGATGGGGGGTGGAGAGGGGGGCGGAAATGACGCTGTGAGCCAGCCGTGGTCTAAGCACTCTCTAAAGTCCCTTGCAACTCTGACCCTGTACTGGATGCTGCCTGGGAGGAGGTGAGCACAGACTTACCCATGCCTGGCAGAGAACTTCCCAACAGGAGGTAGTATGTTTCAGTAGTTGGGAGCTCAGGTGCTGCAATCTGGTGCATCAGGGTGTGGGTGAGTCCCGGTTCTTCCACCAGTAGGCTGTGTGACCTTAGAGAAGTTACTAGACCTCTCAGATCCTGTGTCTTCCTCTGTCTGATGGGTTGATGATACCTGCTTCCTAAGGTTGCAGGTGTGAGGATTCCACAAAGTCAGGCCTGTAAAGTGCCTGGCCCATAGGGGGCTCCGTGGAGGGCAGCTGCGGGGGCCCCTTTCAGATCTTGATAACCCTTGTGGTGTCTGCACATGGCTGTGATGGTCAAGCAAAGGCCTCGGGGCTGGGCCAAGCCTTTGGCCTGGAAGCTTCAGTGTCTCATGGGCCTCATGGAGATCAGGGCTGCTCTGGAAGTTCCAGGATTCCCTCCCCCACTGCCAGCCCTGGAGTGTGGACACAGTGCCTGCAGTCAGCACTCCCTGCAGAAGTTTCTGACTCAGGGGGAGCGAGGGGGAAGGAAAGACAAGGAGACTGAGTTCTGTGACCAGAAATTGCCACAAGCCCTCTCTAGGAACAGAAGAAACTGCCTTTGTAGGGAGAAGGGATGCAGAAGTGACAGCTGCCTTGTAGAATCGGCTTCCCTCCAAATTCAGTCACTTGCTCCAGGCTCCACTTGAGCAGTGTGCTTCTTTGGTTTAGTTTTCACACGTCAGTTAGTCCTGGCCAGTGGGCTGACCTTCAGCCCCTCCCGAGCCCGGCTGGAAAGGGGCCAGTCTCACCATGATCGGGGGCTGAGAGCTGGGAGCTGGGTCAGGAGCCCTCAGTTTGCTTGAGCCTCCCCTTCCTGCACCATGCTGCTCTGCCCCAGACCCCCGCCTCCCAGTTGGCAACCTTTACTGTGTGACTTGACTGGTAAGTAAAAATACTCCTTTCCCTGTTGGTATCCAGTGCCTGGGCATGTCCATAGAGGCCATTACAGAGCTTATTACCTTCAGCCTGGGAATTTTAAAAGTGTGGTTTTGTTCTAAAACCCAGAATTTCTGACAGCCCGAGTTAATAAGCCCCCCAGGTGAATTCAGAGGGTATGAATGGGAAAGTTCTGAACAGGACTCCTTCGCTGTAATGTAAGCCTCTCAGGAGAAGCCTCTTCTTCCGGTTTAAGGCTGAGTGTGGCACTTCGATGTGGGCCCCTGTCCTTATAAAGTCCCCTCCGAGGAGGGGTAGGCTAAAACTTAACCTGGACCCAACACAGTACTTGCAATTTGCAAGTACACATGCTTAGCCCTTAGGGGCTAAAGGCCATGGTTAAAATAAACAAAGAAAGAAAGAAAGTAACAAGAAAGACAAAACCCACCTGGGCTTACCGACCCACTTTAGCTCACTCAGACCAATAACCCTTTATTCTGGTACACGGACTGTTCCTAAAGACCATAGCCCCCTTTAGAAGTAGAACACGTCATTTAGCCTTGAATAATAAAAAGGAGCTTCTACCACAGAGCAGCTCTCTCGGGATCAAGAGTGGGCCTGGAGTTTACCCTCCAAGTTCAGGGTTTGATGTGGGGTGCGATTGGGAATAAGCAGCCATCTTGGAACCTTTTGAAGGGAAAGCATCCACCCAGATTCCTGGGAGTCCCTTGGAAGCCTCACTGCCCCCAAGTGCTTGGGTCGGAGGACCTCAGCTAAGGGACCAGGGGTGCAGATGAGGAGAGGTTCTCCGAGAAAGGAAGGGGAGGGGCGCCCCAGATGAAGGCGTGTGTTGCTGTCAGCTTTGGGAGGCCTTGGGCCCCAGGTGTGTGGATCTGCCTGGGGGCTGGGGTCCAACAGTGCAGCTGAATGCCAGCTCTGCTGTTGCCTTCTCGCTCTGCGATCTTGGGCGAGTGACCTCTGCAGCCTCAGTTTCCCCGAGTGTGAAATGGGAACCGGAGATGGTAGCAGCCATCGCATAGCGTACCTGTCGCATAGGGTTATTATGCGGAGACGCACCGGGCAGTGCCCAGCCCAACCCTGAGCCCCTGGTACGCGCCGGGTAAACAGGAACTGCCTCTGTTAGTAACTGGCGTTGGATTTCCTAGAACTTGGTTTCCTAGGATGGGAAAGTCCAGTGCTAGCTCCAGCCCGGGACCTAGCGGAGCCTGGGGGAGGGGTGGGCTGGGGAAGGAGGCAGCTGGAAGGGGGAACGGAGGGTGGGCACTGCGCCCCCGCCTCCACCCGCCGCGCGCCCACCCCTCCGACCGCGCCCACCCTCCCGCGCGGGCGGCCGCCTCTCACTTGCGCTGAGCGGCTTGGCGGCGGCGGGCGCGGGCCGCGCGGGGCTGGGCGCGCCGATCTATTAACGTCTGTGTGTCTGGGCCGCGGGTCTGCGGCGAGGCAGGCGCCAGAGGCTCGCCTGGAACCAGATGTGCCGCGGCGCCGCTCTGGCCGCCACCGGCGCGGCGCGCTCGCACGCACGGGCTGGAGCGCACATGGCCAGGCGGGGCGGGCGGCGGCTGGCGCGCCGGGCCGGGCACCCCCGGGGTTCCGGGGCCGACCCCAGACCCGCGGGTGCGGAAAAGCGCCCCCCCCCCACTAGCCAGCGCCGACGGTGCCCCGCCAGTAGGGGAAAGTGGCCCCGGCACGCTGGGCTCCCGCGGGTGGGGTCCACCGAGCCCGCCGGCCTTGTCTCCCGAGGGACGGATCCCTCTCGGAAAGCCCAGCCCCTCCACGCCCCCTACAAGGGCCGGGGACTCTTCCCGCCTCGCCCCCCAAGTTTGTTTTCTTAAGTTTGTGTGTAAGATTTTTTAAAGTTCTGAGTCAGAGCTTCCCCTAAGAAGAGGAGCTTGGGCCATACCGAGAAATGCCAAAATGGGGGGAGGGGAGCAGGAAATAGGGCAAAGGAAACGTAGGGGTTGGCGGCTTTTTAACGCCTGGGTTCGGAAGGGGGTTTTTCACCCACGGCGGGTGAAATACAAGGATTTCATTGAGGCCTGTCCCAGCTTGGCCCCAGATCTGCGTCAGCCACAGGATGGTCCCCAGCCCTGGTTGCCTGGTCAGCAGCTTGCCCCACCTCACGCCGCGGCAGCCTTGGGGTGCCCCGCTTTCCCCTCTGGGCCTCCTCCGGGGTCCTGTAAAGGGAGCAACGGGAGCTGGGCCCCCAGAGCTCCCCGGTCTCAGTGCCTGGGCTCCCGGGCTCTGGCAGCAACCGCTCCCAGCAGGAGAGGTTAGGAAGAAGGGGGGGTGGGGGCATGGAAAGGGGACGCTTTGGTACCACTAGATGGAGGCGGAATTGAGAGCAGAAAGAAGGCAGAGGGCAGGGCGGTGCTGTCAGGCTGGGCCAGCCCTTTCTGGCTGCAGCGGAGGGGGCCTCACGCAGGGCCTTTGCGTTGGGGGCGGTTCCCTCGGTTTGTAGCTCTACCCCGTGTTTTCTAGAAGAGTGTCTCATAGAAGACCTTTGAAGATTTGTGGAAAGACTGGGTTTTCCCAGCCCTGCCAGCCTTCCTTGTTCTGGAAATGAGGAGCTGAGATGCTGAGTGGGGGGAGGGGAGGTCAGCCCCGTACACGTCAGACACTGAAAGACGAGTCTCCCCTAGATGGCTGTACCGTCCCCAGGGGCTCAGGATGCAGAGGGCTCAGCCCTGGGCGGCCAGAGCTCTGGCCGTTTGTCATGCTGCGGTGGATGGTCCCTCTGACATCCCTGGCATCCTGCGGGGACCATCACGTGCCCTCTGGAAGAGGAAACTGAGGCCCAGAGAGGAGCAGTGACAGGCTCGAGGTCACAGGGCTGGCAAGTGGAGGAGGTGGGATTCCAACCCAGGCTGCTGGGCTCTGGAGACAAAACTGGGCTTGGGATCAAATTCCCTCTGCGTTTGGAGGCTCAAGGAAGAGGGAGGGTGGTGGCCCCAGTTGGAGAGGGGATCAGGGTAGCCAGGCGGCGCCTCTCCAGTGCAGTCCAGCCATCCCTTTCCTGCCAAGCAGGCTCAGCGGTTGTGGCTCCAGCCCAGGCCCCCCCTCCCCCTCCCCTCCCCCTCCCCCTCCCCCCTCTCCCCTCCCCACCCCCAGGGGTAGAAGGATGCCCCCATTCCTCTGGCCTTGAGCGCCAGGCTGAAGCCTTTCCCTTCCGGAGGGGATTTCTCTGGCTCCTGTTCTGACCCCTAAATTAAAAAAAAAAAAAAAAACCAATTAAGTAAATATATTTCTGCAGATAAGAGGGTCAGGGAAGTGGGAAGGCTTGTAACAGTTCACCCAGTCTGTAGTGCACGGAAGTCTTCACATGTTTGGATGGACAGAGAACTGAAATTACCTCCCCATTGGGACCCAAGTTCCGTTCAGTCAATCATATATGTATTTGTTCAGTATTTATTGAGCACCTACTATGTGCCAGGCACTGATAATAAAGAGGCGAGTTCAGTCTGTGACTGTGGCAGGGCTTCCTGCCTGATCCAGCCCAGCTTCTCCAGAAGCATCCGTGAAGGACGGATTCCTCGGGCACATTCGGGACAGCTCTGGGGAAAAAGTGTCCTACAAGCTGTTGTTTAGGAGCAAGGCTTCAGTGCATCCTTGATCCTCTCAATAGAGTCTCCGCTCAACAGATACAAACATGAGGTTTAGACAGGTTAAGGAACTTGCCAGTAGGCGGCACAGCCAATATATGGCAAGTCTGGGATTCAAACCTAGACCCATCTGACTTCAAGTAAATGTACTAACGGTTAAGGTGGTTCAGTGCTTACCGTGTCCCAGGCACTGTTTTAAGAACTTTACATATGGTAACTCATTTAATCCCCACAAAAACCCTATAAGGGAGATGTCATTAGCTCCATTTTCTAGATGGGAAAACAGAAGCACAGAAAAGGAGTAACTTTCTCAGGATCACACAGCAGTGAAGCTGGGATATGAACCCGGGAAAGCTAACTCCGGAGTCTGGTTTGTAACACTGTGCTGGGTGAATCACCTTTTATGCTTTTGTTGGAGAGCCTGTTCTGACTGACTTGGTGGCGAGAAAGAACCCAGAAAGTCCTGGCACAGGGGAAGGTGTGGCTGTAAGAACTTCCACTGAAGTAGCTGGGGTTTGGGTGGAGGTTAAGTGAACATCCACCACATGCTCAGCCCTGGTCCATGCCACCCACAGCAAGAAACACTTTACCTGAACTGTCACGTTGAATCTGCTCCGTGAAATGGTGAGGTAATACCGGTCACCCACATAATAGCTAATGTTACCTGAGCGCTTACTAGGTGCCAGACATTGTCTAAGCACTTTAGGTACTGCCAACCCCATTTACAGTGAGGAAACCCAGTCTCGGAAAGGTGAAGCCACTTGTCCAGAGAGCTCATGTAGCTGGTGTGTGGTGAAGCCAGGACTTGAATGCAGCTATTTCCAGGAAAGAGAGGTACGGTTGAGCAGGTTATCCACTGCATAGCTATAGGGGGCACCAGTCACACTGTAGTCTATAGAGATGCTGCCATGGAATTGTGCAGTGCACAACCTGCTCAACCATACATGCTGTCCCTGGGTGTGTCTGGTCTTAATGCTGGCCTCTTAATGCCCCATCCAAAAAAGGAAATGATATTCATGCACACTGTAAGTGGACTCATGTGTGAGCTGGATACATGTGGACATGGGTCCAAAAGTCTACCAAAAATTTAATAGATATGCTGGCATGGTGGGATTTAGGGATGATTTTTCTCCTTTCAAATGTCCTTCAGTAAGTCAGAAAGAGAAAAACAAATATCGTATATTAACGCATATATGTGGAATCTAGAAAAATGGTACAGATGAACCGGTTTGCAAGGCAGAAATAGAGACACAGATGTAGAGGTCAAACGTATGGACACCAAGGGGGGAAAGTGGGGGGTGGTGGTGGTGGGATGAATTGGGAGATTGGGATTGACATATATACACCAATATGTATAAAATGGATAACTAATAAGAACCTGCTTCGTTAAAAAAAAAAAAAAAAAAGTCCTTCAGTGCTGGGCTTTGTTGTTGTTCTTTGCCATCCTTTAAAAGGAAAAAGAAGAAGAAAAATTAGAATATCTAGAGCAGCTCTATCCGATACAACTTTCTGTAATGAGGAAAATACTCCCTATCTGTGCTTTTCAGTCTGGCAGCCACTGGCCACATGTGGCTATTGAGTCCTTGAAGTGTGCCTGGTGTGACCGAGGAACAGGATTTATGCTTTTATTTCATTTTAATCAATGTAAATTTGACTTTAGATAGCTGCATGGACCAGTGTAGAGCTAGCGGGTGGATCGGCACTTTTCATGTCGAGTCATGACATTCTCTGTCTGCTGCACTGAAGCCCGTGGTTCCTAACCTCGCAGGTGAGGGAGACTGAGCTGCAGACTCTCAGCTGGCCCTGGGCCTGCTGGATCGGAATCCCTGGAGATGGGATGGGAACGTCCCTTTTTTTCTTTTTTTTTTGTGGCCGCGCTGCGTGGGATGTGGGATCTTAGTCCCTGACCAGGGATCGAACCCGTGCCCCCTGCAGTGGAAGTACGGAGTCCTAACCACTGAACCGCCAGGGAAGTCCCGCAGTGTCCCTTTTTAATGAGCTTCCCAGGGAGTGTTGAAGCAAATGGTCAGTGGTCACCCTTTGAGAAATCTGGAAGATCTGGTATCAGCCCCTCCCCTGGGGGCCACTGGAGTGGTGAGGGGGCAGGGCAGGCTCCCAGAATCACAGGAGAGGCATTGGAAAAGCTGCCTTCAGATGTTAGCAAGGTGGCCCTGGGGAAGAGTTCCCCTGTGCTGTCCCTCGCTTGAAGCGTAAACTGGGGGACCCACAGGGAGAGGGATTATGACTCACTGCAGTAGAGAATTTTCTAGAGTCAGGGTTGACTGTCATCTGGGTGTGACTGGGACCAGTTAGAGATGTCACAGATGGCTCTGTGCCCCCCAAGCTCTGAGTGCACCCTGCCGGTGAGGCTGGTGGAGGCCGGGAACACAGACAGGCACCCACCCCACTGACACACAGCAGGGAATACTCAGCCTTGAGGGCACCAGGGCCCGTGAGCTTGGGGTGTGGGGTGTGGGCAGAGCACTCAGATTTGCTCAAGTAGAACAGAGGGGCCAGCTAAGCCACAGGAAATTAGAGTGGTGTCTGCATCCAGCCACCAGCCCTCGTCCTGACTCCCAGCAGGTGCTGGTTGCGGGCTTTGAGAGGTCCGGAGCTCTTAAGTGGAAGAAAGAAAACCCATACTGGGTCCTTAGCAGCAACTTCATCCTGGTCCGGAAATGGTTAATGAGGGCAGCTTCCACTGCCAGATGCCAGCTACTTAGGGGACAGACAGACTGGACATAAGCTCCCGCTTCATCACTGCCTGGCTGTGTGACCTGGGTCAGCTACTTCACCTCTCTGAACCTCACTGGCCCCAACTGAGAACAAGGCTTACTAACAGCGCCTTCTGCATCGGAGAAGGCAGGGCTTTGTAACCCAGTGCCAGGCACACAATAAAAGTTCAGTAAATGGAAGCCAAAAAAAAAGGGTGGGAAGTGGGAGTCCTGTCCTCACCACATGCCCACACTGTGGTGAGCAGGGCAGCAGACACACTCAAGACAGCCTGGAGCTTCTCTGAGCTGAACCTCAAACTCACATTTTCCAGCTTGCCTGGAACTCACACATGGGTCATAAAAACCTGCAGTGATGCTTTAAAGGTCAGCCTCTCTGGGAGTACAGCATCGACCCAGAGCTGGGGTCAGGGGAGGTCCCGCCAGCCTCGGAAGAGGGGCCGATGGGCACTGCCTTTATCTCAGCTGCTATCTGTGGGGAGCTGTGCAAGGGACCCCAAGGTGAAACAGGGGCAAAGGGACAGGTTCTCCTGGGGCACAAAAGCTGACTCTCCATCAAGCTGACTTTTTAGCATGGCGGTCTGTGCACACGATTCAGAAAGTCTATGAACCACCACCCCCCCCAAAAAAGTTACATGCAAACTTCTGTGTGCACCTGTGTTTTTCTGGGGAAGGGTCCATAGAATTCCTCAGATTCCTCAAGGGGTTCATGACTGAAATGGAGGAAGAACCAATGAGCCATGGCCTAGGTTTCATTTTGGAAAAGTAATAGTGAGGGGACTTCCCTGGCGGTCCAGTGGTTAAGACTCCACACTTCCACTGCACGGGGCACGGGCTTGATCCCTGGTTGGGGAACTAAGATCCCTCATGCCGTGCAGCGCGGCCACAAAAAAAAAAGAAAGAAAAGTAATAGTGAGGGTAGTGGGCATCTGTGTAGCCCACTGGACTGTTCCATCCTCTCTGTGTCAGCTTGAGAGGGAGGCATAGATACTCTTCTTGCCCCAGTGCACAGATGGTGAAACCGAGGGCCCAAGAAGGGAACTCTCTTGACTAAGGACACACAGGGTAACGTTTTCCTCAAGCTCAGATGCTTGGGAGAGGCTCTCTTGCTGGGCTGCTGGTTTGCCCCGCCCCCTGCCAGCCGTGCCCAATTGCTGGGTCAGGGATGCGCTCCTGCACGCCCCTCCCCAGGGAACCCAGAAACAGAGAGAGAGCAGGAAGGAGGAAAATGTGTGTTCTCAGGGGGTTGGACGTCAGTGGAAAGAACTTGGAGTCCCACTGCCTTGCTGGGAGCCCTTGGCTAAGTCACTACCCCTCCTCATGCCTCAGTTTCCCCATCGGGAAAAATGAGGGGCTTTGGGGACTTCCCTGGTGGTCCAGTGGTTAAGACTCTGCGCTTCCACTGCAGGGGGCACGGCTCGATCCTTGGTTGGGGAAGTAAGATCCCCGCATGCCACGCAGCGCGGCCAAAAACAATAATAATAATTAAAAAAAAAATTTTTTTTTTAATGAGGGGCTTTGACAGATAATCTGTAAGGATCCTTCAGGTCTGAGTCCTGAGAAGACAAGCGTAACAGGCTTGAGATCCCCAGAGCCATTTGCAGCTTTGTTTCAGAACCAAGCCACACGAAATCGGACCTTCTCTGCGCCCGACCCCCAGCCCTCGCCCTGACTCCCAGCAGGTGCTGGCTGTGGGCTTCGAGAGGCCCAGGAGCTCAGAGCTGGGAGAGGAAACCCCACACTGAGCCCTGAGCGGCAACTTCACCCTGGTCTGGAAATGGTTAATGAGCTTTCCTCCAGATACCAGCCCCTTATTAAAATGTAGGTTTTACAATAAATCTGGCATTTGGCCACCAACCTTAGATTAAAACCAGACGGGACAGACGCTAGCCCCCTTCTTAGAACAAATTTTAAGCAAAGGGCTGCTCTTCCCGGGCTCCCAATCCCCCTGTACCCCCATTCCAGCCATGTGCACCCACTTTCTGGAGCTCGGTTTGGGGGTGTCGGACACAGAGAAGACAGGACTGACCACAGATGTGAACTTCTGGGTCCTGGAATGCTGACGTGGGAGGTGATCAGGCCCCGGACCCAGAGGTTTTGGGGGCAACAGGGGAGGTTCCAGGGACCCCAGAGCCTTTGAGATGGTCAAGAGTATCTGGCTTTTGACCTCCCACCCTTCTCTGTGCCTAAGAATAGGACACACGTGTTCTCTGCCTGGTAGCTTCATCCCTTTTTCCCTACTTGGGCCCAATGATCACATTTTTCAAAGGCTCCTGGGTCTCTGACGAAGTTTTTTGGCCTCATGCATCCCCCTGTGGTGGCCCCCACGTGGAGACATTCTGTCCGGAGAACCCCGCCTTGTGGCGGCTGTCTTACTGAGCATTTCCCCAAAGACCCTGACCCAGAGTGGCTTTGGGGCTTCCCAGGCAGTACTGAGCCTTAGAGACTCTGTCCCCCCCCACTCCCTGTCACATCCCCGCCAAGCGTTCAGGGGATCTCCTTTCCTTGCTATTCTCAGCCAATCCCAGTATTTCTCTCTACCCCCTCCCTTTTTTCTGTGTTCTACTTGTATGGCGACTTTATTGAGATTTAATTCACATGACATACAATTCACCCACTTAAAGCTTACAATCCAGTGATTTTTAGTCTGTTCAGTTGTACAACCATCACCACAATCGATTTTAGAACATTTTCATCACCCCAGAAATAAACCCTGCACCCTTTAGCCCTCACCCCCTCACCCCACCCCATCACCCTCCCCGGGTCCCTGGCAACCACTAATCTACTTTGTGTCTCTATAGATTTGCCTATTCTGGACAGTTCATATGAGTGGAATCGTACATTATGTGCCCTTTTGTCAATGGCACCGTCTTCTTTCACTCAGCATAATGTTTTCAGGGGTCATCCACGGTGTGGCATGGATTAGTACTTCGTTCCTTTTTATAGTCGAATAATATTCCATTGTATGGATATTTGGGGTACCCACTCATCAGCTGATGGGCATTTGGGTTGTTTCGACTTCTGGGCTATTATGAGTATTGCTGCTATGAACATTCATTCGTATCCAAGTTTTTGTGTGGACATATGTTTTCATTTCTCTTGAGTATACAGCTGGGAGTGGAATTGCTGGGTCATATGCTAACTCTATTTTTAACATTTTGAGGAACTGTCAGGCTGTTTTCCAAAGTGGCCGCATCACTTTTCATTCCTTTCAGCAATGCCTGAGGGTTCTGATTTCTCCACATTCTTCCCACCACTTGTTATTATTTGCCTTTTGATTCTAGCCATCCTAGTAGATGTGAAGTGGTATCTCACTGTGATTTTGCTTTGCATTTCCCTGATGGCTAATAATGTTGAGCATCTTTTCATGTGCTTATTGGTCATTTGTATATCTTCTTTGGAGAAATGTCTATTCAGATCATTTGCTCATTTTTAAATTGGACTATTTGTCTTTTTATTGTTGAGTTACAAGAGTTCTTGATATTTTCTAAATACAAGTCTCTTATCAAATATATGATTTGTAAATAGTTTTCCCATTCTGTGGGTTGTCTTTTTACTTTCTTGATGGTGTTCACAAAAGTTTTAAATTTGAAGAAATCCGATTTCTCTTTTTTTTTCGTTTAATTGCTTGTGCTTTTTCTGTCATATCTAAGAAGCCACTGTCTGGCCCTTTTGAGGGTAAAGGGAACTGGCTTTGGAAGTTGAGACTTTCATCCCTTTTTGGAATGAGGGCTTCCTTCATCTATATAATCATTCATTCAGAAATATTTCTGAAACCAAACTACTTGCCCAGTCTTGGGGATACAGCAGTGACAAGGCAAACCCAGCCCCCACCTTCCTAGAGCTTAGAATGGAATGGAAGAGACAAGCATGAAGCAGAAAACCAAAACAGAAGAATGACTTAATTACAGATGTACTGGAGAGAGAGGAGGGCCCAGGAGCCTGTAACAAGGAGATCTGTTCTGGTCTGAGGGCTGGGAAAGACCCCCCAGGACAGGGCATCTAGTCTGAGATTAAAGGCTGGGAAACATTAGCCAGGCAAAAGGGGTGCAGTGCTCCAGGCCAGGAACAGCATGTGCAAAGGCCCTGAGGTGGCAGGAGCTCTTGCTGTCCGGTAAGGCAAATCACCTTGGCGCACTGGCCCCTCCACTGAGGTCTCTTGGGGGGGGGGGGGTCCGGTGGCCCGATGGAAGTGTGTGCAGCATGCCATGTCCTTAGTGCATGTACAGAAGAGGTTCTAGACCCCAGAGAGATCCAGATGCATTGCAGCTGCCTCCAGGACCCTGCTGAGGATTCGAGAGGACATGCAGGGGCCTCCCCCGGCCTCCTCCAGACTCCAGGGTTACCCCAAGCCTGCAGAGGCCTCCTCATAGCCATACTGGTTACTGGCCTCGGGCTGGGAGGGGGTGGGGGGCGCAGCAGTCCCAGGCTGAGGTGGCCCACGACCCTGGGTTCTTACATGCTGTCTGAGGCCTGTGAGATCATGGGGACATGGATAGGGCCCCAGGGGACCTCTCTGACTCCCTGGGCCCCGCTGTGTCTTCCTTCCTCACCTTCCTTCCTGAGATATTTTCTCCTTCTCTAGACTGGTAGCCATAAAAATGTATCAGCACCTTGGGTTTTTGTTCAAAATGAGTGAGGTGAAACATCCTTGGAGGGGCAGCTGGACAGTGGGTGTCGGTGGCTGACTCCCCTCCCCCACTGCCCCAAGCCCCTCCCTCCTGCCCTGTGACACATGCTGTCATGACTCAGCCCTAGCCAGGTCTCTATGGCTCCATAAGGAAGAACCTGGACCCTGGAGACAGCCCGGGACCGGGGCAGACTCTGAAGTCTTCCCACGCTCTTCCAGGGCCTCCTCATTTGTCTGTTCATCTCTTCATTCATTCACTCACTCAACACTCAACAAATATTTGTGGAGAGCTTACCCTGAGCCAGGCCCTGTGACAGGTCCCAGAGAGACAGAAAACAGTAAGTTCCAGTCCCTGCCAGACAAATGACCCTACATATACGCTGCAACGTGACAGGGCTATGATGGGGGGTCTGGGATGGCTTCCTGGAGGAAGCGGCATTCTGGGGAGACCTCAAGGTGAGCCAGGGAGGCAGAGAGAAGTCACAAGCCCACGAACGGAGCAGGCAGAGGTCCGCAGGGGAGAGGATGTGCATGTCCAATGTAAATCCTGACCTCAGGGAGGCTGCGAACCTGGGACAGCAGCACTGAGACCACCCCAGCCCCCCTGACCTGCCACTGCCCACCCAGGGGGCCTGAGGGGCCCCATCCAGTGGACAGAGCCCGAAAACCCTCAAGACAAAGGCCCCATCCTTCTGTCATGTTCACCGTCAGTTTGTCCAGGGCTGGGCTGGAGGCTGGGGCTATCTCCTCCCTCGGTTCTCCCTGCCAAGTGGCTACCAGGGGAGAAAAGAAAGGACCTGGGGTTGGCAGGGGGAGGACTGTCACTCTCTGTGTGACCCTGGGTCGGTCCTAGCCCCTCTCTGGGCCTCTCTCCCTCTTCTCCTCTGTGAGACAGAGACATCCCTGCCTCCCATCTTGAGGTTGCTGGGGGCCTCCAGGGAGGTGATGCTGGGAAGTCCGCCTGTGTGATCTCACCCCCCTTTGTGCCTTAGCCCTGGTCCCTGAGTGTCCTGAACTGAGGCCGGCCTGTCCAAACATGAAAGCAGCTCTTAGCTCCTTGTTTGAGATTCTGGCTGGGGCGGAGCTGGCCTCCTGGGGAAGCCCCCAGAAGCCCAGGCGCCTTTCTCCAGATGGCTGCAGGCTCCATGCTTCTTCTCCTTCCTCCTCCCTTCTGTCCATCCTTCCTTTCTTCCTTCCAATGTGGGTGACGCACTTGGTGCCAGGCCTGACCCTGGCTCTGCCCTCACAGGTCTCACATGCCCCACCCCCTCGAAGCTACCCCACCCTGCGTGCTGTTGACAGCCCCCCTGCCCTGTGTGCTAGGGGCTCCAGCACAGACCCCAGCTCTAGAGATGCTCCTGTTGCCTTCAGCCCCCCTCTTCTTGGCTGACCCATTCACCCTAAGCCCCTGGAGAGACCCCCAGAATCCCCCTGCATGAAGACCTGGGGGTACTCTTAGGGCAGGCCGCCCTTGCCAAACTGGTTAAAAGCCTAGGCTCCGTGCCAATCCGCAGGTTTAAGTCCCAGCTCCAGCCTTGACTGGCCACATGGATTTGGCAGGTTGCTTAACCCCGTGCCTCAGTTTCCTCATCCGTAAAATCAGGCTAAGAGCACGCAGGTCTGATGGTTGTGAGGGTTCAATGAGGTGATTCCTGTTACTTCCATTTCTCACCGAAATTCCTGAGGCTGGGACAGAATAAAGGCTTCATCCACCGCCACGCTGCTGGTGCGCCAGGGCCAGCCTGAGGTCCTAAACCAGGAGGACCCCCGGCTCCTTAACCGCCTGTACTGCCTCTCACTTCCTGTCCGAGGAGGTGAGATTCTCTCCCAAGTCTCTCCTGGTGGCATTTGAGCCAGGGATGCCGCGTCGCAGCAACTAGGGACACCGTTTCCAGATTCCTGTCTGAGCCCTTCTCCCAGGGGTTTTTCAGAGGAACCCAAGTCTCTACCAAGAGACCTGGGTGTTTGGGGGAGGGCAGCCTCTCTGTGCCCCCCACCTCCACTTCCTTCCTCAGACTTTTCTGGCTGTAAATATTTCTGCAGCTTCGAAGCTCCTTTGACCAAGGCCCAGTGTTAATTTGTTAAATCCACGTCAAGGTCCTGGGGACGCGTTGTTTATTTTTGTGAACGTGTTGGCAGAGATCACATTTGGGGTGGGGGGAGGCTGCTTATTCGGTCAGAATAAATGCTAATTAATAAAAGTTATTTATTTGGGTTGGAGCTTGCCGTGGCCCCAGGGTCAGGCACAAACTGACTATTTGAAGCAAAAACAAACAGAGAGTGTCTCTCAACAGCTTGAGAAAGGCAGAAACGAAGAGGCTGGATTTATTTGTCTTAGGAAGAATTTGCAGTTAATTCCCTCCAGACTATTTAGACCCTTAAATTACAGGGAATAAGAAAAACCATGGGTGCACGGGAAGGAGCCAGGAACACTTGATCATTTGGCCGAGAGCAGAGTTTTTAAATGTCTTTGGCCTGAAGTCAGCCAAATAAATTGTTTGTGTGAAATAATTTAATGGCAGAAAACTGAGCACCAGTCACTTCTTTTTCATTGTAATGTAATAAGAGAGAGACAGCATGGCTGGCCTCCCCTATGTGAGGCTGTTTTTCTCTTCCCTCATCCCGCCCCTCACAATAGCCCCTAAACAGCCCACGTAAATGGAGGTGGTTTCAGGCTTTATTTTCAATCCCAGAGGAAAGCAGAACTTTTATTACGGAACAAAAGGAAACTTTGGGCACAGCCCTGACTTGCACGGAGCTGGCCCCAGTACTTGCTGGCCTGAGGCTTCAAGAGTATTTATTTTCCAAATGCTTTAAGCTCAAGCGTGGAACCCCCAGAGGACACACGCCTACCACAATCCACTTCTCAGGGGGTGATTGAGGAACTCATGGTAACGAATATCCAGCACATCTGCTGGGAAACAGAGTCCAGCCCGAGAGCCCTGGCTGAGTCCAAAGCTGTGGGTTCGAGTCCTGGGTCACCTCCAAGACGCTGTGTGAATCTTCCTGAACCTCGGTTGCCTCTCCTCAGCCTCTGCCCACAGCAGGGACTGGAGCCATCTTTCTACTGTGGGCGGGGCGGAGGGAGAAAGATCTTTGTCTTCAGGCGGGAAGAGGGTTGCACACAAGGAAGAAAGCCAGGAGCAGCGAGCATTTATCAAGCGATTACTATGCTCTTGGCACTGAGTTCAATTCAGCTCCTCCAGGAACTCTGTGTGACCTCGGGCAAGCTGCTGTCCCTCAAGGCTCCCAGAGGTGAGGTCTTCCTCCCGGGGGGCTATAGGATGGAGACTCGGGGACCTTTCCGCACCAGTGAGATGACATGATCCACGGTGTCTCCCAGAGCTGGGGCGGAGAGTGTGACAGACCCCCACATCACCTTCCCTGGGAACCGCGGGAGGCGACCCCCTCGGAGACAGGCTCACAGCCCGGGCCGCCTGAACCTTCCCACAGACACGGATTCCAGTCCCCGCTGTGTGATCTTGGGTGAACCTCTCAGAGCCTCAGTTTCCCAGTGTGTGAAATGGGGCAATGCCTCATAGGGCAGATGCCAGGATTCAGTGGATGGAAACGGACAGAGCGCTTGGCATCCCTCCTGCCCAAGCCAACTTTTGTTGAGCGCATCCCATCATAGCTGCCTTGATGGGAACCCCCGGGGAGATGTGACTCCAGACCAGTGGAGACCAGCTGGTATCAGGGGTGGTGAGAGCCTGGGGTTGTTGGGAGGGGTGTTAAGCGCCCTTGTGTGAGGGTTTCAGCTCCAAGGCACCACGCAGTTTGGCCAAAGAGGGGAGTTGTTTCTTCCGGCACCCACTTGGAGGGGGCTGAGGCTGCAAAATGATTTTCATTTCAACACCCTCAGTTTTGAATTGCTAAATTTCCTGAAAAATTCTCCTTTTTTGGCAGAAATGCCTCCTGCGTTGGGTTTGTGCCCAAGAAGCGTTGCCTGAAGGGGGGCGGAAATCGGCTCGCGATGGCTGGTGTTCCAGAAGCTTCCGTCCGCTCTCGGGCTCTTGATCCCACAGGTTTTCAGCGCTCAGCCCTTGTTATTTCAGTTTAAGGTTTCTTCCAGCTCAAGGGGGTGGGGAGCGGGGGGTGGAGAGCCATTCACTGGCACCAGACATTCTCATCCATCTTCACCTTTTCTTGGAGGAAAGGGGTGAGGAGTGAAGACTGAAGCGGGTCCAGGAGAAGAGGCCAGCTCGCCCGGGGCCGCTCCGTGTTCCCTGCCATTGCCTACCCCACCCCCAGATGTGTCCCACGTTTGCAGTGCTTCCCAAAGGGGAAAAGTACTGGACCTCAACTCCTGGTCCTCCCTCCAAACCAGGGCCTCTCTCTCTCAGCTCTGCGGACACGGTGAACCAGAGAATTCCCGGATGCGGGGCCTTACTCGGCAGCATCCCCAGCCTCTTCCTCGATCCCAGGAGTTCCCCCTCTCCCAGTCCTGACCATCAGAAACGTCTCCGGACAGATGTCCCCTGGAGGCTAAATTGCCCTCTGTTGAGAACCACTGGTCCAAACCAAGTCAGGTCATCTTTTTCCAGGCATCCTGCCTGATTCCTGCCTGACAACCCCCGACCCTACCCCCGATGCAATTACTTACCAGGCTCATGGAACAATTTAGCCTCCGATCAAATCAGCTGGTTGCTCAAGAATCAGTAAACCCTGCTAACCTGGGAGCTCATTCAAAAGCCAGGATTGAGTGGTATCCATGGCTGGGCCTGGAATGTTCTCGATGCTCAGCTGAACAACTTCTCAGCATCGTGTGAAGAACATAGCATGTATAAAGGGAATGTGTAACTGGGGAAGCAAAAAAACAAGGTTTGGCCCCAAATCCAAAAGGTTGACAATGCATTCTGTTGGCCCAACTGTGGGCAAAACTGACCTTCCTATCCACCGCTGCTGGGAAGCGTTATGGGGGATTTGGCCACATCTAGCATTTTACTCACTGGCCAAGCAATCCCACTTCTAGGAATCTGTCCCAAATATTCGCTGGCAAAAACAGAAAATCATGTTTGCACGAGGTTATTAATTGTGGCATTCTTTAATTGCAAAAGATTGGAAACACACTACGTGCCCATCCACAGGGCTCCGGTTTTAGTTAACTAAACCACGGTACATTCGCACAACCGAGTGGTACAGAGCTGTGAGAAGGTACATGCAGGACTTCTCTGCACTGGATGGAGGAATCCCTGGGATGTATTGCTCAGTGGGAAAAAAGGGAGATGCACAACAGTACATGGTCTGCTATCTTTCAGTAGAAGAGGGGGAGAAAATATTATACTTGAAAAAAATATTTGCAAAAAGCAATGCTGGGGACTTCCCTCGTGGTCCAGTGGGTAAGACTCCGCGCTCCCAATGCTGGGGGACTGGGTTCGATCCCTGGTCTGGGAACTAGATCCCGCATGCATGCCACAACGAAGAGTCCACATGCTGCAACCTAGAAGTCCACATGCCATAATCAAAGATCCCACATGCAGTAGCTAAGACCTGGCACAGCCAATATAAATAATAAATAAATAAATAAATAAATAAATAAAATATATATATTTTTAAAAAGCAATGCTGGAAGGATAGAGCAAAGACTAATTTAAAAATTGTTCTGATATGTGGAGGGAGGGAACAAGAGGGAAAATATAATATGGAAATTAATGTAAATAAAGAGGGCTGGGTTTGTTGGGCCGGGTGGAGTGATCTCTGGAGCCAATTAAATAGGAGGAGGCAAGCTTCAGTTTTGGGACTTCCCTGGTGGTCTAGTGGGTAAGGATGCAAGCTCCCAGTGCAGGGGGCCTGGGTTCAATCCCTGGTCAGGGAACTAGATCCCGCATGCACGCCACAACTAAGACCTGGTGCAGCCTAAATAAATAAATAAATAAATAAATAATTTTTTTAAAAAAGAGAGAGACAAGTTGCAGCACCAGTGTGTTCAGCGTGATCTCATGCTTGTAAGTTTTTTTAAATGCGCGTTTGTAATTTTGTAAATCTTGGGGAGCAGAGTCCGGAGAAAGGAGTAGTTTGTTTTACTTTGTGTCTTTCTGTGTTGCTTGAATCTGTTACTGCAACAAGCAGTGACATTATTTGGTTATTAAAATATACTTTTTTTTTCCTTACATGAAATCTCCAGATTTTTTAAAAATTAAATTTAATATTTATTTATGTTTCTCTCTTACTTTTGAATTTTGAGGTAAAGTTTGCATACAATAGTGTAGAAATCTTAAGTGGACCCTTCACTGAGGTTTTTTTTTTTTTTTTTTCTTTTGTTGTTGTTTTCTTTTTTTTTTTATACAGCAGGTTCTTATTAGTTATCTATTTTATACATATTAGTGTATATATGTCAATCCCAATCTCCCAATTCATCCCACCACCCCCCGCCCCACTTTCCCCCCTTGGTGTCCATACGTTTGTTCTCTACATCTGTGTCTCAATTTCTGTCCTGCCAACCGGTTCACCTGTACCATTTTTCTAGGTTCCACATATGTGTGTTAATATACGATATTTGTTTTTCTCTTTCTGACTTACTTCACTCTGTATAACAGTCTCTAGGTCCATCCACGTCTCTACAAATGACCCAATTTAGTTCTTTTTATGGCTGAGTAATATTCCATTGTATATATGTACCACATCTTCTTTATCCATTCATCTGTCAATGGACATTTAGGTTGCTTCCATCACCTGGCTGTTGTAAATAGTGCTGCAATGAACATTGGGGTGCATGTGTCTTTCTGAATTATGGTTTTCTCTGGGTATATGCCCAGTAGTGGGGTTGCTGGGTCATATGGTAATTTTATTTTTAGTTTTTTAAGGAACCTCCATACTTTTTTCCATAGTGTATCAATTTACATTCCCACCAACAGTGCAAGAGGGTTCCCTTTTCTCCACACCCTCTCCAGCCTTTGTTGTTTGTAGATTTTCTAATGATGCCCATTCTAACTGGTGTGAGGTGATACCTCATTGTAGTTTTGATTTGCATTTCTCTAATAATTAGTGATGTTGAGCAGCTTTTCATGTGCCTCTTGGTCATCTGTATGTCTTCTTTGGAGAGATGCCTATTTAGGTCTTCTGCCCATTTTTTGATTGGGTTTTTTGTTTTTTTAATATTGAGCTGCATGAGCTGTTTATATACTTTGGAGATTAATCCTTTGTGCCTTGATTCATTTGCAAATATTTTCTCCCATTCAGAAACAACAAACAAGTCTTTTCTTCTTGTTTGTAGTTTCCTTTGCTTTGCAAAAGCTTTTAAGTTTCATTAGGTCCCATTTGTTTATTTTTGTTTTTATTTCCATTACTCTAGGAGGTGGATCAAAAAAGATCTTGCTGTGATTTATGTTAAAGAGTGTTCTTCCTATGTTTTCCTTTAAGAGTTTTATAGTGTCGGGTCTTACATTTAGGTCTTTAATACATTTTGAGTTTATTTTTGTGTAAGGTGTTAGGGAGTGTTCTAATTTCATTCTTTTACACGTAGCTGTCCAGTTTTCCCATCACCACTTATTGAAGAGACTGTCGTTTCTCCTTATCCTTGCCTCCTTTGTCATAGATTAGTTGACCATAGGTAAGTGGGTTTATCTCTGGGCTTTCTATCCTGTTCCATTGATCTGTTGATCTATATTTCTGTTTTTGTGCCAGTACCATATTGTCTTGATTATTGTAGCTTTGTAGTATAATCTGAAGTCAGGGAGTCTGATTCCTCCAGCTCTGTTTTTTTTCCCTCAAGACTGCTTTGACTATTCGGGGTCTTTTGTGTCTCCATACAAATTTTAAGGATCCAGATTTTTTTAATGTTTGATTAAATATTCTTTTTTTTTTTTGAAGTATAGTTGATTTACAATGTTGTGTTAATTTCTGGTGCACAGCAAAGTGATTCAGTTAAATATATATATTCGTTTTCATAGTCTTTTCCATTATGGTTTATTACAAGATACTGAATATAGTTCCCTGTGCTATATAGTAAGACCTTGCTATTTATCCATAAAATATACATTTTTTATTAAGGTACACCGGACCCTGAACCAGACAGGGCTGGTTCTAAGTGCTGGGTGAGTGCAGTGGAGGAGAGGGGATTCCATGTGGACTCAGGTGGTCAGGGAGGGCTCCCTGGAGGAGTGAACAATGAGCTGGGCCCTGCAGGAGGAAGGGTCAGCAGTTCAGCCCTTGGGTAAAATTGAAATGTGGAAATAGTAGCTGAACATCCCCCCTCCCTTCTCTCTCTGTAAATGGGGTGTGAAGAGCACCTGTCTATAGGATTCCTGTGAGCATCCAATGATCTGTGGGTGCCTGCAGTGGACCCTTGGAACTGTGACTCTCACTGCTCTTTTTTAATATATTAATGTAATTCAACAACAAATACCCATGGAGGGTTTACCATGCCCCAGAGCCTGAGCTAGGAGCCGAGGACACGTAGATGTCTCCAGCGGCCCGGCCCCCCCCACCAGGTCAGTTGTCCCTCATGGTGGTGGGTGCTTGTCCCCGGGCTCCACAGGATGGGGACCTGGCTGCTTTTGTTCACCATTATATCCCCAGGGCCCTAGCCTTGTGCCTGCTACCTAGTAGGTGCTCAGTAAATGTGTTGCAGAATGGATGGATGGATGCATGGATGAAGGAATGAATGAAGGAGTGAATTAAAGGGAGGTGCTGCTGCTCTCGGGCTGCACCATCCATCAGCAGAGGGAGACACAGGTAAAAGGCTCAGAGCACATTGCTGAGCTGGCGCCTGAGTCGTGACCATCTCGGCACCTCCGGGCTGGGGGCGCTGCGGGCACCCACCACACGCTGTCCGCCGCCCCGCTGACCCTCGGACCCCTCCGCAGGTGAGTGTCCCAGCCCCGGGCGCGGCGGCGCCGCCAAGCGGAAGAAGAAGCAGCGGCGGAACCGCACCACGTTCAACAGCAGCCAGCTGCAGGCGCTGGAGCGCGTGTTCGAGCGCACGCACTACCCCGACGCCTTCGTGCGGGAGGAGCTCGCCCGGCGCGTCAACCTCAGCGAGGCGCGTGTCCAGGTGAGTGCTGCCCATCCGTGGGCCCCCCGGGGGAGCGTGCAGCCACCACTCACCCAGGGATAAGGAGTTGCCAAGGTGAGGTGTTTAAGAGCAGGACCATCTGAGGCCAGGAGGGCTGAGGTTCAAATCCAAGCCCTGCCACTGACCAGCTGTGTGACCTTGAGCAAGTTACTCAGCCTCTCTGTGCCTTAGGTGCCTCCCTGTAAAATGAAGATCACGTGGGTCTGTTTTATAGGGTTCTTACGGGAATGAAAGAAGTTGATATCTTTGTAGCTTAGAGCAGTGCCTGGCACATGGGGTTCGGATAAATAAAAGTCGTTTTAAAGTGTTCAGTGCTTGTTCCGTGCCAGCCCTGAGCTGAGTGCCCAGCATGCACCTCTCTCATTACAGCCTCACGGCAGCTAAATGCTCATCTAGTCATTCTGTCTTTCATCCACTTGCACATTCTCCAACACATACTTACCCGGCGGCAGGCACCATTTATCACCCCCATTTTACAGATGAGAAAATTGAGGCTCAGAGAGGTGAAGCTGCCAGTGCAGGGTGGGTGGCAGAGCAGGCACACACTGGGTCCGAAAGGACTTGGGTCCCCTCGGCAGCCCGCTCCCCCCTCCTTCCCGCCCCCAGGTCTGGTTTCAGAACCGCCGGGCCAAGTTCCGCCGAAATGAGCGGGCCATGCTGGCCAACCGCTCAGCCTCACTGCTCAAGTCCTACAGCCAGGAAGCCGCCATCGAGCAGCCCGTGGCTCCCCGGCCCACTGCCCTGAGCCCCGATTATCTCTCCTGGACGGCCTCGTCCCCCTACAGGTGAGAGCGGGAACCCTTTTGGGTCGCAAGCAACCAGGGGACCCCGTGGGGTGTTTTAGGGCCCAGACTCCTTTGAGGATCTGAAGAGAGCTGGGAAAGGTGCCCAGGTGCCCCGTGGACCTGGGGTGCACCAAGGGGCGTGTGGGCAAGCGTGTGAGCGTGTGGAGGGGCGAGAAAATGAGGCCTGTTTGGAAGGAGTGGAGAACCCACATCATCCTGAGGAAGCTGAAAACCTGCAGATTTCTAAGCTGGCACGAGCGGCCCAGCACCCTTCGTCAACCATCCCGGAGAGAGGCCGGGGGGCCGAGGGAGTGGTTCCCTGTCCCAGGGGCCTGGCTGGGACCCAGAGTCAAAGTCTGGGGCAGTTTTGTCCCGGTCAAAGCTGGGGAAGGGTGGCAGGGCAGGAAGGGAGAGGGAGGAGGGTGCTGGCGAGTTGGGTTTCTGCACCCCACAGCTCCAGGGAGTGCCATCCACCCCTTAGTCTGTGCGAGCAGCTCTGCTGGAGCCATGGTCTCGTGAGAGGCAAGAGCCAGTGGGTCGTGGGATCTGAGTCCTAGTGATGCCCACGCTAGCCTCACAGCTCTCCCAGCTCCCTCCCTGCCCTGCTCGTACCTGGGGCAGGAGAACCTCCAAGAGGCCTCCTTCCATACAGGTGTGCGTTCATCCCAGCCCCATCCTGCTGTGTGCCAGGCCCAGGGCAGGCGCTAGGGGTGAACAGGACTCAGGCCCTGCTCTCAGGAAGCTCCTGGTCCAGCGAGGAAGGACCACAAGCCTACGGGGGCGGCTCCATGTCCCAGGGCTGACTGTGGGCACTTCTGCCTCTTCCCCCCAGTCTTGTAGCCCCAGGGGAAGGCTTCCCAGCCGAGTGAGCTGAGGAGGGGAGGCAGGAGGACCAGAGGCTGGGGGCCAAGACTGGCCGCCAGAGGTGGCCAGCGCGCGGCGGTCTGCCAGCCACAGCAATATGTCCTTGTGTCTCATGTCGCCCCCAGCACGGTGCCGCCGTACAGCCCAGGAGGCTCAGGCCCTGCGACCCCGGGGGTCAACATGGCCAACAGCATCGCCAGCCTCCGTCTCAAGGCCAAGGAGTTCAGCCTGCATCATAGCCAGGTGCCCACGGTGAACTGACAGCCAGCCCCACCAGGACCCCGCTGCCTCCCTGGTCTCACGACAGCAGAAAAGAGGGCAGACACGCAGGAAGGTGACCTTCTCCTGTCCCCTGTCTCCAGGACAGGCTGGGTGGGCTCTCCTGGCCCCTCTCTTCAGCCCGGACTTCTGGGCCCAAGAGGCTGCTGAGATGCCCAGAGCCTGGCTCAGCCCCTCATCCACGGCCGCTGGAGACTGCGGCCCCTGACCCTTGGAGGTGTTGGGCTGGAAGGCTAGAGCAGCGGCTCACCAAGGACCTCACTTACTTTGTGTATTAAAGCCAAAAAGCTGTTGTCTTTAAGAAATAAAAAAAAAAAATTTAAGCCCCAAAAGATTGCGGGAGGGCGGACAAGGGCAGCAAACCGATGAAGGGACGGCCTTTTGGGGCCCGCTGCCCTCGTCTGTGTGCCTCTTTCTGCAGGAAGTCCTCCATCACCCTGTAGAGCCCCAGGGGTGGGGAGCGGGGTAGGAAGACAGAGACCTGCCCTGGAACCCCTGACACCCGGGTGTTTGGGAGAAACCTTGATGTGTGACCCTGGCCAGGACCCGGACCCTCTCTGTGCAGGGAGTGTCTCCCCTGCCCTATGGCAGGAGCAGAGGGTGTGTGGAGGCAGACGCTAGAATTAAATCCCTTGCTGTTGGGCATGCAGAAGCTGGGGGTCCCCTGGGCATTTGACTGTGGGGGACCCGGGCAGTAGGCCCAGAATGTCGGGGTGCAGAGTGGAGGTCCCAGGTGGGCTCACAGGACAGACGGGTGGTCCTAACAGACAGGGCCACCAGAGACCTTCTTCCAAGTCCTCCAACCTACCGTTTCAGAGATGGTCACTGGGGGTGACAGAGGACACATGTGCCACCAGGCACTGACATCACTTATGAGGAGTCTGCAGAAAAATGGGGGGTGAGGGGAATGGTCTGAAGCCAGCCCTCTCCACCTGGCCCCATGCCACGCCTCCTGATGGGCACACCCTCCAGGGAAGTTAAGAGATCATTTCTGGGAATTCCCTGGTGATCCATCCGGTGGTTAGGACTCGCTGCTTTCACTGCCAGGGCCCGGATTCCATCCCTGGTCGGGGAACTAAGATCCCAAAAGCCATGCGGCCGGAAAAAATAAAATAAAATAAAGCGATCATTTCTGCAACCAGCCCCCAGGAAGTGAGACAACACTTTCCGACCCCCAGAGGGCGCAAAGATGCTCAGCCCCTCCAGAGGGGCGGCCCTCACAGTGACACAGCCATCACACCTCTGGACTCCACGGATGGACCCCGTTTCTCTAGTCTGCCCCACCCACACCACATCAAAGCCCCCCCAAAGGGCCAGTGTCCCCCCCCCTACCAGCCACAGGCTGCATCTTTTAGGTGACCTTGAATAGGTCAAAGCCACCTGACAATCCTAACACGAGGGATGGTCCCCATTTTTGTTTTAGAAGGTGTAACTAACCCCTGAGTGAGGTGAGGACCCTCCCCATCTCCCCCAATTTACCCCCAGAGATTCTTCCCCATCCTTCATCGGGAATTCCACCATGAAAACACGGTTCTGGGCTTCCCTGGTGGTGCAGTGGTTAAGAATCCGCCCACCAACGCAGGGGACACGGGTTCGAGCCCAGCTCCGAGAAGATCCCACGTGCCGCGGAGCAACTAAGCCCGTGTGCCACAACTACTGAGCATGTGCTCTAGAGCCCGCGAGCCACAACTACTGAGCCCGTGTGCTGCAACTTCTGAAGCCCGCGCACCTAGATCCCGTGCCCCGCAACAAGAGAAGCCACCGCAATGAGAAGCTCGCGCACCACAACGAAGAGTAGACCCCCGCTCGCTGCAACTAGAGAAAGCCCGCGCGCAGCAACGAAGACCCAATGCAGCCAATAAACAAATAAATAAGAAAACAAAACAAACAAACAAAAAAGAAAACACAGTTCTTGTGGGGTGAGCTTTGTCCCCTTCAGATGGGCCAACAGGCCCTGGGGACCATCGCCGTGTGACTTCCCTGTGGCTGGGCAGTTGGGACTCTGCCCGGGGCGGGGAGGGGGGAAACAATGAGGGGGAGGCACAGACTCCAGCTGAAGGAGTGGGGAGGGGGCATTCTGTTGATATATGGAGCTGGCTCTGCCGGCCTGACTACGGCGGCCAGAGCAAAGGGTTGGCCTGTGCCCTGTACTGTGTATGTGTATGGCAGGGGAAGGGGGTGCGGGGGGTACAGCCAGAGCTGTGTTTTCTTGCCCAGTTTGGCCTCTGCCTTGGGTAAGTGATTTCTGGGCTTCTATTTGCCATTCATTCACTGAACAGATATTATGAAATACTATATGGGTGCAGGGCCCTATGCCGGGCCCTGAGGGGAAAGCGGAGAATTGACACGGGGTCCCTGGCTTCAGAGGCCACACCAAGCCCAAGGAACCCCAAACCTAGTCTAAGGCATCCAGGCAGGCTTCCTGGAGGAAGTGTCCTGGAAGGATGAAGAGTCCACCAGACAAAGAGGGGAGCGAGAACAGTGTTTCTGGCTAAGGGAACAGCAAGTGTAAAGGCCCTGGGGTAGGCCAGAAGCTGCCTCTTGGGGCCAGTGGGGACAGTTCTGGGCCTGGATCTCCTGCAGGATGAAGATGGAGAGAAGCAGGGACCAGCTCACGTGGGGCTTGTGTGGCCAGATCTAAAGTCTGGGTGTCGGGACTTCCCTGGCGGTCCAGTGGTTAGGACTCTGTGCTTCCACTGCAGGGGACACGGGTTCGATCCCTGGTCGGGTAACTAAGATTCCACATGCTGTGTGGCACAGCCAAAAAAATTGTTTTTTAAATAAATAAAGTTTGGATGTCACCCTGGCAGTGAGGAGCCATGGAGGGGATTTGCTTGGTGGAGGGACCTGCCCCTTGGACCCTGTTGGAAGCAGAGAGACCCCTGCAGAGGCTGGGCTGGATGTCCAGGCAGGAGAAGTGGCAGCCTGGACCAGATGGGGACAGAGTGGGCAATTTGGGAGGTGTCCCAGACACAGCAGGGACAGGGCTTGATGACTAGATGTTGGGCTGGGGAACAAGGGGGAGCCCAGGGGGCCAGGACTTGGCTTAGGCACGTGGATGCCTGGGAGGAAGAGACCCTGGAAATAAGACCCACCTGGTAGAGGGGTCGGGAAGATGCTGGCCTGCCCTTCCACCCAGACAAGCGCTGGGGCCGTCCTGGTCTGAGCAGGGTCCTCCCTCACAAGGAGCTGACACCCACCCCAGGGATTTGCACCAGCGAAGGGCTGGCCCACAGGGCCCAGAGCTGTGCCCTCACGGGCAGCCAGGAAGAGCGGCCTTTTTGTGAGCACGTGGACGAGCCCACCCAGGCCCTGGGCAGTGCCCCAGAACTCAGATGGAGGCACATCTGGTCTTTCTATTTTCAGTCCAGAGGGAGGGGCCATGAAGCATCGCCAGGTTGGGGCTGCCTGCAGCAGAGATGGGGTCACACTGGCGGGGGGCTCCCACTAAGACCTGGAAGGTGGGTATCAAGAACACCAGCTTCAGAAAAAGCCATGGGCCCAGTTCCCACAGAGGCACTGGCCCCGCCATGGGGCCACAAGGATGTCAATGTCACTTCCTCTCAAGCGCTCAAGAGAAAACAGACCGGCCTAATCGTTTACACATGCTGCTCTGGGGAGCTGAGGGAGGGGCCACAGCGGCCCTCCTTGTGAAAGAAAATATATTCCAACATTGCTGTCGCTATTGTAGCCCTAATTGCAGGGCCGTGTGGGCAGCTTCCTGGGCACCCATCCCGGGATATAATTTTCCGTGAGGACAAGGTACCCGAGGCCCCGTCCCGGGCTGGGAGAACTTGGAATCCTTCTCCCTCTGATTCCCTTTCCCCTTTTGGCCAAGCAAGCTTGGGACAGGGCATTGAATGTATCTGCTTCTGTTTTTTTTTTTTGTTTGAAATAAGAAACTTGGGTCGAGAGAAATTGAAGGAAAGGCAGTCTGGCTCTTGCAAAACCCAAAACCTGAGAAATTAAGACCAGAGCTTTACCTTGGGCAAGGCACTTCTCCGGGCCTCAGTTTCCTCCTCTGTAACATGGGGTGATAACAGAAGCCACCTCACAGGGTTGTTGGCAGATTTACCCTCCATAAATGAGCGCTGTGGTGTTTACGGTGGAAAAACACAGAGCAAGGGGTGGAGTTTAAGGAAGTCAAAATACTCCCTGTTCTGGGGTGAAATTGCACATTCCTTCCTCAGAGAACCTGGCTCTTCCCTTGTCCCTTCCAAGCCCACACTCCTTGGGCACCAGCTGGGGACCAAAGCTCCTGCACCTCTGCTGCCTGCCACTGGAGGGCGCTGTGGGGTCCCCGCCAGGCACAGAGCTGGGAGAACAAGGGCCCTCTCCCACACAGATCACCAGAGATGGCCGCAGGCTCCTGATCCAAAGACAAAGAAACAAGCAAATCCCAAATCACCAGCAGGGGTCACAGCATAAACATCAGCACAAGCCTTTTGGAAAATGTACCAACAGCCACGAAAATGTTTGCATGCTTTCCACCCAGTAATTCTACCTCTAAGCCCCACTTCAAAAAATAATCCAAAATGGGGTGGGGGGGGGTGGTGGTGGAAGCAACGTGTGCCGAGATGTTTATCATACGTTTTCATAGATGCAGTGTAAAAAATCTGGGAAGACCCAAACCAAGTTGTAAATACTTTAAATTTGATAATGGCTCACAATCCACTTGTCTCTATGTTTTCTGTAATGATACTAATAACCTCATAGGGAAACAGAACAAGCAGGCCAATGTGATCATCTCAACTACATGAGAAGCTCTTTGAAATGAAAAAAAATGTGCTTTCTTCCCTTTTATGTCCCCCTTGGTGCCCCAGTCAGAGCTGGACTTGTCTTTTCCATACCTATTGGTAAGTGAGTGGCCCCCATCCAAAGCTCTCCTCTCTGCTCCTGTTATCCCACCATTAGTCCTTCAGGTCTTGAAGCTTTGTGGTCATCAGGAATTCCCTTCTCTATTGCAAGGGCTGGAAAGAGCGTGTTCGAGAACTTCTTAAGCTCTTAGTTCACATCTTAGAACAAGTGGGAATGGATCGAGCTTGGGATATGTGGGGTCAGGAGTGGGCACCTTGAAACTGGAAGGTGCACTTGATAAAGTGGTGTGGGTGACATAATTCTAAGATGGTCCCATGATTCCCACCCCAGGGAGACACACACTTTGTAATCCCCTCTCCTTGGGTAAGGGTGGAACCTCTGACTTGCTTCTAACCAATAGAATATGGTGAAGATGAAGGGATTTAGCAGATGTGATTAAGGTCCCTAATCAGTTGACTTTGACTAATCCAAAGAGAGATTATCCTTGGTGGGCCTAACCTAACCAGGTGAACCCTTTAAAAGAGAGTCCAGGTCTTCCCTGAAAGAAGAGATTCAGAGCAGAGATATGTGTTCCCATCAGCCTTGAGAAACAAACAGCTGTGCTGTGACCTGCCTGTGGAGGAGGTGGCCCCCAGCAGCCAGGAGCCTCATTCTTACCACCACAAGGAACCCAATCCTGTCTGCAATCTGAATGAGCTCAGAATAGGATACTGAGCTCCAGATGAGACATCAGCTGAGGACTCCTTGACTGCAGCCTGTGAGACCCTGAGCAGAGAACCCAGTTAAGCTGTGCCCAGACTCCTGACCTATAGAAACTATAAGACCATAAATGGGTGTTGTTTTCTCTCTTTCTTTTTTTCTTTTTTGGCTGCACTGTGCAGCTTGCAGGATCTTAGTTCCCTGACCAGGAAACAAGGGATGGAACCCATGCCCCCTGCTGTGGAAGCACAGAGTCCTAACCACTGGACCACCAGGGAATTCCCTGGATGTTGTTTTCAGCTGCTACGTTTGTGGCAACTTGTTACCCAGTGTAGAAAACCAATGCAGATGGAGATGGAGCTTGGAAGTCCTCTTGAGTTTGGCCTCCCTCTGCCCACAGCACACCCAAAGAACCCCCGGACCCACGACAGAGGAGACTTGACGCCTCTGCTCAAATTATCTACCATCTTATCACTTTCCAGGCCATTCTGCATAAGCCGACAGATTAATTGCCCTAAAACACAGCTTTGGGACTTCCATGGTGGCGCAGTGGTTAAGAATCTGCCTGTCAATGCAGGGAACACAGGTTCGAGCCCTGGTCTGGGAAGATCCCACACGCCGCGGAGCAACTAAGCCAGTGTGCCACAACTACTGAGCCTCTGTGCCACAGCTACTGAAGCCCATGTGCCTAGAGCCCGTGCTGTGCAACAAGAAAAGCCACTGCAATGAGAAGCCTGCGCACCGCAATGAAGAGCAGTCCCCTCTCGCCACAACTAGAGAAAGCCCATGTGCAGCAACGAAGACCCAAGGCAGCCAAAAATAAAAATAAATAAAGGGGCTTCCCCGGTGGCGCAGTGGTTGAGAATCTGCCTGCCAATGCAGGGGACATGGGTTCGAGCCCTGGTCTGGGAAGATCCCACATGCCGCGGAGCAACTGGGCCCGTGAGCCACAATTACTGAGCCTGCGCGTCTGGAGCCTGTGCTCCGCAACAAAACAGGCCGCGATAGTGAGAGGCCCGCGCACCGCGATGAAGAGTGGCCCCCACTTGCCACAACTAGAGAAAGCCCTCGCACAGAAACGAAGACCCAACACAGCCATAAATAAATAAATAAATAAATAATTTTAAAAATAAATAAATAAATAAATAAATAAATAAATAAATAAATAAAAAAACAAACAAAAAACACAGCCTTGATCATGTCCCTCTCCTGCCTAAAGCCTTCTGGGGCTCCCCAAGGCCCTCCCAACAAAGTACCATCACCCAGGCCAGGTGTTTGAGGTCCCAGCATCCAGCCCTGCTCTCCTTAAACCCGCCTTGTCCCCTACTCCAGATAATTCAGACAATCCTGACAACTCAGTCCCCTCCTCCTACTGTCCCCCTGCAGCAACATCCTGCCCACCCAGCCCCGCTCTGCCAGTGAAAATGTATTCCCCAGAGGGTTACAATGTAGTGTCAGCTTTTTTTAAAAAGCAAGTTAAATTCTAGACAGAAGATGCATTGGCATGTCTGGGGAGATGTGTGTCGTTTGAAAAAGAATAATTCAATGTTGTAATTTTATATTTGGAGAATGAAAAGAAAAACCCTATTATTTTCATAATTCAAACTTTAAAAAGTGAAGCTACTCAACATGTTCTTGGCAGGCACAGATACCAAGAGAAGCGACCACTGTCTCATGGGTGGCCACACGGCAGGATCTCCAGGGAGGGGAGGTAATATATAAAATATAAATATTATATATTTAATATGCATAGATATATACATATTATGTATATTGCATATAATTTGTATGTGTATTTAATATGCATAGTTTAAAAATCTGGAAAGTCATAAACCATAGCGTGAGCAGTTGTTTTCTCAGGAACGTGGGATTGTGGGTGGTCTCTATTCTTTATATACACACTTGTAAATTTCCCTACTTGGGTTCTAAAATTTGACAAAACTTTTTAGAACTCTATCCAAATTGGAACCATCTTTTTGGAGAACAGTATATACCACAAGTCTTAAAAACAGGCATGCCTCTTGGCCCAGTAATTTTACTTCTAGTAACGTACCTGAAAATAATAGATCTGCACTGAGATTTATGTACAAAGGTGCCCATGAAAGCATTGCTTATGCTGATGCAGCCCGGAAAATTAATTATCCAACAATAAGGGCAGATTAAATAAATGATGAGGGTATCCGGGATGATGGAGTGCCAGGGAGCTGTTAAAATTCATAATATTGACCATCGAAAGCCCTGGGAGGAAGTGCAGATGTATTGTTAGGGAAAATCTCAAGTGATGATAAAAAGGCCGGGCTGTGAGCCCCTGAGCACAGATGCCACCCACGTCTGTGACACACCGACGACATCTCCCCCAAGCCAAAAACCCTCGATCCATATTTTTTGTTGTGGAATTCCATCCTGGATAGAAACAGTTCGGAATCCCTATCTCTACACTATGTGTACACACACACACACACACACACACACACATTCATTTTACACATCATTCATTCACTTAATAGAAACGCCTTAGAAGCCAGATGCTCTTCCAAGACCTGGGGACACAGGCACGGCAAGGAATAACACAGACCCAAATCCCCGTCCCCCTGGAGTGCACATTCTAGAGGGAGAGATGGACAATGAAGAAGGTGGCAGGAAGATGGTGCGGGAAGATGGCGCGGGGCCTTGCCAGCCTCCTCTGGGAAGGGGGAAGCCACCGGAGGACTGGTACACAGAAGCCTCTGGCCCTGGGTGGGGAGTGGACGGTGGGGGCCAAGGGTGGATGGTGGATGCAGGTATCCAGTTGGGAGCTGTTGCAGTGACCCGGAGCGTGACCAGGGCAACAACTGCGTGGTGAGAATACAGGAAGTTTTTATTTTCTTCTTTGAGCTTTTCTGTAGTTTCTAAACCTTTGATAGTGACCACTACTTGTGAGTGCCTGTAATTGACAGTTGAAAATCTCATCGACCTTTCCGCTTCCAACTCAAAGGATGCCGCTCCAGGGAATCCTGCCTGGGTTCCCAGCCACCCGGACAGACACCCCTCTTCTGTGACTGCCCAAGGCCCAGCCCACCTGGAATAAGAAGGGGTCCGTCTTTCCGCCCTAGCCAGCCCGGAAGCCCATTCCTGAGGCCAATGGCCTCCCAGGGACACACACAGAAACCCCAGGAGCCCTTAATTCTGTGGGAATTAAGGGGGTCCCCAGGTTCTGTCCCTGCTTCCAGGACTGAAAACCAGGCTCCTTTGTCCTCTCATCTTTGCCTCTTCCTCCAACTCTGTCACGTACCAGGGAGGCTCTCGGAAGCCTGGAGCCAAGGAATCCATTAAACGAGGGAGCCCCAGTGGTTCCCCAGAGGGGCCCTCATAGGAGACTGGAGAGCCCAGGTGGATAGGGCATACCAGCCATCACCTGTCTTGGGCTTCCTCCTTAGAAGTGTGTGTGTACTCAGGACTTCCCTGGTGGCGCAGTGGTTAAGAATCCGCCTGCCAATGCAGTGGACAGGGGTTCGAGCCCTGATCCGGGAAGATCCCACATGCTGCGGAGCAACTAAGCCGGCGAACCACAACTACTGAGCTTGCGCTCTAGAGCCCGCGAACCACAACTACTGAGCCCACGTGCCACAGCTACTGAGGCCCAGGTGCCTAGAGCCCGTGCTCTGCAATAAGAGACGGCACCGCAATGAGAAGCCAGCGCACGACAACAAAGAATAGCTCCCACTCGCCGCAACTAGAGAAAGCCCACGCGCAGCAACGAAGACCCAACGCAGCCATAAATAAATAAAATTTATTAAAAAAAAGAAGTGTGTGCACTCGGGTAGGGGTGAAAGGTTCTGTAGCCTTAGACCAAATTGGCAACATTTTGAGGAGAGGGCCCCTAACTCGCAGACCAGGGCCCTGACCCTGGGGTGTGCATGACACCTCAGGCTGGCTCTGGGCTTTCCTGCTCACTCAGAGCCCAGGAGAAGATGCCCCCAGCCACCAGGCCCCAGTCAGGGGCAGCTCCGGTCTCCCAGGCCTGGGCTGGGCCCCAGAGTCCTTGCCTGCCCCCAGGGCTGTGGTTCCGGGGCCCCCAGGCCGCTGCTCAGCACTGCCCTGCCCCCCAGCACTGCCCACACTTCGCACCACCCCCAGCCCAGGGTCAGGAGGAGGCAGCCCAAGAGGGGGCCCGCATCTGGATGGGGTGCGATCCAGGCGAAGTCAGAGGAATTCACTGGTGCCTGAGGTCAACTCACTGGTGCCCAGGATGGCCTGGGGCGGGGTGGGGGTGGGGCTTCAGGCCAGGCCAGCCCACCGGCATCGTCTCACCTGCTGTGCTCACTTTGCCGCTGCCCAAGAAAGGGGCGCTGGCTTCCTTGGGCCTGGGTGTTCAGCCACAGGCGCAGCTGCTCCGGGAAGCCGCCCCAGCCCTTCCCCATCCTGGAGGGTTCCAGGTCTACCCTGGAAACATCGCCCGGCTCCTGCCGGCTGCCCCTCCCTGCCGGCAGGCTGGGCCTGCCTCTCCCCGGCCCCTCCAGAACCTGGAGGGGCAGCTGGGCAGCTGGGCACTGTCCGTGTCAGCTGGGGAACAAGAGCCACTGCCCAGCTGTCAACCTCACCATGCTGCCCTCCACGTGGCCTTCTCGGAAATCCTCTTAGGACACAGACTCAGGTCACTAATCCCTTGCCCACTCGTCCTCACCCTGGCTCTGAACCCACCCGGCAAGACCCCAAGGCCTTGAATGAGCCCCTTTCCGCCCACCCCCCTTCCCCCACCCTCTCCCACACGCCCCCCTCCACTTCCCAGGCACAAGACCCCAGGGGGCTGAGCTCTGCTCGTCCTTCCTCAGCTTGATTGGACACCCCCCGAAAACCGGTCTGACTTACCCCCATGGCAGGCGATCTGTCACCTCCCCTAGGAAGCCCTCCCCAGCAGGGGTTAGAGGCCCTCCCTGTGCTCCCACTGCCCACCCCCCCATTAGGGCACTGAGCACTTGGAGTTGCCACTGTCTGATGTCCTGCCGTCCCCCCACCCTGTTGCGGCTCAGCATCTGAGGGGTCCCGGGGGATGGGGGAGGGAGTGAATGATGGGCCAGTGCACAAGGGGCTGCTGTCTCTGCAGTTCCGAGGAGCTGCCACCTCCCTTGGTCCCAGGGTCACATGGTCCCTGTGGGTATCGGATGCCCTCCTCACCAAGGTCTGAGCTGGGTCCTTTGCCCTCTCAGTCCCTCTTTCCCCAGAAGGGAAAATATTAAAATACAAGCACACATACTGGGTCTGTTCCTCTTTTACCACATCCCAGCTCAGGGATGTCGGGCAAGTTACAGCGCCTTTCTGAGCCTTACTTTCCTCATCAAAAAGCAGAAATACCTCCTTCCTGGGATGGAGGATCAAGTGGAAAAAAAATTGTAAACACCAAGCTCAGCCGATACTTAGCAAACAGCGGGCACTGAATACAGGGACGTGTGCTTTCTGTTTCCAGATGTGCAGCTGCAGCCCCAGAACAGAGGCTCATCTCACCACCAGGGAGCAATGTTACCCATCCCACCTCCTAGCACGGCCGGGCAGGGGGGCCGACTCGGATTTCTAGTGAGGCCTGGGGAGCCCTGGGTCCCCAGTGAGGCCCCCACCAGGCAGACCCATCAGTCCGCGGGGGCAGAAGCTCAGGGGCTGCAGAGCTGTGAGAGGAGGCCGTGCCCAGGTGTGAGGGGGGCTTCCCTAGATCCTGGAGGAAAGGGGCAGTGCTGACGAGGGGGTTTGGGGAAAGGCAGGACAGCACAATGGTTAGAGCAGTTTTGGGGAGCCAGACAGGCGGGGTTCAGAGCTGATCCCACGCTGCAGGGATTCCACCTTGAGCCTCGGTTTCCTCATCTGTAAAAATGGGGTTGACTGACCATCTTACTGGCCCACGGCAGGAGGTGGGAGGGTGTCTCCCAGCAGCCTGCTTGCTTTCTGCATGATTCAGCGCCCTCGTCTGGGTGGGTTTGTGTGTTTGCCAGAGACTGTGTCTTGTCAGTTTCTCCCCAGACACAGACCCGCAAAAGTGTCTGGCGAGCCGGATCCCCAGCCAGCCTGAGCGGTGGTGGATGCCAGGATCCAGCAGCCAAGGGGCCAAGCTGGTCAGACACTCCATTAATGACTAAAGCCACACACTCTTAGAGCAAGAGTCCAGGAGAGACACATGATTCCCCGCAGGGGTGCACATTTGTGGTTTTCAAGCCTCGCAAATACCGATGGAGTCAAAATTTCCTTTTAGCAGTTGGTCCTTCAAAGCCCATTGTCCTTGAATGACAGCCCTTCAGAGCAACTAAAGCCTCGGGAAGAGAAGGCCGACCTTACTGTGGGCCCTTCCCATCGGCACCTGTGCCAAAGAGAGAAGGATCCAGCAAAGGAATGTGGCACAGGCAAGTGTCAACAGGGCGCAGAGGAGCACAACCCTTCCCCCACCGTGAGAGAAACTCCCACCCTGCCGGTCCTGGGCCCTCCCCTAGAGGGAACCGGCAGTGGGCCCCAGGCCCGGCCATTGCTGAGACTCACAGGAACTTTCTAAAAATGCAGATGCCCAGGCTCCCCTCTAGACCAGCTAAATCAGAATCTCTGGGGTGGAGGTGAGAAGTCCTTATTTATTACAGCCCTGGATTCAGAGGGTCGTTAGGTTCAGAAACCTGAACTGAGTCTCTGCTCGCCCTTCCCAGATTTGGGGAGGAAGAGGGAGGGATATTTTTCATGCTCTGTTCTTTAAGTGGAAGGATTTTCTATCAGTCGTGACAACCGGTCTCTAAACAGTTCCAATCGGTGGCTTCACCCAGGAATCCAGCTGGTTGCCAGGAAACCAGGCCCCGGGGCCTATCACAATCTCAGACGGGCACCTGGTCTCCCGGTGGCTCGTGGCCAGGGGTCTGGCGGCCGAGGAGGTGTCAGTGGCTGGTCACAGGTGGCGAGCTGCTTCCCAGACAATCTGCAGGGCCATGGAGGCGCAGGGGAGCTGGGCCAGGGTGTAGGCCAGAGAGCGGGTGGGCGCCCGCAGCTTCCCCAGGTAGGCCACGGTGTGCACCATGCGGCCCAGGAAGACGACCAGGAAGTGCATCCAGGCAACGAAGGGGTCAGGCCCCAAGAAGGAGTAGACGAAGCCCAGGAACAGGAAGGGGTAGATGGTCTCCATGTCATTCCGGTGGGCTCTGGGAAGGCAAAGGGGTGCAATCAGCCAGGAGTCAGCTTTGAGAATGTCCTGGAAGCTGAGACCCTCCGCCCCGAAAGGCCCCACACCCCTGGGGACCATCTCGGGGCTGCCAGACTCACGTCCATCATGGCCAAGACAAGGAGATACCCCAGAGGCAGGGGCGACGGTGACTCCAAGCTTGTGCCTGTGAGCAGCTCAGAAAGTGAAGCCCTGTTAGCAGACCGGGAGCCACAAAGGGCTGCTGGTTGGTTTTCTCACCAACCCCAGGGCTCGCCAAGACGCAGCCCCCACCATGGTCTCCCCTATCTTCCCCTCTGGCCTTGGACACCAGGCAGGAAAAGTGGGGCTCAGTGGGGTTGAGTGAGAGCTGGGATGGAGCCTAGGTCTGCCTCCAGCCCCTGCTCTTTTATTTATTTTTTTAAATTTTGGCCATGCCGCACGGCTTGCGGGATCTCAGTTCCCTGACCAGGAATTGAACCCCGGCCACAGTAGTGAAAGCGCCAAATCCTAACCACTAGACCACCAGGAAACTCCCCAGCCCGTGCTCTTTACCACTAAGGCAGGGCTTTTCTGAGGCCGTCCTCCTTCCAAATGCAGGTTCCTGGGCCCTCCCCAGCGGGATGGGCTAAGAACATGCATCTGAAATCCACGCCTGGCTCTGTCTTATTCTGCCCCTGAATCTAAGCAAACCCTTCCTCCTCTCAGGGGTAATAAGAACTTGCACTCACTGGAGCCAGCCAATCGCCGGACAGCAGCGAAGCTCTGTTTCATCCGCGCTATCCTGCTTCTTTCTTTGTTTAAAATAATCAGGTGTGTGAGTATATGTGGTGGTGGTGGGGAGGGGCGGCTGTGTATAACCCTGCCATAAAAAAATGACCAACAAAGAAAACTCATCCACTTCTGCTAAGAGTTGGTTCACATTTTCCATGACTCCTGCTAATGGGCAGCTTCCTCTGTGGAGGGTGGGGAGGTCAAGCCCCATAAATTAGAGACTGAGCAAATGACCAAAGCCAGAGATGGCATGTTGGAGGCGCAAATAAACAGGAACGCAGTGCCTGGGCCACGACCTCCCCCAAGGACAGGCCACATGTGTGAGGCACGGGGACGCTTCTAGAACTGAAGCCCCTTCTCCAAGCCTTCCAGCTGGAGTGCATTTCACCAACGCTGTACCAACGGGCCAAGCCCAGCCCAGCAGCAGCCCCTGTGTGGGGACCTGCCGCAGAGTCTCCCCCTTCCCTGCCACTTGCAAGGACCTCAGGCGAGGGCCAGGGTATGCGGATGCTGGGAATGGGGCAGGGCAGAGAGGAGGAGCACTCAGCAACCCAGGGCTGCAGGGGTCTCTGTGGCATGACTAGGGTGGGTGTAGTCAGGGAAGGAGACGTTGTACTGAAGCCTGAATGATGAGGGGCCATCTGTGCAGGGGAAGAACTCTCCAGGGAGAAGGATGGGCATGTGCAAAGGCCCTGAGGTGGGAATGAGCATTGCGTGTTCGAGGCTCAGAAAAGTGACCCATGTGGCTGGAGTGTGGCACATAAGAGGGAGTGAGACAGGATAAGAGGGGGAGAGGGGCCTCATGAAGCAGGGTAAGGGGTCTGGAATTCAATCTGAGTGTACAAAAGCTCCCGTAAACCCAGCAGGGCCTGGATCTTAGGTCAAACTCAGGACACAGCAGTTGGTGTCTCTGTCCCCATATCCTGGAGCCAACATGAGTCTTTCTTCTCCTTTATTCCCAAAGCTTGACCTTGGGACCCAGCCCCAGGGAAAGCAAGTCTACAGCAGGGCAGGTCTCACCAGCTGGGGGAAATACTGCTGGATGCCCATGTGAGAGAAGCAAGCCCTGGCCGGATCTTGGCTACAGGGATGAAGAGGGGGAACCTGAGGACTGGGGCCATTTCAATTCCTCAATCGAGCAAGTCCCTTACCTTACTGGGGAAGAGGCAGCAACTGTTGCTCTAAAACCACCCCATGCTATGGAGATACATCTGTGTACACCAACATCCCCTAACATGCTATGAGACAGACACCTTGGAAAACCTATTTTACGTTAAGTCAGTGTGTCCTAGAATGTGGTCTTCCTCCCACAGGTTGACTCATATGAGATGGTGCCAGCTGGGAGTATTTTTGTCATGTTGTATATTTCTCAGAAAGTTTCAGGAAAAGCATAACTAGCACGTGAAACCCATTCAATGAGATACTTCTCCTTAAAGTATGTATTTACATTCTAAGAGTGAGTCACTTTTTAGAAAGCTGTTAAGAGGATCGTTGGCCAAACCCCAAAGCACAGGTGAGGGAAAGAAGTCGGGGGACACCAGGCAGAGAGGAGGAGTAAAGATGGGAGGGGCAGCCCCACCTCCAGGCTCCAGCCACTGGGACTACAGGATTCAGAGGTCACCTTTGAGGGAGGAGAGGTGGCTGGGAGCTGAGAAAGCCCCTCAGCCCCTGGGGTGCCCAGTCCCCACCCCCAGTACATTGAAAACCGCAATGGGGCCCCCACGAAGCCACAAGTGGTGCCGAGGACAGGCATGATGCCAAGAAAACTCATTCCTCTCCTCCCCCCCATCCCTACCCCAGGATCTGAATCGAGAGACATGGAGGGAGTTACGTACCAGAGAGATGCTTGGGCAAAATGTGTCATTCCACTGAGAACCAGTTTTTTAAGGTAAAAGCTACTCAGAGCAAATTCCCGCTAGACTGGACTTGCATGGCTTCCTGCAGCATTAGGCCTGCCTCTCCCGTCAACAGACACTGCAACACCGGCTGCATTTTACTGCATCAGGTGACAGGAGTGCGGAGAGAGCCCTACGGTTCCCCCCAGGCCTCCTGGGCAGGGACAGCTGCTGGCTAGCTCTCTCCTCTTCCCTCACCAGGCTCTCCATCTGCACAGGTGATTTCCTTGAATTCAGGTTTGATATGAGGTGAAGCCTGCTTAGTTTTAAAGGCAGGTTATAAAATAGAGTTAAACTGTGTTCTTGAAAGGAGAGCAGAGCCCACATCAGATGGCCTGGGCTCAATGGCAGCTTAGCCGTCGCGAGCGATGTGGCCTTGGCAAACCTGCTTCTTCCTCTATAGATGCTAGTGCCGCCCTTGGAAGCCTACTGGGAGGCAGAGCGGGTTGGTTCCTATAAAGTGCTTAGAACACTGCCTGGCACTGAGTAGCTTTGCCCCAATTTAGCTGCCATCTTCTTTGTCGTCGTCACCATCACCACCAGCCCTGTCCTGGACATGATTGTTAGGGCTAACTTCAGCTCTTGGTTTTGCCAGACTCCCAGCGCCCTCAGACGCCCAGGCCAAATTAATAAACATTTTATGGTGTGAGGCTAGCAGCCTCGCACCTCCCCAAGGTTGCTTGTTCGACCCCTGGCCTCGGGCAAGTCTCTGTCTCTGGACCTCTGTTCACCATCCACAAAATAATGTGTTTGGATGGGGTCTTAAAGGACTTCTAGGGCTGAGATTCTGTGACCCAATCTCCTGACAAACCAGTTCACTCAGATTAAGTCTCCACACCACACTCCAAATAATCAGAAATATCCCAAAGTTTGGGTCAAGTGTTTGTCTTCCTTCCTTAGGACCACTCAGAGACACAGCCCCCGCCGGCCCCACTGAAGTTGCATTCACATAAACTCAGAATGTGGCCCAAACATACATTGCCGGGAGACTTCAATAGGTATGACTAAAAGGACGTGCCTGGGTTTCATCATTTTCCTTGAAACCTGGTTCCTGACCTCTCCCAGAGCTGGGCTCACATTTGGGCTCCAGCCTGTGCTAATCTGCAAGGCAGATCTGTGCTCCAAGAACCGAGACCAAAGTGCTTTCCTGTTTGTGCAGAAGGCGGCCCTGGTTGCACTAAAACCTCTAGTCTAATATTTAACTCACTTTTGCTTCCAGGGCATCTCCTGTCAGGTTCCAGCCAGTTCTCCGGTAGCGGATGGCAGGATGTGTGATTCTCTGCACCCTCGAGGTTCCATGATGTTATGTAAAGGCAGGAGGAGCCCTGGGGCCCCAGGAACCCCCAGGTCTGGTATAGTAAGCCTCAGTAAATAACAGTACATGGAAGGTCACCAATAACACTCACCAAATGAATATAAGACATTATTAGCTAAGAGGTGCTCAAAAAGTGCTGAATTGGGCACTATTTACGATAGCCAGGTCATGGAAGCAACCTAAATGCCCATCGACAGACAAATGGATAAAGAAGATGTGGTACATGGGCTTCCCTGGTGGCGCAGTGGTTGGGAATCTGCCTGCCAATGCAGGGGACACGGGTTCGAGCCCTGGTCTGGGAAGATCCCACATGCCGCGGAGCAACTGGGCCTGTGAGCCATGATTGCTGAGCCTGCGCGTCTGGAGCCTGTGCTCCGCAACAAGAGAGGCCACGATAGTGAGAGGCCCGCGCACCGCGATGAAGAGTGGCCCCCGCTTGCCGCAACTAGGGAAAGCCCTCGCGCAGAAAGGAAGACCCAACACAGCCAAAAATAAATAAATAAATAAATTAAAAAATAATAATCTGTTAAATAAATAAATAAATTAAAAAATAAAAATAATAATCTGTTAAAAAAAAAAAAATGTGGTACATATATACAATACAATGGAATCTTACTCAGCCATAAAAAGGAACGAAATTGGGTCATTTGTAGAGACGTGGATGGATCTAGAGACTGTCATACAGAGTGAAGTAAGTCAGAAAGAGAAAAACAAACATCGTATATTAACGCATATATGTGGAACCTAGAAAAATGGTACAGATGAACCGGTCGGCAGGGCAGAAATAGAGACACAGATGTAGAGAACAAATGTATGGACACCAAGGGGGGAAAGCGGCAGGAGTCGGTGGTGGTGGTGGGATGAATTGGGAGATTGAGATTGACATATATACACTAATATGTATAAAATGGATAACTAATAAGAACCTGCTGTATAAAAAATAAATAAAATAAAATTCAGGGACTTCCCTGGTGGCACAGTGGTTAAGAATCCACCCGCCAATGCGGGGGACATGGGTTCGAGCCCTGGTCTGGGAAGATCCCACATGCTGTGGAGCAACTAAGCCCGTGCACGATAACTACTGAGCCCGCGCGCCATAACTACTGAGCCCGTGCGCCTAGAGCCCGTGCTCTGCAACAAGAGAAGCCACCGCAATGAGAAGCCCGCACACCGCAACGAAGAGTAGTCCCCGCTCATTGCAACTAGAGAAAGCCCGCACGCAGCAACGAGGACCCAATACAGCCAAAAAAAATAATGATAATAAATAAATAAATAAATTAATTAATTAAAAAAATAAAAGATAAGTGTTGAATTGGGGAATTCCCTGATGGTCCAGTGGTTAAGACTGGGGTGTTTTCACTGCTGGGGGGGCCCAGGTTTGACCCCTGGTTGGGGAACTAAGATCCTACAAGTTACGTGGTACAGTCAAAAAAAAAAAAAAAGTGCTGAATTGAATTTCAGCTATTTGAGTATCAGCACTGTAGACGATGCGTCCTTTTGTTCAGAAATGAAAATTGTATTGGGTGGGTGGAGACATCGCGGCACCACATGGGTGTGCGGTCTCTCCCTGGCACGGCTGCAGCCAATAAAAATAAAGCGTTCATGACCCTATGTAACCACTCCTGTGCCACAAGTAACACAAGTTTTGCTACACAGACCTGTCACCCCTTGGGAGAAGCCAAACACTCCTCGGGGTGGCTGCTCTGAGCTGGCTTGGCAACCGGCTGCCCCTGCTACTCATCACATCCTTCTCCACCGCCCAGGAGAGTCATGCCAACCAGATGGCATGAGGGTCACCAGTATGGATTCATGCATGGGTGAGGCTTTTGTTCACCAAAGTACAACGAGTGCTTAGCACAGTAGCTAGCACATAGTCAGTGCTCGTTAAATGTTGAATGAACGGATAGATGGATGGATGGATGGACCTCGTATGAAGGACTATATACTGTAGTTACATTAGAAAGGATGAAATAGCAATGAATTTCACTTTCTACATTACACATTTCTGTAATTTTTAAAAACCACAAGTACATGTTATTTTCAATGGCCAAGAAAAAGAAAAGAATCTCTATTATTTATACTACTTGGTCCCACCCATTTCTGCCTGTGATTCATGGGAATGTGTCAAGAACTAGGTGAGGGCTTGTGTCTGTCTCACTCCTGTCCAGCTACCCATCCTTCCCACACCCATCCCACTCCTGCTGACAACCCCCATCCCCTGGGAGTGCCTCCTCCTGGTTCTCCAGCCCATTGGTGTAAAACAGCAGAGAGGAAACTGCCAAAATACCCACCACTGAGACTGGCTACGTGAAATTAACATTTAGTCTCTGATGGAATTTTACACAGCCTTTTATTGATTGATTGATTGATTGAACCTGGGCCACGTCAGTGAAAGCGCCAACCACTGCACCGCCAGGGAACTCCCTCTGCATCCCTTTTTAAGAATCACTTTTCGAGTAGTATTTACTGACATGGAAAGTGCTCATGAAATAATTAACTGAAAAAAAATCAGAACGCCCAGTTGGGTGTACAATGCACACCTAATGTTATGAAAAATATTTAGACAGACGACAAAGAGGAGATAGATGAACATGTTAACAGTGACTAGAATTGTGAGTGGTTTTCCCTTTTTTCCTCTATGTATTTTCAATATTAACCAAATTGTTTGCAATGAATAGTTCTGAGTTTTATAATAAGAAAAATTGCTTTTGATTGACTGGGGGATGCTAAGCATATGAAAAAATGTTCAACTTCACTCAGAAATGCAAAGTAGGGAATCCCCTGGCAGTCCAGTGGTTTGGACTCCGTGCTCTCACTGCTGAGGGCCTGAGTTCGATCCCTGGTCAGGGAACTAAAATCCCATAAGCTGCACAGCACAGCCAAAAAAAAAAAAGAAATGCAAAGTAAAACTGAAATGTGATGTACATTTTCACCCATCATGTTGGAAAGGATCCATCCAAAAGTGGATACAGAGTTGGCAGGGTCGGAGACATATCTCACACACCAGCTGTGGGACTAGATTTGTGTACCATTTGACAGTATTTCTTACCATTTGATTGCAACCTGCAGTTTTGCTCACACTGACGCACAAAGGAAAATGAAAGAAGTTTTGATGCACTCTGTTCATAACACAGAAAGATTTAGAACAGCCTAAATGCCATCGGAGGGTAAGTGGTTGGATCAGCTACAGACCATCTATTTAATAGAGAAATGGTGTAAGTACTACAGTGCCGATGTAATAAACGAGGCCCCTCTATGGGCTGATATGAAACAATTCCTGTTATGTGAAAAAAGGACAATATAAATCAGTGGGTAAAGAGTGATCCTTTGGGGGTAAAAAGGAAAAAGCATAGCGCGTGTGTTGTAAATGCAGGAAAAGTGTCTCGGAGAAGATGCATAAGACATGGGTAACAGCACTGGCCCCTGGTGAGCAGATCTGGGCAGGACCTGCAGGTCAGAGGTGGGAGAGAGACTGAAATTGCACTGAATATCCTTTTCTAATTTTGTCATCCTGAGCCACGAGCACATATTACTTTTCCACGAGTAACCAGAAATTAAATTAATGAATAAATGAAAACAGTCTAAGAGGATCTGGAAGGCAGAAGACCTAGGCCCCCTGGGCATCCTTTAAGCCCCCGTGTTCAGAAGACGGCCTGAAAGGACAGGCCGTGATCAGGCTGAGGGCCAGTGGTACTTGCCTGAGACAACGTTCCACATCCGGGTCACTCCGGCAATACTGGAGGCCTCCATGTCTCTGAGCATCCTCAGGGTTGGCAAAAGCCTGGAATACATCAGCTGAGAATTACTGTTCATGAGACCGACGGCCCAGTGACTAGGTCCGCGGCGATGCAGGCACATACGTGTCCATTCACCAGCATCCATGAACTCTTACTGTGTGCGAAGTGCCGGGGACTCAGCGTGAACAAGACTGCTATGGACTAAATGTTTGTGTCCCTGCAAATTTCCTATGTTGAGGCCTAACCCCCAGTGTGATGCCTTTAAGGAGGCAGTTAGGTCATAAGGGTGGAGCTCTCTTGAATGAGATTAGCACTCTTATAAGAGACCCCAGAGAGCTGCCTTGCCCCTTTGCCATGTGAGGACACAGCAAGAAGATAGCCATCTATGGACCAGAAAGTAGGCCCTCATCAGACACCACATCTGCCAGTTCCTTGACCTTGGACTTCCCAGCTTCCAGAACTGTGAGAAATAAATTTTTGTTGCTGATAAGCCACCCAGTCTCTGGCATTTTGTTACACAGCAGCAGCCTGAAAAGACTAAGAAAAAGGCCCTCCTATCTCTGCTCTTGCAAACTCACAGTGTAATGAGGGAATTGCCAATGAACCAGGGAAGACCAGGTGGTGAGTGTTAAGAAACAGAAGACTGGGTTTGCTTTGAGAATGTTCACAGGAGACCCAACCAAGGCTGGGGATCAGAGAAGGCTTCTCTGAGGCAGTGACTGTAAAGCTGAGGTTTGAAGGATGCATCAACATTAACCAGAAGAAGGGAGGGTTATAGCAATAGCAAACAGAACAGCATGTGCAAAGGCCCTGGGGTCAGAAGAAGAGCATGTATAAAGAATGAAAAACCAGCATGGCTGGAGCATAGACAGCAAGGGACAGAGTTCCAAGATAAAGTTGCAGGGGTCAGCAGGGGTCCTGGAGGCAGGACCCTAAGAATTTAAACTTTGAACTAAGAGCAATGAGAGGGTCTTGACAGGTCCCGGTGAGAAACTCAGCTCCACACTGACTAGCTGCAGGTTTCTGAACTTCCCTGGGTCTCAGCTTCCTCATCTGTGAATTCCAGATCAAAGGAGGTGCATCTACCACACGAAGAGCAAGGGAGAGAAGTGGAGACGCCCCAGCACAGCGCCAGGAGGGCGCTCGCTCGGTGAATTGTCAGTGCAGAACAGGGACTTGAGGTCACACTCAGGTCATTGAGGGTCACACCCGTGGCTCTTGCTCCACTGTTCCCTGCGGGCATCCAGCCAGCCAGCCCCACCAACCCCACAGCAAACCTGAATCTCTGAGGCACGTTTTCTAAATTGCAGATCCTGCTGCTTCTGATTCATGAGCCCTTGAGATATCTGTCCCCAAGCGCTGGAGTTTTTTTTGTCCTGCCTGGTGGGTCTGCCCCTGCTTCAGCCCAGAGGTGAATGCAACGCCTGTCACGATCAGGATTCCCCAACGCCCAGAATTCTTCTTTGCTGGCCCTTAAGTCATGGAATCACCAATTCTGATGGCCCTGCAGAGCCCGTGGGCCTGTGACACCTTTCACAGGGGCTCGGCATTCAGTGGGCAGCTGTCTTGGGTGGCCACAGTCCATGGACTTGCTCACCCCTGAAGACAGCACGAATACAAGTTGGCCTGGCCAGGAGCCAGCGGCAGTGCAGACGGGATAAAGCCCCAGCGTCAGAAGCATAAGCGCTGCCTCTAGCTGGGGCCAGGGTCAGGCCTCGGGATGCACTCCCACCAAGAGATCTATGGCCTGTCATGTTAATTCCAATTGTTAATAAGTAATGAAGACTAACATTGGTGGGGCATTTGCTCCGTGCCAGGCGCTGTAGTCTCCTGGCACTGCTGTGACCATCCTCAGTTCTCAAACGAGGATGTCAAGCTCTCAGACTCGCCCACGGTCCCGAGGCTAATGGGTGGAGGACCCAGAGCCCGGCATCCATCACCTTCCCACGGTGTGGCTCCTCCAGCTCCTCCCTGACTGACTGAATGAGAGGGAAATTTGTAGTGTAGGGAGAATCTGAGACAGCCCAAGGGGAGGTTTCCTTCTGCCACTCCCTCCTGACCCGGCAGACAGGCACCCCAACAGGTTTGCCTCTTCCTTCCCTAATTCACATTCAAAGAAACGCTCTGGGCCCTGCACGGCCCTGGTGAGAACACCATCCCCGCCATGGCAGGGTGTGGGCTCCGGAGCTGGGCACCGGCACCTGGGTTCAAACCCTGCTGTGTGGCCTTCACAAGAGATGTCTCCTCTCTGAGTTCAGGTTCCTCAACTGGATGACAAGCTGAATACGCCCCACCCCGACTCCCACCCCCCGCCCTGGGCGGTGGTGGGGATTAAATGCTCCATGGAAGGACTCAGTGGGTGAACGGGGCTGTCCCCGCTTGGTGCCTGTATCTTGCATCCCAGGATGGGCCAGGGCAGGGAGAAGTCAGCATGATCCGTGTGCCTCTGCTTTGGGAATTCTTTCACCTGGGGAGCTGCCCTGCCTTCAGCCCTTCCCGTACCTGCTGAGTCCTGCTGCCGAGCAACTTTCCTCTCCCCAGTGTCCACCCCCCGGCATGGCACGATGTGGGAGCCGGCCTTGCCTTGCCTTGCCTTGGAACTGGACAAAGGGGCACGGTTGGAAACAACTCCTCTCTGAAATACCTGGGGGGACAATCAGCGGTACCCCTGGGCTTCTCTATGTCTAACAGGACTGCTGCTGCAGTTTTCCTGGCTCTGGCTGCCCCGCGGGCTAGCGGCCGCCCTGGAACCGGTCCACCCGCCCCCCTGCTCCACCCCCCGTCCGCCCCCACCGGCCCAGATCTTGGCGTCTTTATTGCTGTTTTGGCTCCAGGACTCGGATTGGCGGATCGCTGGGGGAAATTCCTCCCCGAGAATTTCAGTGCAGTCTGGCTGAGACCTGGCCTCTGGCGGGAGGCTGCGGTGGGTTTGGGAGCGACCTTGCCGGGCGAGTTGGGAATTTCCACTTAAAGGTTTCTCTGGGCTCCTGTTCTGCCGGTTGCCACCCCACCCAAACATCAGATCTCCGGTGCGGGAAGCCGCCAGGTCGGACGGAGGCTGAATGCTGCCTCACTCCACCCTCTGGGACCTGCTTCTCTCTGAGCCGCCGGCAGAGCTCAGTGGGACTCGTGGAGTCTTGCTGTGCCGAGAACTCACCTGGTGGCACAGCAAATGGTAAATGCTCTTAAAACAGGAAAAGGAGGTGCGGGCCCCGCTGAAACCAAGGGCCGCAGAGAAGCCATCCCAAAGGGCTTGGGAGAGGCACCTGGTCCCGAGCCCGCTCGCTCAAACTCTGGCCCCGAAAACATCTGGGCCAAGGGTCCCGTCCCCAACCTTCCCGGCGGCGGGAGAAGGGAGCGCACGCGGGGCTGGGGTCCCCGAGGGCGGCACGTACCTTCTTCCGAAGCCTCACTTGGCCCGTGATGATGGCCACCACGTACATCTTGATGACCAGCAGCGTGCTGCAGAGCAGGAAGGCCGGGAGCACCCGGCCGCTCATCAGCTCCAGGCCGGGGGGAGGCATCTCCGCGGTGGCAGCAGCGGCGGCAGCTCCGGGAAAGACGGCGAGCGGCTGCGAGCTCGGGCGCGTGGCTCCTTCTCCGAGTGCAGGGAGGGGCGGGGAGAGCGCGCGGGAGGCTTGTCTGCGTTCGGCACCCGCCCACCTCCCAGCAGCCGCAACTTCTGCCCCCAGATGCTGGGAGAAGCAGAGCCGGGGGGGGGGGGGGTCCCAATCGGGCCCCTGGCCCCGCCCCACCCTTCCCTGACAAATCCTTAAACACTTTCTAATCAGTTTCCTCAATCTGTCAAGGGGGGGCGGGTGGTGTCTGGCAGTGCCTGTCTTCAGGACGTGCAACAAAGCCAGGAGCCTGGCAGGACCTCCACAGGTGGCAGAGTCACTGATCTGTGGCCACGGCCCTGAGGGTCAGGGTGTGAGAACCAAGCTATCTGTCCCCACATTCAGCCTGGACACTTGAGCCACAGCCAGACCTGCACTGATGTGACTTTGCTGAATACTGCTCCTCCCCCGCCCCAAAAGATGTCTACATCCCGATCTCCAGAGCCTGTGAATATGTTACAGAACATGGCAAAGGGCCTTTGCAAGGACTAAGTAAAGGTCTTAAAATGGAGAGATTATCCTGGATTCTCTGTGAATGCAGTTGAATCAGAAGGGTCCTCCTAAGAGAGAGGCGGTAGAATTAGGGGGAGAAAAGATGTGAAGACAGCAGAGGTCAGAGAGGAGAGAAGATGCTACACTGCTAGCCTTGAAGGTGAAAGGAAGGTGCACCAGAAAACGCAGGTGGCCTCTAGGAGCTGGACAAGACAAGGAGACAAGTTCTCCCCCGGAACCAGCCTTGTGGATACCTCGACTTCAGCCCACCGAAATTGATTTCGGACTTCTGGCCTCCAGAACTGTGAGATAGCAGATGTGTGTTGTTTTATGCCACTAAATTTGTGTTAATTTGTTACAGCAACTGTAGGAAACCAGCACAGTGATCTGCTGCCTTTTTTAGTATCAGTTTACTTTTCCAGGAGACTCCCAGGCAAATGGTTTCATTGTTCATTACAGGAACTTCCCCAAAGAGCCAGCTCTTCGATAGAAAGCATCAACGGCTTGTGATCCCTTTGAATCCCTTGCTTCAAAATCCTCACCCAGTTGTGTCCTCCCCTCCCCTTGGCGCCCTTCCCCAGGTTTGGGGTGGGACCTCGGTAGAGGCAGGGATCTTATCCCTTTAGTTTTGCCAACACGGCTTGCTCCTGCTTGCAGGGGCACCCTGGGGAAGTGGGGAAGAGGGAAAAATCAGTCTCCGGTGCCCACTCCAAACTTGGACCTGCCCAGAGGGACAGCAGTGTCAGTCTTGTTACCTGAAAACTGGGTTCGCTTCTCGGTGGGTTTTGAGCCAAAAGACACACGAAGCCAAAGATGGGGAGAAGGAAGAATTTATTCCTTGCAGCAAGTAAGGCGAACACCGGGGATCTTTCCCAAAGCAGTGTCTGTTAACAGCAAAATTGGGGAAGTTTTAAGCTGAGGATATATGCATATTCATAGAGGGGCTTGAGCAGAGGAGAATTCAGCATAGAATTGGGGCAGAGGTCAACCGCGTCCAAGCTTTAGGTGATTGAAGTCACGAGGGGCAGAAAATGTTATCATCACCGTCCCCTAGGTTTCAGTTGATCTGGTGGTCGGGTGCCCGAGGGGGGTGTTTAAATTCTGCAAAACCTCTCTGGAAAGTGCTTCAGGCTATTGAAGCACCGCTGAAACAGAATGAGGAGTTTTAACAACTGATAAATTATCTTTGTTATTCCTCCTGCCTGATAACAGTTTGTTTTTTTGTTCCCTTAAACTCCTTATTACTGAGATCTGTTCAAGGACTAGCATTGTGGCCACGCTTAGATCACAAAATGGCTTAGGCCAAAAACGGCTTCTCTTACGTCAAAAAACTATACCTGGTTCTTTTCCTCCGGGCACCCCCTACCTTAACTGCTTACAGCCTGGCCTGTGCCCCAAAGCAGCAGATACCAAGGAAAGACCTGGCTAGAGGGCAAAGACACTTGCTGTGAACTCTGGAGCCAGACTCAGCTGGCATCAAACCCCAGAGCCAGCCCTCAGTGGCAGTTGTGTGGCTTTGGGCAAGCAGCTTCCCTCTCTGAACCCACTTCTTCAACTGTAAAATGCAGCCGACAGTCAGTCGCTCCCCACAGCAGCTGTGGGAACTAGGAGGAGTCATGTCTAATTATTAGGCACTGGGCACATAGTCGGCCCTCCATCTGCAGAAGCTCTGAGCCTCAAAGCGGGAATAATGATGCCTACCTAGCAGGGTTGCCAGGAGGGAGACTCTTGGAAACCCTCCGCCGCTGAGGCTGGGGGCAGTGGGTTGGGGGTGGGGGACGTGAGGTGAGGGATGGCTTCTTGTCCATTTATACGTGCCAAGTCTTCCTTTATCTGGACAAAAGATGAGCTTGTAAACCGACACCCATGTCTCCGGAGCATGGGGCTGCCGGCCTGGGTTGTCCCAGCCCCATGAGATAAATGGTAGGTCACGATCACGGACAAACATAGAAGGCATTGGATATCCTGAAACGTGTTTTATCTCTGACACTAGATTGGGAGGGACTGTGCTGGCTCGCTCCGTGCCGATGTTTTTGTCTGAGAACAGACAACTCCCGCCTCCCTTGCCCCCAACTCAGGGAAACCACTGCAGGGGGCTGTCTTCCTTGTCAAAAAGCCCAGTGACGGGGCTGGGATCTCTGCACCAGCCCCAGAATCGTGGACCAGAGACAACCGAGAGGGGACGCTTGTGTTCATCCCTCCTTAGACCAGGGGGCGTGCTCTGCTCTGTTTGGTCTTCTAAAACAGCAAAATAGAAACCTCACCAGCAGAGGCTGGGAAAACCAGTATGGGCAAAGAGCAGATGATTACCTACTGTTACCCGCAGCGGAAAATAAGAGGGACTTTGTAGGGAGGACCTTCTGACCCGTGTGTGTGACTTCGTGGTAGGAATCTTTTCTTCATCGTCTGCTGAAATGAACCAGCTAAGCCAGGGCCCGGTAAGGATAACAAACCCTTCTCTGATCTTCTGCCAAGAATTTCCCTAAAGCCTTCCTCACTCAGTGGAGCTGCCCTTGTTGTTTCTGGTGGAGATGATGATAGTGGTGTTACTTTTCTCTGAGCTCCTGGGTTACGTTCTTTGCATGTAAAATGGGTCGGTGCCCCCATCCCTGCCCCGCCTTGCAGGGGGTGGGGGGACAGGGTCGGGGATGGGAGGGCTCACCGTGGGCCTGGCCCCAAGGCCCCCAGAAAATACACTGGTGCCTGCACAAAAATGACGGCAAGAGAGGGAATCCCCTGGTGGTCCAGTGGTTAGGACTCCGAGCTTTCACTGCTTAAGGCTCTGGTTCAATCCCTGGTTAGGGAACTAAGATCCCTCAAGCCAAGAGGTGTGGCCAAATAAAAAAAAAAAAAAAAGAGGGCAAGAGAAGGCCCTGAGACCACCCCTGGAGGAGGCCTCCTGGACGTTGGAAATGTTTTATGTCTTGACCCGGGTGATAGTTACACAGGTGGATAGATACATAAAAATTCACCGAGCTGTATAATCAAAATGTGTTACTATACTGTATTAAAAAAAAACCCACAAAAGCTCTCCCGTCCCAATTCTACAACCCTGAGCAGAGAGCAGCTGCCCTGTCTGAGCCTTCTCCCAGCTCGCCCTCTTCGGCATTTCCTGAGGATCTGCACGCTGTTTAATTGTCTGTGACTTCAGAGGAGGCTTAGAGAGAGGAGGAAGTTGCTCCACCTCGGCCACTGGTTCCTGACCTCAGTGAATACTGCTGGGGCTTTCTCCAGCCAGGGATGAGGAAACGCAGTGATAAAAATCACTGTCACTGAAGTGACCTTTTAGGTCAGATTTGTGTGGTAGTCATCACCACGGCATCAAGCCTCCTCAGAGAAGCAATGTTTGCGAAATGTGGTATGTGGTCTATGGGAGAGGCAAATGGAGATGAGTGAGTGCTTTCTGATGGCTCTGCAGCCCCTCCTGGGTCAGAGGTCCACCAGGTGGGAACCCTGGGCTCCCCTTGGGATGAGCAATTCAAGGAAGGACTGTTGTTTTTGTCTGCCACCTCACCTCTCCTTTCTACCTTCCTGTGGGAAATGACAACCTTCCTTTCCTTTCCTTGCACCCCGATTGCCTGTAACCCTGGTGGGGCAGCCAGACGACTCCATCTTCTCAGTGTGGGGCAGCCATGTGACACAGACCAGCCAATCACAATGTTCCTGGCATCTGGGCACTGCGATTGGTCCAAGCAGAGCCAATCAGAGACCTTCCCTGGGAGTTTATATTCTGACACTGATGGAGAAATCCCTCTAGGCTCCAAGACGGGACCCTGGCCTGGTGTTGGCCTGAAGCAGTGTGCAGCCATTCCCTCTCCCCAAATAGAGGAGGTTGTATTCTCAAGGAAACAAAGAGGCCCCAATCTCTGACTCACCCAGGCCTAGGAGTCTAGGCATTTCCTTTTTAGCTCCAACAAAACATCAGTCAAATCACATCCCTCCTCTGCTCCAAACTCTGCAGCGGCTCCCATCTCACTCAGAGCAAAAGCCAAAGTTTGGACCATGGCTCATGGCCCTATCCCATCTGGTCCCCATCTGGTTCTCTCTGAAGTCCTCTTCTCCTTCCTCCCCTCATTCATTCAGCCCAGTCACACTGCCCTCCTTGCTGGTCCTCAAACATGCCAGACACTGTCCTTTCTCTGATCCTTCTGCCTGGAATTCTCTTCCCCCAGCCATCCACTGGATTGACAACTCATCTTCAAGTCTTTACTCAAATCTCAGCTTCCTGATGCAGCCCACCCTGATCACCTTAAATCAGTTCTGCATCCTGTCCCCACCCCCAGCGCTCCTGATGCGGCTTCCCTGCCTTCACTTTCTCTTTTCTTTCCATAGCACATATCACTCAATGACACATCATATAATTTATTTAGTATCCTTACTAATACCTGGCTTTCTGGGGCAGGGGTCTCTTTGGTTTACTGATGAACCACAAGCATTGGTCCCATGCCTGACATATAGACACAACTGTAATTTGTTGAATTGAATTGAATTGAACTGAATTAAGCTTACTTGATTTGGATTTCTTTTTTTGTAACACAAAGAGTCTAGCCCAAGATAAGTAAAAAGCTCCAGAGTTTGGTTCTGCATTCCGACTGCTGCCTGCCTACTTCTTGGAATTCCCCTGGGGCAGGCTCGCTGTCTCTCCTGCCTGACGAGCGGGAGAGCCAGGGAAGAGGACTATGTTAACTGGGGCATTGCCCCAGGGTACCTGCCTTTGATAACCATTCAGTTAGGACTGGAAAAGAAGGCATGATTTTAAATTTGGTTAGTTTGCATGTTAACAGCACAAACACTCACCCAGCAGTGTAGAAACACAGAAGCTGACATTTATGGACAAGGATAAATGGTTAAGACTGGAAGCTGCCCATCAGTGAACCAGGCTGATTTGGGGCTTCTTGCCAAGCGGTCTGCCTGGGCTCCCAAGCCCAGCCTGACCCTGAAACCCATTCCTGAGACAGCCAAGACTCCCTTCAGGGATGATGCCATCCCACTAAGAACAGCAGTCACGTGGGATGATGGCCCCAGGGTCATTGGGGCATTGCCCTTATATCCAACACTGGCCTAATCACAGATGCCATGGTATTCAATCCTGAGGAGGGATGACTATTAGACCCATTTTAGAGATGTGGAGCCTGGGGGGAATTCCCTGGCGGTCGAGTGGTTAGGTCTCCGTGCTTCCATTGCAAGGGGTGTGGGTTCGATCCCTGGTCGGGGAACTAAGATTCCACGTGCCGTGTGGCAAGGCCAAAAAAAAAAAAAAAAACTTAAAAAATAAAAAAGGAATGACATACTGATACCGGCTACATGTGGATGAACCTGAAAAACATCAAGCTAAGAGAAAGAAGCCATTCACAAAAATCCACCTATTGTATGATTCTATTATATGAAATGTCCAGAATAGGCAAATCCATAGAAACAGAAAGCAGATTGATGGTGGCCAGCGTGTAGGTGGAGGGGGGAATGGGAGCGATGGCTTGAGGCACACAGGGTTTCCTTTGGGGAAGATGAAAAAGTTTTAGAGAGGATTGGTGGTGATGTTTGCCCAACAATATGAATGTACTTGATGCCACTGAATTGTACACTTTAAGATGGCTAGTTTTACGTTAAAAAGAAAAAGAAAAGCCAGGGCAGCTGTCTCGTTCACGGCTATATTTACACACCTAACGTGGTGTCTGCATAAAGCTGTGCTGGGTAAATATTTGTCAAAAGTTGGACCACCTGAATGTGCGCATGAGATGCTGGCGAACTCTGGGGCTAGCTGTGGTGCCCGTCCTCTCCTCCCTTCTCAGGGCAGAGAAACACCCTTCTAGCTGTTCCAAGCTCTGACTAAGCGTGGCCCTTGATGGAGCCCATCTGCTTGCTGCTCCTCGGCCTCCGGGTCTCAGATCCTGTTACTGATGAGCAGAGCTGCGGTCAGGCAGGAATATTTCCTGGATGCAGTTTGGGGACATGACACAAACAACAGGAGAGGCAGATGGGGGAGGAGGGAGAGGAGAAATGTTTGTCTCAGCACAAATCCCTGCCAAGGCATTTCCAGGGAAGCGGCAGTCACCCCAAGTGTGACTCTAGGCAGAGGCTCCAGGATCAGCGAGGAACAAGACCCTCCCCTGCCCGGGCTGTCCGTGCATCAAGCGGCACATGCAACCTCGCTCTCACACGCACGCCACCCACTGATGCTGTTTTCCGGTGTCCTGCTCTCAGACACATCAGGAACCCATTTCCTAGGAGGCCCTTGGAAGGGAGCTTTTGCATTCCTGGGATCGTGTTCAGCGTGGGATGGCTCAGGGGACAGCTGGCGGAGGTTTTCAAAGGCAAGAACAACGGGAACCCCTCCCACTTCTTCAGCAGCCTCCAGGACCCCAAACTGCCTCTACTCCACAAAAAACACCACCCCCTTTCCCTCGCTGCCTTTGTCACCAAGACAGTATTTTACGACTGCAGGTTTTTAAACTAATCATCCAAATACACCAGATGCCGAAAGGGGGCAAAGTGGGAACTTCTTCCGTTAGCTCTGATGCAAGGGTCGGCTCTGCAACTCCCTGTTGGTCCATCTCAACTAGAACCCTGCCAGTCTGGGGAACTCACTACCTTCCAATAATAATAACAATAGCAATAACAGCAATGGCAGCAGCTGTTCTGCACTAGACACCTCCTAGGAGCCAGGCTCCCTTTACATGCTGTACCTGTAAACTTGCCTTGTTTAATCTTTAGCATCTCACCCTGTATTAGGGAGCATTATCAGGCCCATTTCCTAGATGGGAAAATTGGCTCAGGACTACGAATGACCTTCTCTAAGGTCACGGATCTGGGCAGAGGTGGAGCTGCTCGAAGACAGAGCCCATGCCTTCGCCCCCAGGCAGAGCTGAGGTTTGAACTGAAGACAGCCATTCCCTTCTTGCACAACTCTCGTTGTTTAAAATTCCTACCTTATGCTGGATCTGCCCTCTGGGGCCACAGAGAATACTCGAGTTCCCTTGTTTTCCCCACTGCCTTTCAGAAATTGGAGGACACGCAGTGTCCACGCCAAATCCCCTCTTCCAGGTGAAACAACTGCTGCCCTGTCAGCTCATCCTTGGAGCCCATGTTTTCCAGCCGCCGTGACCCAGTTCGGAAAGGTCCCTCTTAGAGGGGCCATCACCCCGTGTGCCGCTGAGCCAGCTCAGACCAGAGTGGGAAATTCACCCCTCACTGCTATAAACACAGGAAGCACCGTGACTCCAAGTAGGTCTGGCTGCACAGTTTGCGGGGTCCAGTGCAAAATGACAACGCAAAGCCCCTTGATCAGAAGTTATTACGAATTTCGATACAGCCGTGAATGAGACGGCCACCCTTTTTAACATAAATGAGACAGCTTTTCTTTTTAACGTAAAACTAGCCATCTTAAAGTGTACAATTCAGTGGCATCAAGTACATTCATATTGTCGTGCAACCGTCACCACCAACCCTCTCTAAAACTTTTTCATCTTCCCCAAAGGAAACCCTGTATGCATCAAACTTTAAGAGCATTAAACTGAGCCTGTGTGACTGCATGAAGGTGACTTAGCGTGGGCTGAGGGAAGAAGGCATGTCCTCATAAAAACCAGAGAAAGGATAACATCAGAACTTGATAGGGCCTTTCAGGATGCCAACATCTCATGATAAATAACGTGAACAATAATAGCAGCTAGCATTGTTTAGCACTTCCCCTGAGCCAGGCATCATGATTACTTTTTAATAATAGCACTTATATGACATTTACCATGTGCCCGGGAAATATTAAACTTATTTAAAATTCATAACAAAAAATTCATAACAACCTGTTGAGGTAGGTACTGTTATTCCCATTTTACAGATGAGAAAATTGAGGTATGGAGCATCTGAGTAACTTACCCTAAGAGCTAATGAGAGGGACTTCTCTGGTGGCGCAGTGGATAAGACTCTGTGCTCCCAATACAGGGGGCCCAGGTTCGATCCCTGGTCAGGGAACTAGATCCCACATGCATGCCATAGCTAAGAGTTCGCAGGCCACAACTAAGGAGCCCTGGAGCCGCAACTAAGGAGCCCTCCTGCGGCAACTAAGATGCGGCACAACCAAAATTAATTAAATAAATAAATAAAATAATTTTTAAAAAAGAGCTAATGAGAGGTCTCACAACAATCTTTTGGGGTAATTACTCATAACACCATGACCTCCAATTATCATAGAGGATTCCTGAGGTTCAGGGGCCAAAAAACAACCATAGTAATGAGAACACAAGTGGAGGATTCAAATCCAGAACCACACAGTTGCAGAGCTCCTGCTCTAAGCCCCTTTGCAGTCCAGCCTCTATCAAAGACAGAGGTAACATGTCTGTAGTGTGTTGAATAGTGTCCCCACAAAAGATGCGTCCGAGTCCTAACCCACAGCACCTGTGAATGTGACCTTACTTGGAAATAGGGTCTGTATTAGTCAGGGTTTTCCAGAGAAAAACAAAATCAAAAACAGAATCAATCAAATCCTATTGATTTGATTGAGAGAGAGATTATATGACTATATAGATACAATCTATCTATTTATAATCTATAGAGAGAGAGATTGTCTATCTATCTATCCATCTAGAGGGATTTTTTTTTAATGAGAAATTAGTTCATGTGATTATAGAGGCTGAGAAGTCCCACGACCTGCCATCTGCAAGCTGGAGACTCGGGAAAGCGGGTGGTGTAATTCAGTCCAAGCCCAAAGGCCTGAGAACCAGGGGAGTCAATGGTGAAAATCTCAGTCCAAGGGCTGGGGGAGATTAGTGAGGCAGTGAGGCAGGAAAAAAGGGGTGAATTCCTCCTTCCTCTGTCTCTGATTCTATTCAGGCCCTGAGGATTGGATGAAGTCCACCTACGCAGGGGAGGGTGTCCTACTTTACTGAGTCCACTGATTGAAATGCTAATCTCATCCGGAAACAGTGTCACAGATCCACTCAGAAATAATGTTTAATCTGGGCACCCAGTGGCTAGCCAAGTTGACACATAAAATTAAGACATACAGGGTCTTTGCAGATGTAATTAAGTCAAGGATCTTGAAATGAGATCAGCTCGGATTTGAGGTGAACTCTGAATCCAATGGCTGGTGTCCTTATAAGAGAACAGAGAGGGAGATTCAGACTCAGAGGGAAAGGCCAATCTCTGCGTCTCTGGTGGACGCAGAGATTGTAGTGGTGCGGCCACAAGCCAAGGAACGCCAAGGGCTGCCAGAGACACCAGAAGCTGGGAGAGAGGCCTGGAAGAGATTCTCCCAGAGGGAACCAACCCTGCCAACACCTGGATTTCAGACCTCTGGCTTCCAGAACTATGAGAGAATAAAATTCTGTTGTTTAAGCCACCCAGTTGGTGGTAATTTGTCACAGAAGCCCCAGGAAACTAATAAAATGTCTTTCTGTGTTTTTATTTTTATTTATTTATTTATTTTTATTTTTGGTTGTGTTGGGTCTTCGTTTCTGTGCGAGGGCTTTCTCTAGTTGCGGCGAGCGGGGGCCACTCTTCATCGCGGTGCGCGGGCCTCTCACTATCGCGGCCTCTCTTGTTGCGGAGCACAGGCTCCAGACGCGCAGGCTCAGTAGTTGTGGCTCACAGGCCCAGCTGCTCCGCGGCATGTGGGATCTTCCCAGACCAGGGCTCGAACCCGTGTCCCCTGCATTGGCAGGCGGATTCTCAACCACTGCACCACCAGGGAAGCCCCCTTTCTGTGTTTTTAAAAGTGTTTGCATGTCCACAGGACACGTGTAACTGCTGGTTGGATCTCCAGAGAGTGCTTACTTCATACAATCCAGCCAAAAACTAAAGATTTATTTAACTGATACTGCCAACCTGAAAATAAATCTACGGACACCTTCCTGGACCCCCAGAGACCCAAGGACTGTGGATGAGAAGTGCTGTCCCGGTTCAATGCCTTGTTTACAGACAAGGAGCCAGAGAGGGGAGGTGGCTTCCTCCCCTTATGGTTAAAGAAGAGTGAGAAAGATCCAAGGTCACCACAAGTGCAAGCCACATATGTAATTAAAATTTTTCTAGTAGCTGTGTTAAAAAAAATAAAATGAAACAATGAAATTAATTTCAACAATTCTTTTTTTTTTTTAGCACCTTTAATTATTATTTATTTATTTATTTAATTTTTTTGGCTGTGTTGGATCTTTGTTTCTGTGCGAGGTCTTCCTCTAGTTGTGGCAAGCGGGGGCCACTCTTCATTGCGGTGCGCGGGCCTCTCACTATCGTGGCCTCTCTTGTTGCGGAGCACAGGCTCCAGACGCGCAGGCTCAGTAGTTGTGGCTCACGGGCCTAGTTGCTCCGCGGCATGTGGGATCTTCCCAGACCAGAGCTCGAACCTGTGTCCCCTGCATTAGCAGGCAGATTCTCAACCACTGAGCCACCAGGGAAGCCCTCAACAATTCTTTGAGTTCCCTGAGGACACTAACAAATCACCAGAAACTTGGTGACTTAACAGAAATTTATTCTCTTACGGTTCTGGAGGCTAGAAATCTGAAACCAAGGTGTCAGCAGGGCTGCGCTCCCCACCACAGCCTCAAGGAGAGAATCTGCTCCTTGCCTCTTCCAGCTTCTGGTGGCTGCTGGCATTCCTTGGCTTGTGGCAGCATCACTCCGGGTTCTGCCTTCACGACCACAACCGCACTGCCTTCTCCTCCTCTTCTCTGTGTGTCTATGTCACACCTCCCTCTTTCTCCCACTTAGGAGGATACATGTGATTACATTTAGGGTTTACCTGGATAATCCAGGATAACCTCCTCATCTCAAGATCTTTAACTGAATCACAATTGCAAAGAAAGACACCTTTTCCATTACAGTAACATTTACAGGTTCCAGGGGTTAGGACTTGATATCTTTGGGGGACATTGCTCAGTCTACTATAATAATATATTTTACTTAACCCACTAGATCCAAAATATCATCATTTTACTGTCATTAATATTCTAAAATTATTAATTAGATATTTAACTTTTTTTTTCATATTAGGTCTGCAAAATTAGGTATGAATTCTACACTCATGGCACATCTCAATTTGGAGCTCCACATTGCAGGAGCTCAAGGACCATATCTGGCTTGAGACTGCCATATGGACAGTGCAGCTCTACATAAAGTGTTCTAGAACTTGTCTTTCTGGTTTTTTATTTCTTTAAGGCACGTGGTACAAAGTTCACAGATGTGATTAGAATCTCGGGTGAAACTTGAGCCTTTCAGTTCAGACCTGAAGACCTGTGACTCAAGCTGTCAAAGCTGCCTGTGAGGTATGTGCCCAAATCTGGGGATGATTTCAAGCAAGCTGTACTTAAAATTTAACCCTGAAAACCCCAATTTATTACCAAGAGAACAGCAAAAATCCACTTCCCATCTGTGATAATAATGCCAACCCACGGGTTGAGTTTTAGTTTGAAAAGCGCTGATTTTCTGTGACCACTTCGTATGTTAAATCCTCTTATCCTACTTTTGGAGAAAGTAAAACTGAGGCCTGGAGATGCCAAGTAATCTGTCACCAGGGCTCAGCGGCTGAGGATCAGGAAGGAGCACAGGTCTGAGCCAGTGCTGGTCACTGTTGGGCACCACTGCTTCCTCTCTGAGCACCATACTTCCCCTCTCCAAGCCTCGCTTTCCCCATCTCTAAAATGGGCATGAGAACAGACCTTCCTCCGAGGATTACTGAGGTAATCCAGGTAGCATGTAGCATTGTGACTGGCATTAAATATATACTGTCACTGTTGCTGGTGGTGTTCATATTGGTTTATTCAACTGAGCCAGTCTAATTCCAGAGGCAGAGCCCCGGGGCTGGGGATGTGTGTGTAAAGGGCCACCTGCTCTCCAGCTGTCAGTCCAGTGGGGGTCGAGACCGGTATTGAACTAATTACCTTACAACAGGATAAGAACCATGCATAATGATGTGTGTGTATCAGGTGAAGAAGAAAACAGGTGGTCGGGGTGGGGAAGCCTTGGGGGTTTGCTGGATTGCCCAGGAACCTGATTGACTGGTTGGAAGCCAGGGGGTGTACTTGACAAGCCCAGAATGCGGGCCTTCACTGAGCCCCTGCAAGGGGTCCTTCCCACCTCCCCTCCACACACACACACACACACACACACACACACACACACACACACACACAGGTAGACACACCTCCCCCAGGGAGGCAGTCCCAGGCAATTCCTGAGGTAGGGCCACCATGGCCATAGCTGATTGGACGGCAGAGAGCACCTGACCACAGGCAGCCAATGGGAAGCTAGTCAACAGCCAATGAAATCCGCAGCGGGGGTAGCTCCGCTCAAACAGGTGCTTCCCAGGTGTGAACAGAAGATACCAAGAGAGATGGAAAGGTGGGCATGGTGCAGGAGCCCAGACCACTGAGAGGAGTCTGAGCTCAGCGCCCGAGGAGTGGGATGCAAGCAGCAGGAACAGATCAAAGAACGTTGACAACCAGGCCCCTCCATGAATCTGCTTCGGGTCCTGTCCGGCCCTGGGATCCTCACCTGTGTTTCCGTGTCCCGCCTGAGAAGTTCCCCTTGTACCGCAGCACCTTCACCATAAGTCCCTCTATCCCAGAATCCTCAGTGCGGCTCTGCCTTAGCAACAAGAAAACAACCTACCACCAACCCGAGCTAGTTAGCGCTGGTCGGCCACCTGCTTTACTGAGCGCCGGTGTCCATGGGAAGCCAAGGCCCCCCAGAAGGCCATTTCAGATCCCGCTTGTCCTCTGGGTATAGTAGGGTAAGAAGACATTTTCTATGTAAGCCTCTCACTGCTTCCCTGCCCCCCACCCGACCCTAACTCCTCCACCGTGAAGGCCTCCCTGCTCTCACCTCGTCCCAAGAGTCAGATCCTCCCTAACACGGAAGAGCACAGAACTGACCCAGACCAGCCTCTCGCAGCCAGCAGCCCCCTCCTCACTGCGTTTTTCCTGCCAGGTCATTCTCTGGGCAAGATTCTGGCCATGTGGACCCATCAAAGGCCACTAGGGCCACTAGGGCTCAACAGTGTGTCACTGTTGAGCATGTTGGCGGCAGCAGCTGACAGGTGAGACCGACCAGCCCTGTGGGAGGGGGTGAGACCCCGGGGATGAACAGACAAAATTTGGCTCCAAGACAAGAGTAAGACCTGGCAAAGAGAGCAGGCTCCTGCCTCCCGGACAGGGCAGCTGAGAGGCAGAGCTTCAGCTTGGGCTGGGAACACAAGCAGGGCAGTGAAGTAAGTGATAAAATAATTATCATTATAGAACAAGATTAACAATAATAAGAGCTAACTTTATTTTTTTTAATTTTTAATTTTATTTTTTTATACAGCAGTTTCTTATTAGTTATCTATTTTATACACATCAATGTATACATGTCAATCCCAATCGCCCAATTCATCACACCACCATCCCCACCCCCGCTGCTTTCCCCCCTTGGTGTCCATACGTTTGTTCTCTACATCTGTGTCTCAATTTCTGCCCTGCAAACCGGTTCATCTGTACCATTTTTCTAGGTTCCACATACATGCGTTAATGTACGATATTTGTTTTTCTCTTTCTGACTTACTTCACTCTGTAGGACAGTCTCTAGATCCATCCACGAATAAGAGCTAACTTTAGCTGCCAGATACTGTGCCCAATATTAGTCCACTGTCTTCCTTGTCCCCATTTTAGAGGTGAGGAAGTTGAGGTTCAGAGGAGTGAAGTGACTTGATCAATTTCCACGCTAAACCACAGTGATATATATACATCACTGCACTGGTGTATGTGAAAAAGACTCTTCAGAGAGCCCAGGGGGGAGGAAAAGACTTGGCTGAGAAGGGGCTGATACCCACACGAAGCTGATCTTCCACGGGCCCAGCTGGATGCTCTGACCTTCCCCGCAATCTCCAGTTTCCAATCTGGACTGTGTGTCTCAGAACTGCAGGCAGGTAGCATGTGTGCTGTTATCGACTGCTCAGCCCAGAGCACTGAGGGTTGGTGTTCCAGAAGCTTCTGAGTTTGGAGCCAGGAAAGGACCAGCAATGTCCTTTGCTGCCCCCACTCCCATTGTCCCTGCACAACCTGCAGCCAGGGACCCAGGCAGCTCCATTTTAACCACCTTGGGAGGCCCTGCTCCTCCTGTCTCATGATGAGCGATCCCCTCCAGCCCTGGGAACGACACAGTTTTGGCCACAGTTTTGGCGCTAAGGGAAAAAGTGCAGCTTCCTCCTGGCCAGAGGCCATTCTGCACCCAGTTGTCTGTCATTCCCCAGCTGTGTACGGAGCTGGTGAAAATGCTGGCCCGTGACCAGAATGCCAGACCAGCCCTCATGGGAACCAGGGACACGTAAAGCCCAAGAACAGTCTTTTTTTTTTTTTTTTTGGCTGTGCCATGTGGCTTGTGAGATCTTAGTTCCCTGACCTGGGATTGAACCTGGGCCCTCGGCAGTGAGAGCGTGGAGTCCTAACCACTGGACCACCGGTGAATTCCCAAGAACAGTCTTTTTTTTTTTTTTTTTAATTTATATTTTTGGCCGTGCCGTAAGGCTTGTGGGATCTTAGTTCCCCGAACAGGGATTGAACCCATGTCCCCTGAATTGGAAGCACAGAGTCTTAACCACTGGACCGCCAGGGAAGTCCCCCCAAGAACAGTCATTTCCGAAGCTTGCAGAATTAAAGTGGGAGACCAGTGTGCCCAGCAGAGGTGCCTTGCTCCCTCATTCATTCATTCATTCATTCGTCCATTCAACCCCTGAACCCTGAGTGCTTGAGTGTGCCAGGCACTGTGCCAGGTGCTGGGGACACAGGGGTCATGTCAGAGGCGCCCCAACATTGGGAGGGGTTTGGGGCTCTCTGCAAGGCAGACGCTCGACCGGTGACCTCTCTCCAACCCAGGCCTGGAGTTCCTCTGAGCCAGCGTCGGCCACTCCTCCTGCCTCTTACCCTGGCCCCAGACGCCTGCCTCTGCCTGAGCTCACAGGCGATGACTTCAGTGATGTCACACCGGAGGCCCTGGCCGGCCTGCAATACCGGGGGCTTCGGGCTCCGGCTTTCTGGCTCTATCCTCCCCCTTCTCCAGCATGACTCAGGCGGGGACAGGATCTGGAATGTGGTAAGGCTCTCCATTTTTACGCAATTGTTTTGTTCACTCAAACCACAGGCCTTGTAGGGGAGGTCCCCCTCCCCTGCCTCGCAACCCAGTGACTGTCAGGGTTCAGACACGGGGTAAATAAAGAGCCTCTCCTCTGCTGGGGGTCAAGGCCAGTCCTCAGGAAAGTGCCACAGTGGAGGAAAGCCTCCACTCCAGAGACGCGCTCTGCCCGGCTCTGTGGGGACTTCCTCCCTCCCTCCTTCCTCCCCCTCCCCCTCTCTTCTCTCCCTCCCTTCTCCTTTTCCTCTTCCGCAGCCAGCAAAGTGATCTCAAATCCAACCCATTAGCAGTGGGACACATGATTTTTCTTAAGGATAGCTGTATTTCTGAAAAAGAAAACCTGAATAGATGAATAGATCATTCACTCATTCATTCTCCATTCATTCATGGAGTGGCAGTAGGATTATTAAGAGCATGGGTTTGGGAGTCATCCTGTAGGTGTGTCCAGCTCCACTGCTTGCTGCCTTTGCAATCACGGACCACTGGCATCCCCACCGTGCCTCCATTCCCTTATCTGGGTGGTGGTGAGGACTCAGGAGATGGTGCAGGCAGGGTGCCCGGTGCAAGGTGATGATTAGTCTTGGTGCTGAGCACAGAGGGAGCTGGCACTTCCCTGAGGGCACTAGGAGCCTTTGGGAAGTCTCAGGCAGGTTGGTGACTGCTCAGGTCCCTGGCTGCTGGGGAGGAGGGGGTGCCAGAGGAGAGGGGACAAGTGAGAAGGCAGGTGCTATTGCCCGGATGAGAGGTGACAGGGCCTGAGAAAGATATGGCACAAGGACTGGTACGCCTCAGCGATAGGCTGGCTGTTAGGTGTTAGAGACAGAATGTCAGCAGAAGTCAGAAGAGTGGTTACCTCTGTGTGCAGGGGGTGTGTTGACTGTGATGGGACATAAGGGAATTCCCTGGGTGCTGAGAAATTTCTGTGTCTCCATCTGGGTGGTAGTTAAAATTTTTTTTAACTTAGGTATGTCTACATAGGTTAAAATTTTTTTTCTTTTTGAGCTGTCACTTAAAATTTGTGTATTTTACTTAGGTAAATTGTACCTCAATAAAAAAAATAAAGGGAATCCCTTGGTGGTCCAGTGGTTAGGACTCAGCGCTTTCACTGCTGGGGCCCGGGTTCAATCCCTGGTCAGGGAACTAAGATCCCGCAAGCTGCGTGGCGCGACCAAAAAAAAAAAAAAATTTTTTTTTAAAAAATAAAAAAACAGAATAAAATCCCAATGCCCAGGTCTCTGACTTGAATAGCTGAGTAGATGGGGATGTCATTTACTGACATGGGAAGCCTGGAAGAAACGCTGCCTTGAGAGAAAAGATCAAGAATTTGGTTTTGTATTTAACCGATTGCTGGACATTTAAGTTGTTCTCAATGCTTTCCCTGGTATAAACAATGCCAAGATGAATGTCGGTGTCCATTCAGGTAAATTCCTACAAGTGGGATTTCTGGATCCAAGTGTACAAGCATGTCTTTAAGACTTTTGACTCACATTGTCAGTAAGGCTTTATCAATCTACGTTCCCTCCCACATTCATTCATTTGTTCATTCATTCCTTCGCTGAGCGCCATCTCTGTGCCAGGCCCTGTCCTGGGTACTAGGGACACAGTGGCAAACCAGACAGGGAGATTGCTGCCACCTGCTTCCTGGAGCGCCCAGTCTGGGGTGGGGGGCAATGTAGGAAGAGGGACCCTCTTGTTCAGAGGGGTCTATTCAACCCTAAAGGGGTGAAACACTTGCCCAGAACGCTGGCCTGAAACCAGCTATTTTTAGTGATTTTTTTTTTTTTCCTCTGTAGTCAGAGAAAGATACATTAGACAGCCAGAGCGACCAGAGCTCTAGAGGAAAAGCGCTCCAGAGGGGGAAAAGCATTCCAGAAAAGGGCACAGAATGTGCGAAGGTCCTGCGCTGAGGAGTGCAGGTCAGGGCTGCAGGGCCAGGCAGGAGGTTAGAGCTTCATCCCAAGCGCGATGGGAACCACAGGAGAATTGCTGTTTTTAATAAATTTATTTATTTACTTTTAGCTACGTTGGGTCTTTGTTGCTGCGAGCGGGCTTTCTCTAGTTGCGGCGAGCGGGGGCTACTCTTCGTTGCGGTGCGCAGGCTTCTCATTGCCATGGCTTCTCTTGTTGCAGAGCACGGGCTCTAGGCACGCGGGCTTCAGTAGTTGTGGCACGCGGGCTCAGTAGTTGTGGCACACGGGCTTAGCTGCTCCGCGGCATGTGGGATCTTCCTGGACCAGGGATCGAACCCGTGTCCCCTGCATTGACAGGAGGATTCTTAACCACTGCACCACCAGGGAAGTCCCTGTGTTTATTTTTGATTGTTCGTATTTTCTAATTTTCTTCATGCACATGTACTGTTTCTGTAATTTAAAAATATATTAATATATCTAAATAATATATATTTAGATATATAATACATTATATAATATATATTATATATTTTTTAATATGTATTTAAATATACACGCACATATTACGGATGCTTTTTATTTTATTAAAAAAAACCTGTCCAGTCCAAAAAGTGCTGGGTGGCGGCCCAAGGCTCCCCACCCGCCTCGGTTAGACCCTTCACTCGGTTGCTCAGGGCCTTTCAAAGCCTATGTGAGGTCTGAGGTGGGGGAGAGGTGCCCACCAGAGAAATCAGAAACCCCTCAGGGAGAGTGCTCCCCCAACCCCACCCCACCCCGGCCGTGAGCTCGCGTTTCGCCCCAGAGCCGCCGTCTGGCCGGTTGCGCGTGTCCTTTTCTCTCCGCTTTGGCGTCCCACCTGCGCTCCCCTTGCGATCTCCCCGACTGCGACCCCCTAGCGCGGCCGGATGCCGCCCATCGCATAGGTGTTGATGCGCGCGCACACGCGGAGCCTCTGGCGGCTGGGATGAGTTCCCCAACCCGGGGGCCTCCCGCTGCAGCCGAGCCGGCTCAGCGGGAACTCGGAGCGCAATTTGGAGCAAGGTGGGCGCCAGGACAGGGCCCGGGATGGGACGGGAGGGAGGCGCGGGGTCAGCAAAGCCAGCCGGAGAGCAGGTGCTTCAGCGAATAGGCGCTCAGAGTCGGTCAGACGTGGGTTCCAATTCTGACTCCTCCGGGCTCAAGTAGGTGGACGCGGGCGAGGTGTTCCAGGTCCCAGACCTCGCTTTTCTCATCTACCGAACCGCGGCGAGGGCAGCTCAGCCCTCTGACAGTGACATCACCTGCCATCTCTCCTCTGGGAATGTGGGCAGTAGCCCCTGCCCGGCTGTTCTGAGGACCGGATGATTGCTGTTGGCGTGTGCTTCCCTCAGGAGCCTGGCCCATTCACCTTCTCACATGGATTAGCAATTTCCATTCATTTTGGTTCAATTCAAAGTCTGGCTTCCAATGACAACCAAATCCACGGCTTAATCCTTCATTAGCTCTTGAATTAAAAACAACAAATGAACAAACAAACAAAAAACCCTGAAGGATGTTATTGAGATAACTGGGGAAATTTGAATGTGGACCAAATGACAGATAACACCGTGTTGAAATTAAATTGAGTAAGATGATGGTATTGTGGTTTTACAGGCATTGTCCTTAACCTTAGGAGACACTTGATGAAGAGTTTAGGGCTGGAGTTTAATGATGGCTGCAAAGTGCTTTCAGATGGGTCAGTAAAAAAAGAAAGAGGAGGCCAATGGGAGAGCATTCACACTTGGCTGGATCCAGGTGAGCAAATGTGGGCATTCATCATAGTATTCCTTCTACTTATCTGAAAGTTTAAAACAGTTTTTTTTTTCCAAACTGAAATGCTATCAGCTTTCTAAGAAAGAGGGTCTTGCTTTCTTGTTGCATTAGGAGAAGTGTTGGGAACTTTCTCCCTCTTCTCTCTCTTCCTCCGCATCGCTCCAAGGGTCCCCGACTAAGGTGTGCTGTTGTGTGTCAAACAGATGTTTTGGGCCAGCCAGGGAGCCTCACCACTCTTCTTAATGCTGTTCCTAGGGAGAAGTGTTACTAGCACACTTTCAGAACCCCTGTCCCCATCCTTGCTGGGCTGGTACATCCTGGACATTAGTCCCGAATCATGTAAGTTTGGCCATTGCAGCCACACCCCCAAGCAGAGGCCCTTTGACCAGAACAATAAATAACTCCACCTAATTTGGACTTCACCAAACCAACTTCGTTTAGTCTAGAGTCATGCTTCTCAATATATGGGACAACGGTCACACACAGCCTTTAAAAGAATGGCATAGCCATAGGACATGACAAAAACTGGTTAGATCCCACATGCCGTGGAGCAATTAAGCCCGTGAGCCACAACTCCTGAGCCTGAGCTCTAGAGCCCACGAGCCACAACTACTGAGCCCACGTGCCACAATTACTGAAGCCCGTGCGCCTAAGAGCCTGTGCTCCGCAACAAGAGAAGCCATCGCAATGAAGAGTAGCCCCCACTCAACGCAACTTAGAGAAAGCCCGTGCGCAGCAACGAAGACCCAATGCAACCAAAACAAAACAAAACCGGTTAGAACCAGCTAGATCCAAGATGGCAGAAGATTTGACTTCTAGTGGACCTTGAGCCTCGTTATATACTCATTGTAATGCGTTAGCATCTGCTAAGTGACACACCCACCAGCACCATGACAGTTCCAAGGCCAACCATCAAAGATCAAAAGTGGGCAATGGCCCATCCTGGAAATCTCCACCCTTTCCCCAAAATAATTGGAATAATCCTCCCACTCATTAGCCTATGAAATTACCCAGCCCATAAAAACTAACCACGCCATATTTCAGAGCCTCTCGCCTTCTGAGATGGCCCACGCTCTGTCTGTGGAGAGTGTTTCTCTCTTAATAAGTCCACTTCTTTTTTTTTTTTTAACATTATAACACTTCCCCTATTTTATTTTTATTTATTTATTTATTTATTTATTGGCTGTGTTGGGTCTTCATTTTTCTGTGAGAGGGCTTTTCTCTATTTGCGGCAAGCGGGGGCCACTCGTCATCGCGGTGCGCGGGCCTCTCTTGTTGCGGAGCACAGGCTCCAGACGCGCAGGCTCAGTCGTTGTGGCTCACGGGCCTAGTTGCTCCGCGGCATGTGGGATCTTCCCAGACCAGGGCTCGAACCCGTGTGCCCTGCATTGGCAGGCAGATTCTCAACCACTGCGCCACCAGGGAAGCCCCCCACTTCTTACCTATCACTTTGTCTCACTGAATTCTTTCTGTGAGGAGACATCAAGAACCTGAGCTTCATCAAGTCCTGAAACCAGGTGTGTGATCTCAATTTAAAGACTGTGGGTTCAAGTCCCAATCTGGGTTTAGGCACTTGGCTTCAAGTCCCTATCTGAGGAGCATGGTTTCACTTTGAGACTCTGAAAATGACAAAATTCCCCTAAAACACACACACATTTTAGATGTCATGTCAAGGAGCTGACAAGCTGTGATGGCCACCAAGCTCTGATGTCCATCCACTGGCCCTAGAATTAAAATGTGAATGGGCTAGACAGAAACAGGAAACAACCTAAATGTCCATCAACTGGTAAATGGAGAGACAAAATGTGACATATCCTTATAATGGAATACCATTCAGCAATAAAAATGAGGTAGCTACAGATACATGCTATGACATGGATGAACCTCAAAAATATGCTCAGGAAAAGAACCCGGACACAAGAGACCACATATTGTATGGTCTATTTATATGAAATGTCCGGAAAAGGCAAAGCTACAGACAGAAAGAAGATTAGTGGTTTCCTGGGGCAAGGATAGGAACTAACATTCAATGTGCACAAGGGTTCATATTGGGATGATGAAATGTTTGAAAACTGATTTATGGTGATGGTTGCATAACTTGGTAAATTTACTAAAAAACACTCAATTGCACACATGAAAAGCGTGAACAATCTGGTATGCAAATATGCCTCAATAATGTTGTTTTTGAATGTCACTGGGCTGGAACATACTGACCAATGGTTTTGGGGTTTCAGACACACAGGGCCCCATCATTCTTACTTGCGTGATCTTATCCCTGCCTTCATCTCCTTTGCCCTCTAGTCCTCACCACATATTTTTCTGCCCCAACTGGGCTGTACATCCTCAGGGGAGGGAGGAGCGGTGTGTGTCTTGCTCACACTGCATCCCAGGGCCTGCTCTAGGAAGCTGCTCTCTAAATATTTGTCTAATGAGTGAAAGAAGGAAGGGATGGTGTCATCCTCTCCTTGGGAAAGTGGCAGGGTTCCTAGAAGCTCCTTTTTTTTTTTTTTAATTTTTAGTTTCTTTTTTAAGCAATTCAGTCTTGTTTCTTCTTCTTCTTTTTTTTTTTTTTTAATTTTCAGTTTTTGGCCACGCCATGCAACATGTGGGATCTTAGTTCCCTGACCAGGGATCAAACCCGCGCCCCCTGCATTGGAAGCAAGGAGTCTTAACCACTGGACCTCCAGGGAAGTCCCTCTAGCTGCTCCTTTTATATGGTCATCAAATATCTCACCACTATCCTTTCCCATGGCTGCATACGTGGGAATATCTTTACCCCTCAGGAGAGCATTAAATTCTGTTCATCATGTTGCGGTTTGAAACCTTGTCCTTGTTCCCTGGAATTGCTTACTTTAGAGTGATTTGGGCATTAGGGTCTAATGCTTCTACCATTTACCAAAGGCTTACTATGTGCCGGGGGCTTCACGTGTGTAATCGCATCCAACCCTTGCAACAGTCCTGTGGGCCAGGTGTTATTATTTCCCCTAGTTTGCAGATCAGAAAACTGAGGCCCAGAAAGGTTAAGGCAGTCACCCAAGGTTACACAGCTGGTCAGAAGCAGTGTCAGGAAGTGAACTCAGGGCCTTCAAAGTCCAGGCACTTGAAACTAAACATACCTCTGGGTCGTTCAATGGAATGGTATCAGTCAGACGCGGGGGTGGGAACTGGAGTTTCCCTGAACCCCTTGTTGACATCTGTTTTAAGGCCTAAGAACTGCATCTTGGGTAATTTTAAGGACTAGAAAATAGATACTTTATCAACCCCAGTGAATGGTTTGCTACTTCAAATTGGGGTCCTTTTGTTACCTGGATGCTGTTTTTTTTACCTCTACCTGTCTCTCATGTCCTCAAATAAATTCTCTGCCTCTGCTTCTCTCGCAAAATTTCTTCCTTGTTTCAAGTTGCTCGGGTGAGCCTGTTTCTCCATTTCTAATCCTGCGTGCTCGCCCCATCTAGTGGTAAGACTTGGGAATTACACTATCCTCCCTCTGAGAAGCCGCAGGGCGAGGCAAGGTTTGGAGGAATGAATGCCTTGAGCCCTTCTGTCCAGGACAAAAATAGCAACAGTCTTCAGGTTACCAGAAGCCAGGTTCTCCAGATGCGTTCTAGCTACCTCTCTGGAGGCCACCTTAACTCTTTTATTTAATTATAAACTATTTAATCAAAAGAAACAGTATAACACCCCAGATTTAATAGATGTTACATTTTGCTGTATTTCCTTCAGCTCTCTTTAATAAAAGTAGAGCTCTAATCCCATCCCTTTGGCCTTCCTCCCCAAAAGTCATCTCCATGCCAAAACTGAAGTGTATCAATTCCTTGTTATGTTTTGTTTTTATTTTAACTACACATGTTATGTATCCGCATACAATGTGCATTTTAAAAATATATTTATTTATTTATTTAGGCTGCTCCAGGTCTTAGTTGTGGCACACGGGATCTTTGTTGTGGCATGCATGTGGGATCTAGTTCCCCGACCAGGGATCGAACCTGGGCCCCCTGCATTGGGAGCGACGAGTCTTACCCACTGGACCACTAGGGAAGTCCCACAATGTGCATTTTAAATATGTGAACAGAAGGAATTCCCTGGCAGTTCAGTGGTTAGGACTCTGTGCTTCCATTGCCAGGGCTCAGGTTCAGGGAACCAAGATCCTGCAAGCCGTGTGGCATGGCCAAAAAACAAAACAAAACAAAAAATATGTAAACACATAAATGGTATACTGTACATCTCCTTTGGCTACTTTTTCTTTTTCACTCAACTCTGGTTCGTGAGACTTATTGACATTGATACACATAGTTCTAGTGTATCCATTTTTATCTTCTGCATAATATTCCATTTTAGGACTAAACAATGGTTTGTTTATCCATTCCTCTGGTGATGGAAAATTAGCTTTGATTCCAATTTTTAATACTACAAATAGCACCTCAACAAACATCCTTGAATGTGTCTCCTTGTGTACATGGGTGCCTCTAGGAGTGGGCTTTGCCATTAATGGGTTACAGGTGGGCAGACGGAAAGAGCCAGAGGCAGCCAGGGCCCTGGGCTCAGTCACCTTGTCCAGTAGCCCGTCCACTAACACCAGTGCACTGTACCCATACTTTCATTTTCTTCATGCATCATAATGTGATAAAGGCTTGAAGATGGAATTTCTGGGTCACAGGGCATGTACATCTTCAACTTTGCCAAGTATTGCCAAATTGGTCTTGTCTTCAATGTCACTTTAAGTGACATCAGGGGGCTCTTGTTCCCCCAAAAGATCTGGGTGACTGCCATTTCCTGGGTATGTAGCTTAGGACTGGAGCACGTGCAACCACCTGTTTACGTCACAGATATTTATTGACATCTGCTGTGCCATGAGTAATAACATCCCTGTCTCTGACCCAGGAAGCTCATGTCTTTGATAGCCTCTGTGAAACTGGCAGGCTAACTTGTGAGCTTGCAAGCAGGGCAAAACCTGAGACACTTCACCATTCTTCACGAGACAATCCCCTTTCCCACCATGCACAAAGCACTATCACAAGCCTGAAGGGCTCAAAGAGAAGGGTCCCCTTGGCCTGTTTTGAAGGGTATGATGGTTAATTTTATCCACCAGCTTGACTGGGTCATGGGGTGCCCATATATTTGGTTAAGTGTTATATCTGGGTGTGTCTGCGAGGGTGTTTCTGGATGAGATCAACATTTTTTTTTTACTTTTTTAAATTTAGCCACTACACCGTGAAGCTTGAGGGGTCTTAGTCTCATGACCAGGGATCAAACTTGGGCCCCGGCAGTGAAAGCGCTGAGTCCTAACCACTAGACCGCCAGGGAATTCCCAAGATCAACATTTAAATTGGTAAACTGAGTAAAGCAGATTGCCCTTCCCAATATGGGTGGGTCTCATGCAATCCACTGAAGGTCTGAATAGAATAAAAGGCTGAGTAGGAAAGAAATCTCTCTCTGCCTCACTGATTTCAAGGTGTGACATTGGACTTCTCCTGCCCTAGAACTCAGACTCAGACTGGAGCTATACCTTTAGTTCTTCTGGCTTTAGATGTCTCAGCCTCCATGATCATGTGAGCCAATTCCTTACAATAAATCTCTCTCTCTCTCTCTCCATATATATGTATATGTATATATATATATACATATATATGTATATATATGTATATCCATACATATATTATACATCCTATTGGTCCATTTCTCTGGAGAACCCTGAGTACTACAAGGGGCTCACAGTTAAGAAAGGAACTTCGCAACACACCCTGTTTTTTTTTCTTAATAGCATTTATTACCATCTGGTGATCACAGCAGTGTTTTTGGTTTCTTGTGGTTTTTTTGGCTGTGTTGGGTCTTCGTTGCTGCACGCGGACTTTCTCTAGTTGCAGTGAGCAGGGCTACTCTTTGTTGCGGCACGCGGGCTTCTCATTATGGTGGCTTTTCTTGTTGCAGAGTACAGGTTCTAGGCTTGCGGGCTTCAGTAGTTGTGGCATGCGGGCTCAGTAGTTGTGGCACATGGGCTCAGTAGTTGTGGCGCATGGGCTTAGTTGCTCCGCGGCATGTGGGATCTTCCCAGACTAGGGCTCGAACCCATGTCCCCTGCATTGGCAGGCGGATTCTTAACCACTGCGCCACCAGGGAAGCCCTGTACACTTTAAATGTGTGCATTCTGCTGTATGTCAAACTTACCTCAATAAAGCTGTTTGAAGGCATATGTAATATTCTATAGCCATTAGGATTTCATAGAAATAAAGTGTATATCCCTGTATAAACGATAACAAGAAGAACACCAAATACCATGTGCCCCAGCAGAGCCCCTCTGTATAAAATAGACACTGATAAGACTTAGATGAGAACAGGTCTTCAGGCTGACAGTTGGCTTTTTATTTCTATTTATTTATTTATTTATTTATTTATTTATGGCTGTGTTGGGTCTTCGTTGCTGTGCACGGGCTTTCCCTAGTTGCAGCGAGCGGGGGCTACTTTTTGTTGTGGTGCGCGGGTTTGTCATTGCAGTGGCTTCTCTTGTTGTGGAGCACAGGCTCTAGGCGCATGGGCTTCAGTAGTTGCAGCACACGGGCTCAGCAGTTGTGGTGCACAGGCTTAGTTGCTCCACGGCATGTGGGATCTTCCCCAGACCAGGGACTGAACCCGTGTCCCCTGCATTGGCAGGCGGATTCTTAACCACTGTGCCACCAGGGAAGTCCGACAGTTGGTTTTTTATATAATCTAGGGGTTTGAACTTCTGTTGTCGTTTTTTTCTGGAGGTCACAGAGGTAGTGAGAGCAGGATTTGAACCCATGTCTCTGAGTCCTCAGACCAGCAGCTCACCAGTACCCTCTAGTGCTTCCCTCGGTGCGAGTAGGTCTCTCCAGCCTTGAGCAGTTTCCCACTCTACCAGCGTGGTCACACCTCTCCTTACAGTCAACTCCAAAACTTCCCTGGAAACAGGTGTGGACCAGGGGGCGCTGTCTCTGGTCCTGAAAATCTCTGCCCACCTCGAACCAAAGGGCAGAGCCCTATCTGCAGCTCCCTTCCAAGAGTTTCCTGGTTGCTCTTTCAAGTTATGACGGCCTTAAGGAGTCAAGTTGGTGGTTCTGAATGTTTTTTATTAACAATTTAAACACTGTAGGTGATGTTCCAAGAGAGAAATGATAGAAAGAGTAAAGGGGAAGGGGATAATGTAGGGACAAGAGGATGGGTGGGAGGTGAGGTGATCAGCCTTCCAGGGGCAGTGATGCAAGATGGCAGCTACCATGGGCTTGGACAATTTTTGAAAACAAAATGTGGATATAAATACCCAGAAGCACTTCCTTTTGTAAGATTTACAACAAAATTTAATATGAATGGAGTTAATAGTTCTAATGGAGTGGTCACCCCGGAGCCAAATCAGTGTTAGCAAAATGGCAGAATTCATGTAGCATCAAACTTGTCCAAAGAAAGCTTCAGCTCCTAATGTTGTGTAAAGAAAATATGCAACTCCCTCAGCCTCCTGAAGGACAGTATTTCAGCAATTAATAAAAAAGATAAACCACAGGCTCTCCACCACCCGCCTCCCAATCTGATTCCTTCATTTTCCACAGCAGCGAATTTTCTAGGTATGTCTTGCAGACCTCAGAGTACTGGAAGTTCCCATTCAAAGGCAATTTCTCTTAAGATATTCTAAATGAACTAGTTTTTATCTTAAGATACTCACTGATGCTGGAAATATATATGTTGTTTTATACTCTTTAAAACTTTCTTAAAAGAGGGGGAATGGGGCACAATACAGTGTCAGGATCATTATGTAGTTGGGGGCACTTGCAGGGGCCCATTTATATCCATTCCTGGGGCTCAGATATGTTTGGGTTGTCCACAGAGCTCTTTGTGGGGGGTTTTGAGGCCCTCAACTCTTGTGGTCATCTTCCCACCCTCCATAAATTCCAGTGGCCAACTTCAAGATAAGTGACCAAATGACAAATCAGGAAATAGTCACATTTTCAAGGAAACAAAATGTCATTTGAGTATGTACAATAGCGCAAACTGGGCAGGTTACCCAGGCACAACACCTTTGCCCATGGCTGGTTGATACAAGGTCAAGATACCCGAGCCAGTTTGGGCCCATCAGCTTCTCTCTCCATGAGGGCAGTGCCGGAGCAACAGGGCCCCAGAGCTCCTGCCACTGAGGCCTCCACACCCCACCTCTGGGATCCTCTCTCCCAAGTCGGGGTCGCTCAGCGTTTTTTACATTTCCACAGGCCACCCTGTGTTCTTCTAAGAAGCCCTGGAGAAGCCCAAGCCAGTCAGTGTCAGTCTATTGTTTGGAAGCAAAGAACCTCAACTGATAAAACAGTTGGTAACAGAGAGGGGGAGACAGGCCGCAGAAGCTCAGGGAAGTGCAGGGATTTGGACTTGATTACTGAACCCACATGGAGGACGCTGCAGGAGGCACCTCCTTCCCCGATCTCCATCTTCCAGGAGAGGGGAGCCCCAGAGCCCGCAGTGACAACACAGAGAAGCAAGTGTCACCCAGACTCCCCTCGGGACCACATGCCCACCGAGGGGAAGAGCTCCAGGACTCTGAGAAGCTGAGGCCAAGACCCCCTCCGCCACCAGCACCAGGATAGGGCTGAGTCCTAACAAAACTGGAGAGTCGAAAGCAGTTGCAAATGTCAACATCTTGCCTCAGAGACTCCCAGGCCTTTCTGTGAAGAATCGTCTGGAAAAATCTCCTACAGCATCCAAAGGGCCAGGACCTCTGGAGAGTTAAGTTCAGACATGGATTCTATGGACGCTAAACCCCATCGTGGTTTGATTCCATTTTTCCCGGTCTTTGCTAGAGAAAAAGTGGGATGAGGACAGTTGCACAGAGGGCACTGGGGGCATCCGGAGGACTTGGCAGCGCTGGAACTCCAGACCCTCAGAAGTGGCTCCACAGCTGTGCCTGCCCCACAGAGCAAAGTTCTGCATCCCCGCGCCCCCCCCGCCCCCCGGCCTGAGGCTCCTCCCCACCCTCCCTTCAGCCTCAGCACAGCCCTGCTGGATCTCAGTGGGAAAGAGGAGCCACCTCCAGAAGGCACTGTGGGAATCCGCTATTTTACATAATCAGGCAATCTAGGGGGATGTGAGAGCTACAGATTTTGAAGGTTATCTGACCAAGGAGGGCAGGCAGAACTGGGGACGGTGGGGACACACTGGAGACTCTGCATTGGGGGGCCAGCTCGGGAGACCTGGCGGCCGGGGGTCAGGCAGCTTTGTGGGCTGATTAATGCAAACCTGGACCGAACACAGGCCCTGTCACATGACATCAAAGGGCATAAGTAGGGTAGGAGCCCCAGACTGCAGGATGCTTACCCTGGGTACCACAGACTTTGCAAGGAGTGCTAAGCATGAATCATGGAAAGGGAATCAATTTCTAGGTCCTCAACTTCCACTGCACTCTCTCCTAAAATTGATCTGCCTCCGTTTCTCAACCTGCCCTTCTCTCACTGTACAGAAGGAAGAGCCAGCTTTCGGCCACCCCATCTCTGATACCAGACAAGAAACTGAAGCTGCAGGTATCAACGAAGCCTCCTTCAACCAAGGACCCCGCCACTGACGTACTGATTACTTGTCAAAAAATTTAAAACATTCATCTTCATGCTATGTTGGCAATTGTGGCTTAATGATTATTACAAGGATGACTCAAGCAAGAAGAAAAATTTCAATATTCAGAGGGTTAGAATCAGAGGAACTTAAATTTTTTTTTTTTTTTAATTTTTAGTTGCGTTGGGTCTTTGTTGCTGCGCGCAGGCTTTCTCTAGTTGTGGCGAGCAGGGGCTACTCTTCATTGTGGTGCGCGGGCTTCTCATTGCGGTGGCTTCTCTTGTTGCGGAGCACGGGCTCTAGGTGAGCAGGTTTCAGTAGTTGCAGCACGCAGGCTCAGTAGTTGTGGCATGCGGGCCCTAGAGCGCACGGGCTTCAGTAGTTGCAGCGCACGGGCTCTAGGGCGCCCGGGCTTCAGTAGTTGTGGCTCGCGGGCTTAGTTACTCTGCGGCATGTGGGATCTTCCCGGACTAGGGGTCGAACCCGTGTCCCCTGCATTGGCAGGCGGATTCTTAACCACTGCGCCACCAGCAAAGTCCCGGAACTTAAAATTTTAAAAAAGGTTTTAGTTGTGGTAAAGTACACATAAAACTTGCCATCTTAACCATTTTTAAGTGTATAGTTCAGTAGTGTTAAGTACATTCACATCGTTGTACCTCCAACATCCAATACTCTTTTCAGCTTGCAAAATTGAAACTCTACACCCAATAAACATTAACTCCCCATGGCCCCTCCCCCAGCCCCTGGCAACCAGCATTCTGCTGCCCGTCTCTGTGAATTCATGTACTCTAGGGACCTCATATGAGTGGAGTCATACAGTATTTGTCTTTTGTGACTGGCTTATGTCACTTAGCATAATGTTCAGAGAAACCCTCATACGCTTTAAAATTTCAGTGTGTATTTCTACTTTTGTTGCAGACACATATGATAGGAAATCAGTAAAAGAGTGTTTTAACGCTTAATATTTATTTTCATGGATATAGAATAATTTGCCCATTTCGCATCCACCGCGTTCAACCATTTGAGCATTTCTGCCCATCAAGTGCAGTTTATACACTTTCACAAACCAATTTCAGTTTAGAGGAAGTAAAGTTTACGTGATTATGGTTTTTACAGTATCACCGAAGGTCAGATAGTTGCACATACAAAACCGCCTTTTCTTAACAAAAGAAACCTTTTATTTGAGAATGGTTTTAGATTTATAGAAAATTTGCAAAGATAGTACAGACAGTTTCCACATAGCCCACACCCAATTTTTCATGTTATTAACGTCTTAGTGTAAAGGGCTCCACCCTCACACCTAATCACCTCCCAAAGGCCCCACCTCCTAATACCATCACATCAGGAGTTAGGCTTCAGCATATGAATTTGGGGGGTGAGAACATACAGTCCATAGCGACGTCCCTGGCCCCCAGATCAAAGCCCACCCTCCTGGAGATGTTCTATACTTGAACACTAAATGCATATTTATGGAGTGCCTGCTGTGTATGTGGCACAGTTCTAGGAATTAGAGATACTGAACACAGCAGACAAGGCCCCAGTCCTCCTGAAGCTCTCAGGCCGGCAGGAGAGATGGACAATAGACAGGGAAACAAACAGGGTGACAACGGAGTAGGTGACCAGGTGGGAGGAAGAACGGCTACTTTAGATAGGTTGGGTGGGCTTCAAGCTGAGGTCTGAACATTCTTAGCAAGAGTTCAGGCAGAGATGGAAGCAATCTAAATGTCCATTGACAGATGAATGGATAAAGAAGATGTGGTATATATATACAATGGAATACTACTCAGCCATAAAAAAGAATGGAATAATGCCATTTGCAGCAACGTGGTTGGACCTAGAGATGATCATACTAAGTGAAGTAAGTCAAACAGAGAAAGACAAATGCCATATGATATCACGTATGTGTGGAATCTAAAAAAAATGTTACAAAATGAACTTATTTACAAAACAGAAATAGACTCACAGACATAGAAAACAAACTTATGGTTACCACAGGGGAAAGAAGGGGGAGGGAGGGGTACATTAGGAGTTTGGGATTGACATATACACACTACTATATATAAAATAAACAACAAGGACCTACTGTATAGCACAGGAAACTGTATTCAATATCTTGTAATACCCTATAATGGAAAAGAATATGAAAAATTATATCTCTATCTATATCTGAATCACTTTGCTGTACACCTAAAAACTAATGCAACATTGTAAATCAACTATACCTCAATTAAAAAAAAAAAAGAGTCGAGGCAGGAGAATAGAATGGGAAAAGGTCTAAGAGGAAGGCAGGAGCAGAGCACATAGGGCTTTGTGGTCAGAGTGAAAAGGGTAGATATTTTCCTAAGGGCTTTAGGAGCCATTGACAGGTTCAAAGCAAGACCAACATGATCCAGTCTGCTGTGAAAAGACCACCTGTCTCTGTTGTGGGGAGAACGGATCAGGGAGGACCAGGGTGGATGCAGGGGACTCCCTGGGGACTGCTGTGGTCATCCATGTGACAGGTGATGGTGGCTTGGATTAGGGGGTGGCCAAGGAGATGGAGACAGCTGAAGAGTTCTTGAGTGGGTTTTGGAGATGGGGCCGGCAACCTGTTGATGGGTCAGAAGTGGAGGCTGAGGGAAAAAAGAATACAGGACAAGCCCTAGGTTTGGGGCTAAGCAGCTGGTGGAGGATGGCTCCACTTCCTGAGATAGGGACCTTGGGGGAGGAACACATTTGGAGAAAACAATCCAGACTTCTGCTTTGACCGTGTAGGTGCTGAGACGTCTGGTCAACAGCCAAGTGGAGATGTCCAATGTGCAGCCAGATGCAGGGGCTGGAGAGAGAAAGTCGTCAGGGGCCCTCTCACTCAGGGAGAGAGGACAGAGAGAGAGGGGGTCTAGAACGGAGACTTGGGGTCGTTCAGGATTGTGGAGGGGGTGACAGGGAAGACGTGGCAACCAAAGAGGCTAACACTGGAGAGGAAGGAGGCCATCTAGCCAGGGGACTGAGCTCCAGGTCAATACACAAGTCCTTCCCCGGCAGCTGAGAATCCAGAAGGAAGGTGTCAACTACTTACAGTAAATTCAGAGTGTGGACACGAAGGCTGAAGAATAAATGCTTACTGGCCAGGCGCTGCTTTGGGGTGAGGGGGCTCACACTTTTTTTTTTTTTTTGCTCACACATCCCTTTGCACGTTTTTAGATTAACATAGAAACTTTTCGTTATAAGTTTAAGGGGTTGCAAAAGACGCAATTTCCTGTCTATTGTAAGCATGGACATTTTAGGGTAACATTGTTACTTTGTTCTTCTAGGTCTGCTCAATGGAATCTGAACGCCATAGCAGCCTTACCTGCCATCATCCATTTATAAAATGCATGAACAAGTCAGATGTTTACAATCAGTTTTCGGTACTTGAACTCACACTTCCCCCATCAAACGTCATCCTAATGAAGTGTACTTTCTGCCTAGAAGTCGTTTATCAATCATTCTACCTTATTTCTCTGCAACAAAGATATACTACAAATTAAAACTTCATATAAAAGTTTTTTCTGGTGACCACAAAGCTCTAAGTGTTAAAATACTTCTTCTGGATTGCTGTGTATTAGTACACGGTCAATCAAACCAACATAAATGGGTTACAATTTTTTTCATAAATAATTATTAAACCAAGAATTAAGATTTTATGGAAAATCTATCTATTAATGAGATGCATGGGGTTCTCTCTCTTTTCTTTTTCCATTTACTTCGTGTATCCACTGGAAAATTACTGAGTGATTTTTCTTCTTTCCAGGGGGCCAGAGGTAAGAAAGGGGAGGTGAGAAAGGAACCTGCAGGAAGCTGGGCCACTGGGGTCTTGCTCAGGGAGGAAAGAGGAAAGAAGCTGCGTTTCCACTGTATAGCACAGGGAATCATATTCAATATCTGGTAATGACCTATAATGAAACAAATCTGAAAAACTGAATCACTTTGCTGTACACCTGAAACTAACACAACCTTGTAAGTCAACTATACTTTAATTAAAAAAAAAAAAGAAAGAAAGAAAGAAAAGAAGGAAGAAAGGGAAGTACCAGGAGAGACTGTTTAGACCACTAGTGTTTGAAAGGAAACGTTTGTGTCTTTAAGGATTGTATATGGTGCTGGAAGGAATCAATGGCGTTTGGATCTGGAATTACAAAAGCTCAGTAACTGGTATTTATGACTCTAAAGATAACACAAAATACAATGTCCTGCAAGAAACAAGAAGGCTGGCACTGAACAATGGAAGTTCATCAGAGTCCTCATCACCCCCCAACGCCCGCCCTCCTCCTGTTCCTTCCCCGTCGGGCCCCTCACCTCCCCAGCCGCAGCGGCTCCTCCCTACCCCCCCCCACCCCCTCACCCCCACCCCAGCGATTCTCAGATTCCTTTCCCTCCCTCCTGCTGCCCCTGCTCCAGTTCAGGCCACGGTCTCCTCTCCTGGATTACTGCCCCAGCCTTGGACCCAGTCTCCCTGCCATAGTGTTGGCCTCTCCAACCCCAATACAGGGCCAGAGTGGTCTGAACAATCACATGCCCAAAGCCCTCCTGGGGCTCCCTTCTGGCCCCAGGATAAAGCATGGCACAAAAGGCCTTGATGATTTGGCCCCTGGCTGCCATTCCAGTCTCTCCTGTCTTCACAGTCCAGCTGCCTGAGCACCTGGGGCTCCCTGTGTGCCCAGCTCCCACTTACCAGCAGCCACAGTGCGTACTACCCCCTGCCTGGAGCGTTCACGCAGACCACCTTCACCTCTCCCCTCTTCACTTGCCCCAGTCCCCTTGGGTAATTTTTACCCATTCTTCAGGTCAAAACTGAGACATGGAGGAGGAGAGCCTTCCCCGACCTGCCCATTGGGTGAGGTGCCTCCTCTGTGCATCTCACATCACAGCACTGACCGTGCTGGTCATAAACTGTCCGTTTGCCCATTTGTCTCCCTCACTAGACTGACAGCTCTGTGAGGGCAGAGACTGTGCCTGTCCTATGCCCTGCTTTATTTATTTATTTATTTATTAAAAAAATGTTTTTGGCTGTGCTGTGGCATGCAGGATCTTAGTTCCCTGACCAGGGACGGAACCCATGCTCTCTGCAGTGCAAGCGAGGAGTCCTAACCACTGGACCGCCAGGGAATTCCCCTGTGCCCTGCTTTATCCCCAGCATACGGCACTGGATCTGACACAGCCAGTGTTTGTTAAATACTTGTTGATACACTGGCTGATGAGTGAACTCAACCCACTGTGGCAAAGCCTGGGCCAGCGTTCCCTGAACAAACCCAGCAGCCATCGTGATCTTTGATCTGACCATGTCGTTCCCTGTGTGAAACCTTCTGTGGCTCCCTATTGCCCCCCAAACAGAGGCCTTCCCCTTCCAGTCTCTGCCTAGCTCTCCATCCTCATTCTCACCAGCCTCCACCATGTGAAATACTTGCAGCTCCCCAAACTGCACAGCCTGCATATTCTGTTCTCTGCCTAGGACATCCTACTCCTCAATGTTTGCTTGGCTAACTCCTTTAATTCTCAGTTTAGACTGAGAGCGTTCCCTGCTCCATGGCCTCGGTGCTTCTCTGATCGCTCACTATTGGCCCTTGCCCACTGACTGCCTCCCCCAGAGCCTAGAAGCTCGAGGCGGGGGCGGGCAACCCCATCTCCTTCCCTGCTGTCTCCCAGCATCCAGCAAGGGGCCTGCCTTGTAGCATGCTCAATGAAAGAATGCGCTTCTGGGTTTGACTGTGCGCACCAGGGCACGTCTGCCTTGGTGTAGCCCCAGCGCTCAGCCTGGGGCCAGGCAGCCAGAGCACTCCGCAACTGTTTCAGGAAGGCAGGCAGGGTGGGGAGACTTGAGAAACGCTCACGATAGCTCCAGGGGAAGTGACGGGAGGGATGACAAAGCAAAGTGTGAAGGATCTGAGAAGCTCTTAAGAAAAAGAAACCGTAAAAATCTAGCCGTGCGTTTCACCTGCAGCTGAGAGAGTCACTACCCCTTTCCGTGGCTCTCACAAAGACGGTGGCGCAGAGCCACGCCCCTCGCCAACAAGGCCTTCCCACGGGGCGGGGGCCTGCGGGGCGGAGGTGACGCACGGACCGGAAGTCCGTCCCCACGCTCGGCCGCCCGGGCGGCCCTAGCAGCGGCTGTGGCTGCCTGCGAGCTGGGCGATGCATCCGTCTGGGCTGCTCTGGGTCGCGGCGGCGCTGCGGCTGCTGCTGGCGGCCCACGTGGCGGCGGCGTTCGAGCCTATCAGCTTGGGCATCGCCATCGGGGCCGCGTCGGCCCTCACCGGCTACCTGTCGTACACGGACCTGTACTGCCGCTTCGCCGAGTGCTGCCGAGAAGAGCAGCCGCTCAACGCGTCGGGTACGGCGGGTCCGCCCCGGAGGGGCTCGAGGGGCGCGGGGGACAGCCCCCCGCGGGCGTCAGCGCCCGGCACCCCGCGCTTACCCAGAGGTGGGGTGGGAAGGAGGAGGGGTGGGGCCTCGGCCCGGACTCCACCCTCGGAAGCCGTGTCTTCGGAGACAGATTCTCCGGATCGTGGGGCTCTGCCCAAGTTCCTTTCTAAAAGTTTGGATTCCTTGGGATGACAGTAAGAAGAAACTGAAAGCAGCAGCCCTTCGGCGCCATGTCACCCCTGTTAAGTAGTTTTCAGATGTGCAGCGTCTGCCCAGGAAGCCCACATTTGGCCCTCGGTTTTCTTACAAGCCGGAAGGGTGGGCTGGGGAAATAGCAAGCAGCTCAGTCAAGAGAGGGCCAATCCTTGGATGAACGAACACGTTTAGCTTCCTTCTCTAGTCCATTTCCTTGGAAGTGGCGTCGTGTGACTGCAGCCCGTGTGGTTCTGCCTCAGCGCTAACCCTGGGGTTTGGCAGAGACCCTGCTGGACCACTTGCTAACCTGTGCCTCTCACTTTGGCCAGCTGGGGAGAGTGCTGCTTTTCTGGTGCACGTTTAATGTGTATTTTTCTCTCTGTTCCCGGGCTGGCTCCTGCAGCCCTCAAGCTGAATTTGGAGGAGAAGCTCTTTGGGCAGCATCTGGCCACAGAGGTGATTCTCAAGGCGCTGACCGGCTTCAGGAACAACAAAAATCCCAAGAAACCACTGACTCTTTCCTTACACGGCTGGGCTGGCACGGGCAAGAATTTTGTCAGCCAAATTGCGGCTGAAAATCTTCACCCAAAAGGTCTCAAGAGCGGCTTTGTCCACCTGTTTGTGTCGACCCTGCACTTCCCTCACGAGCAGCACATAAAACTGTACCAGGCAAGGAATTCTGTTATCCCGTCCCCTGGCGTCTCGGACCCGTCCGGGCGACCCGCTCCCTGACTCCGGCCTGTGTTTCTTTCCTTTGCACTCCAGTAGCCCCAGGCCCCTGCACACTTCCCCCACCCTGGTAACCCTTTGCCATTTGCAGAGCTCTCCTGCAACTTTTTTTTCTCGCTATTGCTATGTTAAGTCGTCCTGTAGGGCTCGCATTTAAATGGACGTGCTTGTGAAAGTTAGTGTTCCTGATGTTAGGTGGGGACTGAAATGAGGAATAGAAACTGAACAAGGAAGTGACAGTGGATATTTGCCCCATAAACTGTAAGACAGGGAAGACTACCAAAAAGAGAGAATGATTTTCTTATTTACCAAATTCTGTCATAAATCCCTAGAAATACAGGAACAAACGCTTTTCGTGAAATGTCCATCTAGGTCAGCACCTTTGTTCACTGCACCAGTAAAAGGCAGTGGTCTTGGGATGCTGTGCCGGTCTTAGTCTAGTTTCTTATTCCTCAGTATGCCTGGTAAAATTAACGTGAGATGCCCAGCCACGGGGAGATGAAAATTACGGGTTGGTTAACAGTGAAATGATCAATATATTCATGTATCTTAGACCCTGATACCTTTAAAAAGTCACATTTGGCACGTCATTTGAGTTAGGAAAACACTTATTTGCATTTTAGCACCTATCTCTCTGCCAGTTTCCACTTCTTATAGATGAAGTTTTGGAAAAGCTCTCAGCCAGTGAGTGGAGGTTAGGGTGTGATTTTCTTTGTTAAACCCCAGAGAGCTCTGGTTTTTCACCTTCCCGACCATGAGGAACAGTGGAGCGCTTCTCCTCCCCTGGGCATATCTTCTGAGTCCCTGCATCCTATTTCTTTTATGGTTGGTCTAGGACCAGTTACAGAGGTGGATTCGGGGTAACGTGAGTGCATGTGCGAGCTCCGTGTTCATATTTGACGAGATGGATAAATTGCACCCGGGGGTCATTGATGCAATCAAGCCGTTCCTAGATTACTACGAGCAGATTGATGGCGTGTCTTACCGGAAGGCCATCTTCATCTTTCTCAGGTCAGTGGGAGGTGTTTCTCCGAGGGCACACAGCCCTTCATTCTGCCAGGGCTAGAAGAAGGTCCTGGCAACCTCAGCAGGTCCCAGGGACAAAAGTGCCAGCCTGGCAAAAGTGACTCACGGACTTCTTTTACTTTGGGGTTGCTAGTGTCAGCATGGCACAGAGCAGGGGCAGGAGGAAACAAATGAAGGAAATAGTTGCTGATAACAGGTAATTTCATTACTTGCACATGTTGTCTCTGAGGGTTATAAAAAGTTGTAGCGGGCTTCCCTGGTGGCGCAGTGGTTAAGAATCCGCCTGCCAATGCAGGAGACACGGGTTCGAGCCCTGGTCCGGGAAGATCCCATATGCCGCGGAGCAACTAAGCCCATGCGCTACAACTACTGAGCCTGTGCCCTAGAGCCCGTGAGCCACAACTACTGAAGCCCGCGAGCCACAACTATTGAAGCCCACACGCCTAGAGCCCGTGCTCCGCAACAAGAGAAGCCATGGCAACGAGAAGCCCACGCACAGCAACGAAGACCCAATGCAGCCATAAATAAATATATATTAAAAAAAAAAAAAAAGTTGTAGCATTACACACCAAGTTCTGAAAAAGATTTTCAGTTCCTGAGGGCAGGTGCTATTTTTTTTTGTCTAGTAGCAAAAAAAAAACTTAGTAAATATTCCTTGGTTAAGAATAAAACTTAGAGAAATATCACAATCTGATTCCATATTAGAAAACTCATAGTGTTTCCTGATGATATGTGACATTTGTAAGAAGTCATTACAACCCTTTAATACATATAGGCTGGCTTATATATTCGACTTTGAAACAAGCTGTATAAGGACCTCCTTGGCGGTCCAGTGGTTAAGACTTCGCCTTCCAGTGCAGGGGTGTGGGTTCGATCCCTGGTCGCAGAGCTAAGATCCCACATGCCTCGCGGCCAAAAAACCAAAACATAACAGAAGCAGTATTGTAACAAATTCAATAAAGACTTTAAAAATGGTCCACATCAAAAAGAAAAAAAAGCTGCATAGAAACTCAAAAAAAAAAAAAAAAGAATAAACTTAGAGCAGGTACGTTTCCTGATTAGAGAGAGAAGTCTTTTTATTTTTAATTAATTTTTATTGGAGTATAGTTGATTTACAATGTTGTGTTAGTTTCTGCTGTACAGCAAAGTGAACCAGTTTTACGTATACGTATATCCACTCTTTTTTAGATTCTTTTCCCATATAGGCCATTACAGAGTATTGAGTATAGTTCCTGTGCTATACGGTAGGTTCTTATTAGTTATCTATTTTATGTATAGTAGTGTGTATATGTCATAGACAGAGAAGTCTTAATGTGTGATTTTAATCTTCGTTTCTTTGGCAAACTCAGCAATGCAGGCGGGGACCTCATAACTAAGACGGCCCTTGACTTTTGGCGGGCAGGGAGAAAGAGGGAAGACATCCAACTGAAGGACCTGGAGCCGGTGCTGTCTGTTGGAGTCTTCAATAACAAACACAGTGAGTGCCCCTGGCGAGGAGCCCTTCACCCTGCCTGCAGTCACCCTGTCTCTAAGCCTTTCACGAAACCACAGAATCTGCTCGCCTCCATGCCTTGGTTGAAGTAGGGACTTTTTCGGAGGGCATTCTATTCTAGAAGCTAGTTAGCAGGGGTAGCCAACCGATCCTTACATCAGGCTTGACAAAAAGAGAATCTTGAGGGCTACAGACGTGAAGCATGTGCTGGGCCCTGTCAGAGCAGCGAGCTTGGCCGGGTGACAGGGACAGTTACAGGCGAGAAACCCAGCTGTGCCTTGTTTCCCAGGTGGCCTGTGGCACAGCGGACTGATAGACAGAAACCTCATCGACTACTTCATCCCCTTCCTGCCCCTGGAGTATAGCCACGTGAAGATGTGCGTGCGGGCAGAGATGAAGGCCCGCGGTTCTGCCATCGACGAAGATGTCGTCACCAGAGTGGCAGAGGAAATGACGTTTTTCCCTAAAGACGAGAAAATCTACTCAGACAAGGGCTGCAAGACTGTGCAGTCACGGCTGGATTTTCACTGAACTCTTACCCAGGTTGGGTGAGACGCGGCTGGGAGCCCAGGGAACTCGGGGCCTGGCCTTTCCAAGCACTTTTGAAGACCTCTTCAGGGTTTGCACATTTGCACCCGTGGACTTGCGGGATATGGAAGGTTCTAAGGGTTGATTTTTGAAATGATGCTCATCTGTTAAGGCTGCTTGTCGTTTTGCAACAGGACAGCAAGCCAGCTGTTCACTGTGGTTGAAGATGAACTTGTGAAGTCCCTCCCCTCCCCTGCCACTACCACTTAACTGACCTTGACAGAAGTGCCTTGAAAACAGCTGTGTGAGTGAGACCAAGGACTCTTTCTGACCCAACGGTACCCACACCTGAGAAGCTGAACTGAAGGAGTCCGAGGGCCCCGCTGCAATCCGGGGAGCACTGGATTTTCACCTGCCAGAAACATTCTTCCGCTCTAGTTCTTTTTCTTTACAGAGCGCGTTCACTGACTTGAAGTATTTTCAGGTAAAATCGGCGGCACCTTCAGGCACAGTGTCGTGTGGGATGACCTGGGCCCACAGGCTGAGCACGCAGCTGGGGGAACCGCCTGTGTGTGGCATGGGGGCTCCACGCCGGGGCCCTGCAGCCAGGCGGGACGGGCAGGACCTCTCCGTCTGTCCGTGGCTTTGCTGCTGCTGACAGCCCTGGTCATGGAATTCCTTCTCCCAATTCTCACTTGGTACTGATCGCAGCCTTCCTTGTATCACTTCTACTCCTTAACTTCAGCCACAGCTAGATGTCCCCCCAGCCATATCATCCCTAGAGTCGGATCAGAACGCGACTGTTGGCTTTGAGTTTGAGTCCTTGGGTCCCACGATGAAATGTTTGTCTGTTACAGTTTACACGTGGGTCAGTCTCTCACTTGACTGCACAGAACCATTTGAAATCCGTAGGACAGAGTCATTCTCCACGGATGACGCGTGCCGACTGAACGGTCAGCTTGCAGGTTCTCGTTGCCGAAGTGGAAGTATTGGACACTTCAAGTGCTCGAGTTTTCAAGGATATGTATATTTTTTATAATGTTCTTACTTCTGAATCTTAGATAATAGAAATATGGGACATTGCTCATTTTAAAACATGGGAAGGAATAAATTGCCTATTCCTTTATCAGATACTCTTAAGGTTGTGGCTGATCCTGGGTGTCATCTGAGAATGACACCCTGTATGGCAGCGTCAGGCTGGGCTGCCCTGGCCACTGGGAAATACGACTTCCATTCCAGCCAGTGTGAATCGTTCTGTCTTGCAGTTGCAATGCAACTGCAGACATGTAATGAGAACATGCAGCTTTTTTCTATATAAGACGTGGCAGAATGAATGTTCCTCCCACGTGGCAACGCCTTATAGAGGATCACACTTAGTCTTTAAACAATGCCAAGGTGAGGCTTAAAATTTTTAGCACATGTTCTCAAGTTGGAGCTAAGTTATGTTTCTTTTGTCACCTTTTGGGTGTCTGGTCGGGAGGAGATAAGATTTTTTGTTATGATGCAATAAACTCAACACGTGTTGGCTACCTTTGGACTGCTGTTACTGATTTGTAACTTGAAAAGGCCACAGTTGCTCATGGCCCAGTCTCCCCACCCCATGTAAGATGTAGACAAACTTAAATTGACCTACTGAATGTCAAATAATAAAGCCTAAATTTTATCATGTGAGATGCCACTTGCAGATTTTTTTTCTGGTTTGTTTATTTGGTAGCTCTGAAAAGTTTGAGCTTAGAATAAAGGCTCTTTGATAACTCAGGTGGCTTTAGGCTCACCGTACCCTGGACACGCTGGTTGGCATTCTTTACCTCATAAAGAATCAGTATTTATCTTAGGGACTTCCCTGGTGGTCCATTGGTGGAGAATCTACCCTCTAGTGCAGGGGACGTGGGTTCGATCCTTAGTTGGGGAACTAAGATCCCACATGCTGTGGGACAACTAAGCCCGCATGCCGCAATCAGAGAGAAGCCCGCACGCTGGAACTAAAGACCTGACGCGGCCAAAAATTAAAAAAAAAAAAAAAAAGACCTTAAAAAAAAAATTTACCTTAAAGTCTGTTATCCCCAAACAAATACAAAGTTAAATTGGATTAGATGATGGGTTCTACTCCATCGAATTTTCATGGATGAAAATATCATCAGAAAGAGCTGGTCGTCTTCCTAACAAATATATTCTCCTAAAATTAACGTAGGAAGGAAACTGAGGCACTAAAACGTGACTCACGGCTGCCATTCTGAACCTGAGCAAGGCCGAGCTCAGACCAGGACACCTACTTGCCTGGTCTTGCCTGCCCTGAAGTGGTAAATAATGAAATCCTTGTTATGTTAACCAGATTTCAGCTTAATCCGTTAACCTGGGCTCTTATTATTGACAGTGATTTGTTAACACCAACTCTTCCCAGGACTGAGGATGGAGCCCTTTCTAGAAAGCTGAGACCCTCTTCGCCATCACGTCACCCACTCCTGTAATTTCCCGGTTGGAGGTGTTCATCCCATGAGGCTGCCCTTCTCCGTCTGGATCTCAGGCTAATGTCGCTTCTACTTCATCCCACGCTGTCTCATCTCAAAGACTGAACTTTCCAAGGGGAGCCAGGGGACCCCTGTGTTCCCTAATTAGGGACTCCCAGGTGCTGGGGCTGCCATTTTCAGATGAATGGTAGGCCCTAATCCGTTACTCCTGGGGCCGTGACAACAGGCCAGCTTCAGGTCAACATCAAGCACTTTCCTACGTTCAGTGCTGCCTTAGGGGGCCTGGGCGGGTGGGTAGCCATGAGGCAGAGGGGTCCAACCCGTCTTCTGTGCCTGCTAGAAACTGCCCCTGCGAGCACTGTGCAAACGCTCATACCCCACAGCAGCCCTCGTAGGCACATAGGTGTGTTGCACAAAACAAGGCATGTTTAGGTTCCGACACTGCTCTGTACTCCTGCCCAGCTTCTCAGCGGGAGGTACGTCTGTAGACTTGAAGGAACTCCACAGCTGAGTGTCGGGAGCTCCATGGCCCCCCTTGACGGAGTGTGACACCCCGGGCAGCTGAGCAAAGAGCCGGAGCTCCCAAGATCCTCAGAGTCCCTGTCACACTCCCCTCCATTCCAGCCTGGGCTGCACTGTTAGGTCTAAATTCACAGCTTAGGGACTTCCCTGGTGGTGCAGTGGTTAAGAATCCGCCTGCCAGCGCACGGGACACGGGTTTGAGCCCTAGTCCGGGAAGATCCCACATGCCGCGGAGCAACTAAGCCCATGCGCCACGGCTACTGAGCCTGCGCTCTAGAGCCTGCGAGCCACAACTACTGAGCCTGCGTGCCACAACTACTGAAGCCCGCATGCCTAGAGTCTGTGTTCCACAACAAGAGAAGCCACCGCAATGAGAAGCCCACACACTGCAACAAAGACCCAATGCAGCCAAAAGTATAAAATAAAAAAAAATTTTTTAATTAAAAACAAAAGCAAGTGACATGAATGTTTAAAAATGAATGAATGAATGAATGAATATATAAATAAATAAAATTTATTAAAAAAAAAAAAAGAATCCACCTACCAACGCAGGGGACGCAGGTTCGAGCCCTGGTCTGGGAAGATCCCACATGTTGCAAAGCAACTGAGCCCGTGCGCCACAACTACTGAGCCTGTGCTCTAGAGCCTGCGAGCCACAACTACTGAGCCCGAGTGCCACAACTACTGAAGCCCATGTGCCTAGAGGCCGTGCTCCACAACAAAGAGAAGCCACCGCAATGAGAAGCCCGTGCACCGCAATGAAGAGTAGCCCCCGCTCGCTGCAACTAGAGAAAGCCTGCACACAGCAATGAAGACCCAATGTGGCCAAAAATAAAAAAATAAATTAAAAAAAAAATGTATTCACAAATCGTACACAATTTTACTGTAAAATGGTAGCTGTTTGCATTAATAAATAAAGACACTGTTCTCAGCATCCTGGGGGGCAGCTGAGCTTTCCCAGAGGTTTGGGGAGTTCTGATTAAACATAATGAAAATTAGTAATCAGTGAGGAAGGTTTTAAGAAAATATGGCAAAACCTGGTACAGAGCATGTGGCTCATTTAGGAATGGAGAGCAGAGAAGGGCCTTTGCAAAGCTGACTGACCGGCCAGTGACAAGCTGCAGATGCTTTTCTTTCGAGGAAATTCTGTTTCTAACAAATTGTTCACGACATTACTAAGATCATTCCCACAGTTCACAATGCTACTGTGATGAAAACTCTTGGGGAGGACATTTAGGTCTTGTCTGTGACGGGCCTGCGTGTGTCCCCTTACACACTTGTCCTTCTATAAACACTTACTGCCCTTGCGATGGTCATCCTAGGACAGATCGGCTCGCTGCTAGAGCCTCCGTCCCCAGTACAGTGACACCATCCTACAGAAGACAGGCCGAGGACTCAGGCTTTTTAGCAGTAAAGACATCACAGTGTATGTTGTAATGACAGGAACTTAAAAAAACACACAAAGCCAACAACTTAAGAGTCTGAAAAGTTTCTTCATAATGTTAAAAACCATTTTAAATAAAATTATCACATTTTCAGTAAAACTGATTCATCCTTCCTTGAAACAGAAACACTTGAAATTAAAACATGATTTTTAAAAAATCATGAGGCCTGGCACAGGTGAGCTGGGGGCTGGCTCCTCCTGCTTCTGTAGGCTCTGGGGCTGTTTCCATCTGTGATGCGTCACCGACGGCCCGCAGGCCCTGCTGGATGAAAATAACGCCCAGGAAAATGCCTGTCCTGTCACACCGGAATAATTCATTTTACTCCTCTTCCGGGACCAGAGCGGGGATGCGGGAAGCGACATCTCTGGTGCCATCAGTCATCGTAGTAATAATCTAACTTGGTGAACACAGTTTTGCAGCCTTTGTCAGAGAAAACTCTCTCCTCTTTGGGGAAAAATGTCATCTCCTCGGCCACTCTGCTTACAATGTCCTCGTCAACTTCGTAGCCTCGGGACTGCATTTCGACTCGGATGCACATTTTTAGGTGTTTGTATTCCAGGGGGAGGAAGGGAACAAAATAATCAATGAGATTTCGGTCAATTAAGCTGCTGTGCCAGAAGCCACCTGGGGAAAAGAAAAAGGTGCTGTTCATCCACTGTCCACCCACCCGTCCACCTATCCACACACCTCTGCTGGGTGTCAGCCATGAGGTGGAGCCCCGCACCTGCCCTCATGGGGCTCACAGCTTAACGAGCAGTCAGACTAGCCAGTGAGCTCACCCAGGGCAACCGCGAGGGGCGACGCTCCTGTGAGAGCCAAGGGCAGGGTGATGCCGCAGTGGGCAGGAAGGCCTCTCAAGACGTGACCTCTAAGATCGCAGGCGGGTACCCTTCCTATGCATTTATTAAAATTTTTAGATATGAAAAAAAAAAAAAAAGGATCTGAAGTGGGAAAGGGGCTCACCACCCACCCTGGAACAAGCAGGCAGGCCGAGTAGCAAACGGAGCAGGTTCACAGAAAGTGAAAGGTGAGAAGAAGTGTTCCCAGGGAAGGACCAGCACTCCCGCATCTTGGAAATTTGAGACTGGCTGGGGTTCCAGCGGCTGGGATTAGCAACAGGGTAGAGACCCACTGCCGCTGCCGGCAGGTCCCAACCCTCCAGAGCGTTTGGGGGACCAAATGCTAGAATCCTCAGTAATGTGTGAAGACAGCGCTCTGTTACGGCCACAGGGCTCGCACTTTCCCTGGATGAGGCCTGCCTCTGCCCAGTCTCGGGCCCTCCGAGATTCTCGGCCTCTTGACCCTCCCACTTCCCCTTCTGAGACGACGCAGCACCCATTGGATCACACTCAGCGTTTCTTCATGAGGACGGTTCCCCTTCCGCCTTGCCGCTTCACCCCTGTGCCTTAATCCCGGTCTGCCTCTGACACCAACTCCATCCTGTATTTTTCCCCCACACCACCAAGCGGTTCTCTGAGCCCACCTGCGTTCAGCTCAATTCTGACACTCTCTACCTGGAGACTCCGTCAGATCCCACAGGTTAAGGACTCAGCCCCACAAGACCGTCCCCTCCTTCAGCCACCAACCAAAAGTTCGGGTTGTCACCCGTGCTTCTGAGGTTCCAATGACCCCCTCCTTGGGTTCAATTAATTTGCTAGAGCAGCTCACAGAAACTCAGAGAAACATTTTCTTACTAGATTACTGGTTGATTATACAAGGATATAACTCAGAAACAGCCAGCTGGAAGAGATGCACAGGGCAAAGTATGTGAGAAGGGGCGTGACCCTTCCATGACCTCTGAGTGCATCACTCGCCCCAGATCTCCACGTGCTCACCAACCTGGAAGCTCTCCACGCCCTGTCCTTTAGGGGTTTTATGGAAAATTCTTTACATAGCCACGGTTGATTAAATCACTGGCCATTGGCGACTGATTCAGCCTTCAGCCCCTCTTCCCTCCTGGGAGGTCTACAAGGGCTGGAGACTGAAAGTTCCAACCCTCCAATCAAGGGTTGGTTCCCCTGGAAGCCACCCCCCACCCTGGTATTTTCCAAAAGTCACCTCATTAACACAAACTCTGATGTGGTTGAAAGGGGTTTGTTAGGAATATCAAAGACACCATTATGGCTCTATCACTCTGAAACTCCAAGGGTTTTAGGAGCTCTGTGCCAGAAAATGCGGATGAAGACCAAATATACTTGTCTTACTATCAATCACATCTGGGGTTTATTCTTTTCTTGCCCAACAGTGCTTTGCACACAGCTGGTGCTCAATAAACATCTGACAGCCCGGATGCGGTGGAGTCTGTGGCCGTGGGAAAGAAGCACACCGAGCGCTGAGCAGCCGCAAGCCGGACAGCCCTGGGCAGCTCGTCTCCAGCAGGCCTGCCCTGTGCCAGGCGCGCCTGAGGCCCGAGGCAGGGGATGGAGCAGGGCCAGGCGGACGTGGACCGGCCACCCAGTAAACAGACGATTCCAGGTAGCGCCAGGGCCTGTGAGCACTGAGCTGGGGCCATCAGGCAAGGAGAGCAGAAAGCTAATCAGCCAGGGAGTCAGGACGACAAGGACCCGCCACACAGGGGCCCCGAAGAGTGCTCAGGTGGAGCAAGTGACTTTACAAACCACCGACCGACCACTGACCGACCACCCCGCAGTCCACATCCTCAGCCTGACCGCCCCCCCCCCCCCGCCCCGGAACTGCACTGGAACTTCAGCCGCCTGCCCCGCATCTCTGCCTTCAGACGAGTCATCCCTTGCCGGACACGTCCCTCTTCATCTCCCACCCTCTCTGCAAACCTCCTCCTCCTGCAGGCCGGCCCCTAAATGGCAGTGCCACCCTGCCAAGTGCTCAGGCCAGATTCTCGATTTGTCTCTCTCATTCCCACACACAGTCCCTTAGGAAATCTTATTGTTTCCACCTTCAAATCCCAGTCAGACCATGTCCCACCTCCCCCGGCTGCCACGGCTGGGCCAAGCCGCCAGCATCTCCCCCAAGGTTGTTGCAGCCGCTCCTTGCTGGCCTCCCCGTCCCTGCTGCCTTCAGTCTGTTCTCCACCCGGCAGCCAGGTGGTCCTGTTAAAACTAGGTCCGATCAGGGAACTGTCTGCTCAAAACCCTCCAGGGGCTCCCTCTTGCACTTGGAGCCAAGCCCAAGGCCCTCCTGTGGTTCCCCAGGCCTTCCACAATCTGCACCCCACCCCAAGCTCCACCTCTCATCTGACCTCCTGTCCCCTGCCTTCATCCTGGCCCAGGCACACTCCTGCTTCAGGGCTCTCGCGTGTGCTGTTCCCTCCCATGGAATGCTTTTCCCTCCCGTGTCCACATGGCTCTCTCACTCCTCAGGTCAGCCCAGATGTCACCCTCACAGTAAGACTTCCCTGACCACTGTATTTAAAACTGCAGGGACTTCCATGGTGGCGCAGTGGTTAAGAGTCCGCCTGCCAGGGCAGGGGACACAGGTTCGACCCCTGGTCTGGGAAGATCCCACGTGACGCGGAGCAACTAAGCCCATGCGCTACAACTACTGAGCCTGTGCTCTCGAGCCCGCAAGCCACAACTACTGAAGCCCACGTGCCACAACTTACTGAAGCCCGCGCGCCTAGAGCCTGTGCTCTGCAACAAGAGAAGCCACCGCAATGAGAGCCCGTGCACCACAACGAAGAGTAGCCCCCGCTCACTGCAACTAGAGAAAGCCCGCGTGCAGCAACGAAGACCCAACACAGCCAAAGATAAATTAATTAATTAATTAATTTTAAAAATTAAAAAATAAATAAAACTGCAGCTCACCCTCGTCCCACACCCCCCAACCCCTATTTATTGGTTTACTTTTTTCCCTATTGTGGGGAAAGCGGAAGATAAATCTCTACCTCTACGTAGATATGGGTCCCGGCATCTGACACGTTTCCTTACTTGTTATCATTAGGATAGAGACTCCACGAGAGTAAGGATTTCTGTTTTGGCTCACTGCTGTGTCCCCAGTTCTTGGACCAGTGCCTGACACCTAGTAGGTGCTCAACAAATACGTTGAGTGAACGAATGAAAGAGTTCAGCCATCTGCCTAAGGCCGGAGTCAGGACGTGGCTGAGCCAGGCCTGCCCAGATCCGAAGCTCATCCTCTGGAACCCTCTGGAACCTGCAGAGTGGGTTCTAGGCCAGAACCACTTGCTGTGGTATTCAGGGGCTGAGACTTCTACTGCGTGTGTTCATACTTCTGGCATGCCAAGAATCTACTCAACATATTACAAAATATTTTGTGTTTCACCGTTAACATTCCACTTGCACGAATTGACATAAAATAGCCCATTACTGTTCATGTAACTCTGAAGTGCTATGAATTTCTTGACAAGTCTGTTTCAGAGGAGACCTTCTGTTTTACAATTTCAAGAACAAACCTGAGCAAATGGTAGCGTTCAACCCACATGGCTCACGGATTTTACCCAGTGAGTCAGTCTCCAACATGGTGTCTTTCCACATCCAAGGGTTCAAGGTCAAAAGTGAATGTGTCAGGTCACTGGCAAAGCAATGAGCTTGGTAGTAAAAGCTCACACTCTGGAATAGAGATACCTAATAGGCTGTGTGTCCTTGGGCAAGGGGCTCTCTCTCTGAGCCTCAGTTTCCTCATCTATAAAATGAGGACAGTAATAGTTTCTACCCCAGGAGGTTATTGTGGAGATTAAAGGAAACATGCAGGTAGAGAGTTTCACACAGTGCCCAGTACAGAACAGGGGCCCAGCCACTGCTTGGCTGTTACTCCCGGGCACAGACCCTCAGGGTTCTAGGTCAATGTGCAGAAAGAAAGGGACCTAACGGGCCCATCTCCTCCATCAGAGGCTCCCCGGCAGCCTTCCTTGTTCCACCACCCGCTTTTACAAAGGAAAATGATTTGGCTGAAAAAACCAGGAAACGAATTTTCAAGATCTTGATGATCAACAATGTCCCTATTTCTTTAAAACGGCATCTCCCAAACTTGCGTATGTGTAAAAGTCACCTGGAGTTTGTTAACACAGATTCCCTCAGGAATTTGGACTCAGTAGGCCTGGGGAAGGGACTCAGAATTGGTATTGCTAACCAGCCCCCAGGTGATGGTGAGGTCGTCAATTTAAAACTTAAAGGCGTGGGATCATGAAGTAGGGGGACGTTGTGCTGGGAACGGATGGCCTCGCTTACTGTTGTTTTTTTTTTTGGCCGCACTGCACTGCATTTGGGGTCTTAGTTCCCCAACCAGGGATCGAACCCACGGCCTCTGCATTGGAAGTACGGAGTCTTAACCACTGGACCGCCAGGGAAGTCCCCCCACTTACTGTTCTTGTTATTGAAGGCCGACACAGACAAGGCATGCTCCATGTCTCTGAGCTTGATTTCTTCCCTCTGCTTTCCACTTCTCCAGAAATCTAAAGCCACGTCTGTGATCCTTTCTGCTCCAGCATTGCTGCAAAAGAACTCTAGTGAATAAGGACTGGGGTTTTTTCCCCGAAGCCCCCAGGCTGGGGCTCAGAGCTCTTCAAACCATGTCCCAGCCCCGACTTTACCTGAGAAATACGAAGATGGCTTTCTGATAGGAGACCCCATCCAAGTTGTCATAATAGTCTAGGTAAGGCTTGATGGCATCTATGAGGCCAGCATGCATCTTGTCCATCTCATCAAATATGAAGATGGACCTCGCACAGGCACTCACGTTGCCGCGAATCCACGACTGTAACTGATCCTGAACGACAAGGGGGAAGAGCCAATACAGATGCTCAGAGTGCGAGTGACACCACCAGAGTGAGCACTATTAACGCTACAACCGCCTCTACAAAGGCTGCATTTACGGACTGCTTACTGTGTGCTCCCCGCTGTGCTAAGAACTTTATACAAGCTCTTTTGTTTCTCACCGCAACGCCACGTAGTGGGCATTATCATACCCATTGTACAGATGAGGAAACTGAAGCACAGAGAGCATAGTCAACTGAGATTACAAAATTTGCCCAAGATTACAAAATTAGTATGTGACAGAGCTAAGATCTGAATCCCACCCTGCCTGATTCCAAAGCCCCACACTCGGATTGTAATTCTTGTCCTGCGACATGTCACGTCGACGCCGTGTCACTGAGTTGCGGGGCCTCTGTCATCAAAATGGCAATGTTAACACATATCCTGTGCACGCCAGCCTTCTCGGAAGAAGGCAGAGGCCAAGTGACCTCTTCTCTCATTCAGTCCTTAGATCAGCCTGGAGAAGGGGCTCTAACCTTCCGATGGGGGAAGTGAGGAGAACTCAAGTGCACACACACTTGGGGATGAGTGTGGTGAGGCAACACTCTTGAGTTTCTGGAACAATGCCTGGAGGTTGCTGAAATAAATTTGCTTAAGTGGAACATTCCCTAAGAACATATTTAGGCACTTCTTATATTAAACAATCAAGATAAGAAGGAGAAAGGACCCTTTACATCAGAAATTTGAACTATGGTTCTATACAGTTCTTTCCTGGATGTTTCCCCCTACGGTAAGGAGAAAGAATTAGCTACCTGTTTCTGAGGAAAATTCTGTAAGTTACAATGACTTGACTTCTTGACTTCTTATGATTTGGGGTTTTGCTTGGCTACTCGGACCATGGTTACAATGTTCCATGGGTACATATTTAACTTAAGCAGTAACTCTGCTCTGTAGGTATGGACTAACCTCTATTTACAGAACGAGAACCTCAGGGGAGCTGAAGTGACTTGCCTGAGTCCACAAAGCGAACCACCTTTTAAACAAGGATTCCTTCATGTCTGGCAGGCTCCAGCAGCCAAGGTCTTCCCATTCTGCTTCTCCCACTTACAGACAACAACAGAGAACATGTATCGAGCACTCACTACAGGTAAGATGCTGTTCTAACCACTGTTCATACAATGTTTTATTGTGATCTTCCAAAACCCATCAAAGTAGTTACTACTGTGTTCCCTATTTCACAGATGAGGAAACTGAGGTGTAGAGAGGTTAAGTAACTTGCTCAAAGTCACATAGCTATTAAACAGTGAAGACAGAATGCTAACTAGGGTGACTAACTCATCTCTATTTGCCTGGAACTTTCTCAGTTGTAGCACTGAAAGTCCCACATCCCAGAGACTCCTGGACAGTTGGTGACCCTGATGCTCTCCCAAGCCAAAGGGAAAAATGTGTTCACACAAGTGAGGATTAAAAAAGGCAATAGTTAACGTTGATTTGAACGCTTATGTGCCAGGCATCATGTTACATACTTGACACACAGAGCTCAAGAAATCCTCACAACTGCCATTTGACAGGTGAAGAACCTGAGTCTCAGGGAGGTCAGGTGACTTTCCCACAATTACACAGCTGTAAGGAGCCTTAGGGCTCAAATCCAGGTGTGCCTGCTGACAAAGCCAGACTGTTAAATAGGGAGTTAAACCGTAAAAGCAAACTTAGGCCTCCCTAGAAACGTTTCCTCTTTTATAAAACGTGTTAAGATTTGAAGATCTTTAAACTGGATTTGATTATGTCCATCTCTCAAATCCTATGACCCCACTTACTATCACACTGAGCCTGTTTTCAGAAACCACCACGAGCTTTGATGGTATAATTGCTCCCTGCATCTCCAACCCTCTGTAAGTTCCACACTTTTCAAAGAGGAACTGATGCATTTTCAGGGCTCTCTCATTTCAACACGGAATTTCCAAATCCCGTTCCCCAACAAAGAAACCCCAAACCCAGCATCATCCAGGAAGGATCCCGAAATTTGGCCCTTGCCTTATACAGGGTGATGTTGGAGACGTGAGGGAAGTGCAGTGTGGCCACAAACAGGTGGACGTAGTCACTGTTCAGACCACCCTCGTAAATATTCTCTGCGATGATCTTGCTGACAAAATTTTTGCCGGTGCCCGTCCACCCGTGTAGGGAGAGGGTGAGAGGTTTCTTGGGCTTCGGGTTGCTTATGAAGCCAGACACAGCATTTAAGATGACTTTCTTTGCAAGATGCTGTCCAAAGAGCTTGCTGTCCAGATCCTTCTGCAGCGCTGGGAAAAACAAAGCCAGTCAGGCGGGGAGTAGGGGGACACACGTGGCAAAACGCAGCCCAGTTGACAGGCTCATGTGAAAGCCAGCAAAGCCCGCTAAGCTCTTCAAGCGTCTAGTGAGACGCGGAAGTAGGTAAGCACTTGGCCCAGGTGACCGGCGGGTCCAGCAGGCCCTCCCTCTGCTAGTCCTGCCCGTTCCCGAGTCCTCCTTCCTGAAGAGACCCTTGGCTCCAGTGCCTCCGCCACCAGCGTGAGCCCCTCACCCCCGCTCGGTCCCTCCCACCCCACGCCCAGCTGGAAAAGGGCGGCGGTTCGGGCCCCATTGCTCCGCCTCGGAAGAGTCCCCACCAGCCTTCCCGTCTCCGGCGAGGAAGGAGTAAAAACTCTCTGCAGGAAGTTTCCAATCGTCCACACTCCCAGCTTCTGAGCGAAGGTGCCCAAACAGCAGCTGGCTTCCGCAGGTCTCCGACCAAAGTCCGGTCTGCCTGTGGTCGTGGCCCAGGAGCCAGGCCCCATCCCGCACTCCGGTTCCGGGTCCGGCCCCCGCCGGCCTCAGCGCTGCCCGGGCTTCCGGGCCTCCTGGACCCCAGCCTCTGACCCCCGCCCCAGCCCTAGCACCAGCCCCCAGCCCCCGCCCCATCTTACCGTCTCGGCTGAGGCTCTGCTTCTGGCTGCAGCACTCGGCGAACAGGCAGTAGAGGCGCGGGTAGGAGATGTAGCCGGTGAGGACGCCGGCCAGGGCCAGTCCCAGGCTGATGGGCTCCACCGCCCGCACCGCCAACGGCGCCAGCAGCACCAGGCCCAGTGCGGCCCGGCTCAGCTTCATGCCCGGACCCGCGCCGCCCCGCGCGTTCTCGCGCCTACCGCAGACCGGCGCTACCGCCAGACTGCACTTCCGGTTCCTCCCGCCGGGGCCGCCATCTTTGTAGCGGGCGGACCTCCTCCGACGCCGGCGGCCGCCATCTTTGTGAGGGGCAGGCCCGTGCCTGCTTTGGGCGCTGGGGCCGCTGGAGGGGCCAATTTTTTTTTTAATAAAACATTTTTGGGAACAGTTTTACATTTATAGAAAAGTTGACAGGACAGTACAGAGAGGTTCCATATTACCACACCCCCGCCCGCACAGTTTCCCCTATTATTAACATCTTACATTAGTATGTTACATTTGTTAAAATTAATGAACTTATATTGCTAGATTGTAACTAAAGTTTCTTCATATTTCCTTAGGTTTTACCTAACGTCCTATTTGTGATCCGGGATCCCATCCAAGATACCACATTATATTTAGTTGTCATGTCTCCTTAGCTCCCCTTGGCTGTGACTGTTTCTCAAACTTTCCTTGGTTTTGATGACCTTGAGAGTTTGGGGGGAGTACTGGTCAAATCTTTTGTAGGATCCCCAACTACTGGAATTTGTCTGATGCTTTCCTTATGATTAGACTGGAGTTACGGGTTTTGGGGAGGAATATACTTTACAGAGATAAAGTGCTATTTTTATAACATCATATCAAAGGTACACAGTCAACATGATTTATGACTGTTGATGTTGACCTTCATCACCTGGATAAGGTAGTGTTGGTCAGGTCTCTCCCAGGTAACGATACTTCCACTCATTCATTCATCATTTTGAGGATCGCCTATGGACTCGATCCTGGGGATTCAAGAAAAAGTGAGGCACACGTGATTCCTGCCTTCAGTGACCTTGCATTCATTCGAGTGAAGGGGAAAAAAAGCTAGAAGAAAATCTGGTTTACAGATGAGAAAACTGAGGCTCCGAGGCGAACGGATTTGTCCAACGATTTAAGGAAGCTGTGAGCAGGGCTCAGATCTGACTCCAAAGCCACACTTCTCTAACCACACAATACCTGCTTTAAATCAGCCCAGGAGTCAACCGACCTGTTCTTTCCTCGTCACAACCTGTGTAACTACCTCAGGAAAAATGGCACAGGTGGGCCGTACTTGACAGCTCAGAGACTGGAGCCTGTCCACCTCTCTTAAACTAAATGAGAAAACCCCTCTCAGTGACTGAATTTTGCTTTTGAGCTGCCCAACCCCCAGACTCTGAACACATTACCTAGCGTTGGTATAAGAAGACGCAATACAAACAATAAGGCTGGGTCCATTTCATATTTAATACTTAAGTGCTAAAAGTGATAGAAATTGTTTTTTCTTTCATAACGAAAAGAAACAGATAACTTTGTAAAAGTCAGAAAATACTGGTGTCCCTTTGATCTCAACCTAGATTTTTCTGCTGTCAGCTGGATCCACTGTAAACAGTGAAGGATGCATTTCTGAACCCCACTCCAGATACTTGAAAATAGGAGACATGACTGCATATATAATAATAATAAAACCACAATCTAAAGGGTATTATCTCACCCTGAAACACACAACTGTTTCCTCCTGACCCAGGGCAAATATTAGGAAAAAGTCAACATATTTACAAACGAGATTTAATAATGCTCTCAAGAATAGAGTTTGTTCCCAAATAGGAAAACTACACATTGTTTCAAAAGGTTACAAATTCAGTGCCTGAAAAATCCAGCAGGTAAGCAGCAGGACTGATAGAGTCTGTTTTGGGAACTGTCTGCTAGCCAATGAGCAGGCTTCTGTCCAGGAAGCCTTTGATCAGGGGGATAAAGGGAGTGAATGACACTATTTACATCCCACTTTGCACCTCTCCCCTTTAGCCTCCCTCAGTACCGCCTGTTCATCTTCTTGAACTTCTCGTAGTGATAGTCATCCGTGGCCTTCTCGTTAGCAGGACGCTTGCGGTTGGGAGGGGACCCTGAGAAGGAAAAGAGGAAAAGCTGTTTGCCATGCTGGAAGCCAACAACAGGCTTAGCTCCACGTAGGCAAGGACGACTATGCCTGTCTCACTCCCTACAGGAGCCCCAGTGCCTACTCTAGTGAACAGGAACATAGTAGGGCCTCAGTAAGTACCTGTTCTTGGGTGAATAGCAATAAACATGGTGGAGTCAGGTGCCAGTCAAAATATGCTGACCTCAATGTTAGACCAGGTGAACAGCAGTAGCTACGCTTCATTGAGAGCTTGACAACATACCAGGCACGGCACTAAATCTTTTTAGACAGGACTTCCTTTCACCCACCCAGCAATCCTAGCAGGGGCATGTTACCATCTCTGCTCAGAGAGGTTAGCTGATTTGCTCAAGGTCACTCAGGAAGTGAAGGTAGGCTGAGTTGAACCCAAGTCTGGTGCCTCCAATGTCCCTGCTTCCTAGGTATTAATAATAGGAAGCTCTTTGGGAATCAAAGACTACATGGCTAAGGTGTTACAGAAAATAATTTCTCAAGTAGGAAGGACGAAACAGAGCAACAGGCTGGATTTTCAGAAGCCTCAGCAAATTTAGCATTTCCTTAGAATCATCCCATTGTTGATAAGAAAGATGACACCGCCTGGTGCTGGTGAGCACGTGGGAAAGGGGCACTGCTGGATGTTGCTGGCGGGAGAACAAATTAGGATCATTTGGTGAGTTCTCAGAAGGCAGCTTTAGGACATGACATAGGCAAGAATGATCATCATTAAATAGGGAAAAATGGGAAACAACTTAAGTGTCCTGCCAGAGGGAATGGTTAGACTATAGGACCTCTATACAGCAGAATGTGATATGGCCATTGAAAGGGAAAATGTATTTACTGTCATGGAGAGACAGGCAGAGCACACTAAAAAGCTGTGAGATCCTATTAAGTATATATACAGCATATGTATATTTTTTAAAAGTGGGCAAGGTTATACACAGTCAGCCCTTGGTATCTCTGGGTTCCGCATCCATGGATACGGAGGGCTGACCGTGGGACTTGAGCATCCACAGATTTTGGTGTCTGCAGCGGGTCCTGGAACCAGTCCCCCACGGATACTGAGGGATAACAATATATAAAAATGTTAACAGGGGCCGTCTTTGGGTGGTGAAATTATGATTAACTTTTAATTTACTTTTGCTTATTGAAATTTTCTAATTTTTTGAGTCTCTATTATATTTGACAGCCCAGTGAATCCTTAGAGCAAACCCAAGTGGTAAGTTTTATTACTATTCCCATCTTAGAGGTAAAGAAACTGAGGCTTGGACAGGGGAAGGCACGTGACCATGGTCCAGAGAACGGGCTAGAACCCAGATGCCCTGACCCCAAAGCCCAAGCGCCGCCCCGGCCGAGTCCCTCCCCACCCCCACGGGCCCTGGGAAGCGGTCGCGCCAGGCGGCCCGAGGCCTCTGCTGTACTCACGCTCAGGCTCCGGCTTCTCCGTGTCACCCACTCTCAACGGTCGGGCTTTGGGCTCTTCTTTGTTTCTCCGTATGGGAGCATTGAGCTCCTCGTGATAAACTGGACCAAAAGAGAGCAGGGGACGGGTCAGACAGACTTTGGGAACCCAGGGACCTCAACCCAATGGCGTGGGCTGGAGCTGCTTCCCCAGAGATGCGACACTTACATCGGTTGTGCTGCACGTAATTCACAGCCATGTTGGTGGGCACAAAGGATGTCTCACTGTCTTTCTTCTTGTTCTGCTGCTCTGCCAGCAGACGGGCCTTGGCATCCTCCGTGGAAATGATATTTTTTATTTTAGCACTATGGGGAGAAAGGAGCCACACCACAGTGAGATCATCACACCTTTGGGCCTCAGATGGAACTGACTAAAGGGGCTGGCAGCCCCCCCACTGCATAAGGACGTCATCTTTCTTGGGGCACAGCTCTCTACAATTTACCAACTCCCCTGCGGTCAGATTGTCACGGAGCTCTCCCAGCATCGGAGGTGCAGGAGTTACTCTCTTCTGATCAAGAGGAAATTGAGCTGGAGGTCAGGTGAACTGACTAAGGCTCAAAGCTAGGAAGGCCAAAAAGGAAGCGAGAACCCAGAAGTCTCCCAACTTTCTACCACACACATCCGAAGATGATAATGACCACTGTATTTCCTCCACAAAAATCCCCTTTTGGAGCAGATGCTTTGTAGTAAAAATGAAAGAAGGATCACGGGGTGAGTGAGCCTTTATCATTGCTCCTGCTAGAATAAGGCAGAAGAATACAAGGACCTGAATAGAAGAGCTGAAGAGCTGTGAACAAAGGCTAAATAAGAACATTCTTGGGGGCTTCCCTGGTGGCGCAGTTGGTTGAGAATCTGCCTGCCAATGCAGGGGACAAGGGTTCGAGCCCTGGTCTGGGGGGATCCCACATGCTGCGGAGCAACTGGGCCCGTGAGCCAGAACTACTGAGCCTGCGCGTCTGGAGCCTGTGCTCCGCAACAAGAGAGGCCGCGACAGTGAGAGGCCCACGCACCGCGATGAAGAGTGGCCCCCGCTCGCCGCAACTGGAGAAAGCCCTCGCACAGAAACGAAGACCCAACACAGCCATAAATAAATTAAAAAAAAAAAAAAGCACATATATTAAAAAACAAAAAACAAAAAAAATTCTTGTTTTCGGCAGAGTCCCTTGTCTCTTTAACTACTTCTGACCAACCCTTCAGAGAAACTCCTGGCAACAACCATGTCAGCCTGCCACAGAAGACAGTTTATGTCTGTGGGTTTCCAAGGAGACAGGTTAAGAAACAGTCCCTTAACTCTGAACTGGAAAGCAGAGAGCTCGTCCTTTCTGCCTAGGGGCGGGAGAGGCGCGACCGCGGGTCCGAAACGCACTCGATGCCGAGGTCCACCTCCGGGATGCCGCTCAGCATCTGGTTGGACAGCATCTCCTCGGTCTTCTTTGCTGAGGAGACCCGGATGTTTTCCGGCAGTTCGTAAAGGCAGTCCTCTGCGTTCTTCGGCTTGACTTTCTGTTCCTCATGTTCCACGATCCCTTTCCGCTTCTTCAGCTCCGTCTCAATGTACTTCATCCTGAAATAAGATACCCAAAGGCCTCAAAGAGGGGCAGGAGAGCTCACAACTGGTGTCGTTTAAATGAGTGGTCCCCAACACTGGCTCACGGAGCCGTGATGGTTGATGATGAAGTTGCCATCGTTCCATGGAGAAGGAGAAAAACAAAAATAACTTGAGTTTTTAAATCAAGCTAAAAATTTTCAACTTAAAGCACCAACCTATATTATGAGATTCTGTCCTACCACACCATGTGTAAGGTTCTTTGAAGACAAAAAGATAATGGTAGATGGTAGTTTGTTTAACAGCCTTGTTGGCAAAATGAAAAATAGGCAAGTCCATTGTTTATCCCTGCAATTTTGGGCAGGGTGGAACATTACTAGTCAAGGAATCTAAAATTCCAAGAACCACACTTTTAAAGAATTTTTGAGTTTTTCAAAGTCCTCAAGCCTCAGGGGGTGGCGAAAGGGGAGGCAGGGGTGCGAGAGGGGCCAATCTGCTGTCTTTGGATAAGTCTAGAAATGTCATCTGTGACAAAATATCTTGGACTCTGTCTGGCTGGAGCCCTCCCCCAATCTCTTACTGATGAACAGACTGACACCTACATGTCCGCGTCCTCGTCCCTTCGGTTGGTTTCTGCAGAAAATGACGTCCCCAGATGGAGGTCTTCCTCTTCACTGATCCTAAAAAAAGAGAACAGTGAAGCAGAGCCTTAGAGTCACCGCTAAATGAGGCTGAGTGTGATGTTACCTGAATAAAACAAGTATGCAACGAAACGTACAACATCCTGTTTATGGTCAAAAAATATATACATATACATGATATGTAAATAGAAGGAACTCTGGGAACATATGCAAGCACACTGACGGCCTCTGGACATACCTCGGGGGAATGAGTAGATTCGTTTATATTTCACTTTTGTATTATTTTTGTAATTGTGTTTCTATGTTTTCCTCAAAAAAGAAAAACAACTTCCATATGGGTTTGAAAGACAATATATAGGGGCTTCCCAGGTGGCGTAGTGGTTGGGAGTCCACCTGCCAGTGCAGGGGGACACGGGTTTGAGGCCTGGTCCGGGAGGATCCTACATGCCGCAGAGCAACTAAGCCCCTGCGCCACAGCTCTGGAGCCTGCAAGCCACAACTACTGAAGCCCGTGCGCCACAACTACTGAAGCCCGTGCACCTGGAGCCTGTGCTCCACAACGGGGGAGGCCACTGCAATGAGAAGCCTGCTCGCCACAACTAGAGAAAGCCCACGCACAGCAGCGAAGACCCAACGCAACCAAGGATAAATAAATAAATTAAAAAAAAAAAAAAGACAATATACAATGCACCTTTGCAAGAGGTGCCTACCTACATCACTCTAAGTTAACTTTTGAAGAGTTTTTGTTTTCTTTGTTTTTAAACAACGTACCCTTTACAAAGCACAAAGGGTACTCCAAGATGTCCCATTAAAGCTGCGGCAGGACCCAGCTCCCTGGGGGAACACAGACCCAGGCAGGGGCTGCAGGTGAATTTGCCTCTCAGCCAGTTTTGCACTTACTTATCTTTGCCCCTTTCCTTTAGTTTCTTCATGTCCACCATCCCGCCTGTCTTCATCTGAAAGGGATCATCCTGCAGACAGCAAACACAGCCAAGAAGAAGCATCTATATAACTTGCAGTGGAATTTTTTTTTTTTTCTTTTAAGAAAACGCAATCATCCACTGAAGAGCAGCCACATCTTCCCACTGCCCAAGGAGGACCCCACAACTTACCACTAGAGTGGTCTCTTCTTGTACCTTCTCTCCCACCAGCAGGGCTACAGCACTGAGAAAAGCCAAAAAGTCGGGGAGAGAGAGAGAGAAAGGGCACAATTCAGAGATGAGGAGAAACATTTAGGAAGTCTGTAGGTTGCAACATTAGGGCAATGGTGAGATTTGCGGGGTGAACACTGAAGCCGGCTGGAAAAGCCTACAAGAATAACAGGGTCCAAGAAACACTCTAGACGCTGGAGGTGGGGGCAGTGGTGACGTCAGTGGTACATTTTCCTGTAAAGTCATTTAGCATTATCTTGGCTTAGAAATCTCATTTCTAAGATTATGCCTTCAGGGAAAATGAAGCTAAAGACAAATGCAGAAAAATACTATTGCAGCCTTATTTGATGGTGAAATTTTAAAAAATGATGTACAGGTCCCAAAATAAGGGGTAAGTTAAATTATGATATGTACATCTGATAGAATATTATGCAGATATTAAAAAGGTTTTCGGAAAAATTACCCACAATGTGGTTGAATGCTCACAATATCATGAGTTGAAAATACAGTAGTCCCCCTTTATCTGTGGTTTCACTTTCCACAGTGTCAGTCATCTGCAGTCCAAAAATATTAAATGGAAAATTCCAGAAATAAAAAATTCCTAAGTTTTAAATTACCAGCTGTTATGAATGGTGTGATGAATCTCTGCCATCCTGCCCCGTCCCACAGAGGAGGTGAATCATCCCTTTGTCCTGAGTGTCCACACTATACATTACTCACCCATCAGTATAGGAAAAAATAATCTACATAAGGTTCAGTACTACCCAGGCTTCAGGTATCCACTGGGGGTCTCAGAACATAGCCCCCGTGGATAAGAGGGGACTACCGAAGAAGAATAGAATAAAAGTAAAGCTGCTTATCGTCTATTACAAAAAAGAGACAAAACAGACAAGAAACAAACATTAAATGTTAACACTGATCACCTCTGTATGGGAGAATTATGGGTACTGTTTATTTTTATGATTATACTTTTCTAAATTTTCCCAAACTCTTAACAATCAGTGTGCATTTCACAATTAATCACAGTGTGCATTTGACAATAAAAACACTGATCAATGACCTGTTTCTGACCTCTGGAGCAAACTTCAAGATCACAAGGCTCGGGGCATGTCCTGGTTAAACATCTGCAAAAAACGCTTGGACTCCTCCCCAGGCAGTACTAGGTGTAAAGTGTGTCAAGAGAAGGGGCTATGTCTGAGGAGATATTTGTGACAGCGACCGAGTGGGGATGGGGGAGTCGGGGTAGGTGGTGTCTCGGTCATCCCCTCCTCCTCCTCCGGGTCCTCTCCCCCACGCAGTACCCACCTCACCCCGTTGGGCCTCTTCCTCAGGTTCTGCACCTCTCGGGTCTCTTCCAGTTTTAATCTAAAAAAAAAAAAACAAAAGGCAATGCACAGGCTGAGAGACCCTCCACGGAACTCAGAGTCAAAAGGCAGCTTCGACGGACACCCCTGCCCCGCTGCCTGCCCGCAGTGGTCCAGAGGGTGACTCTGCGTCTGGACCCACCAACGGGAGTCAGAACCGCTGCGCATGCCAGGGGCACCTCTCCCAACCATGAGGCCTTGGGGCGGCGGTCTCATCCCTAGGGGCCTCAATTTCTTCGCAGAAGGGGATAACAACCCGGCTCATAATTAGCAATGTTGTCAAAGAGGTGCCTGGCCGGTGGCGAGTCCCCCTAGGCTGCCTCTCTCTTCCTGCCCCGTGGAAGCCCGCCCCAAACGCACCGAACCTCCTCTGAGTCCTGCTCATCGTCCTCCGACTCCGAGTCAGCCCGGCGCCGGCGGAAAGTCTTCCCGGTGACCGGCATAGTCGCGCCAGCCCCACGGTCTAACCGCCGAGCCCCTACGCTGAGATCTAGGATACTTCCGGCGCTCAGCAGTGAGATCAGAGCGCCGGCCCCTGCCCGGCCCGGCCCGGCCCGGCCCCGCCACAAGCCCTCCGGCCCCGCCCCCGGCCCACACCGTTCATCTGACCACGCCCCTACCCCTGGCGTCGGCCTCTTCCGATTGGGCGGCCAAGGGGGAGGAGGCGGGGCGCGGCCGGCCGGGCCTCACGACCCTGCGTTGCGCCGAGCCGCGGAAGGCGCGCTTGGCTGACAGGCGGAGGTGGCGCGGTTGCTACGACAGGTGAGTTCCGGGCCGCAGCCAGTTGCTTCAGGGGGCCGGGTCTCTCGGAGCAGGGGCGAGCACAGTCTAGCTACGGGCCGGCGGGGGCCTGGCCCTGCCTGGTACGCAGAACGCCGCGGCCAGGTGAGCTGAGCCTGGGACCCCTCCCCCCGGCCGCCACCGCCCTGTCCCCTCCTCCGGCCAGCGCCCAGGGGATCCTCTCGGGCCCCAGCAGCCCACTTCGAGCCCCCAGGGGCTCGTTGCTTCTCCGGAACAAGGGCTGCTGTCTCTTTTATTTCTGCCTGGGCCTGAGCCAGCGTTTAAAGCACACGTGTGGCGTCTCGGAGCGCTGACTTGTATTTCCCCGGGGTCTGGGCCCTGACGGGCACTTTTTTCTTTAGGGACAAAAGATGACCACTTCTTAGCGATGATGAATTAAAGTCCCAGCCCCGACTGCCCCGCTAATGATGGCTTCCAGCCACTTCTCCCCGAGGAGAGTCGCGTTTGGTGTTTTGAACCCACCCGGGAGGGTTTGAGGGTAGAGGGTGCTTGCTGGCAGCTTCCCGGGACCTTCGGGGACCTTGTTTTCGTCCTTTGTCACGAGGACTGTCTCTCCGGCCTCCGCCCCTTCTACCCGAGGATGCTGTGAGGATTAAGTTTATTTGAAAAAAAACAGGCATCAACAAACGCTTAGGATATACCTAAATGCATAAATAATGGCTTACGGGACGTCTAGAAAGCCCTTATTAGTTTTTCCTTTCTCAATATACTGTCTGTCCTTTCCTTTGCAAGAACTACCTCTTATTAAACACTTCTTATGTGGCAGGCACTGGACTCAGCATTATTTCATTGAACTCATCCAACAATCCTAGGAAGTAGATTCAGTTACTGTTTTTCACTTTGCAAATGAAGACACCAAGGCTCAGAGAGGCAGTATGTGCCTCAGGTAACACAGCTGGAAGGTGGAGCAGGAATCAGTTACAGGCCTACCTCTGCTGCACCTTGTACACATAAGAGTTCAGTAAATGTTTACTGCGGGTTCCCTGTTCCGGAAGGCCATTCTGAAACAGGGCAGCATTTCTGGAATGCCTTACTTTTCTCTGGAACAGTCTCCTTGGAGGTGGTTGTCCTCTTCCTTGGACTGAGGCAAATAGTAGACTCAGGACTTGTTGGAACAGCCTTTTGGCTTTGATGAAAAGCCGTAGTTTAAAAGCCTCCAAGTCCTGCCCTCTGCAGCCTGGTTCAGCCAAACCCAGATGCACATGGAATCACTGGGCACCTTGTCCGTGGCGGCTGAAGGAGAGGCTCCTTGGGAATTGCTGCAGGAACCCAGGGAGTCGACGTCTGCAGCTCTCACGCTCTCAGAGTTGGCTCCGATTTTGCCCTCCCAGCAGCACTCCCACCGGGGGTACTGGACAGCACTAAGGGGAGGGCTACAAGGTCAAGGACATTTCTGGATCCTCCTCATCTGACATCCCAGGGAGGACCATCTGGTACAGATGCACTGTCCCCGCTGGCCAAGACCAGAGTGCCCACTGATAACCTCCTGGGCTGTAGCAGATCTAATTGAGACTTGTTTAGCAAAAGTCCTGCTGAAAAGTGGCAGCTGTGAATCTGGCAGCGTGTGGCTGGGCTGAGGGGCTGCAGATCCTCTGAGTTCTGCTGGGCCTTTTTGGGGATGGGATGAAACGGCTTCTCAGAGGGAGCCTGTGGGAAATCTGGGTTCTCTTCAGTTCAGAGATAGACCATGTCTTAGTCTGGCTTGAGAGCTTGGTTCCTGAAGGAAATGTCCAGGTTTGGCTTGGGTTTGGGTTAGTGTGCTGGCGCCTTTCTGGAGCCAGGTGAAATGTGGGCTTGTGTCAGTGAGCATTAGTGTCCTTGGGATCCAGCAAAATGATTGCAGTTCACAGCCTGGCCATAGTAAGTATTCAGTGAATGTTTGTTAGACTGGTTTACTTATTCATCAGCTATTTACTGAGCTTTCAGTATACGGAGCAGGCACTGTTTTAGGTGCTTGAAAAACATCAGGGAGCAAAAGAGACTAAAGACCCCTGAACTAGTGGACTTTATGTTCTGACAACATGATAAGTATGTAAAGTATGTTAGAAGGTGATGCCATGGAAATAGAAAAAAATAGAGCAAGGCAAGGGAATCAGGGGTGGGAGGGAGGATTGACTTGCTAATTTAAGTTGATGTTCTGGTTTGCGGTTTGGTCGGTAACATGACAAAGCAGTGGACTGAATTATAGGCCCTGGGTTCAAGTCCCAGTTCTGCCAGGTTGCTGTGTGAGTCTGGCCAGGAACCTTCCCTTCTCTGAGCCATTTTCCCCACCAGAGTCCCTCCTGTGCCGTTTACTGGCTGTGTGACCTTGGCATGAACCTCTCTGATCCTTTTCTGCTTGGTGGTTTTAGGGGTCCTAGTCTGAGTTTCTGCTTAGACCTACTCCAGGGTTTGCAGCTTTTCAGTGACCGTGGCCAGTCACTGCCTCCCGCCTGTTAAGCCCCAGGGACTGCCAGCGTGGGGCAGCACAAACCCCATTAACAGACTCTTGTGGACCCCGGAACAAAGTGCAGTACCAGGTTTCGGGCCATGCAGAGATGTTATCCTAAACTTAAGGAATTTAAGTTGAGCAGAAATTGCTGTGTGAAGAATGACTCAGAAGAGGCACTCGTGAGGGAGGCCAGGGGAAGCTACTCTGGAGGTGTGGGGGTGTGGGTTCAAGGATGTGAAGGTCATCCCCACTCCAGTCTGGCCAGGGCTGTTTGGGAGCTGGTAGAGCTGACAGCTCAGAGCACTGACTTTGGGGCAGGCAGTCCTGGGTTTGAATCCTGGCTCCGCTGCTCAGTAGCTGTGTGGCCCCCTGCCAGTCACTTCGCCTCTCTGAGCCTCCGTCTTTCCTCCTTTAGTGATGGAGGTGGAGATGGATTTAGTTCTCAATGTTGCCCGACCTCCAGAGTGGTTGTGAGGATTTAATGAGGTCTGGTAGTACCCGTTCCAGTACACAGGGCCGCTCCGGGCGGCGGCAGGCAGGGCTTGGCAGGGAAGGAGGTTTGAGGGTCCTGCTTTGAGAGTCGGAAAGATGGTGGGCTCAGTGAATTAAGACTGGTTAAAGGAAGGGGTGTATCTGGGATTTGGGGAAGATGGGGTTGCTTGGAAGTAGAATGGAGAGAAGGCATGAGGGAGGGAAGAGGTACGTGTTCTGTGGGGCGGAGGGCAGCATGGAGGGGCGTGGGCACAGGTGTGTGGGGTGTGGAGTGGCCAGTGTGGTGAGGATCAGGGCAGGTGGGGTCCTTGCGCTGGGGGCGGGCTTGGTAGCATCACCTTCCCGTCCTGAGGAACTGAGCTCTTAGGTGGCAGGAGGATGTAGCCGGAACCCCTAGGAAAGTGATGAGTAATGGGCACCTGAGGCCTGGTCGCAGCAGCTCTGCCAGGCCGAGATGTGCTGCCTCACTGCCTGCGCTCCTGCGCGGGGTTGAGGTGGGTTACTTTCCCCGTCACTCCGTGCAGGCCCCGGGGAGGGGGAACGTGCCTGCCCTTATTCAGGATGAAGCATCTTGGAAGTCTCATCCGGGGCCTGCAACGGGTGGGCTCAGTGCCAGACCTACCGGCCTGCCTCCTTTCTTCCTGCTTTCTCGTCCCCTGAGAGAGGAGGTGGGTCTGGTGGGTCAGGAGGGAGAGGTGCCCTGGGGTCGCTGGAGTGGAGGCGCAACCCCTCTGGCTGGCATCTCGGGCGCTGGCTGTGGGGTGGTGATTCCCAACAGCACAGCGGAGCCGCGGCTCTCAAGAGGGCCCATTCCCGCATCCAGGCCTCTCAGCAGCGCAGATATCTTTCCCTTTCAGTCTTTATTAAACACCTGCTGTGTGCACTCCATTTATTTGCACAGAGGGAAGGGTGGGAAGGGCTGTGAAGGCGGACCCCACCTGGCTCACTTCCCACTGCACCGCTTCCTTGCTCTGTGGTCTCAGGCAAATGGCTTCCCATCTTGGAGCCTCCATTCTTCGTCCATAAGATGAGAAACAGCGGTCCTTACCCAAGAGTGTGTAGTGAAGTGCCGGGCATCGTGCCTAGCTCAGAGCGGGCATCGTGCCTAGCTCGGAGCAGACACTCGAGCTTCTGCTGTTGAGTTAGGGTTACCTTTTCCGAAAGACCCCTCCCTGCTCCCACCTTAAGTGAATTAAAGGGACTCTTTCAAAAGTGTCTATTTTGAGAAACATCAAACTTATAGAAAAGTAAAAAGAATAATAAAATGAAATCTCATTTATACCCTTCACCTGTATTCACCGATTATTAATATGTTTGCCCTGTTTACTGTCTATATATTTATACACTCATTATCACCAGAATCGTTATTGCCGATCTATTTAAGAGTAAGTTGCAGATATAATCCTTTGCCCCTAAATATTTCAGGAGGAATTATCTAAGAACAAGGACACTGTAATACGTAACCAGAAAATGGTTTTCATCTTCAGAAACTTTAACATTGATATAATACTCTATCAGTTTTCCAGGGCTGCCGTAAAGTCCACAGACTGGGTGGCTTAAACAACAGCAATTTATTTTCTCACAGTTCTGGAGGCTGGAGGTCCAAGATAAAGATGTCAGCAGATTTGGTTTCTTCTGAGGCCTCTCCTTGACTTGTAGACGGTGACCTTGATGTGTCCTCACATGGTCTTTTCTCTGGGTGCATCCTTGGTGCCTCTTTGTGTATCCAAATTTCCTCCTTTTATAAGGACACTAGTCAGGTTGGATTAAGGCCCACCCTAAAGACCTCATTGAACTTAATTACCTCTTTAAAGACCTTATCTCCCAATAAGATTACATTCTGAGGTACTGGAGGTTAGGACTTCAACATATGAATTGGTGGGGGGACACAACTGGGTCCATAACAAATACTGTCATCTAATATGCAGTCCATATTCAAATGTGTCAGTTGTTCCACTAATGTCCTTTTCCCTGTTGATCCAGGATCCAATTTTGTCAAGTCTTTTTAGTGCCTTTTCTCTGGAACAGTTTCTCAGCCTGTGTTGAGAAAGGGAATTGATTTGCCCAGAAGCAGAGGTGCTGGCTGCCTTGGGACAGGAACCCTATTTAAGGATTTGCTCCACTCCCTTGGGTCTCTTTTCAGGGCTTTACTTTGATGTCAAAAGCACCAGGAGGTGAGCTTAGATCTTTAAAAGCGTCACCGAGAGCCAGAACTGCGTTAGTCACCTGCTGTGTGTCATACTTGGTGGACATTATACATTTCTCGGCTGGGCTGGTCGGCCTGCACTGTCCTGGGCAATGGAGCCCTGAATGAAAAGCCGATGCAGGACATGTGACTTACGTTCCTACCAGTCTCAGTTTCCAGATCTATAAAACATGGCCAGTAACACAATTTATAGTACTAAGCATTTTTTGAACTTTGTTGCTGTGCAGATAAATACAAACTCTGAGCCGCCCTGCAAGTCCAAGTGATCAGAAGTCGTTAAATCCTTCCCATGCATTGTCCCACTTCATCCTCTCAGTTACCCTCGTTGCTGTCTTTGTCCCCATTTTCCTGGATGAGGAGACTGAGGGTTGGGTGATTTAGCTGAAGATACACACCTTGCAAGTGACAAGAGCAAGGAGCCGAACGCAGGGCTAGCTGTCTCCAGAATCGCCTTGTGTGATTACAGACAACTCCGGGGATGATGGGTGTGGAGCAACTGACGTGTAGTAAGAGCGCAGTGGAAGGTGGCTCCCGTTAGTAATTACAGCATCCCTTGTGGCTGCACACAGGTGCCCTGGTGTTGAAACAGGGAACTCTGTGCCCCATGAGGGCAGTGCCCGGGCCTGGCTTCTTTCCCATCACCCTAAGGAGGTCAGTGTTGGTTAGGGACCAAGATAAAACAAAATGAAAATTTTTAGACGGCTGGGATCAGTAAAGTATGATCCTTGCAGACTCATGCACTTCAGATGTTTCAGATCCTGCATGGAATATTAAGCACCCAAAGTTTTTGGTACTACCACTTGACGTTTTCCTGTACGTAAACTGATTTTTTAAAACTTGAAGTATAGTTGATTTACAATGTCTTGTTAGTTTCAGGTGTATAGCACAGTGATTCAGTTATACATACATACATATGTAAGTGTACATAGGTATATATATGTGTGTATGTAGGTATATATAGGTGTGTTTATATATATATATATATATATATATATATATGTATTCTTTTTCAGATTCTTTTCCTTTATAGGTTACTACAAAATATTGAGTATAGTTCCCTGTGCTATACAGTAGGTCCTTGTTGGTTATCTATTTTATATAGTAGGGTGTGTATGTTAATCCCAACCTCCTAATTTCCCCTTTGGTAACCATAAGTTTGTTTTCTATGTTTGTGGGTCTATTTGTATAAAATGATTTTTAACCATTAACTTTTTTTTTTTTAATTATTATTTATTTATTTATTTATTTTTGGCTGTGTTGGGTCTTCGTTTCTGTGCGAGGGCTTTCTCCAGTTGCGGCAAGCGGGGGCCACTCTTCATCGCGGTGCGCGGGCCTCTCGCTATCGTGGCCTCTCCTGTTGCGGAGCACAGGCTCCAGACGCGCAGGCTCAGTAGTTGTGGCTCACGGGCCTAGTTGCTCCGCGGCATGTGGGATCTTCCCAGACCAGGGCTCGAACCCGTGTCCCCTGCATCGGCAGGCAGATTCTGAACCACTGCGCCGCCAGGGAAGCCCCTAACCATTAACTTTTTAACTAATGTTAGTAAACCTTAAACTTTCTATGTTGCTCATACACTGTTGGGAGGCAGGTAAATTTATATAATCTTTCTGGAGGAAAATTTGTTCATATATATCAAGTGCCTTCAAAACAAACATTTTGACCCAGTGATTTTTCCTGTGGTCAAAGATGTAGTCAAAGTTTTATATTCTAAAATATTCCTGACTGCCATATATCTAGTAACAAAACACATACACACACACACACACACAAATATCCTAAGTGTCCAACAGTAGGAGAATGGTTAAGTAAGGTACTGTAGAGCTTAAATTGTATGTGGTGTAATATTATTCAGCCATTAGAAATGAAGTTGTTGAAAAGAAATCTAGTGACGTGGGAAACATATATAATATAAACCAAAAAAATCTGTATACAAACTATAGCTGTTATAGTCTGGTTTAGTTTTAAAATTTATATGTTTATACATATGAATAAGACTTACCAAAGCAGTAACCAAATTTTTTTCTGTATAGAAGGATTACAGGTGATTTTTATTTCATTTTGTGTTTGTCTGTTTTCCAGCTTCTGTGGTGGTCTATATTAATTTCATTAAAACCAAACAAAAATGCCGTTTTCTCTTTGCAGGATAGGTAGGAGAAGATGAAAATTTTTAATCCAGCGCAGAAGTTCATGAGGCAAAAACAAAGGTGTTAGAGCAAATCTTCTTCCGAATGAGTCACAAGGTGAAGCGTTGTACTTTTAAGCCATCCAGGTGGCGGCTGAAGCACTTCCTCTGCTGGGGCTTCCGGGACCCCTCAGGTGCTGCTGCCCCTCTCTGAAATGGCCCTCAAGTGTCCTATTCACACTCTGTGGGCCTGGAGAGCTCCAAGGGATGAGGTTCTCCTCCCCCAGGGTGCTCTCAGGAGTCTGCAGAGAAGCACGGGCAGACGCGAGAGGGGCAGCCCCACGTACCAAAGAGGCTGGACACATGCGCCTCTTATTTTCGAAACTTTAAAAATTATACTTAAAAGTAACCTATTAGGGTCTGCGTTACAAAAGCAACACAAATTCGTTGCAGAAAATGCAGAAGAGCAAAAAAAGAGGAAAAAAAATCACTTGACTCCATCCTCCCAGAGAGGAGGAGAGCACCCTTTCTGTAGGTGCAAAAACAAAATTATTTTACCAAAGTGGAATTTTACTATAACAGCGTTTTATAGCTTTTTGACTTTTTTTTCCTTTTCCATTATGGTTTATTACAGGATATTGAATATCGTTTCTGTGCTATACAGTAGGACCTTATTTATCCATTCTATGTATAATAGTTTGCATCTGTATAGCTTTTTTTTTAAATAAATTTGTTTATTTATTTATCTATTTATTTTTGGCTGCTTTGGGTCTTCGTTGCTGCGTGTGGGCTTTCTCTAGTTGCGATGAGCGGGGGCTACTCTTCGTTGCGGTGCGCAGGCTTCTCATTGCAGTGGCTTCTCTTGTTGCGGAGCATGGACTCTAGGCACACAGGCTTCAGTAGTTGTGGCACGAGGGCTTCAGTAGTTGTGGCTCACGGGTTCTAGAAGCACAGGCTCAGTAGTTGTGGCGCACGGGCTTAGTTGATCCGCAGCATGTGGGATCTTCCCGGATCAGGGCTCGAACCCGTGTCCCCTGTATTGGCAGGCGGATTCTTAACCACCGCGCCACTAGGGAAGCCCTGTATAGCTTCTTGACTTCCGATTCATTCAGCAAATATTTACTGAGAAGTTACTGTGTTCCAGGTGCTGTTTTAGGTATTTGGGATACAACAGTGCATAAAACAGATCCCTGCCCTTAGGGGACTCACATTCTTGAGGAAAGATAGGAATTAGACAAACAAACAAACAAAAACCCCCTGCAGTCTAGTGGTTAGGACTCTGCGCTTCCACTGCAGGGGACCTGGGTTCGATCCCTGGTTGGGAACTAAGATCCTGCCTGCTGTACAGCGTAACCAAAAAAAAAAAAAAAAAGATAAATGACCAAAATGATTATAGAGCATGCCAAGTACGGGCCAGGATGGACAGAGGGCCTTTCTCGAAGGAGAGTAGCGGGGTAGGGTGGGACTGCCTTCAGCAGGGTGGCCAGGGGACCTGGTCAGGGGACAGTGAAGCTGAGACCTGAAGGATGAGAGAGGGAGAGATACAATGAGCAGCATGGCAGGGCACCAGTGGGGACCAGTGTCTTTCCTGGTCATTGAGTATTTTACTTCATTATACCCCGTCCCAGCTTTTTCAAAATTTTTTTAATGGTGTCATATTATATGTATTCTTCTGCAACTTATTTAAAAGTTATTGTATTTTATTTTAGTTTTAAAATGTCAGTAGAATACATATAACATAAAATGTACCATCTTAATCATTTTTTAGTGTACAGTTTGCTGGCGTTAAGTATATTCACAGTGTTATGCAACCATCACCACCATCCATCTCCAGAACTTTTCCATCTCCCCAAGCTGAAACTCTGCACCCACAAATCAACTCCCCATTCCCCCTACCCTTGACAACCATCATTCTACTGTCTGTCTCTATGGATTTGACTCCTCTAGGGACCTCATATAGGTAGAGTCATACAGTATTTGTCCTTTTGTGTCCGGCTTATTTCATTTCGCATAATGTCATCTAAAACATTCCAAGACTATAGAAAGTTCTCTCTTGCCTCTTTGCAGTGTAGCCTTACCTTCTGCCCCAGGCAACTACTGATCCAGTTTCTATCACTGCAGATTAGTTTCCTCTGTTTTGAAATTTCATAAAAGTAGAATCATATAATGTGTACTTTTTTGTTTCTTTGACTTCTTTTCCTCAGTTTAATGTTTCTGGAATTGATTCATGTTGCCTTGTGTATCAGTAGGTCTTTCTAATGCCATGTATTCTATGATATGAAAATACCAGTAGTTTGCTTCAGTCCCCTGTTTGTTGGACCTTTAGGGTCTTTCCAATTTTTGGCTATTATGTATAAAGCTATTATGAGTGTCTGTGTACAAGTCTTTGTGTAGCTGCATGATTTCATTTCTCCTGGGAAAATATCTAAGAGAGGAATTGCAGGATCCTATGATAAGTACAAGCTTAACTTTGTGGGAAACTGCTAAACTATTTTCCAAAGCTTTTTATACCACTTAACACTCCTATCAGAATATATGAGAATTCCTTTACAAATTCAGCAACAGCTGGTAACGTAGGTTATTAGTTTTAGATATTCTTGGGTGTGTGAGATGTTATCTCATGGTTTTAACTTAAATGTCTCTGATGGCAGATGACGTTGAGTGTGCTTTCATGGGCTCGTTGGCCGTTCTTACTTGGTGAAGTATCTGTTCAATCATTTGTCCATTTAACAAAATTGGACCATTTATCCTTTTCGGAGTTGTAAGAGTTCTTTGTATATTTTGGATATTTGTCAGATACAGGTTTCATGAACATTTTCTCCCAGCCTGTAGCTTGCCTTTTCATTTTCTTAACAGCATCTTTTGAAAAGAAAAAGTTTTAATTTTGAAAAAGTCCAGTTCATCAATGTTTCCTTTTATGACTGATGCCTTTTGTGTCCTGAGACCTTCGCCAGCTTCAAAGTCGCCAAGATTTTCTCCTGTTTTTTCCTCTAGAAGTTTCAGAGTTTTAATTTGTTTGTTTAAAGTCTGTGATCCGGAGACTTGGCGGGCTGCTCCGTGCCCAGGCTGGTCCTGGAGGGGCTGTTGGTCGACGGGAGGGTCAGGGTGAGGTCCGGGGCTGCGGTGGAGGGGAGGTCAGCCGCAGCACCGTGGTGGCTCAGCAGACGGACCTTGAGGGCTCCGTGGGGTTTGCAGATCTCCCACATCAAGTGTACAGCAATCAGTGAAGAGAGCGGTTGAATTCACACTTAGGGTTCTACATTAAGCAACTCGTTATTCCTCACGGATTTGTATTCTCCAGAGCATCCAGGTCCTTCCACAGAATAAAAAAGACCGTATAGGTGGAACAATCCAAAGTTTTCTTCGAAGAAGGTGGTGTTCAGTTGCTGCTCAAAATAGTTGATGCCCTGGGGTTTGGAGATGCAGTCGGTCATAGTAACTGCTGACAGCCTGTTACTGACTGCATTGATAGTACATGCGAGGACCACCTAAGTGCAGAATCTCGAGTGAACAGACGTTAGATGCTGGACAACAAGATGCGGTGTTGTTTACACTTCGTTGCTCCTTCAAGACATGGACTTCAACTACTGGATATCGAGTTTATGAAGTGTTTGCATGAAAAAGTGAGTATTATCCCACTTATTGCCAAAGCTCACACCAGAGAAGTGCCAACAGTTTAGAAAACAGATGATGAAAGAAACCCAAGACTATAAAATTAAAATACGTGAATTTCCAGAAACAGATGATGATGAAGAAGAAAAACTTGTTAAAAACATGGAGGACCGTTTACCTCTTGCTGTGGAAGGTGGCAATACTGTCATCAAGGTTAATGGCAAAAGGGTCAGAGGAAGGTGGTATCCTTGGGGTATTGCTGAAGTTAAAAGTGGTGAACATTGGGATTTGACAATTCTAAGAAATATGTTGCTAAGAACACACATGCAGGACTTGAAAAATGTTATTGGTAACGTGCGCTATGAGAACTACAGAAGCAGAAAACCTGCAGCTGTGACTTACAATGGAGTTGATAACAACAAGAACAAAAGACAGCTTCCTAAGAGCCCCCTGGCACAAATGGAAGAAGAAAGAAGGGAGCGTGTAGCTAAGATGAAGTTGGAGATGGAGCAGGTGTTGGAGATGAAGGCCAAAGAAAAAGTTCAAAAGCTGAAGGACTCTGAAGCTGAGCTCCAGCGGCACCATGAGCAAATGAAAAAGAATTTGGAAGCACTGCACAAAGAATTAGAGGAAAAATGTCATCAATTTGAAGATGAGAAAGCAAACTGGAAAGCTCAACAGTGTACTTTCGAACAACCGAACTCTTTGAGAACCATGGAAAAGAATGAGAAGAAAGGGAAGCTCTTTTAAACCCTCTACTGACCACCAATTACATTAAAGTCTGTGATTCATTTCTAAATGATTTTTGTTTACGATATGTAGGGTAGGGGTTAAAGTTCATTTTTTTTACCATATGGATATCATTGTTGCAGTACCATTTGTTGAAAAGACCATCTTTTGCCCATTGAATTATATCAGTACCTTGGGATTTCCCTGGTGGTTCAGTGGGTAAGACTCCACGCTCCCAATGCAGGGGGCGCAGGTTCTATCCCTGGTCAGGGAACTACATCCTGCATGCCACAACTAAGAGTCCGCATGCCGCGGCTAGGAAGTCCGCACGCCACAACTAAGAGTCCGCATGCCGTGGCTAGGAAGTCTGCACGCCACAACTAAGACTTGGCACAGCCAAAATTTAAAAAATAATAATAATAATAGTAATGAATTATATCAGTACCTTTGTTGGAAATCAATTAACAACAAATGTGTGGGTCTAGACTCTCTACTCTGTTCCCTTGAGCTGTATGTCTGTGTTTGAGCCCATGCCACACTGACTTGATTGCTGTAGCTTTATAGAAAGTCTTAAGTCAAGTGGTATAAGTCTTCCAACTTTGTTCTTTTCAAAAATTGTTTTGGCTATTCTAGGTCTTTTGCTTTTCCCTATAAATTTTATTTTTTTTAATGAAAAATATTTATTTATTTATTTATTTATTTAGACTGTGTTGGGTCTTCATTGCTGTGCATGGGCTTTCTCTAGTTGTGGCGAGCAGGGGCTACTCTTCATTGCAGCGCATGGGCTTCTTATTGCGGTGGCTTGTCTTGTGGAGCATGGGCTCTAGGCAGTAGTTGCGGCACGCGGACCCTAGGGTGTGGGGGCTTCAGTAGTGGTGGCACACGGGCTCTAGGGCACATGGGCTTCAGTAGTTGTGGCACACGGGCTCAGTAGCTGTGGCTTGTGGGCTCTAGAGCACAGGCTCAGTAGTTGTGGCGCATGGGCTTAGTTGCTTCACGGCATGTGGGATCTTCCTGGACCAGGGATTGAACCCGTGTCCCCTGCATTGGCAGGAGGATTCTTAACCACTGCACCACCAGGGAAGTCCCCTTATAAATTTTAGAATCAGCTCGGCAATTTCTACAAACAAGCCTGCTGGGATTTTGATTGAGATTACATTGAATCTGTAGATCAATTTGGGGAGAACGGACATCTTAACAATATTAAGTGTGCTAGTCCATGAACATGGTATATCTCTCCTTTTATTTAAATCTAATTTAATTTCTTCGATAGGAAGATTCAACATTCATCATCATTTTCAATGGCAACGTAGTACAACAGTGTACGGTTGTGTTATTATTTATCCAGTTGCCTCTTGTTGTTCACTTAGATTATGTCCAGTTTCCCCCCATTATAAACAGTGCTACAGTGGATATCTTTGTCATTCTGTCTTTGCACACACCCTTGATGAATTACTGAGAGAAAATCTGGAGCCAAGTCAACCCTCTTGACTGTTCTTTGCTCTCTGCCTTACTTAAACTGGTGGGCATTTGTGTGCAGTGGAATGTGGAATGCCAGTGATCGGGCTTGCTTTTGGTGAGGCCCAGTGCACGGTGACTTAGAACAGGCGTCGGCTAACTGTGACAGCAGGCCGGGATTGTTTTGTCAGGCCCTCGAGCTAAGAATTTTTTTAAAATATATTTTTAATGGTTTATAAAACAAAACAGAAACAAAGAAGAGTATGTGATGAAGGTCTCTGTGGGCAGCAAAGCCTAAATACTTACTACCTGGGCCCTTATAGAAAAACTTTGCTGACCCCTGACTTAGAGTAAGGCTCTGCACTGGACAGACCTGATCAGGTCCCCGCCCACCCCGTACTAGCCCAGGATCGACTGTGGCCAAGTTCCTAGCTCCTTAAGCTCCAGTTCTGTTTCTTCATCTGTAAAACGGGCAGTGAGAGTACACAGAGGGTTGTCGGCCACAGGGCTTTTTTTTTTTTTTCTATCTGAAGTTGCAGGAACGTAAGTAGTCTGATTGCACATGTGAGTCAAGAGTGGGCCTGTCACTGTCATCCTTGTCTGGGGCAATGTTCATGGCACTGGGCATCAAGATCATAACCTGGCTCAGCCATCTAGCTGGAGAGATGGGGCACATACCAAAGATACTCAAAAAACCCACATACTGCAGCTTAAAATAGTGTGGAGCTGCCACCAGCCCAGCGCACTTGGCCTTAGTGGAAACGAAAAACTAAAAATCTGGGTTCAAAGGAGGAGGAATGGAATTTAGAACCTCGAACCCCGTCATTGTCATGTGACCATTTTAAATGATAGCTTCTAACTGCCTCTCCCTCTATGAACTGCCCACAGCTGGGAAACTGTGGCCCACCAAGGAAGGGGGAGCATTGGTGACATGCGGACGAACCTGATTGTGTCTATCGCCTAGGGTCGGGGGTTCTGAGCAGTACAAAGTTCTTGGGAGGCTCAAAGGATGATCTGAGGGTCTCAGTGGCACTCCTGGAAGGGGCGGATCCTTCTGTCCATGGGGAGCAATGGTTGGAGAGGCCCCGTGGCCCTCTCCTGCAGATCCCTCTCTCGGGGATCACGAAGGTAACGCCCAGCAGGGACTAGTGAAGGGTCCAACACCCCCCAGGAGGCGCTGGCCCTGTTTGCCAGCTCCACCCAAGCCTTCTTCAACTGTGCCTTCAGTGGTGTGTTTTTATTGTCCCTGTGGATGGACTGGGGAGTGTGTCCAGCCTGTGGATACCCCAAATGTCCAAAAATTCACTTTCCTCTCCCAGGAGGAATTCTGGGCTGTTTTTAGCCCCTGGTTGGTGCTAAGAGTGATTTTAAGGTAACGGAGCTACATGAGGTGTGCTGGTTTGTCCCTCTAGGTTCCCTGCCAGAGGCCTGCACTCACCCCGGCCCACTGCAGCCCGGCACTGTCGGCCGTCACCGGAGAATGCGGATGCTGGTTGCCTCCTGGGGCTGTCGCTTTGCACAAAGGTAGGCCCACAGCCTGCTCCACTCAGGTGTAGCCCTTATGCACAGACCGAGGAGGAAGTTTGGATTTTTCTTTTTAGGTGAAATAATGGAATTGTGGTTATGTTTGTTTGTTTTTACTTTTTCTTTTTTCAAGTCTCATAGAAAAACATACACAGATGAAATGACGTGATATCTGGGATTTGCTGCAAAAAAAGAGGAAGTGGGAGGTTGAGATGAAGCAAGGTTGGCCGTGGATTAATTGTGAAGCCAGGTGATGGGTACATGGGGGTGTGTTACACACTTCTGTCTGCATCTGCATATTTACATTTTCCGTAAGTTCCAAAGAGAGAGCCTTAAGTGTCTGACCAGCTTGAGTTTTGGCCTTAGCCCTGGTGCTCCTGTTTGCAAGACCTGAGACCAGAAGTGTCCTGTTTCCTCATCTACAAAATGGGGCAAAACACAGCTGCCTCCAAGATTGCTGGGGGAAGTTTTCAGTGAAAGAATACACGGAAAGCACTTAGTCTGGGACCTGGCCCCTAATCAGTCCCAACCCCTCCTGCTCTGGCTGGGAGTCCGGGCCACTTCACCCGCGGCTGACCATTTGGAGTGAGGAGGGGGCTTACAGGAGGGTGCCTGGGGGTGTCTACCTCCCTCTGGTGGATGCACAGCCTCTGCCTTTGATTAAAGCACTTTTGGCTCCACCCACATCTTTGATTGGTTGGACCTTTCTTGGTAATAGTTTGGAGCTAGAATCAAAAGCCAGGTTCCTGGGTACAATTTCTGCTAAAATATTGGGTTGTGGAAGCATTTACTTAGTTATTTATTTTTAAACATTTTCTTTTGAAATAATTATAGATTCACAGTAAGTTGCCAAAAATGTGCTGGGAGGTCCCATGTACCTTTCACCCAGTGTCCCCCAGTGGTAACACATCTCTGGTGTATCTGTAACACAGTGTCATGACCAACAAAGTGACTGGTACAACCCACGGAGCTTATTCAGATTTCACCAGTTTTACCTGCACCCATTTGTGTGTATGAGGTGTGTGTGTGTGTGTGTGTGTGTGTGTTCAGTTCTGAGCAGTTTTACACACATGTAGAGCCACATAACTACCACCACAGTCAAAATACAGAACTACCTATCACCACCAAGGAGTTCCCTCAAAGGAAGCATTTGTTTTTCAAAACAGAAGTAGCTTTTTTTCCTTCTGATTTAAAAAAAGAGAGAAATTATACACAGAAGAGTGTCAGGAAGGAAGTTTGCCACAGTATCATCAGCAATTTTACTTTCTACTTTGTACTTTTTTTTTAAACATCATCTGAGTTTTGTTTTTATAATAAGCATGTATCATTGTCAAAAAACAACAAAGCTATTGTGAAATCTATCACCCAGATACACCACCATATGGTGCTTTAGTGAACATCTTTCAGACCTCTTCCTAGGTTGGTTTGCCTGCCCTTGTCTCTGACTTGCTCCTTCTCAGGAAACACTTTCTGGAGGAGCTTCTGCTCTGATGGCCTCCTCTAGTATCGTGGTGTTTAAGGATTCTTCTCTAAGTGGGGTTTCTCATAGGAAGTGAGATAAGTGGCCTCTGGGGCACCTGGCCTCTCAGAAGCTCTTGAGAAGAGGGGTCTTGCTTGCTTAGAGAAGACTGAGGTCAACATCTGCTTCTTGCCTTTCTACTTGGTTTTGAGATCCAGCCTCTCCACCCAGCCCTCTGCTGCCCCCTTGGGTAGAGTAGTCTCCGGGTCATGGGTCTGGTGTCTTTTAATAAAAGTACCACGGTTTTAGATTCCTTGACACGCAGCTTCCCCAGTGTAGGCAGGACCCTTGCATCTCCCCTGTCGACACTTTTAATCATCACACCCAGCGCCTGAATCCTAATCATCATCCCAGCACCTGCTCTCCCTGTGCCAGCCCTGCGCCAGGCGTTTGACGTATATTATCTTCATGAGTCCTCTGAGCAACCCATCAGGGTGGGTGTTATCTCCCTCCCCCGTTCTCAGGCAAGGAGGGTGAGGCTCAGAGAAGTTAAGCAGCTTCCCTGGGTCACCAGCTGGTATGTGGCAGAGCTGGGACTCGAGACCAAAGTGTGCACTTCACCACCTGCCTCCCCTGCCTCTGGCCAGCAGTGGCTGCCATTAACCCAGGATTCCTTGTGTTTTCTCGTAGGTAAGCCCAGGCCAGCATGGGGGACTCCAGGGACCTTTGCCCTCATCTTGACTCTGTAGGGGAGGTGACCAAAGAGGACTTGCTGCTCAAATCCAAGGTAAAGGGTCAGACCTTACGGGGCTGAGGCCCACACCCAGGGCCACCACATTCCTGGGGTACGAACATTTCTGAAGCAGTGGAAGAGCTGGCTCCTGACGGTCTCTGCTTGGCCTTTGCTGTAAATGGAAAAGCTGGCGTCTGTTTAGGAGGCCTTCCAGGGGCTGTGTCCTAACAGCCACTAACTACCATGTAGACCAGTCCATTTGGGAACACTGATGTTCTGCCCATTAGTGGTTGGAGCAGGTGCAAGGCAGGGAATGAGTCAGACTCTGAGAGTCCACGGGCATTTTTGCACACGTGACCTGGGAAGGGCTCAGGGAGCCTCATAGAGGGAAGATGGGCCACTTTGAGTAGGGAAGATGTGTTGTTGTCTGTCTGTTAAGTTAAATTTTTTTAAATAGGTAACATGTGGTTCAAAAATGAAACAATGTAAGAAGAAAAATATCAAGAAGTAACCCCCCCCCCCCCCGCCCAGCTGCCCTGTGCCCACCTTCTCCATTCCTCCCTCATGTAACCAGGGACATTAGTTTCTTTTGTATCTTTTCAGAGTTTCTTTTTTTTTTTTTCCAGAGTTTCTTTATGGGAATACTTATTTTTCATTTTCCCCTTTATTACATAAAAGGTAGTGTACCATAGCTATTTTTCTAATGTACTTTATTCACAGGGCAGTATATCTTGGAGCTCTCTGGCCTCGGCACATAGATCTCATGGTTTATCTTGAAGTTGCATCATATTCGTTGTGTGGACTCCATGGCTGATCCTCTGTGGGTGGACATCTGGGCCCTTTGCAGCCTTCTGCCAATACAGTGTCATTGTGTTCAGGGGCAGAGCCATGTGTAGCGGCCAGTCCCAGAAGTGGGGGTGGGTCAGATTCCTAGACATATTTCCTTGTCTTCTTTCCAGGCACCTAATGCTGGTCGTTCAGCCTCCCTGCACCAGCAGGTTCTGGGTGGCTTTTGGCCTGAGCTGGTTTAGTCTGGGCCCGCATGAGGGTGCCATTCTTCAAAGTACCCTTGGCTTCTTTTGAAGTAGTTTCACTGGCTGTTACTGAACCAAGTTTGTTTGCCCAGCATGCATCAAGCCAAACGCCGAGACACCGAGGTTTGCAGCAGAGAAAGGATTTATTCACAAGGCAGCCAAGCGAGGAGACAAGAGAACAAGTCTCAGGTCCACCTCCCCGAAGGCGAGGGGCTTGGGGTATTTATGGCATAAAGAAGCAGGGTGGTCTTAGGCGTGGGGAAAGGTGAGGTAATCAGTGTTCTGCGCAGGTGTTATCTGAGTTACATCCTTCTTCCTGGGATGTGTGTTCAAAACTAGCATGATCTGAGGGTGGAGTTTTTGGCCCTCTGACGACAAAAGGTCATTCATCGGACACCTACGTAGGCCCAGTTTTAGGGTCAGTGGTCCCAACCAGTCTGAGCCAGCTCAAACTGGACAAGAGCTGACTCCAAGTTTCTGAAAAACAGCTTAAGCCCCTATTCCTATAGTGACCCATACATCAGCGCTGTTAGAGCTGTTATCTGTAGGGGTTGTTAAGGAGTCTTGTGATATATAGGCTGCGCAAAGCTTGGAGGGTATGCAATGCAGTTTGAGAAAAATAATTAAGACAAGCTTGCTCAGTGAAGGCAGGCTCAAAGCAGAGGGGCTTTTTAAGGAGCTGTTTCCTTAGCTGCTGTTCTGTAAGACAAGTTCAATTTCTGTTAATCACCAATTTCTGTTAACCCTAAGGGGCACGGTTTCAGTGTGGTCAGGAGGAGGGGCAGAGCAAGGCTCTGGTGCATTTGCACTGTCTAATGCTGCGTCTCTTCCTGAGTCTGCACAAAGGAATAAGTGAGACAAACTGAGAGGATTTCTCAGGGAATCTGAGAGCAGGGAGGAGATAAACGAGGTGGGAAGAGGGAGGCAAAACATGGAAAGACTGGGCTGGGACGTGGTAGCCTTTTGGAAATCTACAAAATGAAACTAATGTTGCTTTAAAATACCCAGAAGGGGCTTCCCTGGTGGCGCAGTGGTTAAGAATCCGCCTGCCAGTGCAGGGGACACGGGTTCGAGCCCTGGTCCGGGAAGATCCCACATGCCGTGGAGCAACTAAGCCCGTGCACCACAACTACTGAGCCTGCGCTCTAGAGCCTGTGAGCCACAGCTACTGAGCCCACGTGCCACAACTACTGAAGCCTGCGTGCCCAATGCAGCCATAAATAAATAAATAAATAATAAACAAACAAATAAATAAAATTTATAAAATAAAATAAAATACCCAGAAGGGGCAAGGATTGAACAGGTAGCTCAAAATGGAGGAAATGCAAATGGCCGTGAAACTCTTGAAAAAAGATGCCTGACTTCCCTGATGGTTAAGGATTTTGCCAGAGAAAACAACATGACCCCATTTTCAGATGGGCACAGCAGAAGTTGCTCTCACTCAGAGCTGACCAAGGGAGGGAAGTAGACCAGGCATGGTAGTGGGGTTAGGCATTACTGTGACTTTAGGGGTGCAATTCCACCTCTGGGAGTTTATCTAGTAGAAATGTAGTACTAGTTACAAATACAACAGTATTTATTGAGCATTATTTGTAAAAGGAAAATACTGGTGGCAGTCTGCATATTCATCAAGAAGGGAATGAGTGAACAGATTGTGGTGTCTGTGCCCATAGTGTGTGCCACCATACACTTACTGCAAAGAATGAGATGTGGTCTCTGTGTACAGACTAGAAGGATGACCACAAATAGGTGACAAAAACCTGTTACCGAAAAATTTGTATAGTATGATCTTATTTTTACTAGAAATCACACCCCCCCATCTATGCATATATGTTTATATAAGAAGAAGATATGGAGGGCTATACTTAAAATTATTACAGCCTGTATGTATTGCATATAATATACTACACATTATATACAGAATATATGTATTATATGTAATATACTACACATTATATACAGTGTATGTGTATCATTTAAATTGTTAAACATACAATATTTTATCATTCAAATGACTGAAATGAAAAAAAAAAAACTTGGGAAGATGGGAGTGAACTGTGAAATCAGGAAATCACAAAAGAGATGACAGATTTGGAAAGGTCAAGAGCTGTAACTTTGAGTCCACTAAGCAGACTGATCTCCAGCCAGCCGTAGCATCCTTAGCAAGAGACCCTAAATCACAGATTGCAAATCTCTGCCCTGTTGTGTGGGATGAGCTGTGTCGCCTCCACCCTAGTGAGAGTCCCACATTCAGGCTCTTTACAAACAGCCAAAACCTGGGCTTAGTGAGACGAAGAAGTTCCCATGGAGGCCTGGGGGTTGACGTGGTCACCCTTGGGAGGAAACTGGGAAGTTTGATGACCCTGGCTCCTCAGCTTCCCCTTCTGACTCTGCTCTGTAGGGTCATGACCTCTCTGAGCCGCAGTTTCTCATCTTACGAAGGGGATGTTGATGGGACCTGCTGCACAGACTGTGGTGGGGATTACGTGAGCAAAGTGTAAAAAACTTAGCTGGTTGCTTGGACCATTGTGATCCCTCACCAGAGGTCAGCTCTCACTCTGATTAAGTACTCTGTAACTGCTACCAGCGCTTAGAATTCATCTCACAACTGGCAGAGGCATGTTGGGTATTGTGGAGGCTCAGATGGGAATTGCTGTTCTAGACAGGCACAGACAAAATTACTTAGGACAGCTTAAATTACAACAAAGAGACCCTGAGATACGGTGGCTTAAATGAGATAGTTTATTTTTCTCTCACTGAACAGTCCAGATGTAGGTAGCACTGATAGAGTGGCTCTGCCATTCTCAACACATGGCTTTCATCTCCAGGTCCAAAGTGGTTGCTTCACTTCCTGCCATCACATCTGCATTCCAGCCAATGGAAAGAGGAGAAAGAGCAAGGGTTATGCAAAACTCAGAAGTGGCACATGTCGCTTTTTGCTGTCATGCTATTGGCTAGAACTGAGCCCCATGATCACAGCGGGGGCTGGGACACATAGTCTGCAGCTGGCTGGCCATGTGCTCAGCCTAAATTCATGGATTCTTTTATTAAAGTGGGGAGGAGAGATATTGGTAGACAAGAAGCAGGCTCTGTCATCCAGACCACCAGAAACCTGGGTGTTTTCTGTGGTCAACAAATATATTGATCTCCTGATCTGTACCAGGCTCTCTGTGAAGTCGCAGGGGTAGGCAAAACAGACCATCCTTCTTTCATGGAGCCCACAGTCTAGGTGGGGAGACAGGCTTAAATAAATAAATGCAACGAAGGAAGAGTAGAAGGTATGTTGAGGGAGCATATTATGGCATCTGTTTATTTAGGCTTTAAATGATTGTATTGAAAATGTTTTTACAGGCACATGATAAAACAAAATTCAAACAATAAAATTTAAAGTGCCCCTGTGGGCCAGCAAGGGCCTTTCTGAGGCAGAGCCTCTAAGCTGAGACCTTCAGGTGCGTCCGTCAGTGCACATCCAACAGGCCGCTCACACCCTTCTCTTCCTCTCTCTCCGCATCTCACACAGGGCACCTGTCAGTCATGCGGTGTTTCCGGACCCAACCTGTGGGCCTGTCTCCAGGTAAAATATCCTTGCAGCTGTCTGGGGTGGGGAGCTGGGTCCAGACTCTGGGATGGGAACATCTGTCCCCTATGGGCACGGCCGGGAACCTTGAGCAGGGACACAGGGCATGGATGTCTCGGGTGTGGTTCCCAAGCCCAAACCAAGAGGGCCCCAGAGTCTGCGAGCCCCCGGGCTGGCTGCCCTGGCAGCCATTAAAGATGCCAAGAGGAGAAAGCAAGTTGGAGAAGACTCTGGACTGAATGATCCCATTGGCATTAAAGGCAAAGTTTGTGTGTGTGTGTGTGTGTGTGTGTGTGTGTGTGTGTGTGTGCGCGCGCGCGCGCGCGCGCATGACGATGTAGCATCTTGGCTCTGAGCCCTGGCCCGGGCCTTCGTTTCCCTGTCTGTAAGGTAGAGGCCACCATACTGATAACTACCCCCACCTACCTTGCAGACCCACCTTAGGGTAGAATTTGACGAGATGATGCCTGTGATGGTCTTAACAGGGTGTGTGGCCGGTAGACAGTGTCCAGGAAAATCTGGTCGTGATTATTACTGCTTACCAAAAAGAGTAACAGTAGATGTATCAACACGTGACAGTTTTCTCTGGGGGGTAGAATTATGGGTAATTCATTTTTCTTTGTAACTTTGTAGTGTTTTCCAACTTTTCTACAAGTATGTATTGCATTTTATAGTCATACTAAAAATGGCTGTTACTTAAAATTTCTTTGAAAACAAATACAAGGAGAAACAAAAAGCCCACAGGGGTGAAAATACCATAGTTCAAGTCTGTCTTTGCAGAAGACATAGGACCCCCCACGGGGCTTTGGCCTCCTCCTTTTGGGCCTGTTGCTCAGTGTAAAATACACTGCAAGACACCGTCTGGGCCCCCAGGGGACAGCAAGAAGTGCGAGGCGTGGTCTTACCTCCCGGGAGCCCACAGGCCCCCCAGAGAGACAGAGACGGACCTGGCGCAGAAAGTGGCACGTCCTTTATGCCGCAGCCCAAAGGTCGTTTCCTTGCAAGGTCCTCAGCAGCCTGTGCAGTGCTGACCACAGCCACAAATGACACCAGAGCACTCCTGCAGAGAAGCGGGCTGATCGCTGGGGCGGAGGCCCGCAGAGGAGAGACCTTGAGCTGGGCCTTGGGAGCTGGGTGGATTTGGGAGAGGAGAGTGCAAGGCCAGAGGCAGGTCACCAGGGACGCTGAGGGGCATGGGGTCTGCACCGGGCCCCAGCCGCCTCTGCCCAATTCAGTGTTCCCCATTAGAAAATGGCTGTGAGGCCCAGTCTCCCCACCCAAAGTGTGGGTCCCGATAAGTGGCCCCTCAGGAAGTAGGGTTTTGGTGAAAAAGGGACAAGTGGAGGGGGAGAGGGTCTGGGCGCCAAGCAGCCGGGCCTCAGCTTTGCCCGGATCTGGCTGCGACCCTGCCTGGCTTCTTGCAGGAGAGCAGCAGCTCGGGGCACACTGCCCGTCTCGCTCAGAGGCGGGGGCAGCTGTGTGGTGGCCATCCCTGCCCAGCGTGGACCTTGGCTGGGCAAACCTGTGTTCCTGCAGGGCGGCAGGGCCTCGGTGCCTGTGGGCCCTATTGGGTGGAGACGGGCACTGGCTCGCTGTGCTGGCAGCGTCCTCTTGGCCGCCCCATCCGTCCGCTCTCCCTTCCTCTCCACCCCCCTCCCCAGGTCGCCTGCTCCTACGTTGGCTGCGGAGAATCCTTCGCTGACCACAGCACCATCCATGCGCAGGTGAGCGTGGTGGCCGGGAGCACGGGCGCTGCGGTCCGTCAGCCCAGAGTTCAAACCCCAGCTTCGGCCGCCCCCAGCGCCATCTACCACTCTGGGCTTCAGTGGTTATGTGTGTAAAATGGGAAGAATCACGGCGAAGCAGCAGGAGAGAATGCTGCTGCAGCCCCTGGCACCCCTGGCCTGTGGGGGGAGCGGGTCCCGAGCTCCGAGGCCTCTGACCCGATGGGGCTTTTTCCCAAGGCCGGAGAGCTCACGCAGCCCTGAGGCAGGCCTGGGGCACCCGTTAGGCCACTGTATCCTTCTGATGTTGCATCTTGCCCTCTAGGCCAAAAAGCACAACCTGACAGTGAACCTGACCACGTTCCGGGTGTGGTGCTACGCCTGCGAGAAGGAGGTGTTCCTGGAGCCTCGGCTGGCGGCCCAGCCGCCAGGCCCCTCGCCCAAGTTCTCAGAGCAGGTGAGCGGGTGCGGGCGCCAGCCGAGGAGACGCCCAGGAGGGCAGGGCGGTGGGTCCCCGATGGCGTCCGTTCCTGCCCAGCGTTCCCAGCTGGCTTTGAGGAGCTCGTGTCAGCTAATGCCCGCTGAGCCCCAGCCCTGTGTCAGGGCCCGGTGACACAGAGGTGAGTGGAAGGAGGGCGGCCCTCCCTCAGGGAGTTTGTAGGCCTCGGGTGAGCCCAGGGCCGTGGGGCGGGGCACACCCTCCCTGGCCTATGGAGAGCCCCTGGTGATGGTCCTGCAGCCACCTCTCTGGGGGAAACACCCGGAAACCTCCTGCCCCCCACCAGGCAAGGCACACGCAGGGAGCTGAGCAGCCCTTAAAGGAGGCAGGCGGGTGAGCCCAGCCCGGAGCCGGCCTCGGGGAGCAGTCAGAGAGCCGGCCCTGGGGCCCCGGGAGGCCAGGCGTGTGTGCGTGCGTGCGTGCGTGTGTGTGTGTGTGGAGGCCAGGCATGTCTGCATGCATGTGTGTGTGTGTGTGGAGGCCAGGTGTGTCTGCATGCGTGTGTGTGTGTGTGTGTGTGTGTGTGTGTGTGTGGAGGCCAGGTGTGTCTGCATGCATGCATGCATGTGTGTGTGTGTGTGGAGGCCAGGTGTGTCTGCATGCATGTGTGTGTGTGTGTGTGTGTGTGTGGAGGCCAGGCGTGTGTGCGTGTGTGCGTGTGTGTGTGTGGAGGCCAGGCGTGTCTGCGTGCATGCGTGTGTGTGTGTGTGGAGGCCAGGCGTGTCTGCGTGCATGCGTGTGTGTGTGTGTGTGTGGAGGCCAGGCGTGTCTGCGTGCATGTGTCTGTGTGTGTGTGTGGAGGCCAGGCATGTGTGCGTGCGTGTGTGTGTGTGTGTGTGTGTAGGCCAGGCGTGTCTGCGTGCGTGTGTCTGTGTGTGTGCAGTGCTGTCTTCTCCATGTTGGACAGTGGCCATCACATAATGGGTGCTTGATAAGTGTATATGGAATACGTTTGTGGACATGGTAGATATTTATGATTTTTTACACAAAAGGCTCTGAAGAAGTATATACAAATCCTGTTTTGAGTGTGTATGTGTATTAACAGTTAAAACGCTACATAGATAAGATAGACTCTCAACAGTGGTTGTCTCAGGAAAGTTGGATTGCCTGTTTTTTCTGTGTTTCTGTTTTTTCCCAAATTTATTATAAATAAATTAAATTATTAGTACTCATTATTGTAAGTAAAATACAAGTCACGGAGTTCCCAGGGCAAGGCCACCAATGCCCTCTCTTTGCACGGTGTCCTCGGCTCAGATGGGCTGGCTCAGTGCAGGCTGGGGGGCTGGGCTTCTCCCCCCACCCTGAACCCCAGCGGGGGAGGCACATGGGCCTCTGACCCCAACCGCTCTCCCTCCTCACCCCCCTAGTTTTCCTCACTCTGGTTCTCGAACTCAGGACTCTGCGCTGCCCTCCCACCCTCTGAAAGCTGTTCCCATTGCTGTGGCTGACGAAGGAGAGTCCGAGTCAGAGGACGATGACCTCAAACCGCGAGGTAACGGCCCCACGTGCTGCGCTGCGCTTCCTGGGCAGGGCGGGGTGGCCTGTGGGGCACGAGGGCTTCCCTGGGGCGCCAGCCGCTGCCCTCAGCCCCATACAGCCGTGTGCCCCTGGGCAGGCCGGCCCCTCTGCACCCAGGCCGCTGCCCCTGCTCGGTGCTGACGGTGGGCTGGGCTGGGCTGGGCGGAGGGCGGGGTGTCCGTGGGTTCCGTACACTGCGGTAACCAGAGCTGCTGGGAGTGGAACCACGTCAGCGGACTTGGCAGGTTTCCGGGGTGGGTCCTGGGGGCTCAGAACCATCCTCTACGGGTTCCTGCCGGCTCGAGATGCTCACCTTCCCCTTCCTCTGTGTGCGCTGGTCTCCCAGGCCTCACGGGCATGAAGAACCTTGGCAACTCCTGCTACATGAACGCGGCCCTGCAGGCCCTGTCCAATTGGTAGGTTGCACCTCATCTGGGAGTTGGGGCCCCCAAGCCAGGTTCTGTACGTTGCCCACAGAAGCCTGTATATGGATACACATCAAAATGCCCCAAACCACACATGCCCTCTGACCCAGCAATCCCTCCTGTTGGAATTTATCCTAAGGAGGTACCCTGAGATGTTGAGAAAGCTGTCTGTGCAATGAGGTTCATCATTCTGCTGTTTACTGGAAACAACTTAAAAGTCGATAAAATCATAAATTTATTGTAGGGCAGCCTTACAATGAGTTCAGGAAAAAATGGTGCAGGACAATATTTATTAAAAAAGGGAGGAGTTCAGAATATGATAAGTAGGAAAAAGGAGGTTATAAACCTTTGTTTGGTGCAATCCCATTTTGGAGGGAAAATATTATTTTCCATCTAGGATAGGGTGTCCACTCCCTGAGGCTGGGACATCTCCTATTCCTGGCATTCAGAGTCTCCCACCTAGTAGGGGTTCAATATGTGTGTGTGTGTGTGTGTGTGTGTGTGTGTGTGTGTGTGTGTGTGTGTGTGAGAGAGAGAGAGAAGGAAGGAGGGATGGGGGATATGCATGCATAGAAAAGTCTAGAAGGATATGCCCCCAGATCTACAGAGTAGCTATCCTCACGTCGTAGGATTAAGGTCAATTATTATTGTTTGCTTAGTATTTTTAAATTTTTCTACAGTAAATGAGTATTTCTTATGTAATAAGATAACAAAAACAAAAAAAAGGGGAGTGGGGGAGATGCTTTTGGGCTCAGGAAGATTTCCAAGAAGGGGCTGATGGGAGGACAGGCAGTGGTTCCTCTCGTTCACACAACAGTCTTTAAAGAAAGACCCTATTTCCAAGCACAATCACATTCTAAGGCACGGGGGTTAGGACTTCAGTGTATGAATTTTTTTTTTTTTAAATTTTTATTTATTTATTTATTTATTTTTGGCTGCATTGGGTCTTCGTTGCTGCGCGCGGGCTTTCTCTAGTTGCAGTGAGCGGGGGCTACTCTTCATTGCAGTGTGCGGGCTTCTCATTGCGGTGGCCTCTCTTGTTGCGGAGCACGGGCTCTAGGTGCGCGGGCTTCAGTAGTTGTGGCACGTGGGCTCTAGAGCGCAGACTCAGTAGTTGTGGCTCACGGGCCTAGTTGCTCCGCGGCATGTGGGATCTTCCCAGACCAGGGCTCGAACCCGTGTCCCCTGCATCGGCAGGCAGATTCTCAACCACTGCGCCACCAGGGAAGCCCTCAGTGTATGTATTTGGGGGGATACAATTCAGCCCATAACAGGTGGTGTCCTTCAATGCCTTCTGCAGGCATTTCTGGCTCCGGGGGGCCACAGTACACCCCACACAAGACACTTTTGCTTCTCCACCCGGCTCTTTGTAAACAATGCCACGCCCCCCCTTCTTTTCTCTTCTGACCTGGCTCCCTGCCCCGTCCCCCAGCCCCCCACTGACCCAGTTCTTCTTGGAGTGTGGAGGCCTGGTGCGCACAGACAAGAAGCCAGCCCTGTGCAAAAGTTACCAGAAGCTGGTCTCTGAGGTCTGGCACAGGAAACGGTGAGTTGACCGAGTCCCTGACCTGGGGCAGGGGTGGGGGGATGGGTTTTCTGTCGGCCCCTTGATAGAGCCCTTCCTGTGCCTTCAGCCTCTCACCATCACTTGCTGTGTTTTACCCTGTGCAATGCTTACATCAGCCCTTCGAGCTGTAGGTCATAGCCAACTCTGTTTCACAAATTGGGGAACTGAGGTTCAGAAGATTTAAGGATCTCGCTCAAGACAGCACGTCTTGTGAAAGGTGGAGCTAGAATTTGAGCCTGGTATTGATTGAAGATGGCAGCATTTTGCAGCATGTGTGCTGAGGTCCAGAGTTGTGTGGTGACCACTCCTAGGTCTCAGCCACATTTGTGCACACAGGAAAGAATTTCAGAAGTGGCTTGCACTGACGTTCAGGGGCTTTAGCTCAGTGAAAAGGACTTTAAAGACCAGAAGCCTGGGTTAGATCTGTTTCTCCAGGAAAAGTTAAAATTGGGACTAATTTAAAGTGAGTGCTGGGAATTCCCTGGCAGTCCAGTGGTTAGGACTTTCACTGCTGTGATCCGGGTTCAATCCCTGGTCGGGGAACTAAGATCCTGCAAGCTGCGCGGTGCGGCCATAAAACCCAAAACAAAACAAAACAACAACAACAAAAAAAACTGTGAGTGCATAGAAACATACTAAGTGTAAAAGCAGATTATTAAACAGTATGATGCAATATAATTCCAATTTTAAGAAGCCACATTTGTTTACCTGCATGTAATTTTGTATATGCGTCTCTATTTTCTTGGAAAAATCTGGAAATCTTAATGGTAGTTATCTCTGGGTGGTGCTGTTAGTGTTGATGATTCTTTGCTGTGCTTTTCTGAAATTTTCTGTTTTTCAATCATGAACATGTGTTTTTTTTTTTAAAGCAGCTGTCATTTTTATTTATTTTTATTTATTTATTTAGCCGCGCCACGCCGCGTGCGGGATCTTAGTTCCCCGACCAGGGTTTAGACCCGTGTGCCCTGCAGTGGAAGCGCGGAGTCTTAACCACTGGACCGCCACGGAAGCCCCCATGTATTACTTTTGAAATTAGAAAACCACAATAAATATTTTATAATGAGAACAGTTTTAGAGTAGCTTGTCATGGGCTGGTGGGACATGATACCATCCCAATCAGGAGCCCTTTGCCTCACTGAACCGTGACTTGACGTTTTCCATCTTGACCTTAGAGATGTGCAGACCTGCTGGGGCTCCTGGCCAGGTTAGCACCTCCCAGAGTTGCAGTAAACGCATCACTGAGTCTGATCTGGCCGTACTGGCTGCCCGGCCGCCCTCACGGGCTTGAGCAGCGCAGAGCGGGCCACCTGTACTAACGGGTCTGCTCTTCCTACAGCCCCAGCTACGTGGTTCCCACCAGCCTGTCCCATGGGATCAAGTTGGTCAACCCGATGTTCCGAGGCTATGCCCAGCAGGTAGGCCGTCCGAGCTGCCCGGGGAACACCCAGGGCTGTAACGTACCAGGCCTGGCTTTGAAGCCAAGACCATTGTGGAAATCGGCAGCAGCAGCTCTGCTTTGCCAGGCCGCGCTCCTGGATCAGACCTGCTGCCTGAGCCCTTCACCTGTGTGGGGACGTCGGGGCCTCCCGGCAACCTGGTGTTCTCCCCACTCAACAGATGGGGAGACTGAGGCTCAGCGGCCAAGTCCTCACCCACTTACCACGTACCAGTTACACAGCTGGTACATGGCAGAGGGGAAAGTTGACCTCAGGCAGCCTTATCTCCAGGTGTCTGCACTTCAGCCCTCACTCAAATCGGCACATGGTTTCTTGTTCCCCAAGTCGCAGGCAGAATTTCACTTTTATTAAAGTAAACATTTTGATGACAAGTTTTTGTAAATCTAGAGAATCCCTCTGAAACCAGTGATATCTTTCTATGGCGTAAAATCGTGGGCCCAAGATGAAGCAGAATGCAGCCACACACCTCCCCCTGCCCCAGGCTGACCGTTCAAGTGGTCCAAGTCCTGCCCCAGACTGGGGTTTCGCTGCTGGCCTGAACCTGTTTGCACTGCCGACGCTGCTGCCTGCGTGGGGGGCCCAGGAACAGAGCAGCGGTCACTGAGGGATGCCCTTGGCCCCCTCCTTCGGCCCCCACTCTCCCCAGGGTGAGGGCTGCTGGGCCTTTCTCTGCTCACACCCTCAGTTGGATGAACACTTGGCCTCTGCCTGAGAAGCCCAGCATTGCCTCCGCACCGCCCTTTCTGGGGAGTGGTAATACCCACGGTAATCAGAATCCACCGTGTACCATTTATTAGGTGGTCAGTACCTGCCACATAAGTTCAGCCCTGTTTCTACTCACAGAACTCTCATGAAGTGGGCCCCGTCATTACCTTCACATTATAGGTAAGGAGCTGAGGCTCAGAGAGGTTCTACAAGTGGCTCAGGTCACACAGTGCACAGCGGCAGGGCCGGGATTTAGGCTTACCTGAGCCGTCCCTCACCGCAGTGCGGCCCTCCCTGTACGAGGACCCCTGCTGGCCCTCAGGCTCTCGGTGAGGACACCGGGAGCAGGGCTACTCACTGCTGCCGAACATCCACTCGACGCCAAAGCATCCCTTTCTCTGGGTCTTGGGCGTAGCACAGGGGACGTTTCTGAGTCTGAAACATACAGGTAGCTGTAGAGCTCTCTTAATGGCCAGAGGATGCTGTCATGCTTCCACATGGCTTGAGATTTTAGCAATGAACACAGGGTACTTTTGTTAAAAGGAAGAACCAGCAAGAAAAGTAGATGATGTATTGAGGGCCTTTTTCTTAAAAAGAACCTTTCAGTGTCCCTGACACACAGGACGCACGTCTCCTACCCCTTCCCTAATGCTCGATGTAATCCAACCAGAGCCCTCTCCTCCCTCCGCTAGAACTGAGAAAACGAGGCCCTTCTCTCCATATCGGTGACCTGAGACTTTGGGTGCTTGGCTGGGTCTGGCCACTGCGTGATCCCCGCCTCGTTGGGCAGGAGTTGGCCTCGGGAGCTGCTTCTGACGTCCGGGGCAGGGACTGTGAGGGACAGGACAGGACTTTGAATCCAGTGGTCCCGCACAGCACCTAGTGCCCCCAGCTGTCAGAGGCCGGCCACCATCATCTTCTGACCTTTTAAAGCGCCTCCTGTGTGCGCTGCTCATGGCTGGGCCAGTGGGCAGGCTGTGCCAGAGGCCTCGCTGCCCTGGCTTCCTCTGGGTTATGACGTAGTCACAGCGTAGTCAGAATAACAGCGTCAGTGCTGGGATTGGAGACCCAGCCAACCTGAAGTGGCACCTTAGTCCGAGTCATGCCCAGGCCTGCGGGAAGCGTGTTCTCCTGCACCAGTCACAATGGCAGGGGAAGGCGTGGGCACGGGGGCTGGCGAAGGGCTGGAAGGGCAGAGAGAACCAGAGGCAGGTCAAGGATGCAGGCAGCCTGGCGTGCCGGGTGGCATTGCTCCCTGTGGAACTCAGCTGAGTGCTCACCTGCAGACGCACTCACAGTGTCACCTTTGTCCTACTCGGGCTCCCTGCCCACCCTCACTGTCCCCTCCTTTAGGGAGCAAGGCGACTTTAATGGCTGAACGCGATATGTCCACTCTCTCCCATGCTGAGTTGGAAGCAGGGCCGCAGGTGATGGAGAGCAGGAGCTGGGAGTCGGGTGGACCTGGGTCACCGTCTCTGCTCTGCCACTTCACAGCGCGAGACCTGGGAGGGCTCGGCCAGCCTCTCGAGCCTCAGCGTCGTCCTCAGTGGAAGGGGGGTTAGGACAGCAGTGTTGAGCAGGCCACTGTGAGGGGTGCCCGTGTGGGCCCCCCGGCATCCGTGTCGATGCCGCCCCTGGTTCCAGGACACCCAAGAGTTCCTGCGCTGCCTGATGGACCAGCTGCACGAGGAGCTCAAGGAGCCCGTGGTGGCCGCGGCGGCAGCGCTGACCGAGGCTCGGGACTCGGACTCGAGCGACACGGATGAGAAGCGGGAGGGCGACCGGAGCCCATCAGAGGACGAGTTCCTGTCCTGTGACTCCAGCAGTGACCGCGGTGAGGGCGACGGGCAGGGGCGCGGCAGGGGCGGCTCCCAGGCTGAGACGGAGCTGCTGATCGCGGACGAGGCAGGCCGCGCCATCTCCGAGAAGGAGCGCATGAAGGACCGCAAGTTCTCGTGGGGCCAGCAGCGCACCAACTCGGAGCAGGTGGACGAGGACGCCGATGTGGACACCGCCATGGCCGCCCTGGACCAGCAGCCCACGGACACGCAGCCGCCGTCACCGCGGTCCACCAGCCCCTGCCGGACGCCAGGTACCAGCCAAGCCACTCGAGGCGTCGCAGCCCCGTTCGTCCAGCTCCTGCTGGGGGGCAGAGCACCCACAGCCTGCTCAGCTCCCCCCACCCTTGGGGGCTCTCCCACGAGACCCGACTTACTGGTGAGAAATCGGGTAGATGATGTGTCCAGGCTCACTTGGACTCAGAGCCCGCCTGAGCCCTCCGCTGGCAACGGGAAGGGTGTGGACAGCGCGTTCTGCGTGGGGCTGGGGGGCTGGGGTGGGCCCAGGACGGAGGAGATGTGGTGGGTTCAGGCCTCAGTCCCCTTAGGAGGCGCTGGCAGGTCTTCCTGACCAGGCCCGGGGCTGGTTCGGCTGCCCTGCCCCAGCACGGTCCCCCCTTTGCCCCCAGAGCCGGACAACGAGGCCCACATGCGCAGCGCCTCTCGCCCCTGCAGCCCTGTCCACCACCACGAGGGCCACGCCAAGCTGGCCGGCAGCCCTCCTCGTGCGAGCCCCGTGAGGATGGGGCCGTCCTACGTGCTCAAGAAAGGTTCGGACGAGCGGGCGGGGAGGGAAGGTGGGCAGGGCCTCCCCGCGTGGAGCTCGGGGCTGGGATGGCAGTCGCACCTCTGGCTGCCGTTTTTGGTTTTGGAGCGCTCTTTACCAGGGGCTGGGCTGCCATACTCCTCACGCAGTGTCTCTGAACCCTCCTCACACGTCTGGGACACGAGCGGGGCCCCATCCCACAGACGATGAGTGAGGCACCGGCCCGTCACATGACTCATGCAGATCTGACCCCAAGTCCCAGCACCCGCCCCTTGCCCCAGACAGGCCAGTGGGGGCTGGGCCTAGTCCTGTGCTGTGCCCCCAGCCCAGGTACCGGGTGCCGGCAGCCGGCGGCGGAAGGAGCAGCGCTACCGCAGCGTCATCTCAGACATCTTCGACGGCTCCATCCTCAGCCTCGTGCAGTGTCTCACCTGTGACCGGGTGGGCGCCCTGGGGGAGGGGAGGGACGCACCGGGGTCCTCACGCAGCTTGGGGGTGGGGCGCTGGTTTTCTGCCTGGTGCCCTCTGCCGTTCTCTAGGGGTGGGCCCCGGCTGTGGGCCTCCCGTGTCCCGGGCTCGGGGAGCAGGCTCTCGGCCCCACACCTGCCCTCTGGTGGCTGGGGTTTGGGGTGCAAACTCTGGTTGGTCTGGGCAGGGTGGAACCCTGGGAGGTGGAGACCCAGGCTGACCTTCAACCCCACAGGTGTCCACCACGGTGGAGACATTCCAGGACCTGTCGCTGCCCATTCCTGGCAAGGAAGACCTGGCCAAGCTCCACTCGGCCATCTACCAGAACGTGCCGGCCAAGCCGGGTGCCTGTGGGGACAGCTCCGCCGCCCAGGGCTGGCTGGCCTTTATCGTGGAGTATATCCGACGGTATGCCACCTTCCCGCCCGCTGGAGACACAAGACCAGCCGGGCCTGGCCTTCTGGAACTCGCAGGCTGACAGGCGACAGACCTTTAACAGCAAAGTGCAAGCTTTTGCAGGGCTGAGGGTGTAGTTTGGCAGGGAGCTTGAGGCTGAAAGGGGCTCGGGGGTTAGCCAAGTGGGGTGGGAGAGCTCCTCGGCCGTCCTGGGATGGCCTGGTTCGGGTGGGCCTCTGGATCGGAAGGCAGGTGACGATGGAGGGTGTGACCAAGTGGCAGCTGGAAAGGAGGGCGGCGGCTGGAGTGCAGGCCTGGCCCTGTGGGGAGCGCCGTGGTGGCCTTCCCGAGGCCCCACTGTGTGCCCCGAGGCCGGCTTTACCTGCCTGATGTCAGGGACCTGTACTCTGCCCGGAAGACAGGCCAGCGTGATTGGGGCCCCTTCACAGATAAGGAAGGCGAGACTCGGGGGGAAGTGATGTCGCCCTCCCAAGGACACGGAGCTGCTGGCTTGGCAGTCCCAGGCTTCTGGCTCCAGACTTTGGCCCATTCCACCCACCGGGCCAAGCTGCCCGTCTGGGCCCAAACGGACCCCAGCCCAAAGGCCCCCACGTCTTACTCTCACCGAGGCCCTGGCAGCACCCCCGCCACCCCCTTTCTGTCTCTGTAGGTTCGTGGTATCCTGTACCCCCAGCTGGTTTTGGGGGCCGGTCGTCACCCTGGAAGACTGCCTCGCTGCCTTCTTCGCCGCCGATGAGCTGAAGGGTAGGTGGACCTGGCCGGCTGGGTCAGCACACAGTTCAGGGTTTCTGGGACTCACCGTCAGAGTCCCACCCCTGCCTGCCAGGCTGGGCCTGGGACTGCACACTCTCGCAGCCCCACCGCCTGTAGCTCTTGGCAGTTCACCTGTTTTCCTTCCTTTACCTATTTGGTGGACAAAAAGGATAACAGTCTTTAATTTTGCATTTCCTTGATTATTGATGAGCTTGAACTTTTGTTTTTAAAGTGTATTGGCTGTATTTCTTATTTTAAAATTTCCCATTCCTGTCCTTTTCCTGTTTTTCTGTTCAGTGATTGGCATCTCACTAACCTTTGGGAAAACTCTTTTTGTTTAATTTTTAATTGTGGTAAGATATACATAACATAAAATGTACCATCATAACCATTTTTAAGTGTTCAGTTCAGTAGCATTAACTATATTCATATTGTTGTGCAACCAATCTCCAGAACGTTCTCATCTTGCAGAACTGAAACTATCCCTTAAAGAGCAACTCCCTGTTCCCCCTTCCACCCAGCCCTGGGCACCCACCATCCTCCTTTCTGTCTGTATGAATTTGACTATTCTAGGTTCCTCATCTAAGTCAAATACGGTGATTTTCCTTTTGTGACTAGTCTACGTCTATTAGTGTAATGTCCTCAAGGCTCATCCATGTTGTAGCAAGTGTAGAGTTTCCTTACGTTTTGTTAAAAAATAAATTTATTTATTTATTTATTTATTTATGGCTGCGTTGGGTCTTGGTTGCTACGCACGGCCTTTCTCTAGTTGCGGTGGGTGGGGGCTACTCTTCATTGCGGTGCGTGGGCTTCTCATTGCGGTGGCTTCTCTTGTGGTGGAGCACGGGCTCTAGGCACGCGGGCTTCAGTAATTGTGGTGTGCGGGCTCAGTAGCTGTGGCACACAGGCTTAGTTGCTCCGTGGCATGTGGGATCTTCCCGGACCAGAGATCGAACCTGTGTCCCCTGCATTGGCAGGCAGATTCCCAACCACTGCACCACCAGGGGAAGTCCCTCCTTCCTTTTTTAAGGCTGAATAATATTCCATTGTGTAAATGGACCACATTTTGTTTATTCATCATCCGTCGATGGACACTTGGGTTGCTCCCACCTTTTGGCTCTTGTGAATAATGCTGCGATGACCATGGATGCACAGATATCTCTTCAAGATAGTGATTTCATTTCCTTTGGTTATATACCCAGAAGTGGGATTGCTGGATTATATGATCGATCTATTTTTAATTTTTTGAGGAACCGCCATACCATTTTCCTTGATAGCTGTACCAATTTACATTCCCACTAATAGTGCACAAGGGTTCCCTTTTCTCTACATCCTTGCCAACACTTGTACTCTCTTGTCTTTTTAAAAAATCTCTTTCTGGGAATTCCCTGGCGGTCCAGTGTTAGGACTCCGTGCGTTCACTGCCAAGGGCCCGGGTTCAGTGCCTGGTAGGGGAACTAAGATCCCACAAGCCACGTGGCACAGCCAAAAATAAATAAATAAACAAACAAATAATTTTTTTAAAAATCTCTGTCTTTTTGACAATAGCTATTCTAACAGGTGTGAGGTGATATCTCATTGTGGTTTTTATTTGCATTTCCCAGATGATTAGTCATGTTGAGCATCTTTTCATGTACCTGTTGGCCATCTGTATATCTTCTTTGGAAAAATGCCTATTTAGGTCTCTGTCCATTTTAAAATTGTATTATTTGTGTTTTGCTATTGACTTGTATGAATTCTTTATATATTTTGGATGTTAACCCCTAATCTCATGTATGGTTTCTAAATATTTTCTACCGTGCTGTAGGTTGCCTCCTCATTTTGTTGATTGTTTCTTTTGCTGTGCAGAAGCTTTTTAGTTTGATGTAGTCCCACTTGTTTATTTTTGCTTTTGTTGCCTGTGCTTTTGGTGTCATATTCAAAAAATCATTGCCAAGACCAATGTCAAGGAGTTTTTCCCTATGTTTTCTTCTAGGAGTGTTATGGTGTCAGGTCTTACGTTTAAGTCTTTAACTGATTTCAAGTTGATATTTGTGAGTGATGTGAGATAGGGGTAAAATTTCATTCTTTTGCATGTGAACATCCAGTTTTCCCAACACTGTTTATTGTCTTTTCCCCATTGAGTATTCTTGGCTCCCTTGTCAAATATTAGTGGACCATATATGCATGGGTTTATCTCTGGCCTCTCAATTCTGTTCATTGTTCTGTGTATCTGTTTTTATGCCAGTACCATACTGTTTTGTTTTGTTTTTAATTTGGCCACGCCGCATGCAGGATCTTAGTTCCCTGACCAGGAATCAAACCTGTGTCCCCTGCAGTGGGAGGGCAGAGTCTTAACCACTGGACCGCCAGGGGAGTCCCAGTACCATACTCTTCTGATAACTGTAGTTTTGTAGGAGAGTTTGAAATCAGGAAATATGATGCCTCCAGCTTTATTCTTCTTTCTCAAGATTGTTTTGGTTATTTGGGATCTTTTGTAGTTACATATGAATTTCAGGATTTTTTTTTCTATATCTATGAAAACATCGTTGGATTGCTTTGAATCTATAGATGACTTTGGGTAAGATGGACATTTTAACAATAGTTCTTCTTCTGCTCCATGACCACAGGCTATCTCTTTATTTGTGTCATTGTGTGGGAACAACTCAATCTTCCTCCTGTGTGTCTCTCCTCTACTCTCACACTACTACCACACAGCACTGTGGACACCAGGTGTGTGGTGGTTTTCCCACACCAAGCAATTATGCAGCACCAGCCAGGTATCCTACAGTTTCACTTGATTCTGACACTCTCTACCTGGAGATAGCGTCAGACCCCACAGGTTAAGGACTCAGTCCTACAAGACCTCCCCCTCCCCAACGTCAGACGCCAGTCACAAGTGCAGGTTGTCACCTGGGCTTCTGACTGGCTGGCTATAGATGGGAGGTTCCAACGGCCCCCTCCTTGGCTTCAATTAGAGCAGCCAGAGCGGCTCGGCTTGCAGAACTCAGAGAAACATTTTGTTACTAGGTGACTGGTTTATGATAAAAGGATATAACTCAGGAAGAGCCAGATGGAAGAGGTGCATCGGGCAAGGCATGTGGGAAGGGGCCTGGAGCTTTCATTTGCTCTGAGCGTGACCCTCTCCCCAAACTTCCCTGTGTTCACCAGCCCAGAAGCTCTCCAAGCCCCATACTGTTGGTATTTAATGGAGGCTTCTTTACGTAGGTATGATCAATTATTAGCTCCATCTCTAGCCCCTCTCCCCTCTCTGAAGAATGCCAGGTGGTGCTGAAAATTCCAAACTTCCAGTTATGGCTTGGTCTTCCTGGTGGCCAGCCCCAATCCAGAAGCCCACCCAGAGTCACCTCATCAGAACAAAAGATCCTGCCATCACTCAGGAAATCGCAAGGGATTTAGGAGCTCTGTATTAGAAACCCTGGTCAAAGAGCAAATATTAGAACAGAAGACGCTCCCAGTGCTCTTATCACTTGGGAAATTACAAGGACTTTAAGAGCTCTGCACCAGGAACCTCGGGGAGAGCCCAATATGCGTATTTTCTGTTATCTCACATCCACCTTCAATTTCTTTCATCAACGTCTCGTAGTTTTCAGTGTACAAATCTTTCACTTCCTTGGTTAAGTTTATTCCTATATGTTTTATTGTTTCTGATGCTTTTGTAAATGGTATTGTTTATTTCTCATTCAGATATTTTATCATTAGTGTATAGAAATGCAACTGACTTTCGTATGTTGATTTTGTGTCTTGCAACTTTACCAAATTAGTTTGTCAGTTCTAACAGTTTTTTGTGGAGTCTTAAGGTTTTTTATGTAAAAGATCATGTCATCTACAAACAGAGACAGTTTTACTTCCTCTTTTCCTATCTGGATGCCTTTTACTTCTTTTTCTTGCCTTTCTCTGACTTCCAGTACTATGTTGAATAGGAGTGGTGAGATTGGGCATCTTTGCCTTGTACCTGATTTTAGAGGAAAAGCTTTTATCTTTTCACTGTTGAGTATGATATTAGCTATGGGTTTATCATATATGGCTTTGATTATGTTGAGTGCATTCCTTCTACACCCAATTTGTTGAGACTTTTTATCATGAAAGGATATTGAAATTTGTCAGATGCTTTTTTTGTATCTATTGAGAGGATCATATGATTTTTATCCTTCATTCTATTAATGTAGTGTATCATGTTCATTGATTTGCGTATGATAAACCATCCTTACAACCCAGAGATAAATTCCACTTGATCATGGTGTATGATCCTTTTAATATGCTGTTGAAGTCAGTTTGCTAGTATTTTGTTGAGAATTTTCCCGTCTATATTCATCAGGGATATTGGCCTGTAGTTTCCTTTTCTCATAGTGTCCTTATCTAGCTTTGCTATCAGTATAAAATGAGTTTGGGAGTGCTCCCTCCTCTTCAGTTTTTTGGAAGAGTTTGAGAAGAATTGTTAATTCTTCTTTAAATGTTTGGGAGAATTCACTGGTGAAACCATCTGGTCCTGGGCTTTTCTTTTTCTTTTTTTTTTTTTTTAAGATTTTTAGAAATTTCATGTAATGTCTGAAACATTTATATTAACATATTTCCATACAAATAACCCAAAGAAAGTTTAGTATTAGTTGTTTTGTTTGTTTGTTTGTTTATACTGCAGGTTATTAGTCATCAATTTTATACACATCACTGTATACATGTCAATCCCAATCGCCCAATTCAGCACACCACCATTCCCACCCCACTGCGGTTTTCCCCCCTTGGTGTCCATACGTCCGTTCTCTACATCTGTATCTCAACTTCTGCTGGGCTTTTCTTTGTTGGGAGGTTTCTTATTACTGCTTCAATCTCCTTAGTCATTGGTATTTTCAGATTTTCCATTTCTTCATAATTCAGTCTGGGTAGGTTGTATGTTTCTAAGTATTTATCCGTTTCTTCTAGGTTATCCAATTTGTTGTGTTGGTGTATAGTTGGTCATGGGAGTCTCTTTTGATCCTTTATACTTCTATGGTGTCTGTTGTATGTCTCTTGTTTCATTTATAATTTTGAGTCCTCTTTTTTTCTTGGTTAATCTAGCTAAAGATTTGTTAATTTTGTTTTTCTTTGAAACAAAATTAACAAAGTTTCTCAATGAAACTCTTAGTTTCATTGATTTTTTTTTTCCTATGGTCTTTCTAGTCTCTGTTTTATTTCTGCTCTAATCTTTATTATCTCCTTTCTTCTGTTAACTTTGGATTTAGTTTGTTCTTCTTCTGATTCCTCAAGGTGTAAAATCAGATTGTTTGAGAGCTTTCTTTTTTCTAAATGTAGGCATTTATTGCTATAAAATTCCCTCTTAGAACTGCTTTTGCTGTATCCCATAAGTGCTAGTGTGTTGTATTTTCAGTTTTATTTGTCTCAGGATACTTTCTGATTTCCTATTGATTCCTTCTTTGACCCATCAGTTGTTCAGGAATGTGTTGTTTAATTTCCACATATTTGTGAATTTTTTAGGTTTCCTCCTGTTATTGGTTTCTAGTTTCACACCATTGTGTTTGGAAAAGATATTAGATATGATTTCAGTCTTCTTAAGTTTGTTAAGGCTTGCTTGGTGGGCCAACATATGATCTATTCCGGAGAATGTCTGTGTGCACTTCTGAAGAACGTGTATTTTGGTGCTGTTGGATGGAATGTTCTGTTTATGTCTGTTAGGTTCATTTGGGCTATAGTGTTATTCAGGTCTGCTGTTCCCTTGTTAGTTTTCTGTCTGGATGATCTACCCAATATTGAGGGTGGACTATTGAAGTTTCCTGCTATTATTGTATTGCTGTTTATTTCTCCCTTCAGTTATGCTTTAATTATTCAGGTGCTCCAATGTTGGCTGCCTATATATTCACAATGGTTACATCCTCTTGATGAATTGACCCCTTTAACACTCCATGGTGACCCTCTTTGTCTCTTGTAACTGATTTTGGCTGAAAGTGTATTTTATCTGATATAAGTACAGCCACTCCTGCTCTCTTTTGGTTACCACTGCATGGAATATATTTTTCCATCCCTTCACTTTCAGCCTCTGTGTGTCCTTGAAGCTAAAGTGAGTCTCTTGTAGTCAGCATGTTGTGGTTTTATTTCTAAAGCATAAGTCATTACGTGCCCTTCTCCCCCATTTTCCATCCCCTCTAACCTTTGTCTCTGTATTTTACTGCCCTAGGTGACAACATGTATAGCTGTGAACGGTGTAAAAAGTAAGTGTGTGCGTTCTAGAGGCTTCTCCCCGACTTCCTGTTTCCATCTGTGGTCCATCCGTGTTCCACGTGCTTCCCCCGGGCTCCCCCAGCTAGCTTGACCTCACAGAGTGAGCGGGGTGGGGGGGGTGCTCCCCTGCCTGCCGGCCGCCTCCCTGGGACGCTCACGTCCCCCGCTCTCTGCTCCCAGGCTGCGCAATGGCGTGAAGTACTGTAAGGTCCTGCGGTTGCCGGAGGTGAGTGGGCAGCCTTCCGCCACCGCTGCCTGCCGGGCCTCCTGCACCCCGAGTGGTGCTGCGCAGGGCAGAGGCCGACCCCCTCCCGGGCTCAGGAGGCCCGTGGAGACTGCTGCTCTGGCTGGGCGACCCCCCGGGAGGGTCTGGCCGGTGGGGAGGCTCGTAGCTCGGTGTGTAGCTTGGAGCCCGGCTCCTTCGTCCCTCAGCGCGCCTCGTGCGGGCGGGAGGCAGGTGTGGGGCGCCGAGGGCACCGTCTGGAGTGAGGCATAGGCGGGGCTGTTGGGAATGCCTTTCCGAGGAAGTGGCATCTGAGTGGGGCCTGAGGACATAGGCAGGGGTCGGCCTGGTGGAAGGAGAGTGGGGAAAGAGCAGGTGGGCAAAACCCCAAAGCAGAAACGGGCTTGGCCAAGTCTTGTGGCTGCAACGAGAGGAGCATGGCCCGACGCGGGTGCCGGGCTGGGCTGAGCAGGTCTGGGGAGATTGGTGGAGAAGCCTTCTACAAGTCGGCGCCCACAGGACTGGTGGCCAGAGTTCTTTGGATGGTCAACTCGACGGGCCAGTGACAGCTTCCTGCGCAGACCAGCCCAGCGCTCGGGGACAGCCCATCCTGACCGCCAGTCCTGTTAGTGCGGCTCAGCTCTGCTGTCACATCTGCCTTTACCCCTGGAAGCTGGCCTGGCCCGGCTCCCAGGCATGGTTCTTAAGTGTGTTTAGAGTCAAGGGTGGACCATCAGTTCGCCTGGGTCTCTGGAAGGCTCTAGCCGCTACGCTTCTTGTTTTCCCCTGGGTGACAGGGCCTGAGTGGGTCAAACAGCAGGCTAGTGGGTGTCCCAGAGCCCTGCCCCGAGGCCCCCGTCAGGTTACCCGGGATCCCAGGGCCCTGGCCAGCCCCGGAGTGACTGGCACCTCCCCTCTCTGCCCCCAGATCCTGTGCATTCACCTGAAGCGCTTTCGACACGAGGTGATGTACTCATTCAAAATCAGCAGCCACGTCTCCTTCCCCCTGGAGGGACTTGACCTGCGCCCCTTCCTCGCCAAGGAGTGCACGTCCCAGATCACCACCTACGACCTCCTCTCGGTCATCTGCCACCACGGGACGGCAGGCAGTGAGTCCAGCCACCCGGCCCCACCCCGGCCCCGCCCCGTCCCTAGGGTGTTTGTCACCGCCTGCCTGTCCCGCCGCAGGTGGCCACTACATCGCCTACTGCCAGAACGTGATCAACGGGCAGTGGTATGAGTTCGACGACCAGTACGTCACCGAGGTTCACGAGACAGTGGTGCAGAACGCCGAGGCCTACGTGCTCTTCTACAGGTGGGGCCCGGGCAGCGCGTGGCGGGGGACTGAGGAACAGCGCCTGTGCCCCAGGGCTTCAGCCGGTGCACGTCGGGCTGGCAGCGCCTGCGAGGGCTTTAGGCCAGGGAGGAGTAAGGATTTGGGTTTTTAGCAGAGAGCCCGCTGGCTGCTGGTGGGAAAGCTGGAAACCCAAGGAGTCGAGTTGGGTTTTCTCCGGTGGTCCCGGTGGGAGGTGACGGCAGCCGGAACTCTGGCAGGGGCGGTGGCGCTGCTGGGAGGCGGAGGGATGCTGCGGGGCCCGGGAGGCGGGGCTTCCCTGCATGGGGCGTGGCTGCGGCTCCTGATCTGCCCCCACCCGGCCGCCGCCCAGGAAGAGCAGCGAGGAGGCCGTGCGGGAGCGGCAGCAGGTGGTGTCCCTGGCCGCCATGCGGGAGCCCAGCCTGCTGCGGTTCTACGTGTCCCGCGAATGGCTCAACAAGTTCAACACCTTCGCCGAGCCGGGGCCCATCACCAACCATACCTTCCTCTGCTCCCACGGAGGTGAGGTCGCCTCCTCTGCGACGGGCCGCGGGGCGGGTGGGCCGAGCCCCAGCCCTCCATCCTGTGCCTTCCTCCGCAGGCATCCCGCCCTACAAATACCACTACATCGACGACCTGGTGGTGATCCTGCCCCAGAACGTCTGGGAGCACCTCTACAACAGGTACCGGCGGCCGCGGCCGGCCTCTGCCGTCCAGGCCGGGCACTCAGCTGGGCGGGAGGCGGGGACAGGCGGGGGGATGCCTCCGTGACCCCACGCCGCCCTCAGGCAGCAGGACAGCAGCACGCCAGCAGTTGTGGCGCGCCCCTGGCAGCCGTGTCTGCATCGAAAAAGATGCCCGCCTTTGGGGGCATCCAGCCGGATCCTCCCAGTCGCAAGGGCCGTAAACTGGCTCAAGCCCAAGCGGGGGTATTGGTCCCTCTCGCAGACAGTCGTGGGGCCGCTGGCCGCAGGGCATCCTGACCAGTGTCTCTCCCCAGCCCCGTGCCTGGCTCAGGGGGCCGGGGGCGTGTGCTGCCTGGGGCCTTCCAGGTTCAAGTCCGTCAAGACCCAGAGCGTGTGACTCTCTCGTTGAGGGGAGAGCCCCTGGCCGGGCTCGGGTCACTCTGGATCCGGGAGGCCGGCTGTGCCGCGGCCGAGGGGGTGGTCAGACGGGCGGGGAAGGAGAGGCCAGGGAGACTCGCTGGACGGGCTTCGCCCCACCCACTCACAGCTCAGGCACCGCCCGCGCCCTGTGGTTGGTGGATGGGTCAGAACCCCACAGGGAGCGGCATCCCCAGGTCCTGTGGGGACGCCCCCCCCCCCCACCCGCAGAAGGATGTGCAGCCTCCCTTTGATGTCATCCTTAGAGTCAGGCCAGGCGGGCTTTGCCTGCCATGGCTCCTGCCCAGTGGCCAGGAGAGGAAGCGAGAGCGTTAAACTGTCCTTCGGCCATTAAGCACATATTTGTGAGGCACCTGCCCTGCGGCGGGCGCTCTCCTGGGTGCTGTGGGCTCTCAGGTGCGCAGGTAGCCGTGCCAGTCAGGTGAGGAAGACGAGACAAGTAAACAGGCCGTGCATAGGGTGCCCAGGGGCCCAGTGGCTGGGCCAGGGCAGCATCAGGAAGCCTCGCTCCCCAGCAGGTTCTCTGCTGCCCTCCCCACGGGGGCCCTCCCCTCAGGGTTCATGACTCCCTCTCTCTCTGCACCTCCCGCCCTGGCGTAGGTTTGGGGGCGGCCCTGCCGTGAACCATCTGTACGTGTGCTCCATCTGCCAGGTGGAGATCGAGGCGCTGGCCAAGCGCAGGCGGATTGAGATCGACACCTTCATCAAGGTGCCTGGGGAAGGGGGTGGGGCGTGGGAGAGCCGGGCACCTGAGCCGGAAGAGCCGAGTGCAGTCAGGCTCTGTTTGGAAGACCTGTTCTGTGGGGGACCAGAGTGGCCAGAGGCCTGGCCTGACACTGAAGATTTTCACCGGCGGAAGGGGTTGGGCTTAGCGAGTTCAGGTCCCTCTGCTGGGAGGCTGTCAAGCATCTGGTGAAGGAACAAGTGCGGCCGTTCGGGGCCGGATGCTTCTTTATCGTGCGGGTTGTAGGAGGTTCCGCAGCATCCCTGACCTCTACCCACTCGATGCCAGTGACAACGAAAATTACCTCCAGACATGGGCGGGTGACCCCTGGGGGCAGAGTCCCACCCCCCCCCACCGCCCCCCCCCCCCCCCCGCTGCCCTCCTTTGGGAACCACTGGGCTCTACAAACTGACACGGAAAGGTGCATTAAGTGAAAAAAGCAAGTTGCAAGATAGGACCCAGCATGATCCCATTTTAAGGAAAGGGACGTGTGCAGGGGACATGCGGGTGTGTGAGGACCGAGGCCCCTGCTGCTCAGAGCAGGGGGACTCGGGGACCCGCCATCGTTCAACAGCCCAGGGTTGGACTGTTAGATACCCTGCTTTGTGGTCAGTCAATATGAGACATCAGACCAGTCAAGGAGTGAGCGGGGGACACGTTCTATGAAGTGGTGGGGGAACAGCATCTACCGTGTGATCTCAAGTGGCTTTTTAAAAAGTTATTAACAAGAGATTCACCCAAATGCTAGCAGCAGTCATCTGAGTGGTGGGATCGTGGGAGGTGTTTCTTTTCTTTGAACTTGTCTGGGCATTCGAAACTTTCTCTGAGAATCTAGTGTTTGGTAAGAGTCCGGGGTGGGGACTGACCGGTGGGGTGTTGGACAGTCACACCGACCCTCCCCTCGGCCCCGCCCCGCCCAGCTGAACAAGGCGTTCCAGGCCGAGGAGTCGCCCAGCGTCATCTACTGCATCAGCATGCAGTGGTTCCGGGAGTGGGAGGCCTTCGTCAAGGGCAAGGACAACGGTGAGTCAGGCGGCACGTGCCCGCCACTCCCCACACCAGGAGGGACCTGGGGCTGCCGACCTGCTGGGAGTGTCCCAGCAGGCGGAGGTGGGGCGCCCAGGATCTGTGCCTGCCCGGCAGGTGTTTGGTGTCACCCCTTCAGGCACGCGCCCTCTGGGCAGGAGCACAGAGCGTGGGTGCTCCCCTGCCGCCCCCCCTCCCTGAGTGCCGGGATCACTGTCCTCACCCTGGCCAGGCCTTCTCACTGCAGCAGGACAGAAGCCATCTCGCTCTGCCCCTTCCCTCCCTTAACCCTCTGTCTGCGGGTGCCCAGGGGCGGCTGCTCTTCCCTCCTGCCAGGCCCTTTCCCTTGGGGAATCTGTTGCCCTAAATAATAGATTTTAGTTGACAGATGGCTTCAGACTCTTAGGAAAGGACTTGGACACCATGTCCTCTGATCGCTCGATTTACAGAGGTGGAAACAGGCCCCAGCAGAGGGCCGCTCCCAGAGTCCCTCACGGTCCCCGGCAGGGAACAGCTGAGCCCGAGCCGCGGCCGGCATGCGGCCACCCTCACCGCCCCCGAGTCCCACACTCGGCTCCCAGGCCAGGCTTCGGAGCCTGGCGGGCTCAGCAGAGCCAGGAGGTTCTGCGCACTGGACACCTGCCCTTTGGAGCATAAGCGCCGGGACGCGGGAAGGGGGAGGGGCCTCCCGAGTGGCTGCGGTCGATCCAGAACCCGGCTCCGGAGTCGCAGCCCCACCTCGGGCCCTGGCTCTGCCTTCTGCCAGCGCTGAGCTGGGCGGTCCCGTCGCCTGCCTCACCTCACCCAGCTGTTGAGGGTTGAGCTAGTGGGGCGCGTGGGAAGGGTGCTCAGCAAGCACAGCTGCCGTCAGATGAGGGCCGTGTCCACCTGGCCCTGGACGTCCACCCTACCCCCCCGCCCCCCGCCCCACGCTGAGGTCTGAAACTAGGGTGCGAGTCCTCAAAACTCCCTCTGCTGGGTCCAGGGATGCCACAGTCCCTTCTGGCTCTCAGACTCGTGGAGATGAGCATTTGGTGCCCTGAGCACCTCAGCCCGTAAGAGCTTCACACTGACCCCTTGGACCCAGGACAGCCTCTCCGGGATCACGGGTGTCGGTGGCACACCTTGAGAATGGCTCGTATCTGTTGAGGGGTGGAAGGCTGTGGCGGAGGAGGGGACTGGGCTTTCGTGCCGTCGCTGCGGAGGCCCAGAGGCACTGAGCCTGAGCCCTGTCTGTTCCAGAGCCCCCCGGGCCCATTGACAACAGCAGGATCGCGCAAGTCAAAGGAAGCGGCCACATCCAACTGAAGCAGGGTGAGGGTCTCACCAGCCCCAGCCCTGGCCTCCCAAGCCAGCCAGGGTCCCCTCTGCCCCTCCTGGCTTGCAGGTCCCACCAGGCGCCCGCTTGCCACCTGTCTGAGTCAGGCTGTGACATCTGTCCGTGTCCAGGTCCAAGACTCGAGCAGATGGGCCAAGCCCCTCTCCCACAGCCCCTCTGCCCCTACCCACGCCCTCTCCCCACTCCACCACCTCACCTGCCTGCCCTTTTGCGTGAACCCCACCACCTGGGAAATGAGGGGCTGCAGCCATCGTAGTGCCCTCTAGGGTCCTCAGAGAATGGACGTTCCCCTGGAAAATCCCAAGATTCCCATTTACAGCTTTGCACGGAAGCCTGTGGTTGCCCTCCCAGACCCCCCACTGCCAAGACGGTGGCTTCAGCGAGGGGGCGAGGGTGAGCCCAGCCTGACCGGTAGCCTCTTGGGCCCTGCAGGAGCTGACTACGGGCAGATCTCAGAGGAGACCTGGGTGTACCTGAATAACCTGTATGGCGGTGGCCCCGAGATCGCCCTCCGCCAGAGTGTGGCCCAGCTCCAGGACCCGGAGAGCTTGCACGGGGAGCAGAAAATCGAAGCCGAGACCCGGGCCGTGTGACTCAGTGTGCCAGTCTGTAAGTCCTCTCCTCCCTCCGCAGAGACCCTCTCATGTCCCTCACGTGTTGGAAGAGTGCCCTGCACACACCTGCCCTGAGGCTGCTTGGAAGGACCTTCACGAGGCCCCCGCCGGCTGATGACCCGGCTGTCCCCACAGGCCCCCGCCTTTGCCCTCCTCCCTGCAGAGGGGGCGTCTGTACGCGGAAGAGAGGCTGGCCGCTCTGGAAACCCAGATGTGTAAAGAGGCAGAAAAGTTGTTTTGGTTCACAGTGAGTAATGCTGCAACTAGGAAATATATCCACTTCAGGCTTGTTAAACAACCAAGGCTCTGCGACGTTAACTCGGGTCTTTGTCTCGGCAGTGCCCTTGTGTCACTGCCGTCGTTTTGTCCCCAAACCTGCCCTCTCGCTAGCTCGGGCCCAGCTTTTGTCCCTGGACCCTCAGTCAGCGGCCATGGCCTGGGGACAGAGGGTCGGGGAGCGGCTGCCGCTCCCCAGGCGTTTCCCACTGGCGCCTGGTCCAGCACCTGAGTCACGGGTCGACGGTCAGAGCCGCGAGCAGGGTGCCGAGCACTCGGCAGTGAGGGTGCTGCCGCTGGTCCCTGGGCCAGGTCCTCCCGAGGCCCCGCTTCGCCCCCGCACCTCCCGGTCGTCACGCAAGTCTCCTGAATCCTGGGCGGCTCTCGATGTTTTTCCTGCAGACTAATGACTCTGGACACGTTTGCGATTGGGACCCGAGGGCGGGGTTGGCTTTCTGTCAGTGGGGATCATTTCTGGAGGCAGCTGGTCCCCTCGCACCCTGTGCTGCTGAGCTGGCCCTGTGGATTGGCTGTCATTTGCCCCTGCCAGGGACCCAGATGATGAAACAGAAATACCTCGCGTTGCTATGTTTGCTGCTGATGCAGCTTCCCTGGGGGGCTGACACTTCTCCCCAGCACTGAGCTGCCCAGGGCCCCTGGCCCAGGGAGGGGCGGCCCAGGCCCGGCTCGTACGCGTGGGTCCCGGAAGTGCGTCTTCTGGATGTTGAGCGAGGCCACTGCTGGGGGCTGGGACCTCCGAGCACAGCGAGGTGGCACTGAAGCCCCTGGACGAAACAGCCGTGGCCCGTGCTCACCTCGTCAGGACCAAAGCGAATGGGGGGTGGGAGAGGGGTCCCGGGACCAAACCCCCCAGATACCGTGGCCTTCAGCCTCCATAGAAGCAGATGTCAGTGGAACTTTCCAGCAGGCGGTTCTGGCGCAGCCCCTGAAGCTCTCACGTGTCACTCACTTGTGTGATCTCGTTTCACCCCGATCTGTTTCCTTCTCCACCGAGGCAGCATAAGATCAAAGAACAAGCCACTGTTGGAATTTCTGGACATTTGCCACAGTCCTTTGGAAGTTGCTGCTGCCGCCAGCGGCGACCCCCCTGCAGAGCCCGGCGGTTGCATGTTGCACTGTTTGTGACGTAGACTCCGCTGTGCAGGTTGTAATCTCGCCCCACGTCTGCGCCGTCTAGTTTGTGCTCAGAATGTCATAATAAATATGTAACGTTCCCCACAGCCCATGCTCTCGTCTCTGCACCCGCCGCAGTTAATTCTGTTACTGGAGGGAGAGGGAAGCTGGCTGCCGTGGGGGAGGGTCATGGGGGAGGGCGGTGGAGCCACGGTGATTAATGTTTGACCTTTCTAAGAAAAAAGGATTCTTATTCTAAGCTTTTGCTTTGTCGTTTTGTAACATACAAAAAGAATCTGCCAGAAAAACTTAACATGCATTAGATTTTTAAAAATGTAGATAGAAACCATATTGCTAATGCTCAAATGAGCATGCTCCCTTTTGGCTTTCAGAGTGATAGAGATCCTTACAAGTGTGCAGGCCCTGGAGTTGAGGGTGATTGGCTTCCTTTACAGACCCCTTATTCTAGAAGGGCTTTTTACTTGAATAAAACAATGCAACTTAGCAAACCAGTTCATGACCTTAGAGAAACATGTTTGCATGAATTCTTGCAAACTGCTTCTTACATTTTCTGGAATGAAAAGTGAGAATTTATTTTAAAAAGATGTGCTTTTTTAAAAATATATATAAATTTATTTATTTATTTATTTTTGGCTGCATTGGGTCTTCGTTGCTGCTCACAGGCTTTCTCTAGTTGCGGAGAGCGGGGGCTACTCTTCGTTGCAGTGCACGGGCTTCTCATTGCAGTGGCTTCTCTTGTCGCGGAGCACGGGCTCTAGGAGCGAGGGCTCAGGAGTTGTGGCGCACGGGCTTGGTTGTTCCGCGGCATGTGGGATCTTCCTGGACCAGGGCTCGAACCCGTGTCCCCTGCATTGGCAGGCAGATTCTTAACCACTGTGCCACCAGGGAAGCCCCAAAAGATGTGCTATTAAAAAAACCTGAGAAAACAGTTTTTTGAGCCTATATATTTAAAAAACAAAAAAACAAGGACTGTGTACTGTAACTCTTTTGAATTCCTGTATGCAGCTTTCTTCACATGGAGCTTATCTACTCCATGCCTACGTTTCCCAGTGATTCACTCTACTGTGAGATGGTACACATTTGGTTCAGAAACCAGTTTTTATTTCTCCCATTTCCTGTTTTATCAAGATTTTGTTGTTGTTGTTCAGCTTGAATTATAACACCATCATTTGAATATACGTAATTCAGAAAAACTCCTTGATGTGTTCTAGCCTTAAAGGTCCTGCATACATTTTAAACACATCTTAACTATTAGCTAGGTTACTGTACTGGAGACAGTTTAGTGCTTTGCTTTTAGGGAAACAAATGTTGAACTTCACATTTTTATAAGGTAACAGTATAATTAAAAGGTGTAAATGTCTTCATCTCTTAGGCTTGCTTTCTCCTAAGGTTGCCCAAGCAGTGGTTGGATTTTATTCACATTACTACAGAAATAATACTGAAGTTGGATAAGACCTTTCTATGTTCATGTCTTTCTTGGGGCTAGCAGCCCTGATACGGTATAAACCACTTGTGTTTAAGAGTAAAAACAGTATATGCAGTTTTCACTGAACTTAAAAATGAAAATCATGTCACCGTATTGTAATCTGTTGGTGCTTTTTTAGAATGGAGCTTAATCATGACAGACCTTGATGTTTATTTCTTATTTAAACCCTCCTCTTTACATGTAAGCATTTTTAGAAGGGTCAGATTTCTTGTTTAACTTATATGGAACTATGTATAGTACAACCCAGTGATATCAGACAAGAATTAATATTTCACTCTATTTCAAATGCTTAGAAAGCTTTTATTGTGAGTTAGATTGCGAATGCAAAGTTTACAGCCTTCTGGTACTGAAAACCAGATACACAAAACAATGTTACAGACGATGAAGATAAAGAGTATTTTTTCTTTTCAGGGCTTTGAAAAAAAATCACTTAAACTCTTATTACTGAATAGAGTAAGCCTAGAATCCTGTTTATATTCCAGGGAAAAGAAAGTCTGCATTTGTTTCATGGCTGAAACCATCTGGTTTATACATATTACATTGCAGTAGTGATATTGAAAAATTGTCTCTTGCCTAGCGTTTTTATTGTCCTATGAACAGGAATTAAATTTTAAAGTACTGCTTGAAGATGGCTGTGCTAACTAATGTCAACGCAGGAGCAATATTTTTACCTGTTTCTGGATGACAATATTACTAACATTTCTAAAATGAAGGCATTTGTTTAGTCTCAGTTACTTAAGAAAAATATAAATCGTAAAAAGGACGCTGAGATAAATCATGATCTCAGAGGCACTTTCAGATCGTCATTGTTCAGAAGCAAAATAAATACAATGGACCATCAAAACAAAACAAAAAAATTAATGTGACAAATGACCAGACACCACGGGGGGCTTTGCATGGCTCCCCGAGAGCCAGCGCATCCGGAGGCTTCGGGAGGAAGTGGAGGCCGAGCTGCTTTGAACACCCTTCGGCCTGTGTCTCTCCTTTCCTGGAACCAGCCCCGGCCCCAGAGGAGGGGGCCCAGATGTGGTCGGGGGATGAGGCCAGCACAGCCCACAGGCCGCTCGCCTCCTGGCATCACACCACGGACTCGGTGCCTGCCGGCTGCTCAGAGCAGCCTCGGAGCAGGGGTCCCCCTCCCTGGACCCTGCGAGGGCTGCACTGGGGGTACCCTTTCCCTTTCCTCCCCTGACGGCTGACGTTGGCACCTCCGTCACAGCATCGTGGTTGCTGGTGTCTGGCATCGGGAGCTCCCTCACATTTAGTGAGGCTAGTCGTTTATAGTCTCTGTGGATTTGGTTGGTTCTGTTTATGCTTTGGGGGTTTGGAGGGGAGAGAAGAACTTGAGATTTTATGTCTGACTTTAAACATTTACCTGTGAAATCCCATCAGACGTGCATGTGCAGAGACACGTTCAACACAGAGTGATAAAACAGGTGACAGGTACCGCCCCTAGGTAGGACTGTTAACCAGCTCCACTGAAGCCCCTTCGGGGCCTCCGGATCACCGCCCCCCTGCCCACCCCCGAGGACGCTCCTTCCCTGCGTTTCCTTCAGCCCTCACTTTTCTTTATAGTTTCACCCACATACGTGTGTGTCTGAGCGTCATTTTAGCTTTGCTCACATTCGAATGTTGGATCCCATGGTACAGATTTTGTGATTGGCTTTTCCTGTTAAACATGGAAGATGGGAATGGGAAGGTTTTGTCTGGAGGGTTGCTTGATCCGGAGGTTTGGAGACATTCATTTGTTGTATGTACTACAGGAAGGTGAGAGAGAGAGGTAGGTACCAGTTGGCCTTAAGATGTTTCCTCTATACTTTCCCTTGAAATACCAGGCTTTTCAGTGGCTCGGCCACACTGAGATGCTGGCATGTGAAGACAGGGCAGGAGCGTGTGGTTGTTCACCTCCATTCACAGACGAGCGGAGACAGGCAGTGCTGGGCGGCAGGGGAGGCCGCCTCTGTGTCCTCTCTCCCACGTGCCATCCCGTGGTCGGGCTCCTCCTCCAGGCTGGCCCGGGCCTCGCTCCAGCGATACCTTCTAGAGTCACAAGCCAGCCGGCAGACTGGGGAGTTTGTAGGCCAACTGCCACCTGTGTCTGCAGGCCTTTCCACCTGTCTGTGCTTCTGCTGACAAAGCTGCATCAGAAAGTACATTCCCTAGTGGTCCAGTGGATAAGAGTCCGCGCTTCCAAGGCAGGGGGCACGGGTTCAATCCCTGGTGGGGGAACTAGGATCCCACATGCTGCGCGGTGTGGCGGGGAAAAAAACAAAACAAAACAAAAAACATTTGCAAGGTGCAGCCACCCCAGAAGTATAGCTTCCTACCTTTGTTCTAGTTGGAATTATGTGCAAACGTAAATTATCCTGCGAGTCTTTCACGACCTCATTTTGAGCCCCAGAGAGCCCCTGGGGAAGCAAAAGGTGTTTTGGAATACCTCCCTCTGGCTCTCTTCCCTACGACACACCTTTACCTACAGCAGAGAGAGGCCCCGTTGATCGTAGCAAAGGCACAGGGTGCAGAGGAAATTGATGCCCTTGGGAAAAGCTGTGAAAAAGAGCCGTCCACATTTTGGACAAAGTGTGTCCTGGAAGGCTGCCCTAGGGACGTGTCGGGACGCAGCCTCCAGGCCTTCCTTGGACCTGACACCAGCGAGCAGCCCAGATGAGGGCTGTCTGGAGAGCCCGAACTGCGGGCAGGGCTCTTGGCCTGGCGTGTGGGAGGGTGTGCACCCCGTGAGGGGCACGAGGCCCCCGGGGCAGAATGCCGCAGCACCCAGGGGATCCTCCCGCCCCCGCTGCTTCCGGGGCCCAACAGAGGAAAATGAGGAAATCCCCGTTTCCTCCCGCGGCTTTTGGTCCCTTAGCTCTGAGGACAAAGCCACGTTAGGGGCCGTTCTCAGTTTCTGCTGTACCTTCTGTGGCCCAGCGACGTCTCCAGCTAATGGGAGGTCATTTAAGTAAATGGCACTCACTGTACCGTCTGGACAGAGACAGCGTTTAAGTCAGGGCCGAACGCACGCAGCTCCGGAGAAACGGCTCCTGACACTCTCAGAGGCTGCGAAGTGCCGTTTGCAGCGTTTGCACTTTAATCCCCGGTCTCAGAGGGCGCTGGCAACAAGGCTTATGCCTCCCGTTCTCAGAAAAGGCCAGCAGAGGCCAGGGAAGAGGAAGAGAGGCCCCCTCCAGGCCAGGTGGGCCCTCACTCAGACCCGCACCAGCCATCTCTTGCTGTCCCGTGGATCGCACAATTCCAGAGATCTCTTTTGCTTTAGTTAAAAAAGTGACGGCATACTCGAATCCCCCTGCCTCTGCCCACTTCCATTTCCTTCCTGGTCACCCTGCTGGGGACCCTCGTCCTTCCCTCCTCGCCCGCCGGCTTCTCTCCCACTAGGGGTCGCCAGCGCCTCTGCGCGGCGGCGGCGGCGGGGGGCGTGGCCTGGGCGTGGCCGGCAGGTGGGGAGCGGAGAGAGGCGGGGCCAAGCAGGGCGGATGCTGAGATTCCCAGCCCCACCGGAGGAGCCTGACCGACGGGTCTGAGTCAGGGGTTTGTGCGCTTACAGAGGCTGCCTTCGGGAGCACACCGGGAAACCAGCTAACTGCCCGCAGCACGTACTGCGTTGCCGCCGCTGGTTTCCGTGTGCGATGGGGTGAGGCGTCACCTCCCCGAACGCTTGAACCAGGTAGGTGAGTAAAGACGGGCCAAGCTGGGAGGCGGTTCAGTGTTTCAGACCCGCGAGCGCAGCGTAAGGTCACAGAGCTGCCAGCCGTGAACTCTGTCCCCGAATCAGAATAACACAGGCTCCATCACGGAGCCGGGAGGGAGCTCGGAATCCGAGCTGACAGCTAAGAACGGCTGTGGAGGTGGCGTCCACCAAGTGTTTTCCCAGAGGTCTCCTGTCCTCACCCCACTACCGGGGAAACTGAGGCCCAGGGAGGTGAGGACACTCGCCCCATTCAGACCCAGCTCCCAGCCCCTCACGATGGCGGGGTCCTGCAGGGGGGAAGGTTCTACGTGAGACAGGGGGAGACATTCTGTCTCTTACCGACTGTTAGAGACTAGTCCCCAAATATGATAAAAGCCCAGAAAGAACATGCTGGAGACATTCTTCCCAGATTGACCTTTTGCTGACAACCTGGACAAGAGGACCTCAGTAGGACAGTCATAAGGCCACCTAGTTCCCTTGACCATCCCCTCTCTTCCTGAGAACCCCGACTTGATTGTTTGGAGGCCTTGGCTCCCCGACGCCATCCTCCCCAGCACCGACGGCAGCAGACTTTGCTGAGAACATGGCGAAGCTCTTGCTTGAAAGGCCAGTCACACGCATCTGTGGGAGGAGGCCGCAGCTGCAGTGAGGCCTGGCCTCTTAGGGGTGGCCTCACCTCCCACCCCTCAGCGAGTGAGTGGCACTTGGCATTAGTCAGGCCGCCCTGCTCACTTAATATTTCACTCCCTCAACAACTGTTTTCCTAAATCGGCTCTAAAGAGCCTTAGGAAACAAAGAGGTGTGGGCACGAACCAGTCTTCCCCCCAAAGCCTGGGGTGAGAGTTTCAACGCTGGGTATGGAAAGGGCCTCCCTCCTGCTGCATGCAGCCGCTTGGTGCAGGCACGAGGCCCTCACCCTTAAACGCTGCACACTGTCCGCGGCGTCACAGAAACCAGTGATTATTCCAGCCAAGCTGCCAAGGAGAGGGTGGGCTTGAGCACTCGTGACACCAGACCGCCAATGAAACGCAAACCCGCTGCGATTTCCTGGCCCCTCAGTCCCCACAGTAGGGTCCCCGAAACCCCAGAGTAGTTGCCAGCTGAATTTGCATGCACGAAAAATGGCCTGGACCTAAGGAGCCTCCCCAAATCCCTGCACTGAATCAACCTGAATCCCACATCACTGAGGTCTCTGACAGCTTCCCCCAGTGGGCGGGGCTGGAATTTGGAGCTCGCTGGGTCTCAGGCCCCTCCCCAAGCAGATGGCACCGGGACTGGTGTCGGGTTGACACAGTAAATCAGTGACATGCAGATGGGAGCCCAGCCCCCAGCCCAGGGGACTCTGACTGCTTCTGTGACCCGGGTCGCCTCTTTGTGCAACAGAACAGTCCCGCGATACCGTGCCAGAAGTTACACTTTTATTTAACATTTAGAGGATTAACATATAGTTACAAGGTCAATATAAGCCTTCCAATGGAAGCACTTTATTTGGTTTAATTCCATCTCCAGAGACAAATGGGCAATTCCATAACCTTTACAATGGCAATGGGCCGTTTACAACACTGAAATGCCTCCAAAGTTTAGAATTAGTGCAACACACACAGATAAACCAAGAAGTTTAAAGGTGCTCGACACCAGGTTAAAATAAAATTTTGGATCACTTTTTGAAGTTTTTTGATATAAGCACAGGAGGCAGAGCCATTAGGAAGTATGAAGTCGACATTTCTGGAAAAATACTTAGCATCAACATAACTTTTTCATGTTCAGTAAACTTTTCCCCAGTAATTACAGATGTTACCAAAAGGCATTAGAGGCCTCTATGCTACTGCTGGAGAGGCACCCTGCTTGCACCCAAAAGCTTCCGGATGATCGTGATACAAACCCGAAGGAAAATCCCATTACAGCTTTCCATGCCTGTTTATTTTTTCCTATCCTGCAAAGGAAAAATTGGGTAAACAACAAGTTCCTCTCTTTCATTTTGTTTAAGTTATTTTCAGGGTAGCTTCTTTAAAAATGAGTTATTCTTACGGCACAGCAATATTCTAGCATTGGTGGAGAAATGACGGGCAGTGGATACGAGGGAAGGCTGAGAAAGAAGCACATGGGAAATTCCACGTTTCTACTCTATGTGAACTGCTCTATAATAATATATAGATGATTTCACAGTCGGATTCCCAGAGTAAATGATACACCTCAACTATCCTATAATAACTTATTTCCTTTACTAAAGCCCAGCTGGTGCAGCATTGCGCTTTCCCCATAGCCACACAGACTGTCAGAGAAGCAAACACCAAGGTTAACATTGAAAAGCACTCATTATCCATTCTTTTTTGGACACAGGTGGTACAGAGAAGAAAAAAGGCACAGGGGATACAAGAGGATACCAGCATATTCTATATTGGGTTTAACAGACATTAAAAGAACAAATTACTGCAGTTTATGCCTTTTCCCCTAGGTTGTAAGAAATTAATCTATCCTGACCCCTAATACGAAAGATGCAATGCACATGCATTCCCAAGGCTCTAAAATCAGATTTTAAAAATATGTTTAGCATCCTTGTAGAGTGAAGAGTGGGCAGCTTGACTTGGTGAGATTCAGAAGTTGCTGGAGACACCCGGTCACCCTGCCACTGGGACTGTCCGTAGGAACCACGCACCTGCTGGTCTGCAGGGACACGGGTGAGGCCCTGACTCTTCTCGCCCTTTGGCATCCTGGCTTCACCGTCATCTGCCAAGACGGTCCTCTCATGAGACTCAGGAGCATGTGACAATGGGGCCGCCCCTTGGGTGTTAACGGAGTGGCCCCCAGACGCCCACAGCTGCAGAGGCTCGCTCCGGGGAAGAAAGAGTGAGGGGGTGTCTCACGCTTGCTCAAACCTGAAGCCACTTCCTCTTCCCCTGCTTGCCCTTGGTATTTGCTTCCTCAGGGTTTCTTGTCACCAAGGGTTGACTGAGCCACTCTCAGAGGCTGGTGTGTGGTCAACCCTGGTTTGCCGAGAGGAACCGTTTTCCTACCACTGAACAAAGGCCCAACCCTCAGGACCTGTCCTTTCTGTCCTTGTCCCTTCGGCTCCTGTAAGATTTCCTTGTCTTGATTCATAAGTGTTGAGAAGCAATGAAGACGCTCAGGGTGACCTCCTAGTTACCAAAAGCCAAACCAGAGAGGAAAGATGCTGGTGGCATCCTTGGGCTTCTGACGGCATCCTCGCTCGCAGAAACTCACAGCCAGTGATTTCTCTGGGCTGTTTCTGCACCGAATAAGTAGAGAAGCTCTGCTGCTCTAAGGCATGAGTGACCACAGGGTACATGACCTCATGTCTTCCTCAAAGATCCATAAGAGGAAGGAAATTTAGCTCAAAAAACAAACTTGATTAATTCCGCTTGGCCTGGAGAGCAGGTGGGAAAACGTGGAAGCTGTAGCCACAGGATCACTTGATGGACCACAAGAAGCACAGGGTCTTTGGTGATGAAAGCACTAGAATCCTAAGATGCGGATCTTGGACTTCATGGAAAGGGGAGAGTCTTCCCTTGGAAATGAGCTAATGCCGAGGTGAGACCCTCGTCCACGATCTGCAGTTCTCGTTAACAGGTGGCCAACGGGGAGAAGGGGGGCTGGGGCCTTCCTTGACCCCATGAAAGGTGGACACAGGCAGGACAGCTGGGCTGGCCCAAGAGCTGGAATTTGACTTTCGCTGTGGACTTTTCCAGGCCACTGAAGACAGGGCCCCAAACAAAAATGTGTGTACGTGTGTGTATGTGAGTGTGCGTGTACATGCCCCAGTGCCCGCCACGGACACTCTCAGGCTGTGAAACGTTTCAAGGGCCAGTTGTTTAGTATGAGGTGAGGACGCACAGTCAGGAAAGGACCACCGAATACCCAATGGACTTGGGAGAAGATGAGTATTTTCTAACGTAAAGGACACGGGGACACGTGAGTTACATTCGGGCGCTCAGTCCAGCTGGTGCAGACCTGACCCTCCTTGTTCAGATTCGGTTCGTCTCCCCAGGAGACCAGTGGCAAAGTTTTCACGAAAGGCACAGTGTGAATTGTGGACGGGCCGGGATGCGCCAGGTGGACTGAGGGCGGAGGCCCGGGAAGGAGGGACCACGCATCAAGCCGCCTTCTGTGGCCCCGAGTTGGATGGGGACCGAGACAGGGACAGACCTCCCCGCGAGAGGCAGCCAGTCTGGGCCAGGGGAGGAACCAGGCTACGAGGAACATGCTGTAAAAAGAAAAGAAAGAAAAAGGCAAGCAGCTGCACGTGGGGATGGATGTCGCTTCAGGCTTAGGTTCCGAGGGCCACACACCAGCAGAGCCCCAAGGCGCTGGCGGGCACCCAGGCCTGTGGGGACAAGCAGACCGAAGGGTTTCTCCTGGGAAGGCTCTCCCGAGGCTCTGGCTCCCGGAACCATCTTTAGGAATCTACAACACAAAAGACAGAGAGAGGAAAAGGCTGTTAGAGTGTCTGGCAGCAGGTCAGGGGCGGGCACTCCGCTCCTCAGCGCAAAGTGCACTGCCCGGGGGTGGGGGTGGGGGAGCATTTTTAGAGCAATGGGTTACCACCGGGCGAGTCTGAGATAAGGAACTTTCACGGTTTCATCTGCAATCAGAGCAGCTAGTCTTTCCTTCAGGGGTAAGAGGAGCCGCCCAGGAGATGATGCGCCCAGGCACCCGAACTCATCTTTCTCATAAATTGAGTTCTGAGACAGAGAAAGAAACCAGCTTCCCAGAATGATGCCGGAAGCCCAAAGGCCTGGTTCCCTCTCCGACTGACACTCTCAGTTCCTTGGCAGTAAAAGGCAACATCTTTGGTGAAAAGGAAAACCTGTCGCTCAGCGTTTACTCAGCAATAAACAGTGAAAGTTCTTCATCTTGAGGGGACAGAAGAGAAACAGGAGGCAGACTCCACAAGCCCGGAGGTGAACACAGGGTGAGAAACAGAGAAGGTGTCATCATATAAAAGGGGGAAAGGGCAGGATTTTTTGAAAAGCATTTGGCTAGAAAATTCCCCATTATTAAAGACGAAAGAGTTAAATACTCGGATTACACAGAATAATTTTCTCGGAAAGGTGAAAAATCATTTAAAATACACAACACTGAGAAAAATATAACGTTTATTAGAGAGGCAGATACGAGGGTACAACTAAAAGGTGCCAGACAGATTCTTTTCTTGTAGGATAAGGAGAGAGAGAAACAGTCATGTTGGCCATATTCAAACAAAACTTACTCAGAACCCAAGTGTCTACAATAAACTCAAGTGTGGATCAGCCGGCAGGGGGCCTAGCTACCAGTGTAACCGTCCTTCCGGCTCCCCCAGCGGTTACAAAAACAAAAAGGTCATTAGGCATCAGAATCACCAATAAAACAAACAGATAAAAGAGTAAAACATTAAAACAACGAATTCAAGTAATCTTTTTAGTTTTTCTATTGCAGTATATACAAATCTATTGGGGCGGGGGGCGGTTATGGACATGTTTCACAGAGAGCAATTAAAAAAAACAAAAACAAAACCATGAAAGAGGACAGTCACAATTCAGTTGACCAGTTGGAACTTACTCTAGTCTAACTATTTTGGCAATTATTAAATAGTCACATGGTAGACACCACACACAAACACAAAAGTGCACTGGCATTACTGACAATAAAACAACTCCTTTTGAGTTATGGGCATCGGAAGGCAGCAGCCCCGCCCACCTGGGATGGGCTTAAGGGGAGGGCAGTGTTTATGGAGCAGGCTGAACAGATTTATAAACAAGGCAGGGAAGGAAGGCTTCTACATACATTATTAACCTCTAAGTGTATCTCTAAACAAAAGGAGAAAACTTTATATACAAGCTGAGACTTTGCTACTTTTATTTTAACAGATAACTGTTGGAAGAACACAAATTATACTTTGGGTGGAAATGGAAATTTGTGATTCTCTGGGAATCAAGACTTTTGCTAATCCTCTGCGCATTGACTAGATGGACCTGAAACTACAAAATATTTTTCACCGTTGAGTCACTAGTACATAGATTCATCTGGTAAAGGTACTGAGGCATACAACCTAAAATAATGATCATAATTTATGTGCCCAAATCGCCCCTCCCATCCCCGAAAGCCAGCTGAGCTATTTCCTGAATCAGATTTGCACAACTCTAAAGAGGAGGGGAAAAACAAAAGAAACAACACCAACCAGCTTCGTGGAATGCCATACTTTTCAAGTCAGGCTTTTAAAAGACTAATGTTATGCCTCATTTTAAGACATTTTCAGTGCTTAGTTTGCTGTCTCCAATAATTTACAGTCTGGAAATGAGTTCATCACAGGATAGAAAGGTTAGGTTTTAATATCTTAGGGAGTCACTTGGTTACCTGCCCAAAGCTGTGACCCCCCCTACTGCTCGTTAAATCCCCATGGTCAGCTGATTTTCTCGCTGCAGTAGTTAAAAGGAAGAACTGAAATGATTCTCCTGAGAGGTCTGGAGTCAGGGTGAGTGGCTTTATTGATATTACGGCAGCAAAGGTATAATAAAGCAAAAGAAATCTGAATTACAAAATTATATTTTTTAAAAAATCAGGCTGGCCAGGGTCGGTTTCCCACTTTTGATATTGGACCACAATTGTGTCAGATGTAACCACTGGGGGAAGCTGGATGTAGGGGATCTTTCTGTACTATCTTTGCAACTTCCTGAGAATCTATAATCATTTAAAAATAAAAAGTGTTTTAAAAATCAGACAGTCATTAAGTAAGGTTACTAAATTCCATCTTGGCGGCCCTTGGGAAATGTAAGAGAGCTTTCTGCTACATTCTGCACCAGTCACCCGTGCCTCCTGCCAGCTCGTAGACCCTTGATGTACTGCTGTCAGTTTTAAAATCAGCTTTAAATTGATCTGACATTCTAAAAGGAGCCCACAGTGTAGAAGCAAGGAGCTAATTTCCTATTTAAGAGTAGGAAGGACATGAATAAGTAATTTTCAAAGCCAAATAAAAAGAGAATCTCAACCCCATACCTTTATTCTGACTCACTTTTAGCTGGTTTTCTGTGATCTCAGGGAAGATTCTAGAAATGAGCACAGCCATTGGGCATGTCACCCATTTCACTACCTATCCTGCCAATTTAAAAATGCAGATCCCCATGTGGCCCAGATTCTTTTAAGATGGTGAAACGTAAAACGAGCTAGAAATTCTAAAACAGTTTTCAGTAAATTCACACTTTGGGTCTTAAAGATGCCAATAATTAAAAAACAAACCAAAAAACCCTTGAAAAGTGATGTGCTGGGGTCTGTGTGTAGAAGCAGTGGCTTACAAGGGTCTATTCACAGCCCCACCTGGGCAAGTATGAGCGGAATACAGCTCCACTTCCCACAAAACCTCCGACAGAACAGAATGAAGTGCGCTGTTTTTATGTAAGTTTATCTAAACAACACTAGCACATCTGATCAACTCTGTCAATTGGCAGAAGGAAGGAAGATCAGTAGTCATATGTAAAAATCAACTGGTTGGTCGACCAAAGTTTTCCATATTTCAATTGGTTGTTTAGGATCATATAGACATAACCTGAAAACACGGTGATCTAACAATTATCTTAAACATGTTTAAGGAAATATACACACTTTTGGTACCAATCTTATTCTTTACTTATTCTGTACTTCATTGATGACTTCCTTCGAAGTGAATGACTGTAAAATTTAACAAACTAGCGTAGTTCAGTTTATGAAGTTACAAAATGTAACATTCTAAGGTAGTTCAATTTCTGGCAGATACTACATATAAATAAGAGAACTGAAGTCTTCTGCACCCCTAGGATGTGCATGGACTTTTAGATTCAGAAATACGGATTAGAAGCTAGAAGGCAACTTTTTGGTTATCTACAGATGCTGCCCAAGAAGAAATGTTTATCGGATTTCAAAGGACACAGTTGTAAATTGGCCGCTGGCAGCTTTCCAAGTGAAATGTCATTAGCAAGTGAAACTTGATTATCGTCAAAACCAGCCCAGGAAATTCAGGTGTAAGATGCCTGAAAGTCCACCTCGTCCCTAAAGGAAACTGCGACGCTCCCCATTCAGTCTTTTGAAGAACTGCCTGTAACAGTCATAGTTGTGGGAGAAACAACTCCAATGTTTTAAAGTTTTTTGTGTTTTTGGTTTTTTTTAAGTTGTATTAAATATAAGTCTTAGCACCTTTGGCGTTTTTGTCCAAATAGACTTCGACGTACGAAGTGGGGACATAACCCTCTTCATCTTCATTTCTCCGGATGCGGGTCCACCCGTCGCCTTTGTCTTCCTCTATAACGTACACTGTTTCTCCTTCAACTACTGAAATGGTTCCTTCGTTCTGACCTGAAAAAGCAATATCAGAGTATTTTAGGTTTCTTGTCAAATCCGGGTTGAGAGCACAGCTTTGCAACAACGAAACAAGTGTAGGAAAAGATGGATGCACTGACCCTTCTGCTCTCCTCCCACACAGAAGCTTCCAGGTCCTCACCTTGCGTCTCTCTAGGACCCTCTTCTAACTCCTCCTGGGAGCCCTCTCGTTCCTCCCTCCCAGAACAGGAGGAATTTTCCGCAGAGGAAATCTTGGGTCCGCTTCTCTACTCTTCCCTGAAGGTACTCCTATGGCGTCAATTACATCTCTTTACACAGCACCCCGGCTTTTCTTTCTCCTGTTCTGGTTCTCGTCTGAGGTAAGGTTCCACTTCGCCTTCTGCCTGAAGCCCATTTCCACCTTGATGGTACCCGGGCACCTGGAACGCGATAGGGGTGAACCCGGACTCACTGTTTTTCCTCCCAAACTAGATCCTCCTCCCACTTTCCCATTTCAGTGGACATCTCCATCGTCCCAGGAATGCAACTTCAGGGATCACCTGTGATTTCCTCCCCTCTTTGTTTCCAACTTCCAATCAGACACGCGTCTGAGCAGTTTATTGGCTGCAGCATCTCTGCGTCCATTCCCTAATCAAGGCCCCAAACACCATTTGCTAAGATAATTTCAAAAGACTAGCCGCCATCGCCCAAGCAGTGTCCTGAAAGGCAGACTGTTTAGGGGGCTGTTAATAGCAGTACTGTGGGCGCGGGGGGGAGAGGGATGGTGTGGACGTGAAGTAAAACCAGGAACATTGAACCTGGCACTTCTTTTTCTTATTTTGTCACAATGAATATTTAGTTTATTAAAGGCTCTAAAAGTCCTAGAGTAAAGGGAATTCCCTGGTGGTCCAGTGGTTAGGATTCCGTACTTCCACTGCAGGGGGCCCAGGTTCAATCCCTGGTCAGAGAACTAAGATCCTGCAAGCTGTGAGGTGTGGCCAAAAGAAAAAAAAAAAGTCCTACAGTAAAGAAATTCATTTATCCCAGGGCTTCTGAAAATGATCTGAGCTCTGATTGCTTCTTTCACATCATCCTTATCAGCATCCTGCAAGATGCCGTTTCAAGGCTCATCAGTTTAGGAAACACTAGGCTAGTCTTTCTAACCAATTTCCCTGTCTTCTAACTGATCCTACACATACGACAATAAATGTCTCAAGGTACAGCTCTGCTTGTGTCAACAACCTGCTCAAATACTTTCAGTAGCTTCTCGACATTTGCCAAATAAAATCCAGACGTTTCTGTTACCCATACCCCCCACTGGCACCACCTACACCCTCATCTTACCACCTAAGACATCTGAGCACCAGCCATACAAACCCCATGCCTTCCTCGCTCCATGCTTGGCAGTGCCCGTGCCTCTGACACACTTCAGCACGGAGAGTTCTCCAAATCCCCTTAAGGAAGTGATCTCATCCTCGCGTGAATCCCCCATCACTCTGTAGCCCTCCTCTGGTGAATATTGCAGGCAGCCCTCTCTCTAAGTGTGTCTGCTTTATTTCCTCCAAAGGTGGACGCCAGAACATACCATCTGCCTCCCACCCTTTCAGGGGTCTTTACAAGACAGAAGTTCTATAAGTATTGAATGAATGGATGAAATAATCATTATTCCATACTATCTGCTGCAATTAAGCTCACTCAAAGTTGTTCAAAAGTACAGACCCAAAGGTAAAATATACAGCCATCGACCAGATCATAATCATAATCACAAATACCACGAGCAGAGCAAAAGAGCAATGAGGGAAAGTTCTGGACGACTTCAAAAGAAAGCCTGATCACAGAAAGAGAAGAGTGACTCAGACAGTTCCCAAAAAGTGGGGAAATTAGGTGACACGCAGTGTTACCTTCGAACGTGTAGAGAGCTTTACACGTCCCTATGGCAGGGAGGGACTCCTCATCATCAAACTCATCGTCGAAATCCGTGGCCAGCACCTTGACCTCACTCTCCTGACTCTGCTCCTCCGTGTAACTGCCATCCGGGCTGCTCAAGAAAGCAAAACACACAGCAACTATAGCCACTGACCCCAGCGAGGACTCAAATTCAGCCCCCGCGAGAGCAAAGTGCTTGCAACCCACCCCCATCCCCATCCCCCGATTGTTGTAACTAGGACCATCTTCAATCACCCCGCAGGCTTGGGCACCATCCACGGGGAACTAGACACCTGCACCGTGGGAAACATCACAGGCCAATCATCACAGACGCTTGGGATCTAACAAGTACCTTGTGCTCGTCTCTGATTCCAGAATTGAGAAATAAATACGAAGCCAAAAAAAGCAGGCGCTGTACAGATACTGTACCTCTCCCGATCCTGTGCACAGCTGTTGACGGCCGGGGGGTTGTGCACATCGTACATGCCACTCTGCCGACGGGCCTGTTCGCTGCGTGCTGGGAGTCTGCCTTCGACCTCGGCCAGCCAGGCCTGCAAACAGAAGCCATGAAAGACTCTGGTCTGAGCTCAGCTGAGGGCCTGACCATGCAGGCTTCAGGCCCCAAATTTGGGCTGCTCGTTGGTCATTGAAGCAGACTGGAGAAGGACCCCCTGGGGGCAGAGTCTCCAGTTTGTGTGCCTTGACTGTATAAATGTACTCGAAGGCAAAGTTGGAGAAGTACAGGCAAACTTATATTTAGCCACTGCTCATAATGTGGCAGAAAGACACTGGCCTCCGTTACACTCCTGGGCTTTTTAAGCAGCTGTGTGATTTTGGTTAAGTCACTTCTAGTTCCTTCTGGTTCCCAAAATTCTGTGACCATGAGGTCACACTGGGAAACATGAGGGTCCTGCCACACTTAAGCCATGACTCAGTTTGAAAGCCACACTTCCCATTTTTGTTAAGGAGTGTAACATTTTTCTTTTTTTAAATAGTGAAGAAAACTCATACATAGGAAATCAAAGTAGATCAAAGTATCTTCAGCAACATTTGAAATAGTGTAAAAGAGGCAAAAGAATCAAAATGATCAGCAAAGGACATTTCTAGGTTCTAAAATCTCAAATGCTAATACCTTATTGACAGATTCTAGAAAGAATGAAAAAAACCATATTTGACCTTTTATGGCTAGAAATAATCTATTCTGGTTGGAATGCTCAGTTACTAATTTATTTTTCCAGGCTCTGTAGTCTTTACATTTCGAGGGGAAAAAGAAGCCTTCTGTCCACAGCTTTTGAGTGCCCCACTCCCTCCTTAAAAGATTTATTATTTGTGTTTCTTTTTCATTTCTTATCTGTGTTTCCCATTGGTTTTCACATATATCATCTTTTGATAATGGATCCTTTGAAAGAACAATAACATATTTCAATGGTTTTTTCCCCCCCAGAAGTAAACTCTTGTACTTATGATCAATTGATTTGCGACAAAGGGGCCAAGACAATTCAAGGAGGAAAAGGTCTTTTCAACAAATGGTGCCAGGACAACATAAAAAAGAATGAAGGTGGACCTCTACCTTTAACCATATACAAAAATTAACTCAAAATGAACCATAGACCTAAATGTAAAAGCTAAAACTATAAAACTTAGAAGAAAACATAGCATAAATGTTTGTGATCTTGGATTAGGCACTGGTAACTTAGCTATGACACCAAAAGCACAAGTGATAGAAGAAAAAAAAAATGATTCCATCAAAATTAAGACTTTTGGGGACTTCCCTGGCGGTCCAGTGCTTAGGACTCGGTGCTTTAACTGCCGTGGCCCGGGTTCAATCCCTGGTCGGGGAACCGAGATCCTGCAAGCCATGTGGCATGGCCAAAAAAATAAAAACATAAATAAAACTTTTGTGTTTCAAAGGACACCTTGAAGAGAGTAAAAAAACAATCCACAGAATGGGAGAAAATATTTGTAAATCATAGATCTGAAAAGGAATTTGCATCCAGAATATATTTTGAAAATTTTTACACTGATACCAAAGCCAGGCAAAGACACTACATGAAAATTACAAATATCAATGGTCTTTTAAAAATTATCTTTTTGATTCACTGAGATGATGGACGACTGTATATTCCCAATTATACCCACTGTCAACAGGAGATGAAGCAGAACAACTTAAGTTAAACACTTAGATGAAAAAAAAAAACAAAACGAACACTGTATACAAATATAACCTTAAATAGTGTCCCTTTTAAGGGACACCATTAAAATAGGATATGCTGAAAAGCTGAACACCCAGTGGATGACAGTGTCTTTTTCCTTTTATCATAACTCATGAGACACCTGATTTTTCCAGCTGCATCTCTCGCAGGGAAAGAAACGCTGGCGATTTACAACCATATGCGTCTCGTGACCCCTCCACCCACTTCTATTTCTTTTTTTTTTCCAACAAAGCTTTTCCACAACAGCTTTTTCCTACCTCAAATTTCTGGGCCTCCAGTCTCAGTTTTTCTATATTTTGGCTGACTTCTGCTAATTTGTGATCCAAACTGGCGGGGTCTCCCATTTGCGGATTCTTTAGGTAGACATCTTTCATTTTTGTGATGGCATCTCTGAAAAGAAGAAGGGGCAGAACGTGGTAAAGGTTAATGCTGTCGTCAGCCAGTCATATTCTCCCACCACCATGAAAACTACGGGAATGAGGGCGTGGCGAGACTGCACCGCGGTGTGGATTGGAGGGGGATACTGGGTCAGCCTCCCTTCTAAAACGTCTCTATAAGGATTCTGCTACCAAGGTCGGTATGATCCAGAGACCCATATTTAAATTCCAGTTGCGGGGCTTCCCTGGTGGCGCAGTGGTTGAGAATCTGCCTGCCAATGCAGGGCACACGGGTTCGAGCCCTGGTCTGGGAAGATCCCACATGCCGCGGAGCAACTAGGCCCGTGAGCCACAATTACTGAGCCTGAGCGTCTGGAGCCTGTGCTCCGCAAGAAGAGAGGCCGCGATAGTGAGAGGCCCGCGCACCGCGATGAGGAGTGGCCCCCGCTTGCCGCAACTAGAGAAAGCCCATGCACAGCAACGAAGACCCAACACAGCCATAAATAAATAAATAAAATAAAATAAATAAAAATTAAAAAAAAAAAAAATTCCAGTTGCCTTTTCGGAATGAAATCTCCCTCTTGTCTTTAGCGAGTGAGAAACATAAATTAATCCTGCACATCACTTTGCCCTACATAACAAGAGACAAAACCCCAATATTTCCATGTACATGTTTTGCATGCAAACCATGGGTCTCGTGGGCTGCAATGTTTACCTCATGAAGAAGCGCAGGTCATTGCTTTGGGAATTTTAAAGATTAAGTTAAACAGTTCGATTTCAACGATTTCAACTATTAAGAAACGGAACCCACAGTCGGGATCCGTGACAGGTGGGCGACAGAGCCTTAAAGCTACACACTGCAAGATCCCACACCCCTCCTGCAATCCTGTCTGGAAGGCCGCCCGTAACAGCTCTCTGAAGGTTGTTTCTAGGACCAGAGAGCTCTGCTAACTGCAACCCTGGCTTCAAGGGACTTCAGGAGCATTCGAGTTAAATTTAGAGCAAATGACTCCCTGCCGAGGGTGAGGGGCTAACTTTAATGAGCTTCAGCAAAAGAAACTCTACACCAATCACCCAGCATAAGACCAACAACACAAACTGTATTTTGAGTCATGGGAAATAGTTTAATCAAAAATACAGAAATAGGGGCTTCCCTGGTGGCGCAGTGGTTGAGAGTCTGCCTGCCGATGCAGGGGACACAGGTTCGAGTCCTAGTCTGGGAGGATCCCACATGCCGCGGAGCAACTAAGCCCGTGAGCCACAACTACTGAGCCTGCGCGTCTGGAGCCTGTGCTCCGCAACAAGAGAGGCCGCGATAGTGAGAGGCCCGCGCACCGCGATGAAGAGTGGCCCCCGCTTGCCGCAACTGGAGGAGAAAGCCCTCGCACAGAAACGAAGACCCAACACAGCCAAAAAAAAAATATACAGAAATAAGTGGAAGAGAATTTCCACAAGTCCTCACCACCCCTCCACCTGCCCCCTTGCCTCTGAGCCCGTGTTGCCCCTTGGTGGGCACAAGGAACCCTCTGTTCTTCCCTAAGACCACGTCTCCACGGGAGCCCTCCACCCACTTGCCCTCCCAGCCCACTTACCTTGCTCAACTTTCTTTTATTTCCACTGCATATATCTCTTCCCAACATTATATGACTTGTTATTATGCTTATTGTTTATTGTCTGCCTCTCCCACCTAGAACAGCAGCTCTCCGAGGAGCTCTCTGGGCTCAACCCCTTTACGAACATGATAAACCCCCAGTGACCAGACCACGCCTGGTGCACTATAGATGCTCACTAAGTATTTGTTACATGAATAAATGTCCCTACCACAAACAAACTGCAAGGTCATCCACATGTACACAAGTCTTCTCTTGACTTCACGGCCTATACCTCCAGTACCCTATTTCTCTGCAAAACTTCTCAAAAGAGTTGTTTAAAATCACTATCTCCCATTCCTCTTGCCCAGGTCTCTCCTAATCAATCTCTGCAGGTTTTTCAATTTTGTTAATCATTTCAAGGAACCAACTTTTGGCTCTGTTCATCCTCTCTGTTGAATGTGTGATTCTTTGTATTTCATTAATTGATACTCTTTATTTTATCGTTTCCTTTCTTCTATTTTCTTTGGTTCAATTTGCTACTCTTTTTCTAACTTCTTGAGATGGATGCTTAGCTCATTGATTTGCAGCCTTCTTTGTTTCTAATATGTATTGGAAGCTTTAAATTTCCTTTTATAAGCATGGCTTTAGTGACATCCCAAAAACGGAGATGGAGAATGTACATTAAGGTTAAGGCTCAGTTCTGTTCCATATATTTTCTAGTATCTATGATGACTTCTTCCTTAATCTATGTGTTACTTAGAGCCACATTTCTTTCTCTTTTTTTTTTTAAGCAGTAAAAACAGATTTTATTTAAAAAACACAAAAAACAAAAAACAATTGCAATCGGGGAAAAGACACCTCAGTTTAGAGCTGGGTTCAATTCCTAATACAGTAAAGATAGCTGGGGATTTTTAGCCAATGAGCAGAATGAGGGACTCAGTGGATGGAAAATCAAAGGTGAATGGAGTGATTCCTGCTAAACCAACTTAACAGGATACTTCCTGATGTCATGCCAGAGTGATAGATAACCAGGGTGGGGAGCCTTTCTAACTTGACTGAGCGGGCTTCTTGCTATAACTGAGCCAATACGGAGAGCCACATTTTGTTTTATTTTTTTAATGGGGTATAGTTGTTTTACAATGCTGTGTTAGTTGAGAGCCACATTTCTTAATTCCTAAATTTTTGTTATTGATATCCAGCTTAATTGCAGCCTTCAGAGAACATACCTGGAATGATGTCTATCCTTTGATGTTTGTTGAGATTCATTTTACACAACCAGGATATGCCCAATTTTTGGAAATGTTCTATGTGTGCTTGAAAAGAATGTGTAGCATGCAGTTATTGGATATCTGTGTATTAGGTCAGTTTTGTTAATTATATTGTTCAAATCCTCTATCCTGACTCTCTGCTAATCTATTCTATCAATTACCGAGAAAAGTGCATTAAAAATCTCCCGCTATAATGATGTATTTGTATTTCTTGTACTTATGTCAGAAGGTTGATAGCATAACCTTTTCTATATTTTGAGGTGATGCTATTATGGTTCTACAGATTTAAAATTGTATGTCTTCTTGGTGAATTGAGCTATTTGTTATTTGAATCATTTATTTTATGAAGTTGACCCTTTTGAGCTGAATAGTTTGGGGTGTTTTTTGGCCTGAAAGTCAGTCTTCTCACACCAGTTTTCCTTCTGGTCGGTACCTGCACGGTCTGTCTTTTTCCATTCTTTTTTTAAAATAATTAATTAATTAATTAATTTTTTGGGGGCTGCATTGGGTCTTCATTGCTGCGCGCAGGCTTCTCATTACGGCGGCTTCTCTTGTTGCGGAGCACGGGCTCTAGGCATGTGGGCTTCAGTAGCTGTGTCTCGCAGGCTCTAGAGCACAGGCTCAGTAGTTGTGGCACATGCGCTTAGTTGCTCCACGCCACGTGGGACCTTCCCAGACCAGGACTCGAACCCCTGACCCCTGCATTGGCAGGCAGATTCTTAACCACTGCGCCACCAGGGAAGCCCCATCTTTTTCCAGTCTTTACTTTCAACCTTTCTGCACTTTATGAGTTGGACGTGTCTTTTGTAACTAGCATACATGTGGGTTTTAGTTTTTTGTCCAATCTGAAAATCTCTTTTAGTTGGAACATGTAGTCTGTTCACATTTAACATACTGATTCATTTTATTTTACAAACACAATATGCCAGGTACTGTCCTCAGCACCTGACATACCCTGACACACTTAATCGTCATAGACAGGCATATTAACTCCCTTTTCAAGGTGAGGAAACCGAGGTACTAAGAGGTTAAGAATCTTGTCCAAAGTGTGCAAAAGAAACAGGTGGAACCAGATTGGAATCCGGGGTGTCTAGTGTGCTTGGAATTTTAAATCTTCCACTCTATTTTGTGCTTTTGATTTGTCCTGCCTATTCTATATATTAATATTTTTTTCTCTCCTTTCTTGCCTTTTTGGATTGATTATTTAAAAAAAACAAAACCGAAAACAAACAAAAATCCAACCTTTTCCAGATCATGCCACCTCTGCTCAAAACCTTTTATTTTCTGTTCCTCCTGCACAAAATGTAAGTTGCATGAGAACAGATGTTTTTGATGTGTTGTTCATCACTTTATCCTCATTGCTATACCTAGAATATTTCCTTGTACACAGTAAATGCTCAATAAACAGAGGTGAAGTGAATGGTTGAACGTGATTTGCCTTATTACCAGCAAGCGCTGCTCTGGGGTTTCAAACGTTAACCAAGTTCCATGGCCACAACCCAAGTGACAGAGAAACTTTTCTGCATGATATCAAACAATTAGAGTCTGTCAACAACCTATAAAATGTCATTTCAGATATTTGAGTCATAACTTGTTACTCCTGTGCAAAATATAAGTGCTCACTTAGTAAACAGCAGGAGGTTTATAATACATTTATAAACCCTTTTATATTTGGTCCCAGATGTTATAAAAGGTACAAAGACTTTTATTTATAAAAAGTACAAACATTTTTATTTCATAAAGTATATTTTTAATATAAAACTAGAACAAAGTTCATCATATGTGTTCCTCTTTTTAACATACTGCAACAATGTTTATAAAACGATCTATTTTTCAGGAGTTGCTCTCCCAGAGATTAAAAAAAATCAAAACCCACTTTTCTTTTGCATGTACTTAAACTGACTGCCTTACCAAGTTTGTTTGTTTATTTTTTGCACAACCAAGTTTTAACCCCAGCTTCAATATAACTAAATTTATGTAGGACTACAATTTGGCCTACTTATAGAGCACAAAATCTCAAGTTATCTTTTAAGTTCAAATCGCCATTAATGATGATTCACTTAATTCCCTCAGTGAGAATATAGAAGGTGAGAGAATAAAAAGTAGCTGTTCTTTTCTTTTTTTTAACTGGAGTACAGTTGATTTACAATGTTGTGTTAGTTTCAGGTGTACAGCAAAGTGATTCAGTTATACATATACATATCTAACTTTTTTTTCCAGATTCTTTTCCCTTATAGGTTATTACAAAATATTGAGTATAGTTCCCTAAAGTGGCTTTTCAATCAGGATTATTAGCAAGTATCCCCTAAATGATGTGAAGGTATTATTCGTTATAAATGTGGGAAGGAAGTGCAAATGGGAAGAGATATTGAATCTTTTCCTCCTTTTTTCTTTTTTTTTTTTTTTTTTTGCATATGCACCAACCTACCATCCCTAGGATCAAACTTACAGAACAGTTCAGAAACCAGGGGACTCTCACCGTGGGAGCCTGGGCAGATGGGCAGATGCTTGTCAAGAACAAGCAAACATTTACCCCTCTAATGGCTGGTGATGTGTATAAGACATACTGTGACTTGTTTTCTAGATACCATCAACACACTCTATAAAAAGACAAGAAGACATGAGAATCTATAGGAAGGCTGATTTTTACTTACCCTCAAATAGAAAGACAAGTACATTTTGTATCCAAAGCTCGGACGTGGGGCAAGCGAGAGGGTGGGGGTCGTGCCACTTTGCTCTTCCTCATTTGTACAAAGCCTCACCTCTACACTCAGGATAGAGAGATGACAGGAGCTCCCTGGTGGCCTAGTGGTTAGGATTCCAGGCTTTCACTGCCACAGCCCGGGTTCAATCCCTGGTCAGGGACCTAAGATCCTACAAGCCACGTGGTGCGGCCAAACAAAACAAAACAAAACAAAAACAAACAAAAAAAACCCCACCAGGGCTTCCCTGGTGGCGCAGTGGTTGAGAATCCGCCTGCCGATGCAGGGGACGCGGGTTCGAGCCCTGGTCTGGGAAGATCCCACATGCCGCGGAGCAACTAAGCCCGTGAGCCACAACTACTGAGCCTGCGCGTCTGGAGCCTGTGCTCCACAACAGGAGAGGCCGCAATAATGAAAGGCCCGCGCACCGCGATGAAGAGTGGCCTCCGCTTGCCGCAACTAGAGGAAGCCCTCGCACAGAAACGAAGACCCAACACAACCAAAAATAAATAAATAAATAAATAAATAAATAATTTTAAAAACCACCAGAAAACCTTTTTGAAGCCATTTGGAGCCTGAGATGTCTTGTCATTGTCTGAAGATTCTTCAATCACTATGCCAAGCGACACAGATGTTTCTCTTTCTTCATATGATGAAGATCACGTATCTAAACTTATCCAGAAAGCTAGAGAGGCACCATTTGTCCCCATTGGAATGGCAGGTTTTTGCAGCTATCGTTGCATATGGATTATATAGATTGAAGAGCAGGGGAAATACTAAAATGTCTGTTTATTTGATCCACATGCGTGTGGCAGCCCAAGGCTTTGTTATGGGAGCAATGACTCTTGGTGTGGGCTATTCCACGTACCGAGAATTCTGGGCAAAACCTAAACCTTGGAACAGGAGATGCTGTCTTGGTCTTCTTGGCAGTGCTTGCTTTAGTTAGACATCTCATATTGAGATTTATGTTTATGTTGAAAATAAACTGGGTCAGACAATAACATGGTAATTTGAACACTGGTGTCCTTTCTTGCAGGCTTGGTTTGCCTGGTGACCAAGTTACCGTGACTAGTTCACTAGCTAGGTCATTCAGGGGAGTCAAATTAGCACAGAAGAAACATGTCACTTTTAAATGCACTTGGTAGTGGTACAATGTCCACCTTATTTTTTTTTTAAGATTTATTTATTATTAATTTATTTATTTAATTTATTTTTGACTGTGTCAGGTCTTAGTTGCGGCATGGGGGATCTTCATTGGGGTGCGCGGGCTTCTCTCTAGTTGTGGTGCGTGGGTTTTCTCTTGTCTAGTTGTGGTGCGTGGGTTTTCTCTTCTCTAGTTGTGGCACGCAGGCTCCAGGGCGCGTGGGCTCTGTAGTTTGTGGCACGCAGGCTCTCTTGCTGAGGCGCACAAGCTCAAGTTGTGGCGCGTAGGCTTAGTTGCCCCGCGGCATGTGGGATCTTAGTTCCCCGACCAGGGATCAAACCTGCGGTCCCCTGCATTGTAAGGTGGATTCTTTACCACTGGACCACAGGGAAGTCCCCAATGTCCACCTTCTTAAACTCTTCTGATGAAATTAGTTCTAAAGAGGACAACACGCCAACCAATCCTGAAATGCTCCCAGTTAGTTGCTGCAGAATATCATATGCTTTTGATGTAATGTAGGACTCTTATTTACCTCAGTTAATTTAACTCTTTCTGACTGCCTTGTGGACTGAGTACTGCTTTGAGGGCTGGCTGGCTTTTGAGGAACGCTTTCAGGAACGGAATACAACATTATAAACCTCCTAGCAATTATGTGTATGTTTTTAAACCAAACCTAAAAAGCTGATAACAGAGCTGCTTAGAAGTAGTATTTATTTCAGAATCATAGTTGTAAACATGAAAATAACTTAAGGGACTTCCCTGGTGGTGCAGCGGTTAAGAATCTGCCTGCCAATGCAGGGGACATGGGTTCGAGCCCTGGTCCAGGAAGATCCCACATGCCGCAGAGCAACTAAGCCCGTGAGCCACAACTACTGAAGCCCGCGCACGGCAACAATGAGTAGCCCCCACTCCCCGCAACTAGAGAAAACCCGCGCCCAGCAATGAAGACCCAACGCAGCCATAAAGAAATTAATTAATTAATTAATTTTAAAAAAGAAAATAATTGTAGATCCCCGTTTAGCACTTTTGTAATTGCAGGGTTTTATTTTGCTGCTGTTATATTAGAATTTTATTTTATTGGAGTAAAATTGCTTTACAGTGTTGTGTTAGTTTCTACCGTACAATGGAGTGAATCAGCTATATGTGTACATATATCCCCTCCCTCGTGGACCTCCCCCCTGCCCCTGCATCTAGGTCATCACAGAGCACCACGCTGAGCTCCCTGTGCTATACAGGGAGGTTCCCACTAGCTATCTATTTTACACATGGTAGTATATTTATGTCAAACCTAATCTCCCAATTCGTCCCATCCTCCCCTTCCCCCCCGTGTCCACATGTCCGTTCTCTACATCTATATCTCTATTCCTGCCCTACAAATAGGTTCATCTGTACCATTTTTCTAGATTCCACCTATATGCGTTAATATACGATATTTGTTTTTCTCTTTCTGGCTTACTTCACTCTGTATGACCGTCTCTAGGTCCATCCACATCTCTACAAATGAGATGTTGTTCCTTTTGTTCCAATGTTGTTCCAATTTTGTTCCTTTTTATGGCTAATATACATCTTGAAATAGAAATGTGTTTTTTAAGTGCTAATGCAAAGGTAAATGAAAAACACTTTTTTTAATGTGTGCAGTATGTTTATTTTCTCTATAAGAATCATAAATATTAAACTAAATAGATTACCTATAATGGAAGTGATTTATGAGCAAACTGGTTTGGTCAGACATTATACAAACTTTGGTATGCTACAGAATGCTTTGTTGTACTTGTGAAATTTTCTTGTCTAACCTGAATTTACATTCCATGGTGATAACATGGTAAATGTAGCATTATTAAAGTAAGTGAACACATACAAAAATAAAGAAGATAACCATATGTATTTTGTTGCCCAAACTCAGAATAATACCTATTTGTTAAAAGAATCCTCCCTGTCTTTTTTTTTTTTAATTTTACACTTTATTTATTTATTTATTTTTGGCTGTGTTGGGTCTTCGTTTCTGTGCGTGGGCTTTCTCTAGTTGCGGCGAGTGGGGGCCACTCTTCATCGTGGTGCGCGGGCCTCTCACTGTCGCGGCCTCTCTTGTTGCGGAGCACAGGCTCCAGATGCGCAGGCTCAGTAGTTGTGGCTCATAGGTCCAGTTGCTCCACGGCATGTGGGATCTTCCCAGACCAGGGCTCAAACCCGTGTCCCCTGCATTGGCAGGCAGATTCTCAACCACTGCACCACCAGGGAAGCCCCCTCCCTGTCTTTAATAAAGCAATCCAGCAATCCAACCAAACACACAGCTAAAATAATCACTTGGATTAAAATCTAATTTAGGGCCTCCCATCTTTCCAAACTGAACTCAAATTTCTTAATAAGTCATATTGATCCACTCTACCTTTGATCCATCTCCTTTTGAATTTCTTTATTTAATTCATCGACTTTCTGTTGTAGCTTTTTCCTTCTCTGTTCAGGTGGGAGGTTGCTGAAATCTTCTGGAGTCGCACCCTGCAGATGCAAATAGAAATAAGCCAGAAAACCTCACGGTGCTCCTTGACAAAAAGACACCGAGGGAAGCCTGCGGGAAAGAGTCCCCAGATACCAGGGCAATGCAGACGTCTGCATGTGTTTTCATGAACTAAATTAAGCTCTTTCCCACGACACCCAGCTGAGATGCAAAAATCAGTGCATGCAAACCGCAAAAGGCCCGCAAACCGTTTCATGCTGGCCCCGCCACCTCTGACAAGGCAGGGAGCACCGAGACAGGAAGATATACCTCTGACTCCAGAGAGGATTAATGAAAAACAAATTTGGAGACTGATTCTGCACTTTACTGTCAGTGTCGGTGGCAACACTGAAGCTTTAGGTTTATGTTTCTTCACATAAAACAGTGATAAGTGCCCCCGCCAACTGTTTCATTTCCATGGCACTGCTTCTCCCCACCCCACCCAGTCTGAGTATTCCTTCCCGTCTCTTCACACAGGCTGAGGCCAAAAGTTTCCATCCCCGTGAAGTGACAGATGGGACGTCTAGTTCCTCAGAGAATGTGGGTAAAAGGGACATTAAAAAAAAAATCCCCCCCCCCACCTCCCTCCCATGCACTCTTCTTGCCTCTGCTGCCTCTAAAAAATCTGGTCGGTTCTTTTTCGTCATCTTTAGGATCATCTCAGAGAATTCATAGAGAACACCGCCCCCAGCCCCAAATTCAAAACCAACTTCCCACAGTGTATGAAATCGGCCTCCGCTGTTTCTAATTCATCAGAAGAAGTGTACTTTGATATCTTGATTCCCTTTCAAAAAAATTGCTCTCTTTCCTCTGTGCACGTGATTTAAGTAGAAAATATCAACCGTGAGTTTCTAGACTCCTACCTACGCTTACACGTCAGAAGCTGTAGCTAAGCTGTGGCCATCAGGTGCTTTTCCTTAAATGAGGCTATTTTCATACAGAAAGAGAAATTTATCAATAGCCAGGGATAAGCCAGGGAATTTAGAAAAGAGATTTTGCTTTAGAACCAATTAAACAAAGGCAAGACGGGCTTGCCTGGGAGTGGGTGGAAAAGAAGGGACCGGATAATATAATTGCAAAATTAGCTTGAGTTTGCCAAGCAGCTTACACGGGGGCTTGTGACTGAAGTTCCTAGGCTGCTTATGAGAAAATGCCAGGCTGCTGGGTTGGAAGTTTGTGATTCAGCAAATAGTTCACCACTAAGGCCACCAAAGACCTTTCAGCTAATAGTCTCAAAGACTTGTGTGTGTGTGTGTGTTTGAGTGAAAAGCAAAATAGAAGTGATTATTCCCTAATGCCAAACCAAGGAAGTTCAACTTGCTTCTAAAACTAAGATGAAGCCAACTAATCTTCAATATAAAAATAAAGCAGACTTATTTTTCCTTTTCCATATACTATTGGGCTATAACACTTGAAACCTTAATTAAGTGCTTTTCAATTTTCTCAACTCAGTCACTGAGCCTGAAAGCTCAGTACTTTGTTCTCATGCTGAATTGACTTAAAACAGATCAGCATGTTTTCTAGAACAGAGATTTTGTTTTTGTTTCATTTTTGTTTTAATGCTAGAATGCGACAAAACACAGCGTGAGATACACTGCTGCAGAAGTCAGCAAACCTAGTAAGCAGTCAGTGTTAATTCATACAGATTTATTGAGCCTCGCTATGTGCTATGAGACCCAAAAGAGCTTTCTCAGTGATGGAAATGTTCTCACATCTGCACCGTCCAATATAGTAGCCACACGTAGCTGTTGAGCCCTTGAAGCGTGCCCAGTACAACCGTGGAACTGAATTTTAAAATTTTAGTTACTTTTCATTTAAATTAAGTTAAATTTAATTAAGTTACCTGGGGTGAGTGGATACCATATTGTACCACATAGGTCTAGACTGTGAACAGGTGTAAGATTTGCACTGGATAAACAGGTGCATAGAAATCTGTAGTAAAAAACACTCTAACTTATGACTTATAAATAGATAGCCCAAACAACAATAACAACAAATGCAACCCTGATTATCTACAAAAACGAAAGCAATTAAATAATAAATGAATCCCCTTCACTTGATCAGGAGTTAGTCTAACTGACCAATTAGGTCCCTTTCAATAGATATTCTATATTTCTGTGTTGTTATTTAAAAACTAATCCCAGTAACTATGCCTCAAACAAACTTCATGTTACCATTGGAGATTCAGGTCAACAGCTTCTTCTAGATCCAAAGAAACTTGAGGTTTCTGGAAAGTACCTTCAAAGGTTCATTTTGTCCTATTCGCCTTTTGAAGATTGAATTCTTTCAAACAATACTCTCACCTATGATTCATTTTGCCACAAAAGAATTTTTAGTTCTACCTTCGAGTCAGAATAGATTTTCTGAACTCTTTGGAGGGGCACCTAAGAGACTGGCAGTACCAGGGTTTGGAAAAAGGGCCAAAATACGCATATTTTCAATGGCTGTGGCTCTAAGAGGATCTTGTTTTACGTGCTACTGGAATCAAACACTTGCTCCTGGGCAATGAAATGAGCTGCTTCTTGAGTTTTATTATTTTTACACCCAAGCCGTCTGTGTGTAACTTCTTTGTTAGCTTCAAAGTAAGGGCATCAAGCAACAATTCAATACAAGGTTGGTAAAATGATTTATCTCAAACAGAAAGACTGCCTGATAATATTATCTTCAGCTGCTAGCACGTGAGCAAAAGAACAAATAAAGGGCAAAAAAGAAACCCTGGCATCTGACAGACTCCCAGTTAATGGATCCAATTTCTCCCAAATTCATACTGCTGCTAATGACTGATGTTCATTTAAGATCTTTCCTTCGTGTAGAATTCTTCTTGGGATTTTATTTTGCCGTCTAAGAAATGTTTAATTTAATAAAATATTCCTTTTCCTTAGGGCTGGAACAGTTGCCAAATACTGAGTCAGGTCAAAAAATTATGTATATATATGTTTATGTATATACTGAAACACATATAAAAGTATGTATAAGGATAACCATAAAATATTGTCCTACTTTCTCAACAGCAGCGCGTAAAATGCTGATCTTGTTCCTGGTTGAAGAAGTGTCACAGTTCACCATTGTCCATAATTTTAGGATATTCTCAGCTCTGGTGTTTGAGACTATTACGTAACTTACACATATTTGAAGTACAGTAATGGGTTATGTGGTTAAGAGTTTCTTTTAATAGATTTAATGATTAGTTTGACTATTTACTAGGGCTATGGAATTAAAAGTAGAAACAACACCGAACACTAAAGAAATCATTTTAGAAAGGCTTAGGAGGCTCTTTTCATTGTCCATAAAATCGTCTTTGATTTCTGAAATCAGCTATGCGCAAGGCACCAATGTATTTATGTAGCAACTTGAAGATTTCATGACCTCCAGTTCTCGAAGGTGCCTTAGACCTGAGCTGGAGCCCGGCATCATTCCTGCATGTCTCCCTCAGGTCCCCAGCATTTTTCATCTGCTTCTACGGCTCCCGGGAAGGAGCAATTTTCAATGACTATATTTGCTTTTATTCCAAATGATCCAATACATAAACTCCCTCATATTTAATGTTCATATTTATGTTCATATTTAAATAAAGTTTATCAACATCTGTCATCCTCTTAAGACTCCAGTGGTAAAGAAAACCAAATCATGAGTTAAGCGTTAATTTTCTTAGCAACTTGAAAAGATTACGATCACCTCTGTTAGACTCTGGACCTTTGTATTCCAGAGGTCTAATAAAGAAACACCAACAAAAGCACACACAAGAGAAACACAAATCAACAGTTAACTCTGAAGATATGTTGCACAGTGGCACAGCACTGACAAAACATACACCAAAAAACCTGATTAGATTCAGGACGTGCATGGAGGAGTTGTGCTTACCAGCTTGAGAGAAAGCTTCGTGTAAAAATTGAAGGGGTGATAGGGAAAAAAAGAGAGAGAGAGAGAAACAACAACACATGAGAAGAAGAGGAACTTGCTCCATTCCACTGAATTAACATAACACATCAATTCACCTGGCACTTTGTGAAAATGATTTGTAGCGGTTCTGGGCCAAAGTTCCCAAGAGGGGCTGATCGACCAAAACCTTTCTTTAGCTGCCACGCTGCCAGAGCAAAGAATACAGATAGAAAAGGAAAGTTTCCGTTTACTGCTCTGGATTGGTCACATCAGCCTGAGTATAAACTAATATAAGTTTGCAGTCGGTGAAATAGCATGATTACAAAAGATGGAAATAATCACATAGCCTTTTGTTCACCGAATTTCCCATGGAAAGTTTCACACAGACTAAAAGCGTTGGGAAAGCAATTAGTTCCAGAACATCCCAGTAATATTTTTATCTTAAGGAGATCTAATAAATACGAACAGTGGCATTTCCTAAAGGTATTAAGGCAAAGTCTCAAACCGGTAAATGGGAACCAAGGACTGGAAGATGCTCTAAGAACCAACCTCCAGGGAGCCTTTCAGCGCCCGGCTGGAGGTGGAAGCATGATGCTCTCTTCCACCTGCGGACTTCATGCACCTCTTGCTCTGCAGAAGGTGTCTTCTGGGGCTTTCTATCGAACTCAGAGCCCTACCCACAGGGGTTCTATAGCATCTGGGGAGTTAACAGAAGCTGCTGCTCTTACAAGTTTCCTGTAGGAAATAGATAGCCAACTGTCTCAACTACTGAGGTGTACTTACTCCTTGCTATGGAGTTCCTATTAATTACCAGGACACAGCAGCTGCAATTCTGCTAGGCCCGGAGACTGGCAAAACTATACTAATTACTGGATCCAAAACCAGATTAAAAGGCATCTCAAAATTAGGAAAAGAAACACTGGTTCTTCAGAAACAGGTGAGACATGCTTTTTGGCTATAAAGCAGTATTTTGAGAGCTCGGTGCACACTTACTTAGCTGTTATCAACCCTAATGTTTAGGCAATTGGTAGTAGGATCCAAAAATATGTCGGAGACAAAGTACCAAAGAAAGTGTCCTTTGATTTTAAATTGGGAGGGGAGAGGGTGTTAAAAATTCCTTAACTAGATTTTAAAAATCTTATTCTTCAGATTAACTCAAAGTTGATACTTCTTTGTGAACAAGCATTAAGCTTTTAAAGAAATTGTCCCTATGGGGAAAAAGACTTTTAAGGAAAGATGTAGCAAGACAAAACTTTGGGGGAAGCAGGTACAGTCAGATTCATGACCGCTCTCACACAGGCAACCTACATGAATGCCTTGAGCCCCTCTTGTAAACTTTAGCACAGATCTGTTCATCACAATTTGAGTTCTTTACAGACAACACTTATGGTGCACAGCAGAAAACTTTGCAAATATCTTCCCTGCAAAGCATACGACCATATACAAATGCTTCTCAGACATTACTGTATAAATGTCCTAATTTGAACTCAGCACTCTATCTGCTTGCTATTTGGCTACTTCCATTGCTTAAAGTAATATATTCTTTCTTAAGCATTCCAAAAACAGAATTCTAACATCAAAACTAAGAGCATAGGAATATAACCACTTCATAATAAAAAACAAGTCATTAGGATTGAGAACAAATCTCAACAGAGATAGGCAATATCGAATTCTCAGACAAATTCAATTTTCTGAAGTGAACAGTGATGGATAATCTACAAGAAGTGCCATCACAGTATATGGTATCCTTTTTAACAATTATAAACTGGTTTTTGGTCTTAAGTTGTAAGCCAGCCAGTTAGATCATTTCAAATTAGAAACTGAATCGTCTGCCAAGAGAATACTTTTAAAGGTTGCATTAAGTGCATTGCAAGACACCTGAAGAGCTAAAAAGCTGTCAGTTTCAGGCAACAATTACGGACCCTGGGGAGCCACGAGTGTCAATAACACATGAGGGCACACAGAGCTGGCGGATCCATGTGTTATTGGGCCGTCACAGGTACTAACCTCAAGTACAAAGAAAGGGGACGGTGAACATGAATATATAAGTATCTGGTTTAAGGTCCACGGAAAGTCATTTCACTGCTCTATGACCTTGCTCAGGCTTCGCTGATTTTTTGGTTGTCCCTTACGGATCCACGGATCCATCTGTTTCAGACATGGGTGTGGGTAAGCGTGCTACACGCTGCCGTCTGCGAGAGTGTCATTCTCCCGTGACCAGCTGCCTTTTAGGGGTGAAATTCTGCCGTAAAATCATACCTAGTGACATCAGCTCAGACGGCAATCCCAATCAGTGAAAAGGGGAAAAACACAAGCTCAGCTCACTGACATTTTTAGGAAGTTTGATAGTTTGGTTCCTTTTTCCATGCAACTTTTCCGGAAGAAGAAGCCTGTGTGGTTGGATCGATACAGTGAGGCTTTTCCCAGCGTCCGGGTCAGAGAGCATCTGGGTCCCCAGTCTTGGTGCTGTCACAGGGGTTAGTGCCTGTGCCGTGACCGTATGACCTAGCCGTCACAGGTAAACTTACAACATAATCCCTAGCTTCAAAAGCATACGTGGGTTTCCCTATCGTCCTCTTCATGAGTTCTTTGTGAAAACAGAGAGACTGAGTCTGCCAATAATCAGCAAGAGAACAAGGTAAAATAAATAAAATGAAAGTAACCAGAAGATTGTTACATCTGATAAACAATTGGTCGGGATTTTCAAAATCTTTTGATCAACGATGATGGTATTTTTCTGTACAATTAACTCTAAAACGTGGGGAAAGTATGTCCATATTTTAGATTTAGAAGTCCCTTGCTCATACCAGAAAAAGAAATGTTAAGACAATAAAGTTACACTTTGTAGACTGCAAATTGAGAACACACAATCTAGCTTCATTCTTCTTTGACTTCAGTAAAGATGAAATAATGGTTAATAATGGTGGCATGCCAATCTTTAAAGATGTTCAATGAGACATTTGCTTACAAATGTGAATGATTTACAACAAAAAATATTTTATCCTACTTAGCTCTTCAGAAACGAAATTACTTAGCGAAGAAACGTTTGCATAGGATTTATACATTCTGATAATAGAAACAAATGATTAAAATCTGGATCTGAAAGCTGAAAAACATGATAAATAAAAAGACATATTAAAATAACAGGTTTGTTATTCTCCTAGAATCCTTTTCCTATCTTTGGCGCAACAGTCTTAAAAAGTAGAATAAATGAAATATCAAGGACTGCATCATTTTAGTCATGGATCCCGTTAAACCATGTACCTTCCGTTTTGAAATTGCTTTAAAATCAAATTTATTTCCCCAAACTTCAGATGTTTTTAAACTTCCTCATCTTACTTGTATGATGTATTTCCTTTCCTTTTTTTTTTTTTCTGCACTGCTACTTCCTGAAGAAAAGTACATCAAATCTGATCCTAAAAACAGATCAACTAAAAATGAGGGAAGCAAAAATATGTTTCTATTTATTTACTGATGCTTCTAGTGTGTGTGTGTGTGTGTGTGTGTGTGTGTGTTTATTCTTGAAAACACACTCAAAGTTTAGGAAATTTTTTTAAAAAAATAGAAGTTTGCTGAGCACAGATTTGAGGTGTAAGAAATAAAATTTATTTTTGCTAATTATGTTTTTTTTTAAAAAAATGGGATAGGGTTCCTTTAATTAATCAAAATAACCTGTTTCTCATTTCACTGTTTTTGTTTTCAAGTGTTAATTTTTTCCTAGCCATCTTTTCTTACACTTATTGATTACTGACATTCTTGGTCTCTTCCTAAACATTTAGAGAACACCATGAAACATGATTCAGAAACCATGTGCAACCAAAAGACTGTGATGTTGAGAGAAGAATGGAATAGATACATACACAAATGGTAAACAATCATGAATATTCAACATCCTTCATTATGAGATTGCAAAAGACAATGCAGAGATATATTTATAAATGTAATAAATGAGTGCTCTGTGAAGGTTTTGGAAGCAGCAGAGATGGGGTAACTGATTTACAGTTAATGGAAAATTTTACAGTCTATAGTCTAGTATAGCGACACACAGTCATATGTTGAAAATTCTTCGATGAACAAGGAGCAGAGATGGATGGAGAATTCTAAAAGCCAGCATAATGGAGATCTAATTATAGAACTCAACACGATTCATCATCCACTTTTGAAGCTATATTCTGCCTTCCAACAAGGCCTCCCTTGAAATCTTTAGGAAATTAAATTCTAATTCTTAACCTGGATATGCTGGGTAACCTTAAAACAGGATAATTCCACCAACTGCATTCTTTGCATAAAACTTTGAGATTCCATTACTAAAGGAACTCTGCATATAAAGAAATGAGGTTTTTGTCCCTTATTTTAAAAGGTAACAATGTAGCTATCTACTATATTTACAACTTTTTTACACAGAGGAAGGGAAAAGTAAAAATTGTATTTGTACAAGAACACATCCCACTACAACTATATTTCAACTCCCACAGGACAGGACAAAAGAAAACCTTACTGGATATGTTAATGCATTGAATGTTTGTTTACTCATTATTCATTATAAAGAATATCTGGGGATGGCTTAGACTAGACTGACCATTTAGGTTTATTCAGGAGGCTAGGAATGACCTTGTTCCAATCTTTTTCTAAAAAACCGAACTGGTATCTACTTTGGACTGCTGATCAATTCCATAAAACCCTGTGACTTAAGCACATGAGATCTTAATTAGGATGGCAAACCTGAGTCTAAATAACATCCACTTATGAGTCAATCATAGTATAATAGATTCTCCCTGAGTATGGACTTACAGAATCTCAGATCATAAGCAGGCTCCCTGGCTTTAAATCCTGGCTCAATATCTTCCTAACGTCATCTTTGTATGCACCAGTTTTCTTATCAGTAAAATAAAGAACTCTTAGTACCTAGGTTCATAGGGTGGTTGAAAAAAGTAAATGAGCGCATAGAACAGAGTCTGGCAAATGACAAGCACTCAGTAAATGTGAGCTGCTATTATTTCCCCCTTTAAGATAAATACTGCATTATGCCTTTTTGTAGTCAGTCTGTTATCAGATATTTAATCAACATCTTGTAGGATCACCAAAATAGCTAAAGAAACCGCTGTAACCCATACCATTTCGCCTCAAACTCTGAGGCATAGCTCAGAGAAAAGTACCCTCATTACATATTGTTTCAGTAATTATTAAGCAAATATTTTCTGACTATACAGTGATTTCCAACGCCTCAAATGTTGCTAGCTTTAGAAACGAAATCTAAGTTTCCTTTTTTGGTAAAATCAAGGTAAAATATTAATGACTTAGATGTTTCAAAAGGGAAACGGAGAAAGGTCCATCCAAAATGTACTACAGACAAAAAGAACTCTGGGGTGGCTGGCTCCACACCCCTCCCCCACCCATCCTGCTTCCTTCCTTCTTTCCTCTCTCTGTGGCTCTTCTTCTTTCCGGCTATAATGAATCATAGGTTCTTATTGTTTTATGTTATGGGAAAACACAATGGAGTCATTCACAAACAAAATAAGTTATGCAGAACAAAACATGCAACCAAAGCGCACAAGAGAGACAGGATTCCAGAGCAGAACTTACCCCACGCTTTAGACTCCTGAAGCAGTGGATTTTGGGTTTGGAGGTCATGAACTCGTTGAAGCGATGGGAGAGGGGTTCCTTTTGCTGCTTGGGAGACTGGGGGCCGTTGGGAACAGCAGAGGGTGAGGCAGAGGCAGGGGGAGGTGGGGGAGGCTGATGGGGGGATGTTAAAAGGGACATAAGCTACGTGTAAGAGACGGAGCAGTGACAGAGTAAAAAATCAGAAACAAGAAGATAAGACACAAAACAAAAATAAGCATCAAATAATATTTGAAACCCAAAGCAAGTCAAACACAAACAATTAAATATTTCGGCCATGGTCCAAAAGAAAATATGTAAGGATATGTTAAATGAGAATATGATGAAAGTGGGAGCTTTAGTAAGTAAAGCAACAGGAGAATAGCAAAAAATATCTGACAAGAAGCTCATGCAGACTTTCACATGCAAACTACCGTTCTAATTAGTTACTCTAAACCAGTGTAAGCCAGAAGGGTAAATATTTCTAAACCACCTAAACTAACACAGCTTGATGGGAGAAAATGAAAGTCCTTAAATGCTAAGGTTGTGAAAACAGCAAAGACAGTCTTGAAATATTAAATTATTCTAAAGTTAAAGCAGTCATGTCGCCTTGATCATACTTTATGCCCAGGTTAATGCTGTCATGCACTTACGTATCACACTATAAAAAGAAAATGAAAAATGTTCATGGATACATATGTTAACATGAGTTGGAAACCAAGTTATTAACCCATGGAAACAATTTCAATTAGATATGCTGATACATGGTTATAGAAATGTTGTACAATTTTCCTACTCCCAGCCCAGGTAACCAGCAATCTAGGAGACTTAGGAGTGAAAGGCATGATGCAAAACAGCCAGAGGTCAGTAATCTGTTAGTGTGGGTGACACGGTGCAGGTGATAATGTGTCTGAAATAAGACAAATGGCCATAGCCAAGGTACCATCACCAAAGAGAGATACTGTCTTAAAATAAAATAGCACACTAGCTTTTTTTTTTTTTGCATTCTGAAACAAGCTTAAAATCTTCGTTCCTTTAAGACTAAAAGATAAAGTGAACATCTCCACACTTTATAACACTCATTTCACACTGGGTCCAGCCATCAGTACCTTATTTTTTTTGATGAACGGCCATAACTTTCCTTTGGATTTGCCACCAAATTTGAGCTCTGATTTGCCTTCTCCTCTGGAATTTGAAAGGCTGTTATCTGACACAGTGCGCTTCATCGGCTGAGTGTAATCCTCAAATTCAATGTCTCCAGGCGGCTCAAAACCAGACTTATAAGCTTCTATGGCCAGCTGTGAATCCTGAAATTACACCCATCACACACAAATACGTTCAAATGCATGCAAATACCTTTTACACAATGAACTATGATGACCTCATACAAATGATATTCTAAATAAGTTATATTGATTAATAATAGATTTTCTAATAATATTTTTATCATTAGAAAGAATAATTTGTAAAGCTACATGTCTAGCTGAGATTTAAAGATACTTTTAATAACTGACCATTTTTCTACATTTACAGAAACGAATATTAATTAAGAATGACTTTGCTAAAAGCAGAAAAATTGGGCCATTTATTATGCAATTCCCTTGAAAAATACAGTAGTACAAAAACTGGTTCTCATCAGAAGGTCTTAAAGCAATTTGGCATACACAAAGTCAAAACAAAGAGTAGATAATCCCTCTGATTTCTTTGGTTAATTGTGGTTCAAAGATATGACTTTATTGAATAATTTTTCTTTATGTATATATTTGTTCACAGTCTCTCCTCTACTAGAATGTAAGCTCCTTTCTGTTTTTCCTCCACTGTGTCCCTAGTACCTAGATGATGTCCAGTGATAATGGTGCAATAAATGTTTGCTGAATAAATCAGTGAACTGATTGTCTACTCTGTGGTGTGCACCCTGCTAGGAACTTTGAGTTCAGAATCTTCTTGGGGTCAGGTGGTGAAGACCAACACGTAAGGAAATGACAACCATCGTGTCAAAGATAGATAGATAGATGTATAGTTAAACTGTTACAAAAGCACATGTGATTTGTAATAACTTTCTAACTCAATGATCATCTGATTTAAAAAATCTACTAGATGGGACTTCCCTGGTGGCGCAGTGGTTAAGAATCCGCCTGCCAATGCAGGGGACATGAGTTCGAGCCTTGGTCCGGGAAGATCCCACATGCCATGGAACAACTAAGCCCATGCACCACAACTACTGAGCCTGTGCTCTAGAGCCTGCGAGCCACAACTACTGAGCCCACGTGCCTAGAGCCCGTGAGCCACAACTACTGAGCCCAAGTGCCACAACTGCTGAAGCCCACTCGCCTAGAGCCCGTGCTCCGCAACAAGAGAAGCCGCCGTAATGAGAAGCCCGCGCACTGCAACGAAGAGTAGCCCCCGCTCGCCACAACTAGAGAAAGCCCACATGCAGCAACAAAGACCCATTGCAGCCAAAAATAAATATAAAATAAATAAATAAATAAATAAATCTTAAAAAAAAAAAACTACTAGAGAAGACAATTTGGAAAAATCTCAACTTCCTACAGTGAGCCCACATTTTAATTTGCCATAGCTATTTCAGTTGACACTGATTTTGTAGGTGTGCCAAAGGGATGAACTGTCTTGCAATAGCCAATCACCCTTCCTTCTTAGTAACAAGAATCCTGATTTTAAGTCAGGCACATGGCCACCCAGCAAAAAGGCTTCACTCCCCAGTCTTTTGTACAGCAGGAGGTGGCCCCTAAGTTTTGACCTCTGAGATCTCTTGAGATGTAAGCAGAAGTACAGGGAGCAATTTTAGGAAGCCTCTTTAAAGAGATGGCATGGGCCCTTCTCTATATAACGTTTTCTGGAATTTGGATGTGATGGTTGGAGCTACAGAAGCCATATTGAATTTGAAAGTCATATCATCAAAAGCTGTGAACTAGGAGAAGCCTGGGTCCCTGAGAACTTGTGGACCATCTGCCCATACCATGGTTGGACCCTCTTGCCTCTAGACATCTTTACATGGAAGGAAAAATAAACCACCTTAAGACAACACTGCCATTGTTATATGAACCTAAACCTATACTAGCAGATTCAGCTCTACAATCCTAAGTGTGCCAGTGACTATACTAATCCAAAACACAGAGGGCTAAACTAAAAAACTCTAAAATGGTGCTGTTACTGTTGAAAAGTATTTGTGACCACTGAAAGCAACTACTTTCAGGTGATTAAATATGGTCACTGTGCAAAGGGGCAGGGAAATAATGGGACTGCAAACTCTTAGTTATAAATTAAGTCCGAGCTACAGTACTTACATTTTTCGGATCAATTGACTCGGCTGCCTTTACTATTCCATCCAAGCACTTCCCGATGATTGGAATCACCTGCCGATCCAGCTCTGCATACGTCTTCACTGATTCTCCAATTCTCACTATCCTCCTCTCCTCCATCTCTTGTATTTTCTGAAACATTAGAATTTGCATAAAATTAATTTGGTCCACTGTTTTCTGGGTTTTAAAAAAATCGATTAATTAATTAATTTAATTTTGGTTGCTTTGGGTCTTCATTGCTGTGCACGGGCTTTCTCTAGTTGCGGCGAGTGGGGGCTACTCTTTGTTGTAGTCCGTGGGCTTCTCATTGCGGTGGCTTCTCTCGTTGCGAAGCACAGGCTCTAGGCACACGGGCTTCCGTAGTTGTGGCTCGTGGGCTCTAGAGCACAGGATCAGTAGTTGTGGCACTCGGGCTTAGTTGCTCTGCAACATGTGGGATCTTCCCAGACCAGGGCTCGAACCCGTGTCCCCTGCATTGGCAGGCAGATTCTTAACTACTATGCCACCAAGGAAGCCCCAGTTTGGTCCACTGTTACTTAAGGAAGTTGTTTCTTGACAGCACTGTTACCTCTAAAAAATTCTCTAGGCGGGAAATAGGCCTATAAAAAGGTTAGAGTTACAGCAACCGTAAATTTCTTGTGCCTCTACCTTAGCCAGCTGGACACCTATTTTATGAATTGCTGGGCTGCCTAAATGTACACTTTACACAATTCCATTCCAATTTCATTAAGAACCCGAAACTCAAGTAGTTTTACTATTAACACCATTTGGTATTAGATTTTAAACATCTCCTCCATCTTTGAGGCACTGCTTTATCCTTTACCAAAAGTATGGTATTTGGTTAACTGCCTTGACCCAACACAGGCTTACATTAACTAGTATACCTGGCTTCTACAAGCTGGAGGTTCTTGTTTGCTGTGTAGACACTATGACACAAATATTTATTATTTTTTCTACAGTTGGACTTTAAGTTGTAAAAAATTCCCAGAGTGGGAATGTATGTATCTTTTCTCATACTATTTTTGACAACCTAAAGTAGCCAAAAGAAAAACAATCCAAAGGAAAGAACTGTCATCTGTTCAAATCCTACAACTGTCTCAATGTCGCTTAGATTCCTAAAGGTAAGTTGGAAGTTTTGTAACCAGAACGGTCCTTTTACCAAAAAGAGTGTTAATCTGAGAATCACAGTTCTAAGACTGACCAAGAATGGTTGCAGGGGCAAACCAAGGAAGTTTGCAAAGGCTATTGATTAATCCTGAGATTCATGTTAGATTTCATCTTAATGTCAGTCAGTGCTTGATCTGAATGTTTTAAAAAATGATTTGAATTAGAGGAAACTTAGAATTATATAAATACTTAGAATATAAGCCCAGAAATCATGATTCCAAGGCAACGTTTTTCTAGGCAAAGCAAATCTGAGAGATCTGAACTCCTTACCTGAAAGATATTGGGAATGTGAGTATGGTAATATTCATGCTGCTCGTGGTTGAATTTCTGAAGAATTGATGAGTAATCTGCTTTGCTGTCCTCTGCCATTTGGTGACGCATTTGAGCTTGTTGTCGTGCCTTAGGGCAAAAAATGAGAATACCCCCATGTTTACACATAATAAATAAAAGCCTAGGATTGCAAACTGGAGGAACTGGAGGATCAAATTTACCTTCCATTTGTTGTATTTAGCAGGTGCTGTTTTTTAAAAAAATTGTTTAAACAATCCAATCCAAAAATGGGCAGAAGACCTGAAAAGACATTTCTCCAAAGAAGACACATAGATGGCCAACAGGCACATGAAAAGATGCTCGACATCACTAATTATTACAGAAATGCAAGTCAAAACAACAGTGAAATATCACCTCGCACCTGTCAAAATGGCTATCAGGAAAAAGTCTACAAATAACAAATGTTGGTGAGGATGTAGAGAAAAGTGAACCCTTGTACACTATTGGTGGAAACTGGTGCAGCCCCTATGGAAAACAATATAGAGGTTCCTCAAAAAACTAAAAATAAAACTACCATATGATCCAGCAATTCCACTCTTGGGTATATATCCAGGAAAAAAAATGAAAACATTAATTCGAAAAGATACATGCACCCCAATATTCATAGCAGCACTATTTACAATAGCCAAGACATGGAAGCAACCCAAGTGTCTATCAACAGATGACTGGATTAGGAAGATGTGATACACACACACACACACACATATATATACACACACAATGGAATATTACTCAGATATAAAAAAGAATGAAATACTAACATTTGCAGCAACATGGATGGCCCTAGGGAATATTATGCTTAGTGAAATAAGTCAGACAGAGAAAGACAAATACTGTATGAGATCACTTACATGTGGAATCTAAAAAAATAGTACAAATGAATATCAGACTCACAGATAGAAAACAAACTTGTGGTTACCAAAGGGGAAAGGGACAAATTAAGGGTATGGGATTAACGATACAAGCTACTATATTTATAATAGATAAGCAACAAGGATATACTGTATAGCACAGGGAATTATGGCCATTACCTTGTAATAACCTAGAGTGGAGTATACTCTGCAAAAATACTGAATCACTATGCTGTACACCCGAAACTAACATAATATTATAAATCAACTGCACTTCTATTAAAAAGAAAAAAGAAAAAAGAAAGAGAAATTATTTAGAATTTGAATTTACTTTAGGCAAGGATGTGCACCCTAATTTTTCACAAACCCCACCATTCTCTATTGTCTTAACTTGGCATTACTTGCTAGTTTGACATATGCGCCAACATTCTTTATTGTCTGCACTTGGCCCAATTCGCACATTGATGTTACCTAGATTTAGGTTCCCTTGTGGGAACCGCTGATCATATTTTTTATTTCCTGAGGACGGGACGGGCGATCCATAAATTTTTTAATCCAATTCTCAACGGAGTTCATGAATTAAAAAGGCATATCGGGGCTTCCCTGGTGGTGCAGTGGTTGAGAATCCGCCTGCCAATGGAGGGGACACGACTGTGATCCCTGGTCCAGAAAGATCCCACATACCGCGGAGCAACTAAGCCTGTGTGCCACAACTACTGAAGCCCGTGTGCCACAACTACTGAAGCCCGCGCGCCTAGAGCCCGTGCTCCACAAGAGAAGCCGCTGCAATGAGAAGCCCGCGCACCGCAACGAAGAGTAGGCCCCGCTCGCCGTAACTAGGGAAAGCCTGTGCACAGCAGTGAAGACCCAACACAGCTAAAAATAAATTAATTAATTAATTAATTTTAAAAAAAAGGTATATGAACCACTGATCTAAAGCGACCTTTCTAAAACTCTCCACTATGTTTATTTTCAGAATATACTTCAAAGAAGCAGTAAGTATGGTGCTCTCTTTGTGCTTTTTATGTGTGTGTGTGTGCGTGCGTGCTATTTTGTGTTTTACTGCATTGCTTTTCTCCTAAATAATAATAGAATTCATAAATTTGTTTCTCTCTTCTCATTCATTTTTTGGCTAATTACACACAGGCAAGAAAGGGGCTCTTAGTGACAAGCTGCAGAATCGATTTGAAAGTTCAAACAGAATGTCTGTAAAGTCACAAGTCCTCCACAAATAGCAGAGATTGTTATGCTGGTAAGAGCTCCTCAGATTCCTCTAGCACCTTGGAGGTGCCTTGATAAATACAATCTCATGAATCTCTAAGACAATCTGAGGTCCGTGCAGGGAAAAAACTACCCCCTGCCAGATGAAGAGATGGCTTGGCCTGTATACGGGGCAAACTTACCACACTGAACCAACAACACAACAGGAAAAGGGCCTTGTTCCAACATACCCAAGGCAACTTTTGTTTGTTGTTTTGTCTTGTTTTACTGAACCTAACTGCTTAAAAAAAGAAAAAGAAAAAACAAAGAACCGTTCAAATGCCAACACGAAGAAGAAAGGCTGGAGTCGTTTGTCCCACTCTCTGTCTGATCACTGGTACCAGATCGGTTTCTTCGCACCTCCATGTCCTTCATTGGTTTCCTGCCTCTGTGACTTGAAGGCTTAACCTGATTTCACTTCCTTGATATGCTTTGCTCATCTGTGTATCCGTGAAAGCCCAAGGTGGTCATTCAGAGGTGCTTCCTTTATTTTCTTCCCTGTTCATACGTAAACACTTCCCAAATGCAGGGAACAATATTAATATTTCCAAACTGATTTCCTTACTACCTGAGGTTTCTTAGTTTCTTAAGACCTTTAGGTACCTCAAAACCAATTTACCAACTTCTCACCTCCCCTCAGTTAGTTCAGCTGCCACATTCTTCCTCTTTGTCAGCGGACTGTTAACTCCCTTCCTGACCATACGCTTTGGCTTCTGCTTTACTGTGTTCACTAGCAAATACATTAAGCTAGTTCCCAGCATGTTGAGTCCCCAGCTACCCTGCAAAATCCATGCCTTTCCAATACACAGTAACCCTCCTCCATTTAAATAGTAGCCTCCCCACCTACGTGCACTCCATCTGTTCCCCTGATGCAACCAACTCAAAAACCCTTTTAACTCTTTCAATTGCCTAGAATTTTATCATTTCTCACTCTATTATGATTATGGGGGAAAAAACAAACAAACAAGGAAATTCCCAGGTAGACCTCCCATTTCTAAAAAATTCTTTCATTTACAAAACTTCCTCAGAAAAAAAGTCTCAGAAAAATCCCAGGGGAGGGAGGTTGCGTCATCTCTTTTGTAAGGAGAGTAGTAAGATGGACAGTCTCCTTATTTATTTTGGAGAAGTGATTCTAATTTGGTGAAAACTTAAAATAGCTTAGTTCTGAAACAGAGATCAGAATGTCATCATTAAATGCACTTATGTGTGCATACACACACACACACACACACACACACACACAGAGCCCACATAAGCAGATTAATGCTTCCTGACAATCAAGCCATCATAACGACCATGGAATATTTTACTCATGAGAACTGGAGGTGAGCCTGCCAGAGGTACCCCAGCACCATCCGATTGGAAGTGGTTGTCATCCTCTAACCTCCGAACTCCCCAGAATCTCTAATCACGTTTTTGCTTTGGCTATATAATTGCTTTTATAAGCATATTAATTCATAATAGTTTCACAGTGCCCTGCACAATGCATTCCTGAAATGTAACTAGGTGACCAGCAGATGTAAACTATGGAAGAAACTGAGATAAGGAAGAACATGGATAAAATCCAGCCTGGAAAGTGAGCTGAGTAGAAGAAAACAAACAGACTCCAGAGGGAATGGGTCTACCTTTTGTTAAAGAAGCATGATCTCTCTGGGAGTTTTCCTGAAAGGAAAAGTTTGGACCTGAGGTTGCAAAAGCCTCTGTACCTCTGCAGATTCTCTCTGACTCACTAAAAGGATAAAGCAACATTTAAAAGCAGCAAAATATTGTCACACATCAGATTCTGCAAGGCCACAGCAGGAAGACAGGACTGTCTTACTCTCAATCCCAGCATCCAGCTGCTTTGAATTAATACTCACTGTTGAATCCCAGGCCCAGGAATGTGCCATTGTTCTGACCAAGATTTACTATGGAAATCTATTTTTGTTTCGTAAGCTGCTATGTTTATTTTGCGATGGAACTTCAAGAGTCTCTCTCTAAAACTAGTGCTGAGTCAGTTACTCATTACTACAAATATGTTTTTAAAAATATCTTTAAAAGTATTTTCAAAAACTTATTTGGAGTAACCGCTAAGTAACTAGATATTTTCGAGAGTGTATCTCCTAATGTCTAAGGCTACATGAAGATTAGAAGCATCACAACTTCTCCTCCCTTTTTAAGTCCATCTGAAAATAGCAACTATTATCTTAAAGAGGTACAGTATTTCTATTCTCAGCCAGACCATTAGCTATTTCTTTTCATTCATGTTCTCATTCTAAGAAAAAAAGATACTGCATCTTATAGCAATATTACTGTAGGGCAGAGAGAAGGTCAGAGGATTTTTTTTTTTTTTAATGACTCAGAGTTACAGAATTTAGAGATAACATTCTAAAAAAGTCCAGAATGACCACAACTGCCTGAGGCTGTAATTCACAGACATCTTTAAATAAGAACTGCACCAGTTTCACTGTCAATCAGAAAGACTGAATTTAAATTTCAGAATTTCTTTGACAAATCCTTGGGAATCTCCCCAAATAAATCCAAATAGGCCTAAGTATGTATTGCTTAAGCGCTACTTCACTGCTTAGTAATTCTTAACACCGTCTAACTCAACATCCTATGGAAATAAAGCTGTGCTGCCTAAAAGGTCAGAGTTACAGTTTCTAAATAAAGAAAACAATATTTTAGAAACTGAGCTGCAGCCCAATGCTTCTAAATCCTCACAGGTTTAAAGACAAAAATACTAAAATCCATTCAGTTAGTTAAATTTAGATGATTAGCATGGCCAAAATGTGTAGCTATTTCCTGTTCAATTCGCTATTACATTTTCCTTAATATTTCAAATATTAAGAAGAAAGGAACACTGCTGGCGGAGTCTCAATTGTCATAAACAGAGAAAATGAGCTATACTGAGGAATGTGTTTACTTTCACACAGGGAACGCAGTTATACTTACTAGGTTATACCCTCACATCTTTTATCAGGGCTGCTTATAGCTTTTGACCTTTTAACAAAATGAGCAAATATGGACTGGTTCTATTTATATATTTATTGTTAAATACATAATGAGATGTATTAATTTTTGAACATGACCTCAGACTTCTCAGGACTGTAGACACTGTTGTTCCTTAAATGATAAACTATTTATTGCAGCAGCATTCCTAGCTTTTGGAAAGTCATATTTTTCCTTGGTTAGAAGTATGTAAATATAACAACTTAGAAAGGCCCCACTTGATTACCAAAAATTGGGGGAGCACAATGAAAAATGTTTCATCACTGGTAGTTCCAACAGCAGTAAATGTTCTCTGGAGCAGCTTGACTTTCAATATTTTATTTCATCATTATCATAAGAAGAGATCAATTGTATTTTAGGCCAGAGGGGAAAGGAGGGCTAAATTGAGATTTTATTCTGAATTTACTATTCTGAACCACAGCTAGGCTGTCCATATTTATTATCCAATAGCCAGTGACCTGCAACAGCTCCACTCAGGGGGCAGATGGCCTGACCACCAGCCCCGAAATCCAGCCAAAAGGGCACAGAGCCTGGGCTGGAGACACAGCAAGAATCCAGCAGGGCACCTGGCTCTCGATTCACCCCTCTGCAACTACCTGAGCCGCTGACTTAATATTGTGGATAAAATCAAACCTACGAATTTAATAACCTGGGTTATCTGGCCTCTCTCCATCTTTAGTTCTTTTTTCACCCAATTTCAAAAATATGCTTGCTGTAAATAATTCAAATTTACAGAATTGTAAGGTTTAGAAACTAAAATTCCCTGCACATTCCACCCTCTGGTAAACATTGGTAATAGTGACAACCTAGTGTCCTTCCCTGGTGGAGCGGGATCTGAGATAACACTGAGAGGAGGTAGAGCAGCCTTGGGAAATTCACCAGAAAGTTCCAAGAACACAGCTGCAAGGACATCATTAAATGACACCACCACATTACAATGATCCCCAAGCAACAGCCGGCAAAGATGGTGAGTCTCAGAGTCACCAGTAGCTCCAATGATTGGAGCACCTTTTCTTTTGGACGTGGCCAGGTTAAAAAGAAGAAATGCACACATTTTCACAGCATACAAGAGAGGTAGGGGCCACTGGATATTGTGACCTATTCTCTAGGTGTGTTGTTCCCCCCCCCCCGCCCCGCCCCATGCAGCACCGCACAGCATGTGGGATCTTAGTTCCCCAACCAGGGATCAAACCCACACCCCCTGCAGTGGAAGCATGAAATCTTAACCACTGACCACCAGGGAAGTCCCTCTAGGTTGTTTTTTTTTTTTAAATAAAGGATGTACTTTTTTTTTTTTTTTTTAAGTAATTTATTTATTTATTTATTTTTGGCTGCGTTGGGTCTTCATTGCTGCGTGCCGGCTTTCTCCAGTTGCAGTGAGCGGGGGCTACTCTTTGTTGCTGTGCGCAGGCTTCTCATTGTGGTGGCTTCTCTTGTTGCGGAACACGGGCTCTAGGTGCGCAGGCTCAGTAGTTGTGGTGCACGGGTTTAGTTGCTCCGCGGCATGTGGGATCTTCCCGGACCAGGGATCAAACCCGTGTCCCTGCATTGGCAGGCGGATTCTTAACCACTGCGCCACCAGGGAAGTCCTCCTCTAGGTATTTTTGAGACCAGAAAAACAGCAATCTATTGAGACTCCCTGAAACTTCTAACTGGTAAACTGAATTTCTCTATGATTCGTCAATGATTAGGAGTAAAACTGATTTCACCCTAGTCTTTGACCCAGCAATTCTACTTCTGGGAATTTATCCTAATGAAATAATTTTCAGTGTTCACAAAAGATATCCACACAGTATTGTTTATAATAGCTAAAAATTTGAGACCATGTGCAGTAATGTGATTGGTTAATTATATGTCATACCCTTGATGGACTATTGTGTAGCCTGGAAGAAAAATAATGTGAAAGAGTATTTAATAAGGGAAAGTGAAAGCTATATATAATTTAATTTTTTTCAAGTTTCTAAAACAGTATTTACAGTATAATCTCATTATTATAAAAATAAAACATTAATAATGATCACTTCTGAAAAGAGTGATGAAGTTAGTTTATTTTGCCAAAAAGCTTAGCGAAAGAGGCAAATTCTAATGCAGAATTCCAGAAACAGTGAAAGATTGAAGAGGTATGGCTTGCCTTTGAGGTACACACACACACACACACACACACACACACTGCTCTGAAAGATATAGTAGGAGGGATATTAACAAAGGAAGAGACGGAAAAGTTCTCTGTCTGGAGTAATGTTGTTGTATGATAAATGGCACTGTTTCAATTTCCCAGCAAACTGTTGCATCTAGAATACATTTTCAAGTTCAAGACTAAAATGCATCTAAAAATTCCTATTCAGACAGAGCACCGTGAGTTTTTGTTGGAGACTTCCAGGCCGGGGACTTGCCAAAACAATGAGTCTGTCTTTGATAAATTGTAAGGGCAGCTAAAATACAGAACACAGAAAAACTTCAAAATAAGTTAACCAAAGAAATATGCTTGAAATATTCCAGCAATTTCCTGATTTCTTTTTTTTTTTTAAACAGGCTTACAACTTCTAGTCCCAGCATTGTAGGTTACTTTGGTGCTGAAATAGGAGAGAATATGGAAAGATAGCAAAATGAGACCAGCATCTCAATCCCTCAGGGGCCATTCACTTGCTAAATAGTTTAGAAAAGGCCTTCTGTTTCCCTATACCCCAGCTGCCTTATTTAAAAAGTAGAATTAGAAGGTGAGGGACAATTTCTGCTGAAACAGAAGCCACTGATGATATGGTTGCTCTTGATGCTGGCATACCTCCAAGTTAAGCTGGTGAAAACAAACTTGGTATGAGCTCAGAGATCTTGGTAAAATATAAATCATGGTCTCCAAGACTTGCCCCCTCCTCCTCCCTGGCTTCTAACACATTATTATTGGTAAGGGTCTTGAGTTTTCAGTTATAGTAGGTTGAGATTGATGATTTCTTTCTCTTCCCTTTCTCCCTTAATAAGTAACGTCACCCCAAAATATGACACTCACAAGGTTCCATATATGCACAGCTGAAGAGAACAACCTGGATTCTGGAAAGTTGATGCCTTATATGATCACCATTCTCTATGGCTGTGGCATTATTGTCAAGAGCAAAACTACTGAAAGCACTCTGGAATGCAGTTCTACAAAACATATATATTCCTTAGAAGAGTAAAAAAAATTAATCATGTTATACACCCCAGAGAAAGAAATGAAATACCATGAAATCTGAGGTATATATATGTACACACACACACACACACACACACACACACACAATGGAATATTACTCAGCCATTAAAAATAATGAAATAATGCCATTTGCAGCAACATGGATGACCTAGATATTATCACATTAAATGAAGTAAGTCAGAGAAAGACAAATACCATATGATGTCACTTATATGTGGAATCTAAAAAAAAATGAGACATGTGAACTTATCTACAAAACAGAAATAGACTCACAAAACAAACTCATGGTTACAAAAGGGGAAAGGGGAGGGGGATAAATTAGGAATTTGGGATTAACAGATACACACTACTATATATAAAATAAACAACAAGGACCTACTAGATAGCACAGGGAACTATATTCAATATCTTGTAATAACCTATAATGGAAAAGACTCTGTAAAGGTCTATATATATATTTATGGCTGAATCACTTTGCTGTACACATGAAACATTATTAAAAAAACTATACTTCAGTTTAAAAAAAAAAAAAAGAGAAATCTGAGGTGTTTGGTGAGCAGCTGTCCATCCTTAGTACCCAAGTCACAATAGATGTTTAATCAGGAATGTTTAATACTAAAAATCTTACAGATGTTATTTTCAGTAATATATTATTAATAGGTCAAGATAAAAGATTACAGGCCCTTCCTGAATTTTGACCACAGTACTACTTTTCTCTGCGTTCTTTAAGCTGGGCAACACCTAGCAAAACTTCTAGTGGTCAAAGAAGACAACAAAGAAGTTTGATTAGGTATCAGGCTATGGGATGAAGTGGGGTAAGAGTGTCCTCTGAGAAACAAAACCTTAAGCCTGTGTATACCATAAAGGTGTTGCAAGAATCTCCACCACAAGAAATTAACATAAAAATCGGCCCCAGGTTGTCTGGCCAAAATAAATATAAAACCCTAATGGGAGTGGGGATACACCCACAATCCTGCTTTTAAGGGATTCCCAGAGGAAAAAAACCATCCCTGTTGAAGGTATGCTCATACAAAAAATAATAGTATTAACAATCATAAATGCACAAGGAAATAAACCACTGTGAGAGCTGACACAGTAGAGAGAAAAACTATCACCATAAACACTTGAGCTAGGGACTTCCCTGGTAGTGCAGTGGTTAAGAATCTGCCTGCCAATGCAGGGGACATGGGTTCGGGCCCTGGTCCAGGAAGATCCCACATGCCGCAGAGCAACTAAGCCCGTGCACCACAACTACTGAAGCCCGCGTGCCTAGAGCCCATGCTCTGCAACAAGAGAAACCACTGCAGTGAGAAGCACGTGCACCGCAATGAGGAGTAGCCCCCCTCGCCACAACTAGAGAAAGCCCGTGTGCAACAACGAAGACCCAACGCAGCCATAAACAAATAAATAAATTAATTAATTAATTTTATAAAAACCTGAGCTAAAAGAAAAATTTAAAGAACATATAAAACAAGAACATTTAAAAGGATTAAAGAAATAAAAGAAGCAATAGAAATCACAAGAAAATGAAAGACATTATAAAGATGAAGTATATCTGAGAAAGAACCAAATGGAACTTCCAGAAATAAAAAATGCACTCACTGAAATTTAAAAACTTAATAGATCAGTTAAATAATAGAATAATTGAAGAGAACTCACGAAGTAGCTGAGAAAGTTACACAAAGTGTGATATATAGAGATAAAGAAATGAAATGAAGGAAAAAGAAGTTAAGAAGCATGGGGAATAGAATGAGAAGTTTCATACATATCTGAGCCCCAGAACCAACAATTCAAGAGAATGAAAGAAAGGCATATTTGCAGAGTTAACACCTGAGATTTTTCCTACATTTATGAAAGGAACAAATCCCCAATGAACCCTAAGCAGAGTAAATAAGAAACAAAAAGTCTGTACTTTGAAATATCACAGTGATGCCACGGAACACCAGAGGCAATGATAAGGTCTTAAGAGCTAGAGAGGACAGTCAAATATCCACAAAAGGAACATAGTTATTAAGTAGTTAGCCAACTTCCCAAAAGGAACAATGAATGACAAAAGACAATGGAATGAGGTTTTCAAAATGTTTAGAGAAAATCATTGTCAGTTTAGAATTCTATACCTAACTAAACCATCACATTAGAGTGAGGACAAAATAAAAACATTTCAGACAAATAAAGAACTTACTACTCACAAACCCTTATGGAAAAAAATAAAAACAACCTATCATTCAGAAAGGAGGGAATTTAACCCAGAAAGGAGGAATATGCAAGAAGTAACAACACTTGGCCTGCCTTAGTACATGTCTCTGGTTGTGTGGATAGATGGTGAAGACATGGCTGCCTCCTTTAGATGGTCCCTGGACCCACCTCTCCTTATTGGGCCCCTAGTATATACTGAGGCTTCACGTCAATTGCTATTTATCACCTTATCCCAGCCCATTATCACCAGCCTAGTTCTGTAGGCAAGAGCAGTGGCTAACAATAAAGAGCTCGTTTAATATAAACCAGGAGTGAAATCATACGGTACACTGGTAAGGACACTGAGTTCACAAAGAATTCATTGAAGTGTGCTTCAGTCTTAGCTCTCCCACATCCAGCATGGCCATTTTAGGTTACTGGTAATTTTTTAAAATTTTTTAAATTTTATTTTTATGGCTGTGTCAAGTCTTAGTTGTGGCACGCGGGATCTTCTCTCAGGTGTGCAGGCTCTTCGTTGAGGCACACAGGCTTCTCTCTAGTTGTGGTGTGCGGGTTTTCTCTTCTCTAGTTGTGGCACACAGGCTCCAGAGCGCGTGGGCTCCGTAGTTTGTGGCACGCAGGCTCTCTAGTTGAGGTGCGCGAGCTCAGTAGTTGTGGTGTGCGGGCTTAGTTGCCCCGCGGCATGTGGGATCTTAGTTCCCGGACCAGGGATCGAACCCGCATCCCCTGCAGCGGAAAGTGGATTCTTTACCACTGGACCGCCAGGGAAGTCCCAGGTTAATGGAAATTTAACACTGTATAGCCTTACCTTTTTTATCTATAAAGGGATAAAAGAATTATGGCAAGGACTGAAACCCTCTTTGAAAAAAATAAAACACGTTCCCAGTGTAAGTTTTTTGAGAAGTAGGTTCAGTACCATTTCATGCGGATCACATTCATTCTCCCATTTCACTCTTAATATCCTTCACAGTCCGTTCTCATGTCACCTCTCTGGAAGATCCTACTCAACTCCCTGTCTGTCAACATCAGCAGCATGCTTCCCGCAATGCCTGAGATGAAGTCCTCTCCATCTCAGATGCTCCCTCTCTGCTCTATCCATTCAATTTCTACCCATCCATCATACTCAAGTCCTGATTCTTCCTTCAGCCCTATCCCAACAACCTGTAATCCACATGGAGCTTTTTCAGATGCAGAATCTATGAGCAACTTTTAAGCTCCTAGTATTTGCTGGTCATAAGACCAGGTGATTTCACATATGATGTACCTCATTAATCATTTTTTATCTACTGCTGCTCTGAATATCTTCACCCCACAGCTTGGCATGTTATACACATTATCTGATTCTGCAACTGACTCGAGTTTTCCTTGTCTCTCTATCTCTTCGTTATCTGCTAAGCAAGGCCCTCAAGAAAGGTATTCATTATAATCTTACTGATGCTCTGAACTATTTGTTCAATAAATACTCTAATAGAATCTCTAGGATGTTTAAAATATACTTAATCGGGGACTTCCCTGGCGGTCCAGTGGTTAAGACTCTGGGCTTCCACTGCAGGGGGCACGCGATTCTAGCCCACGCACCTAGAGCCCGTGCTCTGCAACAAGAGAAGCCACCGCACCGCAACGAAGAGTAGCCCCTGCTCGCCGCAACTAGAGAAAGCCCGCGTGCAGCAACGAAGACCCACCACAGCCAAAAATAAAATGAATTAATGAATTAATTTAAAAAAATATTAAGAACCAGCTCCTGGCCAAGATAGACCATTTACTATCAGTAAAAAATAAAATATTTTATTAAATGAGTTGCTGTACAAAAGCCTTTAGAACGATGAGGGGCACAAAGGAAATGCCAAGTATTGAAGCCACACACACACACAAACACACACACTCAAATAAGTAAATATCATTTATTTATTTTATTTTATATTCATGTTCATATATTCATATAATATGAATATTTGTATTCATGTTTTATTCAATTCACTTTTATTTTCAGATCTAGGGTATGGGAATGACCTAACATCTTAATTCATTCTATTGCTATTTTGAACATTCACTTAAAGGCTTTGTTGTTAGGAGTACTAAAGCAAAGCTAAGATAGATTCTCGTGTTAGCATTTTCATGTAAGTAACATAATGCATACTGGAAATAGTTCACTGAAGAGGCTTTTAAAAGTATTTGGTCTGGGCTTCCCTGGTGGCGCAGTGTTTGAGAATCCACCTGCTAATGCAGGGGACACGGGTTCGAGCCCTGGTCTGGGAAGATCCCACATGCCGCGGAGCAACTAGGCCCGTGAGCCACAGCTACTGAGCCTGCGCGTCTGAAGCCTGTGCTCCACAACAAGAGAGGCCACGACAGTGAGAGGCCCGCGCACAGCGATGAAGAGTGGCCCCTGCTCACCGCAACTAGAGAAAGCCCTCGCACAGAAACGAAGACCCAACACAGCCAAAAATAAATAAATTAAAAAAAAAAAAAAAGTATTTGGTCTTTATATACATTCACTTTGGGGAGCACCCCACCCTCCAACATTTCTGATGCTCTGAGATTTTGACATTTTGACTTTCCTGTTTCTTTTTAAATGTTTGTTTACCCAAACTCCATTTGCTGTGTAAAAACCACTTATTTCCAAAGCAAAGAAGCGAAAATTAAGGTCAACAACATAGAGGCTGTAGTAATTGCTAGCAAATGAACTAAAACTGGGAGCTGAATGCAACGTTAAGAATACCTGTATGTGAAACATTTAACCACAGTAAATAATTTTATGTTTCAACATTCCTATCACAAATTCATTTTTTAAATATTGAGTGTCACAGCCTTAAAAAAAAAACAACGCATCCTACTAATATTCAAAGTTGTGTCCTGTTTCCAAATATAAATTCATTTATTCCACATTTGATAATTGGGGAAAATTTCCATTAAATTCCATTTCCCATGTGAAGCATCAAAAAAGAAGAAAACATATCCGTATTAACTCAGGACAAACATTAAGCATCAAAACAACCGAAACCATCCAGGATTTTCATTTAATACAGGCACACTGAGAAGCAAAATAAACAAAACATAAACTCTACAGATATGACTGCTTACAGGACAGATATAAACAAGAGGATAAAAAACATGACTTTTCTAGAATCTTTGATTTGAACACTGAACCACTTTTAAAGAATAGTCACAGCAACGATATCCATTTTTAATTCTATACATTTTTCTCTTGTTGCAAACGAAAACAATTTTAAACTAAAAGATCAAGCTGCCGTTGCGAAATTTATTTCCTGCATTCATACAAACCACTTCCTCTTTTGAAAAAAAAAAATTGTTTTCTAAATTGTTACAGTGAACAATTCCTTCAGATAACCAGTCAGACATTTGATATGAAGCAAATTTGGGGAAAGCCCCAAAGATATTAACATGTTTAATAAAGATGTCAACCTCGTGGTTGCAGCAAGGGCAGAGAAAAAATTTAATAGTACAATTCCTTATACGTACAATAACTAAAGTAGTCATCTTGCTAGAGAATGTTTCCCCAAATGGTAAAAAAATTTAACACTCTGCTACTCAGCTGGCTTCAGTTAGAACAGAACCAACTTTGTCCTGCCTGTGCTTCACAGAGCAGACATCCCTGATTCCAACTGAGGACAACCTCTTAAACTAGTAAATTTCATTTGTTTTTATCAAGATAATTATCAAACTGATAATCATTCAAAGTAAATTCCTTCATTCTTGCTTACCACTGACATAGATTCTTTACTAAAATTGTATTTTTCTCTTTAAAAGATTCTATTATGTAATATATGACATAAAAAGAGTGCATGCATAGTTTATTGTCATTAGAAATGTGAAGTTTTATCACATACTTCTTAGAATTCTACCTTAATTCATAAATGACTCAGAATGTCCTGTTCTACTTCATGATAGGGGCATCTATGTAGAATTTAAAAGCTAATAATGTTCAAAGCCAACTATATCACACAAAAGCCATAATATCACACAAAAAAGGAATGCAAACTCCCTAAGAAATGGATACACTGTTCTAAGGGCTCATGGTCAGCATTTTAATTTAATTTAACTTTTAAAACATTTCCTTAAATCGGGTTATACAGTAAAACTCATGATTAGGCCAAACAGGGCAACTTCTCACATTGTATAGAGAATTCTTCTGGTTAGTCAACACTCAGAACTGCAATGAATTTGAATTAAGAAGCCAAGTTAACTGTTTGACGGCAAACAACTGCCCAGAAAATGAAGACGTTAGCAGTCAAAGAATCACACAATTTAAATGAAACTAGACCTGTAAGAAAAGGAGAAATTGATGCCAGAGTTTAAAAACCATAACTTGAGCTCACTAACAATTTCTGCAGCTACTTGTAACCACGAACTGCAGTTTCTGTTAAACAATATCCTATTTTGCATTTAGAAATTATGTAAGAGCCAACAGTCACAAGGCAAGGGCGAATTAGAGAAAGGGAATTATTCATTGCCTGACATGGATGAACTCAGTTTAATGCATGCATTTAGAAAATACTGTTCTCTCTGTTCGGAAATATTAGTTCACATTCCATTCATTTTGATAACCTTTTCCTTTTTCATCCCAGCACCGCACTAGCCAGCTGCAGCATTATCAGAAAGCAGAGATTAGGCACTGCCTCTCATCCACATTTGTCTAGCATGTTATTATTCCAAAGCACAGCGACAGATAAAACCCGAGTTTAAAGTGTTTGTCACCAAAATGGCATTCAAGAAGTATGTAGGGAGCACATGGGAAAATTCACCATACAGTCACTAAGTATTAGGAAGAAAACGAAAGTCAAATTCCTTCAAGTCAAGGATTGTGTGATTCCACGACGGTATCTATGCCACCACCACACCTCACCAGCACATAGGCAACAAATAATGGGTGAGGGAATGAATGGATGGGAACACTTCACAACTCAGGAATGCTGTCAACAAGTTAGATGCTTTTTGAAAATGACAATAAGGTCATGAAATCATGATTCCATTAGAATTCCCTTAAATTAAAAAATATATATATACGGTAACACATTTGGGGGCCCATGTTTAAATAGAAATAGATAGGGAACATATGTATATGTATAACTGATTCACTTTGTTATAAAGCAGAAACTAACACACCATTGTAAAGCAAGTATACTCCAATAAAGATGTTAAAAAAAAAGAAAAGAAATAGACAACTTCGGCATTTAGTTGGATGAAAAGCTATACCAAGCGGAAGCAAACTGCAAGAAAAAAATTACTAGAAACATTTTAATAAAATAAATTAATGGCTACTTAGCATTCTGATTCTTCACAAGTAACCTCCAAACTCTATAAAGCTTGAAATACTGACTCCGTTAAAAAGTAGTCTCTTGCCCACCTCTTTACACACTATACTCTACCCCCGGCCCCCCAAATCGAGAATACATCAAGAGTTTAAATGGTCCTTTGGCACCATGTCCAATCTGATGGCACTGGGCTTCTGAGAGATGGGGCCACGGAGAGCTGGGCTCTCTGTATTTCTAAGCCTGATCCTTAAAGATGTGTAACTTGGAAATGATAATATTCTGGTTGTCTAGGCTTTTTCCATCACACAACAATATTTTAATAGCAATGATGAAAATTTTAAAATAAAAGATGACCCACATATCGATTAAAGGCATAGAAAAGGCTTTACTGGGGGTAAGTAAAGATAACTGTATTAGCATATACATACATACATATGTATATATGTACACACTCACACACACACACACATATATACATACACACTCATATACGAAGTGTATAAAGAGCACCTGTATGCCAGAAAGAAGAAAATCTATTTTTAAAATGAGCTAAAGGGACTTTTCTGGCAGTCCAGCAGTTAAGACTCCACGTTCCCAAAGCAGGGGGCCCGGGTTCGATACCTGGTAAGGAAACTAGATCCCGCATGCCACAACTAAAGACACACCATGCCGCAACTAAAAATCACACATGCTGCAACTAAGACCTGGCACAGCCAAATAAATAAATAAATATATATATATATATATATTTTAATGTTGACCTTGAATGCAGTTAAATCACTGCACTTTATTTTTTCTTTCCTTTTTTTTAAAATGTTTTATTATTTTATTTTTATTTATTTTTGGCTGCGTTGCTGTGCACGGGCTTTCTTCTAGTTGCCACAAGTGGGAGCTGCAATTCGTTGTGGTGCATGGGCTTCTCATTGTGGTGGCTTCTCTTTTTGTGGAGCATGGGCTCTAGGCGCGCGGGCTTCCGTAGTTGTGGCGCACGGGCTCTAGAGCACAGGCTCAGTAGTTGTGGCACACGGGCTTAGTTGCTCCGCGGCATGTGGGATCTTCCCGGACCAGGGCTCAAACCCCATGTCCCCTGCATTGGCAGGCGGATTCTCAATGACTGTGCCAGCACGGAAGCCCCTAAATAAAATTTTTTTTCTTTAATAAAATGAGCTAAAGATTTGGGCACTTCAAAAAAGAGGTTACTCAAATGGTGGATAATGGCATACGAAAAGATGCTCAACATCATTTGTCATCAAGGAAATACAAATGCAAATTAAAACCACTACCAGAGTCCACTCCATGCTCATCAAAAAGGCTAAAATAAAAGGACTGAGAATACCGACCCTCCATGAGGGCGAGGAGCAGCTGCGGAAGGTGTGTCGGTTGGTACAGCCACTTTGTCAAAGCTCTGACAGCGCATCACGTCAAATACGCACCTGTGACCCAGGGTTCCACCGCACCTCAGGTACACACCCAAGGCGGAGAGACCATGGCCACCAACTGACATGTATAAAGATGTTCACAGGAGCTTTTATTCTTTTTTTTTCCTTAGGAGCTTTATTCTTAATTTAGTCTCAATATGGAAACAGTCCAAACATCTACCAACCTGAGAATGGATAAATTGTGGTACATCCACACAGTGGGCACCACACGGCAACACGGACCACCCCCGCATGACAAAAATATGAATCTCACAGACATCATATTGAGTTAGAGAAGTCAAACAGAAGAATATGTATTATATAATTTGTATGAAGTACAGAAATAGGCTAAACGAATATATGTCAGAGGTAAGAATAACAGTTATTATTATTATTACAATAACTTTGGGGTGGGGGGAGGGTTCCAGGGAGCCTGCTGGGGTCCTAGAAATGTTCCTTATCTGGGGTGGTGGCACACGATTTCATATATATGTAAAAACTCATTGAGCTGTCCACGTAACATGTGGCCACGTTATGGTATGAAAATTACACCTCAATAAAAACCTATTTTAAAAGGTCTATAAGGACACATACCAATGGCGAGAGTGACCACCTCTGAGGAGGGTCTGGAAGGTGGACGGCTGGACAGCAGAGAATACTTCCACCTTATCCTCAGTGCTTTAATTTTTTTACAGGAGACTCCTATATTTGAGTAAGACATAATATGGTTTGATTTTTCCATGTTCCCTTGCAGTCCTTTGACTGCTCAATATTACAAGACAGATAGTAAGGACTATCTTTTCCATCTCCTTAAAAAGCAGGAAAAAAGTCTGGTTTTACCTTCAACTTGAGCGTATGGGTCACGAGCCATGAGATGACCTATTCCAACCTCTATTGGTTCTTTGACATAGCCAGCTTCACTAATTTCAAATCACCACAACTCATTCCAAGTCTTCAAATCCAAAGCTTTCTGACAGTGGCATAAAAACCATTCCATTGAACTTATTTTCTTTCCCCATCGTTCTTCTAAGGCACATGGCATCCTCACAACATCCAAATATGTTCACTGGCCCAGAGGTAAAACTGTCAGTTTTTTTTTCTTATGTCTACTTTCTATGTATAAATTTACATTTAGTTAAACTGGGTGCCTCAAGGCTAACAAATACCCTCTTGTAAGCAAATGACTAAACATCTGGCCACACACTGATGCTGAACACAAAGCAAAAACGTGGACTCAAGCAGATTTAGGCAATTTGAACACAGAGCCAATCCCTCTGCGGAACATTTAACTTCCCAAAAGGAGAAGAAGAAAATCAGGCTCCTACCCAGATCCTACGCAGCTTAGAAGATGCATGCACATATAGTTCCCATGAGCTGTGTCATCAAACACAAGCGTAGTTTAGGAAAGTCCATCCTACTCATGGTGGGAGCAGCTACAATGTCTTTGTAAACACAGGCATGGCATTCCAAGTGTCGTGGGGCTGACTGCTGGAAAAAGGAGGGGGAGTGATCTTGAATACAATTGGATAATTTAATCATGGGCAGAAACTGGAGGAAAAGACATTTATATTAGATCTGAAGGCTATTAGAAGTCAAAATGGGAAATTACATTAAGTATCCATAAGAACTGAAACACTTCATCCTTTCAGCTTGATACTGACAAGAGGCTTCACTGCTGATAATGCAAAAACTGATATAACAATCAAATCACAGTTGGTTTTGGGGAAATTATAGTGCTTCAAGTGATACTCATAAGCAAAATAACTTAAGAATAACTTAAGAATTCCAATGTTTAGACATTGCTCTATGAGCTTCAACATTTGTGATGCTAAAATCCAGTAATTTATCACATCCTTAGGGAGGAGGTAAATAGTACTTCCATAAAAATAACAAAATGACTCTCTACGTATAAGAAATAATAATACATCCTTGGAAATATTAAAATAGTTGAGGAGAGCAATTCAGTTTGGTAGTACCTTCCAAAAGTCCTAAAGCTGCAACTGGACCCAGCAATCGCACGTTCGTTAAGCTAACTACCTTGGATCTGACCTGAGGGAGGAAAATTAAAAAGTCATCCCGGAAATTTTTCAATCACAAAGGACTAGAACTCACACAGCATGTGTGGATCCCCAACCCCAAGCTGGAAATTCAGATTGATGCAGTCCTGGCCTGGTAGTGACCCCAGGTAATGCCACCTCCCTGGAGAACCCACTTTAAATGTAGGCCAGAGATGAAATTCCAAGAAACGCACATTTATAATCACACACACTCTGTTTTGAATCTCACATGTTTTTCTGCTGTGACATACTTTCTTATGTGACTGAAATATAAGGCAATGATGTTGGTATAACACAGAAGGCTTGCCAGTCTATATGCAATTTTTCACAGTAAATTAATGTTTCGAAGCAATCACAGGTAAGCCTTAGCAACGTCATGCAGATTTTAAGAAAAAGGCTAAGTACGCCTGAAACTAATATAATATTGTACGTCAATTATACTTCAATTTAAAAAAAGAAAGAAAGAAAAAGGCTAAAAATCTACAGAATTGCAACTAGTGGCTGCTTCAGTGGCTTCAAGAACTGCTACAATACTCATTCTGATGAACTACCTGGTAAAGCTACGAATGCAAAATCTGGAAAGATATTTCCACCTGTGGCAGAACGACAGATAAGTGCAGGAAGTATTTAGCCAGGATCAGATTTTTCATTTTGCTGAAAGTGAATGCTTCCAAGGACCTACATGTCTTAAGGCCCTAATACTCAGAAGGACCTACATCTTAAAGGACAAGGACTGTGATACTCAATTCAAATACTAGTTGTTTTACTAGGATTGTTGTTTTGTTGGTTCTCTGGTTACAAAGTTCTGTAAGTATTGAGTGATCTATTTCTAAGCCTATTTTCCTCTAAGTCCTGTTCATTATTTTTAGCAGCTTTTTTTGCAGAACATAAAGTTTTTCAGCAACGCATTTATGGCATTATAGAAGAAAGGACAAAAATATAGGAGGAAACAAGTCACCATAAACAAGTCAGCAGAAACAACAAACTGAAGAAACAGGCCCATATAAATTGTAGATACTGAAATTAATCAAATAGAGAATATAAAGTCAGTGTGTTTAGTATGTTTAAAGAAGTAAAATATGGTACAAGGGTGTGAGAAAGCAACAAGAAAATAACAAATGACTAGATAGATTTTAAAGAGAACTATAAAGAACTTCTAGAAATGAAAATGTAACAACTGAAATTAGAAACTCAATGGACATGTTAAACCACAGATTAGACACAGCTTAAGAGAGAATTACTGAAATGAAAGTTATATCTAAAGGAATTACATGGAACACAGCAGAGAAAGAGAGAGACAAAGAGATGGAAAATACAAATATAGCTTAATAGGCATGGAGGACATAGAGTAGATATTTTAACTAATGCCTTATAATCAGAGTTCCAATGGAAACAATAGAATGAGGAATAGGCAAGCATCAGAAAATTCCAATCTGGAGGTAATAAGCGTGATGAATCAAAAGGAAGGTAAAGAAAGTCACCCCTATTTTAAAGACAAAAAGACAAGAAAATAGATTTTAATAGTTACTAAAAAGAAGAGACAGATTATCTTCAAAGGATTAACAATTATACTGGCTTCTCACACACTGTGACTTGTCAACTACAAATGGGAGTCAAAAGATGGTAGCATAAGACCCTCCAGGTGCAATATAATCACCCTAGGGCTGTACACATGGAGAAATCATGTTTCAAGAATGAAAGTGAAAAAAAGACAGTTCCAATCAAACAAAAACTGAGATTTTACTGGAATAAATCTCTGCTAAGGGAACTTCTAAAGGTGTCCTTTGGGAAGAAGGAATAAGACCCCAGGTACAAAAAGAAATGGTGAATAAAGAAAATAGAAAGTATACTTACAGAACTATAAAAAAAAAAATTAATGGAGTTGAACCAAAAATATTCACAAATACATTGCAATGTTAAGAGGGAGCTGGTTTTAGTTAAAGTTGTTTGGGTGGACACTAGTAAAGACCTTAATTTTCTTTATAGTTAGGCTGAACATATATGATAAAATGTCTAGGACTTCCCTGGTGGCGCAGCGGTTAAGAATTCGCCTGCCAATGCAGGAGACACGGGTTCGAGCCCTGCTCCAGGAAGATCCCACGTGCTGCGGAGCAACTAAGCCCGTGTGCCACAACTACTGAGCCTGCGCGCTAGAGCCCATGAGACACAACTACTGAGCCCACGTGCCACAGCTACTGAAGCCTGCATGCCTAGAGCCCGTGCTCCGCAACAAGAGAAGCCACTACAATGAGAAGCCCGCGCACCGCAACGAAGAGTAGCCCCCGCTTGCCACAACTAGAGAAAGCCCACGCACAGCAACAAAGACCCAATGCAGCCAAAAAAAAAAAAAAAAAGTCTAGGTTTACCAAATAAAGCACAGAAATAGAATACATAATCTCCAAAGCAGTAGAGGAGAAAATGGAATGAGGAAAACAAAACACAATTTTCAAAAATCCAAGAAGGCAAGAAACAGAGAGTATCAGGGAAAGGGGGAAGGAAACATAGAAAAAGTGAAACAAATAGAAATAAAATGAGATGGTATACATCCATCCAAACTCTCCAGGTGAAAGGTAAAGACCATCAGACTGGATTAAAAAGAAATCCAGCTATATGCCATTTACAAAAGACACATCTAAATATGGGAACAAAGAAACATATAGACTAAAACTATGGGAAAGACTTGCCAGGCAAATGCTGACCCAAGGAAAAGGCTGGTTTATGTTGGGTAAAATAGACTTCAAGGCATAAAGCATGACTGTGGAAAGAAGATCACCACATATCAGTGAAAAATTAAATCACATTGAAGACATTACAATTCTAAACTTTATTTTTTAATAAAACAGCTTTACAATGGAAGAGCAAAATGGACAGAAAATAACAAATCTTTCATCATTATCATCGCAATAGTTAATGCAATGATCACTGGCCACTGCCATAAATGGCTTTGAGTATCTTGTACATATTATCTCAACCAACACTTGCATCAGTCGTTTCCTTCTGTGTTCCCATTTTACAGACAAGGAAAGTGAGGCACAAAGAAGTGACATATCTCTATCAAAATACATTACAACAAGCAGACAAAAAATCCTTAATGATGGGAAGACGTGGGTAATCAGCAAGTTTGCTCTAATGAAAAAATGTAGAAGTCTGCAACCAAGAAATGGAAAATACACATTCTTTTCAATTACTTAGAGAACATTTATAAAAACTGACCCTGTACTAGGCTATAAGACAAGTCTCAACAAACGTAAAAGTCTCAAACTCAGACTTTCTATAACCACAATGCAATTAAGTTAGAAATCATTAACAAAAAGATAAGTTTAAATACATCATACAATTGGAAATTTAAAAATATGCTTCCAAATAAATTAGTGGAGAGACTAAATAGTAAAAGAAATGAAAAATATCTGAAAATGAATAATAATAATAATACTGCATACCAAAATTCATGGGTTGCAAATAAAACAGTACTTAAATGGGAACTTTGTTCCTTAAATGCTTACATTAGAAAAGAAGAAAAGTTGAAATGAGGAAAGCATCTGCAGAAAGAAATTTTTAAAAGGGCAATAAAATAAATCCAAAGATACTGACAGAAGAGGAAGAGGAGGAAGAAGAAGAAAAAGAAAATAAATAAAATAGAAAGTAAAAAGAAGTTCCATAAAGATAACTTCTGGTTCTTGTAAAATACTAATAAAAAATGATTTAAAAAACAGACCCTCGGGACTTCCCCAGCAGTCCAATGGTTAAGACTCTGTGCTTCCACTGAAGGGAGCATGGTTCGATACCTGGTCGGGGAACTAAGATCCCACATGCTGCATGGTGTGGCCAAAAACAAACAAACAAATAAAAGATGAAGACCATTAACGTCCTTTAAAAAAAAAAACAGACCCTCGGACTTCCCTGGTGGTGCAGTGGTTGGGAGTCTGCCTGCTGGTGCAGGGGACACGGGTTCAAGCCCTGGTTGGGGAAGATCCCACATGCCATGGAGCAACTAGGCCCATGCGCCACAGCTACTAAGCCTGTGCTCTGGAGCCCACGAGCCACAGCTGCTGAGCCCATGTGCCGCAACTACTGAAGCCCGTGCGCCTAGAGCCTGTGCTCTGCAACAAAGAGAAGCCACCGCAATGAGAAGCCAGCACACCGCAAAGAGGAGTATCCCTTACTCACCGCAGCTAGAGAAGGACCGCACGCAGCAGCAAAGACCCAACACAGCCAAAAATAAATAAATAAATAAAAATTTTAAAATGTATACATTATTAAAACAAAACAAAACAAAACAGACCCTTCCCAGGACTTCGCTGGTGGTTCAGTGGTTAAGAATCACCTTCCAATCCAGGGGACATGGGTTCGATCCCTGGTTGGGGAACTAAGATCCCACATGCCGTGGGGCAACTAATCCTGCACGCCGCAACTACTGAGACTGTGCACTCTGGAGCCCACATGCCACAACTAGAGAGAAGCCCGTGCCGCATCGAAAGATCCCTCATGCCACAACGATGATCCCGGATGCCACATGTAAGACCAAATGCAGCCAAATAAATAAATAAATAAATAAATAAGAATTGATTTAAAAAAAAAAAAGGCCCTCCCCCAAAAGTATAAATAAATAATATTAGGAATAAATAAGGGGGACACACAATATATGCAGCAAAAAATTAAGGTGAGAGAATATGATGGGCAACTTTTGGCCACTTAACTTGAAAACTTGGGATGAGATAGATATATTTCTAGAAAAATGTAACATACCAGGATCAACCAAAGAAAAGATAATAAAGGAACTGGATCAGTAGTTAGAAACTCTCCCACAATAAAGTATTACAAAATATTTAAGGAACAGTTAATTTCATCTTACATATATTATCCAGAAAATAAAGGGCAACACTCCAAAACTAAAAAGAAGTAAAGCAAAAGCTAGAACAGCCAAGAAAGAAAAATTACAGGTCAATTTCAGTGACTATAGATGCAAAATCTTAAAATGTTAACAAAATAAATTCAGCTCTGTCTAAAAAAAAATACATCATAACCTAGTTATATTAGTCCCAGGAACGCTAATTTGGTTCAATACAAGAAAATTTAATAATGTAATCTACCTGTTAATGGATTAAAGGAAGCAGAAAAGGTATTTGATGATGTTCAATATTAAGTCAAGCTTTAAAAAAAAACTTCTTGGGGTTTCCCTGGTGGCGCAGTGGTTGAGAATCTGCCTGCCAATGCAGGGGACACGGGTTCGAGCCCTGGTCTGGGAGGATCCCACATGCCGCGGAGCAACTAGGCCCATGAGCCACAACTACTGAGCCTGCGCGTCTGGAGCCTGTGCTCCGCAACAAGAGAGGCCACGATAGTGAGAGGCCCGCGCACCGCAATGAAGAGTGGCCCCCGCTTGCCGCAACTAGAGAAAGCCCTTGCACAGAAACGAAGACCCAACACAGCCAAAAATAAATAAATAAATAAATAAATAAAATTTTTAAAAAACAAAAAACAAAAAACTTCTTGGCAAAATAGAAAAAAAAGGGAAGTCCCTTAGCCCAATAAAGGGTATATTATAATCATGCTTAATGGGGAAACATTTGAAGCACTCTCTTTATAATCTAGAACGAGATAAGGAAGTCCACAATAACTGCTACTGCCAGCATAATAGAGGTCATAACCAGCAGAGCAAGATAAGAGAAATAAATAAAAGACATAAAGATTGAAAAAGAAGAAATAAGACTGTATTATTTGCTGGTGTTATGACTGTCTCTACGGAAAACCCCAAAATAGAAATAAAAAGAGAGTTTAGCAAGCATCTGGCTCTAAAATTAATATATAAAAGTTATGTGCTCTATAGTCCACATGAATTAAGTAAAAAACATAATATCAAATGAAAAACAGTCAAGTCACAAGAAAAGAAATGAAAGTATGATTTTGTTTCTATAAAGGTGAAAAGGGCGCAAAATTATGAAATAAACTCTTTGGAGGTACAGACATCTACGGTAAAGCTATGAAGAAGCGAGGAGGTGATTAACACCAAATTAAGGATAAAGTTTACCTCTAGGGTGAAGAGAAGGATGAAGTTAGGAAGGGAGACTTGAAAGGCAACAATAAGATTTTTATTTCTTAAGACAGGTTGTGGATTAGCAGCTGTTCCCTTTGTTACTATTCTTTACACTGTACATGTGTAGTATACATAATCTTTTTTAAAGAAAAGGCTCTGAGGGAGTTCCCTGGCAGTCCTAGTGGTTAGGACTCCGTGCGTCCACTTCAGGGGGCACGGGTTCGATCCCTGGTCAGGGAACTAAGATCTCGCAAGCCACGCGGCGCGGCCAAAAAAAAAAAAAAAAAAAAAAAAAGCTTTGTTTAGAGACCAGGAAGGAATGGTGGAGGCTCTGAAAGGTATTTTATTAACCGTAGTTGGATGTTTTAATATTTTTCTCCCACTTCATTTGGTTGTATTTTCAGGTATTTCTACAATGAGCAAGGATAGATAGCTTTTTTTCTAAGAAATGGCCATAATAGTAATGCCTTTTAAAAAGTCTTTCAATAAATAAAAATCACTCCAATTTTACATTTAGGGTAATAAAATATTTGCTACAGAATGCATACCTTTGTGCCAGGCAGGCTTCTGGGACACATATACTGATTTTACCTCCTTTAACCCCAAATGTTTTTTAGATAAACTTTGGGTCAATCTATTTTAATGGAATAACATATTAAATACTTTGGGGAATTAATATTTTATGAGAACTTATAACAAATTTATGTTAACTTTACCAGCAAATTAATATATCTTTTGGTAAAGTAAATATCTCCACTCAAGATCAAATATAGACATTAAGAATGTGTTTTCTAATATATTAGATAATTTTAGGGGAAGGCATACTAATATATACCTAGGCTTTAAGCAAGGAATTTGGCAGAATTGGGCAATAAATAACTAATTCACACTATTTTCTGAGCAAATTCAATTCCAAATAATCTGGCAAAAGTGAAAGAAATCTACAAAAATGCAGGGTTTTCCCCCATGTAAAGCATGAGTCTGTGAATGCCAAAATAGCTCTGGGCAGTCAACGAATGAATACTGTTATTAACAGCCTAGTTTTGTTTACACTAATCTTGATGACTTTTATAAAAAGAAACTTTAACTTCCAGGGAAAAAACACAGAGGGAACCACAGGAAGACACAGTACAAGCTTTATAATAATATTCCTAATTGCCAATCCAAGTCCATTTCGGGAAAAGCTTTCGGGAGGACTCTCCAATGCAAGCCTTCAAGTACAACCTGTTAGCAACCTGAATGAATCCATTAGAACACAGGCCACTCGTGTGAATCTCTTTATCTTTTTAACAGAAGCACCGTAAGCGGCCGAGCTCTTCCAGATGGCACTGGACAGTCTGCTCCAGCTTTTAAGAGGCTGACTTTTTCTTTGAAAAGCCATTAAGAGAGAACCACAGCCTGCGGAAACCACCCCCTAAGGTATGTTCATGGTCTAAGTCTCCGTGTTATCATCCTGATGACTAAATAAATCAACAAACTGCTCAAATCATAACACCGAAGATTCCCCAAATTTTAGATTCTCTCCCTGACACCCCACCGCCAACATCCCTCCGTTGACACAACACGAAAATGATCCCAAGTAAAGTGGCCTTTTGTGGTTGCAGCAGAAAGGAGAACTTGGGGACCAGCAGTCTGGGAGGATACGTGATGAACATTAAAAAGGGAAATGAAAGAAAGACCCTCACTTTCACCTTACCTTTTCAACATCTGCTTTTGTAACATTTATGTCAGCATCCATTTTCTCAAAGTACTGCTGGGCTCGGTCAGCCTCTTTGCAATCCCGCTCAAAACGTCTTTTACTCTAAAAGCAGAGGAAGATGGTGGCGGGGAAAGTAATTTTTAATGAAACCATGAGATTCTTATGAGAAGATGTAATTTTATCGACATCCGCCCCGCCCCCCACCACCCCGAAAGCTTTCTTCTCCAAACTGATTTGTTCCGTGTCATCATTTCAGGAAGTTATTTTAAAATCCACATTTATTTCCATCCAAACTGTCTAATCTTTGTTCTTTCCATATGATTTTTAGAGAAAGACTCTGCTTGAACTCTTTTGGGCTTAACATTTTACTTTCAGTAATGATTTCTAGAAACCAGTTAAATTCAAATTATAAAAATCTCTAAAGATAATAAATAGTGTCTCTGTTTTGTACTTACTGGTTGATTCAAGCTTAAGTTAAATTCAAACGAGAAAATCTAGAAAGACGTTTCTTGAGCGGTTGGGTTTTCACTTACTGATTCTAGTTGCTTCCAGCAAGTCTCTATGTGCTGCTGTGCCTTCCGTCCGTCGTGAAAGTGCTGGAGGGGGGAACACACCCATAATTAGTACCCCCTCTTTCTCATATTAACACTTGAGAAAAGAAAAATTCATCCACTTCAATGATATTTAAATATTGAATATCTAGCATGTGCATGCCAGAGAAATTTAAGAGTTAAAAAATAAACGGGAAATGAAAACAGTAATAGTCAAGAGTTCACTTTCATACACCACTTGTAAAAATGACAGGAATGCTTTATTAAGACGGCAATCACTTTGATCTTTATTTTTAATTGCTTTGAGATGTAATTCATATACCAAAAGATTCACCCATTGGCATTGTTCAATTCAATGGGTTTTAGTATAGTCACAAAATAGGCAACCCTCACCAGTCAATTTTAGAACATTTTTATTACCCCAAAAAGAAACGCCGTACCTCTTAGCTGTCACCCGCCATTCTCCCCAGCCCTAGGCAACCACCACACCACTTCCTGTCTGTATAGATTTGCTTATTCTGGAAGTTTCATATGAATGGAATCGTACAATATGATGTCTTTTGTGACTGACATCATGCCTTCATTATTTCATAATGTTCACTTAGCCTAATGTTTTCAAGGTTTATCCACGTGATCACATGTATCAGTACTTTATTCCTTTTTATTGTGGCATGATATTTCTTTGGATGACTATACCACATCTTGTTGGTCCATTCACCAGCTAATGGGCATTTGGTTGTTCCCAGTTCGGGGCTATTATGAATAATGCAGCTGCAAACATTTGTATAAGTTTTGTGTGGATAGATGTTTCCATTACTTAGATTTTCTTAAAACTTAAAATTCACCTCCCTGCCATCTGCAAAGGCCCTGAGGCAGGTATGTGCTTGGTGTTGACCATCAAGCACACCAGAGGGCCAGACCAAAGTGAGCCTCAAGAATATGAGGAGGTGGGGTCAGAGAAGAAAGGGGCAGCCTGTGCACGGTCTCGTAGGCTTTTTGTATGAATGAGCGGGGGATCTGTAGATGCCGTAAAGGAAGGTTCCAGGTGGGAGTCTCTCTCCAACCCTGGAAATGATGGAGACTTGGACCATGCGGTAGCAGTGCAGGTGGTGACAGAGGCTCAGATTCTGGGTGTCCTTTGATCAGGAAAACCACTAGGATTTGCTGGCGAATCAGATCAGATGTGGGCTGTGAGATACGGAGGGGTCCGAGTGATTCCAAGGTTGTTCAGACTTGCATGGACTACGTGACAGAAGCCCTTGCCCTCTGGTTCCGTTAGATTTGCCACGGAGAGGGTTCTGGCATATCAGAGGGCGTGAATTTCCATCTGCAGCTTTCCCTCGCTAGGATGCCAGGGGCTGGCCAGGTCCTTTGACCAAAGGCCACAGCTCCGGTCAGGCAGCGCCCCTGCAGCTGATCTCTGAAGTTCCTACAAGGCTGCCTTGCCCTTTGAGACCCAGGGCCACGGCAGCTCCCCACCGTGATTAGCGTGGGGGTACCGCTCCATCCCTTACTGCTTTTCCTGAGCCCCTTCCACAAGTGGTAAATGCTCCTTTTAATAAATGGCCTTCCCTCAATGACTAGGCTTGAATGTGCTGTCTGTTTTCTGGCCGCCGAGGTAAGCACGGCTGGGAGGGGTGTGCAGTAGAGAAGGCACGGTGAAAGGGGGACAGGCACGGAGAGGTCCCCTTGGTACAGCCTCAAAGCCTTTTCTCTCAGTCGTCAGCGCCTATGGCTTAGCCGAGTCACAAAAGGTAGCTGACTCCTGGGAGGCCAGGGAGGAGGAGACAAAATCAGATTTTTTTTTTTTTTTTTAAGAACAGTGTTCCTTTATAAGGGAATGTTTTCTTGTCTCTCTTCTGAGGTCAAGTTTCACCATTTTAAGCGCCTCTTGACAGCAAGGTTTATCCATCTAGCAATTTTTTGGTCTAGAGGAGCCCCGTGGGGCTTCATTTTTCAAGTCTCATAATAGACACAGGGATAGGACCGAAAAGAGATGGAGTTGAAGGTAGGAATAAACAAGCAAGAGAGGATCGGGCTTCGTGAGGAGTAAGGTAAGCTGAGAGCAGAGTTAGGGAGCTTTGGAGGAAGTACAGGTTTTCTGAATGCCACATATATCGTTTTAAAGACGGCTCAGGAGGGAGATCAAGGCTCAGCTGTGCCCCTCGGCCCTGAGAGTCCCTCGTCATTGTCCCAAACAGTCCAGAGGACCGGCCCCATTTCCTAAGCTGGTCCCCTGCAGCTTTTCTGCAGTTTGCAGAAAAGATACTTCCATTCCCTCAAATCTTACTTCGAGATTCAAAGACAGACACAAAAAGAAAAAGAAAACCTAGGCACCCAATTCAGAGCTGGGCTCTAAGCTTCCGCTCCAACTCGACAGCAACTCTGAAATGAATGTTTTCACAAAACGAAAGCTCCCTCACAGCCAGGGCCGTCCTGATGGAGAGGAAACGCACACAAAGAACATGGAGAAGTGACGGACACGGCACAGGAAAGGTGGAATGGGCTTTACTAGCAAAGGAATCTTCTCTGAAGACAATAGTGTTCCAAAAAAGGTCATGTTTTTGGAAGCACGAGGGATGATTTTTATTGAAAATCTACTACATAGTAAACTCTCTTGTCACTTCTTCATTCCAAGGTTCAAAAATAAATATGAATTTATTTTTCAAGCACGGTGTGGACCTTGCTTGACGTTACTGGTGAGCTTTTTGCCAGGAAGGACTCCTGTCACGACACACCCCATGACACCACAATTCGGTGGGACCAAAACAATGATCTGAGAACTACACCTGTGATTGCATTCCATGTAGCTTAAGAAAAAAAATCGAGGTGTCACTGATTTTCCTTCCAGTCTTTCTTGCCTAGTATGTGTTCCTCCAAAATGGATTTGCCTGCAACACACAAAAACAACCTTGTGCTGCCTGACCCCTTAGGAAACTAACGGATGGAACAAAAGCCCTCCTGACAGTCCTGAGTATCCCATGACCTAAATAGCGGCGGTCCTTGGTAGCCAGCTGCATCTTCCCTCCTTTAATCGGAAAAGCTATCTTAACAGTTACAAAGTTAAACAAACCAACCAGCTTGCCAGATGTGTTTGTTGTTTACTAACAAACAATGGTCAAACATTTCTTCTCTGGGCAGATAGCAAGTGTGGATCTAAAAAGTGTGTCTCCAAGCCCTAAATAAAGAGGAACTGTTCTCTAGAAAAAGATAATAAGCACTTCTTTTGGAGCCACGGGGTGAAGTCATCACAGCTCTTTTCTCCTGTCAGAGGAGAGACAGGAAATGCCATCTCTAGAGACCCAGAAAAATGCTCTTTGCTTTCTCCTGTAATAAGATGCTTTAGTTTCTCTTCAAACATAATAATAGACCTTTTAAAAATGCCTGATGGTATCTGGGGTGACAGCTGAACTTACTTTCATTTCAACTTTTTGGTTGAACCTTAAAAATATACAGGTAAAATCTATACAAATAAAATCAGCCCTGAAAAATTTTTTAGAAATTTCCTGGGGGCCAGGGGTAGCTGAGATAAAAAATCACAGGGAACCTAAAATAGGCAAACATTAACTTAAAGCAAAATGACAATGACAGGGACTTCCCCGGTGGCGCAGTGGTTAAGAATCCTCCTGCCAATACAGGGGACACGGGTTTGATCCCTGGTCCAGGAAGATCCCACATGCCTCGGAGCAACTAAGCCCGTGCGCCACAACTACTGAAGCCTGCACTCTAGAGCCCAACTACTGAGCCCAAGTGCAGCCAAAAATAAATAAATAAAATAAATAAATTAAAAAAAAAAAAAAAGACAATGACAAAGCTTCCAAGGAGATTTTACTGCACTGCAAGAAATCATACTTAGGCTGGATAAACAAACAGTGAGAATGTTTATTATTCACACATTACAGTTAGGTACAACAGCCGCTCCTTTTACTATATATATATAATATATCATTAATTTTTAAAACTACATTTAAAAAAGCAAAATATGGCATTGATGTGAGAACAGCCACTTCAAAAATAGAAAAAAGTGGAAAAAAAATAAAAAGAATAAACACTCAACTAAGGACAGTCAGCCATCTGGAATTTTAAATAAAACTCAGATTCCACAGATGAAAACAAAGGAACACAAAAACTTGAAAAGGCCAAGAGAAAAGGAGCTTCCAGAAAATACGTCTGTGACAAATATTAGAATTTCCTCAAAACCTACAGTGTGGTGGGTTTGAATGCTAGCAGCTTCTAAGCCTGACTCAGGATTAATTAACGTAGCAATAAATCTGTGTGTGTAGATCTTTATGTGGACCGTGTAGGAAAACTGTGAAGCATCTTCAGACCTGCTCAAGGGAGCATTCCGTCACTTCACTGAAGTCCCAAACCATAAACCCAGAAACGTTCCTGACAGGAGTTGCATTCTGCTTTTCTTCAGTAAGGCCTGTTTCCCCCAAATTCATTTATAATAAAAATATCTTCTCAATGAACTTGTTTAAAGCTCCTAAAAATGCCTGCCTCCCCGTGCCATGTTTTCAGTTATTTAACTTCCCCCGTAACACTGACCATCCAGGCACTGGGCAGCACCCCCCACCTCTACCCTCCCCAGTCCAGGTCCAGGTCCAGCAGCCCCGGCCAAGTTTCCTTCATCCCCTCTCCAGCTGCTCCCCTACGCCACCGACCCTCTTATTCTCAGGCTGGCTTTTACTCCCCAGAACTCTCCCCACAACCACACTTTTTTTTTCCCTTGGCTTTGCCATGCAGCTTGTGGGATCTTAGTTCCCCGACCAGGGACCCAACCCCAGGCCTCGGCAGTGCGAGCACTGAGTCCTAACCACTGGACCGCCAGGGAATTCCCCACATCCACACTTTTTACCTAGACTCCAGTAGTCTTTTTTAAACTGTTCTTCAAAACAATCCCTTCTTTCACATCCCTTAAAGTTCTAATTCCTCTGAAGAATCCCAATTAACTCAGGATGAAAGGATCTTCAAATGATCAGTATTAAGCAGCAAATGACTCAGATTCCTCACTTGATCTCTTCCAAGGGTATGAAACTGTTCTTCCAAACCAAAACAAGGAAAATCGCCCTTAATAAGGACTTTAGATAGAGTTCGAGGTTGATGGGTGAAACGTCTGGGACAGTAATCCTTCCTTGGGCTGAAAGATCTTAAAATCTAACTCAAATCATTCACTCGACAGGTGTTAATTCCACACCCACATGTGCAGGGTGTCGCTTTACTTGCGAATAAAACAAAGCCCCTTTCCTAGTGAAACAGTGGACACAGCAGTAAGAGAAAGAGGGTAAGGAACTCAAGAGGAATGGGTGTGGGTGCAGGCAGCATTTAGATAGGGCGGTCTGGGAGGACGCTTGAGCAGAGACTTGAATAAAGTGTAGGAGTGAAATTGCAAAGTTCTCGGAAACACCCTTCCAAGCAGCAGGAACAGTTAATGCAGATGCTTTGAAGTGGGAAAGGGCTTGGCGTGTCCAAGGAACAGCTAGAAGCCAGTGCAATTAGACTGAGAGGAAGGATAAGGCAGAAGAAGGTGGCAAGGGCTAGACCGTGGACAGCCTCCCAAGCCACATGAGCACAATGGAAAGCTACTGGAAATTTTAAGAAGGGAAGGGACATTGTCTGATTTGCACTATCACAAGGTTGCGCTGGCTGCTGCGTGGAGAATGGACTGAATGGGGGCAGGAGGTGCAAGGGGACCAGGCAGGAGGATGGGGACCACCTGCCTAAGGATGAGCTGGTGGTGGAGACGGAGATGGGGAGCTGGACCACGGACCATGGGGCAAGCCTGGAAGCAGAGATGAATTAAAAATAAAAGGCTTAGGACAGTCCTCCAGATGAGAGATGATGAGAGACTGGATGTGGTGAGAAGTGTTTGGATTCAGAACAATTACTGAAGGGGGAGCTGACAGGACTTGACACTAGACAGAAGATGGGGCATAAGGGAAAAGTAAGTCCTGGGTGCCCCACGTTTTTGGCCAGAACAACTGGGTTAAAAAGGACTGCCATTCACAGATGGCAGGAATTGCAGATTGGAATGGGGCATGATAAAGGATAAACTTTGGGGAATCCAAAGTTTGTTTTGGACAGGTTGACAGGGCCACCGCATTGCACAACTCTGGGGCATCCTTCACCCTGTTGCCGGGCTCCATCCAGGGCCTCTGCTGACAGCGGTGCGGACATGGGTGATGGGTGATGCTATATCAGACATCTAAGGGGAGATGACTGGATATAGGAGAGTCAGGTGAGACACACCACAGTAGTCAAGAAATTCTCACACTTTTTGGAAGAGAAAGAAGGTCTCATTCTAACTTACAAGGGGGAAATACAAAACCCAAAGTCGCATTTCAAATCCAAGAAATCAAGGACAGAATTTAAGGATCCTGATAATTAAGTATGTTACCCCATAAATGAGAAAATAAAATTTTTTTGGTTCACCAGGCCAGTGGTGTTGCAGTGACAGAACCACAGTGGGGACAGGGTGTTATTTAATTGAATGCCGCTATCACATGTTCTTTGAAAACAAAGAGAACAGAACAAAAAAAAATACACCTAGACATACATTAAACCAGGGGCTATTAGTGGGTGCTGTAGTAAGCGTGACATGCAGAAGACCAACAACTTTTATAGGGTTTCCCGCATTTTGATTTATTTAAATAAATGCAGTAACATCAGTAAGGAAGAACAGCTCTTTAGACCCACTGCTCCTTTTCCAGATCATGAAATCTAAAATCTGTCTTGCTTTTCTGTGTTTTCTTCCTACAGGTTCTGGCTTTATAGCAGATTATCCACAGTTGAATCTCAATAGAACTGAATAAATCAAAAACAGATTTGTAATTAGCTTGGTCATATAGATAAGCTCCTTTTACTTTTTGCTTTCCTTCATGCTAAGTTTTATCTCTTTGCTGTCATCTCTTATAAAAACATGTTCTAGGGAGTGCCCTGGTGGTCCAGTGGTTAGGATTCAGCACTTTCACTGCTGTGGCCCAGGTCAGGGAACTGAGATCCCACAAGCTGCATGGCATAGAGCAGCCGAAAAACAAACCAACCAACAAAGACCAACCAAAAAACCAAAACATGTTCTAAACATACTAGAGTCAGTCTGGGCTGCAGAACTGCCTTATAGGAAATTAAGCCTCTTCATAAGTTTCATAAATACGACATAGCCAATACCTAAACTTTTTAATGTGTGGCTTTTATTTTATTTATTTATTTTAAAAATTTATTTATTTATTTATGGCTGAGTTGGGTCTTTGTTGCCGTGCGCGGGCTTTCTCTAGTTGCGGCGAGCTGGGGCTACTCTTCGTTGCAGTGAGCGGGCTCTAGAGCGCGGGCTCAGTAGTTGTGGCACTCGGGCTCAGTAGCTGTGGCACATGGGCTTAGTTGCTCCGCGGCACGTGGGATCTTCCCGGACCAGGGCTCGAACTCGTGTCCCCTGCACTGGCAGGCAGATTCTTAACCGCTGTGTAAATGTGTGGCTTTTAGTATCCATTTTTTTTTTTTTAATTTTATTTATTTATTTATTTATTTATTATTTATGGCTGTGTTGGGTCTTCGTTTCTGTGCGAGGGCTTTCTCCAGCTGCGGTGAGCGGGGGCCACTCTTCATCGCGGTGCGCGGGCCTCTCACTATCGCGGCCTCTCCCGTTGCGGAGCACAGGCTCCAGACGCGCAGGCTCAGTAGTTGTGGCTCACGGGCCTAGTTGCTCCGCGGCATGTGGGATCTTCCCGGACCAGGGCTCGAACCCGTGTCCCCTGCATTGGCAGGCAGACTCTCAACCACTGCGCCACCAGGGAAGCCCTAGTATCCATTTTTAAACATTTCCAAAACCTTGGGGGAAAATTTCATATTGTCAATTCTCTGTAATGTGGGGTCTTGCAAGCATTATCTGAGATTTATAAAAATTTTAGTGAGTCACTGAAGGTATAATTATTTCCTCCAGAACTCTTCAGATAACCATTGCCAAAAAAGTGATTCTGCTCCTGGCCAACATTTTGTAATCAAGCGTTCTTTCCACCTGCCAGGAGAAACGTAGTTGGAGGTTCCAGTAAATGTTGGCTGGAAATTCCTCATTCCCCTCCTGGAGCCTTAAATCTCCATAAATCCCTCATATGTGGTTAGTGGTGACCACTGCAGATAACCCTACCCAGACTCAAAGGTTGGAGCTGAATCTCTCTCTCTAAAATTCTTTAATAACTTGATTCAGAGTGCAAAAATTGCTAGTAAGAGCATATTTATAATAGTTCTTTCAGAGGAATCTAGCTGATAGCAACTCTGAATTACCCACATCTCAGATAAGCCAATTCACACCCAAGTTGGTCCTTTCAGCAACTTGGGAATCTCATCTTTTCTTCTTTTAAAGACCATCAATCTCACAAATGGCCAAAGTTGAACCAAGAACCATGAATCTGGTCTGCTTTGACCTCATATTCTCATTTCTGGGAATTTAGCTTGGAGAAATAATCCCCACCCCCCACACAAAGAAAACAGCTACAAAAGTAAAGAATTCACGGCAGTATTATTTATATAACTAACTAACTAACTAAATAAATAAATAATCAGAAACCACTAATAACCTATGATCAAACAGTAATTAGTTAAGTGAATTATGTGTTAGAATAATACATAGCCACTAAAATTCTAATTATGAAAACTATATAGTTTCATGTAGAAACATATAAAGTGTTTATGATATTGAATGGGGAATAAAGAAAAACAAATTATACCTATACTAGGACTAATACCCTTAAATATTATATGTATATTATATCCATATATAGAGGATATCAATACTTCTCTATATAAATAACTATCTATATATCTATAAATGACATCCAGAAGGAAACTTGGAAAAATGATTTTGATTGATAAGAATTGTGAGTTTTTGTTCTTTAATTCAGAGTTTTAGTAACATTCTTTAAAAACTCTGGTAACTAATCAATGAATCACAGCAACTCCCCTTAAAAAGGGAAAGTAAATAAAAGAAACAGACGTTCTTATTGTATGTGGTCAGCTTAAAGAGATGATGAATCTTGTACTTCCTGTAAGTTTATAAAAATCTAGGAAAATCAGGCAAGTATAAAATGTCTAAACTTTACACATTAAAACTAATCATGTTGTCTTAGAAAGAACTGTTGATTTTCCACTTATTTCTATCCATTATCATTGAACACCAGTAAATCCCAGACATTGTCACAGGATCAGATGCATTGATAATTTATGTTTGAGAATAAAAGACTGAAGGCAAAACAAAGGAACGGTCACTGTGTGCTTTGACTTATATTCACCCCAAGGACTGGCCACTGAGTCCATCACCTCTAAAGAGAAGGTGAGCATCTTGACAAAAATACAATTGCTTTAAGTGGAGCCCATGAGGTGAAGAAATTAAGAGCCCCCCTCCTCTCAGGCTTCCAGGAGTGTTGGTGTTTCTTAATGAGAACTGCTGCTGGCTTGAACACCAGGCTTAGGAAAGAAACTCAACAGCTGTGCTCTTGCAAATGGCAAGTCAAAGCTCTCTTTTAAAGAATTTCCTTTTACAAAATCAACATATTCTCATCAAAATGAGCAAACGGATTTTTGTGTGTCAGGACCAACACTGGTTATTCATAATATTATGTGAGTGAGCTGCATTGTAATAGGAGAACATAGCATATGTGGAAACTGCTGCATAAAAATCACATTTTCTCAAGTCTACAAATAACAAACGCTGGAGAGGGTGTGGAGAAAAGGGAACCCTCCAACTCTGCTGGTGGGAATGTAAGTTGGTGCAGCCATTATGGAAAACAGTATGGAGGTTCCTCAGAAAACTAAAAATAGAACTACCATATGATCCAGCAATTCCACTCCTGGGCATATACTGAGACAAAACTATAATTCAAAAAGATACACGCACCCCTATGTTCACAGCAACACTATTCACAATAGCCAAAACATGGAAACAACCTAAATGTCTATCAACAGATGAATGGAAAAAGAAGATGTGGTACATATATACAATGGAATACTACTCAGCCATAAAAAAGAACGAAATAATGCCATTTGCAGCAGCATGGATGGACCTAGAGATTATCGTACTAAGTGAAGTAAGTCAGAAAGAGAAAGACAAATACCATACGATATCACTTACATGTGGAATCTAAAATATGGCACAAATGAACCTACCTATGAAACAGAAACAGACTCACAGACATAGAGAACGAAGCCAGGGGCAGGGGGGCGGGGGTGGTGTGGTGGGGAGGGAGAGGGACGGACTGGGAGTTTGGGGTTTAGTAGATGCAAACTATTACATTTAGAATGGATAAACAACAAGGTCCTACTGTATAGCACAGGGAACTATATCCAATCTCCTGGGGTAAACCATAATGGAAATGAATTTTTTTTTTATGTTGACAAAGTCTTTTCACACTTTTTTTTTTTTCTTTTTTTGGCCACACCACGCGGCATGTGGGATCTTAGTTCCCAGACCAGGGGTCAAACCTGTGCCCCCTGCTGCGGAAGCGCAGAGTCTTTCTTAACCGCTGGACCACCAGGGAAGTCCCAAAAGAAATGTATATATATGTGTGTGTAACTGAATCACTCTGTTGTACAGCAGAGACTGGCATAACATTGTAAATCAACTATACTTCAATAAAAAATAAAATAAATTTTAAAAAATCATCCTTTCTCCCAAAAACATGAACAGCAAGTACTATCCTATTTTACTTTTAAGACTTCAAGAGTTTTTAAAATTAATTTTTATTGGAGTATAGTTGATGTACAATGTTGTGTTAGCTTCTGCTGTACAGCAAAATGAATCAGTTATACCTTTAAGACTTTAAGCTTTTGTTTAAAATCAAACAGCTGGCTCATGAGCACGATATGGCCTCAGGGGCAAGGAGAATATCCATCTCTCCCACTACCTTACTGTCTTCTACTTCCTTTCAAATCCATTCAAAAAAGGAAGGAAACCTCATCTGTTTGCATGGTGAGCTATTTCTCACCAGGCACTCTTGTTAGAGATTCATCTATTCCAACATCGCAAAATCTATATGAAAAATAATTTTCTACTAGTATTCTGAACTGAACTTGGAAATCCTCTCTATATGCAGTAACGAGATCCAGCAGTAATCCTGTAAATTCTAAATCATCCCTTTGGGCAGGGAGGATTTCGCCACTGTATCAAATGGCCCAAAATGTATTAGGCTGATGGTTAAGAATGGTACTTTAGCAAGACACTATTTGTAGTCAGCCATGAGAAACAGTAACTCCACCTAAAATTTTAAAAGCAGCTTGTTTTCAATGCCATCAGCCAATTCAACATTTTTTAGACTGGTCCTGTTATGGACAATATGTTATGACATATGGTCACAAGGAGACCTGTATATGCTCCTGTTTTCTGTAATAAACCCTGATCAAACCCTTTCTGGAGTAGAAAGGAGATTCTGTATTGAGAAACAGAACGACCTGATGGAAGGTACCAGATATGCAGTGCCTATATATCAATACACAGAATGTGGTGCTAGGCGGTTTGTACCTGTTTTCTTGCGATCCTCCCCTGAACTCGGGAAGGTGGTTTATTATAATCAGCCTCAGTTACAGATGCAGAACTGGCTGCTCAGAGAGTTATATAACCTGCCTAAGGTTTCCTAGCTGGTGGGGCTGCCCGGGTCCTGAGTGGGTTTGTTGACTGCGGAGCGTGGGTCCTTTCCTCTCCTCCCTGCCTGCCAGGAGCTGCGGCTCTCTGGACATACTGCTGATTGAGGCTCTCCTCTCCTCTAAAGAAGATCTGAAGTTCACTGTCAGCCCTTCATGGTCCCGCATCAAAGCAGCAACTGGATTTGACCCCAGAGGAGCTGGATTTGGGCTCTCGCTCTGTTGTGGCACTTCTGCTGATAATTACCGTCACCAGAAAGTGGAAACCATCACATTCTCCTGTGGTTTTGACAGTCATCCTTATGAAAATTAGATCACTTACTAAGAAAAGTCAGGGTAGCCAAAAGTGAAAGGTTGCAAGGAGAAATACTGCATAGTGTGAGATGATCTCAAGGAGCCCTTTCTACAGCTGACTGCTGATGGAGACCTTCACACCAGTTAGCCCAGCATCCTTGGGGGTCAGTTCAAGAAAATAACTCAGTGGGAACCAGAGCATGTGTGTGAATGCGCGCTGCCCTGAGAGGTGGGCTGCCTGGTAACAAAATGTAAGATAATGAGCACAATGTATAAGATAACAGCCCTCCCCCTCCCCCAGGGATGCTGTGAGGATAGAAGTCAGTTATTATAACCTGTAAAAACGATCCCTTGAGGCCAAACAGTTAAATATCCAATATTATGAGAGTAATTTTAGAAATCAGAGAACATCAACACAATGCCACATCATGCAGTCATTCAAAATAATGGTAGCTATTACCCATATAATAAGCAAAGCAGAAATGTTCATGATGCATGATAGCAAAACACCACAAATGTACATGTACTTACTGATACTCTTTCTAGAATTTTAAAAGGTTTCACAATTTCTAAAATTTTCATCTCAATAGAATTACAAAAGGCTTTAAGAAAGCACACTGTTTACAGCTCCTCTCAACAGAACATCTGACTCAGAGAAGCATACATGCAATTCTCCTTAAAATAAAAGGAACGCTATGCATCGCAAGATATTATTTAACGTGTGTCTGCACCACCTATAATTCACTCATTAAATTACTATAATTTTTTATTAAAAAAGGAAAAGAATTCAAAGTACAGACATGACAGACTGTAAAAAAGACACGATTACCAGTGAGTAAATAAAACAAAAGGACACAATCATAACACAGCAAAGAAATACAAGGATCTGCAACTAGTGAAACGAAGTCTAACTGAGAACTAAGCTATGCCGAAGAAGGCTGCTTCTGCTTCTCAATTCTTTCTTTCACTCCAAGAGTATTGATCAAGAGCCTGCTTTGTGTCACACTGGGCACCGTTCCAGGGACTGAGAATACAACAGTGGACAAGAAAATTCTTGCCCTAGTGGAGCTTACAGCGTGGGGTGAAAGAAAAACAAACAAGTAAATACATAAAATGTTAGATGCTGGTTAAGTACTAAAGAAAAATAAAGCAGGGGGAGGTGGTAGGAATGGGGTGGAGAAGGTGGGGGGACTTTGTACTTTTAAATAAGGTAAACAAGATAGACTTCAATGAGATGATATTCCTGAGAAAGAAGTCAGGAAGTGAGTTCTGCAGATACCTGGGGGAAAAGCTTACCAAGGCGAGAAAAGCCACTGCAAAGGCCCAGGGGCAGGATCGCACAGGGCATTGATCGCACAGGGTAAGAAGGCCACATGGTTGGAGGGGGAGAATTCAAATAAGTAGGAGGAGGCCAAGTTATGTGGGCTTCACATTTCATGATTCACTCCAGAAATACAATTAATGATTCCTACTAAGGTAAATGCACAGTTTTTGTTTAGGGTGTTGGCTAAAATGCTAAACTGTATGAGTGAAGGAAGGTCAGCAAGAGATACAAGCCACTGACCAAAGTAACAAATAAGAAGAAGGTATAAACTTTGCAAGGTCAAGGGCAAGTCAGGAACGAGGGAAGTAGTCCAGCATTGTGTTCAGATTTATTGTGTTTACTTTATGATTATATTAGGTATTTTGCTTAATTCCAAACCTTAATATTCTGTTTCACTTCTTCCTTTCCATCATATAAAAGAAAAGCTCTCCTTTAGTGCATGGTGTATAGAGACTGTCACCTAATTGGAGCTCTGGTGCAGGGTTTCTCAGCCCCTATGGACATTTTGGACCAGGTAATTCTTTGTCGTGGAGGCTGTTCTGAGTGTTATAGGGTGTTTGACAGCACCTTTGGGCTCTACCCACTACATGCCAGCAGCAACCCCCCAGCTATAATGCCCCTAATAACCAAAAATGTCTCCAGACATTGACAAATGTTTGCTGCGGTGGGGAGCAAAATTGTGCCTGCTTGGTAATCACTGCTTTAATGTGAATAGATAAAAACATCAGCTCAGTGTATTAGCTCTTTTTTTTAATCCAATGGGTTGATCCTAAGGCATATATCTCTTCCTAACTTCTAAACATACCCAAAGCTATTTGCTACATATTTACAGTTCAGAAAGAACTAAACTCCTCAGATGTTCCAAACACCTTCCTGTCTCAGGGCCTTTGCACGGTTGCTCCCTCTGTTGAATGTTTGTCCCATGCAACTTCTACTTGTCCCTCAAGTCCTGTTAAAGCCTTAACTGTCAAGCCCCCCGGGAAGCTTTCCCATGATCCAGAGCATAAGCATGTTAGGTGTTCCCATTCATTATATGTTCTCACATATGTACTCGTACTTTGTCAAAACTATCACAACTGCAATTAAATAATTATTTTGGTCATTATTATTTAATATCTCCACCATTTCAGCAAGAATCCTATTAATCTTGTTGTCTCATGTATCTCCAGAGCATTAAAAGAATTACTGTGGACTCAAATTTATATAGAAAAGCATATCACTGGCCAACTTTGGTACTTTATTACTAACAAATTATTATGCACCTCACAGGCGATCAAAGTACAATGATACAGACCACCATGGCTTAATGATAAATCTCTTAGGGCAAAATCTTGACTATGAATATACTTTACTTGAGGGTACATTTTTCCCTTTTGTTAACAACAAAAGCTATGAAAAGATTGTAATGATGACAAAAGGAACAAAAAGGCCCTCTTCATTAGATGACAATGAATGAGCCACGGAACGAAGTGGCTGTAACTGAGGTCATCTTTCTGGCTCTTTTGAACTCCTTATAACATTTATTTTAACACAGTTTATTCCACACAGCGTACATCATATTGTATTGCTTACTCTTGTATATCCGATAGCCGCAAATATATTTAAATTCCTCAAAGGGGTTAGTATTCTGGGATCCACAAATGAGTTTCATAATGTCCGAGGGATGCTTGAAATCGGATGTAAAGACCTAGAAACACTTTCTACGAACAGGGTCAGGAATGTTTATACGCGTCTCAAAGGTGGCAATTTAAGACCCACCCTCTCATATGATTCCATTTATTGATAATTTTAAAACTTGTAGGGATACTCCCATCATCTTTGGTCCATCTTTTAGGAAGAAAAAACAAATTTTAGTTACCGATTTCCTCTCCTGCTTCAATTCCTGGACGTAGCGTGCTAACTCCACGGTGATCTGGGAGGTCATATTCTCGGAGATGACTTCATGCTGTCCAGCATAATCGTTCATCTCATTCAGGGTGGAAAGGAAGGCTTTACATGCTGTATACCTACAGAACAGAATGCACACCACTCCTTTTCAAACAAGGCACATCCTCTCTCATGTTGCTTCCCACCAGCGATACAGTAATTAAAATCAGGTTAATTTGCATCCAGTTCCCATAGGGTCTTGACAATTCATTACACATAAGAGGGTTCTCATCAAAATGGCGCAGAATAAATTACAACTGAAATATTTTTCATTTTGTGAAGTCAAATTGCCCTACATAAGGCAATATTTGGCTTTGTTAATAGCCCACATATAACCCAAAATACATATACGTACTATAGATACTAATGTCATGGATATTTAGATCTAACTTATAGACAATACTTTTGGGCTTTTCATGTTAAGATGTCTTAATTGCTGTCTGAACAGACATATTTCTTGGATGAATGAGACACCTGATATTACAAAACCAAATCAAGATGTAGAATGCACAGTCCACACTTCCTGTATTTGCTTAGATTATATTCTAAGCTTATCCTAATTACCTTAATTGAAACAATCTGGAATAGGTCTAGTGCCTCAGTATAACTTATTTCAGTAGGTTTTTATTGTCTTTCCGCCAATTTAAAAACTGACACAGATATGAATGAGGAAGGCAACTTGTTTTTATAGATATATCTACAAAATATATGTAGATTTCCTTTATAATCATCAACAATGCCATACAGATATTACCACATAACGATCAGTGATAAACACACCTGTATTCTTCTTCCTCCTTCGAGTTCTTTTTAGGTTGGTATTTCTTCGAAAGATTCCTAAAACAAAAAGACAGACATGTCACCTTATACAGAAGGATAATTGAGAAATGAGGAATGAACGAAGTCAGTGCTTTTGTTTACAAGTTAAAAAAAGAAGTCACAAAATGTCCACAGCTGAAATCCATTTATTTCCTTCCATCTTTCAGCGTGAAAGACTTGCATAGCTTTGACTCTTTTACCTAAAGGTAGAGCAAATAAGAACAGAAATGGTCGCCAACTGGTCATTTACCTGGATGTTAAGACCTGACATTATTTAACTGGAGAGGGCAGACCATGTGTTTCTATGCAACCATTATTGCTCTAAATCCAAGGCAAGCATATGGACTGAGTCCAAATGTTTAAATGAAAAATCAAAGTGTCAAGGGCAGGTTTTCAAGGCTGTGTGCTGCTCTCCCAAAACCTAATGAAAACTACTTGTGAATAAGTCTTCTTGAAGGAAGTAGAGACAATATTGGGGGGATGGTTATGCTAAGACATTTAGCAAGGAGAACTTTTAACCTGCTTAGCAGGCTTGCACTGAACACACTCAGATTAGTCAAAATTGCTCTAATCTCTCTTCCTAATCCCATCTCCAGGTCAAGAATCCAGATACTCCCCTCTACATTCTGCATGCTTCAAGTTACACAAAAACTAAGAGGTAATCTTGAAAAAAGAAAACTCACTAACATTTGTTCCACTGATTGATTTCTTTTGGGTCCTGATTTTGGCTTGTGTAGTTAGAAGAACAGCCATAGAGGGACTTCCCTGGTGGTCCAGTGGTTAAGAATCCATCTTGCAATGCAGGGGACACCAGTTCGAACCCTGGTCAGGGAACTAAGATCCCACATGCCGCAGGGCAACTAAGCCCATGTGCCACAACTAGAGAGAAGCCCGAACGATGCAACGAAAGATCCCACGTGCCACAACTAAGACCTGATGCAGCCAATAAATAAATAAATAAATATTGAAAAAAAAAAAGGAAGAAGAACAGCCATAGATAAAGAAGATGTGGTACATATATACAATGGAATACTACTCAGTCATTAAAAAGAATGAAATAATGCCATTTGCAGCAACATGGATGGACCTAGAGTAAGGATGGACCTTACTAAGTGAAGTAAGTCAGAAAGAGAAAGATAAATACCATATGATATCACTTATATGTGGAATCTAAAATATGGCACAAATAAACCTATCTACGAAACAGAAACAGACTCACAGACATAGAGAACAGACTTGTGGTTGCCAACGGGGAGAGGGCTGGACTGAGAGTTTGGGGTTAGTAGATGCAAACTATTACATATAGAATGGATGGACAACAAGGTCCTACTATATAGCACAGGGAACTATATTCAGTGTCCTGGGATAAACCATAACGGAAAAGAATATGAAAAAGAATGCGTGTGTGTGTGTATATATATATATATATATATATATATATATATATATATATATGTATATATATATATATATATCGCTGAGTCACTTTGCTGTACAGCAACTAACATCAACTATACTTCAATTAAAAAAAAAAAAGAGGGCTTCCCTGGTGGCGCAGTGGTTGAGAATCTGCCTGCCAATGCAGGGGACACGGGTTCGAGCGCTGGTCCGGGAAGATCCCACATGCAGCGGAGCAAATGGGCCCGTGAGCCACAATTACTGAGCCTGCGCGTCTGGAGCCTGTGCTCCGCAACAAGAGAGGCTGCGATAGTGAGAGGCCCGCGCACTGCGATGAAGAGTGGCCCCCGCTTGCCACAACTAGAGGAAGCCCTCGCACAGAAACGAAGACCCAGCACAGCCATAACTAACTAACTAACTAAATAAATAAATAAAATAAAATTTAAAAAAAAAAAAAAAAAAAAAAAAAAAAGAAGAAGAACAGCCCTAGGAGAGGACTAGTGGTCCACAGTGGGACTCTTCATATGACAGCATCTCAGTATTCACTTCCCTGTTTATTCCATGTTGCTATTCCTCTTTCATAGTAGCTACTTTCATTATTTCACATTCTATTTCTTTCATTTCCCCTGAATCTACAGATGTGCCTAGAAAAGCGTGCAATAATAAATTTACAGGGCTTCCCTGGCGGTGCAGTGGTTGAGAATCTGCCTGCCAATGCAGGGCACACGGGTTCGAGCCCTGGTCTGGGAAGGTCCCACATGCCGCGGAGCAACTAGGCCCGTGAGCCACAATTACTGAGCCTGCGCGTCTGGAGCCTGTGCTCTGCAACAAGAGAGGCCGCGATAATGAGAGGCCCGTGCATCGCGATGAAGAGTGGTCCCCACTTGCCGAAACTAGAGAAAGCCCTCGCACAGAAACGAAGACCCAACACAGCCATAAATAAATAAATAAATAAATAAATAAATAATTAATTAATTAATTAATTAATTTTTAAAAGTTACTGTAAATTTACAATTTTGATCATGGTACGTTTTACAGACAAAGCGAAATGTGAGTTCACCTCTAACAGGTGTTACTAGGTGACATGAGAGGCAGAGAACTTTAGTAAAAAGGACATTGCTCTGGGAATCCAGAGGCCATGTGACTAGATGGTGTAACCTCAGACAAAGCAATGGGCAAGCCTGTGCTTCCAGTTTCTCATCTCTAAGCCCGAGGCAGGTGGGTGAAATGACCTCTATTGTCCCTTAAAGTTTGTAAATTCCTAGGGAATATATATCACCCAATAGAATAGTGATTGTTGCAATTACTTTAAAAAGAAGGCATGGGTATATAACAATTTAAAAATTATAATTAGACAAACTGATGAAAGAAAAATGTACTGACTTGGAGGTTGCTATCACGTGAGCTATGCTTAAACAAACTACATTGTGTTCTCTCTACTGATACTCTGGATACACAGCAAAGATTATCTAATAGATCTAGATTTGAAAGAATGTGAAAAAGCAGTATTTCCTCTAAGCATGTGCCTTAGAGAAAAATTAATGCAAAAGAGAGAAGTTTTTGTTTTTAATTTAATTTAATTTTTTTAACATCTTTATTGGAGTATAATTGCTTTACAATGGTGTGTTAGTTTCTGCTTTATAACAAAGTGAATCAGCTATACATAGCTGATTCACTTTGTTAAAAGAGAGAAATCTTATATATTGAAAGCACGGTAGAATTCTTTGAGTTGCCTACCACATTTAGTCCTTAAAAAGGTAGATTTAATAAAAACAATAGCTCCGACTTACATGTACCAGGAATAAAAGGGGAGCCATGGAAAGCAGATGACTAATCAATAGGTTATTTTCCAAATATATTTAAAGCAGCATATATGGGACCTGCAGTATTGAAAAGCCTAGAGGTTGCATGTGAGATATTTTTAGTGCATGGTTTTAAATATTGACCATTTCTTCCGCTAACTATAAATTACAAATGGAAAATGTCACTTCTAAATTCACATCTTATATAAAAACTCATTCAAAACTGTTATTTTAGAGGTTGATTTAAATCCACATTTTCTTTTTAGCTTTCAGTCATTAGCAGCCGTAAAAATAACTTAAACTTTATATCTAGTTGAAGGAAACATAGCTTGAAGAGATCCAGGTGAAACCAGTACTTTTTATAGTTCCGTTTTACCAGTCAAATCCTAAACAGGATTAAAGACCAGTTGTGGGTGCTCTCCAGTAAAGACGGTCCAGTACTGAAGAATGAGTATCACTTTGACGATGTTAGCATATATAGCATTCAAAATGCTTCTTAAAAGCATCAATGAATATTTCACTCTATAAACACCAGCAGAAAACTAAAAGCTTAAGAGGTCTATAAGGGAACTTCAGATCTAAGGATATTTCTCTCAGGGACCACTACAAAAAAAAGAGCAACTTGCATTTCCATTCTCTGGAGGTGGGCTTTCTCACCCCATTTGTATGAGGTTATTTTAAAAATAAGCAAGCAAATAAACACCAAAAGCACCTTTAAATTTATGGGGTCCTTCTGAGAAATTTAAATTGTTTTATATACTCGCTCTTCAGATAGGCTAATTAAAAGGTAAGAGGAAAACAGATATCTTTTAATAAAGATACTGGATTTAAATTTGGTTGGTCCTAAGAACTGCAGTTAGGCTTTTAAAAAGGAAACACTTGGGCCTCATTCCAGACCCTCTGAAATGGAAGGTCCAAGGCTGGACACAGGAATGTTTTGTGTTGTTGTTTTTTTTTTTAATCTGTCTTTTATATTTTAAAAGCTCACCACAGATTGCCAGATAAAGATGGCACAATAAAATCTGATCAGAGAATGGTGCTTTTCCAATAAGAGGTGAAGTAAAAGCCAGGAAATTTTCAACAGCAGAAAATAAACCAATGAAGAAAGGCACATAACCTCAATCTACACACTTTGAGAAGCGGTGACCAGCGTGAGGGACAGAAGATTCTGGAACAGTGTAGAACAGATGCTTGAGTCCACAAAACCCTGAAAACCGATTCAGACAGAAGTAAACTGAAGGGTGAGTAAGCACTCAGGGAACAGTGACAGAAAAGATCTGAGAGGAAGACATGCAGGCCGACCACCCCGATTCCAGGACTTGGCAAGAGCTGGGGTTGGCCACCTGGGCCTCTGCTTCCCAGGGCTGCAGGCTGAATGCCTGGGGAAGATCACCACAAAACCTAGGGATTCCCCAGGAACAGGGGTGAACGCCTTTGACCAAATGGAGTGAATGCTAAAACAGAACCTCTAACGAAGTTTCAGAACAGACAACAAAACTCAGAGTCTCAAAGACAAGATGTACAAAAACAAGTGCTTTTGAGACCATGCCCCATGGGGTTAATAGAAACTGGTGACTAACAGAAATTCTTGAGCTTGCCTTCCAGTTTATTAAAAACCCCTTCACGTGTAACCTGCCTTCACCGATCAAGCCGATGCTTTAATTGTTGCTACAAAAGGCTTAGTTGTCCTCCAAGCATCACACAGCCGAAACAATAAGATGTTTGCCTGGGTTGTTTTCCAGGAACTTAGAGCTAGCTGTGTCTAGCTCAAGCTCAAGCCAGCTAAGACTGGTTGGGACTACCTAAAACAGGGCCTGCACAGGTGTCTGGTAAATGACATTTTGACACCAGAGGGCCAAAAACCCCACCTTCAGATCATGCTAAGCGCCTCCATTTTTGAACATGCATCCCATGAAGAAGCAAGTAACTCAGATATGCCTGCACGGAACACTAATTACCTCACCTTTTCCCTACCTGCAATCACCTTTCCCCACGCCTAAGACCACCCTGCTTCTTTATGCCATAAATATCCCAAGTCCCTCGCCTTCAGGGAGGTGGATCTGAGACTTGTTCTCCTATCTCCTCGCTTGGCTGCCTTGTGAATAAACCCTTTCCCTGCTGCAAACCTCAGCGACTCAGTGTTTGGCTTGCTGCATGTTGGCAAATGAACCTGGTTTGGCAACACTTTCGCCCACCTTACCCTATAAGGGAGCTCAGAGGGAAAGACCAATGGCACCGGAAGCACAGCAGTGATCATTCACATTCTATCAGATCAAACAGGGGCACTGGTGTTGCTTGTGTTAATAACAAAAACATGCTTAGGCATCAACCTAAGACGTTTACATGTTTTATCTCATTAAGTCCCCTCAAGACCCTTATAAGGTGGGAATTATCGTCATTATTATTATTCACATATTACAAATGAAAAAGACAAAGCACAGAGAGTAATTTGTCCCAAATCATATTACTATTAAGTGGAAGAACATCCCAGGCATTGGGACTCTAGAGTCTGTTACTTGAAACCACTTCACTAAACTGCCTGTATTAAATATAAGCAAGGTGAAAAGATGCAGTATGTAATACAGAAGAAAAGGAAGGGACTTCCCTGGTGGCACAGTGCTTAAGAATCCGCCTGTCAATGCAGGGGACACAGGTTTGATCCCTGGTCCGAGAAGATCCCACATGCCGTGTGGAGCAACAAAGCCTGTGCGCCACAACTACTGAAGCCCGGGCGCCTAGAGCCCTTGCTCGGCAGCAAGAGAAGCCACTGCAATGAGAAGTCCTTGCACTGCAATGAAGAGTAGCCCCCACTCACTGCAACTAGAGAAAGCCCGCGCACAGCAATGAAGACCCAATGCGGCCAAAAATTTTAAAAAATAAAAATAAAAAAGAAGAAGAAAAGGAAGGAAGAAAATGACAGAGAAAAACCCAATCTGTAAGAAAACATACAAGGAAATGAAGCAAATCCTAACTTTGGATTAGGATTTGCAGAATATTTTACACTATAAACAAATTTAATAAAAACACAAAGCCAGTAAAGCAAGAATCCCCAGCCTACAGGATAAAACAGAATGGGATGAAACTGGGAGGCTGCAAAGCTAAGGAAATGAACTAGGAACTAAAACACACCACTCCAGAGCTAATAAATAAATTAGGCTGGATATCAATTTTAAGTGAGGAAAGTTTTAAGACAATCATAACGTGGAAAGCAACTCTCATAATCAGAAAAAGAAGAAAGATCTGAAGAACAAGATGCTGTAACATAAGGAAAATGGATCTCTGAAGCATATGACCCAATAAGTAGAATAGAAAAAAATTCAGATATAATTGACAAAAGTTCCCCTGAAATAAATTATTGACTTTTCATATGAAAGGGAAATTGATAAAGAGTGATCAACCACAAGGCATTGCTTGGTAAAGTTATCAAACTGCTAAGTGGAACAAAAAAGTTCTTCACATACAGAGTCAAAAAAGCAAGTCACCTACAAAGAATAAAAATTTGGCTGGCCCCAGACTTTTCAACCAGAAGACAATGCAGCAACAAAGTTTGGAGAGAAAAGTATGACCAGAGAATAATCAAGTCAAATTGTTGTTAAGTGCAGTCTACCCTCTGCATCTGTGGGGTCTACATCCACAGAGTCAACCAACTGTGGATCAAAAATATTGGGGGGAAAATTCCAGAAAGTTCCAAAAAGCAACACGTGAATTTACTTCATGATGGCAACTGTTTACACAGCATTTACATTGTATTACGTATTATAAGTAATCAAGAGATGATTTAAAGTATACAGAAGGATGTGTGTAGATTATACACAAATACTATGCCATGTCATATAAGGGACTTGAGCATCTTCAGATTTTGGTATCCGAGGAGGGCAGGGGCAGGGGCAGGGGGTGGTGTTCCTGGAACCAATCCCCCACGGATTCTGAGGGATGACTGTATAGTGGCATTCTCAAACAAGAAAGAACTGGAGGATTATGCCACAGGCTCCTATAGGGAGAAAATATCCCTATTTTTCTTGAGGCCAACAAACAAGTGGAGAGGCTGTGGTAGAGGGAATGGTGATGAGCATAAATCTATAATTAAGGCAAATTAACTGTGAGACTCATGTTACAGACTAAATTATATAACTCAATTAGGAGAGGAAGTAAAACAGGTAAATACTATTTTCTTTATCTTTCCTACCAGTGAGTCAATTGAGCCTGTTTAAAATTACAACATGAGGGGTTTCCCTGGTGGCGCAGTGGTTGAGAATCTGCCTGCCAACGCAGGGGACACGGGTTCGAGCCCTGGTCTGGGAGGATCCCACATGCCGCGGAGCAACTAGGCCCGCGAGCCACAACCACTGAGCCTGCGCATCTGGAGCCTCTGCTCCACAACAAGAGAGGCCGCGACAGTGAGAGGCCCGCGCACCGCGATGAAGAGTGGTCCCCGCTTGCCGCAACTAGAGAAAGCCCTAGCACAGAAACGAAGATCCAACACAGCAAAAAATAAAATAAATAAATAAATAAATAAAACTCCAATCTACTAAAAAAAAAATTACATGAGTTAAAACAAAAACAAAAACAAACAAAAATCATGAATGACACCCTACACATTTTTCATAATCTTTTTTCAAAATCTTATAAGAATTTGTTTAATATTTCAAGTTTGCTAAATCCTTCAGTTTCACTTTAATAAAATAATTTTAATTGTTCAAGTAAATTTAAATTTAATACCTTGCATATACAATATGCAACATATTTTATAAAATGACTTTTACACAGTTACCTTTTATTTACAATGAAATCCAAAAAAAAAAAAAAAAAATTGACCAGGACAAGAATGATTCATCAAGAAGAAAGTACAAACAGCTCAAATGTATAAAAACATACTCAACCTCATTCATGCTAAGAGAAACACAAATTACCCGTCAGACTTAGCAATTTTTTCTTATCAAATCGGCAAAGATAAAAAAGATGGGGAACAAGAAGCATTGAGGGTCAAGGCGAGAAGCACCGCCACACACTCTGAAATGGTGATAAGGGTCACAGCTTCCGAGAAGGGCAACTTGGCAAATTCTACCAGAACCAAAGTGCTGCTTTTAGGAACTTATTCTCTAGATATGCTTGCCCAAGTGTATCATTCAAGGTTATCCAGTGCAACTCTGTTCAGAGTTGCAAACAATTGGAAACAACATATCCACCAATTCAATGCAACACTGTATAGCTGTAAAAAATAAAAATGAACCCTCGGAATAATTTCCAGGATGCAGAAAGGCAAGGGCACACTGAACTGCTGGGGAAGCAAGGAAGAAAACACACTTCCTTGCCTGTGTATCCATAATATCTCTCTGGAAGGATACGTAAGAGACAGATAACATTTACTGTCCCTGGGAACAGGGGTAAGAGAAGGGACACTTCACTGTAAACCATTTTGTACTTTTAGAAGTTTTAATCATATGAATTCATTACCTGGTCATAACAAATAATTTAGTTTGTTTTTGTTTGTTTGTTTGTTTTGGCTGCGCTGGGTCTTCGTTGCTGAGGGCAGGCTTTCTGTAGTTGCGGTGAGCGGGGGCTACTGTTCCTTGCGGTGTGCAGGCTTCTCATTGCGGTGGCTTCTCTTGTTGCGGAGCACAGGCTCTAGGGTGCATAGCCCTCAGTAGCTGTGGTGAGTGGGCTCAGTAGTTGTGGTGCACGGGCTTAGTTGCTCTGAGGCATGTGGGATCTTCCTGGGCCAGGGATCGAACTCATGTCCCCTGCGTTGGCAGGCATATTTTTAGCCACTGCGCCACCAGGGAAGTCCTGTTTGTTTATTTTTAAAGAAACAGTTGCTAAGGGGCAAACAACAATAGTTGGTTCTCTTATACAGGTCATGTAAGATGTTTTAAGATTATATTAAGGGGGCTTCCCTGGTGGCGCAGTGGTTAAGAAGCCACCTGCCAATGTAGGGGACACGGGTTCAAGCCCTGGTCCGGGAAGATCCCACATGCCACGGAGCAACTAAGTTGTGGCCCATGTGCCACAACTACTGAGCCTGCGCACCACAACTACTGAAGCCCACGCGCCTAGAGCCTGTGCTCCACAACAAGAGAAGCCACCGCAATGAGAAGCCCGTGCACCGCAATGAAGAGTAGCCCCCACTCACCGCACTAGAGAAAGCCTGCGTGCAGCAACGAAGACCCAATGCAGCCATAAATAAAAAATAAGAATTTTGAAAAAGATTATATTAAGAATTTGGGACTTTCCTGGTGGTCCAGTGGTAAAGAATCCGCCTTCCAATGCAGGGGACGTGGGTTCAATCCCTGGTCAGGGAACTAAGATCCCACAGGCCACGGGGCAACTAAGCTCCCGTGCCACAACTACTGAGCTCATGCACCTCAACTAGAGCCCGTGAGCCCAAACTACAGAGCCCACGTGCTCTAGAACCTGCGCACCACAACTACAGATTACACGCGCCCTGGAGCCTGAGCGCCACAACTAGAGAAGAGAAAACCCACACGTCACAGCTAGAGAGAAGCCCACGCACCACAATGAAAGATCCCGCATGTCTCAACGAAGATCCTGCGTGCTGCAACTAAGACCCGACGCAGCCAAAAATAAATAAAATAAATAATAAATAAATCTTTTTTTTAAAAAAAGATTATATTAAGAATTTGACCCTACGCTGCCTTGAATGGATATTAACTATAGCAGGGGTCAGCAAACTTACATATAAGCACATATATGTGTATATGCTTATATATAAAAGCAAATTTATACAGGGCCAGACAGTAAATATTTTAGACTTGTAAATATTTTAGACTTGCAGCCTCATGGTCATGGGGCTGCAAAAGCAGCCATGGACAATACATAAATGAATGGATGCACCTGTATTCCAATAAAACTTTATTTATAAAACCAGGCAGTGATGGGTTTGGCCATGGCCATGGCCAGTAGTTTGTTAACCACTGACCTACAGAAATCAAAGCCCTAATTATCATCTTCCATGTCTAAAATAAGTTGTTAGAGTTTTTTTTCCTCTAATGCAGACAAGAAATTATTTAACGACAGACAACTCCCCAAAGAGATCATGATGGTTTTTCAACATCATATTGATGTTTTAAGCAAGTCTTTGTTGAATATGCTCCAGTCACACTGGTCTTTCCATTCCTTGAACATATCCCCACCTCAGGACCTTTGCACTCGCTGATTCCTTGGCCTGGAAGAACTGCTCTCGGATTTTTGCATGCCTGCTTTCTCCTTGTCTGTCAGTTCTCAAGCAATGTATTTCCCTGGCCAGTCAGGCTAAGTAAGCCTTGCCCCGCCATCATGCTCTAATGCATCACTGGTTTTACTTATTCGGGGTGATAAATGCTATCTTTAAGTGATTTACTGCCTTGCTTATTTGCATGCAGTCTTTTCTCCATAGTGAGAAGGTGAGTCCCTCAGGCTCAGGCACTTCCTGTGTCTCGTTCACTAGAGTCCCCCCACCCCCTAACTCTGTTGACACATTATTAGTTGTTCTGTTTGTTTTTAAACCCTCATCAGCTCCCATAGGCCTGTGCAAACACATAATTCTCCTTGAAGCAGTGCTGACCGAATATTGTAGACCTGTTCCCTGTTGATTCACTCTTTCTACAACTATTTACTAAGCACCTATTTTATGCACTGTTCCATACTACAGGGATTCATTAGTGAACACAACGCAAAGAGCCCTGCCCTTGAGAGGCTTATATTCTAGCAGGGAGGGAGCAGAAGACAATGAACAACACAATATATAAGAAAATTACATAATGTTAGAAAGCTATCAGCGCTTTGGAAAAACCGAAAAGTCCAGCAGGGAGGCAGGGAGGCCCTTACTAAGCAGGTGACATTTGAGCAAAGACTTGAAGGAGGTGAGGGAGTTGGCCACGTGGATCCTGGGGGATGAACCCCTAGGTGACATCTATATGAAAGGCTAATGCAGCATCCCGGGGTGAGAGCATGCCTGGCACGTACAAGATACAGCAAGGAGGCCAATTCTGTTAGAGCAGAGATACGAAGGGAGAGAGAGAAAGAGATAATGTCTGAGAGGTAGAGAGACCCGTTCATGTAGGGCTTTGTAGGACATCCACCGTAAGGATTTTCGATTTACTTCGAGGGAAATGGGGAGACGCTGGTGTTTTGAATGAGGAGTACTGTGATCTGGCTGTCTTGTGGAAAAGATGGACAGTAGGAAACAAGGGAGGAATAAGAAACCAGCTAGAAGACTCATAATAAGCCAGGTAAGAGGTGATGGGGACTTGGACCACAATGCCAGCAGTGGAGGTGCTGAGAAGGGCAGGGATCCTGGATCAATCTGGAAAGCAGAGGTACCAGGACTTCCCGATGGGGGAGGGGGAGTGTGGGAGAAAGACAAAAGCCAAAGATGACTCTGGAGTTTTTGACCCAAGCAAGGAAGGATGCAGCTGCCCTCCAGCCGAGCCGGGGAGTTGGGAGGAGCCGGGCTGCGGAGATGCAGATTTTGTTGGGTTTTTTTTGTTTGTTTTTGGCTGCGTTGGGTCTTCGTTGCTGCGTGCGGGCTTTCTCTAGTTGCGGTGAGTGGGGGCTACTCTTCGTTGCGGTGCGCGGGCTTCTCATTGCGGTGGCTTCTCTTGTTGTGGATCACAGGCTCTAGGCGCGTGGGCTTCAGTAATTGTGGCACGCAGGCTCAGTAGTTGTGGCGCACGGGCCCAACTGCTCCACGGCATGTGGGATCTTCCTGGACCAGGGCTCGAACCCATGTCCCCTGCATTGGCAGGCGGGCTCCCAACCACTGCACCACCAGGGAAGCCCCGGAAATGCAGATTTTGAGTGGATATTCTGTTTCAGACATCCACATGGAGATTCTGAGTAACCTGTTTCTGGAGTTCAGGACAGAGGTCAAGCTTGGAGACATATCTGTTGCCGTAAAGATCGTACTTAAAGCCATCACCAGGAGAGTATAAATAGAGAAGGGAAGGTGACAGAGAACTGGGTGCCGGGGCACATCGGAGTGAAGTGGCAGAAGGAGAGGAGGAACCGCGAAGGGGGTTGAGCAGAGCTTCCGAAGGGCTTCTGGTGAGATAGGAAGGAAGCCAAGAGACTGGGGTTTCAGACGCCAAGTGAGGAAAGTGTTTCGAGGAGGGAGCATCCACCCCTTCAAAGATGCTCAGGGGTCAAGGGTGGTGAGGACTGAAGACGGGCGACTGGGTGGGACAGGATGAAGGTCACTGGTGCCCCGAGGAGCCATTCTGGTGCAGAGGTGCAGGTGAGCTTAACAGAGAGAGGAGGGGAACTGGAGAGACATTGTTGGGAAGGTTTGCTGCAAAGGAAGGCAAAGAAATGGTGGCAGCTGGTGGGGGAAGTGAGCTCAAGAAAAGTTTTGTCTTCTTGTGTGTTTTTTAATGATGGGAGACAGTGGTACATTCTTGTGACCATGGGAATAATCCAGTAGAAAGTAAAGCCTTGATAACATAGGAGACAGAGGAAAACTAATGGGAACAGAGCTCCGGAGTCGGAGAGATGGGGGAAGATCTAGTGTGCAAGAGGAGGGCTTGGATTCAGCCAGGAGCATCAGAGGAGGGGGCATCGAGGTGTGGGAACAGATGCTGACAGATGGGTCACAGGGCTTCAGAGTCTGAGGGTGTTTTCCTCTATCTGCTTCAATTTTCTCAGTGAAGTAGGAAGCAAGTGGTGAGGATGGGAAGGGAGGTGTGGGGGTTTGTGGAAAGAGAAGCTATGAAAGACGCAGGCAAGTGGGAAAGCAAATCAACAAAGGGCAGATAGTATGATTACTCATCAGCATCAAGGGCCCTGCCCAGATCTCAGTCCAAAGAATTAGAAGACACCTCCAAAGGATTAGTAATTGTCTTGGATTGTCTTCAATTACTCATAATCTTTTTTTATCAACTTCTCCCAAGAAGCACAAATTTAGATACTTTGCAGGGATGTGATGAAACAAACGTTAACATTTAAATCTCAGGAAAAGGACTTCCTAAGAGATTACCATCAGAGCAGTAATACCGCTACTCTATTTCAAGTCATGAAACATGATCCAGAACAGGGTAAAATGGTCGATGGAGAGCTATTAAATGTTATCCCAAACCTATTATTGGGATTTGGAGTCTTTTCCAATAGCCTCCAATTTTGTTACCTAAATCATCACTTCCCTCATAGAGGGGGATAAGAAAGGGCAGGGAGCCAGGTGCTTCCCAGAGGGAAACAAAGAAAGCACCTTCCCTTCATGACATAGAACTGATGGAGAAATTTGCTGAGAACCGACTTAATGACATCCCATGACAAACCTCCAAAGCAAAACAAGACAGTGGATAAGGCACCAGGAAAGAAGAGACTAGGCTAAGAGAAAAAGAATACAACAGGGCTTCCCTGGTGGCGCAGTGGTTGAGAGTCTGCCTGCCAATGCAGGGGACACGGGTTCGAGCCCTGGTCTGGGAGGATCGCACGTGCTGCGGAGCAGCTACGCCTGTGGGCCACAATCACTGAGCCTGCGCGTCTGGAGCCTGTGCTCCGCAACAAGAGAGGCCGCGATAGTGAGAGGCCCGCGCACCGTGATGAAGAGTGGCCCCCACTTGCCGCAACTGGAGAAAGCCCTTGCACAGAAACGAGGACCCAACACAGCCAAAAATAAATAAATGAATTAAAAAAAAAAAAAAAAAGTCTTTAAAAAAAAAAAAAAAAGAAAAAGAATACAACAAATGTAGGGAAATCCATTAGGTGAGACCTTACTTTGCCTAAAGCTGTTAGGTAACCCATTTCCACATGAAAGACAACATTTTATGACAGCGCAATGTTTAAATAATCAGCAAAGCAGCTCATTCTCCATTCACACTTTCAGTTTTAAAAGCCTTAAAGTGCTAATGAGGCTGATACACATACAGGGCACCAGAAATTCATCTGGAATAAAAGTTATTTATAAAAACAAATTTACTTATTAAATTCTTATTAAGCAAATTTAAGAATAATTTATTTATTATTAAATTATTCTTAAATAAATTTATTATTAAATACATTAAATAAAATTATTTATACAAATTATTTCATTGAGCAATCTGTTTTACATTTTATTTACTCAACAGAAACAAAACTTATCATCCATAAAAGTACAGCATATGTACTACCACTTAGGTGCTTATTTACAAACCACAACAACAGCCCTCTGTGAAGCCACATTCTTTCAAAGATACATGACATACACCTTATCCAGATGCTCTTTGTATTAAAATGAAATATTTCTAAACCAAAAGTCATCTAGACATTTCACAGTCTGTGCAAACCAGCCAAACAAGAAATCATTAAAGGGACTTCCCTGGTAGCACAGTGGTTAAGAATCCACCTGCCAATGCAGGGGACACAGGTTCGAGCCCTGGTCTGGGAAGATCCCACATGCCGCAGAGCAACTGTGCTCTAGAGCCCGTGTGCCTATAGCCCGTGCTCCTCAACAAGAGAAGACACTGCAATGAGAAGCCCGCACACCGCAACAAAGACCCAACGCAGCCAAAAATAAATAAATAATTAAATTTTTTAAAAAAAGAAATCATTAAAGATTTTGCCACTTCAAGTTCAAGCTTAGTTCTACCAGCCACTTTTAAACATTTTATATAAAAACACAACTTTCTTGGATAATTTCATCATTGTTGAATTGTTATAAGAAAGGCCTCCACAGGACCTCTCACACACTGCTGGAGGGATCGTGAATCAGACAAACTGTCTGGAAAATTGTTTGACTCCATCTACGAAAGCTAAACATACACAAAGCCTATGACCCAGGAATTCCGCTCCTGGGTATATACTTTATATCCCCAAATTGGAAACAAGCAATAGCCTAGTGACAGTAGACTGGACAAACTGTGATACATCCATATACCAAAATACTAAACAGCAATCAAAAGAAAATCACCACCACATGCAACAACACAAATGAATCTCATAGACATAATGAGGAACAAAGGAAGCCAAATACAAACAGTGCATAATAAATGATTACATTTGCATAAGGTTCAAAAGTAAGCAAGACTAATCCAAGCTGTCAGAGATCAGGAAAGTGGTCAACCAGGGGGGGAGAGGGATGAACTGGAAAGGGCTGGGGCGATGGGGGGCCTCTGAGGCTGGTAATTTCCTGTTTCTTGACCTGGGTGCTGGTCACATAGTGGTATTCACTATGAAAATTTCTGGGGCTTTACATTTATGATCTGTGCACTTTTCTGTATATATATTATATCTCAAAAAAGTTTTCTGGGGAAAAAAAAAAGGTGCTCCAAAATTCAGCAGAATCCTTTTAAGAAACAGAGCCTAGAGGGCAGACAGCAGAAGCAAGAACTACAATCCTGCAGCCTGTGAAACAAAAACCACATTCACAGAAAGACAGACAAGATGAAAAGGCAGAGGGCAATGTACCAGATTAAGGAACAAGATAAAACCCCAGAAAAACAACTAAATGAAGTGGACATAGGCAACCTTCCAGAAAAAGAATTCAGAATAATGATAGTGAAGATGATCCAGGACTTCGGAAAAAGAATGGAGGCAAAGATCAAGAAGATGCAAGAAATGTTTAACAAAGACCTAGAAGAATTAAAGAACAAACACACAGAGATGAACTATACAATAACTGAAATGAAAATACACTAGAAGGAATTAATAGCAGAATAACTGAGGCAGAAGAACGGATAAGTGACCTGGAAGACAGAATGGTGGAATTCACTGCTGCGGAACAGAATAAAGAAAAAAGAATGAAAAGAAATGAAGACAGCCTAAGAGACCTCTGGGACAACATTAAATGCACCAACATTCGCATTATAGGGGTCCCAGAAGGAGAAGAGAGAGAGAAAGGACCCGAGAAAATATTTGAGGAGATTATAGTCGAAAACTTCCCTAACATGGGAAAGGAAATAGCCACCCAAGTCCAGGAAGCTCAGAGAGTCCCAGGCAGGATAAACCCAAGGAGAAACACGCCGAGACACATAGTAATCAAATTGGCAAAAATTAAAGACAAAGAAAAATTATTGAAAGCAGCAAGGGAAAAACGACAAATAACATACAAGGGAACTCCCATAAGGTTAACAACTGATTTCTCAGCAGAAACTCTACAAGCCAGAAGGGAATGGCACAACATACTTAAAGTGATGAAAGGGAAGAAACTACAACCAAGATTACTCTATTCAGCAAGGATCTCATTCAGATTCGATGGAGAAATCAAAAGCTTTACAGACACGCAAAAGCTAAGAGAATTCAGCACCACCAAACCAGCTCTACAACAAATGCTAAAGGAACTTCTCTAAGTGGGAAACACAAGAGAAGAAAAGGACCTACAAAAACAAACCCAAAACAGTTAAGAAAATGGTCATAGGAACATACATATCGATAATTACCTTAAACATGAATGGATTAAATGCTCCAACCAAAAGACACAGGCTTGCTGAATGGATACAAAAACAAGACCCATATATATGCTGTCTACAAGAGACTCACTTCAGACCTAGGGACACATACAGACTGAAAGTGAGGGGATAGAAAAAGATATTCCATGCAAATGGAAATCAAAAGAAAGCTGGAGTAGCTATACTCACATCAGATAAAATAGACTTTAAAATAAAGAATGTTAGAAGAGACAAGGAAGGACACTACATAATGATCAAGGGATCAACCCAAGAAGAAGATATAACAATTATAAATATATATGCACCCAACATAGGAGCACCTCAATACATAAGGCAACTGCTAACAGCTATAAAAGAGGAAATCGACAGTAACACAATAATAGTGGGGGACTTTAACACCTCACTTACACCAATGGACAGATCATCCAAAATGAAAATAAATAAGGAAACAGAAGCTTTAAATGACACAATAGACCAGATAGATTTAATTGATATTTATAGGACATTCCATCCAAAAACAGCAGATTACACTTTCTTCTCAAGTGCACACGGAACATTCTCCAGGATAGATCACATCTTGGGTCACAAATCAAGCCTCAGTAAATTTAAGAAAATTGAAATCATATCAAGCATCTTTTCTGACCACAACTCTATGAGATTAGAAGTGAATTGCAGGGGAAAAAACGTAAAAAACACAAACACATGGAGGCTAAACAATACGTTACTAAATAATCAAGAGATAACTGAAGAAATCAAAAAATACCTAGAGACAAATGACAATGAAAACACGACGATCCAAAACCTGTGGGATGCAGCAAAAGCAGTTCTAAGGGGGAAGTGTAAAGCTATACAAGCCTACCTCAAGAAACAAGAAAAATCTCAAATAAACAATCTAACCTTACACCTAAAGGAACTGGAGAAAGAAGAACAAACAAAACCCAAAGTTAGCAGAAGGAAAGAAATCATAAAGATCAGAGCAGAAATAAATGAAATAGAAACAAAGAAAACAACAGCAAAGATCAATAAAACTAAAAGCTCGTTCTTTGAGAAGATAAACAAAATTGATAAACCATTAGCCAGACTCATCAAGAAAAAGAGGGAGCTCTAGCTGCCATCCTGTGTCCCCGCGTGTGTGCGCCTTATCTTAGCTGGTCTGCCCGAGACCCCCCTGAGCGCCAACCCTAGTCCCCCACGTGGCCCCATTTCCGCTCCAACAAGATGAAAGAAACTATCATGAACCAGGAGAAACTCGCCAAACTGCAGGCACAAGTGTGCATTGGTGGGAAAGGAACTGCTCGCAGAAAGAAGAAGGTGGTTCATAGAACAGCCACAGCAGACGACAAAAAACTTCAGTTCTCTTTAAAGAAGTTAGGGGTAAACAATATCTCTGGTATTGAAGAGGTGAATATGTTCACAAACCAAGGAACAGTGATCCACTTTAACAACCCTAAAGTTCAGGCATCTCTGGCAGCAAACACTTTCACCATTATAGGCCATGCTGAGACAAAGCAGCTGACAGAAATGCTGCCCAGCATCTTAAACCAGCTTGGCGCAGACAGTCTGACCAGTTTAAGGAGACTGGCTGAAGCTCTGCCCAAACAATCTGTGGATGGAAAAGCACCACTTGCTACTGGAGAGGATGATGATGATGAAGTTCCAGATCTTGTGGAGAATTTTGATGAGGCTTCCAAGAATAAAGCAAACTGAATTGAGTCAACTTCTGAAGAAGATAAATCTTGAAGAAGTTACTGGGAGCTGCTATTTTATATTATGACTGCTTTTTAAAATTTTGTTTATGGATCTGATAAAATCTAGATCTCTAATATTTTTAATCCCAAGCCCCTGGACACTGCAGCTCTTTTCAGTTTTTGCTTATATACAATTCATTCTTTGCAGCTAATTAAGCTGAGGAAGCCTGGGAATAAAGTTTGAAACAAAGATTAATAAAGTTCTTTGCTTAGTATACGGTTTTATATTTTATTTCATTGATACTGATTTGTACACAGAAAGCAAAATTGTTTATAGAAAGCTAATCATGGCATGTAATATGACTGATAATCATGGATGGAATCTGATTAAAGATTTAAAATGACAGTGTAAGTATCAAAAAAAAAAAAAAAGAAAAAGAGGGAGAGGACTCAAATCAATAAAATTAGAAATGAAAAAGGAGAAGTTACAACAGACACCGCAGAAATACAAAGCATCCTAAGAGACTACGACAAGCAACTCTATGCCAATAAAATGGACAACCTGGAAGAAATGGACAAATTCTTAGAAAGGTATAACCTTCCAAGACTAAACCAGGAAGAAATAGAAAATATGAGCAGACCAATCACAAGGAATGAAATTGAACCTGTGATTAAAAATCTTCCAACAAACAAAAGTCCAGGACCAGATGGCTTCACAGGTGAATTCTATCAAACATTTAGAGAAGAGCTAACATCGATCCTTCTCAAACTCTTCCAAAAAATTGCAGAGGAAGGAACACTCCCAAACTCATTCTATGAGGCCACCATCACCCTGATACCAAAACCAGACAAAGACACTACAAAAAAAGAAAATTACAGACCAATATCACTGATGAATATAGATGCAAAAATCCTCAACAAAATACTAGCACACAGAATCCAACAACACATTAAAAGGATCATATACCATGATCAGCTGGGATTTATCCCAGGGATGCAAGGATTCTTCAATATAGGCAAATCAATCAATGTGATACACCATATTAACAAATTGAAGAATAAAAAGCATATGATCATCTCAATACATGCAGAAAAAGCTTTTGACAAAATTCAACACCCATTTCTGATAAAAACTCTCCAGAAAGTGGGCATAGAGGGAACCTACCTCAACATAATAAAGGCCATAGACGACAAACCCACAGCAAACAACATTCTCAATGGTGAAAAACTGAAAGCATTTCCTCTAAGATCAGGAACGAGACAAGGATGTCCACTCTCACCACTATTATTCAACATAGTTTTGGAACTCCTAGCCACGGCAATCAGAGAAGAAAAAGAAATAAAAGGAATACAAATTGGAAAAGAAGAAGTAAAACTGTCACTGTTTGCAGATGACATGATACTATACATAGAGAATCCTAAAAATGCCACCAGAAAACCACTAGAGCTAATCAATGAATTTGGTAAAGTTGCAGGGTACAAAATTAATGCACAGAAATCTTTTGCATTCCTATCCACTAATGACGAAAAATCTGAAAGAGAAATTAAGGAAACACTCCCATTTACTATTGCAACAAAAAGAATAAAATACCTAGGAATAAACCTACCTAGTGAGACAAAAGACCTGTATGCAGAAAACTATAATATACGGATGAAAGAAATTAAAGATGATACCAACAGGTGGAGAGATATACCATGTTCTTGGATTGGAAGAATCAATACTGTGAAAATGACTATACTACCCAAAGCAATCTACAGATTCAAGGCAACCCCTATCAAATTACCAATGGCATTTTTTACAGAACTAGAACAAAAAATCTTAAAATGTGTATGGAGACACAAAAGACCCCGAATAGCCAAAGCAGTCTTGAGGGAAAAAAACGGAGCTGGAAGAATCAGACTCCCTGACTTCAGATTATACTACAAAGCTACAGTAATCAAGACAATATGGTACTGGCACAAAAACAGAAACATAGATCAATGGAACAAGATAGAAAGCCCAGAGATAAACCCACACACCTATGGTCAACTAATCTATGACAAAGGAGGCAAGGATATACAATGGAGACAAGACAGTCTCTTCAATAAGTGGTGCTGGGAAAACTGGACAGCTACATGTAAAAGAATGAAATTAGAACACTCCCTAACACCATACACAAAAATAAACTCAAAATGGATTTGAGACCTAAATGTAAGACCAGACACTATAAAACTCTTAGAGGAAAACATAGGAAGAACACTCTTGACATAAATCACAGCAAGATCTTTTTTGATCCACCTCCTAGAGTAATGGAAATAAAAACAAAAATAAACAAATGAGACCTAATGAAAGTTAAAAGCTTTTGCACAGCAAAGGAAACCATAAACAAGATGAAAAGACAACCCTCAGAATGGGAGAAAGTATTTGCAAACGAATCAACGGACAAAGGATTAATCTCCAAAATATATAAACAGCTCATTCAGCTCAATATTAAAGAAACAAACAACCCAATCCAAAAATGGGCAGAAAACCTAAATGGACATTTCTCCAAAGAAGACATACAGATGGCCAAGAAGCACATGAAAAGCTGCTCAACGTCACTACTTCTTAGAGAAATGCAAATCAAAACTACAATGAGGTATCACCTCACACCAGTTAGAATGGGCATCATCAGAAAATCTACAAACAACAAACGCTAGAGAGGGTGTGGAGAAAAGGGAACCCTCTTGCACTGTTGGTGGGAATGTAAATTGATACAGCCCCTATGGAGAAAAGTATGGAGGTTCCTTAAAAAACTAAAAATAGAATTACCATATGACCCATCAATCCCACTACTGGGCACATACCCAGAGAAAACCATAATTCAAAGAGACACATGCACCCCAATGTTCATTGCAGCACTATTTACAATAGCCAGGTCATGGAAGCAACCTAAATGCCCATCGACAGATGAATGGATAAAGAAGATGTGGTACATATATATATACAATGGAATATTACTCAGCCATAAAAAGGAACGAAATTGAGTCATTTGATGAAATGTGGGTGGATCTAGAGACTGTCATACAGAGTGAAGTAAGTCAGAAAGCGAAAAACAAATATCGTATATTAACACATGTATGTGGAACCTAGAAAAATGGTACAGATGAATCAGTATGCAGCACAGAAATTGAGACACAGATGTAGAGAACAAATGTATGGACATCAAGGGGGGAAAGCCACGGGGTGGGTGGGGATGGTGGTGTGCTGAATTGGGCGATTGGGATTGACATGTATACACTGCTGTGTATAAAATTGATGACTAATAAGAACCTGCTGTATAAAAAAAAAATAAAATTAAATTTAAAAATTAAAAAAAAAAAGAAACAGAGCCTAAAAGCAATAACTTGGTTTTTATGTTTACTGTCCTCTAAAAAATAATTTTCAATATTAAAAAAAAATTGTTTCTACTGAAATATAAGCTTACATGAAAGGGGAAAATAAATATTTAAAGGATTATACATTTACAGTATAAAATGAGGATATAAATTATCTTTACATCCATTCTGCAGTTAACAAACTTTCTGAATATCAACTTACCTGAGTTGCTTTGCATAGCTGAGTTCAATCTCTGTCCTTTCCTTTACAAATTTGATGTATTTCTCAAGAATATCAATTCCCCACTGTGTGTGTTTTTCTAAGTTGTCAAATTGATCCTGTTAATAAAAAACAAAGGGAGAGCTTGTAATCTTTCTCTGTGATTAACGTAACTTCAGTGAACAATTCTCTCAACAATAAATCAGTACGTAGAAAGCAGTTCTAACATTTTCCATGATTGTACTCGGGTGCTTTTTCGCTGAGCAATTTTAAATCAACATTACCAAATTTGGTTTGAAAACTGCCTGAGATATTGAACTCTGACCCCTCTGTTCACGTCCCCTATTCCTGTTAGAAACATGGTGTTTGGATGTATTTAATGTCCTAGTGCAAAGCAAAGTGTCTTCTGCAGATACCAAAAACTGAGAGATGAAACACACTCCCGTGTCAACTCAGTCACACTATTAGCACCTTAACTGTTATCTCTGAGTTAGCATTCAGGATAAGCTCACTGAAATTTGGGACAAGGAAATGGCAGGGAGAAGAGTTACAAAATACTGCTTTCTTCAAACAAATGACTCATGCGGACTTCATTCCAACATTCAACCATGCATCAAGCCTCCTCTGTTTGCCAGGAATGGTGCTTGGGGCTGGGGAACAAGAAAGAAGAGAATTATAGCCACGATGTACAGGCTGCCTCAAGATTCCTAGTCTGGAAGAGAGCGGGTAGGTATTCCAGCCACCCGTAATGCAAAGGCAGGGAGAGGCCCAGGAATCAGGGGGACCGGTCCTGCTGGAGCTCAAGGTGGGGGTAGGGCGCAAGGGAATGAGTGGTGGTGGGTGACAGAACTACAGGGTCCCGGCCTGATCACCCAGGGCCTTGAATGCCGAGTTAAGGTGTCTAGACTCCCTGGTGGGCACAAGTGAGCCACTGAAGGGCTCGCAAACGGAGTGGCACAACCAGAGATATGTTTAGCATCACCAGGAGCTGGATGTCAGGGGACTGTTCAATAGTCCAAAGCAGAGAAACTGGGAGCAGAGGGGAGGATTTTATAGACCATGAACAAAGAATCAGCTAGTCTTCGTGACTGATCGGATGGGGAGGCTGGAAGGGATATGCAGGAGAGGGGAGGATTCTAGGGCGACTCCTTGGTTCTGCTTCCTGTGAGTACACAGGCGGAGGGGCAGCAGTTTGGGGTGAAGTGACATGTGGAGTCAGGGACTGACATGTCCAGAAGAGAGTTGGAAACACAGATGTATTCAGGGCTCAAGGACGGAGGCCTGGGAGCTGGTAGATCTGAAACAATAGCCAAGGATCAGAACCCCAGAGTCAGCTGCAGCTCTGCACTGAATTCATAAAGAGGGCCAAGCCCAGGGAGGAGAGCCCGGAAAGACCTACGAAGGTGAAGAGGGTGTTAGCACAACATTGGGGAAGAGGAATTTGCAAAGGTGAAAGTCTGCTCATAAGAGGTAACAGCAATAGCGGATGAGGTTCTAGCCCCAGCTCTGGGACTTCGCAGAGAAAGGCCACGGAACATCTCAAGGTTTTAGTCATCCGCCTACAAGATGAAGATAGAATCCCCGCCTCCCCACCTAATTTGAGAAATCGGTCGTTAGGATCATGTAAAATGGAAAAGTGCCAAGTCAAATACAAACACATAAAGCCACCATGTAACCCTATCCCAGGCGTATACAATCTTACAATATACACTCGGCATTGTCCTTCAGCTTATTTTTTAGATCCAGCGTCTTCAATTTTAAATCTATCATTGTGCTTTGATTCTATTTTCCACTCAAAGCAGTGCAAACTGTAACATGAGAAAACGTTCCATATACTTGACCTGGAGCAGGAGGGTGGCAGAGTCAAGACACTTTTTTCTCAAACTTGAGAAACCCTGGGAATTCCCCGGCGGTCCACTGCTTAGGACTCTGCGCTTCCACTGCAGGGGGCATGGGTTCCATCCCTGGTCGGGGAACTAAGATTCTGCAAGCAAGATCCACAAGAGAAACCCTCTTCTGAAGAAAAATAATTTCCTCAACCTTACTCCCGCCCAGGCCCACAGAACAGTTTGAGAAACCTCAGCTTAAGAAGTTCAGGCTTTCTTTTACAAGAATATTTTCTAATTGAAAGTAATCACTGTACAATGTTTACCTTTATACCTAATAATTTCTAATATTATCATAAAAAATCAGAGACCAATATTTAAGATTTTCATTGATTCTTGGTCCTCAATAACATATTCCACAAACTCTGAGATTTCATTTCAAGAAACACTGCTCAAGAATGTTATTTATTTATGTTACCTATAAGGTCAAGGGTTGTCAGGCAAATTTATAGTGTAAACAAGACTGTAGATCTCTTTAAACTACTTGAGAGAGCAAATATACAAACAGTTCAAGTAATGATTACAATCATCCCTAGTTATTTAGAGAAGGCTTCTTTAAAGCTCTCTGCTAATTGGTAACCCTTTGTTAATATAGTTTCATATTGACCTTATTTATTTAAAATTCCTTTTCACACACCTCCCTCCATTTGAGAGCCCTCTCTCTGTATAATTTCCTATCTCCAGAGCCTTACTGTTTTTAGCAGTTATAGATGTTTATAGATGTTATAAACATCTATAGATGTTTATAGATGTTTCCTTGAAGACTTACTAAGATAGTCTGCTCTTAGATTTCACCCTTGTCCTGCTAACAACCTAAGTTCATATTTTTCCTTATTATATTACTTTGCAATTCTTTTTAGCCCTAATATGTATAATATAAAGCAACAGCTTTTGAGATCAAAACACTTTTTTAAAAATCTACATTTGAATTGAGTCCACCTTAAAAATTACGGGCCTCAAACCAACAATATGTTTTCAATAAAGTTATCTGTATTCAAGAACATTCTGCAAGCTATAATAAAGCACTTACTAAAATAACAGGGTCCAAGTGAGATAGAAGATCTTAATAATAAAAAACCTGACTCAGTAACAAATAAACTAGTACTTGCTTGTGAATATAGCATAGTTCTTTTTTATGCTACATTAAAACATCTCCAGTGACGCCAGGCTCTACTGCTGCTGTCACATGGATGGCCACAACATGGACTTTCTTGACAGCAGTTACGAGAAAATTCAAAACAGATGAAAAACTAATCAACCCACTTACATTCTTGACTAAAATGTGGAAAACTTAATGGAAAAAAACCTCCAAATCTTAAAAAGACTCTTTTGTAAGCAAATATTTTAGGTGGTGTTTTTAAAAATAGCCTTTGCTACTTTGGGGATGGTACCATTATCAAAAATGAGTCCTTTCCATTATCTGTGAATTATACCTCAATTAAAGACAGGGAGGGAGGGAGGGATGGAGAGGGAGAGAAAGAGAAAGAGAGAAATGCATCCCTTCTTGTTTAATGTCACATGATGACAGTTTTGAAGACTCCTTTGCCCTCTTAAAAATCGTTGAGGAGGGCTTCCCTGGTGGCACAGTGGTTAAGAATTCGCCTGCCAATGCAGGGGACACGGGTTCGAGCCCTGGTCCGGGAAGATCCCACATGCCGCAGAGCAACTAAGCCCGTGCGCCACAACTAGTGAGCCTGTGCTCTAGAGCCCACATACCACAACTACTGAGCCCACAAGCCACAACTACTGAAGCCCGTGTGCCTAGAGCCCGTGCTCCGCAACAAGAGAGGCCACCACAATGAGAAGCCCGCGCAACACAACAAAGAGTAGTCCTCACTCGCCGCAAATAGAGACTGCACACAGCAATGAAGACCCAACGCAGCCATAAATAAATAAATAAATAAATAAATAAATAAATCAATCGTTGAGGACCCCAAAGAGCTTTTGTTTACATGGTTTATAGCTATCAATATTTACTCTATCAGAAATTAAAAACGAAAAGATTTTTAAAATACCTATCAATTCATTTATAATAAATCATTTATAATATTAAATCATTAAAATATTAAATTCATTTATAATAATAAATCATTTATAACAATTCATTTATAATAAATCCATTATATATGAATGTAACTAGCATATTTTTTTTTAATTTTTTTTTTTATTTTTAGGAACTTTACTTTCCAAAACAAAACAAAACAAAACAAAATGAGAAGAATGGCACTGTTTTACATTTCTGTAAATCTCTTTAATGTCTGGTTTAATAGAAGACAGCTGGATTCTCATATTCTTTTATATTTAGTCTGTTATGAGTCTTTACTTTGGTGGAAGTACATCAAAAAATACAACTTCGGGGCTTCCCTGGTGGCGCAGTGGTTGAGAATCTGCCTGCCAATGCAGGGGACACGGGTTCGAGCCCTGGTCTGGGAAGATCCCACATGCCGCGGAGCAACTGGGCCCGTGAGCCACAATTACTGAGCCTGCGCATCTGGAGCCTGTGCTCCGCAACAAGAGAGGCCGCGATAGTGAGAGGCCCGCGCACCGCGACGAAGAGTGTCCCCCGCTGGCCACAACTAGAGAAAGCCCTCGCACAGAAATGAAGACCCAACACAGCCATAAATAAAATAAATAAATAAAAAATTAAAAAAAAAATACAACTTCACACAGATATGTAGTTAGAAAATGGAGGAGTATTTCAATGCCTTTCCTAGGTAATTGCAGATGTTCTTATTTGACACCACACCCAAACTCAACAAATAGTAGTTTCTTAAAGGCTAGCTGCAATGTGAAATCTGAAACCATGGCAATGAATTTTTCATACTGGTTACAATAAAATGCACTAGTCTATCTTGCACTTTGAATGGATCTTTTACCTACGCATGACTGCATTATGCACTGGTCATTTGGAAAATATTATTTCACTGATATATGCAGATCTTCCAAGTGTTGACACATTTCAGTATAAAATATTTTAAAATTCCATGTTTATTTCACTACCTATCTTATCTGATGAGTCTTTAAATATTTGGAAACTGTCAAGCTCACAGTGCCATGTACACATTTTCCAAAATTCTAATTTCCACTTAAAAGCTGGAATTTTATCATTGGCAACAAATGTTGTCAGTTGTTTCCTTGAGGTGACAGGCTCACTTCATTCATTTTTGAGAAAATGTCTGCCAAATGCCCAAGAGTTTGTCTGTCGATCGTTCTTTGAAGTAAAAACGGTGTCCTATGATAAAAGCAGCTAGACCAGCTCAAAACAATCACTTAAGTATTTTGGTTTAAGCATACTTCCTGTCTGTCTTGTCACACACACTATTAAAAAGATGTATGATGTATATTCAAAGGTTGAGATTTAATAAAATTAATAATCTTTACTGTTTCATCAAGGACATTTAAAAATAAAACCGATTTATTTTTTTAACAACTAATGGTGAAGAATTCAGTTAACTTCTACTACAGTTTGGAGCCACCCTGATTCCTGCTAAGGCAGCAGCCATCTTGCCAACACTGCTTTTGCACCATCAGTACAAATGCCAACACAGTGAAAAAGACAATGTCTTAGTATCATTATGAAAATAGTTTTGACTGCATGGACTCCATGAGAGGGTTTCTGGAACCTCCAGAGGTCCAGGGACCACACTTTAGGAACCACTGTCATATGACACATACTCTAAAATTTCTACTTGAAAGCTTCATATTGCCAAAGATGAAGAAAGTCAGATAATGTATGACCTAATGGAAAATGTTTAATTTATAAGAGCATACTATATATACACTCAACAAATAACTCCAAAATTGCCAAAAGGACTGCAAATGGATGTGTCCAAGTAGCTGGTTACAACCTGACAGGTACCTTTCCAGAATCTTCCCGCTCCCCCAGAGCCTCCTCTTGAATTCTCATTGCTCCCTGAATTCCAACCAACCAAAGGCTCCTGCCAGGAGCTTTCAGCTATAAGGGGCTGAGTAAGCTGAAGAGACAAATGAGGAAAGTTGCAATTGTATTAATCAATATACAATTGCTGTATCTTACAATTATTTTTCAGGTGTGGTTTTCTGTCCTAGACTGTGATTAAGCTCCTTTATACACTGAAGATTGAACTGAAATAAGCATGAACTCTGGCATTTGTTTGGCTCATTGTATCTTCATCAGTTTCTAAAAAATCATGAAGCTGGGACTTCCCTGGTGGCGCAGTGGTTAAGAATCTGCCTGCCAGTGCAGGGAACACCAGTTAGATCCCTGGTCCAGGAAGATCCCACATGCCACAGAGCAACTAAGCCCATGCACCACAACTACTGAGCCCACGTGCCACAACTACTGAAGCCCACGCGCCTAGAGCCCGTGCTCAGCAACAAGGGAACCACCACAAAGAGAAGCCCTTGCACTGCAATGAAGAGTAGCCCCCGCTCACCGCAACTAGAGAAAGCCCACGTGCAGCAACGAAGACCCAACGCAGCCAAAATAAAAAAATAAATAAATTTATTTTTTAAAAAAATCATGAAGCTGAATACAAACAAATTTTGCCTCCCCATATACCTACAATATAAACCCATCAGTCAGGGTTGAGACTGGTCTCTCTAGGTCAGCATACAATGACTATTCTTGTTTATTTAGGAAGACTTCTGAAATCTGATTTTTTTTTTTCAAATGATGCAAAAGAATTAACACAGGAACTACATGCACAAAAGCTATTTACTTTAAGATGAGGAGACCCAAATCAGCCACAAGGAAGTTTTCTCCAAAGTGTAGGTCAATTTTTAACACGATACTTCCTGTAATCAAAAAGTATTCTAGGGACTTCCCTGGTGGCGCAGTGGTTAAGACTCTGCGCTCCCAATGCAGGGGGCCCGGGTTTGATCCCTGGTCAGGGAACTGGATCCCACATGCATGCCACAACTAAGGAGCCCGCCTGCCACAACTAAGGAGCCCGCCTGCTGCAACTAAGACCCAGCACAACCAAATAAATAAAGTATGCTAAACAGATACATTCAAAATCCCTGGAAAAAGCCAATCTAGTAAGAAACTAAGTTGCTAAAGTTGCCTCTGTGTAAATGGCTCAGACTCAGAGGAAGGGTATACTGAGGGTAGCTCTCCTCCACTTAAATCCGTCCCTCTGCAGCAAGTTACTTACTCAGGGAAGGGAATTATCCCCGCCATATCACTGGGGCACTTCCATCTGTGCTATCAAACCACCACATTAGGATACTCTAATTCTGTGAAAATCCACTTTCCTAAGGACTTGGGCACTTTATAAAGCGGCAGACCTTAAATGGCTCCATTTCAACAGAATCGCTTGGAATGCAATTACTGGTGTTGGCTCCCTCTTCTCTTTGAGGGAAGAGTGTCAGAAGGAATTTGAAAAAGAATAGATACAGGTATATGTATAACTGAATCACTTTGCTGTACACCTGAAACTAACACAACATTGTTAATCAACTATACTTCAATATAAAATAAAAGTTAAAAAATAAGAGTGTCAGAAGGTATAGATTTATCCTCAGTAAATGTAACAAAACCTCCATTTAAAGTGTTTTTAGGGACTTCCGTGGTGGTGCAGTCAGTTGATAAGACTCCACACTCCCAATGCAGGGGCCTAAGGTTCAATCCCTGGTCAGGGAACGAGATCCCATATGCATGCCGCAACTAAGAGTTCGCATGCCACAACTAAGGAGCCCACGTGCTGCAACTAAGACCTGGTGCAACCAAATAAATCAATTTAAAAATATGTTTTAAAAAAATCCATTTGAGTCTGAATAGTCAAGTGGCTGCATCTACAGAAACAAAAAAAGTTTTATAAAACTTTATAAACAAGGGACCTCCCTGGTGGTCCAGTGGTTAAGAATCCACCTTCCGATGCAAGGGACGTGGTCCGATCCCTGGTAGGGGAACGAAGATCCCACATGCCGCGGGGCAACTAAGCCCTCGCGCCGCAACTACTGAGCCTGCACACTCTGGAGCCCGCGAGCCACAACTAGCAAGAAGCCCGTGCGTCGCAGTGAAGATCGCATGTGCTGCAACTAAGACCTGACGCAGCCAAATTAATTAATTATTAAAAACTTAATAAACAAAAATGTGTCATCCAAAATACCACCTGTAATTCTATTTCTTGAATGTTTAACAAAGACTTCAATTCATTTTCATGGACAAAAGAAGACTTGTTCTCGTACATTAAATTAAAAGCAGAAATACCCCCAAATATAGGTTCAACATAAAAGTTGTCAAACCTTAAAAGTGATGAAAAACCATTACCCAAAGTGACTTCAATGTTTGACCACAGTAGATAAAATGTGAAAGGCAGCATTAGAGTGTTTCTTTCAAGCAGCCAGAAACCCTTATGTTTTGGCAATATAAGTAGAGGCAGATTCTGTCAAACCGTATACACAATACATCTGCTGATTCTGAAACGGGTCCTGTGAATTGGTGTGGTGTGCTCCTTGGGTTGAAAATGCCTACTCAAGCAAGAGCCTGTGACATAATTGACAAAATAGGGGCTCTGATATCATAGGGTCATGGCTGGACAGTCAAGTTAGTACAATGGATTTTAATTAGGAAGGGAATGCACGCAAAATGAAAGGTTTTCCTGAACTCAGAATCTCTTTAAAAAGCAAGTCTACAACATGGCATAAAAATAGGTATACAAATTTAGGTATATTTGCTGTAACGAGTCACCATTGAACACTCTTTCTGTTGTGAAAATGAAAAGACTAAAGAATTAGTCCATGTTCACGGTTCTTTCCAGCCATTGCATTGGAAACATGAGAGGTAAGAACATAAACAAACACAAGATGAAAATACATGTATGAGTCAAAAAAAAAAAACTTTAGCTGAAGTTTGAGGCAACAGCATATGGATGAAGTTAGCGACATGAAGAATGTGGAAAGGCGCACAGAACATGAAAAGCTGCATTTTGGAATTTTTCTAACGATAATTATATTGTGTAAAAAGGGCAATAAAGAGGCTAATGTTGGATGTACAACAAATGAGAGGCCCCAGAAAGCAGAAGACTTGGGGCTAATGAATGTGGGGTGCCCTCAGCCAAATGTGATGCGATTTCACGTTGCATCCTGAAGTGAAACGAGAAGGTGACAACTATAACATGGAGAGAAAGCACCAGAATTTTGACTCTACCAGAGTCCAAGCAGATGAGATTTGGAGGGGAAATTGCTATGGAACGTATTCCTTTAAGAAGCCACAATGAGGGGCTTCCCTGGTGGCGCAGTGGTTAGGAATCCGCCTGCCAATGCAGGGGACACGGGTTCGTGCCCCGGTCCGGGAAGATCCCACATGCCGCGGAGCGGCTAGGCCCGTGAGCCACAACTACTGAGCCTGCGCGTCTGGAGCCTGTGCTCCGCAACGGGAGAGGCCGCGACAGTGAGAGGCCCGCTCACCGCAATGAAGAGTGGCCCCTGCTCGCCGCAACTGGAGAAAGCCCTTGCACAGAAACTAAGACCCAACACATCCAAAAATAAATAAATAAATAAGTTTATTTAAAAAAAAAAAAAAAGAAGCCACAATGAGCTTCTGGCCTATTTCAATGTTCTTAGAACACCTTAGTCACTTTCCACCCCCATCTCTGTTCCTTTGGATACAGTAAAAGCAACAAACAAACATCTGTAACTCCCCCAAACAGACTGAGTGAAAGAGACTGCAAAGGATAAGATTTTAAGGAAAACACATTTCAAATAGCGCTTACTTTCTTTCATTAAAAAAAAAAACAAGCCAACCCACTAACTTTGTAAATGATATTTTTAACAGTATTTTTCCAGATAGGCATTATCAAATATCTTAAGCAGAGGAGGCAAAGAATTAAGGATGATGGGTGCAGGGGGGAGGGATAAATTAGGGAGTTTTGGATTAACAGATACACACTAATGTATATAAAGTAGATAAACAACAAGGACCTACTGTATAGCACAGGGAACTCTACTCAATACTCCGTAATGATGTATATGGGAAAAGAATATAAAAAAGAGTGGATATATGTACATGTACAACTGATTCACTTTGCTGTACACCTGAAACACAACACTGTAAATTAACTATACTTCAAAGAAAGAAAGGAAGGAAGGAAGGAAGGAAGCAAGAAAGAAAAAGGACGATGAAGCTATAAAAACTAGGTTCAGAAAGCTGGGTCTAGCTTGTAAGTAGTGGGCTGAATCAACAATGCTAATTGAAGATAGAAACTAGTCAGAGAACAAAATCTTGTTCTTTATAAGAAAAAACACTCTGTCTCATTGTGACAGCACACAAGAGGGGCTTTGCTTAGTCAACTCATGACTGTAAGATGAACATCTGTAACACAAACACCCAGAATCGTTACTGTCTGGCTTCGACCTGGCACGGAATCTCCTCATTCATTTCCTGGTTTCTGTGCATCAGCTTGGAACATTGAAGGTTGTCTAAATATGAACTGGTTCCTTTCCCGAGCCCACTCCATCAGCAGGTGCAAGAGTTCAGTCCCCTTCCCCTCCTCCAGCTGTCCAGCATTCCTCTGTGCCCTGGAGAACTCACTGTACCTCTCAAACATCCCACACTGTCCTCCACGGGTGATTCTCTCCTCCAGGAAGCATGTTCAAGACCAACACAAGGGCAGAAGAAAAGAGGGAGGGAAAGAGGAGGAAACCACACTCTAAATACCAGGAAGAACTTTGAAGGCAGCCCAAAGACTAATGAAGAGCAAAGTATATAAGCTAAATTTTTAATGAAAAGGAAAAGCCAGATTTTAAAAGTCTGACATTTCTAAACTCTATAAAAATATTTCCAGGTGTGTGTGGGGCGTTGGGCAAAATATTATAGAAATATCACAGGGAAAAATTTTTTTAAGCCCTGGCGCCTGAAACTTAGTTAACGTCAATGAAAAAGATTATCTAAACACTTAGCAATTTACTCACTTCCAATTTTAAGTAAAGAAGGTTAAGCAAAAACAGGCTGTCCCTTTCCAAGACAGGGGATACCGAGTCTCAATCCCACTGCCACAACCCAGTGTCTGACCCAAAGAACCCACATGACAGGCTAGATTGGACCCATCAGAAAGTCTCTGAACATAGGTGCTGGAGGTAAGAGGTGAAAATTGTCCCTGTGCATGCTAAGTTAGAGAAAAAAAACGTGAGCCTGCAGAGATGGAGAATAAAGCAGAGATGCCAGACAACATTACTCTGGGCATTCAAAGTGGGTGTACGGCGAGCTTTCCACTGGCTGACTCAAGTCCTTTGGGAGACTGGCCTGTTCTTCCAGCCCCTGGTTCTGTAAGATATCCCTTGGAACAGACCCTCTTGGCTGGCAACGAAGCAGTTGCCTGCCCCCCATTCTGTGGGTCGAGCACCTCTCCTGATACAAGGTCTCTTTTCCCATCTCCCTTGCAACTAGGACATGAACATGTGACATCACCCTGGCTAGTCAGGTGTATGGGATTTCTACAGGTGGCTCCTGAGAAAGATTATCCTCCCTATTAAACTCCTCCTCTGGGCTTCCCTGGTGGCGCAGTGGTTGAGAGTCTGCCTGCCGATGCAGGGGACACGGGTTCGAGCCCTGGTCTGGGGGGATCCCACATGCCGCGGAGCAACTGGGCCCGTGAGCCACAACTACTGAGCCTGCGTGTCTGGAGCCTGTGCTCCGCAACAAGAGAGGCCGCGATAGTGAGAGGCCCGCGCACCGCGATGAAGAGTGGCCCCCACTTGCCGCAACTAGAGAAAGCCCTCGCACAGAAACGAAGACCCAACACAGCCATAAATAAATAAATAAATAAATAAACCCAAAGCTTTAAAAACAAACAAACAAACAAAAGTTTATTAAACTCCTCCTCTTCTTAACTTGACTTGGTCATAGCTGCCTGTGGTGCTTGGAACTGCACCCTCTCTCCCCAATTTGCCCAGCTGCCTTTTACTGCTCCTTCTTGTTTCAGTTTAAACATCACTTCCTCTGAAAGGCTTTCTCTAATCCCACATCTAGATTGAGTCCCATACTTCCAGGCTCCCACTGCCTTTTTATTTTAACCCCCACTACAACTCCAGTGTTTCCACTATAATTCCAGTGCCTATGGTCAGCGCTCAGTAAGAAATGGTTGAATGCTTGCAATTTTGGAAAAGAAACAAGGGGGTGTGGGTTAGATGGAAAGTAACAAAAGACACGAAGAAAATAGGCTTAGATGGTAAGGACACATATTCTCTCACATTACAAAGAGTCCAGAGGCAGGGATGTTCCAGGATTGGTGTTGATGGTCAGTAATTTCATTAAAGAGCCAGATGTTTTTCATCTCTTGTTTCTGCCATTCCCAGCACATCAGTGATGTTTCCTCCTCCTGGTTACAGGAAGTCCCCTTTCTAAATTCTAAAAAATCTGAAATTCCAAACACATCTGGCTCCAAAGGTTTTGGATAATATCAATAGATGTTGAACGTAATTTGGGGAAATCAGTTGCTCAATAAGACAAGATAGGAAAAATAAAAGGTACAAGGATTGGAAAGGAAGAAATATGTCACTCACAGATTATATGATTAACTATGTAGCATAGACAAAAGAATCCAGTGATAATTTTTTAGAATTAAGAGTTTAACATGATTGCTGGATATAAAATCAACGTACAGGACACAATTGCTTTTCTATAAACCAGCAACAAACAGAACATGAAATTTTAGAAACAATTTCATTTACAGTAGCATGAAAAGTTGCAAGTAGATAGAAATGAACTTAATAAAAAATGTGTGAGATCGTCATGGAGAAAATGATAAAATTTTCTTAAGAGACGTTAAAGAAAACCAGAATAAGTGGAGAGATACAAGCCATGTTCATGGATTGGAAGGCTCTATACTGTAAATGTATCAAATCTCCCCCAAATTATCTATAGATCCAATGCAGTTTCAATTAAAATCTCAACAAGTTTTTGGAGAATATAACTCAAAGATTAAAAGGAGTTGAGGAACTTCCCTGGTGGCGCAGTTAAGAATCCACCTGCCAATGCAGGGGACACGCGTTTGAGCCCTGGTCCTGGAGGATCCCACATGCCACGGAGCAACTAAGCCCGCATGCCACAACTACTGAGCCTGTGCTCTAGAGCCCGTGAACCACAACTACGGAGGCCGAGTGCCACAACTACTGAAGCCCGCGCGCCTAGAGCCTGTGTTCCACAATAAAGAGAAGCTACTGCAGCGAGAAGCCCGCGCACCGCAACAAAGAGTAGACCCCGCTTGCCTGCAACTAGAGAAAGCCCACGTGCAGCAACGAAGACCCAATGCAGCCAAAGATAAAAAATAAATAAATTTAAAAAAAAGGAGTTGAAAAGGTAAATCAATAGCCAAAAACACTCTTGAAGAACAAGGCAGGGGTGGGTACTAGCCACACCGGATACTGACTTATTATGAAGTTAATTAACAGGCTGTGTGGTATTGGCCAGGGACAGAAAAATAGGTGAATGTAAAGAACAGAAAGGCCAGGAACAGACCCATGTCAAAAAAGACTTTGTATAGAGAACCTGATGGCAAGACCTGGGGTCTGGAGCTAGAATGAATTGGTTTGAACTCTGGCTCTTTGACATACCAGCTATGTCACATGGAGCAAGTTACTTAACTTCTCTGTGTTTCTGCTTCTTGTCTAAAAAATAGGCATGATAGCAGGATCTATTTGTAGGGTTACTGTAAGGTTTAAATAAGTTATCTCATGCTTAGAGCACTGCTTGGTACATGGTAAGCCCTCAGTAAGTGTGAATACTAGCATCACCACCACCACCACCACCACCACCACCACCACCACCACCATCATCATCATCAAAGGCCAATGGGGAAAAAACAAGCTGTTCAATAAAAGATGCTGGAAGCGGAGGGGGGTGGGTGGTGGTGGTGAGATGAATTGGGAGATTGGGATTGACATATATACACTAATATGTATAAAATGGATAACGAATAAGAACCTGCTGTATAAAAAAATAAAATAAAATTCAAAAATTCAAAAAAGATAAAATAAAATAAAAGGTGCTGGGATAATCGTATATCTATTGAAAAAAATAAAATCAAAACTCTCTTACAATACATACACAAACTAATTCCAGGTAGATTAAGGACCTAAATGGAAAGGGCAAGACCATAACATTTTCAGGAGACAATATAGGAGAATGCTTTTCTGACCTTGAGGTAGGAAAGAATTTTTAAACAAGATACAAAAAACCATTCACTGTAAAGAAAAATAGATTGATAAACCTGACTGTATAAAAACTAAAAACTTCTGTTCATGAAAAGATACCACAAGGAAAGTGAAACGATACAGGACAAACTGGGAGAAGATATTTGTAACACATGATCAACAAAGGGCTAGTAAGTATCTAGAATATAGAAGGAACTCCTTCAAATCAATTTTCTTTTTTTAATTGAGGTATAACTGACATATAACATTATATTAGTTTCAGGTGTACAAAATAATTATTTGATATTTATATTGTGAAATGATTGCCACAGTAAGTCTAGTTAATATCAGTCACCATACACAGTTACAAAAAAATGTTTTTCTTGTGATGAGAACTAAATCATTTCTCAAAAAGAGGAAATAACCCAGTAGGAAAGGGGGCAAAAATCATAATAATTTTAAGAATGAAATGATATTTAGCTTTATTAGTAATCAAGAAAATGCATATTAAAATTATACCCACCCACCTGGCAAAATTTTAACTCAGAAAACACCAAGTGTTAACAAGGATGTGTTGCTAGGTGAATGTTAATATACAGCTGGGGACCTTGGAACACAGATTGGTTTACCTCGTAAAGGTGAGCATTTGCCCCTGTATAACCCAGCAATTCTTCTGCTGGAGATGTATCTTAAGGTCTAGGACCAAAACAATAAACTCTTGCTCATGTGCACCAAGGGACATGCACAGGAATGTTTGTAGCAGCATAATTCACAGCAGCAAAATACAAACAACCCAACTGTCCATCTGATTCCATTTATATAAAGTCCAAAAAGAGACAAAACTAAACAATGTATTGTTTACCGATATATTCACAAGTGATGAAAAACTACAAAGAAAAACAAAATAATATTTTTAACACAAAATTTTGAATAATACTCAATTAGGGCAGGAGAGTATGAAGGTGGAGATGTGGTCAGGCTCATAGGGGGCTTCTGGAGTGAAGTTCTATTTCTTTCCCTGGGTGAAATGCACATGGATGTTCATCTCACTGCTATTTCTGTACACATCATTCTATCCATACAGTTTCATACATTCATTTGTAATATACCATAATTAATATTTAATTGCTAGTTTACAGTTGGATTGATAGGGAAATCTTCAGTATAAGAGGGACTTAAGATCACTTGAACCTCTGCCAACTGGAGATCAAAAATGAAGATACATTTATGAAAGAACAAAATGAAGTCAACAGAAACATCTTACATAAAGTATTGAACTATTACTTTTTCCTTGATTGATGTGCTTATTTTGTCCCCATAAAAAATATAAAACGTTCTTCAGAAGATGGGCATCATTTAATACCCAAGTATGGATTGATTATTGATTGCAAAAAAAGACTTCAGACTTAGAAAGAAAAAACTTTTTAAAAATCCAAGACTATTATTGTCTAAAAGCCAAAAATATTTTTCACATACTATCACAGGAATATAATAATTTCTCTCAAATAAAATGTTGACGAAGGTTAAGAGAACACAAAATATTACAGTCAACAACATATGCTGTTTCTTCCCTATGCCAAAATCACATTCATCCATTCATTCATCCAGCGATATTTTATTGAGCACCTACTATGTGTTAAACACTATACTAGGAACTGAGGGCACGGCAGCAAAGAGAAACATAAATTTTCTGTTCTCATGGAGCTTACATACTACTAGATCTTTACTGTACAATGCTATAAAGAAATCTCAGAAAGATTAATTCAAAATTAGTTTACATTCCCATGAGAAGAACTACTGGGTCTCCAGATAGGAACATCTTAACACCCACTGATACCTATTAGCAGAAGTGACAGTCAAAATATTTAACAACCACTTATCAACTGACTCCCCATCCAATCAGAACAGAGGCCAGCTGTGTTGTAGCATCCTGACTGAAAACCAGCCTTGTCTGCTGCCCAAGCCTCTTCCAAAAAAGGTGAACCAATTACACCCCACCAACAGAGAACAAGGGTCCCTATCTTACTGAACCCTGACCAGAATTGAATATTACCATTTGTAAAACAAAGAACAAATGAACAAAAACAAAACCAAAAAACCCATTTTGCTTATTTGGTAAGGAAAGTGCTTTATTATGAATTTCTTTGATTATTCGTGGAATTAACCTTTTTTAGACATGTTCATTAGCATTTGGAATTTCCTCTTATAATGGTTCTCTTCTTAATCCTTATTCACTTCTCTGTTAGAAATTTTGAAATTATCTTATTGTTCTGCATAAGCTCATCATATCTTAGAGTGTCATATTTGGTATAAATGTTGGATTTAAAATTTGATATGTATTTTTGACACAGAGAAATATAAATGTACGTTTACCTAGGGGGTTAGAACTGTGACTATTTTCCACTTCTCTGTGTGTTCCAAATTTTCTTCAATGAGCATTTTTCCTGATTATCAATATAGTACAATGCTAATTTAATTAACAAGTTATTATTTTAAAGACACCCAAGGAAATAACATAAGGAAATATCTATTCTGGAAGTAACTTTTACCTTCACTTTATTGTATTACCACTTCCTTCCAGGTAGTAATTCATGATAAAATAACATAAATGTTGCCATTTTACTCAAGTTTGATGCTTTTACTAAAAGGAAAAACATCTCTACTGACATATCATGTAACATTAAACAGAAATCCAGGGTTCACTTTCAAATGTCTTTTCCTCTAAATTTCTAAATCTACTGCCAAGTGCTGCCACCTTCATACTAATCAGTTTACCGAAGGTGCACCAGGTACTCTTACCTGTAATTGCAACACTAGTTACCTCTTTCACTGAGCACGACCTCATCTGAGCCTGACTCACTACATCTTGCACCATCAGTCAAGACTAACATGGCACATACCACCTGGGGGCCCTTGTTAAATATTTGTGGAATGAATGAATGAGTCAATGGAAACTCCTTCAGCCATTACTGTAATTCTTCTGCTATTTAATTTCTTCAAGCCCATTATCAGAGTCAGTTTAGTTCACATACGTCGTTTATTTTCCTGGATTTCAGGATAACGTGTGCCAGCCTCTCTGCCAAGAGCTAGGGATGCAACTGTGAACAGAAAAGTACCCTGTTCTCATGAAGCTATTAAAAATGTTACTTTCGAAGAGCCTGCAGTAACATGAGATTTTACATATATAGGGTTGCTTTCTTTTTTTTGCCTTGTTTCTTAAACCTCCAATCATACCATTAGGAGCACTTAAGTCCCTGAGCTTGGGTGCAAAAAAAAAACTTAAAAAAAGAATTCTAGTACATGACTGCTTTCCCTAAGCTGTCGCCAAAGAATGTGAGACAGCTAAATGTTTAGATACCTATAATCCTGGCACAAGTGTTTTCTGTTCATTAATTATACACGGATAGTCAGTTTTCTTAATAAGTAAAAGCTATTCAAGTTTTAAAAATAAACATGAATAGATAGTTCAAAGAAAACCCGCATGTTTGGCTCTATTTTTGAGTGGTTGTAAATTATTTCTAGCTGCATCTTATTTCATTCTTTTGAGCTATTTCTGTGTTACAGATTTATTTTGGGCAAATGCTAATATAACCAATACACTATACTAATGCTTTAAAAACAAACTAAAATGAGTAAACTAAAAACATACAGCGCTGTTGGTCAGGCTAAGTGTTTTATTGCAGGGCAGGGGGAGGTTTGTGGACTCTGTGGCATGAGACTCCAGTCTCAGCGCCTCACTGCACTAGCAGTGTGAAGTTGCATAACTTCTGTGTTACAGTTTCCTCATCTGTAAGTGAAAATAATAATACCACACTTAAAGCCATTGAACTGTATACTTAAAAGTGGTTAAAATGGCAAATTTTATATTATGTATATTTTACAATAAAAAAAGTTTATGAAAAAGACTATTAAGAGAAGTCAGAAAGATCACATTAGACTAGACAATACAGGGCCACGCTGGCCATTGGCAGGAATTTTAGAGTAGGTTGGGGAGTCACTGAAATACTTTGAGAATAGTGAATTGTTCTGATATCGCTTACTGACTTTCAGTATTCATTTTTCACCCCTTCGAAGTTTCTACTTTACCATAAAGACTAGAAGGCTAAAAACTACATTTCTGGGCTTCCCTGGTGGCGCAGTGGTTGAGAATCTGCCTGCCAATGCAGGGGACATGGGTTCGAGCCCTGGTCTGGGAAGATCCCACATGCCGCGAAGTAACTAGGCCCGTGAGCCACAATTACTGAGCCTGCGCGTCTGGAGCCTGTGCTCCGCAACAAGTGAGGCCGCGATGGTGAAGAGGCCCGCGCACCGCGATGAAGAGTGGCCCCTGCTTGCCGCAACTGGAGAAGGTCCTTGCACAGAAACGAAGACCCAACATAGCCAAGAATAAAATATATAAATAAATAAATAAATAAAAGATTACTTAAAAAAAAAAAAAGAATAATAATTTAAAAAAAACCAAACTACATTTCTCAGACTCTCTTGTACGTAGGGATCTGTGTTTAGGTTTCACAAGCGAGATAATGCTCATGAGATCTGAAAAGCGAAAATGAGGCAGTGGGGGAAAAAAAGTACCAACCTGGTAAAGTGGTTGGGACATAAAATGAGTGAATATGGAGTAAAGTGCTGAGAATTGGCACCAAGTAATTAAGTAGCTAAATAATAGCTTACTGACAAATTAAACATCATATCATAGCGATATCATAACACAGGTCAAATGGTTAAATTCTGTACCCTAAAAGACAGGTAAGGGACTTCCCTGGCCATCCAGTGTTTAAGAATCCATGCTTCCACTGCAGGGGGCACGGGTTCGATCCCCGGTCAGGGAACTAAGATACCGCATGCCAAGTGGTGTGGCCAAAAACTAAAAAATTAAAATAAAAAAGTAAAAGACTAGGTAAAACCATCTTTAACACTAGATTCCATTCCCACTTTCTGCACGTGGGTTACTCACAGTGTGAGCTAGTAAGGAATCCAACATTGCTAGTGGTTATGACCATAATCCTGAGTCTAAGAGCAGAAATCCCAGTGTTCCAGGGATTTGGGGTAGGACTGTAGGAAACCTCTAATTCAGTGGGAAGTGCCCATATTTCAGGAATTCTTCAAACAATTATGCAAACACAAGGGTGCAGAAGATGTTAACAACTCAAGATAATCTGCATGGTCATCCATCGACCAATGAATGCATAAAGAAGATATGATACATACATACAATGGAATACCATCAGCCATAAAATAGAATAAAATAATGCCATTTGCAGCAATGTGGATGGACCTAGAGATTATCATACTAATTGAAGTAAGTCAGAAAGAGGTAGACAAATACCATATAATATCACTTATGTGTGGAATCTAAAATATGACACAACTGAACTTATCTACGAAATAGAAACAGACTCACAGACATAGAGAACAGACTTGTGGTTGCCAAGGGGGAGGAAGATGGGGGAGGGATGGGTTGGGAGTTTGGGACTAGCAGATGCAAACTATTATATGCAAGATGGATAAACAACAAGATCCTACTGCATAGCACAGGGAACTATATTCAATATCCTGTGATAAACCATAATGGAAAAGAGTATAAAAAAGAATATATATATGTATATATATGTACATATATATGTATATATATGTACATACAAATATAAAACTGAATCACTTTTCTGTACAGCAGAAATTAACACAACATTGTAAATCAACTATACTTCAATAAAATAAATTTTTTTTAAAAATGGAATCTTCAGAAACATTTTATGAAATCATACATCAATAAAACCTTAGGGGACTTCCCTGGTGGTGCAGTGGTTAAGAATCCGCCTGACAATGCCGGGGACACAGGTTCAATCCCTGGTCCAGGAAGATCCCACATGCCGTGGAGCAACTAAGCCCATGAGCCACAACAACTAAGCCCGTGTGCCACAACTACTGAGCCCACATGCCACAACTACTGAAGCCCGTGCTCCTAGAGCCTGTGCTCCCCAACAAGAGAAGCCTCCACAATGAGAAGCCCGCACACCACAACGAAGAGTAGCCCCCTCTCACCGCAACTAGAGAGAAAGCCCGCGTGCAGCAACAAAGACCCAACACAGCCAAAAATAAATAAATAAATAAATAAATTTACTTAAAAAAAAATTAAAACATTAGCCTCTGGGGGTGGAAAATGTCTTTTTAAAAGAAAGGAGCAACATTGTAAAGCAACCATACTCCAATAAAAATTAATTAAAAAAAAAGGAAAGGAAAGAACCAATGCAGATTCTTTTAAGTTTAAAATAAAAATCGATAGACAATTTTTTTCCTTCACAAGAGCTAATAGGTTAACAGGTTACTTAATGATCTTGGTTTACTGCACTGATTTATTTTTTTACTTTTTAATTAATAGACTTTTTTTCCCCAGCAGTTTCAGGTTTACAGGAAAATTGAGCAGAATGTACAGAGTTCCCATATACTGCTCTCCCCATCCCAGTTTCTGCTATTATTAACATCTTGCATCAGTGTGGTACACTTGCTATAAATCATTAGCCAATATTGATGCATTATTATTAACTAAAGTCCATAGTTTACATCATGGTTCACTCTTGGTGTTGTACATTTTATGGGTTTCACCAAATGAATAATGGCATGTATCCACCATTACAGTATCATACAGAAGCGTTTCACTGCCCTAAGAATCCCCTATGCTCTACCTATTCATCCCTCCCTCCATCCTAAACCCTGGCAACCTGTGATTTTTTTACTATCTGCATAGTTTTGCCTTTTCCAGAATGTAATACAGTTAGAATCAGACAGTGGGTAGCTTTTTCAGACCGGCTCTTTCACTTAGCAATGTGCATTTAAAGTTTCTCCATGTCTTACAAGGACCTACTGTATAGCACAGGGAACTATACTCAATATTATATAATAACCTATAAGAGAAAAGAATCTGAAAAAGTATATATATACATATATATATATATATGGGATATGTATAACTGAATCCCTGTGCTGTACACCTGAAACTTACACAATTTGGAAATCAACTATACTTCAATTAAAAGATTTTTTTAAAAAAGTTCCTCCATGTCTTTCTGTGACTTGAAGGTTCATTTCTCTTTATTGCTGAATAATATTCCATTGTCTGGATGTACCAGTTTGCTTTACACCATTCACCTACTGAAAGACATCACAGTTCTTTCTGAGTTTTGGCAATTATGAATAAAGCTATAAACATCAGTGTGCCGGTCTGACTGATATTTTCCCTTCCAAAAAAAATTCTTTTTTGTTCTGGAGTTGTTCTCTTTATTTCTTTATTTTAAAAAGCGACATGGATAACAAAAGAATGACAGTATTATTTAAAAAGCACACTGCACAGAAAAGTCAGGATTTCCTCAAATTAAGAAAACTTTCTCTTGGATGGTTCTCTCAGCACTATTAGGCATTTGTAAGAAATTCTAATGAACAAAAAAGGACATGGCGCCTTTAAGAACTATGAATAATTTAAGGTGGGGCAAATTGTAAGAATGTTGTGCAATTTTTATTTTCAGGCAGTATTTGTAAAGATAGCATAAACTAGCAAGACAATATTTACTTCTCCAGAGAAGCCTCTTGAAATTACCTGGACTTAGCTGGCTCCCCAATCATAGTCTCATAATATTATGTACCTTTCTCTTGCGACATTGATCAGAGTATAAATCCGCATCTACCTGGGAAGTTATTTAATTAGTAAGCTCTATGAGGGCAGACACCCTCTGGGTGCTCACCCCTGTATTCCCGCAGGACATAACAGAATGAATATCTTGGCAAAAGTACTATTTTAATAATATCAAAAGAGCCAGTGTTAGTGAGAAATTTCTTAAACTTAAAAACGTATTTCTGGTTTTGAGAAGATTTAAATGGCATCACATTCATGGCTAATTAAAAATTATTGTAGAAAGAAAAGACAAAAGAATTACTAAGGTTCACTGCAATTTTCACTATCTCAAAATTTTGTTTTTAGACCTGCCATATAGCATATAGAGAATACCTGGATTATTTTAAATGCAGTCAAAAAAGTCCACTTTTATATACAGTTGCCACTTAGTAAAATAAGAATATATGAATAAAGAAATGTGGTCTATATAAACAATGGAATATTATTCATCAAGAGAAAGAAGGAAATACCACCATTTGTGACACATGGATAGACTTGGAGAGTATTATGCTAAGTGAAAGAAGTCAGACAGAGAAAGACAAATACTGTATGGTATCACTTATATGTGGAATCTAAAAAAAGCCAAACTCAGAGAAACAGAGTAGAATGGTGGTTAACAAGGACCAGGGGAGAATATGGAAATGGGAAGATGCTGGTGAAAGGGTACAACCTTCCAGTTAGAAGATGAACAAGTTCTAATGTACAGCATGGTGATTATAGTTAATAATGTTATATTATATACTTAAAAGTCGCTAGGAGAGTAGATCTTAAATGTTCTCACCACAAAAAAAGAGATGGTAATTATGTGACATGATGGAGGTGTTAGGTAACACTAAGGTGGTAATCACTCTGTAATATATAAGTGTATCAAATCAACAAGTTGTACATCCTAAACATATACAATGTTATATGTCAATTATATTTCAATAAAGCTCAGGTACAGAAGAATATAATGTAGCTGAATTGTACCAGAAGAATTTCTACTAACTATGAAAATTCTGCCCCCTGAAAATCTGAAGTACGGACTTTATTTCAAGCAAGTAAGAATCATCTTTTGCTAGCTAGAAATAGTAAAATAATACATTAAAAAAGACAATCAAATCATTATATTTTTCCCCAGACAAAGGCCAACATACACCAGCCAAGCTGATTTTTTGGATTGAACTGACAATCAGATTGCATTGGTTTCATAAAAAGTCTTTATGGGTTTAATAGTGATTTTGGATGAAAGATACACCCATGGAGTGATTTAAGAAAATATTTTGGAATACCAATTTTGTAATTTGCTCTGATGTTTACTAAAATCAATGAGTAAAGCTCCAAAAGAGATCATTATGACTGCGCCATCTGGAGCCCAAACTGCCACGCAAATTCAAATCTGACAGTAATTAACTGGAAAGAAATAAACAATACCACCCCTGCTTGTTTTGTTGTTTGTTTTGGTTTTCTGAATGATGGCTGGCCAGGAAGGAACCTCAAATTTTTCAAGTGGTCAAATGCACAATGCTGATTTTATCTCTATAAACACTGCACTATTTTAACAGGACCCCACTAGATTAAAAACAAAACAAAAAAGACTACAGAACTTGAAAGTAACCACTACAAGTCCCTTATAAAGCTGTTCTGATGATTTGCCTTTTAGGCAACAGAATTATGTTTTAATCATATTTCTCCACGTGGATACTAAAGGGGAAATCCCCGTTGGCTGTCAAAACCCTAGCATGACACACATGCCACGAACAGCAGTGATTCTGCCTAGGAGACAATATCATATGTGCTTATTTTCACATCAGCAATATACATGAACATAGATTTTCTCATTTAATCGGGGGTACTTTAGAAATGCCCTCTAACTTTTCTTGTGTTAGGCATTTTTTCCCTCTTTTTGGTTTACTAAGTGTTGTCTATTTGAGACTATTAGTGCAATAATAACTTTAAAACGACTGTTTCTGTAACACAAACTACCTCACGTCAACATAAAACCAAAGGGTACTAAGAATTTAGTAACAACACCAAAAATTACCAATAGGAAGAGAGCATTACTATGCTATGCCAACTCAGCAGAGATAGAGTCCAATTCAAACCTTAAGTTTCTTGTACTCTGCTCTGAATGCCTTAACAGATTCAAGGGAGGTTAGCACTCCAGAACTTTGAAAAGCTGCCATTTTCTCAAGTGGCAGGCAGCCTTCAGCCCTTCATTCCCACTGCAGGAACAACAGAGAGTATAAAACCCACTGGCCCCTGTAGATCGTGGGCGTCAGCATACAGCCAGAGTTAGTTCTAACATCCTGTATTACTGAGATGAATTAAAATCACTGTTAAATAGATACCCATAGATTCCCACCTCTGTTTAAAAAAAAAAAAAAAAAAGACTTCTCCAAAATAATCTCAAATTGCTGGCTACTTTTCCAAAGTGCTTCTGACCTAACATAAAACTGGTCATTCAGAACAGATGGGTTTTTAGGTGTTGAAAAATTATGATAGCATTCTAGAAATCTCATACCTATTCAACTTAAGGACGGCTGTCAGGTCTTTTCATACCCACCCCCTCGGCACCTCGCTCGGTGCCTTGCACAATGCATGTTTGTGGAAGTGAGTTATAACACAGGTAAACTGAATGATGTTTATAGTCAATCTAGCTATAGTGGCTTTAGAAAAAGAAAGAACCAAAGAGTTATTTTCGGTCCCACGCTGCAATTACAGTAAGGTGTAAAAAAGTCAACCTTGACCGCTCACTCTCAGTTCCATTCTCTTCTACTTCAGAACACTACCATTAGCCAACTTAACTGAAAGCCACTAAATACTGGTTTGGGTAGATAGCTTAACAACTGATTTGGTGAAAAATTAATTTTGCAGAGAGAACAGTTACCAATTAATTTTTTGAGTTCGGTCTAACGTTGTGGGTGTATTTTTAAATAGCACCTAATATACCCTTAGAACCTTTTTTGCAACAAGAGTTCTTAGACAGTCACTAAGGAGACTTCAAACACGACACAGCAATCCTTTAATTATTTGGGAAAACATTTCTAGAACCCTTCTGAGAAGCTTAAACTCAATTGTTTTATACAGTGTTTACAATGGCTTTTAAATTTCCAAAGACCAAGGAGCTTCCCAGATGATCAGTTTGCCATCTTAGAGATAACAAATATGCCCAGTACCAGTCTGATTTTTTATCTTGTTTTCTTTTAAATTAAGGTGAAATTCACATAACATAAAATTAACAGCACTCGATTGTTGAGTGGATATCAAAACGTTTGATTACACACAGTTGGGGAAAACTCTAACACATGGCTGGTGAGAGCACAATTGTTAGACCCTCTTTGGAGGGTGGTTTGGTGATACTTATCTAAGTTCTTGGTATTTATCCTCCAAATATACTTACACGGATGTAAAATAACACATATAAGACTATTAATCTGTACTATGTTTAATAGGAAAATATATTGAAGACAACTTAGAAAATATATTGAAGACAACTTAGTGACCACAGCAAATTTCAATATATCCATAGGATAGAATTTTACTTATTAAATAAGAATTAAGTTACATTAAGAAGAATGAGGCATGTATAGCACAGGAAATTATACTCAATATTTTGTAATAACCTATAAGGGAAAAGAATCTGAAAAAATATATATTATATACATATATGTATAACTACATCACTTTGCTGTACACCTGAAACTAACACAACATTGTAAATCAACTATACTTGAATTAAAAAAAAAAAAAAGGAAAAAAAAGAAGAAGAATGAGGCAGCTAAGGAAAACAAAACAAAACAAAACACCAAGATAGTATAAGCGATAAAAGTAAGGTTAAAAAAAAGTGCAAACAGTATACTAACATTTGTATGGGGGGAGGGGCATCTGTTTATAAATGCTTGATAGCTCTCTGGAAGAATTCACAAAAAACTAGTAACAGTGGTTGCCCCCAGGGAGGAAAAGAGGTATATCGTCTATTCAAATACATAAATAAATTCAAGACGTAAATAAGAAATAAATCATGCTTTTGAAATCATGACTTTTCCCCAATTTGGCTGCTTTAATAGAGTCTTCTATCATGGCTGAGCTCTCAGAGTTCATTTAAGTGTGGAAATGCATGAAGTATATTATGGGGACAAAACGACACACAAGTAGGGTTGGCGGGAGGAGGTGAAGGGGCACGAAGCTACCCCAGGCAAGGGTATTCCTGGTGGAGGGCAAAGCTGGGACAAAGCAGTACAGAGCCCTGGGGGAGAAGCAGGCTGGTGCGCAGGATGGATTGAAAAGGCAGATGTGGCTGGAAGAGAGTGTCTAGGGGCACCGGGTAGGCAGACAAGGTAAAGGACTGTCTAAATTCAGCTTTTACTCTGAGATGGTAAAGCCCTCCTTAGGTTTGGGCTCAGGTCCGCCCCTCACCCACTGCATAGGAGGTAACCCAGGTTACCCAGGACATGTTCTCCCCACAGTACCCCTTGGAGCTGCCTACAGGATCCAAAGGATGGGTCATCTTTTTAAATCTGGGCATTTAGCATTTACTCAGTTTCTCTGAGCTCAACCTTCTATTGACATCAGCAAACTTTACATTCCCTCTAGCTAGTCTCTCTTTTCTCCCTTTCTTTCTTTACTTTCATCCCATATGAGATTGCCTGGTCTCTAGAATGGGCCCACAATTCAAAGATGACCAAGCAAATAGTGTAGAAAATCCTTTAATCTCCCTTTGAGATACCCTAGTCTCTGCCACATTGAAAAACCAAGTTAAGTATAATCTTCAGCATGGCCTACATTTGCAATCATTTAACAGCCAGCCCCACACTCCAAGCATGTGACCTGGGTGTGGTCTATACCTCAAAGAAACACGATTTATTTTTAAACAAAAAGATCTTTTTACAGACTACCGGACATGGGTAACACCTAACTGAGCACTGCTGATAGAGATAATCCTTTGCCCAATTCTGCAACTGACTCTGCAATTGATTAAAGTTTTTAATCTTCTTCTTCTCTCCTTCTTCTTCTTCTTCTTCTTCTTTGGTAATAATCAAAGAATGTATAGATCTGCTTGAAATTATCAGAAACATTCTTTATCCCAGCCAACTGTTTCCAATGTCTTTCATCTAACTGAGGGTTTCCTTCTCATCTAATTAGCTTTTCCTTCCACTTTCTCAATTACCAGCACTTCATAATCCAAAAATAATCCAGAAAGTAAAGAAGAAAGAAGTCATTAACCTGCATTTCATTTCCATCAGGTGCTTGAATATTTTTATCTAGAAATGAAGCACTTGCCTAAAGTTTTTCTGGAATGGTCTTATTTATCTACCTTATTTACCTACTGATCTACCAAAGTGACAAAATAAATTAAACACCAAGCCTTTCAGGTTTCTCAGCCAAAAAGCTTTTGTTCAGCAAAACAGTCCCTGATATTTCTGCTTATAGTGTCATACCCAAGACATTCAATCCATGTACAGAGTGCCTGACAACTTAAGGAATGTGCCTAATGATTCTATTTCTGTGTCACTTTTTGAATTGCTGAAACTTTTACAAACCTCCTATTAACATTACTGGCATTTCTTTGGGCTACAGTGTGGGAACTATACATAAAATTTCTAAAGAGTTTCTAGCCTTGGAAGTAGTTACTCTACCATAACTGACCTTGATGTATTCTCCGTGTATTATGAATCAGTACTCCTGGGACAACCACTTCCAGTGTCAGTTGATCCTGGAACTCGGATTACCCTAGAACACTTGAGTTGAAGAGACCTGAGGTCATGCAGTCTAATCTACACCCAATTCACTGGTCACGTCTACAAAACTCCCAACAAAGAAGTATTCATTCAGTTTCTTCTCAACATGGAACCCAAGACGTGAACCCAAATATCACCACAACCAGCAACATACGAAGGTGAATAACAATAGCCAATGCTCATAAAGCTTATTGTGTCGGACATTTAGTGCTCTAAGTATTCATTAACTCATTTAATGTTCTCAATAATCCCATAAAGCAGGCACTATTATTATCCCCATTTTACAGATGAAGGAACTGAGGTTAGATGACTTGTCCCAAATTACTCAGCTAGGTTCATCAGACTATGAACCACACAGCTGACATCCAAACCCATGCTCTTGAACAATATGGCACTGACTAAACTGTAGAAATCTTCTAAGAATAGAACAAAAGAATTTAAAAATAAGCAGCCATTAGAGACTAGAAGCCCAAGTGTTCCACTCACAGAGTGAAGACAGAGTGAGTAGCAGAGAGACAACGAGATCCATATGCTTAGCTTTAGTCTGACAGATTCACTGCCTCCAGAATATTGATTCTATTTCACAACTAAAACTACAGAAATTATTGCGTTTTATTTGATATTTCTTAAAAAACACTTCTTTAGTGGATCAGCATGGCTTACATTTCAAAGGAGAGAAGATGAATTTTAGGGGGAGAAAACTAGAAAAACCATTTCTTACAAAAAGGATGGGCAATGAAATGTCCTCTTCTGTGGGTCAATGGCTATGACAATAATGTAAAAATTCTTGAGATTTTGTAAAGAATGACACAGCATCGTCATAGTCAAAGTGCACAATCTGGTGACAAGAACCTTAGAACAAACTTAGTTTGAGGAGTTTACTTTCTCCTATAAGTCTTCATGTCAGAGGTTCTCACTTTCCTATTCCATCATCTTCAGAGAAAGTAAATATGAATACTTCTTGAATGTTCCCCAACTTTTCAATTTCTTATTTGAAGGGATTTCTTCAGAGAGAAAGTGATTTTATTTTATTTTTAAGAAAAGGACACATGGTAGCCCTATTCTTAAATAAATAAACAAGGATAGTAGTATTATTATCTAGCCTGACATCCAAGGATATTGTTCTAGTTGTTATTGTATAAGAAATCAGCCCCAAAACTTAGTTGGAGAGAACCATTTAATTATAGGTCAGCGATTTGACAGGGACAATTTGTCTCTGCTCCTCCGTGGCTGGGGCCCCAGCTGGAAAGGCTTGAAGGCTGCAGGGACTTGATTGCAAGGGGGTACAATCATCTGGACACCCTTCACTCAGGCTGGCCGCCGATTACATCTGTTCGCCGAAACCTCAATTGGGTTGTCAGCTGGAACCCCTACAGTTGACTTCTCCATATGGATTCTCTATGTGGGCTGCTTGGGCTTCCTAACAATATGGTGCTTGAGTTCTAAGTGGAAGCATCCTAAAAGAGCAAGGCAAAAGTGCATGGCATATTTATGATCCTGCTTCAGAAAGGATCATATGGCATCATATGGCACCATTTCACCATATTCTACCCATCAAGGAAGTCACAAAGATCTGCCTAGGTTCAAGGGGAAGGGATGTAAGCCCTCCCCTTCCCCTCAGTGGGAGGAGTCTCAACGTCACACTAGAAGAGCACGTGGAATTGGAGATACTGCTGTGGCCATCCTTACAAAACAGAATCTGTCACACATATGAAGTAGAGCTCCCCCCAAAATCTGATCAATTTGGTGATCTAGTATTGCCGATTTTAAACTATCTCCAAGAAATGTAAAGAGGAAAAGTAAGCAATATATCAGGTATGACAGAGATCTAAGTCAGCACAGTGTAAATTGAATAATTCTAAACATTTGTTAATCATCTCCAAAGCAAATAGGCAGCTTTCAAAGAAGTAAAATTGAAAATCTTAGACTGTCTGCAAGAACCTATTAAAATGATACATGTGTGACATTAATTTCTAATTATTACCCAAAACTCACTACCCATCAGTGGCCATTTATTTTTATTTTTTCATTTACAAGTTGGTACATTAGTTTTATTTCTACACCTATCGAAGCTTCAAGATCTGTTTATTATGCTCATATAACAATTTACAAAACCAATCAACTCTTAACAGTCTATGCCCTTCCTAACCTAAACCAAGTTTCACATAACGATTCTCAGTAAGGCAAACAGTCCAGCAAACAGGGAGCACAGCCACTGTCCAAAAGGGCAACATATTATGACAGTTTTTCCAAGTGACAGAGTTCTAAAGTTAAATAAGAGTGCTTGCAGGAATATAACTATGTCAAGAGCTTAGAATTTTACCATTATAATTCTAGCTTTTCCTACTTACATTGGGTAATCAGATCCAAACAGACCCAAACAGCTTGGATCTGTTCCCGGAGCTCCAGATGCGTACATTTAACTAGCTACTAGATACAAGATACTTAGATATCTAATAGGCATCTTGCAAAATGTCCAGCACTAAAATTCTGTTCTTTTCCCCATCAACCTTAATCCTACTGTTTTCAGTCTCTCAAAGCCTTATTTTTCTCCACAGCATTTATCATTATTGGATACATTAGCTATACCCTTATACTTGCCTTTAGATCACATATATTAAGGCAAAATTTTTTATTCTGTGGTTTACTGCCATTTTCCCTTCGTCTAGAACAAAGGGAAATATGCCTGGCATATAGCAGGTGGTCAATAATATTGTTGAATGAATTATGACTTATCTGGGTCCCTGAGTAAATCACAAGGAGAGAACCAAGGAATAAAGGGATAAAGGAATAAAGGGTACCTTAGAACGATTATGCTTGTAAGTGGTTGACAGGGTAAGAAAGTAGCTCCAAAATATTGCTAGATTTAAAATTTTTTGTAAAGAATAAAAATGAGCAAAAACTGAGACTGTATGCGTAGGAATCTTACTGTTAAATCATGCTACCTAAGCCACATCAGAATTACCAAGGAGAGCTTTTAAATTTATAGATGCTCATTCTTGCCAGTTTGGGAAATGTTGGATGGAATCTCAGGGACGAAAGATGGAACAGAGATTAGAATTTAGAAGGTCTAAACATAACCAAAGGAACCTCCCTGGTGGTGCAGTGGTTAAGAATCCGCCTGCAGGGGACACGGGTTTGATCCCTGGTCTGGGAAGATCCCACATGCTGCAGAGCAACGAAGTCCGTGCACCACAACTACTGAGCCTGCACTCTAGAGCCTGCGAGCCACAACTACCGAGCCCGTGTGCCGCAACTACTGAAGCCTGCGCACCTAGAGCCCATGCTCCACAACAAGAGAAGCCACCACAATGAGAAGCTCCACACCGCAAGGGGAGTAGCCCCCACTCACCTCAACTAGAGAAAGCCTGTGCGCAGCAACAAAGACCCAGTGCAGCCAAACTATCTATCTATCTATCTATCTGTCTGTCTGTCTGTCTGTCTATCTATCTATCTGTATAACCGAATACCCTGTAGTCTGTCTAAAGAAAGGACAGGTTAAAAGGAAAGGGAATCACCCACATAGCATCTGTAAAAACAGACTCTATTCTACCCTTAATGTAGATCTATCCCTCTAGAAGAGATAGATGCCTCAAGCTTCCACAGCTTGGTGTCACAATCCATTAAATTCCTCCAACTCGATTTTGATTTTATGCTCTCCAAGAAACTGTGTATAGAGTTTAGCCTTCTACATAGATTAGCCTTCAGGGAGAAAATGTGCACTTCAGCAAATATGAATAGCTAGTCTCCTTATGGATATACTTCTCATTATAAATTTGAAACTTGCATTCTGGTTTGTGCATCAGTCTTGGGAGTTCGGTTAATGTGAGCCACCTCCAAGGCATACTGAAAATACCAACTCTGTTAGCTTAAAAGAGCTGAGGAACAGACCCTGGTAGCCCTATCAAGGTTGTACTAACTGAGCAGAAACAAAGAGAGGGCAAGAAAGAAAGAAGTGACTGTAGGTTTTGGTTTTGTATCCAACTGGAGAAAAAAACCCGAGGCTGATATACTTACTACTTAACCCACTAGCCAAAGCAGTGAATTGACCTCATCCTCCTGATGCCCTGGCTCACCATTCCCGATGTACACTGCCAGGTCTTCTCTCGGCATCCAAGACTCCTTAGCAATTCATTTTCATCAATTCTACCCTTATAAAAATGTGGAGGGGTACTCTCTGCTCCAACTCACAGGATTAATCCAATCAGCCAATTAGCCTAGTCTAGCCCGAAGCTATCTCCCTCCTTTCCAGTCCTCTCCACACTGCAGTAAGGAGACTGACAATTAGCCCCATAGCAACTGCTTTCAGCAGTTCAAGCGTGGGTGCCTTGTATGCCCTCAAGGTAAAGCCATAGTCACCTGGTTTCAGCTACAGTCTACGTTTCCAGGCTCCTCTTCACATGCTTGGCTCATTCTGGAGCTCTGCGTCCTGTTATACTTATGAGTCTTTGGACATGGCATCTACTCCCTCCTCCAGAAAGACTGTCTAGATCACCCTCCCAACCTGACCACCTCCCTTCACCTGTGTAACTTACCAGTCCTTCAGGACACCATACAGATGTCATTTCCTCCCCAACTGAGTTATACTCCTGTGTACAAGTTTCCATGTGGTTACCCTACCTGAGTCCTTGTCACACTGTACTGCAGTTTCCTATCTATGTTTCTGCCCCTCCCCAACTAGACTAAGCTACTTGTAGGCAAGAACCATGTCTGGGCACTTAGTAGATGCTCAAAGAATAAATAGATACTTTGGACAAAATATGGACGTCTCAATCATCCTCATCTCTCTTGTCTGATATAATTTTTATAATTTTGGTCTCTTCTTTTACATACTAAAGTCACATTACTTGCCACCAACCATCACCTATCTCTCTGCCAAAAACGGTAATGGCAATTAAGAATTACATGTATCCTGGGAATTCCCTGCAGTCCAGTGGTTAGGACTCTACGCTTTCACTGCCATGGCTGGGGTTCAGTTCCTGGTCGGGGAACTAAGATCCCACAAGCTGAGCAGAGCAGCCAAAAAAACAAAACAAAACAAAAAGAATTACATCTATCCTAAGATGATAGGGAGACTCTTCAGGTACATTTTAGTATTGTTTGAAAATTGAACAATGCAAACAGATTGCTTTGCTAGTTTTAAAGATAAGTAAATTTTATTTTATTTTTTAATATTTATTTATTTATTTATTTATTTATTTATGGCTGCACTGGGTCTTTGCTGCTGTGCCTGGGCTTTTCTCTAGTTGTGGTGAGCTAGGGCTACTCTTCGTTGCGGTGTGTGGGCTTCTCATTGCGGTGGCTTCTCTTTGTTGTGGAGCACGGGCTCTAGGCGCGAGGGCTCAGTAGTTGTGGCTCGCAGGCTCTGGAGCGCAGGCTCAGTAGTTGTGGCGCATGGGCTTAGTTGCTCCGTGGCATGTGGGATCTTCCCGGACCAGGGCTCGAACCTGTGTCTCCTGCATTGGCAGGCGGATTCTTAACCACTGCACCACCAAAGATAAGTAAATTTTAAATTTAAAAATTCAGTCATGCTGGGCTTCCCTGGTGGCGCAATGGTTCGAGCCCTGGTCCGGGACGATCCCACATGCCGCAGAGCAGATAGGCCCGTGCGCCACAACTACTGAGCCTGTGCTCTAGAGTCCACGAGCCACAACTACTGAGCCCGTGTGCCACAACTACTGAAGCCCACGTGCTTAGAGGCCGTGCTCCACAACACAAGAAGCCACCGCAATGAGAAGCCCGCGCACCGCAACGAAGAGTAGCCCCCGCTCACCGCAACTAGAGGAAGCCCATGTGCAGCAGTGAAGACCCAACGCAGCCAAAAATAAAATAAATAAAATAAAAATTAAAAAAAAAAATTCAGTCATGCTGAAAAATACAGTTTACATACATATACACACTCATGAAATACAAATTTCTTTGCCCAAACATTGCCAGGCATTTCCATATATATCTGTCCTAACACAAATATTTTAAAACTTCTTAGTTCTCTTTGCTAAGAAGAAAACAATCGCAAACTAAGCTGATATGTAGAATAATTCATTAGCTGTCTCAAGCAGCAAATATCCAGCTTTTGGGGGGAAATAATGTGACTTCGGTAGTTTTTTTTTTTTAAGTGGTATTAATAGCCAAAGAGAACTATCTCCCTCTGAGGGATAACATTTAAATTATCCCTTAAGTAGACCCAAGTATATTGCTAAAAAATTAGTATAGTTAGAGTTTTGCAGTGCATTTTATATTTTTAAAAAAAGGAAAAAGAAAAGAGATAAACATGCATAGTCTCCTATAATCCAGATTTCCTTTCCAAAGCACTGATTTCCAGGCACTTTCCTACTATTAGGTTATTTTATTTTATGGTTAACATGAAAACAGAATTTTAAATCAAAGGACAGACTGCACTGTGCAAACTAGAATTGCTCATTTTTCACAAGTCCCGGTTCCAGCAGGAGAGCTCTGCAATTTGTTCTCAAGGAACAGGATTTTTTTTTCCTTTAACCCTCCCCTAGACTCTCCTAAGTACTTTCCCATCACCTCTCATCCAACAGTCTCAAAGCACTTCACAAACAAGCACTGATCTTTATGCTTTCTGTGGAGCCGAAGGCAAGCATCGCCACACCACTTTATAGATGGGGAAAACGAGGAGCAGAGATGAAGACTTGCTGGACACGAATAAATGCTGGAAGAGGCAAGCCATACGGCCCTGGCTTAGCCCTTCCAGGCTGTCTCATCCACCTGGGTGGGCCCACGCCATTTCTCCCAAGCACCCGTCGGGTATTTTAATGCATTTCAGGAACCCACTCTCAGTTTTGGTTGTGCAAATAGAAGTACAAGGGGAATAGCTTCCTGTGAAGGTGCCAAGTTTTCTTTTGCTATTGATATGAAAGGAAATATTTAGTTTCCTGTTCCTCAAGAACCAAAACTTTGAAGCCCTGCATGGGACAGCCAGAGCACCCCCAAAGTGGTCAATATTGAATTCTCTTTGTTTCGTCTCAATTTCATTAAAAATACTTTTCAACAAGACATAATTTTGTTAGACCCCCCAAATCAGAAAATTGATATTACTCTTACTATTTAATACCTTTACAAATTAATTTCTTTAAATTAAAAAGAAAAAAAAACTTCGGACTTAAAGGAATGGGAGGGAATCACTAGACATATATGAAACACCTGCTAGAACAGAAGCTTCATTCATAATAGTTTCTGTTGCGTTTACAACACGGTACTGTGAGTCATTGGTTCTTAATGATTCTCAATGTGAGTAACATGAAACGTTTTAGAAAGCAAAACCTCCATCAGTGATAGGGGAAATATGAGTAATGGGGAAAAGAGGGATTGTGAGTTACTAATACAGAAGATGAATTTTTTTAAAACTACATTTGTTTAGTGTTCGGAAACAAATATTTAAATTCTAGCACTAGCATTCATTGTTTGGGTGGGTCTGGTCTATAAAATGGAAATAAACTCACAGGGTCCTTGTTAGGTTATGAAAGGATGCATTTAAATACCCTAATCAAGGTGTGTCAAGCACTTAACAAGTTGGTTCTCTTCCGTTTTCATACTTTAAAAGATGGAGGGAGAATTTGGGTTCTATGCATGATTCCTCAGAAAGGGAGGGAGCAGAGTAGTATTTATTACAGTGTGTGGCAGGGAAGACTGAGGGCTCTAAAAAACCATGTGGCGGCAAAAAGATGAAACAAGAATGCCAAAGATATTGATAATCTTGAAGTTGGGTGATGAGTACATGGGGGTCATCATATTCTCTCTAAGTATGTTTGAAAATTCCTATAATAAAAAGTACAAACAATAAAAATACATTTTGATGGTATTAACTTAAAAAAAAAAGGACGAGGGCTTCCCTGGTGGCGCAGTGGTTCAGAATCTGCCTGCCAATGCAGGGGACACGGGTTCGAGCCCTGGTCTGGGAAGATCCCACATGCGCGGAGCAACTAGGCCCGTGAGCCACAATTACTGAGCCTGCACGTCTGGAGCCTGTGCTCTGCAACAAGAGAGGCCGCGATAGTGAGAGGCCTGCGCACCGCGATGAAGAGTGGCCCCCACTTGCCGCAACTGGAGAAAGCCCTCGCACAGAAACGAAGACCCAACACAGCCATAAATAAATAAATAAATAAATAAATAAATAAATAAATAAAAATTTTAAAAAAAAAAAAAAGGACGAGAAGGAGAGCTCTAGAGTCCCAGACCTGGGATTGAATCTCTGCTTTCTACTCTGTGAACTTGATAAGTTAGTTTACCGTTCTGTGCTTCGATTTCCTTTCTTGTAAAAGGGGATAATGAGGATGTGGCCAGTGCAGAGATGTGCCGCTCAGATCCTTCTTCCAGAAAGACCTCCCTGCCCAGCTGGTTAGCGGACAGCCTCCTTTAGGGTACGGTCTGCTATTTATTTTATTTATTTATTTTTGGCTGCATTGGGTTTTCATTGCTGTGCACAGGCTTTCTCTAGTTGCGGCAAGCAGGGGCTACTCTTCATTGTAGTGTGCGGGCTTCTCATTGCAGTGGCTTCTCCTGTTGTGGAGCACGGGTTCTAGGGTGCACGGGTTTCATAGTTGTGGCATGCAGACTCAGTAGTTGTGGTGCACGGGCTCAGTTGCTCCACGGCTGTGGGATCTTCCCAGACCGGGGATCGAACCCATGTCCCCTGCACTGGCAGGCAGATTCTTAACCACTGTGCCACCAGGGAAGTCCTAAGAAATAATTCTTATTAAAAACTTCATGCCAATGATTAGAATGGTGTGTTCAAAGTTTTAAAAAGAAACCACGATATAGTTAATGTGATATTATAATTTAAATGTGAACAGGTTTTAATAACTTTTGCAGCAAGAGATTGGAAGTTTCATCTATTTTGCTGTTGGCAGTGGTGGTATGAATACAGTGCTAGTATTAAACAACTGAGGTTGTTAAGGTTTACATAGCCCATCAACAGATGAATGGATAAAGAAGATGTGGTACATGTATACAATGGAATATTACTCAGCCATAAAAAGGAATGAAATTGGGTCATTGGTAGAGACGTGGATGGACCTAGAGACTGTCATACAGAATGAAGTAAGTCAGAAAGAGGAAAACAAATATCATATATTAACGCATATATGTGGAATCTAGAAAAATGGTACAGACAAACCGGTTTGCAAGGCAGAAATAGAGACACAAATGTAGAGAACAAACGTATAGACACCAAGGGGGGGAAGGCAGGGGGCTGGTGGTGGGATGAATTGGGAGATTGGGATTGACATATATACACTAATATGTATAAAATAGATAACTAATAAGAACCTGCTGTATAAAAATAAATAAATAAATAAAATACAAATTTAAAAAGAATTACATAAATTTTTTTTTCTTTTTTTTTTTTGGCTGTGTTGGGTCTTCGTTGCTGCGCGTGGGCTTCCCATTGCAGTGGCTTCTCTTGTTGTGGAGCATGGGCTCTAGGCACAAGGGTTTCAGTAGTTGTGGCATACAGGCTCTAGAGCGCAGGCTCAGTAGTTGTGGCACACGGGCTTAGCTGCTCCGTGGCATGTGGGATCTTCCCGGACCAGGGCTCAAATCTGTGTCTCCTGCATTGACAGGCAGATTCTTAACCACTGCGCCACCAAGGAAGTCCCAAGTTACATAAATTTAGCATAGAATTTTACAGATGAGGCTTATGAGTTAAAAGAATCAATATTAAAAACTTGTATATTCCCAACTAACTCTTTAAGATAATATACATATTTGGCCCTTTATGACTTTTTAAATTTTTTTTACCTAGACACATCACTAGGCTCAAGCTAGTATGACTATATATTATTAAATCAGGAAACAAATATTGCATTACAAACACTAATTCCAGAAGACTTCACACCCACATTCCAAAATCTAATTAGATTAATTTCCCAGGGCATACGTGTATTCTTGGTAGCTTGCAATTTTTAAGTGTCAAAATAAAGCCTTATTTTTAAATGTGGGTGGTGTTGATGAAACAAGTATGAGTAATACTTGCAGGAAACACAATATTAGCTTTAGCAAGGAAGTGGGTGATACTTGAATAGTCCTTCAAAGAGGCACTTTCCATGTCGCACCAATGTAAAGCAAGAGTTCTAATGTGATCACACGGTAAGCACAGACAAAACCCCTTACGGTGCTTGAAACACAGTTTTACTTACCAAAAATGCAATGTTCAGGATGATATCTAATGTATAAAGTGAAGGCAACAAGCTGATGGGTAAATTTCCAACCACAGAATCACCTGACCTCCCCTGTTTTGTTTAATATCTACTAACCAGAGAGACAAATATCATATCGCTTACATGTGGAATCTAAAAAAATGATACAAATGAACTTATTTACAAAACAGAAATAGACTGGGGATTCCCTGGTGGTCCAGTGGTTAGGACTTGGTGCTTTCAATACTGTGGGCCTGGGTTCAATCCCTGGTCGGGGAACTAAGATCACACATGTCCCGAGCTGCACGGCACAATAAATAAATAAAGACAAACAAAAACAGACTCACAGGCATAGAAGACAAACTTCTGGTTACCAAAAGGGAAAGGGGGGGAGGGGAGGGATAAATTAGGAGTTTGGGATTAGCAGATACAAACTACTATATATCAGTAAAAAAGATAAACAAGAAGGACCTACTGTATAGCACAGGGAACTATATTCAATATCTTGTAATAACTTATAATGAAAAAATGTGAAAAAGAATATATATATATATGACTGAATCACTTTGCTGTACACCTGAAACATTATAAATCAACTACACTTCGATTACAAAAAATAAAGATAAAAAGTAAACTAATTTTTTAAAAAATCTACTAACCAGAAAAGACTGTGTAAATCCTGTTTTAATAGAGAGGTAGGGATGACAGAATTAAACTTGATTTGGTCTATCTTTCGAGGCAGTTCTGCTCTGCTCACCGAAGTTCCAAGAGTGATGTCTCCCCTGTTGGTCTTGCCATGTTTATCCCAAACAGAAATCTCTGAAGGATTAAAGAAGAAAGAGCAGGAGAAGAGCTATGAACTGTTGTTAGTACTCTACTCCATTTAGTACTGGCAAGTAAGAATAGGTACTAATTCTCCAAATCCTGCAACTATTAACAGTCCATTAGGGCTTCCCTGGTGGCGCAGTGGTTAAGAATCCGCCTGCCAATGCAGGGGACATGGGTTCGAGCCCTGGTCCAGGAAGATCCCACATGCTGTGGAGCAACTAAGCCCGTGCGCCACAACTACTGAGTCTGCAAGCCACAACTACTGAGCCCGCATGCCACAACTACTGAAGCCCGCCTGCCACAACTACTGAAGCCTGTGCGCCTAGAGCCCGTGCTCCGCAATGAGAGAAGCCACCGCAATGAGAAGCCCGTGCACCGCAACGAAGAGTAGCCCCCGCTCGCCGCAACTGGGCAACGAAGACCCAACGCAGCCAAAAATAAATAGATTAATTAATTAATTTAAAAAATTATTTTAAAAAAATGTCTAGAGGGACTTCCCTGGCGGTCCAGTGGTTACGACTCCTCACTTCTGAACTAAAATCCCACAGGCCGGGCTTCCCTGGTGGCGCAGTGGTTGAGAATCTGCCTGCCAATGCAGGGCACACGGGTTCGAGCCCTGGTCTGGGAAGATCCCACATGCCGCGGAGCAACTAAGTCTGTGTGCCACAACTACTGAGCCTGCGCGTCTGGAGCCTGTGCTCCGTAACAAGAGAGGCCGCGATAGTGAGAGGCCCGCGCACCGCGATGAAGAGTGGCCCCCGCTTGCCGCAACTAGAGAAAGCCCTCGCACAGAAACAAAGACCCAACACAGCCAAAAATAAATAAATAAATAAATAAATAAAAGTGAAATTCTTAAAAAAAAAAAAAAAAATCCCACAGGCCGTGCAGTGTGTCCCCCCCACAAAACGGAGATCTAGACTGTGTATTTGTGAGGAAGCAGTATAAATCTCTGGACCTTCTGCTCAATTTTGCTGTGAAACTATAACTGCTCTAAAAAATAAGTCTATTTAAAAAAAAATGGTGCCTAGAATTATTTTTTTTTAAATGTTTACAACTGCCAAAGTGCAGAAAGGCATTAAAACTACCCTCCCATTACTTTAAAACAGCAAATGTTAAAACAAAAGGAAAAAAAGGATTCATTCATTTATTCAATAAATATTTCTTTCTTTCTTTTTAATATATTTATTTATTTTTGGCTGTGCTGGGTCTTCGTTGCTGTGCGCGGGCTTTCTCTAGTTGCAGTGAGCGGGGGCTACTCTTTGTTGTGGTGCGCGGGCTTCTCATTGCGGTGGCTTCTCTTATTGCGGAGCACGGGCTCTAGGCACACAGGCTTCAGTAGTTGTGGCAGGCGGGCTTCAGTAGTTGTGGCACGCGGGCTCAGTAGTTGTGGCTTGCAGGCTCAGTAGTTGTGGCGCACGGGCTTAGTTGCTCCACGGCATGTGGGATCTTCCCGGACCAGGGCTGGAACCCGTGTCCCCTGCATTGGCAGGCAGATTCTTAACCACTGCCCCACCAGGGAAGTTCCTCAATAAATATTTCTTGAACTCCCAACTGTGAGGCAGGCATTGTTCCTGGTCCAGTTGGTAGGCAACTCTTTCACTGCTGCCTCTTAAAGGTGCACACCACAATCAATGTCACTATATTCAACAAATTGTGGAATGCACATTATATGCCTGGCACTGTCCTAAAAACATAGGTTTAAGAAAAAAAATTAAGTACAATCAACACAGGTGGCTTAACATAGTAATATGTTAACCAATATGTATTATTCGGGTCTCTCTGTTTGCTTTCTTGCTGTTATTATTTTGGGCTACTCCATTTCTTATTAGCACCAAAAGAAAGATGGCAGAGAGGACACTAGGAGATAAAGGTAGATTCTGTCACTGAGTAAATTTTTAGCCACAAAGAGTAGAACAGTTATAAGGAAAGCTAAAATTTCCAATGGACTTTTTCTTACTTCACATTAATGATCAAGCTTACAAAAAGTTGAGCTGACACTTCAATAACTTCTCACTTCTTTCTAACACGTAGGTACAAAACCAAAAAAAAAATTCAAATGTAAGAAATTCTTGCTTTGCCATTTCTCCAATGACCAGTCACAATTTCAACAAGTCAGTGAAAACTATTTAGCCTATTAACATGACTTTTTAAACAAAGTCGTGAGTAAATGCAGTTTGGTTAATTTTGGTACAGAAACAATTTTACCCTAGTCACTTTAAATCAGCCGTTTATACTTTGTTATAGCTCCTGATATAAAATAGAAGGCCCCTATTTTAATACAATTTAATCCAATAAAGTTATTACAAATTATGGGTTTTGAGTCCATTTTTATGATTGCCTGATAACTTCCTGACATTTCATGATTTCTCAAAAATGTCCTAGAATATCAAAGTTTACGCCTATGGAGAGGTTAAAAAAAAAAAAAAAAGGAGAAAAGAGAACGGTTTTACTCTGTCTACAAAGCAGGATGTGGCTAAGAACAGGCCTTTAATGTAAAGTGCATGTTAGAAACCTGTCGTTTTGAAAAGCCTGCCTGGACGTTGACTGGCATCCTAAAATGTGTGTGAAACTGGATGGCATTTGTGGAGGTCTATGAAAGCTGAGAACACCTATTACAAAGAGCTCGTGGCTACCCGAACCAGAGCTCCATCTCTCTCCATACAGAAGCATCATTCTGCCATGTTAGGCTTGAGCGCCCCATCATTATCTCATTACCTATGTGCATGATCCCCACAGCCACCATTCAAGGAAAACCCTCAATCACGGCCCTGCCAGGCTGCCCAGGGCTGCCCCACGCACCGCACAACCCTGAGTCTCTCACCACCAGAGAACGGGAGGTTTATTTTTCAGAATCCTTCATTATTCTAATTTTTAAAAAATCTCAAACATTAATAAAACAAGGCAACTGGAAACAGACATTTCGTTCCCCTTCTACTTCTTGGAATTTAAACTCAGATTTTGCACTTCTCTTAGCACAAATTATGTGATCATTCTTTTCCCTCTATTAACCTCTAAGCCACTCAAGGGCAAAGGGCAATACTCTACTGGAATGCCTTTTTCTTTTTTTTAACTCTTCACTGACATATACTTGTATAGAGACAACGGATGACTCATTCTTCCTCATAAACTTAAAAACAAGTGAAAAAAATTCTCAATTAGTTTACACATCTTCTCCCTTAAAAATCTTTTCCAATGATTTTCACTGTAGAAAATTTCAAGCATAGACAGTAGAAAGCATAGTATCACAAGTCCTCCTGTACCCATCAACCAGCTTCAACAATGACCAACTCCCAAGCACGTTCCCTTCATTGACATCCCCATCCACTACCACCCCAAATTCTTTTGAAGCAAATCCAAGATTTCCTTTCATTCATATATATTCCAGTTCCCACTGATTTTCAACAACTCCCTGTCTTTGCCTTCCTTCCCACCCTCTACCTCCAAAAATAAGTGTACAGAATAATGCAGGTGATTGTAGCTATTTTACCGGTTTTCTTCTCTTAGCTACCCCCCCTCTTCTGGATCACCTTCTATAACGTTCACCAACATCACCGTGAAGTGCCCACCATTGTGTTCAGTCCCTTTAACTACAGCCTATTTCACTTAGAAATATATTGCATTCCCCCCACCCCAATAATCGCCTTCTCTAGTTTGAACAAGTGAAACAAAATCGTGCCAAATTTTCTATTCTCTTGATTAAAAATTACTTCTGATTTGTTCCCCTCATCCCAGAAAAGGTAAAAAGAGCCAAAGGGAGTGGAGAAGGAATAGAAGAAGAAAGAAATTCAACACTTAAAATGGTAGATTCTGCCTAATTGGCCGTGTGTAAATACTTAAAACCATCTGTTACTTTATTTTTTAAATGAATATTTGTAAACATCAGTCGAAAATTGGAGTCCCTTTTGATAGAGGATGTTTATAAAATGAGTTATCTTAATGTAAGGGAGCTATTGCCTTCAGGATTTCGGTATTAATACCAGTGGCTGCTTCTGAGCCTAAGAAGTGGTTATGTAAAAACAATTAAAGCAAAAAAAAAAAAAAAAAAAAATTAAGGGAGGATGCGCGCTGTTTCTATAGCTGCTCTAACCTTGTTTTATTTTGACGTGAGATTTCTTCGCCTCAGCTCAGAGAGCCACCACCACCCCACACTTTCTCCTCCACACCCTTTACAAATGGAATTCCGAAGGGAGGCACTTTCGAGTTCACCATGGGAAATGTCTCATCTTGAGAACATTTCAGGGCGATAGTTGAGATTTCATCTACTCCTCCCTCTGGACACTGCTCTGCACATCCCTTGCCCGGTGATTGCCTCAGGAATCCAGAGGAAGGCAGGGAAACGAGCTCCGGTCCACAAGCCACAGCCTCTTCTCCCCGAGGACGGCCTGTGCACCGCCTTGGCATCCTCCTTTCGCCCTGGTCCGGGGAGAGGAGCTTCCAGACAGCACGCTACTTGTTTATCCATCCGCGCCCCAGGTTAAGAATCCCGGCGGGGCGCTCCCTACCCCAGTTTAGCCTCTTTCCTCTGAGCAGTTAAAAAATATAAAATCTACCCCGCGAATGCCTCTTCCTGAAGGTGATAACACCAGATCTCCCTCTAACTCCGACTACTTTCCCCTCCAGGCCAAACGCCGCAGTCCCCACATCAAATCGAGGATCTGAGCTGCCCCTCAAAAAATCACAAGTGCACCCCTAAACCACCACAGGGCAAACGTCCTCGCCACTAGGAGGAAGACACCAGTTCTCGCCCCTGCGCCCCAAAACCCAAGACCCGGGGACGGCCCCTCCAGGGCCGCCCCGCCCCCCGGAGGAGCGCCTGACCCGCCCGCACCTCCACGAAGAGAAAGCAGCCTAGGACCTCGAGTCTGGGCGCCGAACACCGAACGCAGCCCTGAAAATCCCCGGGCCTCCACGCCCCCATTGGGTCGGCCCGCGGCGCATTGGTTACTCGCTCCGGGGGATTAAGGCTCTTCCCAACACACACCGCTGGCCTCGGGGCGCCGAGGAGAGGGAGTCCCGCCCGCGCCTCCGGCTCAGGCCGCGGGGGGACCCAGATCCGCGCCCCCTGCTCGGGCCGCCGGGGACCCACCCCAGCGCCCCTCACCTCCGAAGGGCGAATCTGGCTCACACCTCCTGCTCAAGCCAAGGCCGACGAGACGCTCCCGGACCTGCGCCTACCCCCAGGCCGCCGGGACCCCGACCAGCGCGCGGTCGCCTCCACCCGGACAGCCCGGCCCGCGCCCCCAGCCCAGGCGCGCCAGGCACCTTCCCCCGCATCCCGGCGGGCCCAGCCCCTCACTCACCCAGAGCTCGGTGCCCCAGCTCATGGTGCAGGGGGCGGGAAGGGGCGCGCCGCGCGGCAGGCGCGGCTCTCCGGTCCCCCTCCCAGGCGATCCCTTCGCCCCTCGAGATCCCCGCGACCGAGGAAAGCCCGTGCCCGCGCGGTCGCCGCCTCCTCCGGCTCGCCGCTCCTCGCCTTGAGTCTCCTCGGCGGCTCCTCCTCCCCTTCGCTCCTCAGCAAAATGGCCCGAGGAAGCAGCAGCCGCGGTCGCCGCAGCGCCCGCCAGCCCGCCCCACAGCCGGAGAGCAAGGGGAGGGGGAGGGGCGGGAGGGGGCGGGACTGCACGCCGGGGGCGGGGTCGGCCTGACAGCTCGCGCACGCGCGCGCCCCGCCCCCGGCCCCGGCCCCACCTCCCCCTAGGCGCACTCCGCCCCGCCCGCGTGGTCCGGGGGTCCGGAAGGACCCGGAGGGAGGAGGGGGCACCGCCGGGACTTGGAGGCCCGGACCTTCCCCCCGCACCCCACTACCGATTTTTTTTTATTACTTATTAGCAACCACACTCTCTGCTCTTAGGACAACCACTCGCCTTTGAACATAGCCGGCCCCGGTTATTACGGGTGCTCTGCAGAGGCCTGAGGTTGCTCCCCTGCGCCGAGCGCCGCTTTGAATTTCAGGACCATACTTTTCCCTGGCAGCCATTCACACCGACCGGAGTTCGCTCGGATGGTCTTTCCCCACCGCCCGGGAACCGTGGAGGCCCGAGGAGCCTTGCAGCCTTGCGCGGTGGGAGTGGGGCCTCGTACGGTGCTGTGTGTGTACTGCACACAGAGGGACGTCGAGGCGAAGAGCGGCCAAACAGCTTTCCAACAGTGATTTCCAACTTGTTCGGCCAAGAAACTCTCAGACGTGAAATCACGTTGCCGCTTAGTGGGTAAAAGCAAAGGCGCTGGGTCCACAGACAACGCGTTTGGTTCCAATCCAGCCTCCCGCACTTACTAGCTGGGTGGCCTCCGACAATGCCTCCACCTCTAGAAGCTCAGAGCCCTCGCCTGACAAATGGAGTTATTTAATAATGTAGCCATCTTGCCGTGTGCTGGCGAGGATCAAGGAAATGAGCACCTGTTACCTGGCCTGTTGGTGGTAAACTGAGAGCTCATTTTTCAGTAGATACGGACTCTTTTTTCTCTGTATTTGGAGGGTCTACACAAATAACATTGCAGGAATGGAGAATTGCTTGAGTTCCAACTCCTTCCTCTGAATCGCTAGGCCTTTTCTCCCCAACTTTTCTTTCTTCCTCAGCTAATGCTACTGACTTTTCTGAATAACTGTGGACTCCTAAAATGGGCCCCATTTTAGAAATATTTCACAGTGATGCATCTCTCCAATCCCACTACACCCAGCCTCAACCAGCTTATCATTCTCCACGAGAGGGTGGAGCAAGGGTGGTGTTTTACTCTTGCAGATAAACCAAGTTCTACTTCCTTTGTTGGACAGAATTACAATAAATTTAAACAGTCAAAACTGTTTTGGTCTTTCTTCAGTTACAAGTTCCCTCCATCCCCTTGTTTTTAGTGTGTGTGTTTAAATATTTTGTTCTCGGTTACCAGGTCTGGGAACTCTTTACCCAAGCCTGCTAGATGTGTAACAATCAGAACTGCCATCCACTTATCTCCCAAGGTAGATTAATAGCCAGAGTGAGTTGGAGGGGTTAGAAATTCAAACAATACTGCACAGTTTAGTTGGCTATTTGGAAATGGTAAGTGAAATGCAGATCATCTAACAAGACCCTGCCTCAGTATTCACCTCAATTTCCCTTCCTACCAAGGTTTAATATTTTTTCAAGTACACTTGACTGCCTTCTAGGAGACTTCTCAAAAACAGAGTGACCACGTGTGAAAAGATGCTAATCAGGAGGAAAAGCAACCTGCTGCTCTAAAGAAGAGAAAGAAGAGGGGACAAAGAGGAAGGGACAGCAGAAAAAAAAAAAGAGAGAGAGACCACATTAAAAGGAAACCTTTTAAGATGAGTAAGCCGGAAATAGTTATAGGAGCCCATAAAAAGCCACAGCAGCAGAACTATATGGAACTGGGTTAATTAGACCACACTGCAAACATCTTTAACTTCATTAAGACTGGTGGTGGGCTTCCCTGGTGGCGCAGTGGTTAAGAATCTGCCTGCCAATGCAGGGAACACGGGTTCGAGCCCTGGTCCGGGAAGATCCCACATGCCGCGGAGCAACTGAGCCCGTGCGCTACAACTACTGAGCCTGTGCTCTAGAGCCCACGAGCTACAACTGCTGAGCCCGTGTGCCACTACTGACACCTGCGCGCCTAGAGCCCATACTCCACAACAAGAGAAGCCACCACAATGAGAAGCCCGTGCATCGCAATGAAGAGTAGCCCCCGCTCGCCACAACTAGAGAAAGCCTGTGCGCAGCAACAAAGACCCAACACAGCCAAAAACAAATAAATAAATAAATTTATATTAAAAAAAAAAAAGACTGCTGGTAACTGAAAAAGGTTTGAAAGTATCAGAATCTCCAAGAAATAAAAGAAAAAAACACCATTGATTTTAAAACAATGGAAGCCAACAGGATTCAGGATAAAGAGAAATAAGCCAGCAGAGAAAAACATAAATACAGCACAGTATTTTTTAGGGTGAACTAAATCCACTTCAGTTTCCCTTATAATAAAAGGGAGTGAGTTTTAAAAATTCTATTAACATTACTGTGACTGACCTACTTAGGAATCAATTTTCACAAGAGGTATTGTAAACCCTGTCTATGTAAATGCTGGAATTACCTAGGTGGTCAGTCTGGGTTATATACACCTGTTTTCCCTTTCAGGAACATCTAGAGAACACTGATTTACAAAGTTATGATCTTGGCAGGTGACTATATAAATTTCCACTGAATAATCTGATCACATGGACATTATTAGCACTGAAATAAGGTATCTAGACAGAGACCCTGTGTAGTTGCCATGTAGTTAGAGGTAAACAATTCTAACAGGGTCGTTTGGCAACTCTAATGCTGCTTACAAGTAATAAACATCTAATTCAGGGGCTTAGATGTACAGATATCTCTAATCTATTTTAAAGAAGCTAGGTTTTGTAATTGTTCAATTGGGATCCTAGTGTTCCACTACTTATTAGGTACGTGGCCTTCTGCAAGTTACTTAAACTCTCAGAATTTCACTTAAAACAGGGACCTCACAGGTTGTTGTGAGGCTGGAAGGAGGGAGCTGGCGGTGAGCACAGGCTTTGGTGTTAGCCAGAGTGGATAGCCCTGCACAGAAAGCTCTAGAGCTTTGGTTGAATTATTTTCCTTCTCTAAGCCTCAGTCTCCTCCTCCATAAAATGGAAGTAATGCTACTTTGCTCCAAAGGTTACTGCAAAGATTAAAAGAAAGAATACATGTAAAATGCTTAGCACGTGAGGGCACAAGTATTGGTTCCCTTTCCTTTCCTCTTGTTTTCTGGAGGATTTTTACTTCCTCTATCAAGTAAAGCAATCCTTTAAAGCACTTCTGATGCAGCAAGACAGATTGCCTGAACTGCAATTGATTGGTGGTTGTCTATTGGTGAAGTACTCTTCCTAATGAAATTCTCAAGATTTTTTTTTTTTCTTTTAAAATAGCTTCCATCAGTTTCTAGCTTTTAATTCTCCATTTGCTTATCATTCAAACTCTAGTGGAAAAAGCTGAAGTGGGATAAAAGTAGGAACTCTGTGGTGAGTAGAATCTTAAAACTGCAACCAATTTTTGTACCTGACAGTGGAATTCCCCTGAAGTTCTATAAAGATGTGCCTAAAATCAGGAAAAACCAGCTGTATGTGGCTGAGCCAGTTACACACTGTGCCACCAAACTGAGGAGTAATGAACTGGAAATTTTTCTCCAGCCTGCAGGACTCAAGATGTGTCAGGGCCTAGCTTTTCCAAGAAGATCACTTTCTGCAAAGAGAGGCCGTGGGCTTCCCCCATGTCCCAAGAAATGACATTTCAAGTCAAAGAACGAAAGTGACATTTGACTTCTGAGTGTGTTGCCAGACCCCAATTTGACTTTTGGTTCCCTATACTGTGTTTATAGAGGGTTTTGGTCTGAAATGTCATCCCTTTTGATAAGAAAGACAAATGGCAATCATAAGTGGAGAATATTAACCCAATAATTACATTAAACGTCTCTGGAAATTTCTAAATTGATGCTAAACATTATGAATCACACTAGGTTCAAACGACCAATTCTGCTACTAGTGGCAAACTTCAGCGGATCTTGCAAAGTTAGAGGAAATAGAAAAATAAAATCCACTTGACTAAGAGGATAAGGCCAAAAGTCAGGTTTAGGAGATAGTATTTCCAGCCCCTCCAGGCCTTTTCAGTCAATACCTCAAAGTTTAATGCCCCTTTGAAAATGTTGCCAGGGAGAGGCAGGCCTAACTTGTTCTGTTACTCAACAGGTCTGTTTCCGGTTACAGTACCATGATTATGCAAATAATCTGTTCTTGAAACTCTGAAATCATGTGCTTAAATATAAAAATATATAAATAAATATAAAATTGCCAAGATAGCAGTTTTCACAGAATTTGAGAAGCAACTGTCTAATCAATACTTCACTTTAAGTCTTTGTAATTTGTGTTCCCTTTCTTACTTCTCTCAATTCCAAGCTAATGACTGGCACAATATAGTTCTCAAATACCTGAAGAAGCTATTCCTCATAAACGTCTGGACAGATGCCATTGGTATGTGACCCTGTGAAGGTCACATAATAATTCCCAAGTGAAAAGAAGCAAGGAATAAGAACCCAGCTTTGAGCCCTTGTAAAACTGTTTCCCAGAGACTAAAAGACAAACGTCTTCTACTTTATAAACTAGTTATTACAATATTAAATAAAATTAATATTCTTCCTGATCAATCCATTTTTAGAAGCCTATTATATTCAAATTTAAAACCAGAGATTCTCAAAAATGGTACCTCACTTTAAAAAGTAAACTATAATAATACTCCAAAACACTGTAAATTGCCTTTAAAAATGAAACTGCACTTGAAAATCCCCATTTCTTTTAACAATTAGTTTCATACTGAAGTGAGAATCAGCTAACTGCCTTTGGTATTTCCTCTAGATACCTAAAAGAAAGTTATCAACTATTTTACATTTCTTTTATGTTCTTTCATACTGCTGATTGTTAAAATACTTTCTGAAAATTTCTCTTGCATTTCACTTGATAACACGCTGGTTACTCAGATTCTGGGATTTTATTTTTTGAAAATTTTAAATTATAAGAATTAAAAGAAAATAATAATAAAATTATAAGAATTAGAAAGACATGTATGGTATAGCGCAAGAAGCGCAGATCCTGTTCTGAAGCAGATGCAGTTCCAGTCCTGGTTCTAAAGATGCTTGCCCAAAATTACCCAACTCATTGTGTGATCTTGAGCAAGTCACTTGAGTTCCTTGGATTTGTTTTCACATCTGTTAAATAAGGTGGAAGGATCTGTTGATTATCGAAGGACCCTTCCAGCCTCATATGAAATGAATTTTTTACAACAATAGCAGGACAGGGATTAAGTGCTGGGCTTTATGGGAGAGGCCTGGATGAGAGTCATTTATAAATGATCAGACCACCCTGAATAAATTAATTTATCTAACCAAGTCTTATCTTTAAAAAAGGAACAGAAATATAGATCTTATAAAGATTTTGGTCTTAAATTAGAAAATGTACATATAAAGTACTTAGCAGAATATTTGGCAAACTTAATTGCTCAATAAATAGATTAACTATTATCTCCTTTGTGGATTTCCAAAATAATAAAGTTTCTTCTTCTCAGTTTCCTGTAAGATGGGGTAGTAAGATCAGATGAGAATTCTGTTCAAAGAAGTAAGGTTGCATATTCACAATAGATGGCTAAGGATATGAGGTTGGAGAAAGAAGTAAACAACCAAATAGTAAACATTGCCTTTCTAGCTTCTCGGCTACACCTTAGTACCCTGTTTTTTTTCTTGCAGAGGGTGTGACAGAACCTGTACTGGTTTTTGACTCAAGGGAAGAATTCATAGATTCATGACTTTTACTACTATGATTGCACAGCTAAAAGATCTAGGACCCTCCCTCCTCTATTCTGTACTTTCCCAACTGATTCTTTTTAACCTGAGTACAGCACTTTAGCTCCATTTAAATACATCATGTTAATTTCAGTTCCTAGGTCCAGTTAAAAACGAAGAATCTGATTCTGTCATAAAACACATTAGTACACTGATAGTCACTCAGTATTGGGATTCCTGGTGGTTTTTATTTTCTCCTCTTTTGCTTAAATGATTGCACACAAAGAGCATGCATTATTTGTGTGGCAAGAAAAACGAAAAAACAAAAACAAACCAAAAAAAACCTCAAAAAACTAAAAACTAAATAAACCTAGCTAGTCTATTGGCAATTTTAATAAGCACGTTCTTCTATAACTCCTTGATAAAAAATAGTTGAGTTTAAGGCAACCAGCTACTGAATCCTTCCCTTAAAGATCTCCTTACATAAATTAAAAAATAAATAATAAAGAATAAAGAAAAAAAGATCTCCCTACAAATTCCAAAGATAAGAGGCAAAGGAAGTTTCCACACAGAATTAAAAGATTCATACTCTAGTGGTCGGATAAACTAGCATGAAGCAATATAACATAGTATTTAGTGGTTTCCACGTGATTCCCAGTTCAACCTGGAACAAATGACTTAATTTCTTAGAGCTTCAGTTTGCTTACCGGTAAAGGGGGATAATGCTTATACCTACCTCCTATCTCATCAGATTGTTCCAAGGATTAAATGCAAAAATGCACACAAAAGGTCTAACGAAGTGCCTGATAAGGGCTCAATAAATTCCTATCACTACAACCACTTCGTCAAAAATTTCAGTGTGAAGAGCCTCAAAAAAAACCAAAGGACTAAAGACAAGCCACGAACTTGGCATTTTGCACCGAGTCAACGCTGCTCGGGAAATCAGTCCCATCAACGGCCAGGCACCCTGGAGGTACCCCCACCCTTGGAAAGCGGGGTGCCTCGGTGGGCCGGGTCGCGCAGGCCCAAGGTCGCTTTCCAAGCTCCGCCGGGCGGAGGCGACGACCGGGCTGGTCCTGCCCAGCGACTGCTGCCATGGCAACCGCCACAGGGTCCCCCAATGAAGGCGCCACCTCTTCTGGCTAAACCTAAAGTCCTCACAGCGGAGGCCAACTGAACGGCCTCGAAGTGGCCAGCTTAGGCCTCTCGGCGACTTCCCCGGCCCCACAGTCCAGGAAAAAGACCACAGTTCCCGCGCCGCTGCCGCGGAGGCCCTGAGCCCTCCTTCCAGGCCCTTCCGGCGGCCGCCGTCCTTTAACCCCCGGAAGTGGGCGGGAGAGGAAGCGGCTGGTGATGCTGGAATAAATATGGCCGCCCCGGCGTCCGTCGGCTCCTCGGGCTCCCGCAGTCCTCGGCTGCCCGCCGGCCTTCGGCTGTTCCCCGTACTGGGGCTGCTGCAGCTGCTGGCCGAGCCTGGCCTGGGCCGCGTCCACCACCTGGCGCTCAAGGTAAGGCCGACCGGGGCCGGGTAGGAGCGGGCCGGGGGCCGGAGGCCGCGGCCACTCCCGGGGGCTGGGGGCTACTTTGGCCCAGAGGAGGGGGGGGTGGTCTGTGAGCGTTTGGGTTCCCGCCCTTTTTCCCGGGCGCGGCCTCCCTCCGAGAGGGGTCTGTTGGGAACTGTGGGAATGGCGGGAGTCCTCGGTCTGTCTGGAAAGGGTAGGAAGATTCGAGCTGAAAGAGGGGAAGGGGCTGAACTGCGGCGTAACCCCGAAGGACTCCGGAGGCCGCGTTTGCAGTCCCTGCTGGTTTCCCTAGCTTCCTTGCCGACAGCAACCTGCTTTTCCTCCTTCCTTGTCACCTCCAACTTTTATGCCCCACTTCGCTTGTCCGCGGTCCCCACTTGTCTGTGCCCTTGTACTTGGCAGAACCTTTGCCTCAATTTCCTGGTTCGGCTTCGGGCGCACTCTGGACCGATCAAAGCGGGAATCTCCAGGAGGAATTTCAAATCTCGCTTGAAATACGTGACCGGAAATTTAAACCCAACGTTTAAAATATGTTTCTAATTAGAGGGCCTGCCTTTTTATCTCTCGCTCCCGTCATTGTATAGGGAAGAGATTTATGATAGGCCTAGAATGATCCCTTGGATCTTGCTTTATAACTCAAAACATGCCTCCAGGCGATTCAGCAGGTTAATAGATCTGGAAAGTAGAAAAATAAATCGTTATGACTCAAAGCCTTGTGCATTGTTTTCGTAATATACAATTTTCTTAGAAGTGTGGGATTGTAGAAAGTTTGTCTTATTAAAACAGTACTTTAACAAAGCATTGTATTTTGTGAATGTACAGTTTAAAGAATACAGAATCTGGATTAAAAAACCTGGCCAGACCCATACTCCATACCCTGGCTATCAGTTGTTTGTAAATAAAATGTATACTGATTAAAATGGTTCTCAACCACAGGAAGCCAAGTGAGACTTGGCTCCTTTTGGGAATCTGCTGAAAGGTATTGAATCTCTCCCCAGAAAATGCAGGTAGAAATGTAGGCAAAACTTTCTTGGAATTTCTAGGGCTTTATAATCCTGTGGAAGCTTATCCATAGGCCCTAGTCCCCAGGTTTATGACTCCAAGAGATGAACTCCTAAAATTCTTTCACTTTATCGTTTGGGATCATGAGTCTTAGATGAAGTCATGAAACTGAGTTTATGTAGTTTATAAATTAGAGACAAAGCTAATACTAGAACACACTGGATCATGTCTCTTGGCTTTGGGCATTTCTAAAATTAAAGTGTCAGATGGCCAGCATCAGTAGGCAAATACTGACAATATTGGTATAGAGGAGAAAGTATACTATCCTCAGTGGTAGAAGCAACCCGAGTTGGTGTAATTCTGGTGATTGATTTCTCCATATTGTGCTAAATTAATTAATATTTTTCATCTTTGTAATTGTTTCTCAAGTACTGTGGTGCCCTTTCCATAGTCAATACTGTAGTTGCTCCTTTTCTCTTAAAGTAAACAGTATGGCGTTTTGCCCAAGGAAATGGAAATCACCTGAAGAGAGCCTGTCAGAGCAGCAGCATTAGATTATCTTCTTTTGCTTGAGACTGAGAGAAATAGGAGAATTTCAACCATACACCAAATAGACAGAATAGTATAGTGAACTCCCATGTAGCTGTCACCCAGCCTCAGTAACCATTAACCAGTGGCTAATTCTGCCCTTTCCCCACACAAATCACTTCTCACTTGCATTCTTTATTATTTAATTATAAACAAGTCTTTTTTTCAGTTTTTATTCAGTTGTCTCATCCCATGCTACATTTTCCATCATTCTTCTGGTTTTCTCAGTCTTCTCAAATTTCTTCTCTTTTGTTCTTTCTTTAGATTCCTTAACTTTCTGAAACAACTTTATTGAGGCATAGTTTATATACATTAAAATTCACCCATTTTAAGTGTACAATTCAGTGATTGTTAGTAAATTTACTGAGTTGTGCATCTATCACCACTGTTCCGCCATAGAACATTTCCATCACCTCTGTAAGATCCCTTGTGTTGCTTTACAGTTAATTCCTGTTCCCACCTCCAGCCCCAGACAACCACTAATCTACTTTCTGTCTCTGTAGATTTGCCCTTTCTGGATATTTCATGTAAATGGAATCACACAGTATGTGATCTTTTGTGTGTGGCTTCTTTTATTTATGTTGTTGAGGTTCATGCATGTTGTACTGTGTATTAGTAATTCATTCCTTTCAATGGCTGACTGCTGTTCCATTGTATGCATATACCACCTTATGCTCAGCCATTCACCAGTGATGGACATTTGGGTTTCCTTTTTTGGCTATTGTGAATAATATTGCTGCAGACATTCACATGCAAGTCTTTGTGGGGGCATATGTTTTCATTTTGGGGGGTGATAGCTAGGAGTGGAGTAGAATTGCTGGGTCATATGGTGGATCTGTATTTAACTTCTTAAGAAACTGCCAAAGCACTTTCAAAGTGACTATACCATTTTACAGTCCCACCAGAAATTTGTGAGGGTTCTCCTTTCTACATATTGTGCCAACATTAGTACTTCTTACGTTATTTTAGAGTGAATCAAAGTCATCATGTTGTTTGATCCATAAATATTTCAGTATGTACCTATAAGAAACAGGGACTCTTTCAAAAACATAACTACAATGCCATTATAACAAAAAAGAAGTTAATCTTTAATATCATGAAATACCAAATCAGGTTCAAATTTCCATTGGTCATAAATGGATTTAAACTTTTTAAAAATCAGAATCTAAATATTGTCCTTACAGTATGATTGGTTAATATGTCTCTTAAGTCTCTCTTGATCTAGGGGCGATTCAGCAGGTTAATAGATCTGGAAAGTAGAAAAATAAATCGTTCCTCCAAGCACCCCTGTACTGGATTTTGCTGATTATTTCCTTGTGGTGTAATTTAGTATGTTCATCTATCCTTCATCCTATGTGGCCTAGATATGCTGGATCGTGTGTGTGTGTGTGTGTGTGTGTGTATTTAAGAAAAGCTAGAAATTCAGGCTTTTATGTGAAATTAGCTAGCAACTAACTCAAATTTAAAAACGAAAACAAAACACGGTGTTGGCCAAATACAACACATTTGTGGGCCAGTCTAAGTCAGTGGACTGCCAGTTGGAGAGCTGTTTAAAATATAGAAGTGGCTAGGTAAGTGACCATCAGCTAGCTCAGTTAAATGTTACTGTATTTATTTTCTAAATTCAGTTTGTGAGAAAAACTAAACTGAAGTATCGTTACTCCACTTGCTTTATATTTGAAAGCAGTTTAAAATATGAAGTTATTGAGGAACATAAAACACTTCTTGTGTTCTAATATTTAGTACAAAGAGCAGAATTGTATTCTAGTATTTAGTGAAAAGTTTAAAACAACTTTTTTAAAAAAGGAGAAAATACACCGAAATGGTAGTTGTCTTTAAGAATTATGGGAATTTTTTTTCTTATTTCATCTCCAGAGCTGACCCTTCTTCTGAGCTCTGGACAAGTATATCCGATTTCTTAACCCCCGTTTCCACTCAGATGGCTCATAAGCACCTCTGTATGTTAGAAACCAACCTGACCTCCCACTCCCTTCACCCTCAACCTATATGTACTCTTTCTCTAGTTTTTCTTTTCTTAGTATCTGGGACCACCAGTTGCTCATTTTCTCAAGTCAGAAATCTTTTATTCTTATCTTCTCATCACCACGTTCCATAGATGTGTGTTCTAAATAAATAGATCTCCAATCCATTCACTGCTCTCTCTCATCACCACTGTGACTGTTGGGTCTAGGCCATCCTCATATCTCTTGGACCAGGGCGGTCTCCTCATACCTGGTGTCCTAGCATTATTCCAGTTCGTATTTTGTTTTGTCGCTGGAATAATCTTCCTAAAAGCCAAAGCCAGTCGTGTCAGTCCCCTTTTAAGCCCATCAGTGGCACCCTAGTCCCCTCAGGGGGAACTCAAAACCCCTAGACCGCCAGTCTTTCTGTTAGCCAGCCTCCTCTCTAGTCTCATTGCCCTTCCTTTCTTTAGTTTCTTAGTTCATGTGTGTGCAGCTTGGTGAATTTTTTTAATGACTGAATGTACCCACGTAACCAGCACCCAGGTCAAGAAGCTGGACATTACTAGCACACCAGAAGCCCCCCTGGTCTTCTCTTCCAGTCACTAAAAGTCTTGAAATAACCAACACACACCTAAACGAGGAGGGGAGAGGTCTTGTCCTGCTCAGTTTTGTACTGTAAGGCCACACAGTACTGTAGTGGGGCTCAAGCAGACCGATGGGGCAGAATAGGAAGCACAGATAAGAGACTTATGTCAACCTGAGAACTTGATGTGCAGTAGAGGGGGCATCATAGGGCAGTGGAAGTTAGGACAGATTGCTCTCAAGTGGTCTTAGGATAAGTAGCTGGCTCTCCATGGGGGCGGGGGGGGAGCAGGGAATAGATGCCTACCGTACAAAAATATATATATTCTACGTGAATTAAAGACCAAAATGTGAAAACAGAAACTCTAAAACTTTTAGAATAACATATCGTGAATATTCTATGACTTTGGAATAGAGAACGATGTTTTTTAAAAGACATTTAAAAATACTATCAGGAATAAAGATTGATGGTTTTTTTTTTTATTGAAATATAGTTGATTTACAATGTTGTGATAATTTCTGCTGCACAGCAAAGTGACTCAGTTATACACGTATATATTCTTTTTCATATTCTTTTCCATTATGGTTTATCACAGGATATTGAACAGAGTTCCCTGTGTTATACAGTAGAATCTTGTTGTTTATCCATCCTATACTATATAATAGTTTGGATCTGCTAATCACAGACTCCCAGTACTTCCCTCCCCCACCCCCCGGTAGGTTTTTTGAAGGAGAAAAGTATCAGGAATAAGAATCAATACGTTTTCTCCTTCAAAATGTAAAAAGACTTATATAACAAAAGAAAAAAAAGAGACTGGGAGAAGATACTTGCAGTATAAAAATCAAAGATTAGTAGCCAGGATATATGAAGAACTTAAAATAAAATCCAGGGACTTCCCTGGTGGCACAGTGATTAAGAATCTGCTTGCCAGTGCAGGGGACACGGGTTCGATCCCTGGTCCGGGTAGATCACACATGCTGCGGAGCGACTAAGCCCGCGAGCCACAACTACTGAGCCCGTACACCGCAACAAGAGAAGCCACTGCAAGGAGAAGCCTGCGCACCGCAACGAAGAGTAGCCCCTGTTCACCACAACTAGAGAAAGCCCACGCACAGCAACAAAGACCCAGTGCAGCCAAACATAAAAAATAAATAAATATTTTAAAAATCTAAAAGGAAAATGGACATATGATATTTTATTTTTTTATTTTTTTTTAATTTTATTATTTTATTTTTGGCTGTGTTGGGTCTTCGTTGCTGTGTGCGGGCTTTCTCTGTTTGCGGCGAGTGGGGGCTACTCTTCGTTGCGGTGTGCGGGCTTCTCATTGCGGTGGCTCCTCTTGTTGCAGAGCACAGGCTCTAGGCGCCTGGGCTTCAGTAGTTGTGGCACGTAGGCTCAGTAGTTGTGGCTCGCGGGCTCTAGAGCGCAGGCTCGGTAGTTGTGGCACGTGGGCTTAGTTGCTCCGCGGCATGTGGGATCTTCCCGGACCAGGGCTCGACCCTTGTCCCCTGCATTGGCAGGCAGATTCTTAACCACTGCGCCACCAGGGAAGCCCGGACATATGATATTTTAAAAAAAGCATTTCACAGAAGAAAAACCCAAATGGCTGATAAACCTAGATGAGGTGCTCAAACTCATGAAGTACCAGGAAATGCAAATTCGGTCAACATCAGCCTTGATTTTCCCCAAAACTGGGAGAAATGAAATGTTTGATGACATCAAGTTTCAGTAAGGATGTACGGAAACTTTCATATACTTTGGGGATCCATTTGGCAATTTCTAGTAAAATTGAAAATGTGCCATCTAGATATATATATACCCTCAATCCCCACACACATAATGCATAAGATATGTACAGGGAATGTTCATAACAGCATTGTCACAGCAGAAGATTGGGAATTAACCTGAATGCACAAGTAATGCTTTGGGGAAATGGATATACTGTGATGTACATAATGATGGAACACAAGCAGATAAAGTGAGGAACTAGAGCATATTCAATGTATCAACACAGGTAGGTGCTCAAAGAATACAGAGTTGTCTGAAAATGCAAGTTGCCAGACATACACATACACTGTGACACAGTTTATCCAAATTTTAAAAACATAGCAGTGCTATATGATGTTTATGGTTATGGACATGTCCACTGAAAAATAGAAGTGCACTTAACCAATTCATGAGCTTGGAAAGCGATGGTGGAGCAGAATAGGGTTCAGTAGAGGTACAAAGGCACTTCACCTTGTCCATGAAGTTCTGTTCTTTTCCTCCTTCCCGCCCTCCCTCCCTGTGGCTCTGAAGCAACTGTAATACAGACATTTGGTAATTGTGGGGAGTGGGTAGACGGATATTTGTTGCTGTTCCTTTTACTGTTCTACAGCTAGGGGTATTGTGAGTCTTATGAGGGCACGGCTCGCTTGTCTCGCTGACCATCGATTGCGCAGGGCCTGACACAGATGAGGATTCAGGAAGAGTATGTTGAATGAAGAAATGGATGTGTGTCTGTGTTCCAGATTTTCTAAAATGAGCGCTTACTACTGGAAAAAGTATGGTTGCCAATGTTTATAAAAATACAAGTTCTCTGCACCTGGGTGGTGGGCTTGTGAGTGCTTAGTACGTGGCTGATCTTGTTATAGATGCCACCAAACAGCAAGATTATAAATTATGGCTCTGTACTTTTCTGTTTTGTTTGGTTAGTACCACTGAAAAGCTACAATGACTGAAAAATGTGTTTTAAATATTCTTAGATGTAAAAGGAAAACACCAAACTATTATTATTAGTTTATACCTGAGTGGTAAGGTTGTAGCTACTTTTCTGTACTTTTTCAATTTCATTTTCTGTGAGCATGTGCAAGTTTTATAATTCAAAATAAATGATATTAAAATAAAACAGAGATTAGAGGGAAATCTCCAAATTCTGAATAGTTTTCACAAGGTGGTGAAACAGTAGTGACTTGGGGCAGGGGAGAACTTTGATTCTTTTTTCCCTAATATAGTTGTCTTTTTTTTTTTTTTGGCCACAGCATGTGGGATCTTAGTTCCCCAACCAAGGATCGAACCCGTGCCCCCTGCGGTGGAAGCACAGAGTCCTATCCACTGGACCGCCAGGAAATTCCCCATTTATAATTTTTAAAAATTAAATTTGATTACAAAAACTATCCTATTCACTCTGGAAGTCAAATAAAAATGATTTTTTTGAATACAGTACTTCATTTTCAGAGGCATAGTTTACAGAAAACCCAAAATTTTTTTGCTTGGATAAAGTGTAGATTAGAACAACAGAAGTTACAATTACCTTTCGTAAAACATTTGAGGGAGTCAAATAGTATTTAGTATATGACAAGTAAGTTTGCCTTTTGGTAACGTAAGAGCTTTTCTGTTACGAGTCCTAGTCCTTGCTGTTCCCCATCCCCTTAGTTGGATTCTTCCGAGTTAACCACTGGTTCCATTTGGTGTGTCCCTTCCCCATTAAGGTCTTCATATACACATTTCCCACACGTATGTTTCTTTCTTTTCTTTGTTTGGTGTAATCACTTTATAACATCTAAGTCAGGTCAGGGTGTGTGCAGAGCTCTTCGATGACTTCTAAGCCGATGTCCAGCCGTCCTGGCCTCTTGCAGTCCTCCGTCCACAGAGCACAGGTTCACCTGAGGGTGGCACTCCTGGGTGCCGAGGCCCAAGTGCCCTTCCTCTTGATGCCTGCAGGCTGATGCCCGGCTCCTCTCGGTCCCTGCTCAAAGACGCCTTCCCAGCGAAGCTTTCTCTGAGCAGCCTCGCTTGGGTGGCAGTCCTGCACGCCCTCCTCCTCGCCCTTCCCTGCTGTGTTTCTCTGCAGCGCTCATCACCATTGAGCAGACCGTGTCTTATACTGTTTATTTGTTCTTATCTGTCTGTCTCTCCTAGAATGTAAGCTCAGCGAGAGAGGCCTTTTTGTTCATTTTTTCAGTGTTTTGTTCTCAAAACCTAGAGCAGTGCCCGTAGGTACTCAATAAATACTTGTTGAATGAATGAACTTTTTCATTTATTAGTTGTGGACATTTAAAAAAAAAATGTTAGTATATATATGGGTCTACTTCCTTCTATTTAACTACTACAGTAATATTGTAAGAGGGACTCACCATTTCTAAAAATCATTCTTTTGTTGATGGAAGTTTATAGTGTATTTTTACTGCTTGATTTTAGCTGTTATAAACAAAGCTGCTATGAATATTCTTGTCATATATCTTTGTGTATTTCTGTGGGGTAGATTCCTAGGAAAGGTACCAAATAGCCCTCTATAAAGGTTTTATCAATTTGCACTCCAGCAGTAGAGTATGAGCATGTTCAGAGTGTGCAGTTACCCACATACTCCACAGCACATTATGTCTTAGCTTGTGCCAACCTGATACGGAAGAGGTGACATCTTGTTTTAAGCTGACTGTTGGTGAGGTTCAGGATCTCAGCATGTTTATTAGCCCCTTGCTGTCTTTTAATTTCAGATCTTCTCTGTAGACCAGAAATTTTAGGAAAACTTATTTCAGTAAGAATATACTTTTCAGTGTATATGTGTTCTTAAATGCTGGTAAAGCGTTTGTGGTGGGAAAAATAAAGTTGCATGCAAACAGAAAACATGAAGAAGAGAAAAAAAATTGCACCCATAATTAAGACCCAAAACTTCACTTTTTTAAAAATAAATTTATTTATTTAATTTATTTTTATTTTTGGCTGTGTTGTGTCTTCATTACTGCGCATGGGCTTTCTCTAGTTGCCGCAAGCGGGAGCTACTCTTTGTTGCAGTGCGTGGGCTTCTCATTGCGGTGGCTTCTCTTGTTGCGGAGCACGGGCTCTAGGCACATGGACTTCAGTAGTTGTGGCACGCGAGCTCAGTAGTTGTGGCTTGCAGGCTCTAGAGCGCAGGCTCAGTAGTTGTGGCACACGGGCTTAGTTGCTCTGCGGCATGTGGGATCTTCCCGGACCAGGGCTCAAACCCGTGTCCCCTGCATTGGCAGGTGGATTCTTAACCATTGCGTCACTAGGGAAGCCCCAAAACTTCACATTTTAAATAAACTTTTTGGGTAAATTTTTGGCTTAGAATTTCAACAATCTTAAAGTTTTAATTTTACAAAGTAGTTTCTTGCAAATAAGAACAAACCTTTCAGGGGACTTCCTTGGTGGTCCAGTGGGTAAGACTCCACGCTCCCAATGCAGGGGGCCCAGGTTGGATCCCTGGTCGGGGAACTAGATCCCGCATGCATGCTGCAACTAGGATCCGGTGTGCTGCAACTAAGACCCGGCACAGCATGCATGCATGCACGCATAAATAAATAAATAAACAAATATATTTATTTATTTACCAAAAAAAACCTTTCAGAATAATCTGAAATAATCCAGAATAATTTGATGCTGCATTTTTTTTCTGAGATCCTCTATGATAAATTAAGTATACATTAATTCAGATGGCCTCATCATCAAGCTAATGCTTATTTCTTTGTTTGAACTAGTACTTTTGAGATTATAACTGTGGGCCAATTATGTTTCCACCAACTTCAGATAATATAAATCTACTAAGGAAGGCCAGGAAAAAATATAAGTTTTTACAAAAATCAGCCATATAAATATGTACCTGGGAACAGTCCTGTATTTTGTTTATGTTCTGGTAACCTTGACTTCTCATGAGTGAACAAATTCATTTAATTAACTTGATAAGCAGTTTACTGTGATTAGGAATATAACTTGTTTTTAAGGTTATTTTTTTATTCCTCCCCTATATGGGGAGGAATGTAAGGGAACAAAATTGACCACAAGTTGATGGCTTGAAATTTTCTATAATAAAAAAGTTTTAAAACAAACAAAAGATATACTGTTTATTTGGTTGTAAAAAGTATTAATTTTCTTTTTTTCTTTTTCGGCCGCACCATGCGGCATGTGGGATCTTAGTTCCCCGACCAGGGATTGAACCCGCATCTCCTGCATTGGAAGGCATATTCTTTACCATTGGACCACCAGGGAAGTCCTTGTAAAAAGTATGAGATGGATAAGAGCACAGGTTTGGGTTTTAAACAAACCTGAGTTAGAATACTGGCTTTGCCACCTACTAACATTACGATTTTAAGCAAGTTTTACCACTCTGAGCCTCATCTGTAAAATGGACATAACAACACCTGTCTCACAATGTTGTAATAAGAGTGAATGGTGATAGATAGAGTTCTTCCTAGCACAGTACTGGGTACAAGGTCAAATGTTTGCGATCTCTCTGATCCTTGGAGAAACAGACAAACCTTACTGCTGGTTCAGTGCTAATGGAAATGATTGAGTGGGCTTTGAAAATGTAATTAAATCTTCATCGCTTGTGTCAGATATTGTCATCTTCACCCCGCTTTGGCAACTCCTTGCCTTGTTGCCTCCTTTTACTTTGTCACTCTGCCATCAAGACACTGACATTGCTGCCTCTTACCTGGGAGAGTATCTGGAGGGACAGATGTGAGTGCTGAGGCTTCTCTCTTCCCCTCTCACACCCCATCCCCAGATGTTGCCTGTAGCACTCTGGCTGTAGCACTTACAGTGGACGGGATGTTCATCCCAGGGCCCCCAGATTTCTGGCTTCCTTGTGGTAGAAGGAGAGGTTTCCTTGTTCCTGGACAGTTAGGCCTGGCTGTTGGAGATTTTTTTTGAGACTGAGTGTTTATCACTTCTTGGGCCTCAGCCCTTAGGGGTGTTTTGTAGATATTGGTTTATTTACATTGAATTAAATCAAAGTTGAATGAGTGGTTAGAATGTTTGACCTTCCTGGTTACTTTCAATCTCAAAGTTTGTGTCTCTATGATTTGTATAGTGAAATACAGTTTGCAAAGTCACTTCCATACGTATCTTATTTGATATGGTGACATGATAGCTTAAAATGGAGTGTCAGAGGTTAGATTAGGCGAGGGTCCTGCAGTTATTACTGGCAAATGGTAATACTTAGAAATAACGATTGATTTTTTTTTTGTAATTACAGATTAACACATGGTCTTTGTTAGAAATTTAGGAAATATAGAAAAGTATGAAGAAAAAATTGCTACCCACCATCCCACTGGTACTAACCTTTTCATGGTTTGATGAATTTCTTTCAAATCCTTTATAAATAATTGTAAATATATATACCTTTTAATTTTTTAAAACAAATTTAGCTCTTACTGTATATAGTTTGATTCTGTTCTTTGCATTTAATATTTTTTCTAGCTTTATTGAGGTATAATTGACAAATAAAAATTGTATGTATTTAAGACATACAATGTGTGTGTATGTTTGTGAATAGTTAAGGTTTACTCTCCTAGCAGATTTCAAGTATACAGTATTGTTTTTTTTATTTTTTTATTTTTTATTTATTTTTTTTTTAGTATTTTTTTTAAATAAATTTATTTATTTATTTATTTATTTATTTTTGGCTGCGTTGGGTCTTTGTTGCTGCGCGCAGGCTTTCTCTAGTTGCGGTGAGTGGGGGCTACTCCTCATTGTGGTGCACGGGCCTCTCATTGCGGTGGCTTCTCTTGTTGTGGAGCACAGGCCCTAGAGCGCGTGGGCTTCAGTAATTGTGGCACACGGGCTCAGTAATTGTGGCTCGTGGGCTTAGTTGCTCCGTGACACGTGGGATCTTCCCGGACCAGGGCTCGAACCCATGTCCCCTGCATTGGCAGGCGGATTCTTAACCACTGCGCCACTAGGGAAACCCCAAGTATACAGTATAGTTAACTGTAGTCACCACGTTGTGCATTAAATCTGCAGAACTTACTCATCCTGCGTATCTGAAACTTTGTACCCTTTGACCAACATCTTTCCATTTCCCTCTGCCCCCAGCCTTGGTAACCACCATTCTGCTCTTTGCTTCTTAGAATTCAACTTTTTTAGGTTCCACATATAAGTGAGACTGTGCAGTATTTGTCTTTGTGTGTCTGGCTTATTTAACTCAGCGTAATATCTTCCAGGTTCATCTGTGTTGTTGCAAATGACAAGGTTTCCTTCTTTTTTAAGGCTGAAAAATAGTCCATACATGAACACACATTTTCTTTATCCATTTATCTGCTGACAGCTACTCAAATTGTTTCCATATCTTGGCTATTGTGAATAATGTTACAGCTATCTCTTCAAGATAGTGATTTTACTTCCTTTGGATTTATACCCAGAAGTGGGATTGCTGGATCATATAGAGTTGTGTGGTTTTTTTTTGGCCGCACCCGCGTCTTATGGGATCTTAGTTCCCTGACCAGGGATTGAACCCGGGCCACGGCACTGAAAGCAGTGAGTCCTAACCACTGGACTGCCAGGGAATTCCCTAGAGTTCTAATTTTAATTTTTTGAGGAACCGTCATACTGTTTTCCATAATGACTGGTCTAATTTACACTCCCACCAACAGTGTACAAGAGTTCCCTTGTCTCCACTCCCTCATCAACACTTGTTGTCTTTTGACTTTTTGATAATAGCCATTCTAGCATGTGTGAGGTGATATTTCATTGTGGCTTTAATTTACATTTCCCTGATGATTAGTGATATTGAGCACCTTTTATGTCTTCTTTTGAGAAATGTCTATTCAGATCCTTTATCCTTTTTTTAAAAAAAATATTTATTTATTTTTGGCTGTGTTGTGTCTTCGTTACTGCGTGCGGGCTTTCTCTAGTTGCGGTGAGTGGGCTTCTCATTGTCGTGGCTTCTCTTGTTGCGGAGCACGGGCTCTAGGCGCGCAGGCTTCAGTAGTTGTGGCACGCGAGCTTCAGTAGTTGTGACTCACGGGCTCTAGAGCTCAGGCTCAGTAGTTGTGGCGCATGGACTTAGTTGCTCTGCGGCATATGGGATCTTCCCGGGCCAGGGCTTGAACCCGTGTGCCCTGCATTGGCAGTCAGATTCTTAAGCACTGCGCCACCAGGGAAGCCCCCTTTATCCATTGTTAAATCAGGATATTTGTTTTCTTGCTATTGAGTTGTTTGAGCTCCCTGTGTATTTTGGATATTAACCCCTTATCAGATACATGGTTTGCAAATATTTTTCCTCATTCCATAGGTTGTCTCTTCACTCTGTTGATTGTTTTCTTTGCTGTGCGGAAGCTTTTTTGTTTGATGCAGTCGCATTTGTCTATTTTTCTTTTGTTGCCTGTGCTTTTGGTTTCTATCCAAAAAGTTATTGCCCAGACCATTGTTAAGAAGCTGTTTTCCTATGTTTTCTTGTAGTAGTTTTACAGTTTCAGGTCTTACATTTAAGTCATTAATCCATTTTGAGCTGATTTTTATATATGGTGTGAGAAAAGAGTCCAGTTTCATTCTTCTGCATTTGGATATACAGTTTTCCCAACACCATTTATTGAAGAGACTATCCTTTCCCCACTGTGTGTTCTTGGCACCTTTGTCAAAGATCAGTTGAACATAAATGAGTGGATTTATTTCTGGGCTCTATTTTCTGTTCCATTGGTCTATATGTCTTTATGCTAGTACCATAGTATTTTGATTACTATAACTTTGTAAGACATTTTGAAATCAGTCAGTGTGTTGCCTTCAGCTTTGTTCTTGTTACTCAAGATTGCTTTAAGGTCTTTTGTGGTACCATGTGAATTTAGGATTGTTCTATTTCTGTGAAAAATGCCACTGGAATTTTGATAGGGATTACATTGAATGATATGTATAGAATGGACATTTTAACAATGTTAATTCTTTCAATCCATGAGTACAGCTTATCTCTCCATTTATTTGTGTCTTCTTTAATTTCTTTCATCAGTGTTTTTGTCGTTTTCAGTGTATAGTTCTTTCTTCTCTTTGGTAAAATTTATTCCTAAGTTTTTTTTAAAAATATTTATTTATTTATTTATTATTTATTTTGGCTGCACTGGGTCTTAGTTGCAGCATGCGGGATCTTCGTTGTGGCATGCAGGATCTTTAGTTGTGGCGTGTGGACTTCTTAGTTGCAGCATGTGAACTTTTGGTTGCGGCATGCATGCGGGATCTAGTTCCCCAACCAGGGATCAAACCTGGGCCCCCTGCATTGGGAGTGCAGAGTCTTACCCGCTGGACCACCAGGGAAGTCCCTGTTTTTTTGTTTTTTTTTTTTCCTGTTGTTTTTTTATGCTATTGAAAATAGAATTGTTTTCTTTATTTCTCTTTCAGATATTTCGTTATTGTATCAGAAATGCCACTAATTTTTGTATGTTGATTTTGTCTTGCAACTTTACTGAATTTGTTTATTAGGTTTTTTAAAATATTTTATTTATTTATTTATTTGGTTGTGCCAGGTCTTAGTGGCAGCTGGTGGGCTCCTTAGTTGTGGCATGGGAACTCTTTTTTTTTTTTTAATACAGTAATCACTGAAGAGAAAGTTACATATTAAATATTTATTTATTTATTTATTTATTTTTGGGTGTGTTGGGTCTTCGTTTCCGTGCAAGGGCTTTCTCTGGTTGCGGCAAGCGGGGGCCACTCTTCATCGTGGTGCGCGGGCCTCTCACTATCGCGGCTTCTCTTATTGCGGAGCACAGGCTCCAGACGCGCAGGCTCAGTAGTTGTGGCTCACGGACCTAGTTGCTCCGCAGCATGTGGGATCTTCCCAGACCAGGGCTCGAACCCGTGTCCCCTGCATTAGCAGGCAGATTCTCAACAACTGCGCCACCAGGGAAGCCCCCGGCATGGGAACTCTTAGTTGCGGCATGCTTGTGGGGTCTAGTTCCCTGACCAGGGTTTGAACCTGGGCCCCCTGCATTGGAAGGGCGGAGTCTTAACCACTGCCCCACTAGGGAAGTCCCATGAATTTATTAGTTTTAATAGTTTCTTGGAGGAGTCTTTAGTGTTTTCTATATATAAGATCATGTCGTCTCTGAATAGAAACAATTTTACTTTTCCCTTTCCGAGTTGGATACCTGTTATTTCTTTTTCTTGTCTGATTGCTCTGGGTACAACTTCTAGTACTGTGTTGAATGGTGAGAGTAGGCATCCTTGCCTTGTTCCTGATCTTAGGGGGAAAGTTTACATCTTTTCACTGCTGAGTATGATGTTAGCTATGGACTTGTCATATTACAGCCTGTATCATGCTGAGGTACATTCCTTCCATACCTAATCTGTTGAGCATCTTTATCATGAAAGGGTGTTGTATTTGTCAAATGCCTTTTCTGCATTTACTGAGATAATCGTAGGATTTTTTCCTTCACTTTGTTAATGTGGTGTATCACATTTATTGATTTACATATGTTGAACCATCCTTGCATCCCAGGGATAAATTTTACTTGATCATGGTGTATGAGCCTTTTTTTTTTTTTTTTTTTGAGCCTTTTAATGGGCTGTTGAATTTGGTTTGCTAGTATTTTGTTGAGGATTTTTGCATCTTTGTTCATCAGGGATATTGGCTTGTAATTTTCTTTTCTTGTAGTGTCCTTATAGGCTTGGTATCAGGATGATTCTGGCCTTGTAGAATAAGTTTGGAAGTGTTCCCTCCTCTTCAGTTTTTTGGAAGAGTTTGAGAAACACTGGTGTTAATTTTTCCTTAACTGTTTGAACACTGATTCAGTCTCATTCAGATTTTCTGTTTCTTCAGATTGAGTCTTGGTAAGTTATATGTTTCTAGGAATTTGTCCATTTCTTCTAGGTACTCCAACCTGCATTTAATATTATATTGTTATTACTTTCCAATATTAGGGGATAGTGGTGTGAAAATGGCTTTCATGTCAGATCTGTGTTGAAATCCCAGCTTTACCACTTAGAGTCTCCATAGTCTTGGGTAGCGTTTCATCTCTGAACTTGTGTCTTCATCCCTGTCATGGGGATACTGCTTTTAACCACACTGGGCTGAGTGAGGATTAGACATCATAGGAAAGCCCTTGGCACATAACCCAGTTCTTGGTAAGTGCTGGAAACAGGGAGTTGTGATGCTGTTGTGATTGTTTAAAATATTCTTCAAAAACATGTTTTTAATGGCATTGTATTATCAAGTAAAATGCTATATAAAAGTGAAAAAAAAACAGTAAAGGAATATAGAGTTTGTGGGAAAAAAATCACTGTTATAAGGTTGCAATTGAAACATTTTCCCCCAAAAACCTAGAAAATAGACATTGTAGTGGACTACGTGAATATAAAAATCGATTAACAGGCTTCCATTTTTGCTACACAGCATCTAAATGCAGGATAAATTAGAACAAACATACTTTCAAAATTTAAACTTATTGAAGTATAATATACATGCTAAAGAAAATACTCATTGTAAGCGTACAACTCAATGAATTTCCACTATGTAAGAACACTTGTGCAACCAGCAACAATGTTACCAAGCATTTCCAGAAGCTCCTTAAGGCCGCATTCCCCAAGTGACTGGAAAGTATCTCCCTCCCAAGAATAACCAACCACCATCCTGACCTCTATTGCCTTAGCATATTTCCCCCTACGTTTGAATTTGAATTTGTTATACCTATGGGGAATATGGCTTATTTTGTTTAGTGTTATGTCTGTGAGATCCCTCCACATTGCGTGGGGCAGGAATTTTTTCATTTTCCTTCATTGTCCCTCTGTAGCCCTTCTCATCTGTGGATTTTGCCAGAGTATTAAGCCCTAATGTCCAAAGTGATCCACCATATGTAGCTGAATTAGTTTCTGTCCTGTGAGTCTAGGATGGTAGTAGCCTTGTAACACCTTCGGGAGAACTGAGAAGATGCCCACTCAAATCATGTTCTCTGGAGGTTCATCTCTCGTAGAGTCCCAGGAAAGACTGGGAGCTTTAGCTTTTCTGGTTTTTGTGGTCAAGCAGCTCTCCAGTGTCTTCTAGCAGATGACTTCTGGAAGATAACAGTTAAGTTATCTTATCTGGCTTTTTTTTTCTCCCTGGGAGTGCTGGTTTGCTGCAAGCTCCTCCATCCCACCTGCAAGTGGAAGTCTAGCAAATGCATAGCTGGGCTCCGAGAAAGAGGAGGGGAAGTCCCAGGGCCAGATAAAGGGGAGAGGGAGAGAAGGAGCTGAAGCCCCAGTGGCAAAATAACACAAGCCAGGGCTGCCCCAAGGCATAGAAATTTGGACCCAGAGCCTTGGATTTTGAGCAGCTGGTGAGGGGGAGCAGGAGCCAAAGCCCTAGACCCAGGCCAGGAGGGGCGCTGGAACTGTGTCCCTCTCCCCAGCTCATAATAGCAGACTCTCAAGAGCTCTGTTCGTTGAGTGAGAGAGTGGGCTCGGAAATAAAACCCTCCTAAAGGCAGTAAAACGTGTCTTAGCTATGGGAGGAGTCAGTTTGATTTTTCTGCTGAAGATCTGATCCTTAGCCTCTCATCATAGGCGTTTGGTGTTTGCAATTAGACTACCTCTGAAGTCCAGGAGCTCCAAGTCTAGAGATAAAAAATTACCCCTCACACAAAGAAACCAATTGCTAGGAAAGTCAGCAGAGATGACCAAGAGCAGAATTAGGGGTCTCAGAGCTGCTCAGTGTGTTGTAAGATAGCTATATTTAAAATGAAAGAAACAACGGATAGAGTTTTAAAATATGAGCAAGAAACAAACACTACTGCCATTAATGACTATGCAGATTTGAGGAAGAACCAAATCCGAGTTTTAGAAAAGTACTTAGCATAATGTCTTGCATTTAGGAGCTACTTAGTAACTGTGAACGTTTGGGCAAATAATTTTCAATATAAAACTCATGACTTTACACAGTGTGAAGCGTCTTTGTGGAACCTCAACTTTAGAAGTATTCACGAATACCATTGTTCCGTTGGCCCTAAAATTTGTTGACTGAGTTGACATTGGAATCGCCATTTTGAGATAGTTTTAAGTAACGTTCAGATATTCCTGTTGTCCTGCAGTGTGAGGAGCTGGTCACACTGAAACGCCTAAGAAGGTTTATATAAATGAGTGTATTCTTGGAGCGGCTCTGGCCTCTTCTCCCTCCCGCCATGCCTCCCTCCCCCGCCTCCATGTTTTGAGTGCCTACTGGATGCCAGGCCTTGTACTTGAAGGAAGCATGGGAGGATGACTAAAACACTGTTCCTCCTTCCCTGGAATCCACATTCCACAGGCCATCGAGTCTGCCCCCGGGACCCTTACAAATACACTGGAATGAATCGAATCTATTGTGTGTTTCCTTCTGCAAAATTGTTGCTATATTATGAGTTTCTGATGAGTCTTCTTCAGCTTTTGGAGCAAGAAAAGGTCCCACAGCTGTCTATATTACTGAATATATAGAAACATTGGTTAGGTAGCAGGGAACTAGATAGCCATAGTTTTCCAAGCAAATGAATAGGTTAACTAATCAAGTTGACTTCTCCATGTTACTAATTCCACCACTGCAAATCCTTTTAGGATGATGTGAGGCATAAGGTTCATCTGAACACCTTTGGATTCTTCAAGAATGGGTACATGATGGTGAATGTCAGTAGCCTTTCAGTGAATGAGCCTGAAGGAACCACAGACAAGGACGCAGCTGTAAGTGCCTTTCCAGGAGATCTTTTCTGTTGCTTAGGTGAAAGCTTCACCCCATACTTAAATATGAAGTATTAAAATATAGAGACCATTAAACTTGTGAGCGGGCGTCAGATAGTTTTATTCTTAACAGTTAAGTTGTAATTCTTGAATAATTTTAGTAGTAACTGATCCTTCTTACAAAATGAATGCTAAGAAAACCAAGAGGTGGCCAGGCCAAAAGAGTCACCTTTCTGCTCTTGGAGTAATGAAGGTATGGGCGCCCGGACATCATGTGGTTATTTACTTCCATTGTTTTTACCTCCTCTTAGATTGCATTCAGCCTAGACCGCACAAAGAATGATGGATTTTCTTCTTATCTGGTGAGCATCAAATGCATGACCTGATCACTCCCTTCACTTGAACCCAAGACACTGGGTGGAAACACCCTGCTTCCATCAGTGCTGTTGTCTTGAGGTGGTAGCAGCTTTGACTTCCAAGCATCTCTGAGCACCCACAGTTGTGTTATTTGAACGGAGTCTGGGCCACTTATTTGCTTTGTTCCTGAAAACGTTTTGTTCTTACTCTAGTGTGAATGAATAAGGTGGTGTGTAATTGGGTCTTCCTTTCTCAGGATGAAGATGTGAATTACTGTATTTTAAAGAAACAGTCTGCCTCTGTCACCCTTCTAATCCTAGACATCTCCAGAAGTGAGTAAGTAATTCTACTGATCCTTCAGTTCAATCCTAGAGTAAAGTTAGGGGGAATTTGGTAGTTAAGTTACCATTTATTGTCTGCCACATGCCAAATATTTTGCTGAGTGCTGGAGGTTAAAAACAAGATGAGGAAGACAGAGGTCCAGTCCTGGAGGAGCTTCTAGATGGATGAGGGAGACAGAAGAGCAATACAAACGATCACAGCAAACTAGAGAAGTAGTAGAGCAGAGAGACTGAGGATTGCAGAAGAGAAGGGAAGGCTTCAGAGAAGTGTTGGTGCAACCACCCTTCTCATGAATAGACTTTACAGATGAATAAGAAAGGGAGGAGCATTTTAGGCAAAGGGAACCGTGATGTACAAAGGCGGAGTGGTGTGAGATAGCGTGATGTACAAAAGCGGAGTGGTGTGAGATAGTGTGGTGTGTTCAGTGAGGTGAGTGCACTGTCTGCATCCAGCTAAGGGGACGAGAGGAAGGCTCCTCCCCGTTCAGTGCTAGACATGCTCCCCTTGGTACGCGTGGCGGTGCCAGCTGAGGCTGTGTGTCCACTCAGGCGTGGAAACTTGCTGGTGCCTCCTCAGGCGGGATGGGGCAAACACAATCACGGTCTGGTAAGCAGGGAGAAGGGGGGAGATGCATATTAGGTGGGCTGCTAATAATGCTCACTGCCCCTCGTGCGGTCCCCAAGGCTTCACTTTAACATCTTACTGGGGTTTCTTTTTACCTCTTGTTCCTTTTCCCTTGTACACCAATTTGTTGAACACATTGCACATACTTAGGAGGGAATGTGTACCTCAGAACTGTATGGTTGCTACGAACTTAAGCTTTAGAGTGAGACTGCCCAGGTCCTCGCCCAGCTGCTCACTAGCTTACTGCTCTTGGGCAGGTTCTTTAACCTTTCTGAGCTTTCATTTCAGCATCTGTAAAATGCAGATAATAGAATCTGCATCATAGGACATCATGGGACTGCATGAGATGATGGATTTAGAGCTGGAAACAACACCTAACTTATAACACTTAATGGCCATAAGCATTACTTTGAACTCTTTTTCTTCTGTCTTGTTTGAATATAGAGTGCGAATAAGATCTCCACCAGAAGCTGGTACCCAGTTACCAAAGATCATCTTCAGCAAGATTGAGAAAGTCCTTGGTCAGAACCAGGAACCTGGTGTTAACGCTGTTTCAGCAGGCAGCCAGACTCAGAAAAAACAAGGTAAACTGTGAGGTAGAAACTAGCATTTTCTTCACTACCCTGATTCGTAGATTCTTTTTTGTTCCTAAGTAAAAACAAATAGGATCTTAGCATTATTTTATTTTTGAGGTGATATAAAAATATGTAACAAAGAAAAATGTGGAAAAGATGGGAGAAGAAAAGTCATTTCTCCATACTCCCTGTGTTAGAATTTTAGTAATTTATGTTTCCTTCTAAACTTGTTTCCTAAGTCTAGAGTGTTTGATTTTTAAAACTCATACACATGTTTATAATTTTATAAGCATCCCTGTTCACTCAACTTTAAGTATTTCATACTTATCAGATATCCCGTTAAATGGATACTGTAATTTGCTCAGCCTTTCCCCGTAAAGAGACATATTTCTACTTTGATGCTATTATATTAAAACATTGTTACATCAGACATTGTTATTTGTAGATTTTTTTTCATATGTAGAACTTTCTTTAGGATGGGTTCCCAGAATTGGAATTTCTGGCTCAAAGGATATGAATACTTTTGAGAATATTGATACATATTTTCATTCCTTTCCACATGAGTTGTGTGAATTTATACTCCTGTTGGGAAATATATAAGAATAGTGCCCACGTCACCATGTCCTAGACAATACTGGGTTTTTGGTTTTGTTTTGTTTTGTTTTTTAAATTCTAAAATGAAAGGCAAAAAGGTATTCTTGATTTTGAAGTCACTCTTATTACTGAGGCTGCTCTTTTCCTCCATATGTTGATTAACCAATTTATATTTATCACCTCTTTAATTAACCGTTAGGTTTATCGAATAATTTATATGAGTGTTTTTTTTTTTTTTTATATGAGTGTTTTAAAGATAACTATTTATTATATTATTTATGTGGTTTTTTCTCAGTTTGTCAAAATTCTAACCCAGCTGAAAAGATGTGCAGAAATGTTACATTTGTGTGATGGTGTAGTTTCACGAATGTGCACCATCTCCTTGTCCAGGCTCCTCAGGCTCACATAACCATTCCCTGGGCAGAAAATCTTCTTTTCCTTCTTTTTATTCTGAAACTCTCTCCCTTCCTGCAGGGAGTTTGAGATGCTGTCTTCCTCGCGAAGAGAGTCTTAAGTAAAAATAAGACACAGATGCCCTCTCTGTTCATTGAAAGAAGTCATTAGCAATTTCTACACTCCTTGCCGTGGAAATAAAAATAGTATGCTTTATGCTAATGTTATTTCCTATTTTTCCGTGTATATAAATAAATCTCATATATTATATATATATGTATTTTAAACAATGATCTGTTTTCAAACGTAATTACTTAGAAGATAAGGAAGTCATTCCACGTGGTGTCTCTGACAGTGACATGCACTAGGTTATTTAGAGATGATTTCCCTCGTCTGTACTGAGCATTATCATTTATTAGATTGCATTTATAATAGAACAGGTTGCCATTTGCGGCTTCTACAGCTCAGGAGTGTTTGGGGTTCTAAGCAGATGGCATTTCACAAGATGGCACGTGGCCTCACCGTTTTGATTGTTTGCATTATTTGATATTAGACGAGCTAGAGTCTCATAAAATGATACTGTAATATACATATGAGCTGAATCATGCAATAATAGCTCTTAAATGGTTCTGCTTCTAGACAGTGGAAAGTCTGAAAGAAGTACAGTGGATTCAAAGGTAAGAAATAACCTGACTTATGCTCTCAGCTTTCCTGGGTGTATATGTATGTCTGTGTATGTGTGTGCCTATAGGAATGTATATACATATGTATATATGTACACACACAGGTGTGCACACATACATCTGCATGCCTGATCTACAGGGGGTTGCCTTCTGTTTGGGGAGATAACTTAGGCACTCGGAAACAATTTCAAAGTAAGACTGAGTGCTGAGCTATACAGCACTTACATGATAGAGGCTCAGATAGTGAGGGGAGAGGGAAGTGGGCTCTCGGAGAGCCCTCTGGAGGGAGGCGTCACCAGGGCTTGAAGTTTGGTAGATTGTTTGGGGAAGAAGAGAAGGAAGGAGATGAAGACCATCATGAGCAAAGACCGGAAGTGGAGATGAGCATGACAGGTGCTGGGCACTGGCCTATTGGAAGTAAAAGGTACCTATTTGGGAGCAGAGAGGAGCAGTCTTAGATAACAGAGGGCTGGAAAATTGAAGGTATCGATGCACAGAAAACAGGAAGTCATCATGTGTTCTTGACAAGGATGGAATGTGATACAGAAGGTGTTAAGGGAAGGTCATAGTTCTGAAGGAATGTGCAGGGTAGCCTTGGAGAGGGAGACAGTGAAATTAGAGGGACCAGGAGGAATGCTGTTGTGATAATACAGGTTTAGGGTGATGAGGATCTGAACTAGAGCAGAGCTTTGGAATCAGTCTGGGAGGTCATTTGGGGGTGGTGGGAGCGTAGGAGAAGATTTTTTTTTTTTCCCCCCAGAGGTGTAGGAAGTAGAAATAGCAGAAGGAAAAACAGGAAAGTTTTGGTTTGGGATATCTTGATTTTTCAGTGATGGGACATCCAAATGGCAGTATTTTATTTTGTTTTATTTTAACAGCTTTATTGAAGTATAATTGATATACAATAAACTGCACATATTTAAAGTGACAATTTGATAAGTTTTGGCTTGTGTGTACACCTGTGAAACCACCACCACAACAAGAGAGTGAACATGTCCATCACCCCAAAGGTTTCTCCTGTCTCTCTGTCACCTTCCTTTCCCTAAGTAACAACTGATCTGTAACTATAGATTAGTTTTATAGAAGCTGCTATGAATGAAGTACGCGGTACCTACTCTTTTTTGTCTTCTTTCATTTAGCGTAATTATTTTAGGTTCGCCCATGTTGTTCTGTGGATCAGTAGCTCCTTCTTTTTGTTACTTACCTTTAGTCCGCTGTACCGGTGGCAACATGTAGATCATTTGAAGTCGGGGATGGAGCCCAGGTGCTGTGTCGGGGTGTGACCTGGGTTGGCATCCGTTGTCTAGCTGAAGCTTTAAGACTAGAGAGGTGTTCAGTAGTGAATAGGGGGTACTGAAGAGACAAGAGGTAGATGAGGAAAGGAAATGGGTAAAGAATTACCATTCTCTGTGAAAGGTGATTTCATACATCTTGAAAAAATGGTGAATTTCTTTTTCAGTGAGCTTTATGAAGACCAGCAAATTTCGGGTTTAAGAAAAGCATGTTTTGGAGTTTTAAAATTTTTATTTTTATTAGCATGCTTTTTCCGCCAGTCTCATTCTAAAATAGGTTGTTAATGTCTTTTTTAGGCAACAGGAGAGAAATCCTTTTCTGTTCGTAATAATGATGGGGCAGTTTCATTTCAGGTATGTATTCTCTTTCAGTCAAGCTTCGTAGAATTTATCTCTACCATGTAAAAGGGTGAATTTTTATAGAAATTTTGAATTTAGGCGTAGTAATTTAGGTATGCTGTGTGTCAGTCACTTGAATGCAGTAGCTCTCTCCATAACAAACCTACAAGGTGGGTATTGTTACCCACCACTTATCAAATCATAAATCTCTGAGAGAGAATAACTCAGAGTGTTATGTCCAGTGTGAGTGAGAAGGCCCGGATTCCAACCCGGTTCTCCCTGGCTGTCCCCACACCTCTGCCTCTGCAGTCCCACGCTGCCTCCCAGAGTGTGTCAGAAACACAGACTTCTGTACCTGAAAGGACCATTGTGATCTTTTAGGGTGATGTTGTCATTTCAGAGGTGAGTTCACTGAGCCTTAGAGGCCTGAGTGACCTGCTCAGCCGTCACCGTTGTTAACTGCACACGGGTGTTCATGGCAGCATCAGAGCCCGTGTGTGGGGTACGGGGGAGCACACTGGACTGGATCTCAGAGCCCATGTGCCAGCTGGTGACCTTGGACAGCTCCCTCAACTTCTGAACCTCGCTCTTGAATCATCTGAAAATGGAAAATGAGGGCGCGTGTCTCATAGGGTGGTTAGGTGTATCATTCTTCAGAAATAAAAGTGCTTTGTAAAGCACTATACAGATAATCTTTTATCATTAATTTGTAAGAATCACTGTCACTTTTCTAACCAGGTTTCATTAATTGAGGTATAATTTGCTTAGAGGGAAGTGCCCAGGTCTTACGTGTATGGTTCAATCAATTCTGACAACTGCATGCACCCACGTAACCCACTCTCAGGAGTCTCTGTATTTTCACCATCTCCGAAAGGCCCCACCCCTGCATCTGCTACTCTGATTTCTTTCACCATAGGTTCTTTTGCCTATCTAACAATTTTTATATGTTCTTTTAAGTTTAGTGACCGTCGATGTTAACAGCTAACTGAGGGCTTTTGGGGTGCTCATCTGCTCTGAATCCCCAACAGCTTCCCATCTGTCTCAGAGTAGAAGCCCAAGTCCTTCCACGTGGTCTGCAAGCCCACATGGTCCAGCTGCTGTCAACTTTCTGACCTCAGCTCCTGTTTCCTCCCCACCCCCTGCTTATTACTCTCTTCCAGCTACACAGGCCACCTTGCTGCTCCTAGAAAAGATCAGGCCTTGGGCTCTGCTCTAGCTGTACCCGCTGGAGGAACATTCGTCCCTCAGAATCTGTGTGATCAATTTCTTCCTCCTTCAAGTCTTTGCTCAAATGTCACCTTTTCAACAAAGCTTCCTCCAATCGCCCTGCTTTAAATGCAGCACCCCCCTGCCCCGCCCCTGGCTCTGTTTTTTCCCTTAGTGCTTCTTTCCAACATACGGTATACTTGTACTTATTAATTGTATTTATTATCTGTCCCTCCCTTCAGAAGGTAGCCATAAGGGCAGGGATTTCTATCTGCTTTATTGCTGCTGTATATGAAATTCCTCATCTTGGGCCTGGCCCATAACAGGCTGCCCATCAGTCATTATGGAGATGAATGAGTGAGTCAGACATCGTGCTAAGTACTCATACGTCATCATTATCTCAGTTCATCCTCCCAGCAGTCTGTGAAGTAGGTACTGTTATTATTCTCCTTTTACAGATGAGGAAACGGAGGCTCAGAGAGGTTAAGTAACTTGCCCAAGGGGAGGGTTCAAACCCAGGTTTGTCTCACTCCAAGGCCCATGTGTTTAATCACTTTGCTTTACTACCTTCTTAAGAAAATACAAAAGGTACTTTTCTCTCTTCTTTCCCTCACTTTAAAATGTTTGTTAATAAAATAAGTATTTTGAATTTTTTTTTTTTAAGTCACAAAAGGAAAGCATTTATAGGATACACATTTGTCAGTTACTAGTGCTTTGTGTCAAGGTGAGCACTGAGGGGAAAGCAGCATTTGTGCTGATTCAGAACATTGCTTCAGACAGCCAGTTGATAGGGTTCTTGGGATGCATAAAACAGGCAGCACACAAAACGGGCCGCTGGCGTGTTCTCTGGCTTCCCCTCTCCTTGTGAGGAAGTCAGTAGGTGGCTCCTTAGTGTTCTGCTACCCGGTGTCCTCCCAGTTTCGGACAGTACGGTCGTTCTGAGCTTCTCTGCTCCATCCACAGGGTAGGTCTGATAGTTTATCTACCTAGAGCTGGAAAGGGACTGTCAGGGCTTACCCCAACCCTAAAATTCTCATTTTTGCTTTATTTTGTTTTGTTTTGTTTTCCTTCAAGTGTCAGGTGTCTACTCTGTTCCACCATGATGGTTCTATTGATTTTTTAAAAAAATATTTTTTAGAAATTTCATAAAAAAAAAAAAAAAAGAAATTTCATGAGAGTCTTTTGTAATTAAAATTACATGTTTAGAAAAGTTTTCTTTTTCTGGCTACCTTGGGTGGACAAGAATACATACTCTCACTTTACAGTGATGAGTTTGGGACATGGTTTCATGCTAATAATTTCAGCTTGAATAATTCTTGGTCTTTTCTTTTCCTCTTCTTGTCAGATGTCTCTTTTTTTCCCCCATTCTTTTACATTTTGAGGTATAGTACCTATAGAAGAGTGTATAGTACTTATGTTGAGTACAAGTAATTATAAATAATCACCTTTGTAACCTTCACTTGGGACAAGAACTAGAAGAGTGCCAACACCCCAGAACCCCCTTGTGGCCCTTGTGCTCTTCTCAACCCTAGAGTAACTCCTGTCGTGAGAGATGTTATCATAACCATTCCCACTTTTCTTAGAGTTTACCACCGATATATGTAACCCTAAGCAGTATATTTTAGGCTTTTAGTAAAATGTTCTCTGGAATTGATTAAGGTGTCACATTCTGTGATCTTTTTATATATATACATTTTAAAATTTACATTAAACTTCATTTGAATACATGAAATAATGTTGAAAAATGTCTAAATGTAGAAAATGTAGCCTCTGTTACTGTTGTTTAAAATCATATGGGTAAATTTTGATGAGGGAATACTGGTCCTTTACCTTTTCAAATATCAACTGAACCTCCTTTCTTTCTCAGAAGTATTTTTTACCAAAGAGCAAAACAACAATATGTTGTCTTGAAAACCAGAAAACTGTATCTTAGGTTAGCTCTGCAGACTTCTGCAAAAACCCGTCACTGATGGATAGATATGTGATAAAGCAAGTGTAGTAAACTGTTAATTGTAGAATCTAGGTAGTGGGTACATAGGTATTCACTGTATAATTCTGTTAGCCTTTCTGTTAGCTTGAAAATTCTTATAACAAAATATTAGGAGGGTATCATAGAATAAGAAAACGTCTATTTAAACTCTGCTCTGGGAGAGTTTGATTAATCTAAGTAAGCAGTCTGTTTTCTTCTGTTCATGGTATTCACGATTTATTTCTAAGATTTAAATATTTAGCCGAGGATTTGGGTACCCTTAAATTTTTTTCTTCTTCACTTTCAGTTTTTCTTTAACATCAGCACTGAAGACCAAGAAGGCCTCTACAGTCTTTATTTTCATAAATGCCCTGGAAGTGAAATACGGTCTAATGACAAGTTTTCATTCAGCCTCGATGTGAGTACCATACAGAAACTCACATGTGGGTGTTGTCAGCCGTGTAAAATGGGAGACAGTTATTTCTTTATGAGAGTAGTTTTAAGAACACTTAAGCCAGAGTAAGAGAAACATGCGGCCAAAATAACATTTATGCCAGTGGGCAGGATACTTCAGCAGAGGGTTCATAAATAAGAAAATATACAGCAATTTAGGATGTGTTTACACTTTCAGCCTATGCATTAAGAATGTGGTTGTTACCTGCTGGTACTCACTTTCTTGAACTTCCATGAAACAGCTAAGATTCCAGATTGCTGAATATGGGATGATCTGTTTCTGAAAAGTAAAAATTAATGTCATGTTGGTTTCAGATCGACATCACAGAGAAGAATCCTGACAGCTACCTCTCAGCGGGAGAAATTCCTCTCCCCAAATTATACATTTCTATGGCCTTTTTCTTTTTTCTCTCTGGGACCATCTGGATTCACATCCTTCGAAAACGACGGTAAATTATCACCTCCTTGAGCCCTTCATCCAAGAGTGTTCGGGGACTTGTATAATTTCACCTTTTGCTGCCTTCTGAACCTGGAGGACTTGGCGCTAGCGATCCTGTTCTCTTCAAAGGGCATCTTCCCCGAAACAAAGGGAGACCGTGCAGGAGCCTTAGCCACCTGGGAGGCCTTTGCATGCCGTGGTGCTTGTTCACTTCCCATTGCTTTGTTTAAAAAGCAAATCCAAATATTTCAGTAATATACGAGCAAAATAAAATGTATAAGCAAAACATTTCCATAGCGAGGACACTGGAGTCCAGGACTCAGAGTGAACACGTTGGTCCCATTCAGGGGCTCTTTGTTTTTAAGAGATGAGTGACGACAGCCCAGTGCCTGGTGGGAGCATGGAGTTGCTGCTGCGCACTGAAGGCCCCGGCCCAGAGCCTGGGCGGGGTAGATACTGACCTCCAGAGGATCATCACTCGAGAAAACCCCTTCAAAGCCCACCTGCCTGACTCTTGGCCTTTCTTCTGAAATCCCTGAGGCTTTAACTTGCCGTTCTTGGTACTTGAGGGGAGCAGCAACATATGTGTGGAGCTAGTGTTTAATTGTGTCGCTCCCCCAAAATGGAAAACAAAACACTAATTTTTTTTTTTTTTTTTTTCAAAACACTAATTTTCAGTTAAAAAATAGTGTGAAGTGTTTGTTATAGTATAAGGCCCATAAACTGTGTAAATGATGCTATGTGAATATGGTATTATAATATAGATTTAAATTCAGACAATTATTAAGCACCCCCAAGTACCAGATACCTCTTTCTCTGGAGCAGTGGGACAGATTGAGATCCCTTTAACCTCTGGTGGCCAGATTGTCTTCTAGTGGACATGCTCAGCTCGGGTCCTGGGCTCTGCTGGATGTGGTTGCTGGTTCCTGTTTGTTGTAAATCTTTTACATCCGCTGGCTGGAACTGTGTCTTGTTTACTTGTGAAGAACCCTACATAATCATGTTTGGACTAGAGATCAGGCAGCCATTAATAAGAAAAAAAGAATCCTACAAATTCAGGCCATAAAAGGTGTTTGGGGGGGCGGGGTTTGGTTTGTTTTTTTTAAAGAAAGTTTTGCTTTTGCCGTTATTAGAAAAGTAAGAACTAGGAGTCGGAGACCTGATTTCAGGTGTAAATGCTGACTCTTACTGCCTGTGTGCCTTCCTTCACTCTAAGTCTCTTTTTCCTCGGCTACAAAACTGGGACAGTCATAACTGCCCTGCCTTCCCCTCAAAGTCTTAGATCCTTAGGTTTCTTACGTGATTCCACCTGAAATGATGTGTACGAGAGGGTTTTGCAGATCAGGGTGCTATGCAAAGATGAGGGACATACAAAATAGTTTAGCCAGATGTTCAGTGGTATTTTAATTTCCCTTTATTTGGCGATGCAACAGTCACTGTCACTGGTTCACTTATATAAAATCGTGACAAGTTTAAAATCTGTGGTTAAACGAGGCTGACCTACTTTGTACAATGTATTTTAAACTTGTTGAAGTATAGCGTATATACAGAAACGTATCATTTCAGCCCTCTGCCCCATCCCCCTGTTTTTCCAGGAGTCTCACAGCCAGCCATGTGAGTCACGTCACAGATGTCACTCCAGGGCTGCCAGCGCGTTTCAGAGACTTGTATCCCCTTAGTGCTGGAGGGAACGGAGAGATTTTTTGCCTCATCTTATTGAGGCCTTGAGGGGGGACGTGAGAGACATGGCTAGCGTCCCCCGACAGAGCTGGCCCTGGGGCCCACAGTGGCTTGCTGTGCCTTTGTGGTTCTGTCGTGGGCCCCAGAGCACGGGAAGTGGGAAGGGAACACGGTCAGCTGATCGGTTTGGTACCTGCTCTCTGCCCAGCCAGGCACTGGACGTCGTGGCTCCTTGAGGTCATTGTTGGCCCATTTTCAGCAGAGGTTTCTGAGGCCTAGAGAGATGAAGGTCGTCAGGGTAGAACCCGTATGTGAGCCAGGTCGGCGTGGCTCCAGAGCCCGAGATCTTTCCTTCATTCACATAACGGCCCAGCCATCAGTGCTGTAACTTGGACCGCGAGTCTTGGTGGCCAGGGTGTGTGGTGAGCACAGTCCTTGACGGTTCTGCACTCTGGGTAAATCTCATTACTATTCAGGAGGGGCAAACTACTCTGGCCTTGACTTCCCTTTCGACCTTCAAGTAGGTAGGCACTGGAGCAGGAAAGTACCAGGGAGGAAACCAGTCCGGAAACTGGGTGTGCGTCAGCTCACGACTCGCCCTCCTTATCGGTCTGTGCCAGGCCCTCTCCTGTTTTATTTCCTGTCCCCTCTCCCGTTCCTTCCCCCGCACGGCCAGCCACTCAGATGCGTTTAGTATGTGTTTTGGGGATATTTGTGTATTCTTGTAAACAAATAATGTTTATTGGTATTGCATGTATTTTTTTTAAATAAATTTATTTATTTTATGTATTTATTATTTTTGGCTGTGTTGGGTCTTCGTTGCAGCACGTGAGCTTTCTCTAGTTGCAGTGAGCAGGGGCTACTCTTTGTTGCGGTGCACGGGCTTCTCATTGCGGTGGCTTCTCTTGTTGCAGAGCGCAGGCTCTAGGCGTGCAGGCTTCAGTAGTTATGGTGCACGGGCTTCGGTAGTTGTGGCGCACGGGCTGTAGAGGACAGGCTCAGTAGTTGTGGCACACGGGCTTAGTTGCTCCGCGGCATGTGGGATCTTCCTGGACCAGGGCTCGAACCCGTGTCCCCTGCATTGGCAGGCGGATTCTTAACCACTGTGCCACCAGGGAAGCCCTGCATGTATTTTTAATTTATATAAACTGTTCCACCTGTAGGTGTTGTTTTTGGACATTTTTCACTCAGAACGTCCTCTTTAAGCTCTGGTCACATGGCTGCGTGCACATCCAGTTCGTCACTGTTCAACTGCTCCGGGTCATCCACAGTGAGCATCCCCATCCCACTCACCCAGCCCCTTAGTGGTGGACCCCGAGGTTGTCTTCATTTCCCTGCTCCCCCTACTGTCATGACCCACCCTCCTTCCTGTCCCCGGAGGGCTCTGCACCTCGGAAGGAGGTGCCCTGGGTGTCGGGGAGCTCTCCTTTAATTTCGCTAAGTGCCGCCAGTTGCCCGCCAGGATGCGTGCCTGTGCCGGCTTATGCTCCTACTACACGTGTGCCAACACTGACACCTTAATGTTTTGCCAGTGTGATGGGTATAAACTGGTACCTTATTTTCTTCTGCATTTCTCTGAATATCAGTGATGTGAATTATCTTTGCAGAGACATGTTAACCTTCTGGGTTTTCCCTCTGTGACTGCCTGTATTTGCATATTTTTCTGTGGGATTTTCTGTGTTTTTCTTGTTGCTTTGCGTAAGTTCCTTGCACACTGGGATCTCAATCCCTTGCATGTCTTAGACGTTGCAAATTTCTTCTCCCAGTTGAACTGTTGAGTGAAAATCTTTCATACTAATGGAGTCACAGCTGTCTAATTTTAGTCTTTTGGGCAGTGTTCCTAGGATCTTAGGAGGCCCATTCCTACTCCGGGATTACAAAATGCGTGTTTTATGTTCAGCAGCAGGCTCCGCCTGGGTGGTAAGGAAGTGTGAAGCAGAGATCCAGCTTTCCGTATTTCTTATATAGGTTTGAGCTAATTTTTTCCCGGTGTCAGTCATTAAGCAGGCTGTTCTTTTCCCACTGACTTGGTATCACCTTAACTATCAAGCTTCCGTACACACACGAATCTATTCATAAGCCTTCTAGTCTATTCTGTTGGTTTACTTGTCTGATGCGACACCCGTTTCCCATTTTTTTTTACTGCTGTGGCTTTGCAGAATGTCTTGATATCCGAGAGTGGGAGTCCCCACTGTAGCTCTTACTCAAGTCTTTGTTTGCTTTCTTTAATAGAGTTTAAGACTTTTCTCCATCATGGTTTTGTTTGTCTTATTAGGTTAATTCCTAGGACGAGGCGGGAAGGGGTAGAGGAGTTGAATTCCTGGCAGCCTGAAGGTGGACTCGTGCCCGTAGGGGGAGGTGGGGCAGTGGGTGCTTTGCGCCACTGTCCTGGTATGTTTGGCAGGTTCCAGCTGTGAGGGGGGAGAGAGGGGCACGACCCCAGCGCTTTCTCTTTGACCATCCCTGCTGCCTGGCTCGGAATCCGCCTCTCCTGGCCACAGATTTCCCCTATAGCTGTGCCTAATCACCTCTGCCTTCTTGGGGATTTCATGCCATTTTCATAGATCCATCTGCCTCATTCTTGCCTCTGCGGGCTTTCCAAGGTGGTTTCTGGAGAAGAAGCTGGCAGCCTGTTTAGATTTCCATCTTATCAGTCCTGGAAACCCATTGTGCGTAACTCGGCTCCATTCACAACATGGAATTATATAGTAGAGGTGACTTGGGACTCCATTCCAGGCCTTTTCTGCTGGCAGCAACCTCTTGTTTAAAAAGCTTCATGTTTGTGGTTTGCTTAGATTATATTTACTGCCTCCTTATAAATATATGATGCCTGGAGCTTCACCTGTTCTTTGGGAGTACGAAATATTCCTTTAATTCTTTTCTCTCTGTTTTTACATAGGAATGATGTATTTAAAATTCACTGGTTGATGGCCGCCCTTCCTTTCACCAAGTCTCTTTCCTTGGTGTTCCACGCAGTACGTATTAGCATTTTGGGGTCATTCACGAAATGATGTACAATGCCTATACTGTCTGGAAAAATAAGGTAGAAGACAGGACACATCAAATAGAAGATGAAAGAATACCTTTGTCATGAAGCCTCCTTTGGTCTGGGAGGGACTGGTCACGGAGATAAATCATCACAGTCTCCCTAATACTAGACTTGAGATCTTCAGACGTTACCTTCAGACTCAGAGTTTTCTCAGAACACTTGTTGGTGTTTATTTTTTTTGTTTTTGTATTCCCAGTCATTTCTTGAGATTAGTGTGCCACCTGCTGAATTGTTTCCGTGACTTCCTTTATTTTTCCAAGTATTCCCTCATGTTCCCATTTGATTTGAAGTTCAGTGTTAGGATACTTATTTGAGAGAAAACTGATCCTCTAAGGATTGAGGCATAAGAATTGAGCTTAAGCTTTGAATATTTAGTACCAATGCAGATTGAAAGGAGCCTGCCCATGGGAGTAAGATCACAACTTCCCTGATTTGTAGGCCTACGAGGTATCCACAGGTCATACGTGAGGGTGACAGTCTCCAGACATGTGCACAAGATCCTACTGCACTTAAAACTATTGTCATAGAAAAAGTAATAATATAGCCAGTTACAATTTCAAGAAATGACAATTATTTGGATAATTTCCCATTTGGGTGTAAGGTAGAAGATTCTTTCTGGAACCATGTAGATAACGAATGATAAGATTCTTGAGTCACTTTCATATCTAGACAGCCACGTGTGGGAGAATGAAAGATGTATAAAGAAACTGATGTCAGCTTTGGGAGTCCTGCCCGGAAGCATTTGGGCCACTACTGAAACTGGTCACTTCAGTTAAAATGCACTGGTGATTTCAGGTAGCTCTAAATTTACAGATTTTTTTTCCCAAAGAAAACATAGTTGAAGCTAGGTGATTCCACGTAGATTTTTTTACTGACTTTACTGACTTATTATGTAAGCAGCAAGGCTATGAAAGATAAAGTTCTTGACTGGGGCACTGAAAAGACCTGTGGCATTTGGAGGTTTTGTTTGTTTGTTTGTTTGTTTTTTGGTGGTTTTATACGTCATTTTATTTTATTTTATTTTACCTGGGCTACGGCAGTGAAAACCTGGAATCCTAACCACCAGGGAACTCCCTTGGAGATTTTAAAGAAAAGAATAGGCATCCGTTTGCCAGAGTGAATCACCTGCCTCAAGAGAGGGGGCCCTGGGACTTCCCTGGTGACCCAGTGCTTAAGATTCTGAGCTTCAAATGCTGGGGGTGCAGGTTCGATCCCTGGTCGGGGACTAAGATCCCACATGCTGCGTGGCACGGCCAAAAAAAGAGAGGGACCCGGACTAGGTGTTAGTGACATGGAACCCTTGCGTCAAGTTTCTCAAGCTACCTGACATTTGTAGTGCGCTCACAGGCTTCACTGTGCATCAGCAAGCTCAGTATTAGGGATTGGGAGCGGGTGTCCCCCACCATGAGGGCCTCTGGTGGCATTTCCTGTTCTGCTGTGTGTAAGGCACGTAGTAGATGATCTTTCTGAAATGCACTTGTTTGATTGCAGATCGACTACCACTATATCTCCTCCCAGGGCTTCCCGATCGAAGGGTGGGCTGTGGTGTACTACATCACTCATCTGTAAGTATGCAGAGTGACACAGGAAGCACCCATCCTGCGACGTGGCTTGCCAGACAAGTTGGGGGAGCCGTGGCAGGACGAGACCTGCCCCACGTTGACTGGCCCTGCCCTCCCAGGGCAGCCTGCCAAATTCCTGCCAGGCCCGAGGCGCGTGGCGTACAGTGGCTGTCCCGACTTGAGAACTCGGGGCTGTCGACGTGCTCCTGCCGAGCACATGGCGGGGTGCATAGCTAACTGTCTGTGTGCCTGAAAGTGCTGCTCGCTGGCGGTGAATTCCCTGAGTTTGGCCGCCTGTCTTTTGCAGGAAGTGCATGAAATCATAGAATGAGCTGTAGACTCTAACTCTCAGAGTGAGAGGCTAAAGAGACCCGTTGGTGTCTGTTCATTTTGTTCCTTTGCAGCTTGAAAGGGGCACTGCTGTTCATCACCATCGCACTCATTGGCACCGGCTGGGCTTTCATTAAGCACATCCTTTCTGATAAAGACAAAAAGATCTTCATGATTGTCATCCCGCTTCAGGTAAAGGAGCCCTAGTCCTGCCTAGTCCTCGTTCTCTCTTGACACTTCGCTGGGCTCAGCTCCAGGCCGGCCTGGGAAGAGGGAGTCAGTTCTCCTGCAAACCCCCACTTCTGCCTTTGGGATTGAAGACTGGGCCTCTCTTTCTGAATTCTCCCAGACCTAGACCTCAGGTCGTTGCACTGGGGGATGCTCCACCATCCACCGTCTTTAAGCCGGCATGTGAATAGGGAGCTGCTGAGAAGTTAGGGAATCCGTTTGCCTTGTAACAAGATGGTCCTGTTAGCAAAGAAGCTTGGGTACACGGTGACTTGATCAACAATTTTTTTTTTCCCCCGGCATGCCGCACAGCTTGCAGGATCTTAGTTCCCCACCCAGGGATTGAACCTGGGCCACGGCAGTGAAAGCGCCAAGTCCTAACCATTGGACCGCCAGGGAATTCCCAAAAAATTATTTTAAAACTGAATGACACCAGTGAGTTTTCCACAAGGTAGAATATGAGACATTGGGGCAAACGTTTATTAAATGCTTTATATGTTTGGGGCCCTGGACTGAGGCCAACTTTATAAAATTGTGAGCCCCTCAAGAGAGGAACCTTGTCTTACGTGTAACAGTCTTATTGGATATAGAACCTGGACGTAAGGGACGCATACTAAACAGAGAGGTCCTAGCGGGGATGCACAGCTCCTCAGCTCTGCTTGACCAGGGAGCTTCTATTTGATAAAGTTGTTCTCGTCAGCCAATCGTTTTGGAGCACAGTGTAAGTGTGGCAGGTGAGGGTGGGAGAGGGACAACTTTCTGGGCACCCAGGTCGGCCTGCTCCATCTGGTGATTGGCGGTTTGGCAATGTTTGCGGCAAAACCATCTTCACGTTCAATAATAAGGGGCACACACTAGTGCCAAGTGAATGGTACAGACCAGTTGCTGTAGGTTTCCAACGAGAGAGTGTTCACCCCACTTCGAATGATCCGGAAGAGCTTCATGGTGGAGACGGGCCTTGCCGAGATTTTAAGGTAAGACACATGACAGAGGCAAACATGACACGACTGTCTGGTGTACAGGAGCTGCTGAGGCGCTGGGCAGGTCTTGGCTGTTGAGCCACTGGGGCCACTTCTCTGCCGGGCTGAGTCCTCCAGCCTGCCGAGGTCTCAGAGCTCGGAGGCGGTGGGCTGGGGTGCTCCTCCCCGTGCGGTCCTGCCCCGTCTCGCCTTCCCTCTAGGAGCCACTGCCCTCCCCTCCAGTTTGACTCTTCCTCACATAGCCTAAACTGTGATATAACGGACACACCTTCCCAGCTTCCCCCCTTTTGTTCCCCACAAGGTTACGTGGCAGGTCACTCTGAGGAAACAAGGCCATTTAAAAAACTAAATATAAGGAAGTTATGAGTATTTAAATGTAAGGACTCGTCTGGGAAGTCCTTGAGCATCAGCCTTGAAAAGTTGAAACTGTTTCCTTTTGGTCATGGGGAGCCACTGTGCCTTTCTGAGTAGGGAGTGAGTGATGTAAAAATGGAGTTTCGAGAACATTATTGGCGCTTGGTTCCACACCAGCACTTCTGGGAACATTTTGTGTCTCGTGTCAAGAGTGTGAACTAAGGACAAAATGGAATTAAGCATTTAAGCTGTTAGTTTCCCACTTTGTCTGCATGGACAGAGCCACAGATGCAGACGTTTAGGAGGAACTGGGCTGCAGGAGGAACCCAGAGGCTGGGTGTCGGTGGGAGACTGAAATTTCAAGCTAATTTTTGCATTTGTGTTAAGTGAACTATGGCTTCAGTGATGATTTAACTGTTAAGTCCTAGATGGAAAGAGAAACTACCCTTGCCAAGTCATTGCACGACAGGTTTCACATTTTCATAGAAGTGTGGAGAATTCCCTTTAGAGCAGTGAAGGAGAGTATTTGGGACCATGGACTTCGCATGGAGTACAGAGGTGGGATTCTAATCTCTGCTTTCATACCTAGTGATAATCTTCGAAAGAATATCTCATAAATTATGTCTCCCTTATGCTCAATAGTGTCACAGTTTTTAAAATATTGCTCTCTCTGTTTAGCCAGCTGAGGGACTTTTCATAACATGCTAAGAGCTTAATGACAGGACCGAACATACAAGGCACATCCTTCACTTTGGAGATTGAAGCAGGCCGTGGACGCGGACGCACCTCAGTGCGGAGAACCAAGCCGCGTCCCCTGTGGGGCAGGGCGACCTGGGTTATTCCTCTGAGGAGCAACGTGCCACTCACCCACTGGGCTGAAACTGGCCCTCCTTGCCGCTCTGGTCTCTGATAAAACAGTCCTGTTATCTGTCCCCGAGAGCCAGGGGCCCCATGCGTGAGATCTCAGGCCTGAGGAGGTGGCTGGAGGGGAAGTGAAGTGCCACCTGTTCAGCACCTGAGCCACTGCTGAGGCTGAAGGTGCCTACAGAGCAGAGTGTCCCGGTCGTCTGTGGCTGCATAACAGATCACCCTGTTATGGCTTAGTGACTTCGCAGCGCAATGACTGTTTACTCTGTCTCACATTTTCTGTCGGTCAGGAATTCGGCAGTGGCTTACGTGGGTGGGTCTGGTAGGTCTCATGCAGTTCTGGTAGACGGTGGTGGGGCTGTCTTCACTTGCCTCTGTCTCCTGGGCTGGGAGGACTTGGTCAGATGAAGCGGGAACTGTGGGGACTCCTCGGGCATCTTCTCTCTCTCTGCCTGGGTTCTCCGGCAGGGCGGCTTCAGGGTAGCCAGACTTCTTATAAGACCGGGCCTCCAAAGGTGTGTGAGAGCCAGGCAGGGGCAGTGTCCTTTGCGTGACCTGCCTTGGAAGTGACATGTGTCAGTCACGGCCACCCTCCATTGGTCAGAGCAGTCGCAAGCTCGAGGAGGCACGGAGACTACTTCTTGATCGGAGGGAAGCAAAGTTCTGCAAGAGCACGTGGACCTGGAAACCATGCTGTGGTCCCAGGTTGGGGCCTGTAGGTCCCGGTGTCCCCCCCCCCCCACATCGGGGCTGCTCTTGTAAAGATCTGTCCATGCTTTGGGGCCTCAGCAACTTCTGTGTCCTGCAGGTCCTGGCAAACGTGGCCTATATCATCATAGAGTCCACCGAGGAGGGGACGACCGAGTATGGCTTGTGGAAGGATTCCCTGTTCCTGGTGGACCTGCTGTGCTGCGGGGCCATCCTCTTCCCGGTGGTGTGGTGAGTGCCTGCGGCAGGGAGGCCGCGTGTGCGCCGCGGTCTTGTCTGTCCAGCCCGATGGCTGAACCCGCCGTTCCCAAACTGGTCAGAATCACACAGGGCGTCTGTTTAAAAGTGACAACTTCCTGGGCCCCAGACTCACCTGAATTAGTCTCCAGGGGCAGGACCTTGGAATTTTTGTCTCTTTCAGGTTCCCCGGTAGATTGTGATAACGCTCATCTGGCACAGGCTTTTAGCAGTTCAGACACTAGAGAAGATTCTTGAGATGAGAACTTAGTGGCAACATAAAATAGCAGAATGAATTTAAAGGGAAGGGAGTTGAAGAACGCCCATAAACGGCCTCATCTTGCCAAATGAGGTAGAAAGTGAGGAAGTTTATTATTAACATAAAACTAGTGATAGTTCTCAGCTCATAAACATTGCAGATATCTTCAGAATGGTTTGCTTCATTCCTGGAAGTGGCAGGCTTTAGATGCGTGTATGTATTGTGCTTTGATTGTGTGTAAAGACACGTTAGTGCCAAGTCAGTGGTTGATGAGAAAGAATATCCTCCTGAGATCTCATCAAAGTGAAGGAACTTCTTGCTTCATTAGGAAGCAATTAGAGGAAGAAGGGCTAACAAAAATCAAACACTCGCCTTCATAATGATCTAGTTCCGTGGCTACTTGAAAGCAATCAATTCTTTTAGAATAAAGTTTAAAAACATAGATTTACCTACCTTTTATTAGAAGTGAGGTGTTCCACTCTGCAGTGCCCCGTGCAGTGAATTAATATTTTTAGACTCCTGAGGTCGATCAGGTCATTCAGTTATTCTGATTATTTAGAACATGGTGCCAGTGGAGTGTAATCCTCATTCCAGCCAGTTGTTTAGGTTCACTCTTAACGCTAGCTCCGTCATACATCACATGTGTACATGCATCAGTTCAGCAGATAGAGCAGACAGCTGCCAGCATAGGAGAGAGAGCACGAGTGAGTCTTCTTAATCTCCACAACCTCCCCGTATCCTGCTCAGGCTTCTGTAACAGGATGACCAGCATTGTCTTCAGGTAGAAAGAGCATCTTATTATTAGGGAACAGAGCCTCAGCCCCCACTGCCACATTTGCACAGTAACATAGAAAGGACCTGGGGGGTTGGGGAAGCCCCAGATGCGCTCTGGAGCTACAAGGGGCCATTTCCTGCCATTTGTTAATTACAGCACTAAAGAGCAGGTGCCAGATGGCAAGATTCTTCAAGGTAAACACTCTGAAAATTGCTGTAAAATGAAAAAACTCAAGTACTAGAGAGGTAGTTTAAGAAACAGTATCAAAAATTTTTTTAAACATTCAGATTCAGCCAGCTTTGGTTCAGTGTCAGCTTTGTGCCACTTAATTTCACATGTTGCGCCATTCACTTCTCACAGGTGGGCAAACTGCAGAGGTTTTAGGAGAAATGACTTATTTACAGTTGAGTAGAGAGTGGGCAGCTGTGCCAGGACTGCAGCCCGGGTCTGTGAGACCCCAGCCCTCCTCCGCCTGTGCCATGTCTGCTAGTGCTGTGCCCTTCCTCCCACACAGTCCTTCCCTCGGTGCCTGTGAACTCTGCCTAGAACGCTGGTCTACAGCTTCTTTAAGAACGATCTTGTTCCCCTGTCTGAATGGTAATTAGTTACCAGCACCTCACAGCCAGAAAAGATTCCCTGAAGTCTTGGCATTTTTTCAGCGAAGTTAGAAATCTCAGGTCGATGAAGTATCGAGTCTGCATGAGGCCTTGTGCTCGCAGCTCCTAGACCGAGACTTCGGAAGTCGGCCTGTGACCTTCTTACAGGGTCCGTTCTCTCCAGGTAGCAGGCGAACTCACTGAGGCTCCATTGTCCTAGCTGTGTTGCGGTGGGGGCGTAGCTGTGGGACTGAGAGATTAGGTAGAAAAAGATGAAGAGTGTTACATTATTGTGTTTTGATCTATCCCCTCACACCCAGGTCTCTGCCAGGCTTTTTTGAGCCAGCAGAGGGCATCTTTAACCCTCAGGCTTGGGCACCATACATGCTGAAGGGTTGATTATCAACAATCATGTTGTCTAGGGAGCATGCTCTAAAATCATCTAGTCCAGCCTTTTAAGTTTATAATTGAGAAATTCAAGGCCTCAAGTTACTAGTGCTGAAAATAGAGAGGAGTGCAAATTTGTTAGCTAACCTTTTGTTCTCCAAATGTTTATTTTTAGGTCAATCAGACATTTACAAGAAGCATCAGCAACAGATGGAAAAGGCAAGTTCCTTTGGGTGCTGGACAGCGTTCCCTAAAGCCACATGCCTGGGCACTGCTGAGGGTGGAGCAGGAAGGCGGGTGCCCAAGGGAGAGCCCTAGGGGCTTTGTAAGAGCAGCCCCAGGTTGTTTGGTGGTGAGGCAGGTGGGGAGCATTACCGAGAGCAGTTGTGTAAGGCCTGGAGGTGACTGCTTATCTCCACTCGTGAGTGTGATCTTCACCTTCTCAGAACTGAGTCAGGAGGAGAAAATGTTGTCTTGGAAGGACCAGATTACACTTCACTGTGAGAACAGGAGGTATTATGGATTGGGAATGGCTATGTGTAAAGCATCCCTTCCTGCTGATTTAACACGCTTTCAAAATAGTTGTGTCAGTATTAATTTAAAAAGAGACTCGTGCCAGAAAGAACCTCTGAAACTCTCTGATTTTTAAATGGTTGTGCCATTATAACCCTTTTGCATCTTCTTGATTTTTTTTTTTTTAATTTTATTTATTTATTTATTTATTTATGGCTGTGTCGGGTCTTCGTTTCTGTGCGAGGGCTTTCTCTAGTTGTGGCAAGTGGGGGCCACTCTTCATCGCGGTGCGCGGGCCTCTCACTATCACGGTCTGTCTTGTTGCGGAGCACAGGCTCCAGACGCGCAGGCTCAGTAGTTGTGGCTCACGGGCCCGGTTGCTCCGCGGCAGGTGGGATCTTCCCAGACCAGGGCTCGAACCCGTGTCCCCTGCATTGGCAGGCAGATTCTCAACCACTGCGCCACAAGGGAAGCCCCATCTTCTTGATTTTTGAACCATGCCTCCTAAGTCTGGAAAGAAACTACAGAGAAAATGTTTTGCATTTCTGGGCTTATCTGAATAATGTCCACGACTACAGGCTGCCGTGGGCCACGTGGGGATTTCAGGCCACAGCGGGTTGAGGAGCCATGCTCTCTCAAAGGTCCCGTCGGCCTCTGGATCCATGAAATCCCACACGCAGTGCTGGTAGTAATGTTCTTTAAGGCAGATTATTCATTTGTTCTTGTTAAATAAAATTTTGTTGCTGACCTGTTTTCTGATTGTAAAAGTAATGTAGATTCATTTTGGAAAATAGATAGTAGGTACACATCTTCCTTCACATTTGCTATACAATTAATATCACATGATTTTCTTTAAATTGAATTAACCTGACTTCAAGGCTTCACGCCAGTGTCAGGCACGATCCGGCGTTCTTACCGAGAGCACAGTGCTCGCTGGGGTATCTCCAGTTTGGGGCCCACAGTAGTTCCTGTCGGGATTCCTGCTTTCTGGGTCCGTGAAGCGCTCTTGCTGTGAGAAGCCTGGTGTGTGAGGGTCATGCCAGGCTGGGAGCCCCGGTACTCAGATTCTAGGCTCCCAAGGTGCCCCCAGCTTCCCAGGTGGCCATAAGGCCCCACTTGCAGAATGTGCCAACTCTCTTTCTAGTCCCAGGAAATAGCTTTTTTTTTGTTTTTTTCTCTCTTCCTTCAAAGGCCCTGGATTCCCTTCTCCCTCTGGAATGCCCTCTGGGATAGATTCTTTTCAGTGAGTTTAAGCTGGAACGTGGTCTGCAGAAATCTTTTGCTTTTAGCCTGGCTTTCTGAGCCACAGATCTCAGAGAGCCGTTCTGCCTTCTTGGAGTGGGGTAAAGGAAAGCTGCAAAAAATAAACCATGAATTAGAATCTTGATAAAGCACGCTGCCACAAACAGGAAATAAAAACCCACCTTCTGGGAACTTACTGTTTGGGCATATTCTTGCCTTTTTTTTTTTTTTTTTTTTCCTTCTTCTATGCCTGTTATATAAAAAGTTGGTTTTATTATTTCTGTAACTTAATGAATAGGTCTTTCTCTTACCTTAATATATTGAAATGAGACATTTTAACTTTTTCATCTTTTTACACTTCAGTAGTTCTGGGTTCATTTTACTGACTATTTGAAAATGTCTAAAACTCCCAAGGGTAATGTTTTCCAGTTGATAAGTTTTATCTGTACTTTTCTTTTTTTTATTAATTTATTTATTTGGCTGCGTCAGGTCTGTGTTGCAGCGCGTGGGTTTCTCTCTAGTTGTGACGCGCGGGCTCAGTAGTTGCGGTGTGCGGGCTTAGTTGCCCTGCGGCATATGAGATCTTAGTTCCCCGACCAGGGATCGAACCCGCGTACCCTGCATTGGAAGGTGGATTCTTTACCACTGGACCACCAGAGAAGTCCTATCTGTACTTTCCTTCTTGGCTTCATCCTTACCCCTTTGTGAATTCCTCTATTCCTTCCTCACCACTCCCTTCTCCCCTGCTCCGTTGTTCTGATCCTCTGACACCTCTCTGCCTTCTCCACTTTGCTTTTAGAGGGCTTGGGGGCGACTGTGGTAATTAACTGTCTCTGTGACCATTTATTCCCTGAGACATTGATTGTTGGCTGAGGATGTTAGTAAAGTGTCCTGCCTGCGGTGGACAACACAGCAAGTGAAGCCCAAGATGGGGGGTCACAGTTGTCCCCCAGCATCTGTAGGAAAGAGAAACTTTATGGAACAGGAACGCTTTTGTCATCCCCTGGGGCATACAAGGCAGTTTCTTGTTTTTTCCACCAGGTGACAGCATGGGACCTCTTCAGCAGAGAGCGAATATGAAAACGGGAAGTCATGCAGGCACACCAGGGCTTTCGTTCCACCATTCTCGGGGACATACCATTAAGAAAGCACCCATTTCTCGTCAGCATATATCACAAGCCCTTTGAAAGAGGGACAGAGTTGATTAGAATAGGGGTGTCTTCTTGATTCGTGTTCTTTCACTGAACTGATTTAGGTTGTGGGGTGCTTTTGAGCTAATCCACAAATGCATATTTCACTCTGAACTTTGAAGAATGGTTATGCTTGTGACCCTTCCAGAAACAGGGCAGCCATGTCCCCACGGTTGAAGTCTCCCCTGCAGAGAACTCAGGGACAGCACGCTGTGCTGGCACACCATCCTCGGGCGTGGCTGCTGAGCGGCCATGCCCTGCTCGGCCACCCCAGGACAGAGGTGGGGCAGCACGGGAGAGCTTGAGTGAGCGCATTGCCCACCGCCTGCTGGCTCTGGAATGTTGCGGTTGACCCGCTCTGCTCCTCAGTTCGCCCTGCCTGAGATCTAGCCCATCCTGGAGGCAGCTGACAGAGCAGAGGCCGTGGGCAATAAAGTCTCCTACTGGATTTGGAAGCTTTCGGCTGGATGGAGCCTGACACTTTGGTTCTTATTCTTAGTCTCATTATTCCACTGACTCATTACGTGACCTTGACCGCGACTTGGGCTTAAGAATGTCAGTTTAAGTGCAGTCTAGGCTGACTGATTGCAAGTGGGGGAAAGGCTGTTTGTAGTTTTTCTCCCTGCACTTGGGATTCATATTGCTTTCTTTTCTTTTCTTTTTTCTTTTTTGATGGGTAAGAAGTGGATTTATTTAGAGAGAAACACACTCCACAGAGTGTGGGCCATCTCAGAAGGCGAGAGCGGCCCCAGGGTACAGGGTTGTCAGTTTTTATAGGAGTGGGTAATTTCATAGGTAATGAGTGGGAGGAGTGTTCCAGCTATCTGGGGGCATGTTGCTTTCAAAGAATGTGGGTTTGGATTTGCTTACTTCTTTGTGTCTAGATTCCTTTTGACAGAAGCTGAGAAAGTATAAAGGAAAACATTAAGGGCGAAGCTGCCCACCGTCCTTAAGTCGTGTCTTTGTCTCTTCTGTCACACATGGTGGCTTCTCTCAGGTGCTCTGTCATTTAGTGTCACTGCCGTGCCACAGCCTCTGCGAGGAGGCTTCGTTGAGTCTTCACAGGCGCGCCCAGCTCTGCTGCGCTCTGTTTTGCCTGCCAGGGGGTCACTGGCTCTTTCTGCCTTTGAGCCTGCACCCTTGTTCCCTTCTGTGTCTCCAGTGTCATTATCTCAGAGGACTGGACTGGGGAGACACACCATACATCTAATTAACAGTCTCTGCTTCTCAGCATCTTCTTTTTTCCCCTTTTGTTTCTGAGGAAATTTCAGTGGAAGCATTCTTCGGAATCTTAGCTTTCACGTGAGCTTCAAAAGCACTTAAACAAATGGTGATTGGCTGGTTGAAGAGGTTGTGGAGGAAAGGCTTCATTCCCAGCTGCCGCTACGTTCTGAAAGTAGCTGTGGCCCTGAGAGGGCAGCCGTTCTCAAGAGGGTCCTCGGGATCAGAACTTGTTTCATAGTAAGACTTTATCAGCCTTCTTTGCTGTTGATGTTTGCACTGATGGTGCAGAAACAGAGGTGGGTAAAACAGCTGGCGCCTTAGCATGATTCAGGACGGTGGCACCAAACTGTTAGTGGCCACTGCATTCTTCATTGCCATCTACTTCCTGGGGGTGAAAAAGGCTCACTTCACTTAAGAATGACCTTGATGAATTAGGAGAAAGCACTAATGTTATTAAGTCTCAACCCTTGAATATATGTCTTTTACCATTCTGTGTGGAATAGGAAGTACCCAGGAAGCACTTCTGCATTGTACCGGGGTGTGGTGGTCATCTTGAGGAAAAGCACGTGTGCAGTTGTTTGAGTTGTGAGCCGAACTAGCTGCTTTCTCTCGGGACACTGTTTTTATTTGAAAGAATGATGACAGTCGAACTGTGTTTACTCAGACCTGGGCTTTTAACAAACATTTTCCTGAAAATGAACGAAGTGAATGTGTCACTTCAGGAAAACAATTAAAAATATTTGTTGTCAGTGATCTGATTTTCACTTGAAAGCACAGATTTTAATTTAGGAAAACTTATAATCTACCACTGTAAGCTTGACGGCTTCCCAGTTCTTAACAGACATCTGACGTGAGCAGGGGTGATATTAAACAAATGTGACTTTAAAAATATTTTATGATAAAATTTCAGTATTTCAGAGATCTGCTTAACTCAGTGAAACACTATTTTCTACCTGATCAGTGCATGTTACACAGTCATGCATGAATAAAAGATCCATTCAGAGTGTAAGATGGACCAGTGGATTTCACTGTGACAGAGTGCGAAAGTTCATTGCTACCGGGACTTCCCTGGTGGCAGAGTGGTTAAGAATCCGCCTGCCAATGCAGGGGACATGGGTCCGATCCCTGGTCCGCGAAGATCCCACATGCCGCGGAGCAGCTAAGCCCGTGTGCCACAACTACCGAGCCTGCGCTCTGGAGCCTGCGAGCCACAACTGCTGAAGCCCGTGTGCCGCAACTACTGAGCCCACGTGCCGCAACTACTCAGCCCGTGTGCTGCAGCTACTGAAGCCTGTGCACCTAGAGCCTGTGCTCCACAGCAAGAGAGGCCACCGCATTGAGAAGCCCGTGACCCCGCTCGCCACAGCTAGAGAAAGCCCGTGTGCAGCAACAAAGACCCAATGCAGCCAAAAATTTTTAAAAAAAAAATTTTTTTTAATTAAAAAAACAGTAATCTAAAAAAGAAAAGAAAGTTCATTGCTACAGTTTCGGATTCCCCACCTCACCTATCTTTAAGAAGCTACCATTTGTCAAGCTTTAATGCAGAATCAAAGACGACTGTTCACAGTTCTCTGAGAAGGCCGACATCTGATTAGGCCCTATTTTCTTTATAGACTTCGACCAAAACACTCCCTCACTCCAGATTTGAAGGCAGAAGCAAATACAAGAATCCAGTTGTGTTCTATTAAGCTAGACATTAAAGGGATTTACAAAAATGGAAAACAGTTTCACTCTTCTCATGAAATTTTTTTGAAAGTTATTTTTTAATAAGGAAAACATTGTTTATATTAACATGTAATGGATTATTTTTGTTACTTTTAAATGAATTATTAAATGTTTTTGGAATTTGTTTCAGTTTCTAATACGGTAAGTATTGGTAGAGTCCACCCACATTAACAAAAGCTCTTTGGGGTCCTCAGTAAGTTTTTAAAAGCGTGAAGAGGTCCTGAGACTGAAAGTTTGAGAAACGTGTGTTAGGGACAAGGCTTCTTGAGTCTTTGGTGGTCACAATGACCATGGGGGGAGTGAAAGCCTGCCTGGCTCTCTTCTCCTGTGCCTACGGAGCCCGCTTCAGACTTACTTGGCCATATTCTATGACTATTTAAGATGTCTGTTCATTCTGGGCAACTCACGGGGGGGAAAAATGTTTTATTTGGATATGTTCATATAAACAGGCCTAATGAAAAACCCACTGATGAGAAAGGAAGAGAAATACCCTCTGTCTGTTTTTATAGATAAAGTCTTATTGGAACACAGCTGTGCAGTGTGTATGCGTGTGGTTTGTGGCTGCTTTTGCGCTGAGGTGGCAGAGTTGAGGGGCTGTGGCAGAGATCCCCGGCCCACAAGGCCTAGACGCCTGCTCTCCAGGCCTGTACAGAAACAGTTTGCCGGCTCCTGGCTGTTGTAGACATTTAAGAGATACCATTTTAAAAACCGTACCTGCAATGTAGTGCTGTTGACTGACTTCACTCTATAGTGAGCACTTTGAAAACTATTAAGCTCACATAGATGTAAGAAATCACTGCCTTTAAGTATCTGCCAAACTCCAACTTTTGTATCCAGAACTGTGTTCTTTGTTGTTTGATTGGAACAACAGCTTTTGCATCTTCATCTGCTCTGATATTTTACCTGACCTGTTACTCCAATGGGAATTGGTGCTTTTCTTTAACTAGCAAGATGGCTTTTCACATGGATCTCCTCTGTTTACCAGCAGGGCTTTGGGTTGTGCCCTTCCGCCTGGCCCATGTGAATAAGCACCTCTTCCTCAGTTCCTGGTTATAATTCTAGGTTTGTCCAAACTTTTTTTCACTTTCCAAGTGGAGACTAAGGTGGCCCCAGATGCGCTGATGCGCTAGGCACTGAGGACCGTGATTGGGTTAAACTTGGAGACTCTGGGTCAAAAGCCTGGAGGGGAAGGAGGAGGGCAGGAGAAGGCGGAGCCTCCCGGTTGCACATCTGGCGTGATTCCACCTCCTCGGCGTGGGGCTGGGGCTGGAGGTGGGGGTTGCGGGCGGTGCTCTAGGACGGGGTGCAGCCTGGGCAAGGCTGATTTCCTCCAGAACTGCCGTCTGCTAGTGTCTGCCCCCGCTGTGGAGGGCAGTCTGTTGGGCTCCTGGCTCTGGAGCGCTGTTTCCTGATGATAAGAGAGAAGAGGCAGAAGAGATGAGATTCCCTTTATCTGGTCCCTCAGAAGATGTTCATGCCTCCTTTTGTCCGCGTGTAGCTAGAGCACGTACTTGTAAATGCACCTGTGTGCCAGCAATCTGACGCACGCCACGGGAGCACTGTAACAGTCCTCGGCGCCAGAAGGGTGGAGCGTTCGCAGGCAGAACGCTTTCTCTCCGGCAGTGTGATAGAAGTACTCATAAAGCTCCTGCCTCTCTTAAGGCATGAGGTGAGGGGGCATATGTCGAGCTCTTAGAAGGATTCTGTCCTGTGCTCAGGGCCACTTCACTGAAGTGTGTGGCGACCCTCTGACTCTGATGTTCTTCCCATGGCATCCGTGAGTGCCTTACCCTGGCGTGTGCCACCGGGCACTTCAGGCGCAGGGAGGGGGTGCGTGGCCTTCAGCAAATTTTCAAACAAGTCTGTGACCCTAGGAAGGGTGAAAACCATAGCTAAGTAGACTGTCATGAAGAGAGAATGAGAGAAAAAAGTGTATTTTATGAGACTGGCTTAATACAGTGATTTTTAATTTTTAAAAAAAAATAAATTTATTTATTTATTTATTTTTGGCTGCATTGGGTGTTCATTGCCTCACGTGGGCTTTCTCTAGTTGCAGCAAGCAGGGGCTACTCTTTGTTGCGGTGCGTGGGCTTCTCATTGCGGTGGCTTCTCTTGTTGCGGAGCACGGGCTCTAGGCGCGTGGGTTTCAGTAATTGTGGCACGCGGGCTCAGTAGTTGTGGCTCGCAGACTCTAGAGTGCAGGTTCAGTAGTTGTGGCACACGGGCTTAGTTGCTCTGTGGCATGTGGGATCTTCCTGGACCAGGGCTCAAACCCATGTCCCCTGCATTGGCAGGCGGATTCTTAACAACTGCGCCACCAGGGAAGCCCAGTGATTTTTAATTTCTTTAAACACCAAAACCTCGTCTCATTACTTTCCCTCCACAGATCACACAAAATTCCTTCAATGTCGTGAACCTAATCACAGCTTCTGATCAACATTTTGAAATAATCATTTAGCCAGTGATACCACCCTGAGTTCGTGTAATCTACAACCAAAAGCAAAAGGGCCTCTCATGTTCTCAGGCTGAGAACCAGCCTCATCATGGTCACATTACCAGTTTTTTTTTTTTTTTTAATTTATTTATTTATTTATTTTTGGCTGTGTTGGGTCTTCGTTTCTGTGCGAGGGCTTTCTCCAGTTGCGGCAAGCGGGGACCACTCTTCATCGCGGTGCGCGGGCCTCTCACTATCGCGGCCTCTCCTGTTGCGGAGCACAGGCTCCAGACGCGCAGGCTCAGCAACTGTGGCTCACGGGCCTAGCAGCTCCGGGCATGCAGGATCTTCCCAGACCAGGGCTCGAACCCATGTCCCCTGCATCGGCAGGCAGATTCTCAACCACTGCGCCACTAGGGAAGCCCACATTACCAGTTTTTTATCAGGCCTTTAAAACATTGGGAACCTAACTGCCTGAGGGGTCCCTCCCTCGGCCACCCAGCGGGCCTGGTCAGTAATCTGGGTTGGCGGCTTACCTTGGCTCCGGGCGTGGTTCTCTGTCTAGGGGTGTCAGCACGCATTTGACTCTGAGAGTCTTGAGACAGACACAGTTGAAACCAGCGCTTCTCCATCACTGCAGTACTCAGGGAGGTCCGGTTCTCTTATTGAGAAGGTGCTGTCTGCTGTTAACCAGCTGTGTCTTCAAGCAGTGGGATGTCTGACTGTCTTCCTCACCGCCGCGGACTGAATCTGTGCAGTGGGCGGCCCTGGGGCTGGGGGAGTCCCAGACACTCTGCTCAGCTCAGCTCATTGCGAACTTCCAGAGACGGGACGTGATGGGAGGGGCTGACAGGAGCAGAGTCTGAGATCAGCTTGGCCCTGAGGACCCCTCCTCTAGCAGGGCCTTTGGTGTGGTTCTAGAGTATAAGGGAAGTGAAAGGCAGAAACTTGCTTGACTTGACAGTGAAAGTCTTCATAGAATTACTTTCCTCGTGTGGGATGGCCATCAGCCGCTCTCTTGGGCCATTCTTGTTTCTTTCTTTTTATTAGTCATTTAAGATAAAATTTTGCTTACAGTAAGATGCACAGTCATTAACTGTTCAGTTCAGTGACTTTTGACCACTCCTGGGTCATTGATTTAAGTATGTATTGGAAATGTATTTTGAACCACTTTTCACACAACCCTCAACAGTTTGAATGTCAAAGAATTTCATTCTCTAAGTAGTTCTTCTTGTATTAGCACACCCTTCCCCGTACTTGCTCCTGATACCTTCTCTGCGAGATGCGTTAATGGAATCTCTTCTTAATGGAGGCCAGAGGGCACCGCATGAGCTGATCACTCCCCAGAAAGGACCCTTTCAGAACAGTGGGGTCCCAGGTCAGTGTGTGGCCTGGCTTTCAGGTCTGTGCTTGACCGTGAACAGGGGAAGCAGCCCTTTCCCCCGTACAGAGTGGGCCTGAGCCCGAGGCTGAAGCAGGTTGTGGAAATGGTACTACTGAGACTGAGTCAGAGTGAGTCTCCTGCCGTCCAGGCTTCGCCATCACACTCGTTTCTTTCATTTTTGTGCCTGACTCAAAATTCCCTCTGAAGTGTGGCAGGGAGGAAGCAGGAGAAAAAGGTGATGGGTAGGTGAGGATGTTTTCAAGCCCCGAGGCTTTCCTTGCACCCAGGGAAGGATTGTTTTGGAAATTTTTCACCCTTTAAGTGGCTGTCGTGGGCCTTTGCCTCTGTGTGTCCCATGGATCATCCAGTATTGACTCCTCAGTACTGGATTGCTGGCAGCTCCTGGGCATTGCCCACACCCTGAGCCACCATCACACCCCTGAGCTGCCAGTGGATTACAAAGCCATGAATTGCCTTTCTCTTAGCACAAAGTGTAGGTGTTAAAAGCTTGGTCCTTGGAGGGAGGGACTTGGGTTTGAGCACTGGCCTCCCCATTTATAAGCTATGTGACCTTGGTAATCTACTAAAGTTCTTCAGGCCTGAGTCCTTCATCTGTGAGGCAGTGGTAACAATGCCTCTTCCCTCATAGAGGCTGTTGGGAGGATTACATGAGATGAAGCATGAGGGGTGCCCAGGCTGGTGCCTGGTGCATGGTTACCACTCAGTAGATGTGACCACCAGCACTATTGTTCTTTTCGTTGTCACAGTTCCGAGACCACCCAGGGAAGACCACTGGGGAGGAAGGGGGTGACCTGCCTTCTTGCCAGCCTGTTTAGTTACCCACTGGTGTAAAGAGGAAAGGTGAAAGTCTAGGGAAGGTGTGGTGTTTCCTCTAGATCGGGTGCGTTTGCTCTTTTGCTACTGCGTCAGAGAACTGACTTGTTAAGTATATGAGAACCTGCGTTCTTCCTGCCTCGCGGGCCCTTGTTCTGTTCTCATTGGGCACTTGTTCTGTTCTCATCAGTAAAAAGCACTTGCCAAAATCCAGAGTCATGGCTGTTTTCCTGAGAATGAGTGGGAGGAAGAGGAATCCACAAGAGGTCAGCCTTGTAGGAGCTCCTGAAGCAGGTGGACCTGCTCCCTCCCTGCCCCCACTCCCTGCCCTTCCCCGTTCCCTGGGAGGCTTTTCAAAATCTTTATAGCCAGGCCCAGTTGCAGAAGAATCAGGGGCAACCTGGGCATCTAGCCTTAAATAAAGCTCTCCAGATGATTCTGGTGCTCACCCGGTTAAGAGCCACTGCCATCAAGAAATTCTAACCCACCATGAAGACGTTCTCCTCTAAAGGAGACTGATGCCCAGAGAAGGAAGTGGCAGGCCAGGCTAGGGCACACTGAGTTACGATGGTGCAGCAACCAGAATTCAGGTCTCCTGGCTCCTGTCCGAGGTATTTTTCCTCTCATCTTGCTCATTCTTTTACCATATTTGCTGTTCCTCGTGGTGGGATCAGAAATAGCCAGCCCAGACTTGGTGAGCCTTCACTCCCGTGGGAGACCAGCCCTGCCGTGGTCCAGTAAGCTGCAGGCTGTCAGCGTTCTTAACTGCAGGGAAAGCTTTTTTGGAAGAAAAGCAGGGGGAGGCTTGGGATTCCAGGCTGCGGCGTGCTGCGTCACTGCCCATTGCCGCACACTGGTGAGGCTGCACCCTCGGAGCTGGTCCTCCCCTGCTCAGCGCGTGCACGTGGCAGCCCTGCTTCCAGGAGAGCCCGGGGCCACCACTTGGTCCCGTTTCACTTACCAGAGCCTGGACTCCTGCCAGATGTGGCAGCCACCGCAACGCATTTGGTATCGGAAAACTATAAACAGTTGACCCTTCAACAACGCGGGGCTTGGGGCAGTCGAACCCTCTGCGCAGTCGAAAATCTGAGTATAACTTACAGTCACCGCTGTTCTTCTGTATCTGCATTCCACAAACCACGGGTCCCCTAGTACTATAGTCTTTACCGTTGGGGAAAAAAATCCACGGAAGAGTGGACCTGAGCAGTTCAAATCCGTGTTGTTCAAGGATCAGCTGTAATCCTAATACAGTCCTAATGCTGTAACGTCAGACGGTCATCCAGTGCTTGCTCTGTGCTGTTTGTTTGCCATGTACGGTGTCAATCAGTCCCTCCAACCAACCCTAGTGGTAGGTGGTGTTATTCTTGTTTTACAGATGAAGGAACTGAGGCTCAGAGAAGTTAGGTGAATTATCTGAGGTCACACAGCTAGTAAGCAGCACAGTTGGAATTAGAACCCAAGATGTTCAAATGTGCAGGGCCTACGCTGTTACAACAATAAGTGAGCTTGCTTCCTGCCTTCACAGCCTTGGCTGTGACTAGAACACCCATGTGGGACCCGGGAGCCTGATCCCACGAGCAGCAGATTTGCAAACAGATGTCTGTCTTGTGACTGGAAATGATGTCTGTCGTGACTGGTGGGTTTCAGGATCAACCCTGAGCTCTGCGTATTGTGGCTGCATTTCTTAAGCGTCAACACCGGTTGTCCCCAAGGTCCGTTTATCCGTTCTAGCACGTGTCCTGGGATGGCACAGCATCGGTGCCCGTGCTGACGTTTCCTCGTGTTGCCCGGACGTGCGTGTGCAGGCTCATTATTTGAGTGCTTCCTGGCCTGCCTGACTTCTCAGAGTGTCTGACAGGCAGCCGTGGTGGTGCAGATCGCAGGGGGATGGGAGAGGCAGTGCCTCCCCGCCTTCCTCTGACCCCATGGAGACCTGCGGTGACCTGACCCCTCTGCTTCCTCTCAGTCAGCCCTCCCTCTGCCCCTGATTTGCTTTCCTGTGATGGCGCGGGGCTCAGACTTCACCTGAAGAATTCTCTCTGGTACCCTCACCTTCATCCCACCTCTCCCCCAGCCACTAAGACAGGATCCACCTTGTTCCCTGGCCCGCCACTGCTCTGCCCTGACAGATCCCTCGCCACTTCTTAGAGGAACCTCCACAAATTCAAGGTTTTCGACCTCAATGGGGCTGTCATTCTTCTTCTTCTTCTTTTTTTTTTTTTTGTGGCCGCGCTTAGTTCCCCGACCAGGGATTGAGCCCGGGCCCTCAGCAGTGAAAGCGCCGAGTCCTAACCACTGGACCGCCAGGGAAGTCCCTGGGCTCTTATTCCTGACTCTTCCATCTTTTCTCCAGGGAGATTATTCCAAAATGTAGATGTGATTCAGGCTTTGCCCTGCTTGAGACGCTTCAGAGGCTCCCTGGGGCCTTGGCACCAACGGGGAGTGCAGCTCGTGGTCTGCATCTGACTCAGTTTTGGGCTTTGTCCTCAGCCCGGCCGGGTCCCTGGCCTCTCCGCAGTACAGCCGTGCTGAGCTGCTTTCTCTGCACCAAGACCTGATACCAGCACCTCCAGACCTTGGTATCTGCTCTTCCCAAATGTTCTCTCCGCTCGGCCTCTCCACTCTCGCTCCCTCCTGAGCCCCGGTCAGGCCTCTGCTTGGACACCACCTCCTTTGGGAATCCTGTCCTTCCTCCCTATCCCCTTAGTCTGAGTTGGGAGCCCTTCACTGGGCGTGGCCATGGCAACCATGCATATCCCAGCACAGCACCTTGAAATCCAGGAATAGAAACATGCCGCTTCTCTCTGTCGGGCTGATGTTCCTTGTTGAAGCAAAGGCAGGAGATTCATTTGCCAGGATTTATTTCAGCAAGCAAAATTCAGCAGAGACTTGTAAAGCATTTTTATTGTTTAAATGGTCTGATTGTTGGTGCTGTTCCTTGTCAGTTATTCACAAAGAAGAGGATTGAACGTCCAAATTCAAGACCGATTTGCTTGTTTGGAAGGGGCCCAGTTCTCGTAGGCCACCTGGTTTTAAGGGGCAGACAGAGTGCAGAAGCAGCTGGCCATGTCGTTGACCGCCGCCAGTGTGAGCAGAGACTCGCACGCAAAGAGGAACACAGAAGGAACACTGGTTCATGCCAACGTGCAGAGTTTGAAATCTGGGGATGTAGTTATCCGACACTTCTCAGTTTTAACATCTTGACCTCGTGAAGCCTCTCCTGACCCCCAGGCGGGGAGGAGAACCTGACCCCACACCCGCACTGCCCAGTACTCTGTGCGCTTAGCATTGTGAGTGGCTGGCCGGTGATCTAGTGCCTCTCCTTCCCTAAGGGATGGCAGCCGCCCCTGGGGCAGGCGCCGTGGTCACTGCTGCATCCCGGGGCCTGGCCCAGAGTCAGAGTAGATGAAGAAGGACTGAGAACCGGAGAGATTTAATTTAAAAAATAGCAAGACCGCCAGAGGGGTTGCTAGATAAGAAAGCTTTTGCTGATCTGCCTACTTCATTTAGCTTCTTCAGGTGTTACTTGAGTGCACGAGTCCATCACAGCTCTATACGTGGGTATTATAGCCTCTCAATTTGGAGAGTTAGAATTTCTCAGATTTTCTGAACCTTCTCTCATTGACACACGCAGTTTCTCAGAGCGGATTCTTGCAGATACTGTTAGTTGATAATCACCTTGAAGATTAATTCAGGATTCCAGGAATCCTAAGCTTGACTGCCCCCCGACTAATCATGAGCCAGAGGAGGGAGACAGAAGGAAATCGCTCCTTCACCACCCACAGTTCCATTCCTAAAGGGAACCGGTAATTAAATGTTATTAAGCAAAATTAATTTGCCTCCTGCAGGGAGGTTTATGATGAATGAAAGAATCGCTAATCGGGGAGGGAGCCAGGCTACCCTCTGTGGTCATCAATATTTCATGGCCATTGGCGGTGGCAGGAAGTTAGCTGTCCTGGCTTCCTGACCTTGAGCAATCCTGAAGGTAGGGCAAAGCTGGGGAGGTTGTATTTAAAGGGCTCTGTTACAAGACACTTAGTGAAAACCTAAGTGAAATTTGCAAGATGCACCCATGGGTTAATTGAATTTACACCCTCAGTTAGCTGGAGGCTCCCCTGGATGGGGCTCAGGGACCTACCTGGGACTGGTCCTATTGGGGGGGGTGCAGCCCTGTAGCCACAGTAGCAGAGCTGAAATGTTTAATGATGGCTTTGCGGGGGCGGGGGAAGAGTCCTGATTTGTAGTGTCTGCCGATTTCTGTGGTGTCACTGTATTCTCTGCATGGCTGTTTAAAGCTTCTGAACGCGGAGTGGGGAGGTGCACTGGTTTACTGGAGCTGGGAGTCCCAGCATGTTGCCGCCACAACTCCCAAATTCTTCCTGGTGACTGGGGGAGACCCTGCCGAACTGCATTTCCAGAAATACAGATGTGCCCCGCCCCCCTCCCCCCCTCCCCCGCCTTGGGCGGTACTCATCTGCATTAGACTTGGCCTCTTGACTGAGAGGGTACCTGAATGTGATGGGCTTTAAGAATGAGAAAAGAAGTAGCCTCTCATTTTGTTCTTTTCTTCTCCCCAGCTGCCATTAACTTGGCAAAGCTGAAACTTTTCAGACATTACTACGTCTTGGTGAGTACAAAATTCCTAAATTTGTAAATAAGGTCAATTCATGGAGTAGAGCTAATGAACTTCCAAAGCATTGGTAGAAGCACAGGAAGTGTGCTACCTGGAGCTGTGTGTGGGCTTCGTTTTACAAAACCAAATGGTGGCCGTGGACATGGGAAATTAATTATCTGAGTTACTTCTTTTTAAATTTTAGTTTTAAATTGGGCTTTAAATACTCAGAAAAGTAATACATGCTTGATATTTTTAAAATGCAGGATTATAGGAACACAGCAAAAGCCCTTTATGACCCCAACCTTCTATACCCCTTCCCCTTTTCTTCCTCCTCCCCCAGGTATTATGGTTAACAGTTCAGTGGTTATTTCTCTAGATTCTTTTCTAGGCATATGCCACGCATAGCTGTTCCTTTGACTTGCTTTTTAAAAAATTCATTTACAAAAATGGGATCATATCTACAAACAGGACTGGAATGAACACGAAAAGTCCATTTCCTGGACTATATAAGGTATAGATTTCTTCTAGAATTTGCTTCCGTACTCCTAAACGAAAGCTTCTGAGTCATCTTCATTTGTGCTTTTGGCATTGACTGTCACTTTGCACAGTCCCCTGCAAGCCTGTCTGCCCTGGGTGCAGTCCCAGTGAGCCGTCCACTCTCGAGGGGTCAGCGTGTTGAATCCTTTTCACATCCTCTCTTACTAGAATGCTTAAGATTATTGGTACTTCCTCTGAGCGTGGACCTCGAACATTTACAGCATCTGCTGAAGAGACTAAAAATCAGTATTTTCCCTGTGTGGCTTTATTTTGCTATTACTGCTGGAAAATATTTCTCAAATCCTAGGAATAAAAAACTAGTACCCTTTGGGGCTTGAAATCAGTGGGTTATGTATGAGAATTAGGCGACGAAAGGGTTACTCAGGAATTAAGAGCAACCACAGCAAAGTGTCCTCCCAATGGGTGTGACTGTGGTCAGTCCATATCTTGGTCACCTAGAGAAAAAGAAGAAATTCTTTCTAGTGTAACTAGCAGAGCATCTGTCTCTCTGCCATGTTTATTAATTAGCACTATAAGTGTCAAATAATCTTCAGGTAATTCTGTTTTCTCTTTTGTAGTTAATTTGTGAAAGCAGATCATTGGAAGAAAGTGGTGCCATAATTTCTATGTTGATTTTATTTCTTGTTTTCTTTGCCCCTCATACAGATCGTATGTTATATATACTTCACCAGGATCATTGCATTTCTCCTCAAACTTGCTGTTCCGTTCCAGTGGAAGTGGCTCTACCAGGTATGCTGCTCACAGGGGACAGTGCCAGAGAATTTGTGTCTGAGGATGAAGTCTTAGGGTGTAATTTAAGATTGTTACTAATTTATTTGGCGGTGGCCACTAAGACCTTTTGTTTCTTCCGGTCTGCAATTAAGATGATATGTTTGTCCAGGAAAGCTGCTGGATTACATGAGAAATCTGGAAGTAATTGCATTATTGATTTTAGTTTTCAATTTTAAAAGTTTTTGCAGAGAAAAGCCTCAGGCCGAGAAAGACTTGCCCTGTATAATTAAAATCTAGATGAAATCAGTTATAGGGCTTAGAATAGCTTGGAATCCAGACCTCCCTTTTTCTTGCCCATTATTACTATTTCAATCATAAAGTATCTTTGCAATATACTAGAACTAGTTTAACTACTAGGGTAGCCACCATATGATTTAGAGACTTTTTTCTGGAGGCTCACACTTGGTGCTTTAGACACTGTAGGAAAATGTATGTATGTAATGAGCACTTAAAAGATGCCAATGAAGACACTTAAAACAAGGAGTCTCAAATGTCATCTCTGGGCAGAATGCGCCTAGCTAAGGCTTCAGCAAATCCCCTAAGGAAAATGCTCCCCAGTGGTCAGCTCTGGCATTTGAGTGACTGATCGGCGAGTGGTTGGGGGGAGAGGGTCAGTTTGTTTAGTTCCACTGCTTTCTGAAGAACAATATTCTAATCCCTTTATTTGGGGGTGGTTTTAAAATTTGCAGCTCCTGGATGAAATGGCCACGCTGGTGTTCTTTGTTCTAACGGGGTATAAGTTCCGTCCAGCTTCAGATAACCCCTACCTACAACTTTCTCAGGAAGAAGATGACTTGGAAATGGAATCTGTGTAAGAATCTCCTTTCTTCCCTCCCCTCCCTCGCCCCTTACGTAACTGAGAGCAGCGTGGTATGAACTGGAGCAGCTGCTCTCTGCAGTTTGTTGCTCCAGAGGTTGTCCCTCCCTTTTTAGCAGAAGGAAATGGACATGCAGGCCCCATGCTCTCGTGTTCAGTTTGAGGTACAGTACCTACCAAGCATCGCTCAGTCTTTTCGGGGGAAGTAGAACTTGCCATTCTATTAAGCATCATTGGAGCCAGCTTCCAATAACTTAGTGGCAAGAACTCGAGGATATACTTGGCCAGTTCGAAACTACTGAGGATGGGCACCCAACTTCCTGCTGGGCCTGCCATTGGGAGCTTCTGTCTAAAAATGTAATCATCCGAGTCATCTGTAAGTGCCAATTATCCTCGCACGTCCTTTATCATCAGGTAACTGAGTAGCTTTTCACAGCTAGCACAATGACTTAACCTATATCTGAGCATTAAAATGGGCTGTTCTGAGTCACAGGCTAAGTGACTCTAGGGTCCTATTTTCTGGGAAAGGGCAACCGTTTTCTAGAAAAGTGAATGGTGATTAAGAATACTTGCTTATTAAAAAAAAGGAAGAATATTTGCTTGTTAACTGATGAACTCTGCTGGGCCAGGTCAGTAGATGAGTTTGATGATTAGCTTGTGGCTGTGTTTCTCCCTTCCTGTCCACTCTCTCCAGAGTGCTGCCTTCAGTGCAGGCGGCCTTTTCACCTTTCCCAGTTCGCAGGCTGAGCCTCGGCCCACGGCGGGCTCCGCTGGGCCGGCGGGCAGGTCAGGCAGCATGGGATGTGCTCAGCTCCTGTGTGGGAACAGTAAATGGAAGCAGAGCCCCAAACAACAGCTCCCTGCTCAGAGGAAGAAGCCCCTTTTTTACAGAGAGTGGAGGGGAAAGCAGGAGAACCGTCAGATGTGCCTTGTTTAGAAGTGGCATAATCTGAGCAAGTGACTGTTGGTTGAAGAGGCACAAGTGACAGTCACCTGGAGTTAAGTGTACATTCAGTTTTTACTGTGACTTGTTCAGGACCACATTTTATGAAATGCCTTGTTTCCTTTATTATTGTTTCCAGAAAGGAAAGTTCTTTTAAAATTGTTTAAATATAGAACAGAATATAGAATAGTTTTTTTATTTTTATTTTTTACTTGTGTTGCTCTTATTTATTTATTTATTTTAACATCTTTATTGGAGTAGAATTGCTTTACAATGTTGTGTCAGTTTCTGCTGTATAACAAAGTGAATCAGCTATATGTATACATATATCCCCGTATCTCCTCCCTCTTGCATCTCCCTCCCACCCTCCCTATCCCACCCCTCTAGGTGGTCACAAAGCACCGAGCTGATCTCCCTGTGCTATGCAGCTGCTTCCCACTAGCTATCTATTTTACATTTGGTAGTGTATATACGTCCATGACACTCTCTCACTTCGTCCCAGTTTACCCTTCCCCCTCCCTGTGTCCTCAAGTCCATTCTCTACGTCTGCATCTTTATTCCCGTCCTGCCCCTAGGTTCTTCATGACCATTTTTTTTTTTTAGATTCCATATATACGTGTTAGCATCCAGTATTTGTTTTTCTCTTTCTGACTTATTTCACTCTGTATGACAGACTCTAGGTCCATCCACCTCACTATAAATAACTCAATTTCATTTCTTTTTATGGCTGAGTAATATTCCACTGTATATATGTGCCACATCTTCTTTATCCATTCATCTTCTTTATCCATTCATCAATGGACACTTAGGTTGCTTCCATGTCCTGGCTATTGTAAATAGAGATGCAATGAAGGTTGTGGTACTTGACTCTTTTTGAATTATGGTTTTCTTAGGTTGTATACCCAGTAGTGGGATTGCTGGGTCATATAATAGTTCTATTTTTAGTTTTTTAAGGAACCTCCATATTGTTCTCCATAGTGGCTGTATCAATTTACATTCCCACCAACAGTGTAGGAGGGTTCCCTTTTCTCTACACCCTCTCCAGCATTTATTGTTTGTAGATTTTTTGATGATGGCCATTCTGACTGGTGTGAGGTGATACCTCGTTGTAGTTTTGATTTGCATTTCTCTAATGATTAGTGATGTTGAGCATCCTTTCATGTGTTTCTTGGCAATCTGTATATCTTATTTGGAGAAATGTCTATTTAGGTCTTCTGCCCAGTTTTGTATTGGGTTGTTTGTTTTTTTGATATTGAGCTGCATGAGCTGCTTGTAAATTTTGGAGATTAATCCTTTTCAGTTGCTTCATTTGCAAATATTTTCTCCCATTCTGAGGGTTGTCTTTTCATCTTGTTTATGGTTTCCTTTGCTGTGCAAAAGCTTTGAAGTTTCATTAGGTCCCATTTGTTTATTTTTGTTTTTATTTCCATTTCTCTAGGAGGTGGGTCATAAAGGATCTTGCTGTGATTTATGTCATGGAGTGTTCTGCCTATGTTTCCCTCTAAGAGTTTTATAGTGTCTGGCCTTACATTTAGGACTTTAATCCATTTTGAGTTTATTTTTGTGTATGGTGTTAGGGAGTGTTCTAATTTCATTCTTTTACGTGTAGCTGTCCAGTTTTCCCAGCACCACTTATTGAAGAGGCTGTCTTTTCTCCATTGTATATTTTTGCCTCATTTATCAAAAATAAGGTGACCATATGTGCATGGGTTTATCTCTGGGCTTTCTATCCTGTTTGATTGATCTATATTTGTTTTTGTGCCAGTCCCATACTGTCTTGACTACTGTAGCTTTGTAGTATGGTCTGAAGTCAGGGAGCCTGATTCCTCCTGCTCCATTTTTCTTTCTCAAGATTGCTTTGACTGTTTGGGGTCTTTTGTGTTTCCATACAAATTGTGAAACTTTTTGTTCTATTTCTGTGAAAAATACCATTGGTAGTTTGATAGGGATTGCATGAAATCTGTAGATTGCTTTGGGTAGTATAGTCATTTTCACAATGTAGATTCTTCCAGTCCAAGAACATGGTATATCTCTCCATCTGTTTGTATAATCTTTCATTTCTTTTTTTACATATGTTTTTTTTTGAATTTTATTTATTTTTTTATACAGCAGGTTCTTATTAGTTATCCATTTTATACATATTAGTGTATATGTATTAATTCCAATCTCCCAATTTAATTTCTTTCATCAGTGTCTTATAGTTTTCTGCATACAGGTCTTTTGTCTCCTTAGGTAGGTTTATTCCTAGGTATTTTATTCTTTTTGTTGCAGTGGTAAATGGGAGTGTTTCCTTAATTTATCTTTCAGATTTTTCATCATTAGTGGATAGGAATGCAAGAGATTTTCTGTGCGTTAATTTTGTATCCTGCTACTTTACCAAATTCATTGATTAGCTCTAGTAGTTTTCTGGTAGCATCTTTAGGATTTTCTATGTATAGTATCATGTCATCTGCAAACAGTGACAGTTTTACTTCTTCTTTTCTGATTTGGATTCCTTTTATTTCTTTTTCTTTTCTGATTGCCGTGGCTAAAACTTCCAAAACTATGTTGAGTTACAGTGGTGAGAGTGGACAACCTTGTCTTGTTCCGGATCTTAGAGGAAATGGTTTCAGTTTTTCACCATTGAGGACAATGTTGGCTGTGGGTTTGTCATATATGGCCTTTATTATGTTGAGGTAAGTTCCCTCTATGCCTACTTTCTAGAGGGTTTTTATCATAAATGGGTGTTGGATTTTGTCAAAAGCTTTTTCTGCATCTATTGAGATGATCATATGGTTTTTCTCCTTCAATTTGTTAATATGGTTTATCACATTGATTTGTGTATATTGAAGAATCTTTGCATTCCTGGGATAAACCCCACTTGATCATGGTGTATGATACTTTTAATGTGCTGTTGGATTCTGTTTGCTAGTATTTTGTTGAGGATTTTTGCATCTATGTTCATCAGTGATATTGGCCTGTAGTTTTCTTTCTTTGTGACATCTTTGTCTGGTTTTGGTATCAGGGTGATGGTGGCCTCATAGAATGAGTTTGGGAGTGTTCCTCCCTCTGCTATATCTTGGAAGAGTTTGAGAAGGATAGGTGTTAGCTCTTCTCTAAATGTTAGATAGAATTCGCCTGTGAAGCCATCTGGTCCTGGACTTTTGTTTGTTGGAAGATTTTTAATCACAGTTTCAATTTCAGTGCTTGTGACAGGTCTGTTTATATTTTCTATTTCTTCCTGGTTCAGTCTCGGAAGGTTGTGCATTTCTAAGAATCTGTCCATTTCTTCCAGGTTGTCCATTTTATTGATGTATAGTTGCTTGTAGTAATCTCTCATGATCATCTGTATTTCTGCAGTGTCAGTTGTTACTTCTCCTTTTTCATTTCTAATTCTATTGATTTGAGTCTTTTCTCTTTTTTTCTTGATGAGTCTGGCTAATGGTTTATCAATTTTGTTTATCTTCTCAAAGAACCAACTTTTAGTTTTATTGATCTTTGCTATCATTTCCTTCATTTCTTTTTCATTTATTTCTGATCTGATCTTTATGATTTCTTTCCTCCTGCTAACCTTGGGGTTTTTTTGTTCTTTCTCTAATTGCTTTCTGCTTTCTTCTTTCTTCTTTCTCTAATTGCTTTAGGTGTAAGGTTTGGTTGTGTATTTGAGATGTTTCTTGTTTCTTGAGGTAGGATTGTATTGCTAACTTCCCTCTTAGAACTGCTTTTGCTGCATCCCATAGGTTTTGGGTTGTCGTGTTTTCATTGTCATTTGTTTCTAGGTATTTTTTGTTTTCCCCTTTGATTTCTTCAGTGATCTCTTGGTTATTTAGCCTCCATGTGTTTGTATTTTTTACAGATTTTTTCCTGTAGTTGATATCTAGTTTCATAGCGTTGTGGTCGGAAAAGCTACTTGATACGATTTCAATTTTCTTAGATTTACCAAGGCTTGATTTGTGACCCAAGATATCATCTATCCTGGAGAATGTTCCATGAGCACTTGAGAAGAAAGTGTATTCTGTTGTTTTTCAGTGGAATGTCCTATAAATATCAATTAAGTCCATCTTGTTTAATGTATCATTTAAAGCTTGTTTCCTTATTTATTTTCATTTTGGATGATCTGTCCATTGGTGAAAGTGGGGTGTTAAAGTCCCCTACTATTGTGTTACTGTCAATTTCCCCTTTTATGGCTGTTAGCATTTGCCTTATGTGTTGAGGTGCTCCTATGTTAGGTGCATAAATATTTACGATTGTCATATCTTCTTCTTGGTTTGATCCCTTGATCATTCTGTAGTGTCCTTCTTTGTCTCTTCTAATAGTCTTTATTTTAAAGTCTATTTTGTCTGATATAAGAATTGCTACTCCAGCTTTCTTCTGATTTCCATTTGCATGGAATATCTTTTTCCATCCCCTCACTTTCAGTCTGTATGTGTCCCTAGGTCTGAAGTGGGTCTCTTGTAGACAGCACATATACGGGTCTTGTTTTTGTCTCCATTCAGCCAGTCTGTGTCTTTTGGTTGGAGCATTTAATCCATTTACGTTTAAGGTAATTATCAATATGTATGTTCTTACTACCATTTTCTTAATTGTTTGGGGTTTGTTATTGTAGGTCTTTTCCTTCTCTTGTGTTTCCTGCCTAGAGAAGTTCCTTTAGCCTTTGTTGTAAAGCTGGTTTGGTAGTGCTGAATTCTCTTAGCTTTTACTTGTCTGTATAGGTTTTAATTTCTCCATCGAATCTGAATGAGATTCTTGCTGGATAGAGTAATCTTGGTTGTAGGTTTTTCCCTTTCATCACTTTAGATATGTCCTGCCACTCCCTTCTGGCTTTCAGAGTTTCTGCTGAAAGATCAGCTCTTAACCTTATGGGGATTCCCTTGTATATTATTTGTTGTTTTTCCCTTGCTGCTTTTTTCTTTGTATTTAATTTTTGATAGTTTGATGAATATGTGTCTTGGCGTGTTTCTCCTTGGATTTATCCTGTATGGAACTCTCTGCGCTTCCTGGACTTGATTGACTATTTCCTTTCCCATATTAGGGAAGTTTTCAACTATAATCTCTTCAAATATTTTCTCAGTCCCTTTTTTTTCTCTTCTTCTTCTGCGACCCCTGTAATTCGAATGTTGGTGCGTTTAGTGTTGTCCCAGAGGTCTCTGAGATTGTCCTCAATTCTCTTCATTCTTTTTTCTTTATTCTGCTTTGCGGTAGTTATTTCCACTGTTTTATCTTCCAGGTCACTTATCCGTTCTTCTGTCTCGGTTATTCTGCTATTGATTCCTTCTAGAGAATTTTTAATGTCATTTATTGTGGTGTTCATCATTGTTTGTTTGCTCTTTAGTTCTTCTAGGTCGTTGTTAAACGTTTCTTGTATTTTCTCCATTCTGTTTCCAAGATTTTGGATCATCTTTACTATCATTACTCTGAATTCTTTTTCAGGTAGACTGCCTATTTCCTCTTCATTTGTTTGGTCTGGTGGGTTTTTACCTTGCTCCTTCATCTGCTGTGTGTTTCTCTGTCTTCTCATTTTCCTTAACTTACTGTGTTTGGGGTCTCCTTTTCGCAGGCTGCAGGTTCGTAGTTGCTGTTGTTTTTGGTGTCTCCTCCCAATGGTTAAGGTTGGTTCAGTGGTTTGTGTAGGCTTCCTGGGAGAGGAGACTGGTGCCTGTTTTCTGGTGGATGAGGCTGGATCTTGTCTTTCTGGTGTGCAGGTCTGCGTCCGGTGGTGGGTTTTGGGGTGTCTGTGACCTTATTATGATTTTAGGCAGCCTCTCTGCTAATGGGTGGGGTTGTGTTCCTGTCTTGCTAGTTGTTTGGTATGGGGTGTCTAGCACTGTAGCTTGCTGGTCGTTGAGTGGAGCTGGGTCTTAGCATTGAGATGGAGATCTCTGGGAGAGCTTTTGCTGTTTGATATTACATGGAGCCGGGAGGTCTCTGGTGGACCAATGTCTTGAACTTGGCTCTCCCACCTCAGAGGCACAGGCCTGACACCTGTCTGGAGCACCAAGACCCTGTCAGCCACACGGCCTCTTAATAAATGTTTAAGTGTATAATACAGTGTTGCTAATTATAGCCCAGTGTTTTACAACATATATATGGAACTTAATCATCTTGTATAGCTGCTTTTTAAGACATGCTCCCAGGCTGCCTTGAATCAAGATAGCCATTCCTGGGCTTCCCTGGTGGCGCAGTGGTTGAGAATCTGCCAGCTAATGCAGGGGACACGGGTTCGAGCCCTGGTCTGGGAAGATCCCACATGCCACGGAGCAGCTGGGCCCGTGAGCCACAACTACTGAGCCTGCGCGTCTGGAGCCTGTGCCCCGCGACGGGAGGGGCCGCGATAGTGAAAGGCCCGCGCACCGCGATGAAGAGCGGTCCCCGCACCGCGATGAAGAGTGGCCCCCACTTGCCTCAACTAGAGAAAGCCCTCGCATGAACCGAAGACCCAACACAGCCAAAAATAAAATAAAATAAATAAATAAAGTAGCTATAAAAAAGAAAAGTGCTTTAAAAAAAAAAAAAAAAAGATAGCCATTCCTTCCGTTAGGTCTCTCATTTATGTAAATTTGTTTTCACACTTCACGTTCACACACAAGTTGTTTAAACTAGTCATTTTAGTTTTCAGGAAAGCTTTCTAGTCACTTCTCCATTTCATAAGGGGCGTTTTCTGAGGTTCTGTCTTTTGTTTTGTTTGGAACATCATCTTCGATGTCTTCATTCTGCTCGACTGTGTGTTGGTATCTGTGCGTTAGATAAACAGCCCCCTCTCCCAGTCTTGAAGGAGGGGCCTCATGGAGGAGATGAGCCTCCTCCTTCAACCCTGCCCTGGCTCTTGGTTGTCTCACAAACCTTTGTGGTCATCCAAGTGGCCTATTTTATTTTTAGTGGCTCCCGGTAGTTGAGGGTTTTCCTAGAACTATCAGTGTCCCGAAGGGAAGGATCTCAGGCAGCACCGAGATTCAGGCCGATTGGAAGCCAGACCCTCAGGCCAGAATAGTTTTTTTAAATTAAGGTTTATTTTGAAGAAGTCTGAGTTCAATTTAAATGTCTGCCAATACCTTCGGAAGTAAGGTAATATTCAGAGACAATTGTCCTCATCAGATGGCTTAGAGAAATTTCTGGAATATTCACATCCGAAGATTCCTTATTGATGAATGCCTTTGACTTAAATCTAACCAAAAAGTGCTACATTATTCTTTGTACATTTTTATTATATAGTTATAATGAACAGGCTTAGTTGGAAACAATTAAAATACTTAAGCTGTTGGTAAAAAATAAAAACATAGAGTCCATCTGGTAAGCAACGGCGTCGGGAAGTAACCTGAGACGTGGTGTATTTCTCCTTTCCCCTGCGGGGAGCCCTTTAGCTCAGCATTCCGTAACCGTTTAAGGCAGGGTTGCTCTGGGGTCATAGCGAGAAGCTGAATGGCTGGGTCCTAGCATCTTCCGCTTGACTGAAGTGTGATCAGTTGATGTTCTCCCCAGCAAGGCAGGCGTTCCTGTTCCCCACATCCTTTCCATCAGCCATTGCATCTAGAAGCGCAGATGCTTTGTTAAGGTATGTTTGTCTCATTGGCAAAATTTTTAAAAATTTGTTTTGGTTTTTATCTCTCTCTGACAGTATTTGGTGGTAGTGGTAACGAAAACGCAAGAGGGCCTGTGTGTGTGTTAAAATCAGGGGAGGAAAAGGGAAGAAGACAGACAGACCATCAGTCCACTGGAGACTAGGGTGTGTGTGTTTTGTGCTTCTGGCAAGATTGGGGCAGGGTGGGCAGTTTGAGCCAAGATTGACCCTTGGGTTGCCTCAGCTTCTACTCCTGTTACCGGGGAAGAGCGCTCCGTGCTCTGTTCTCCGGGGTTGGCTGAGTGTGGGCCCTCCCGTAATGGTGAAGTGAGCGTCTCTTCCGTGACAGGAGGGCTGCACACGTACCAGCTAGAGAAGGAGTCGGCCCAAATGAAGGTTTGCTTACAGGGGTGGTGGTGGTGTTCCCGGGAACACCAGCCCATATGAGCCCTGTGAAAGACAAGTTGAGGAGCCACTTGAGGCCAGGTGCCTTTTAGTCAGCAAGGCAGTTGTGCTGGGGTTTCTCTCTAGCTAAGAACTCGACTGTTGGGAAAGTTCTGTGAATTTATAAGATGTGACAGCAGCAGAGGCCTGAGGGGGAGGCTTCAGCCGCAGGTGAGGGTCAAGGCTCAGTAGCTTCTGGGACGGCCGAGCCCGGGCTGTCATCTCCCTCTTCTGCTCGGAAGTACTGTTCCTGGAGGGCCCTTCTTAAATCCTCCAGAAATAACCCAAACCAGAGACCAGCAGAGCCTTGCCTGTATTTTCTAGAAGGTCATGAGTGCTCTGTCATGCACACTGGAGGGTGTTTCCTGAAGGAGGGCGCTAGGTCTGATCCCCACCCAGGATATTAAGCACCTCTTTGTGCAAAGCATCAATAATAATGTTTATGCCTCGCACACCTAAGATGAATTCACACCCTTCCTAGTATGCCCTCTGCACCAGAACTCTGACCTGGGCCACGCACTGACCTTGCCGACTGGGGTTCTGGGTAGCTTCTCATTCACCTCTTCTTACCTCCTCTGTCTGAAGCTGAGCTGCGGGAGGGCGGTGCACTGGCAAGTGAGTCTGGCCCAGGGTAGTGCGTCCTCCCCGCCTCCAGCCTAGGCCTGCGTGCAGTCCGGGCAGCTGCGCCCTCTGGGCCTGGGGAATGAGGGCGCCTTTGGAAGTAATGCTGACTTTCCATCTTTTTCTCCTTCTGTTCCTTTTGACATCTCTCTTTGGGCTAAAGCTCAGAGTGGCTTACTGATTTTGGTAACAGAATTTATCATAACAAAATCAGCAAGTTAAGTATTGGATGTAATTTCAGTTATCAGACTTATAGCCACCGCATGTGCTGTGCTTATCCTTGATGATCTGAATTATTTCTGCCATCTTGAGAAGCAGGAGTGGGAAGAGATTTGGTTTGGGTTCCAGGGCCCAGGAGCTGTGTCTCTGGAGTTCCCCTTCCAGAATGCCGGCTTCAGGGTTGCCAGTAACCTTTTACTACTTCCTGCATTCATGCAAGTGGGTAACCAATAAATGTAGAAACAGAGGTTGGAGACTAATAGAATTGTCTCTTAACCAAGCCTCTCTACAATTCAAGTCCAGAAATGGTTAGCATTTAGATTCAGTTTGGTTACAGAAACAGATGCATCCGTGTGCCACTTCGGCCCAGGCCACAGTTGACGGCAGTCTCGTGTGGCAGAAGGAGCAGTGGGGACCCGAAGCCCCCTTTCTCGTCTTTCCCGTATTCATTAGGCCCTGTTGGTTGCAAACACGAGACTCAGGCCTCTACAAGGAAAAGAGAGGTCACCACGTAGGGGCAGAAGGAAAGCGGGAGGCAGCTGGGTCCGTCCTCTCCCCCTGTCTCTGCGTTAGCCCCCCTTCTCTGGGCGCCTCTCTGCTCCACTGTCTTCTCCATCCTCCACGCTCCCCTGGACCCATCCGCCTGGGAGCACCTCTGTCGGCTTAGCACTGTTGCCGCTTGCCTCAGACCGGCTCAGGAGCTGCTGACCCTTGGGCCAGTGTCCTCTTGAAGTCATGAGTGGCCACCTCGGCTCAGAAAAGTTGAGCAGGCCCTGGGGGCAGGACAGCTTCTGCTGGAAACAGCGTGGGACCTGGCAGCCAGAGAGGCTGGCTTGGCCCGGGCACTGAGTCTACTCGTGCTGGTGTGAGCGCTCTGTCGACTCTACAGGTGGTTCTGGACACCAGCCGGTGCCGAATCCCCCAGTCTCCTACGGGAACAGCGTGACAGAGTGTAGACAGTGCTGCGATAGAGGTGTGTACCTGGAGCCACAGAAAGGCACGTCAGCAGTGGGGGTGAGAAGGAGCTGGTCAGGCAGGGCAGGAATGGGCAGAGGCAGGAAGGGCAGGCCTTGCCCTCTGGGGACCGGGCTCTCCCCGCCTGGGCGGCTCTGGGGGCTGCGCCTGCATTCGCACCCCTGGGGTTTGAGTTTAGACTGAAAATCACCGCTGCTCGGTGCTTGACCTGAGCTTTGTCCGGCGTCTTTCTGCGTCACATGGAGGGCCTCTGCGCAGGTTGTGTGTAGTGCGGGGTGCTGCTCCGAGGACAGCTCTTCAGCTGTTTGTCCCCCTTCAGTGTTTGTGCTGAAACCGGGACACGCGGGGAGGTGTGTGTGGAGCTGTGAAGTTGCCGAAGCGCCGCCTCCTGCCCGGGAGGCTCCCAGCGTCAGTCTGACCACGGTCTCCTCCTCTGTCTCCTCCTCTGTCTCCTCCACCTGGCGTCCCTCTCACTTCCCAGAGATTCACTGGGGAGCCAGGGCGCAGCGCCCGTCCAGCCTCACGCCACATCCATCATCGCCGGCTCCGCCCGTGCCGCCCTTCTGTGCCCGCGCACCCCTCACCCCGCAGCCGGGGGACTCCCGCTCAGCCGCTTCTCGCCCGGGTGCCTCCGCTCCGCCCACTGACCGCTCCCCAGTCTCCAGCTCCAGCCCCTTGCCTGTCCTGAGCTTCGGGTCCCTCTGTCCACCTGCCCACCGTCGCCCCAAGCTTGCCTCTCCCCTGCGTACCCTGTGGGCTCCGGCATCCACCCACCCAGTCGCTGTCAGCAGAATGTGGGTCTTGGCCTAGATGCCTCCCACTCTCTCGGCCTGTGTGGGGCGAGTGACCGCATCTTGGAGGCTTAACGTCGCGTCTCCCGCCCTCTCCCCGCTTTATCCTGGCGCCCTGCCCTCGTGTGGCCGATGTCCTCACCTCCCGTCTTCTCCCCTTCCCGTTCATTCTCCTCAGCCGCCCGAATCACCTGCAGACTGTTTTTTAAGTGGGTACCCTGGCTCCTTCCCGGAGACTAGATTCTGAATGTTGGGGGTTCAGGTGTCTCTGTGCTTTTTTAACTCCCCTGGATCCTGCTGGAGCCAGGCCCGAGAACCCAGGTATAAGAGTCACGTCCACCCCGGTGACACGGCACGGAAGGCCGTCCACAGCCCCGCCCGCCCACCCTCGACTCTCCTGCCACGTTCCTTCACCAGCAGCTTCTTAGCACTCCCCGACTGTCGGGGAGCTTTCTTGTGTTCCCTCCATGCCTTTGCTTGTTAGATTTCTTTTCAGACACTCCCCTGCCCTCCTCCCACTCCTCCATCTTGCTCCTCCTCGTCTTTCAATACAGGCTTCAAAGCGGCCCCCAGCCCCCCACCCCCCCAGCAAAGGTGGCTCTTCTCACCCCGAGCCGTCGCCACACCTGCGCCCTGGCACTTCTGTCCTGTGTGTGTGAAGTGGCTCTGCGTGTCCGTCTGGAAGACCGTCCCTTCTGCTGGGCAGTGGGCTCCCTGGGAACACCAGTTCCAGCTCTCTGTCCTTGCCCCAGGCCTGGCATGACAGAGTGGACGTCGTTTTCTCAATTGGGCCGCCATCTGGCAAGGAGTATTTCCTTAGGGAAAGAAAGGGAGCAAAGGTTTTTCCCAAGCCTGCTCTCCGAGCCGTCCTCGGGTCACGGTGCCTGTGCTCTGCCCTCAGTGTCCGCACGGGTTGAGCTCCTCCTTGTCCTTTTTAACCTGGGGCAGTAGCCACAGATCCGCTGGCTCTTGCCAGGAGTGTTTCTGGAAGACTCGAGGTTGTATTTCTTCCCTTACATCAACAGGTTTGGAGGTGCATAGGGGTTGCTCTGCTGGGGCTGGAAAGGCTTGTGGTGCCCGTGTCCTAGTCTGGAGAAGGCCCCTTTAGAAGCTGCCCTGGGTGCATGGATTTCTCCTGGGAGAAGTGTGAGCGCTTCCCGGTGAGGTCAGGCCCAGGACGGGCACCGGCTGGCGGGAAGTGATGCTAGGTTCTCTCAGATGCAGTGTTCCCTTTGTTTGGGGGCTGCATTTACACTCACGCACAGCCTCTGCAGGGATCCCTCAGTTCCCACAAGAACCACCTACCTGCAGCATACTTTGTCCTGACTTTACCAGACGTACAGATAACGCATGAGTCCAAAGGACTCTTGTTTGAGAAAAGCCCCAACTCTGGGGAGGACTGGATGGCGTTGGGGCTTGGTCACAGCAGCCGCGTGGTGGCAGGAGAGGAGCGAGAAAAAACTTTCTCTCCTTACTCAAATAAAATAATTTATCTACTGTTAGGTCCAGCTGGACAAACTCTAGATGTCACATGTAGGGCCACTGAGTCGCCATTTGTAAGTAACAGGATTTGGGAGTTGGTGGGGGGGATAGGTAGGGTCCTTGGAGAGAGTCTATTGGAATGATTGATTGAATTTATTTTACTGATTAGGAAATTCCTGTTGGTCCACGATGGAGGAACATAGGTGCCTCCTTGCTTCCTAGAGTCCTTAGGGAGATGCTGGGCCAGGGGTGTTTGTTTCTAACACTTTATTTTGGAGGACAGTTTTAGGTTCATAACATTGAACAAAATTGAACAGAGGGTACAGATACTTCGCGTACGCCCCCGCCTCACACACGCCTAGCTTCCTCCATTATCAGCATCCCCTGTCCGCAGTAGGACATTGCTTACAATTGATGAGCCTCTATCAACTTATTATCGTCCAGAGCCCATAGTTTACAGTAGGGCTCCCTCCTGGTGTTGCACACTGTGAGGGTTTGGACAGGTGTGTGCCTACCGTTATATAATAGAATCACACAGAGTCATTTTGCTGCCCTGAAAATCCCCTGTGCTCCGCCTACCAGGTGGAGTTCAGTATCTGCTTGGTGTTTCCTGCTACAGAGCCGCTCCATTGCGTCATGGATACCCAGATCCTTAGACTCTGTCTAGCTCACATTTTGTGAGGCAAGAGGCTGTCTTCTCATAGACCCCCACCTTCTCAGGAGATGTCGTGAGTCACTCTCTGTCTCTAACGGTCAAAGAATCTTTGGGCCCAGAAAGTTCCTCCAAACCTGTGGTTCTGTCCCAGGACTCAGAAATGATCCACTGTGGCTGGTTAGTGTAAATGTCTACAGCTGATTAGCTTTTTTTCAGAATGTTAATTATGACACAGATACTGGTGTCATAATTGTGACTAGTGTATATATGTAACATAAAAATTGGTGACAAAAAGAAAGAGATGAATGCCGGTTGTAATAACAGCTGGTACGTAGTGACTGGGCACAATGGAGAATCTCGTTTTTCCCTCACGACAGTTCTGGAAAGTGGGGACTGTGTTTCTGCCGCAGCACAGAGAGGTCACGTGACTCGGGCAGGCTTACACCGCATGCAGAGAGCGGGTCAGGATTTGAACCCAGGTGTGTCTGATTCCAGAGCCAACACCCTTTACCCCTGGCTGCCACTGTGCTGTGGTGAAGACGGCCTTTTACTTTAAGACTGAGGTTTTCCTCGTTTTTTCCCTCATTCAGAGTGACCACGTCAGGGGTGATGGAGAATATGAAGAAAGTCAAGAAGGTGACCAACGGCTCGGTGGAGCCGCAGGGTGAGTGGGAAGGCAGCGCGTGATGGAGCAGCTCCGAGGCGGCACTGTCAAAGGAAACAATTGATTCATAGTCCTGTTGGTCAGCGAGAGAGGTCGGCCCCTCCCGACGGTGACACCGCAGAGCACGTGGCTGGGAGCAAATTACCACGGAAGCCGAACTTTTCACTCTTTTCTGGAAGCCGGATCTGTGGCTAGTGATAGGCAGCTAGAATTCTCCTTCAGGTGGGAGTGCTGGGTAGTGGGTGTAAGAGAAGGAGGTTAAAAGGAAGACTTTGTTTTTAATCTCTATTATTTTAAATTGGGAACTCTTCAGGTAGGTGCAGTTGTGACCTAGTGTGTAGCAGCGGAATGTTGGTGGATGGGGCATGGTGGGTGGCGGTGTGTCTGCAGCCATTCAGGGCATGGGAAGGGGCTTTAGGAAACGAGCAGATGTCGAGTGGGGCACGGGGGCTCACAAAGAAGGGAGCGGCGAGCATCGCTGCGTCTTGGGGAGAAAAAACGAGTGAGATCAGGTTATTTTAGAAAGCAAAGTCAAAACCCAATTTAGTATTAAGAACCTGCCCCAGGATTTCTGGCCCTGAATGTCACCCCAGACCTTCATCCCGGATTCTGAAAGTGACCAGGAACAACGGTCGTCCAAGGGCTGCGGTGTCAGAGTCTAGGCCCTGGTGGTGGCAAATGGTTCTCTTGACTGAAGTGTGTTGTGTTACCTAATGGATGGACGGAAGTGTGTTTTTAAGCTCGAAAAGCCGCCTCCTGTAGGATTTCCCTGAACATCTGGTTCCCCCGACGGCCCAGAGCAGCACCGTCTCTGGCGGCCCTCTCTTCTCGCAGCTGCATCTATTTTGTGTGATCAGAATACGGGGAAACAGGAAGGACTTTTCCTTCAGGAGCAGCTGGGGGCAGAAAGGATAATGTTGAAGCAAATCCTTAAGGCAAATCGTCATCATGACAAAGCTTTTCCTGTAGCCAGGTAGGACTTCTAAAGGGAGGAATGAAGCAGACCTTGTCCCTGTATTCCAAGAGTAAGTATGTGAAGAAGATGAGGGTGATTAAACAGGTTTACTCTCGGGGTGTGGGGATGACGAGATCTTTCACAGAAGCTCAGTGAGGTTGCCTTCCCAACTTTCAGAGCTTGGAGAGGAGCGCGGATAGCTTGCCAGAGGTGAACAGTATTGCAGCTCGTAGCCAAGTCATCTGAGTAGTGGGACAAGCTCAGAAGGTTCGCTGTGATGGAGGGCATAGCAGGGCTTACCGCTCATTTCCTGCTAAGGCTTTGGCTGCCAGAGCCTGAGCTGGGGACTGAAACACTGCATCAGGCAAGCTCCCTGGAGCGTGGGGTCCCGGCCGGGCCGGGTAGCTCCCGGTGCCCACGTGCGTCAGGAGCCCGAGCCCCACCCGACCTCCTGGCCTGCCTCCTGGGTGCTGGATGGTGACGGTAGCTGGTGGTTATTCTCTTACCTCTGGCTTGGAAGGGTCGATCAGAAGCCACAAGATTTCGGGGTGCCGCTCAGTATGCCCGGTTTGGGAACCTGAAGTGTCTTTACTCAGAAAACAGTTGTTTTCCCTCTCCTGTACCACTGTCACTTCCTAAATGGCCGGTGAGGAAGCAAGTGTCCTTTTTATGCACTTCGATGAGCCCTCTGTGCTCTGCCCAGTGCCACCTCCACAGGGGCTCGGTCCTGGCTGAGTGAGGAGGAAGAGCCAGCATCTTCCAAGGCCGCTGCTGCCCATCTCTCCGCAGATATCTTAGGGAAGGGTTCGTGTGTCTTCCCATCTTCAGGAGCAAGGGAATATGCCCCAAGTATTCATCTAAGGGCCTTTTTTTGTCTTTTAAGTAATCTTGGAGCTGTGTGACGGGAGAAGGAAGTGGCAGGGAGGACGGGAGTATTTTTCAGACTTTGTTTTCCTGATGTGAACACCATCCCAGTGATTAAGAAATGTGTCTCATACTGTGTCCAAAACTCCCTTTGGTGCTTCCCTCCGAGGGACGTGTTTGCTGTTTGTCCTGCAAGCAGATGTTCTCGACTAGGCCAAGACCTCTTGGCAAGAACCAAAGGTTTGAGGAAACACACACACACACACACACACACACACACACACACACACACGAAAGGGTCTCCACAGAGGTGTCCTCACTTCATGTGCTGGAAGCGGGGAAGCGAGTGAATGAAGATGAGGGTGTGCATGTGGGCTGGCACCGGCCCCTGCTCAGCCCTCCTGCTCTGAGGTCCCCGGGCTCCAGCCGTCACAGGAGGGCATGAGCCAGAGGGCTGGGCTTCTCTGTGGTACCGGGTGGTCTTCAAATCCCACGCGGCACCTCTAGGCTCACAGAATGGCTGAGAGGCTGCAGTTTTACAGTCCTGACCCTTCTGGAACCGGAAGGTACAAATGAGATAAGGTGGTGGATTAGAAATAAAGGCAGGCCGCAGGCTTCCTAACAAACGGGTCGTCTGCCCACGTCCTATATTTTAACTGGCAGAAGGTTTAAAGGCAGGCCGCTGATCAAGAGAAATCAAAACCCCAGCCCAAGATTGGGAAAATAGGTGGTAGTTCAAGTTTTTACATAATTATTTAAGCTCTTCATCTTGTTCCGCAAAAATTTGTTCTCTTTCTCTATGACTTGATGGCTATGAGCAGCATTCAGCTCTACTCTTGAGTAAAGATGAACGACTGGGGTCTAAAGCCAAGTTGCTTCCCCAGCTGACAGCCCGCTTCCTGCAGCCCGATTTTCACCGTCCGCTTGGGCTCGTGGCGATGCAGTGTGTGAGTGGTTAAGCGCGCTCAGTATTTCAGGGATCGGTGCACATCACAGAACGATCGGTGGTATTTATAGCTTCGCCCTGTGCTGCTGCTCCCCGTTTCTGCCTGCGCGAAATATACGTACTTCCTCTGAGCATCCGGCCGTGGGCTGGAAGTGCCGCTGCCTGTGAAACTTTAGGAAGTGAAGGGTCTGTTTTCCTTTAATAAAGTGTGTGTGTTTTGCTGGAAAATTACTTCTTGGACCACAAGAACCATCACTGATCTCTTAATCCTGGCTCTTAACAGTGGCCAAAGACTCCATCAGCCTGTTTCTTGGTCCCGCAGTACTTTAACGTTTTAGCAGCAGTGCCTCCACTGAATATGCCTGCTGGCTCGTTCTCTTGTAAAGAGAAGCTTGCTCTAGTGTAAAAGATGGTTTCTCAGATCATAGCCTGAGTCAGTTCAGTTTTCTTTCAAGAAACCACTTTAGAGTAAAATTTCCAGTTTTTTTTTCCCCTGGACATGTGTCCGGCCAGCCAAGGCGGCACCCAGTCTCTTCATAAGTCCACTCCACGGGGCTGTCACGGCAAGGCGTCCACTCCCTCATTGTGATCTCGCCACAGGATGCTCTCCTCCCCCCTCCGTCTTCCCTCTCCCCCTCTTCTTCCTCCCCCCTCCTCCTTCCCCTCCTTCCTCCCCCTCCTCCCTCTCCCCCCTTCCTCTTCCCCCCTCCTTCTTCCCCTCCTCCCCTCCCCTCCTCCCCCTCCCCACTCCCTCCTCCTCCTCCCCCCTCCCCTCCCCCTCCTCCTCCCCCTCCTCCTTCCCCCTCCCCCCCATCTCCTTCTCTTTCCTCGCCTTGGCCCTCGCCCATCAGTTCCACATGGGCTCAGTCTGGGATACGGGCTGAAGCCTTTGGTGCATTGCAGCATTTTCTCCCAGCAGCTGTGTGAAGGATGTATTTTCCAAGCTAAGGAGAATTTTATCCCAAGAGCACATATTATTGCTTTGGACCATATATGATCTGCCCCCCGCACGGAAGTGTATGTCTTGTTTTAGTCCGTACCGACCAAGGAACAGTGTCAAAGATGCCAGTTTTAATTGTGAGTGGCTCTGGCCATCTCTGCCATCCTGGAGCAGTTCCTTCGAGGGAGGCGTCTAGGACCTGAGACAGTCTGATGGGTTATCAGCCCTGCTCTGTACACCCCGTGGAACAGTGGGGCTGTTGGTGCTTCCTGCGGCCGAGCAGCGAGTTCAGAGGGCACGGCTCCTCGCCCACTCCTCCTCCCGCTCTGCACTCCACACCTCGCCCTTGCTTCCCTGACCCACGCCTGACCGTCAGCAGATTCCAAACACGCTGGGTCCAGGGTGCCTGTGGCCTGCTGCTTTTTTTTCTCTTGAGAATTCAGAATTCCCCACTGAAGAAGTTAAGTTAGACTTTGACTTGATACCTCTTGGTGTATCAGAAACCATACCAGACGTTCTAGAAGATCTGCCCTTTACTCCAGTTTTCTCTAGGGTGTTTCTGGCAGGAGGTCGTACAAGAGCTCCACCTGAGTTGATGCTAATACTTGTCACTAGGACCTGGAATGTAGTTACTGACTGGCAAGCCGGACATTCCCCCCGGGCCCCTTCTGTCGCCTGGCGATGCATCTGCCCTCTCTGCACGGCTTATGCTTGAAAGATAATGTTTTTCAGTGGCTCGTTGCTAGGACATGGGCACGCACATCCTCTGAGAGACTGTGTGCAGAAAGCACTCGGCGGGGAGGGGCGGGGAGGGGCAGGAACAAGGGTTCGGTTGTGTCGCGTCAAGGACCTTTGGGACTCTACTGGCAGGAAGTCTGCAGGCAGGCCATTTGGGAAGGAGTGCGGATAAAGTCAGTAAAGGTCAAGGTAAAATAGAAGAGCTAGCTCGCCCCCAGACAGCAAGCTTATCTTGGGGTGGGGTTTGAGGCTTTGGGGTGGGCAGCCAAACCAGTCAGGGGGCCAGGCGGTCAGCCTTCTTAGCGTTTAATACACTTATTACAAAAGGAGCCAAAAATCCTGTCCACACAAGGGGGTTTCTTGATGCCTTAAGCAGCTTTTGTGGATGATAAATTGGATTTGCCTAGTCATGTGACCTCAGAAGAACTCAGACACATCCAATCCAGAAATAAGTTTCATTTGGGGGAGAAAACGTCTGTAAATATTCTTTGCTTTCCAGGTTAGAATGGGATGCAGCAGGAGTTTTCGGTACTTTTTTTTTTAACACTGATGGTCACTGAAGAGTGTTTATGTGAACATCTGCCGGGTGGAGGTTCCGATCGGGGTGATGTAGGGGACGGGTTCTCCTGCTGCGATGCAAACATGTAAAATAAAGATTCTGTGACAGGAACGTATGTTTGTAATCCGAGGGAGTTGCCGACTCCTGCCTGCTGTCTCTCCGCCCCCTCCCCCCTTGTAATTCTTTCCTTTGTGATTTTTGTTCATTAAATTAGTTAATTGCCTCCCACTCGTTCCCACTGGCAAGAGTGACACCTACTAGAGAAGCTCCCTGTGTCTCAGCTGCCACTGAAACTCAAACGTGACTTCAACTCCAGAGGCTTTGTTTTGGAACAGACTGAAGATCAGTTGTAGTTGACTGGTGTCCTGCCTCCACTGGGGACAGGGGGTGCTCTCTGAGTCAGGGCCTGGGCACTGCTGCCGTTTGAGGGGAGACTTGGGGTAAAGTCCACCCTGCGACAGGCTCGGGTTCACCCTCTTATGATGTTGGTCATCACATAACCCTGCTGGTGTTCCCACATCAGAATCAGAGAAATCCAAGATTTCAGACTCAAAGCATTTTTGGAAGTCATCCAATCCCAAACCCCTTATTTTACTAGGAATGTTTTAAATTGAGGTATAACTCACATACAGTAAAATTTACCCTTTAAGCGTGTAGTTGGATGAGTTTTGACAAGTGTATATACAGTTCTGTAGCCTCCGCCGTAAGTGAGATGGAACATTTCCACCACCCCATAAAGTCCCCTGTGCCCCTTCTCAGTCAAAACCAACCCCTATCCAGAACTACCACAGCCGCTGCTCTGATTTCTACACTGTAGGTTAGTTTGTTCTAGAACTTCACGTGAGTAGAATCACACTTCCGTGTATGGCTACTTCCACGCAGGAGACTGTCTGTGATTTGTCCATCCAAAGCCCTGGCTTTAAAGCTGCAAAAAATGGGGGCCTAGAGAGGGTTGTGCCCCACCCTCCCCCTCACCCAGCCAATAAGTATCGGAGCTGAGGTGAGAACCCAGGTCTCCTGACTCCAGCCTTGGTGTGGTGATGAGGATTAAGTCAAGGGCCTGGCCTGGAGCTCCGTCGGGTACTGTTGCTGTGTTTGCGGTAATGTTAGAATGATCCTCAGTTCACTGTATCCCAGAAGCTCGGAATGAAGGGCCTCGGCGTCCGTGTCATTTCCCCTGGGCTTTCCAGTTACTGGCCATGCCTCACCCACAGCTCCTTCCTGACTCTGCACAGGCCTTGGGTTACCCAGGGTGTCCATGGAAAGAAGCCTGAGGAGCAGGGAGAGGGCATTCCAAGAGTAGAGCCCAGGAATCGGGTGAGACTCTCGAGGGTGAGAGATGCTGAGGCCACCCAGGAAGGGGACGGCTGAGGAAAGGTGTGGGAAGGACCTGGGGACCATCTAATCCAGTACTTCACAAACTGGAGCAAGCGTCAGAGTCCCCGGAGGGCCCAGGGCTTCTGATTCAGTAGGTCTCCTGCGGGGCCCGAGGCGTTGCATTGCTAACAAGCTCCCAGGTGATGCCACCTCGGCCGGTCCCAGGTCACACCTTGAGAACCGCTGATGTAACCCAGCTCCCTTCTTGAGACTTGCCCCAGTCATTCAGGGGGTGCGTCGAGCACCCACCCGTGCAGACTCCTGCTGGACACACAGCAGTGAGACGGCGTCCTGACTCCGGGCCTACCTGGCAGGGTTGCAGGGGTAATCCGGTGAGGGGTGCCAGCGGGCCAGCTGAACTGCCCCCCTCCATCAGCTTTCGTTTCCTCCTCACCCGTTACAAATGTGGCCATCCGGGCTGACTACCTGTGAGCTTCGCGGGCCGAGGACCCTGCATCTCCAGTGCCGCTCAGGGTCAGGAAGGCCTGTGCCAGTGGGTCCGACCACAGCTCACTCGCCTTCTGGTTTCTCTAACGAGCCAGAAGAGCAGACCAAGTGGGCAGCGGACAGCTGACCCAGATGTACCTGCTGAGAGCGGCCGACTGCCACTGGGACCCTGTGGAGTCCTCCCGACGCCCACGTGGGCTCCTTCCCTGTGGCAGCCGCCTTCGGGCGCCCTACCTTTCCCCAGGGATCTGGCAGGTCGGCAGGTTGAGAGCTGCGCGGTCCCTCAGGCTACTCGACAGTGAGGCTGGTTAAGTGGGGTGAGAAAGTGCTGACTTTCTTCCCGCAGATCTGCGCCCGAGCGGCATGCACAACGGGCACCCCCGAGCATGCATCCAGCCCTAGAGCTGTCCTGGCCCCCACCACGCGGGGAGAAGCTGCCTCAGCGGTTTGGGGGCTGGATTTTAGGGGGTCAGTGTGCCCCTTGCAAGAGCTGCACCCTGCACCGCTCCTTCCCAGTTTGCCAGGGTTGCTGACTTTCATAAAAAACAAGGAATCTGCTCATGGAAACATCTGCAGAACCAACCGAGCTTAACTCTTGTTTATGCACTTAACACGTGTCTCATTCAGGGCCCGGGCTATAGGCTGCAAGCCTCACCGAGGGCTGAAAGCACTCCTCAACACACTAGTATTTGCAGGACCACAGCGTAAAATGATGTGAGCCTGGCTTCCACCGCGTGATGGGAGAGCAATAAGGGGGGGTGCATGGGGGAGAGTTGAGCACGTAACTGCCTCCCCTCCTTCCTCCCACTCTTTCCATTTTAACTGGCCCCTTCACATCAGCAGTACGGCTTGGTCAAGTTTTTTTCCCATTAAAAAAAACAAATCTCCCTAGGCCAAGCTGCAGCCCCTGCCCCCCACTTACAGGGCGAACTTCTCAGGTCTGCCTCTTTCCCCTCCAGTACCCCCAACTCACTGTGGTCTGGGTTCCACCGGCCAAAGTCTCCCGCAGCCTCTAGGGCTTGGTTATTACCTGCCGTGACTGTAGCAGCCTGTGGCACAGTGGGACCCCTCCCCTTTCACCCTTGGCCACATCACCTTGCATCCACTGCCTCCCTCCTCGGAATTCCACGCCAGCCAGGTTAGACTTCCGGTAGTTTTCCTTCTCTCTGCAGCTGCTTGGCCACAGTCGGCTTCCTGTGCCCAGCCCGTCGGTGTTGGGCTCCTCGGCATTGCCCCAGCTCTCTTCTGCTCTCTGACACCCAGGATCGTATTCCCAGCCTAGAACTGTCCTGAGCTGCTAATGGTTTATCCAGCTGCCTCCTGGACTGTTTTGTTTTTGTTTTTTTGGCCGCACCGCGTGGCATGCGGGATCTTAATTCCCTGACCAGGGATCGAACCCGTGACCCCTGCAGTGGAAGCATGGAGTCTTAACCACTGGGCCACCAGGGAAGTCCCTGGACTGTTTCAAAGGCACTTCAAAGCTACACTTGCAAAATGAAATTAGCACGTCCCCTCCCCAATCCTAGTAAATGTGATCCAGGCCAAAAACTTGGGCCTTATCCTTGGCACTTCCCTTTCCCCCACCCCATCCCAGTCCTGTGGCTCAAGCCTACCCATTTCTCTCTCCCCACTGCCACTAGCCAGGCCAGCCACACTCACCCGTAACCTGGATTACAACATCAGCTGCTGCCTTGCAGCTGGTGGCCTGACCTCCAGTCTTGCCCCACTCCCAGCCTTTGCCACGCCTCGGCCGAGTGCCTGCCTACTGTGCTAAGCATAGAGGTGCAAAAGCAAGCAAGGAGGATGCATGGTCCATATACAGAAATCAACTATTTCTATACGCTTGCAATGAACAGTCCAAAAGATGAAATTAAAGCATTGCCATTTACAATAGCATCAAAAAGAATAAAACACATAAATTTAACAGAAGAAGTATAAAATTAATATTCTGAAAACAAAAACACTGAAAGAAAGACAATCTAAGTAAATAGAAAGCCATCTCATATTCATGGATCAGGAAACAATATTGTTAAAGATGACAATACTCCCCAAATTGATCTCCAAATTCAGTGCAATCCCTACCCAAATCCCAGCTGGTTTCTTTGCAGAAATTCACAAACTGATCTTAAAATTCATATGCAAATGCAAGGGATCTGGAATAGCTAGAACAATCTTGAAAAAGAGGGACAAAGCTGATGGATTCCCCCTTCTCAATTTCAAAACTTACTAAAACACTGTAGTGATCAAGAGAATGTGATAGTGATAGAATTATAAATGTATAGCTCAATGAGATAAAATAGAAAGCCCTGAAATAAACCCATATATCTATGGTCAGTTGATTTTTGGCAACTGTTCCAAAACCATTCAATCTGGAAAGAATTTTTTTTTTTTTCCAACCAGTGCTGCTAAGGACAACTGGACATCCACATGCAAAAAGTAAGTTTGTAGCCCTACCTCACACCATATACCAAAATTACCTCAAAATGAACCATACACTTAAAGCTATAAAACTCTTAGAAGAAAACACAGGAGTAAATCTTTATGACCTTGTATTATTAGGCAATGGTTTCTTAGATACGACACCAAAGACAAGCAATAAAGAAAAAAGATAAACTGGAGTTGATGAAAATTAAAACTTTTGTGCTTCAAAGGACATCATCAAGAAAGTGAAAAGACAACCCAAATAATTGCAAACCGTATATCTGAGAATGGTCTTGTCTCCAGGATATATGAAGAACTCTTACAACTCAATAAAAAGTTAACCCATTTTTTAAATGGGCAAAGGATCTGAATAGGTGTTTCACTTAGCATAATAATATCAAGGTTCATCTGTGATATGTATCAGAATTTCATTCCTTTTTAAGGCTGAACAATATTCCTTTTTATGTATATATAGACATACCGTATTTTGTTTATCCATTCATCCATTGATGAATACTTGGATTGCTTCCACTTTTTGGTTATGGTGAGTAGTGCTGCTGTGAACATGGGTGTACAAATATCTATTCAAGTCTCTGTTTTCAACTCTTTTGAGTACATACCCAGAAGTGGATTGCTGGATCATATGGTAGTTTTGTATTTAAATTTTGGAGGAACTGCCATACCATTTTCCACAGCAGGTGCACCATTTTACATTCCCACTAGCAGTGCACAAGGATTCCAGTTTCTCCACAAGTGTTCTTTGCCAACACTTGTTATTTTGTAGGTTATTTTGTTTTTATCATAGCCATCATAGTGGCTGTGATTTGGTATCTCATTGTGGTCTTGATTTGCATGTCCCTCATGAATAGTGATGTTGAGCATCTTTTCTGTGCTTCTTGGCCATTTGTTTATCTTCTTCAGAGAAATGTCCATTCAAGTCCTTGGCTCACTTTAGTTTTAGTTTAGTTTTAATTATGGTAAAATATACATAAATTTATCATCTTAACCATTTTTAAGTGTACGGTTCAGTCGTGTTCAATACATTCACGTTGTTCTGCAACCAATCTCCAGAACTCTTTTCATCTTGCAAAACTGAAACTCTACACCCACTAAACCACAACTCCTTATTCTCCCCTACCCCACAAATCCCTAGCACCCCCCATTCTACTTTGTCTATGAATCTGACTACTCTAGACACCTCGTATAAATGGAATCACACAGTATTTGTCTTATGTGACTGGCCTATTTCACTTAGCGTCGTGTCCTCAAAGTTCCCTTTGCCCATTTTTGGATTGGGTTTTTTTTTGTTGTTGAGTTGTAGGAGTTCTTTATATACCCTGGATACTAATCTTTTATCAGATATATGGTTTGCAGTATTTTCTCCCACTCTGTGGGTTGAATTTTCGCTCTTGATAGCGTCCTTTGCTGCACAAAATTGTAAAATTTTGATTAAGTCCAATTTATTTATTTTGTTGCCAAGAAATCACTGCCAAATCCAATGCCATGAAGCTTTTATTTTTTTTCTAAGAGTTTTAGGTCTTACATTAGGTCTTTGATCCATTTTGAGTTCATTTTTGTATATAGTGTAAGGATGAGGGTCCAGCTTCATTCTCTTGCGTGTGGATATCCAGTTTTCCCAGTACCGTTAGTTGACAAGACTGTCCTTACCCCATTGAAATGGTCTTGGCATCTGAATAGCCATTTCTATAAAGAAGATAGACAGATGGCCAGCAAGCACCTGAAAAGACTTTCAACATCCAGAGAAAAGTGAATCCAAATTAGTGAGATACTACTTCACACTACTAGGGTAGCTATAATAAAAAATATATAATAACAAGTGTTGGTGAGGATATGGAGAAATTGGAATCCTTACACACTTGCTGATGGGAATGTATAAAATGCAGCTGCTTTGGAAAAGTTTGGCCGTTCCTCCGAAGACAACGGGTAGAGTTACCATGTGACTCAGCAATTCCACTCTTAGGTACACAGCCAAGAGAAATGAAAACACAGGTCCACGTAAAAACGTGGATACAAATATCCATAGAAGCATTACTCCTGATAGCCTAAAATTGGAAATAATCCAAATGTCCATCACTGATGAATGGATAAATAAAAGTGGTCTATCTATACAAAGGAATATTATTCAGCAATAAAAAAAAAGCATGAAGTACTGATACATGTTACGACATGGATGAAACTTGACAACATTTTGCTAAATGAAAGAAAACACAAAGGCCACATATTGTACGATTCCATGTATATAATATGTCCAGGATAGGTAAGTCTGTAGAGACAGAAAGTAGATTAGTGGTTGCCAGGGGCTGGGGGAGGGGGGTTGCCAGGGGTGACTGCTAAAGAGTGAGTTTTGCTGTTGTTGTTTTTAATTTTTATTGGAGTATAGTTGATTTGCAACGTTGTGTTAGTTTCAGGTGTACAGCAAAGTGAAGCAGTTATACATAACATATATCCACTCTTTTTTTTTAGAAGAGTTTTTTTTTTTTTTGAAGTGATGAAAATGTTCTAAAATTTTGGTGATGGTTGTACAACACTATGAATATACTAAAAACCATTAAATGTACAGTTTACATGTGTGAATTGTATGGTATGTGAATCATAGCTAACAAAAGCTGTTAAAAAAATAGTGATCCAAACTGAGAGGTGTCTGTGGGAGCACAGAGCCTGTGCACCCAACCCTGGGTAGGTCAAGGAGGGCTTCATGGAGGAAGTACCATTTTGTATGGATTAGTTCAATGAAGCAGGCGGTGATGGAAAGGTGTTTGGGTGGGGGGAGTGGCATGTGCTAAGGCCAGTGATGAGATCCTGGCACATTGGGACGAATCCAGTAGAGCTGGAATCATGAGTGGGAAAGTCAGGAGCAGAGAGGGATGAGACTAGAAAAGCAGATGTGGGCTATATCAGGAGGCCCTCTGCTAAGGAGGCTGGCCTTTACCACGAAGGCAGTGGGAAGGCACTGGCAAGTTTTAACAGGGAAGTGATATGGTCAGACTGCACCCTGATCAGCCAGCATGCTGGTAATTACAGCACAAAGGAGTGATGTGGGGGACATCGCCTGGCTGCTTCTCGCACTTTTATCTCCTCTATCCCAAACTGGACCTCAGAATTCTCAGCCTTGTGTTTTGGAGGAGACTGACCTCATACTCCTAGCTCTAGGCTTGAACCTCAAGTGATTGAAACTGATCAGCACATCCCTTGTCTCCCCACCGCACTACATTGATTGGTTGGCAGGATGGGGGTGGGAAGGAAGTGGGTCACTTTCAGCGAGATGTGAACACCAAGTGGGACGCCTAAACTGCCGCCTGCAGCAAGTTGGAGAGCCTTCCTGAGAATGGCCCCAACACTGAGGATGCAGAGCCAGAAATGGAGAGAGGAAACCCAGATCCTCTCATAACCTGTAAGCCGGGATCAAGCCTTGCCTGAAGGCAGATACTGCCGGACTCCTGAGTTACATGAGTCAAAGTTCCCTTTATGCTCTAGCCAGTTTAGGTCAGGTTTTCTGTTACTATAAAGTGCTCCAGCAGATAGACACTCTGACAGAAGGCACGCACAAGGGATCAGGAAGCCCTGAGGAACCTTTGCAGTCTCCCTGGAAGGTTCTGGAAGGCTCCCTGGAAAATGTTGGGGCAGAATTCTGAGACGAGAAGGGGGTAGTTAGCAGAGGTGGAAGGGCTGTCATGGGAGGGGAGGGGATGGTTTATACACAGTGTCCTTCCTGAGAATCTGCTAATGACGTTCATGCATCACCGATGCCCTGAGGGCAGGCAGCCAGGTGAGATTTCAGCAACCCTGACCCCAGACCCAACACTGAGCACGAAAGGGGGCCCGCCCAGTTCCATAGACCAGGCAGCCAAGGTGAGGTCCCAGGGGGCAACTGACCTGCGCACGGCCACACAGCAAGTGCCGGACTTGGAGCCCAGCTGTGCTGTATCCTGGGGCGAGTCCTTCCTACCCACCACTCTGGGTTTTGACTGGAAGCAACAAGCCTTCCAGGGCTGAGCCTGGGATAAAAGCTGATTTTGTTGGTTTTGAGAGAAAACTTGTTTACCCCTTCTGGAATTCACATGCGGGCTCCTTTGCCCACCCTGCATATTGGTGGCCCCGACTATTGTGGCTTCTGCCTTTTCCTGGTCCAGGCCTCATAAAACCCATTAGAGGGTGGCCTCATTGATTTTCAGTCCTGTTTAACCTCCCGGTTATGAGTCTCTCCAGGCCCCTATGAACCACTCTTAGCACAGAGCAGCCAGAGGCCGGGTGATTCAGACAGAATTATTAACAAGGCTGTATTTACTTCTCTGGAGGGAACTGTCGGGAAACCTGGCCATGCAACAGAGCGGGGGAGAACCTAGGGCCACACGGGCAGTAAGGGGCCAAGTCATCACAGGGCCTCCCCCACCCCACGGCCTGCACTGGCTCCCACGGCCTTCCAGGCTCAGGGCCCATCCTCACCCTTGGAGACAAGCTGGCCCTTAAATCACCCCCAGGCCACCAGCCTGTTTGGAAGGAGCCAAAAACTATGCCTCTCTTTCCTCTGGTTTGTTGTTTTCAGTCTCGCCCCAGGCCCCAGGCCCCGAGGGGCACTCTGTCACCTGCAGGGCCCTGCTGTCAGCTTGCTGTTGGCAGCTGTCCTTCAGATGGAGTGGGGCAGAGAACCGCAAGAAGCAGGAACTGCTGGGCAGGGCAGGAAGGCGAGAGAGGCCGAACTCCGCGGACCGTCAGGTCGTATCTGCCCTTCCCGCCCCCAGCCTGGGAGCCACTTGGGACTTGGGTCAGGTGTGTTGCTGGATGGGCTCTCGGAGTGGGAGCGAGGTGGGGGAAGGACGTCCCCTCTCCAGCCCCCAGCCCATACTTAACCTGTTGTGGGGCGAGAGGGGGCGTGTGGCAGTGCCAGCTCTAGAAGCATTTCACAGTCAGGAGGAGCAGAGGCCATTCTTTTATAAATGAAGGCGCAGAGAGATGGGGGCTGGGGAGTCCAGGAAAGACACTTCTAGAACTCCTCCAAACTTTCAGCCCTGTGCCCTCACCTACCAGAGGAGCTTTTCCTACATCCTAATTTACAGCATTCTGCCTCTTTATTCCCAGGATCCACACGAAGACCCCGTCTGAGTCCCCCGCAGTGGGTTGGGCTTCGAAGGGCGGGCAGGGATCCCACACTGGGCATGGAGCCCTGGGTCAGGCACACTTGGCCAGCAGTCAGTGAGGGAGCGTGAATTTCTCTGGGCTGGGGGAGTGGGTGTGTGGTCTGCACGTCAGTATGTTAGTGATGGCCCAGCGGCCGTTGAGAATGAGGGCTTGATTTTATTTTTTAATATTTATTTATTTAGTTGGCTGCACCGGGTCTTAGTTGCGGCATGTGGGATCTTTAGTTGCAGCATGTGGGATCTAGTTCCCTGACCGGGGGGTCGAACCCGGGCCCCCTGCATTGGGAGTTTGGAGTCTTAACCACTGGACCACCAGAGAAGTCCTGACAGTGAGGGCTTTAAAGATGCACAGTTGATGGTTGTCCACTGTTTGCTGGACCCAGGGGGTGCTGTCAGGCTCCCTCCGCAAAACTTCAGAGGCCGAACAGGTGAAGCCCTTCAGGCCCCCCAGAGCTGTTAGGAGGAAGAGGCTTTGCAGACTTACCCATGCAGCAGTAAGTAGCCCCAAATCATGTGGACACCCTGCCTTCTGCCAGCGTTGGTGAGCTGTGAAACCAAGCGGTTAATGTGAAGATGGGTCTCAGCAGACCACACATCTCTTTATACTCAGATTTCAGGGTGTTTTTGCACCACATAGTGAACTCACAGGCTGGGGATCAGGCAAGCCTGACTTGAATCCCTATGGCTGGTCAGCAGCTGTGTGACCCAGGCCCAGCTCCTCAACCTCTCTGGGCCTGGCTGCCTAATTCATAGCATCCTGCAAAGGCTCAGTGAGCTGGTGCTCAGGAAGCACTTGGCACACAGCAAGGGCGCAGTGAGTGGTAGCTGCTGCTGTTACTGTGGACTTGCTCTTTACTAAGTTCAAGTCTGAAAGCAAGAGAAGCTGAAGGACTCCAAGAGAAGGCAAGGCGTCCCACTTGAATGCTGGTCAGCTCTGCTGCTTCAAGACTGAACCCCAGCTTGGAACTGTTACAGCACACGATGTCCCAACTGGAAAGAACCTTGAAGCCCCTCATTGTACAGACGGGGAAACGGAGGTCCAGAGAGTGAGAGCGGTTGTCCAAGTCTGTACCAGAAGGAGGTTAGTGGACCTGGAGCCCAGGACAGTGGCGTGGAGCCCAGGACAGTGGCCTGGGCATGATTGTATTCATTGCATGGCTGACCTCAAGGAGACAGATAGACTTAATGTCATGGTCAAAGAGGAGTCAAGGGGCTGAAGGGTCACCACCCATGTTCATCAGTGTTGTCTGAGCTTCCACTCTGGGTTGGGCCCTGGCCAGGCAGCAGTGACAAGACACATGGAGTCCTGCCCTCATGGGGTGCTGGGGTGGCTCAGAGATAACAGACATATGGGCCCGGGAGCCTGGGAGAGCTGGGCTGGGCCCCAGCAGCCGTCAGGGCCTCTCCTAGGAACCAACCCTTGGATCTGCCCAGAAGAGACCATATTCTGGCTCCTAACTCTGGCTCTGGCACTCCCTGGGATGAGGAGGGGCTGGGCCTGGCTTGGAAACCAGCAGACATCTCTCTGATGAGCTGGGGGGCGGGTGGTGGGCGGCTCCCCAGTACCCAGGGTGGTCATGGGCTCCAGGGCTTGGGCCTCCCAGAGAGCTGCTCCTCTTCCCCACTCCTGAGCATGTCTGAGCTTGACCCTGGGAGAGCCCACTGGTCCCTGGGGAGGGGGTCCAGCACCCACCCCTCAGAGAGAAGCAAGCCTCTGTCCTCCTCTCTCCTGTCTGCAAGTTGGGCACATTGGACTTGGGGGCTTCAAATACTGGCTACCAGCTTTGAGGATTCTCGAATTCTGTGGTCACCGGTATTTGGGGTGTCTGTCCAGCTCCCGTTTCCGGAGGGTGGACCTCTGAAGCTGGCATTGTGTGACCTAACCTCGTTGGCCAGGGCTGGTTGGACCAGGCAAACACCTGACTCATGTGAGCCAATCAGATCCTGTCCCCAGGACTGGGCTTTGTGACTCACCTGCCGGTCTGGTGGGCAGGTGACCTGGAGGGATTGTAAGGCCGAGCTGGGGCAGGAGGCACAGGGGAAGCTGTCTGCAAAGGCAGAAACTGCCCCCAGGAAGCAGGGTCCTGGGCATCATGTACTGGATTGTGCCCCGCTGCACCCCATTCCTCCCCAACATTCATTCCCCATTCTTCTGGAAAAAACACCCAATTTACTTTGGAGGGAGACTCCCCCCACTCCTCCACTAGGATCAACCTTGGGGAAGCTGTCCACCGAGCTGCCCTGCCCACCCCCATCCAGGGTAGTCCCCGGACCCCCGTGTGGTGTGGCCCATCACACAGTCTCCCTCGGGACTGGATTTTGGGCAAAGGGCTGCAGAGAAGGAGGAAGAGGCCAGAGCCCATCTCATCCTGAAGACACTGTCTCCTTGCCTCTGCCAGTAGATCCCACATCCCAGAGATTCCTGGGTCCTGCCCCTCCCCAGCCCGTCCTCCGGCTGTTCCATCAGTCCCCTGAGCACTTCTGTGCGTACACACATTGCCAGTTCTGCTGCCGTTAGCCGGCTTTGGTCTCTGTTGCGGGCCACCGGGAGCCGGGATGTCGGGGAGGAACCGGCACTGTCCCAGGGCTGCCCCCTGCCTCCTCCTGACCTTCTAATAAATCCCCCTTTCGCTTCGGCTGGGTCAGGGGCAAGCATGGGTTCCCTGACCCTCCCCCAGACCCAGAGCATAAGCCTTAGTGGGGTTGGCAAGGACAGGGGAACACTAGCCGACAGCCTGTTCCCCTTTGCTTCTGCGTGGGGCTTGGGGCAGCCGGAGTGTGTGTGTGTGTGTGTGTGTGTGTGTGTGTGGCCAGCTGCCCACTTGTGAGAAGCGCCTCACTCGAGACCCTCACGGAAGGCTTCCCTGGGAAGGTGAGGTTTAGAGAAGGTACATCTCCCAAGCTCACCGGGCAGAGAGACTTTGAGGACCAGAACACTGCTTGTTAATGGTGGGTGGGCGTGATGGTCATGGACTCAGGAACAAAGAGATCCCTTCTCACTTCCCCAGGCGCCTGTGTCCCCAGGCCGATGGGTTTTGCACCTGCTTCTCATTCACAGACCCACTCGCTCAGCTGCTCCCTGTGATATCCGCTCCTTCTGCGATGGGGAAGCCCCACCGTCAAGGCCCATAAGCAGCCCTGTGAGGCAGCAGGCTCCCCAGGGCACCACGATCCCAACTTACAAGTGGGGAGACCGAGGCTCAGGAGGCCCCATGCCTGACCCTGGGACCAGCCCTCACAATCTGGGTTCAGGGTCCTTTCCACAGATGATGTCATTTTTTTTTTTAACATCTTTATTAGAGTATAATTGCTTTACAATGGTGTGTTAGTTTCTGCTGTATAAAAAAATGAATCAGCTATACAGGTACATATATCCCCAGATCTCCTTCCTCTTGCATCTCCCTCCCACCCTCCCTATCCCACCCCTCTAGGTGGTCACAAAGCACCGAGCTGATCTCCCTGTGCTATGCGGCTGCTTCCCACTAGCTATCTGTTTTACATTTGGTAGTGTATATATGTCCATGCCACTCTCTCGCTTCGTCCCAGCTTACCCTTCCCCCTCTCCGTGTCCTCAAGTCCATTCTCTATGTCTGCATCTTTATTCCTGTCCTGCCCCTATGTTCTTCAGAACCTTTTTTTTTTTTTTTAGATTCCATGTGTATGTGTTAGTATACGGTATTTGTTTTTCTCCTTCTGACTTACTTCACTCTGTATGACAGACTCTAGGTCCATCCACCTCACTACAAATAACTCAATTTCGTTTCTTTTTATGGCTGAGTAATATTCCATTGTATATATGTGCCACATCTTCTTTATCCATTTATCTGTCGATGGACACTTAGGTTGCTTCCATGTCCTGGCTATTGTAAATAGAGCTGCTATGAACATTGTGGTACATGACTCTTTTTGAATTATGGTTTTCTCAGGGTATATGCCCAGTAGTGGGATTGCTGGGTCGTATGGTAGTTCTATTTTCAGTTTTTTAAGGAACCTCCATACTGTTCTCCATAGTGGCTGTATCGATTTACATTCCCACCAACAGTGCAAGAGGGTTCTTTTCTCCACACCCTCTCCAGCATTTATTGTTTGTAGATTTTTTGATGATGGCCATTCTGACCGGTGTGAGGTGATACCTCACTGTAGTTTTGATTTGCATTTCTCTAATGATTAGTGATGTTGAGCATCCTTTCATGTATTTGTTGGCAGTCTGTATATCTTCTTTGGAGAAATGTCTATTTAGGTCTTCTGCCCAGTTTTGGATGGGGTTGTTTGTTTTTTCTGATATTGAGCTGCATGAGCTGCTTGTATATTTTTGGAGATTAATCCTTTGTCAGTTGCTTCATTTGCAAATATTTTCTCCCATTCTGAGGGTTGTCTTTTCATCTTGTTTATGGTTTCCTTTGCTGTGCAAAAGCTTTGAAGTTTCATTAGGTCCCATTTGTTTATTTTTGTTTTTATTTCCATTTCTCTAGGAGGTGGGTCAAAAAGGATCTTGCTGTGATTTATGTCATAGAGTGTTCTGCCTATGTTTTCCTCTAAGAGTTTTATAGTGTCTGGCCTTACATTTAGGTCTTTAATCCATTTTGAGTTTATTTTTGTGTATGGTGTTAAGGAATGTTCTAATTTCATTCTTTTACATGTAGCTGTCCAGTTTTCCCAGCACCACTTATTGAAGAGGCTGTCTTTTCTCCATTGTATATTCTTGCCTCCTTTATCAAAGATAAGTTGACCATATGTGCGTGGGTTTGTCTCTGGGCTTTCTATCCTGTTCCATTGATCTGTATTTCTGTTTTTGTGCCAGTACCATACTGTCTTGATGACTGTAGCTTTGTAGAATAGTCTGAAGTCAGGAAGCCTGATTCCTCCGGCTCCGTTTTTCTTTCTCAAGATTGCTTTGGCTATTTGGGATCTTTTGTGTTTCCATACAAATTGTGAAATTTTTTGTTCTAGTTCTGTGAAAAATGCCATTGGTAGTTTGATAGGGATTGCATTGAATGTGTAGATTGCTTTGGGTAGTATAGTCATTTTCACAATGTTGATTCTTCCAAGCCAGGAACATGGTATATCTCTCCATCTGTTTGTATCATCTTTAATTTCTCTCATCAGTGTCTTATAGTATTTGGCATACGGGTCTTTTGTCTCCTTAAGTAGGTTTATTCCTAGGTATTTTATTCTTTTTGTTGCAGTGGTAAATGGGAGAGTTTCCTTAATTTCTCTTTCAGATTTTTCATCATTAGTGGATAGGAATGCAAGAGATTTTCTGTGCATTAATTTTGTATCCTGCAACTTTACCAAATTCATTGATTAGCTCTAGCAGTTTTCTGGTAGCATCTTTAGGATTCTTTATGTATAGTATCATGTCATCTACAAACAGTGACAGTTTTACTTCTTCTTTTCTGATTTGGATTCCTTTTATTTCTTTTTCTTTTCTGATGGCTGTGACTAAAACTTCCAAAACTATGTTGAGTAATAGTGGCGAGAGTGGGCAACCTTGTCTTCTTCCTGATCTTAGTGGAAATGGTTTCAGTTTTTCACCATTGAGAACAATGTTGGCTGTGGGTTTGTCATATATGGCCTTTATGTTGAGTAAGTTCCATCTATGCCTACTTTCTGGAGGGTTTTAATCATAAATGGGTGTTGAATTTTGTCAAAAGCTTTTTCTGCATCTATTGAGATGATATATGGTTTTTCTCCTTCAATTTGTTAATATGGTTTATCACATTGATTGATTTGCATATACTGAAGAATTCTTGCATTCCTGGGATAAACCCCATTTGATCATGGTGTATGATCCTTTTTTTTTTTTTAAACATCTTTATTGAAGTATAATTGCTTCACAATGGTGTGTTAGTTTCTGCTTTATAACAAAGTGAATCAGCTACACATATACACACATTCCCATATCTCCTCCCTCCTGCATCTCCCTCCCTCCCACCCTCCCCATCCCACCCCCCCCAGGCGGTCACAAAGCACTGAGCTGATCTCCCTGTGCTATGCGGCTGCTTCCCACTAGCTATCTATCTATTTTGACTATTTCCTTTCCCATATTAGGGAAGTTTTCAACTATAATCTCTTCAAATATTTTCTCAGTCCCTTTTTTTTCTCTTCTTCTTCTGTGACCCCTATAATTCGAATGTTGGTGCGTTTAGTGTTGTCCCAGAGGTCTCTGAGATTGTCCTCAATTCTTTTCATTCTTTTTTCTTTCTTCTGCTCTGTGGTAGTTATTTCCACTATTTTATCTTGCAGGTCACTTATCCGTTCTTCTGCCTCGGTTATTCTGCTATTGATTCCTTCTAGAGAATTTTTAATTTCATTTATTGTGTTGTTCATCATTGTTTGTTTGCTCTTTAGTTCTTCTAGGTCGTTGTTAAACATTTCTTGTATTTTCTCCATTCTATTTCCAAGATTTTGGATCATCTTTACTATCATTACTCTGAATTCTTTTTCAGGTAGACTGCCTATTTCCTCTTCATTTGTTTGGTCTGGTGGGTTTTTACCTCCTTCATCTGCTGTGTATTTCTCTGTCTTCTCATTTTGCTTAACTTACTGTGTTTGGGGTCTCCTTTTCACAGGCTGCAGGTTCGTATTTCCCGTTGTTTTTGGTGTCTGCTCCCAATGGGTAAGGTTGGTTCAGTGGGTTGTGTAGGATTCCTGGTGGAGGGGACTGGTGTTCTGGTAGATGAGGCTGGATCTTGTCTTTCTGGTTTGCAGGACCACGTCCGGTGGTATGCTTTGGAGTGTCTGTGACCTTATTATGATTTTAGGCAGCCTCTCTGTTAATGGGTGGGGTTGTGTTCCTGTCTTGCTAGTTGTTTGGCATAGGGTGTCCTGCACTATAACTTGCTGATCGTTGAGTGGAGCTGGGTCTTAGCATTAAGATGGAGATCTCTGGGAGAGCTTTTGCCATTTGAAATTACATGGGGCCGGGAGGTCTGTGGTGGACCAATGTCCTGAACTCGGCTCTCCCACCTCAGAGGCTCAGGTCTGACAACTGGCCAGAGCACCAAGACCCTGTCATCCACACAGCTCAGAAGAAAAGGGAAAGAAAGAAAGAGAGAGAGAGAGAGAGGGAGGGAGGGAGGGAGGGAGGGAGAAAGAAAAAAATAAAATAAAGACATTAAAATAGGTAAAAATTATTAAAAATAAAGAAGTAATAAAGAAAAAAGAGAGAAAGAAAGAAGAGAGCAACCAAACCAAAAAACAAATCCACTAATGATAACCAGCGCTAAAAACTATAGTAAAAAAAAAAAAACAGAAAAACAGAAACAGACAGTCAGAACCCTAGAACAAATGACAAAAGCAAAGCTATACAGACAAAATCACACAAAGAAGCATGCACATACACACTCACAAAAAGAGAAAAAGGAAAAAAAAAAAACCACACACACACACACACACACATATATATATATATATATATATATATATAAAAGGAAGAGAGCAACCAAATCGATAAATGAATCTACCAATGATAATAAGCTCTAAATACTAAACTAAGATAAACATTAAACCAGAAACAAATTAGATGCAGAAAGCAAACCCCAAGTCTATAGTTGCTCCCAAAGTCCACCGCCTCAATTTTGAGATGATTCGCTGTCTATTCAGGTATTCCACAGGTGCAGGTACATCAGGTTGATTGTGGAGATTTAATCCGCTGCTCCTGAGGCTGCTGGGAGAGGTTTCCCTTTCTCTTCTTTGTTTGCACAGCTCCTGGGGTTCAGCTTTGGATTTGGCCCCACATCTGCATGTAGGTCACCTGAAGGCATCTTTTGGGAAGTCTGAGGTCTTCTGCCAGTGTTCAGTAGGTGTTCTGTGGGAGCTGTTCCACATGCAGATGTAGTTTTGATGTATTTGTGGGGAGGAAGGTGATCTCCACGTCTTACTCCTCCGCCATCTTGAAGACCTGCCCAGCTGTTTTTCTTTTTGTTCTTTTTTTCTCCTGTGAGGATCTCGGCGCTGACCACATCACGTGCTCGGGTCGTCACATGCCTGGGCGCCCCCCCCCCCAGATGATGTCATTAAATGATCTCTTTTCCTTTGTCAATAACAATAATTATAATATTATTAAAACCTATATTATTATTCATCAATAATGATAATAGCCAGTCTTTACTAAGGAGTGCTAAGTATTTCCATACATCACTTAATTCTCATAACGATTCTGTGGGGAGGTAGTCTTTTTATTATGCCCACTTTCCAGATATGGAAACTGAGGCTTAAGGAGTTTAAGTAACTTACCTAAGGCCACACAACCAGTAAGCACAGTCTGGCTCCAGGGCCTGTGCTAACCACTGTCCCACTGGCCACTTCCACAGGCCCCTGTAACACAAGGCTGCTGGCCAGAGGGCCTAGTGAGGATGTGACTGTGGTGGGCAGTTGTGATATCATGGATGGAGGACCAGCCCCCGGTCCTCTCTGACCCCAGAGTCCCTGGTCCTCTCCAATCGCCATTTGCCCTGACTGGGTGGTAATTCACTCGGGGTGAATGATGTAGCCTGCCCCACAGGAAAGAAGGATGGGAAAGACCACAGAATTCTTCCCAAGGGAACACGGAGATACACAGTGCTGCCTCTTCCTCCGTGATGACCATGACCCACAGTGCAGTGGTTCATGCCGCTCTCTCCAGCCAAGCCCCTGCCCAACACAACGCTCCAGCAGCCACTGCCCACAGGCTGGAGTCGGCAGCCCACTGCAGCATGTTTTGGCGATGGTGAATCAGCTCAGCTGGACCCAGCCTATGGTCATGCACCTCCCACTGTGGGCCAGGTACCTGCAGGACGTCTGAGATGGGGAGGCAGCTGGCCGCTGGGTGGGCTCTCTCTAGCAGTGCCGACCCTGTGAATATGACAACTAAAGACCCAATGCTTCGCCTCCATCCATTTCACCTCTTCATTACATCATTTCTCCCACGGGAGAACCCATAAAACAGTGGGTTCCTCATGTTTGTGTATTCCACAGGACATCAGTTCTTCAAATGCTATCTGGAGTTAAGGAAAAAATAAGAGTAGAAATACTGAAATAAAACAAATTTCTTTCCTGCAGGATTTCTCAGAGCCTTTATTAGTATGCTAATGTGCCTGACTCTTAGATGGGATATCCCCCCAAAGCATTTGACCAGGGAACCCTTTTCCCCACAGGGCATGTGTACCACTGAGACTGGTTTTTCTTCAGGAGATGCTGGATTATATACTTTTGATAATCTTTTTATAATTTGGAGAAAAAATATGATTAAAAACTACTTAATTAAAAAACACAGGGACTTGCCTGGCGGTCCAGTGGTTAAGACTCTGCGCCTCCACTGCAGGGGGCACGGGTTCTATCCCTGGTCTGGGAACTAAGATCCTGCATGCTGCACGGTGTGGCCAAAAACACACACACACACACACACAATGAAGAACATGGATTTCTTTTTCATCCCACAGTTGGCATCATCCTAGGATTTTTGAAACTTTTTTTTTGTGCTGTTAACGGATCTGTCTCATGTAAGTAGATTTCTGTCCATGCTATAATTTAATACTGTTGGACAGGATTCCACGGTATGGATAATGGAATCCCTCGGTTTTGGATATGTAGGTTGTTTCCATTTTTGTTGTTGTTGTTATAAGTGCCGCTACAGTAATGTCCTTGAAGCTAAACACTTGTATAGAGCTCCAATTGTTGGCTTCGGATAATTTCCTAGAAGTGGAATTGCTGAGTCAGAGAATATGGATATTTACTGCCAAAATGTTCTTCAGAAAGGTTGTAGCAACTCAACCTGCCTGGCAGTGGCTGGTTGCCCATTTTCTCACTTCTTTGCCAACACGGGGTTATGGTCACTGACTCTTTTTTCTTCCAGTTTGTTTTGTGCTCCTCTGATGAGTTGTCAGGGACAGCTTTTGTGCTGACGGGAGGCTTGCATTTGCTCCAGTATCACCTCCTTGAGTCCTTTCCCCATTTTCTATTGAGGGCTCACCGTTTGCTTATTAGCTTAGAAAGCTCTTAATAGGTTTAAGATATTAACTGTTTGTCGTGCGCTTGTGCCCAGCCTTTTTGATGCTTATAAACCCTCCCCTCATGCGAAGACCAGATTCGTCCATGAGATGGGAAATGATTTGCCCAAAGCTACACAGTGCATGAGGAACAGAACGAGGCCTGAACCTGGGCCTCAGGATGCATGCTCCACGCTGGGGATTCAGTGGGTCCCCTCCTCCTCCTCCCCACACTGGGCCAAATTCCAGCACACCCCTCCCCCCACTCCTAGCAGCTGGCTGTACCTGGGCAGCCCCCATTCGCATCCACCTGACCGATGGAACGATGGAACAGAAAGGACTTCCTCGGGACACACCTCCTTAAATCACATAAAGTGCTGCAAACCCCAGGACGAGGTGCTGTTGGGCGTAGGTGCACACTAGGGGGGTATGAGGTCACCTGTGGGACCCCGGGAAGGCTCTGTGGAGGTGATGCTTAAATGGAGACTAGAAGGGACGTCCAAGACAGCACTGTCTGTTAGGAATAGAATGTGGCCACAGGTGGAAGTTTATATTTTCTAGTAGGTTCATTTATAAAAAACTAAAAGAAACAGATGGAATTAATTTTAATAGTATATTTCACCCATTATAGCCAAAATATTATCGGTTCAATGTGTAATCAAATATATTAATGAGATAGTTTTCATTCTTTTTATTTTATATGACCCTTCGAAATCCAGTGTGTACTTTGTGCAGAGAGCACGTCTCCATCGGATCGGCCACGTCTCAGGTGCTCAGTGGCTGCAGGTGTGGGAGGGGTTTCCGTGTTGGAGCTTGAAGGTCTAGGCGGTCACTGCAATGTGGGAGGGGGTGGGAGGGCAGCCCCAGCGGGGTAACAACTTGTTAGGGGGACCAACAGATGAGGCAGGAGACGGTGGCTTTGAGAAAGGGCAGTGACTGGATTAGACCTGTTGCGGGGTGGGGAGGAGTGGAGAAAAGCGTTACGCCTTGAGGGCTATTTAGGCAGTGAAATCCAGTGGACCAGGTTGATGGATCTAGAGAGGGGGATTCCTGGGGAGAGGGAGGAGCCTAAGATGATTCAGATTTCTGGCTGGAGCCACTGAGTATGGGGGGGGGGCGCCATTTGCCCAAGGGGAGAAGATTCTTTTTGGGAGGGAGGTGATAAGTTATGTTTCTGTCGTGATGAGTCTGAGATGCTAGTGGGACGTCCAAATGGACACACCCCATAAGGCACTGGATACGTGGGCTGAGACTTGGAAGAGATCAGGATGGAGCTGTTGATCAGGCAGAAGAGGTAACCAACACCCAGGATGCAGTGACCTGGGGGAATCTTTAATCCAGATTCTGCCCACCACATGTGTGTCATTTCTCCCCCCACCTCCCACGAGCTTTCTGGAAGAACTACCAAGCAAGCATCTGGGGTCACTCTTCCAGGTGAGCTTATAACACAAGGGATGGGACTCTCAGCTGAAAGGCCAGAGAGGGGGACCAGATGCTGTGTTAAAATGCAGATTCCCAGGCCATGATGCCACCTCCTTCAGATTCACCACGTCTGGAAAGGGGCTGGGTGTCCAGGTCATCCACAAGCTCTAGCAGCTGACTCAGGAAGGTGTATTCCTGGGGCTACTGGCAGCTGAGCAAAATGATTTATCAAATATTTTTCTTATTCAAAAGCAATGCATTTAGTTGTAGAAAACAGTCTATATAAGACACAGAGGAGATTCTGGAATTAGGTAGTGATAATGGCTGCAGAACCTAGTGAATATACTAAAACTACTGAATTATATACTTTAAAATGGTAAATTTATGTTATGTGAATTACATCCCAATTTTTTTTTTTTTTTTCCGCTGAGCGGCTTGCTGGATCTTAGTTCTCCGTTCAGGGATTGAACCCGGGGCCACGGCAGTGAAAGCACTGAGTCCTAACCATAGGACCGCCAAGGAAGTCCCATCCCAATTTTTTAAAACACAAGGAAAAATACAGATGAGAGAAGAAAATAAAATGACATAATCCTACATATACTGGTAGCAACTGCTGTAACACCCTGGAGGTATACCCTTCAGACTGCTTTCTACATAGGTATATGGAGCTAATTCGATTATTCTGTGTGCACTGGTTTATGACCTGCTCCTTGCCAGGCTCTCCCCTTCCCCTCTACCCCCTCCACCAGGGATCCTTTACGTCCCTTCCTCTCTCTCATCCCCCCAACCCCCATCTAATCAGTTGCCACTCAAACTCCCTGGCTTTTCACCGGCCTCTGGGCTTCCACTCTGTCCCCTCCAATCCACAGCAGCCAGAAGGGGCCTCTGAAAGTGGGAATCTGGTCGTGAAACCCTGGCTTGAAGCCTGGCTGCACGTTTTTCTTCACCTTAAACACCAAACTCTTGTGGCAGAAAGACTCAGAACCAGTGCTCTCAGAACAACCCGGGCATCAGAGAGTGGATCTGAGCGCTTAGTCCGGGGTGGCTCGGGATAAGGTATTTGGATGTTGGCAGGGACCCTTTGGGCTGAAATCCAGGTCAGGAAAGAGGGTAAGGCTGGCCCCAAGGCCCAGCACCTTCCCACATGCTCTCCCCACGTCATGGGGGCCCGGAACACTCTGCCCAGCCTTGTCTGACCAGCTCCTGTATATCTATACACTCCCTTAGTGACCTTATCCTGTCGCAGGGCTTTAAATTCCATCTCTGCCAGGATGACTCCCCAGCTGATCCCTGCAGCCTGGACCTGTCCCTGAACTCCAAGCGCCTGTATTACCTGCCTGTTCGGCATCTCCACTTGGATGTCTAATAAGCCTCCCATACCTCACACGTCCACAACCAGACTCCTGCTCTTTCCGCCTGCAAACCTGGCCACTCCCCACGGTAGCAAATGGAACCCATTCTCCCAGTGTCTCTTGTAACATTCTTTATTTTAAAGTCTATTTTATCTGATATGAGTATTGCTACTCAGCTTTCTTTTGATTTCCATTTGCATGGAATACCTTTTTCCATCCCCTCACTTTCAGTCTGTATGTGTCCCTAGGTCTGAAGTGGGTGAAAACCATAATTCAAAAAGACACATGCACCCCAATGTTCATTGCAGCACTATTTACAATAGCCAGGTCATGGAAGCAACCTAAATGCCCATCGACAGACGAATGCATAAAGAAGTTGTGGTACATATATACAATGGAATATTACTCAGCCATAAAAAGGAACGAAATTGGGTCATTTGTTGAGACGTGGATGGATCTAGAGACTGTCATACAGAGTGAAGTAAGTCAGAAAGAGAAAAACAAATATCGTATATTAACGCATGTATGTGGAACCTAGAAAAATGGTACAGATGAACCGGTTTGCAGGGCAGAAGTTGAGACACTGATGTAGAGAACAAACGTATGGACACCAAGAGGGGAAACCCGCGGGGGGGGGGTGGGGATGGTGGTGGGATGAATTGGGCGATTGGGATTGACATGTATACACTGATGTGTATAAAATGGATGACTAATAAGAACCTGCTGTATAAAAAAATAAATAAAATTAAATTAAAAAAAAAGAAATCTGTGATAGTTGCTAAAGAGAAAAACGATAAAGCTCGGAAGGGGACAGAAGAGGTGCCAACATGTTCACATTGGAGATGGGGTGGCCCTGGAAGCCCACGTAGACTCTCTCCCTCACCATACACTTACCCCACCCCCCATCCCTTGCCTCTGTCCATCCAGGTGGAGCCCTGGCCACTGGTCTGGGCCACGGCTCCTGCCCAGAGCGCCCCTCCACACTGAGGCCAGAGAAGCAGAGAAAGCAGATCTGACCCTGTTACCTCCTTGCTTAAATCGCAGAGGCCCAGCTCCTTGGGGCGAGCGCAGGCCTGTCCCCACTGGTCCTTGCCCTTCTCTCTGGCCTCACATCATACCCCCGGCTGTGCGTGGAGTCCCGTGCACGGAGAGGAGCCCTCCCTGGGGTTCAGGCCTCCTTCCCTCCTCCAGGTTTTCTGGGCCTTGAACACGTTCCCAACCACCCTCCCTCCCTCCCCCCGGGCTTGGAGGTCACCTTCCCCAGGCCGCGGTAGGTGCACCCCCTTCCCCCCCCCCCACGCCTCCCCCCCCGCCACCACATGTGACATCCTGCAGAGCCGTGTCCTCCCCTCCCGCCCCCGCCCCATCAGGGCTGGGACCGCGCCTGGCCTGCTCCCTGGCTTCCCCAGCGCCCAAGAAATCCGTGTCGAATGAATGAATTTCGCCAAGCCGAGCCTCAGCCTCATTCACGTCAGATCTTCCGGGCCCTCCCCCGCCCGGCTCCGCCCTAGGGTGGGGGGGGGCCGGAGCGCCGCGGGTCGCCGCGAGGGAGGTGGAGGGGGTGACCTCGCCCTCCCACCCGGGGACCGATGAGGCCGGGGGCGCCCCTCTGCGAGCTTGGCTTGGCGCTCGCGGGGTCGCTGTTCCGCGGGCGCAGGCCCGGCCTGGCGGGTGCAGGGCGGGAGGTGGCGCCGGGCGCTGAGTGGCGGCTCCGGGTCCACCCCTGGCGCGCCGGTGCGGGCGGGAGGCGGGAGGCGGGGAGCGCAGGGGCGGCGGCGAGAGGGAGCGCAGCAGCGAGCATGTGCCGCGGAGCTCAGTAACCAGGGACGACCGCGGCGACACCGCGGCCGCGTCGGCGCCCAGCCCAGCGCAGCTCCGCGCCGCGGCGCCCGGAGAGGGCGGCGGCCGGACGGCCCGGGCCTGCCCAGCGGCTGCCCCGCGCCCCGGGCCCCTCGCCGCGAGCTGCAAACAAAGGCGCGGCCCCGGCCCGCCGGCCCCCCGCGCACCCCGCCCCGGCCCAGCCACTCCCGCTGGGCGCCCCGACGGGGTCCGGCCCGGGGCGCGGGGGCCGCGGCCGCCGAGGATGGGGAAATCCAACAGCAAGTTGAAGCCTGAAGTTGTGGAGGAGCTGACCAGGAAAACCTACTGTGAGTGCGCGCGCCGGGACCCCCGCCCAGCGCTCCCGGGCGCTGCCTCCGCCCCCTCGCGCCCCTCCCCCCACGCGCGGTCACCACCCCCACCCCACCCCCCGCCCCGCGTCCGCTCGGGGCCCGCTCTCCGCTCCCCACGACGCCGCCACCCTGCCTCGGCCATCCGCTGCCCTGCACCCGCCCCGGGCCCCTCGGAAGCTCCCGGCCGCGCCCCCAGCCCTACACCTGGCCCTATTGTTCTAGGACACCCCCCAACCACGCGCGCCCGGGACGTGTGCCGCCTGTCCGCGTGCGCGGGGCCACCCCCGGGCCCGGAGGGAAGCCCCCAGCCCCCCCCCCGGCCCCCCTCCCTGCAGAGCTGTCCAAAAGGGCAGGAGTGTGCAAGGGCGAGGGGCGGAGAGGGGGCGCCTGCTTGCGAGGTGGCTCCGGCTGCGCGGAGCCGACTGGCACGAGCGCAGCGGGGCGGGTGATTCATGCATCACGATGCCGCCGCCACTGCCGCTGCCGCCGCCGCCGCCGCCGCTGCCGCTGCTGCTGCGAGGTTGGCCTGTCGCCCCCTCGCTGGCCCTGATCATGTGTGGTGGGGTGGCGAGACTTGTCAGAGAGCTCATGGCAGCGGCAGCGGTGAAGGGTCCTGGGCGCCTTCTTGGCTGCAGGGTTTATAGGCTGAATTCTCCTCTGGCCCTGATTGCACCTTCCCAGCTTCTATCTGTATCTGCCAAGCTGGCAAATGGGTTTCTACAGCCCTGGGTGATCTGGTCCATCTCATCTTTTAACCGTCTGGGGCACCCCTGAGAGGAGGGTCTGTCAATTTCAGATTTCTCTAGATTTGTCCCAGTGTGTCTCTCTCCACGTGCCCAACTTCGCAACTCTCCAGTCACCTCACCTCTCCAGTTTCTCTGTACCAGACTTCTCCCTTCCCTGCAAGCCTCTTGGAGATGTCCCAGCATGCCAAGGGTTAATGGCACTGGGTCCTGACCACATGGTCTTTCTTTTAGGGTCTTTCTTTTGGGGGATCGGAGGAGGACTGCTGAGTGGTCTGGAAGGGCTTCTGCCTGGGGATCTGACTTGGAACGGGGCAGGGGCTCTGGGCTTGGGTTGGGATTCTGAGCCCGTACCTGGGCGGCTGCGTGGGTCCAGCCGCTCTGTGCCCTCCCTGGACGGAGGCAGATTGACCGCCACCTCCACGCGTTGATGGAGGCTTGGGAGGCAGCTTGTGATGGTGCATTGCACAACCTCTGCTCGCCCCTCCCCCCACTCCATTGGTCTTCTGGGCACGTTTGCAGGTCTGTCCAAGCCCACACTTCAGCTCCATGCCCCTCGCCCCCATGTGCTGGGATTGAAGGGGTCTTTCCTGAGTGGGTGCTAGCCCACTGGGAGGTACTGGCCCCTCTCCAGTGGAATTCTGCAGCAAGGCGCTCACATCCCAGTAGCTGCTCCTTGAAGGGCTGAGGCCCTGAGGACCAGGGACTCTGTCCTTGCTGCTCTTACCTTCTTTCCAAGGTGGGTAGGTGGCCCCTCCCAGTTTGGCTGCTGTTTTGTGAGATTTGCTGGGCCTTCCTTCAGGCTCTGTCCAGCTGCGGCCCGTCGCTGTCAGCAGGCAGGCTGCACACGGGGCTTCCCGGGCCCCTGGGCTTGGGGAGGCAGAGGGTCCAGTGGGTTTCAAAGGAGGGGTGAGCTTGGGCTGCACTGGGGTATCTCCATCACCTGCGAGCTGAGTGAAGCCAGGTTTCCTGCTTCTGGAGCACATCACGCACCAAGCTCCTTGCCTCCCTAACGCGTTCAATCCTCACAGTAATTCCGGGACCCAAGATCCCAGGGCCCGTCAGCAGGCGGCGCCAGGACTCGAACTCAGGCCTGTCTGGCCCCCAAGTTAAGCCCCTTGAGAGACCTCAGAGCTCACGCTGAGAAATCCGGAGGGGCTTTTCTTCTGTGTGTCCCTTTCCGATTTCTAAGCCCATGATGGTGGCCTCTGGGTTGGGAAGGCACCTGGGGCGGTCATTTTGTCCATCGCCCTCTCTCTGGGCAGATCTGTCAACTTTGGGAGAAGATGAGTCAACAAGGCCTTGTTAGGAATCAGGCCCATGGTGCTGGGCTGGGCCGGGCTATTTTAAAAGGCCTTTGGAGACCTGGAACAGTTTCGATGAGGGAGAGAGTGAGCCGGGTACTTTTCCTCTAGGGCTCTTATTGGGTTTGGGCTGATGGAGGTCGTGATGGGCTCATGGGACTCCTTTCTATCTCCCTTGCTGATGTCGGCTCCCTCAGGGCAGGCCCTTCCCTGTCGGGTTGCGTTGGCACTTAGTAGGGCCACAGGTATCTGTTGAATGAAAAGTCTCCCGGCAGGAACAGCAGGAAAAGCCTCGAGCCTGTTCTAAGGCCCCAGATGGGCCTCCTTTGGCCGGGGCGTGAAGCCGTCAGCTCTTTGTTCAAGGGGTTCTGTGTGTTGTACGGGGTCAAGAGAGGAGCGCTTAGGAAGGACTCTCAAATGTCAGAATCTCCTGGAGGGTCCGTTAAACACCAAGGTGCCTGGGTCTGGTCGCCCTCCCAGATTTCCGATTCTTAGAGTCTGGGCCGGGCCCAAGAATTTGTATCCTTAACGAGTGTCTGTCATGCAGACCTTGGTTCTGAGGAGTCCCAGTTGAAGACCCACAACTGGTTCTGGGAGTCCTGGCATGTGTAATCATCCCCCGGTGGCCTAGGCCACCTCGGCATCCCACAGCCAGCCACAACGCCGAGGGGGGCCCAGAGGGGAGCCCCAGATGTTCACGCCCAAGTCAGTGCTGGCCGCCATCCTTGGTGGTGAGTCTCGTGCTCTCTGGAAAAGACTGTCTTGGTGATCTGTGTGTGTGAGGAAGCAGGAGGAGTTCTCAGAGCTCCAACCGTGCGGCCCTCCCTAGGCATATCTGGATTCAGCCTAGCTAAACCTCTCTGTCATTCAGCCTTAACACTGCAGAGCAGATTTTTTTCCCTCCCCTGCAGAAAAGATTTTGTAAGTCATCAGCGCCCCGTAACCCAGTCCTCACCCTCCCCGGCACAGTTCACATCCAGGGGCAGCAGGAGGTTTGCGAGAGGTGGAGGCCCCGCCCAGCCGGGAATCTTCAAGCAGTGCTCGGTGTGGCCAGCAGCCCGGTTTCTGTGAGGTCTGGCCCACTTTTGTGCAGTTTGTTGGTGAGGATATTGTCATCCCTGTGTGCCCAGGCTGTGGGACAGGCCAGCCCTTCACCTAACTGAGCCTCAGTTTCCTCATCTGCAAAATGGGTGTGTTCATGGTCCGTGACTCCAAGGGCATGTAAGGAGGCAACAAGATGATTCACATACAGCAGAGTATAAGGCGTATGGTAAGAGGTCCCTGATGTGTGACACACACTTGTCAAGGATGCAAGGATGCGTGTTAGCGATCGTTATTAACACGTTGTTTTGACTACAGAATTCGGCTTCATCCCGAACTGGTCGTAAATATATCTTGTGAGCAAAGTTCATCTTCCCATGAAGGAACCTTCCTACGGCCCTGGTCTTTGTGCCTGGCACTCAGGAGGCATGGAAAGATGGGACTTTTGGTTTGCCCGAATCTTAGCAGGTTCTTGTTTTACCTGCTGCAGTCTCTCCCCCACCCCCATCCCACTTGTTAATTTTGAGGCTGCCCTGACTTGCCCTTCACTAAATGCTCACTCTGTCCTGGGCACAGAGATGGAGATGTGAACGAGAGAGATGTAATTCCTGCCCTCAGGTGGAAACTAGCCAGGTCGTCCGGAAAACCGAGCTTGTGGGGCTCAAGCCATTTGTCGTGGTCTGAGCTGCATCCGTTTAAAGACTTCTGGGCCAAGCCAGCCAGCCCCAAGAGGCAGAAACCTCCACCCTCTCTCCCCCTTATTCTCTCCCCGTGGTGCTCACGGCTCTCCCCACGGAGCCTCCTTCCAAAACTCAGAGGAGGTCACCTCCTCCCTGCTGCTCTTGGTCAGTGCAGGCTCTGCCTTGACCTTGCTTGCCAACCTTGGGTCTCTTCGGCCCTTCCCCTGATGCCAGAATGGTGGAGGGAGGAGCATCTGGTTGGGGGGTGGTCAGGGTAGCCAGCAGCTAAAGCGTCTGCGGCCCAGAGCAGAGAAGGGGACCCCCAGGAGTCTGGTTGGGAGATGCTGGATGTCACCAGTCTCTCTGGCTTTGGGAAGGGGCCCATGAGGGTCCCTTCCTATAGGATAAGGAATACTCCCTGATTGGTGCTTCCCCTACCCAACTCTGCTCGACCAGGGAGGGCAAGACATTGCCTTGGGGGGAGGCAGTATCTGGCACCCATCTTAAGATAAATGAGCGAGTTGGGGTGTGGAGGGCCCCACAGCCGGACAAGGGATAAGCCACCCAGGAGAGGGAAGGCCCTGAGGGAGGGAGGCGGCTTCTGCGATCCCTCTGCATCCTGTGTGCATGCGGGTGAGACCAAGGAGGCCGCTCCCCGACTCCACTGAAGGCTAAACAGAGCAGCAGCAGGAGGAACCGAGGTTAGACTGTTAGAGCTGGGTTGGGCAAGAAATATCAAGCCTGTTGTAAACTCAGTATCCTGGAGAATGGGCTGGGTCCTCACTCGGGCTCTGTGACCTTGGGCAAGTTGCTTACCCTCTCTGAGCACCAGTTTGCTCATCTGCAGTACCTGCCCACGTGACTCTGTGGATCTAAAGGGGAGAGGGCTTGGAGGTCCAAGCATGAGCCAGAAGGGGAGGGGGCGCTGTTTAGCCACAGAGTCTCAGGGAGGGAAGTAGACCCCGGGGAACAGATGCGCTGGGGTTCTGGCCCTTTCTGTGGGCAAGCCCCGTCTCATGGAGCTTCACTTTCCTCCTCTGGAAAACAGGCATCACGGGGGCCCCAGAGGTGGGAGGAATCAGCGCACTTGAAGGGTTTAGCATGGTGCCTGGTTCTGGGGGGGACCCTTTAAACCTCTCCCGGTGGCAGCTGATGCTCAGAGGCAAGTCCTCTGTCCTCCAGAGCAGAACGGGCCCACTGGTTTACAGCCCCCCTTGTTGAGAGAAGCAGAGGTCAGAGAGGGGCAGGGACTCCCCCGGGGCCCAGAGCCCAGGCCTCCTCCAAACAACTCTTCTGGCTCTTTCTGCACCCTTCAGCTCCATCCACCCCCATCCCCACCCTAGAGACTTCTGGCATGTCACATCTCACAGTGTCAGGTGAGAGCCCTTCCTCCTGGCCGCGGCCTTGGGATTGGGCCCAGACTCCTCTGCTGCCAAGGCCAGGCCTGAGCCCCTCTGGGGCAGATGCAGCCGGCCAGCACACTGGGCTCACGCCATCCCTCACCAAGGGCCCCAGAGGCCGTAGGAAGGGTTTTGGACATTTTCCGAGATGGGCGGGGCCGGGGGGGGCCGTCTGTGGATGGAGGTGGTGGAGACGTTAGATTTGGGTTTGGATATCCTTTTAGCACGTAGTCCCAAGTATGGAGGGGGTTGGAATCAAGGCCGGGTGATCATGGTGATAAATTGGGGGTATCACTGGGGGTGGCGTCAAGGACAGATCCTACATATATTTAGGAGGAAGACTCAATAGGACTTGGTACATAAGTTTCATTACCTTGTAAATTTGGGATTATTTACTTTTTAACTTTTCAAAATCTGACAACTGTGAACGTTTGCCCATGATTTTTTTATGGTGCATCATATGAATGCAATGTATTTTATTTAATCCCTGGCCATTGGACATTTAGGTTGTTTTTTTTTCTCCCCAATATAAACAGTGCTTGAGAATCATCTTTGTACTAAATCTCGGCATGAACATCTTTGTAGTAAATCTTTGCACATGTCTCTTCTTTTTTTTTTTTTTTAAAATTTTTATTTATTTATTTATTTATTTATGGCTGTGTTGGGTCTTTGTTTCTGTGCGAGGGCTTTCTCTAGTTGCGGCAAGCGGGGGCCACTCTTCATCGCGGTGCGCGGGCCCCTCACCATTGCGGCCTCTCCCGTTGCGGAGCACAGGCTCCAGACGCACAGGCTCAGTAGTTGTGGCTCACGGGCCCAGTTGCTCCGCGGCACGTGGGATCCTCCCAGACCAGGGCTCGAACCCGTGTCCCCTGCATTGGCAGGCAGATTCTCAACCACTGCACCACCAGGGAAGCCCCTGCACATGTCTCTTCTTGAAGATAAATTTCCCCAAATGAAGTTGTGGTATTAAAGGCTGGGAACATCTTAAAAGGCTTTTGATTGAAAAATTGTTCAATTGCTCTCCACAAAGTACGTTCCCATTTATATTTTCAGCAAAAGTGGATGAGAGAGTGCCTATTTCCCGGCGTCCTTGCCAGCACTGAGTGTTATTGTTTTTCTTAATAATTGCCAACTTGATGAGGAAGAAAAGAGTAGCTCACTGTTTCAATATTCATTTCTTTGATTAGTATGAAATAAAATCCTGGAATCTTTGAGCTAGAGGAGACTTTGGGGTCATGTAGTCCAAAGTCCTCATTTTACTAATGGACCAGTCGAGTGCCAGAGAGGTGAAGTATCTCTCCCAGGGTCACGTGGCAAATACACGGGGCAGGTTGACTCCTGTCGGGTGCCTCCCATGGTACCGTGATGGGTTGGCTGCTGGGGTGGAGATGAGGATGTCTGGCTTTCTTCATTGAAGCTGATAGGGTTCATCTTGTCCTAAATCTCTCTTGCTCTCAAGTAAGGAAAAATAAAAACAGTATAAATTAAAAAGAGGTTCCTCCTTACTGTCATTATGAGATGAAACACTTTGCACAAGTGGTCTATCTACCACGGCAGAGATCGTCATAAATTAACATGCCAAGTTTCCAGGTAATGTGAAATTGGGGTCAGGTTCCCGGCCGGGGGTGGGACAGCAGAGTGGTGAGGGCTCAAGGGCCAGCTTGCCGGCCATGTGACCCTGGGGAGCCCCTCACCCTGCTGAGCTCTGGGTGCCAGGTGTGTGCCATTGGCAGACACAGGGACCGACACCTAGTAAGTGCTCAGTAAATGTCCTCACAGGAATGGGGCTGCTTGGCCGTCAGAGTCAGGGGACCGTTCACGGCCACCCCCCTGGGAGGTAACAGGGTGAGCTGTCACGGGCCCTCGGCTGAATTGGGAGTGAATGGTAAATGCAGACAGCTTCTGTGTTTGGCCTGGCTGCTAGCTGGATTGTTCTGGGAGCTGGGGAGGGCGGGCCGGCTCCGGAGTGCTGGGTTTTAAGATCCTGCGTGGACGCGGGCCTGGAGGACTGGAGACACACCTGCTTGGGGTTCTGTCCCAGAAGCACTGCAGCCTGGACGGTGACCTTAGAATCACTAGTCCCCCCTGGGCCTCGCTTTCCCGCTCTGTACAATATTCAGATTGCCAGATGGTGAGACTTCCGTGGGGCGGTTCCTCCTGGGCCCCAGGGACGGAACGTGCTCGGGCTCCGGTGTCTGATGACTTGGACTCTCTGGCTGGCTCAGCCACAGGCAAATCTTTCGTCTCTTGATGCCTCAGTTTTCTCATCTGTGACTTGGAGATCATAATACCCTCATAACACGGGGCTGTTGCGTGCGAGGTTGGAAACAGCAGAGACACTGAATTTGGTGGCTTGGGTGCTCCCCGTAGCTCATCAGTGGTGATGGAGACCCCGTAACCAGCAACGAGTAAGGATCAGAGGCTGTCGCCTTGGCCGGAGTCTGGCATTAAGCACGCCAGCCCAGCTCCGCGTTGATGTGTTCGTCACCCACTCCTCCCAGGAGCCGTGCATGGTCCCCACTTTACAGGTGAGGAAACTGAGGCTCAGAGGGGACCGGCACCGGCTCAGGGCCACACATCTGGTGAGTGGTGCGGGGGAAGTTGACCCTGGGCTGTGATGAGGGGCCCCGTGCAGGTGGGGGGCGCCGAGAAGCTTCGGTGCAGGTGTGCGGGTGAGCGTGAGTGAGTGTGGGTGTGCAGCCCTGGCTCACGTGGGCACGCTCCGAGTGTGAGAGACGGGGTCGTGGCATGTGTCAGGAATGAGCGGCACGTTGGTGAGTGTGAGGGCAGGTCTGAGCAGGTTGTAATGTAGGTGTGCAAGGGGCACTCAGGTGGGAGGCACAGACAGGCCGGGCCCTGGATCAGAAGCTGATTGCTCAGCTGCCTGCCCTGGGGCCAGGTGATGTGGCTGCCACACCTCGCCCCTTCTGCCCTGGCCTCGATGGTCTCTGGGAGCCCCTCTGCCCTCGAGCAGTGGGGAAATGTCATTGGGAGGAGTGACAGTGATGGTGGCTCTTGTTTACCAAGTGGGCACTCGGTGCCAGGAGTGTTGAGTACAGATTTTCCCTCCTGTGTTCTCACCACAGCCCTGGGAGGAGGAACTATTATGCCCATTTTACAGATGAAGCAGAGGAGGCCTGGGCAGGTTCAGGGATGTGCCCAAGGCCTCCCACCCAGTCAGTGGCCAAGCTGGGGCTCAGGCTTAGACCTTTGTCTTGCCAAAGCCATGCCCTTCCCACCCCGTGCCCACCTCCCATGGCCTCTGTGAACCTTGTAACCTTAGAGCTGCTGCCAAGAGTAGTGAGTGTCCCATCACTGGAGGCATTCAAGCAACTGCTGGAGTGTCAGACACTGCCAGGCGTCCTGGATTCCTGGGCCGGATGTGAGGTTGGATGGTGGGGTGGTGGGATCCTTCCAGCTGGGAACACACAGCCCTACTGGTCTTTTTTTTTTTTTTTTTTTTTTCTTTTTTTGGCCACGCCGTTGCAGCTCGCAGGATCTTAGTTCCCCGACCAGGGATTGAACCCGAGTCCTCGGCAGAGAAAGTGCGGAGTCCTAGCCACTGGGCCGCCAGGGAATCCCCAGCTCTACTGGTCTTGCTGTTCTGATTCCTGCAGAGGACTGGGGGCAGCCCCACTTGGCTTCCTCTGGGATGGAGGCAGAGTCGAGACCTTCAGTAAGGTGACAGGAGAAGGGTCGTGACAAGTCCCGGTAGCATCACTAGGAGTGTACAGCGGGCTGGGCCTCTGAGGCTTTCTCAGCCTTTGCCCCATCCGGGGGGGGGCCTTGGGTGCTAAGGCGAAGCCCGAGGATGAGGCCGTGGAGGCCCAGAGTGCCCCGGCCATCCTGCCCTGCCCGTGCCTGGCGTGGCCTGGGCGCCTCAGGAAGTGTCTGTTGGACAAGGGAGAGACCGAGTCCTCACGGGTGCCATGCGGGGCTCAAAGGCACAGTGACAGAGAGGACCTGGGGGGCTGGAGGTCTGGTAGCAGTGTCCTGGGGGACTGCAGGCACCCTGAGGGTAGGGACACATCTGGTGGATTTGGGCGTCTGTTCAGTGCCCAGCCGGGAGCTGCGCACGGTGCAGGCCTGGGAATGCCTCTGGGTAAGGCTTGGGCTTTCCAAAGTGCTTGTCCACGTGTTGCTTTGTTTTGCTTCTCTGCTGACCGGGGCGGGGCCCACCTGTGTCCCTGACCTGCAATCTGATGGGGGTGGGGAATTGCCAGGGAGCTAAGAGTCTGGGGTCCTGGTTCCAGCCCAATTTGCTGTGGCTGCGCCTCTCAGGGTCTCAGTATCCCCATCTGTCCCACTCTCAGTGATATGGATGTCACCTTTTCTCAGCCCCAGGGAACCCTGACGGTGCCATCTAGGAGGCCGTGCTCCCCACCAAGGGAGTCTGGGTTGGGGGTGCCCAGGATGGGTTCAGGGCAGCTGCTGGCCCTGGCACTCCTGGTCTCATGAGGGGGCCCCAGGAAGCTGGCGGGGCATCCAGACCACCGTGCTCCGGATTCCCTGGCAGGGGAGAAGGAGGAAAGCGGAGGAATGTGGCTTTGAGGAATGTTTAACCCAAGGCAGAAATAGCACTCTGCATTTTTTATTTCAGGCTTGGGTTTTCAGCTAGGAAGTGGGCTCAGAGCGCCATTCTCTCTTTCTCCAGGCTCCACCAGCTCCCCCACTGCTCTGGCCTTTTGGGGACAGGAAGTGGCCTCTTTTTTTTTTTTTTTTTTTGGAAGTAAGAAACTGCTGTGGGAACCAGAAAGGACCCTGGATTTGGAGGCAGACAGAGCTAGGTTCAAATCCCCTGTTCTCCACTTCCCAGCCCTGTGATCACTTCCTACCCTGAACCCCTGCTTTCTCTTCTAGGGAACTGGGGGGAGGGGGACGGCAGCTGAGATGGCTTGCTGGTAGTGTCAGGAATTCCTCCTCAGGGACCAGCTGGGCCTGGGTACAGAGCCCAGCTCCTCTCATCAGCTCTGGGATCTTGGCCAAGCCCTTTCCTATTGAGCTTCCTCACTTCATCTGTAAAATGGGCAGATGGTGCTAACCCCGCCTCCCAGGATGGTGGATGGAATGAGTGTGAAAATATTGGCAAAAGGGCCTGGCACATGCTAGGCTCTTGAAATCCCTCCTCTGAGTCCTGGTGGCCTCATACATAAAATGGGAAAACGCCTCCTGCGGGCCTGCTGCGGGAGAAATGAGGGTCCTCACCTGGGCGAGGGGCAGCTGAGACCGCCTTCCATCTGACCTTCTGTTTGCCTCGTTCCTCTGACCCTGAGCAGGACCCACCCCGGCCCACACTCAGCTTGCATCAGGCCCCAACGTCCCCTTCCATGGAGGTGCCCTGGGCCCAGCCAGTGCCCGCCCCAGACCTGGTGGTGAGGACCTATTTAACCCACCTTCTTGCCATTTGGCTGTGAGCGCCGTGAGGGTGGGGCGCGTCTGGTTTCACGGTTCACTGCTGCATCCCTGCTCCTAGGACAGAGCCTGGAGCACATTTGTTGGAATGAAGGAAAAAACAAATCCATAAACAAACAAGCTAATGAATGAACGATATTTCTTTTCTTTCTTTTTTTTTTTTTGGCCACGTGGCATGTGGGATCTTAGTTCCCCGACCAGGGATCGGACCTGCGTCCCTGGCAGTGGAAGCGCGGAGTCTTAACGCCACCAAGGAAGTCCCTAAACGACGTTTCTTCTCATCCATCTCGGGTCTTTGCTTTCCATTTGTCTGGCCTCCTCCTACCTCCTGGTCTGGGTGATGAGGGGCTTAACACATCTGCGGGGGGCGGGGCGGTCCTCAGAAGTCAGGTTCTGGGAGGCTGGGCCTCAGCAGGTGAGGCTTAGCAAAGACCCCAGCCTCTCTCACCTTCTGGGGCTGGGGAGCCGAGGAGGGGTCCAGCCAGCCAGCTTGGCCCCTCCTCCCAGGCCCCTCCTGCTCCTTTCTCTTTGTAGGAACCAAAAGATTCCTGTTCAAAGGCAGGAGATGGGGCTATTTTTGGCACTGTGGGGGAAAAAGCAAACGCTTCCCTTCTGTTCAAAAATATATGGTGTATGTGCTGGGCAGGCAAGGAGCTAGACGAGCTCAAAGCCTGTGCTGGCAGGGCTCCTGCCCCCCGGCACCCGTCGCCCTGCCACCCTCCGTGGCTCGGTAGCCTACACGGCCACGTTGGGTGATTACTGTTTCCAGACTGCCTATGATGAGGCCCTTGCTGGGCCTGAGCAGGACGGGATCTTAATTAAAACCAACAGTGGCCGTCAAAATACAGGAGAGAGCCTGCTAGCTGCTCTCACCTTGATTCGTGTTTCCTCCGCTCTGGCTCCGTGGAGGGGGGTGAGTGGTCATGAGAAGCATTCTGGGCGCATCTTGGGGAAGGAGACCCGTTCTCTCACAGCTGGAGGCCCTGTGTACCCGTGTGGGCGAGTCTGGCCGAGGGCATCCCCGGACCGCTCTGCCACCCCTCACTGCCTGATGCAGAAACTGTTTGTGGAACAGCTGTCTCCTGCCAGGTCCCGTGGGTGCCAGGACACGAGGCACATTGGATGGATGGATTTCTGGCCCTCGTGGCATTCACAGCTTGGTGAGGAAATGACAGAGCGTTGCACAACGCTACGGGAGCCCACCGGTTCTGTGGTGCGCCTGGGAGGGCTTCTTGGAAGAGGCTGTGTTTCAGCGGAGACCCAAGGGTAGGGCTGCCAGACATATTAAACAGTTATTCATTGTTTATGTGAAATTCGAATTTCACTGGACATCCTGTGTTTTTATTTGCTAAATTTGGCAGCCCTACCTGAGGGAGAAGTAGGAGTTGAGAAGGCACAGAGAGGTTTTGGGGGCGGGGGAGGGTTTATGCGAGATGTTGAGAGTGTTTCAGACAGAAGGAACAGTGTGTTCCGGGTCTGGAGGCCTCAAGGTTGCAACTCTGAGGCCGTGGAAACCCGGAGAGGGGGCGGGAGTGTAGAGGGGATGCACAGTGAGCCAGAGGCCTAGCGGGGTAGCCCCTCGGAGGGGCCGGCTGACCAGCAGGGAGGGCCCCACCCGGAGGGCACACTGATGGGGCTAGTCTTGGGAAACAGGCAAGGTCACAGGGCCCACTAGGGGAGACAGGGCCCTCCTTGGGCGAAGGAGGCACCAGTGGGCGTTCTGGGTCAGGGTCAGGGTCCAGCCTCTGGTGGGCTCTGGCCAGGCTGATGGGTGTGTGGCTGTGCCTCTCTTGGAGTCCCAGTGCCGGGGGGGGCTCCTCCTGCTGCCCAGGACCAGGACAGGGACCGCAAAGAGTCACTTCTGTGCCTGCCCACAGAGGGTGGGTCCGGGCTGGCCTCTGCCCTGGGCTCTTAAATGGCCAGAGCTGGAGCCGGCCCCCCGCAGTGCTGCCGCCCTGGGGCACCTGGAGCTCCACCCTCCCGGACCAGGTGCCCTGGGATTTGTGCCCCGGAACCCCCTGGGACCCCCGCTGGAGTCATTCCACCCCATCTCGGCTCAGGTGCAGGCCCTGGCTGGCTGGTTACTCTCAGGAGGGGATCTGCCGCATCCTGGGCGGGAAGGGGAAGGGAGGGATGCCGGCGGTGGGCTGGGACTGGGTCCTGATGACCCCTCACTGCCTGGTTCCCATTCCAGGTACAGCCCCTGCTTATTCGTTTGTGTCCTTGTCAGGGTTCCCTGGGTCTCTCCCCCTGTGGGGGACTGTGTGCCCTTTCCCCGGCTCTGAGTGCCCCTCTGCCACCCCCATTCTGAGGTTTCCTTGCTCTAGTGGTTGTGACCTTAAGGACGGTGGCTGATCGGCTCGTGCCTGAGCTGTGATGGAGGCCAGCCCAGTGTGTCCCACCCCCTCCCAGGGCTGGGGATGAAGCAAGGAAGTGGGGGTTATGGGTGGGGGGAGGCAAATGCCACATGCCCCAGGACGGGGTGGGTAGGAGGAAGGCAACTGTCCATGGCTTCCTGTAGCCCCCTCCCCTCCCAGGTGCTCACGTTATTGGCCCTGGTCATCCTGCGTCGTCTTTGGGTGCTGTGACACCTTTGCTAATAATAGTAGCAATTGTTAATATCTTGGAACCCTTTGCTGTGCTCTGTCCCCGTAGCCAGAGGAAGCTCCACACGGCGCTTCCTCTGGCTAGTGATTTGTTCCAGAGAGATGTGGCTTCTGGTGGTCCCCTGGCCTCACCATTCTCTGTACCGTCTCTGGGTTTTGGACATCGTGCCCCACCCCCCTTGCTGGAAAGCCCTTTCTCTTTGCCTGCTGAAGTCTGATCGTCCTTTATGTGTCAGCCTAAGCGCCCTGTCCCCAGGGAGCACGCCCTGACCCCCTGCTTGGGTCGGGTTCCAGCTTTACACTTTCCCTTCTTATCACGGCAGATAATTAGACAGCTGTGTGGTCGTGTGCTGTAGGTCCGCATCTACTGTTACATCAGGGCCTCGGAGGACAGGGGTCGGGGTCTGGGTCACTGCTGTGTTCCCTGGCCCATTTGAGTGCTCAGAAATTAATTGTTGGATGAATGAAGGGGTGAAAAATCCCATTTGTTCCTTCTAACCACCCTGGAAGGAAGGTATTGTCACCACCACCATCCCCATTTTACAGGTGAGGAAACTGAGGCTCAAAGAGGTGAACTCAGTTTCTGCAGGTCACACAGGGGCTAAAGAATGACTCAATGCAGAAAAAGACCTTTCCTGTTGACCAGGTGCCTCAGGGCCTCCCACAGCCTCTGACCTTGGCAGGTGCTTGGAAAATGTTCATGAAATTGGGCTGAACCGAATCCCTGAGCACTCGGCTCGGCTCGGCTCGGCTCTGAAATGTTTGAGAGGTCCTCCACCAGGAGTCCTGAGAAAATCCCACATGCTGACTGTTTCCCAAGGTCTCAAAGGAAGCAGAAGGTGTGGCTCACTTCCTTCAGGACTCACCACTCTTCTGGAAGATTCAGAGTCTGACAGTAGAGATGGCTTGAACCGGGGAGTAGTTGGAGCCTTACCTTGGGGTGTGTGTGTGTGTGTGTGTGTGTGTGTGTGTGTGTGAGTGTGTGTGAGAGAGAGAGCCCATGTGTAGCCACCAGGGCAAGTCCATTTATTAGCCAGGAATAACTGAGTTTTAGAAAACTAAAGTAGGCATGTCTACTTTCCAACTTACCCACCTAAATCAAGCATAACACGTGCATTCTATAAGAACGAGTACACACTGAGCGCCTACTGTGTACCAGACGCTGTTCTGTGGCTGTGATGTAGGCAGACCCAGATCCTGCCCATGGAGCCCCCAATGATGGGGGAAGGACGGAATTGGAAAATCCAGGCCGTCACAAAGATGAGAACAAAACCACTCCTTGTACTGTTTCTCTGACATCACTGTCGTTAACATTTTCACCTGTTCCTTCTAGTCTTTTCTCTATGTATACAGCTATGGTAGGTTTTATCATCCTCAGTTTCCTGACGAGGTTCAGAGAGGTTAACTGACTTGTCCAAGGTCACACAGCCAGGACATGGGAGAGCTGGAATTTGAACCCCCAGTTAGTCAAAGCAAGTTGTTAATAGATCAGCAAATATTGAGGACCTTTGCTTCGGAGCCCCGGTGGCCCTTTGTTGGGGATTCAGAGAAACCAAAGATTCAGTGGGACCAGACAACGAAGTTCAGGAAGCAGGCAGGACGTTAAAGAAGGTTATTCTCAGAATGTTTTTGTGTGACGTTTTAAACACTGCACTTCTGCACAAGCTCTGCAGTCACCCAGACCCTGGTTCTGGTCCCAGCTCCACTGCAGACTGACTTTGGTCCTTGGGCAAGCGGCTTCAGCTCTAAGGGCCTCAGTTTCCTGATCTGTATAATGCGATAATCAAAATCCTTGCCTCACAGCATGGTTCGGGCACTGAATGAGATTCAGGCGTGCCAAGTGCCTAGTCTAGGACGCAAACAGTCATGCCTAGTAAATGGCAGCTCTTTCGTCTTGCTATTCCTGGAAACCACAAGACGAATGACATCTTCCTGCGGTTTTACTTGAGAACATTTCGGCTAAAATTATTTAACTTACATATTAATTAAATTCAATGCATTTTGTAACTTTAAAGTAAAACAAACGTCTATAAATGATGGAATAGAATGCAAAATCTGCAGAAATATTTGAGCTAAAACACAAGATTTGAACTACACCTTGTTTCGGTGGTTGCCTAGACTCTGCCTCTCACTCCCGGGGGCAGGGGCCCTGGCCTTCTCCCTTCAGGGGGTCTGGGGAGGGCACCTTTGGGGAGCCCTTGGACTCTTCTACCACATGGCCCTGCTCCAGGGACCAAGCGATTTCACCTACCTGTGAGCTTGTCAGAGTGAACATTTTTTTTTTTTTTAAATTTATTTTTGGCTGCGTTGGGTCTTCATTGCTGCGTGCGGGCTTTCTCTAGTTGTAGCGAGCAGGGGCTGTTCTTCATTGCGGTGCATGGGCTTCTCATTGCAGTGGCTTCTCTTGTTGCGGAGCACGGGCTCTAGGCGCATGGGCTTCGGTAGTTGCAGCACGCGGACTCAGTAGTTGCGGCTCGTGGGCTCTGGAGCCCAGGCTCAGTAGTTGTGACGCACGGGCTTAGTTGTTCCATGGCATGTGGGATCTTCCCAGACCAGGGCTTGAACTTGTGTCCCCTGCATTGGCAGGTGGATTCTTAACCACTGTGCCACCAGGGAAGGCCCATAGTGAACATTCTTACCCCATTTGTCAGATGAGAAAACTGAGGCTTGGAGTGGGAAATGAATCACAAAGATTCAAGCTCTATTTGGTAAGTCTGAAAGTGAGAAGGGTCACAGCATCCAGGAGAAAGATGGAGCCCAGGGGCCTGGCTCTCCAGTGGAGGTACCGCCAAGGGGCACTTTGATGGGCAGGAGCCGGCTGCTCCCCAAGTCTCACGCACCCCAGTGCCTGGCCCGCAGCAGGTGCTCGGCGAGGGCTTGCCATGGCTTAGGGGTGCTTCGTGTGCGGCCCTCTTCTTGGGGATGACCATCGCCAGGCTAAAGCCTTATTGAGTTTGGGCTCCAGAGTCAGATGGACCTGAGCTCCCACCTCCACTCCTCTGCCACTGACCATGTGACCTGGGATGAGTGCCTTTGCCTCTCAGTGAAGCCTCAGTTTCTTCATCAGTGAAGTGGGCTGTTGGGGACCCCCCACCTCTCAGCAGAAGGGCTGATGCAGCCCAAAAGCTCAGCCAGTGGAGTAGTCTGGGCCTCAGGGAGGATCCTGAGGGGCCAAGTGGGATACAGGAGATTTGAACTGGGATTTGAGTGGCTCTGAGCAACTTCTCACACCTGTGTTCCCTTGAGGGCTTGGCTCCTCTCTGTGTCCTGGAAAGTTTCCTACCTTAGCACGGGTCCCACAGCCTGGCGCCACCAGCCACTTGTCCCGCTGCTGCCCCAGTGGCGGTGAGACCCCTGCCATTTAATTCTAACGCCGTAACTGTCGTCATGATAGCCCATGTCTCCGTGTGGAGCACTTGCCACGTGCTGGGCTCAACGCTTTCAACCTCCTCTTGTTGGCTCTGACGGCAGCCCTGTGATGGAGGAGGAAACCATGGCTCAGAGAGGGGAGTGCATTGACCGGGGACACACAGCAACCACACGGTGGGTGGACCCTTCTCTGCAAAGGCCAACAGTGGGAGAGAGCCCAGGTTCTTTGGGCCATGGTCAGGTCCACCAGGCCTGAGCTCAGGGTGGCAAAGAGCAGGTCCCAGGAGCCGGGGGCTCAGCTGGCCCAGTCCCAGCCTGAACCCACCCTCTGTGGTCAGGGACCCATCATCCACTCCAGGTTCCTGAAGTCAGGCCTTATGGGCCTGAAGCTTCCCCCAGACCCCCAGGGGGCTCTTCTGCAGATGAAATAGCCCCAGAACTGCTCAGCCATCCTCCTGCCACCCCAGTGCCCTGGCCCCTCTTAGTGCAGGGGATGGGGGCACCGTGAGGGTGTAAGGAGCAGGGCCCGGGAGGCAGTCAGAGCCTGGTCAGCTGGGTGCTCGTGGACGTGGTTCCCTCTGTACCCCGGGACCCTGGGCGCTTTGTGAGGGTCTCCGGAATCTCGTGTATGAAGGGCTGGGTGCAGGGCTGGCAGCTGTAGTGGTGGCTCACAGGTCCGGTCCTTATCTACCCGTGGATGGCAGTCTGGTGTCCTGGGTCCTGGCGGGCGAGCCTGCACAGCAGGGTGCAGGGTGAGCGAGGCAGGCGGGGCCCCCACCAGCCGGCGCTCAGCCAACGAGGGTGGAAATAGTGAGCCAGGGAGGCTGGGCCACTGCCACCCCAAGGGGAGGGCTGTAGGGTTTGGGGCTCTGGGCACCTCGCTTCTTCTGGGTCAGGGCGAGGGACTCCCGCAGCGCCCAGCGCAGCCCAGACTGCCCAGGATTCTGGGCAGGAGGCCAGGCCTCCTTTCTGATGAAACTCAGGCCGGCCCTGGGGCCCAGCTCCCCTGCAGCTGGGCATTTATGGGAAACAGGCATGGGGCGGGGTGGAGGGCCCTGGGTCCGCTCTCTTCCCTCCCCGGCAGAGGCGTGGGATGGTCATCACAGCGACGGTGACCGTGGCACTCGGGCTCCCGTGCGTGTTACCACGTTACATCTGATCTGCGGCGGCTCTGCCGGAGGACTCTTTTACACGTGAGCCTGCCAGCCCCGTCCAAGGTCACCCGCCGCGTTAGTGCATCTGGGACCCAGCCCAGGTTATCTGGCCCAGGGCGGGTGCCCACCCCCCAGTCTCCATACCGCCCCTCATGGTGTCCATGGGCTGCTCCCTGGGCTCGGGGCCTGTGGGTCTCCATCGTCATTGACTTGCTGCCCGCAGGTCACTTCGTGGGAGCCTGGAAGTCTCAGGAGCCTCCAGAGAGGGGAAGCAGCGTGGCCACGGCAGGCAGCCCGAAGTCCCCTGCCCCTCCCAGGGGCACCAGTGCATTTCCTCAGGCTGCTGGAAGCTGCTCCGAGAGTGCTGGCTGACCTCAGGGGCTGTGGCCCATGGGTCTGTTACAGCTGGGGGTGGGGAGTGATTTGGGGCTGGGGAGCTTGTGGCTCCTGGGGGATTAGAGGGGGCAGCTCTCCTCTCACCCAGCCCTCGGTGTGGCAGGCCCCTGTGGGTGGGAAACCCCACGGGCGTTCAGGGCACTTTCCTGTCCTCCCCGGTGCAGCCCTTCGCGCTGGCACAGCCGGGTAGCGTTGCTGCGAGCGGCGGGAGGAGTCCTCTCCCGCTTCAGGGACAGGGACACAGAGGCCCAGACCAGGGAAGTGACAGGTCGTGCAGGACGGGGGCGGCAGACCCCTGGAATCCACGTGCCACAAGACCACCATGCTCTGCCATCTCTCCTACAGACAACTGCCCCTCCTTGGGGATGCGGGGGTCACGGCCCCTGGAGTGGGGGAGTCAGGCTGCTGTGGGGCAGGGGGCCGCATCCTGGCCCACCAGCACGTTCTCTCCCTTCTCTGAAGAAGCTTTGCTAGGAGGGGAGGGACATGACCAAATTAGGGCTGCTGGCGGCTGCTGGGTGGGGACCAGATGGGAGGGAGGAATGGAGGTGGGAGGCTGAGAAGAGGCTGGCACAGCCCTGGGCTGGGGTGGGGGACTCCAGGCCGGCCCTGGTCAGTGCTCTCGTGCTCTCCAGGGAGCCAGGATGGGTGGCACTGCCGGTAGGGCAGGAAGAGGGGTGCTCAAAGAATGGGGATCCAGGAGGGGAGTTCCGGTCTGGGATGGGGGTCCCTTTGGGCCACTTGGAGCATGAGGGGTCCCTGGGCGGTCCAGAGGAGCCAGAAGCCTGGAGGGAGGGGTGCACATGCCGCCCCCCAGAGAGCACGTGAGGACACTGAGGCAGGGACTTGGAGAACCCCAATATTTGGAGGCTGAGCAAAGACAGAGAGGCCTAGGGCCTGGGGAGGAGCTGACCGAGGGGGGCTGCACTTCTGGAAGCTGTACAGTCAGTGATGTCAGGACTGATGGGAGGGTGGGATTCAGTGACAAGGGGATGCTGGCGGCCAGGTCCAAACAGCCCCCAGTTCCCTTTTTGTGTGAATCAAACCGGAGGCCCCTTTGCTAATGGTTTTCCTGCAGTGGGGATGGCGGAGGCACAGCCGACACTCACGCAGCCTTTGTCCCTGGAGATGGAAAGGGCCCGCAGGACAGTGGCTGGGGAGGGGGGCAAGAGCTCGCACGCAGGGTGCCCTCCATCCCTCCTGCTGCCGCCAGCGCCTCTGTGGGCCGCAGCCCCTGCTTTCTGTGCCCACCATGTTTGAGCTGAGCTTCAATCAGGAGAGAGGTATTTTGCTTTAGGGAAATCAAAATCAGACTCAACATTTATCCTGGGCTCCAGGGACCGGCTCTCGTGTTCGTTCCTGGCAGACAAGAGCTGCAGGGAAAGGAGGAGGAGTGGGGGCGGCCTGGGAACGCGGCTCTGTGGGTGGAGGGGAGCAGGGGGCCCTGGGGGCACCCCTGCCACAGCTGGGGGGGTGAAGGCTGGGCAGCGGGCAGGGGCTGGGCCCCTCTCTCCACGCTGAGCCCCCAGAAGGCTCCCTCCCGCTCTGCTGCCCCCAGCTCTCGGGGGAGGTCAGCAGGAGGGGAGTAGAGCTCAACCCCATGCTAAGCTGGAAATTTTCTATCCACCTCTCAAGAAACCCTCCCGATGACTCTGCCAGGTAGGAGTTTGTACCGCATCCTTCAGATGAGGACTCTGAGGTTCAGAGAGGTTAAGTAACTTGTTTGGAGCAACCCAGCCTACAAGTGATCAAGACAGGTCTTAAATACTGGTTTCCTAATGAGCCTGGGCACGCCAGGCCTGGAGACAGGGGTGAGCTGGAGAAAGGCAGCTTGTTTTTAAAATTGGCCGAAGCCAGTTGTAATTGTGAAGGTAAACATGTTGTGAGAAACATGTTTTAGGATGTGTTCCCAATCCAGCCAAGTGGCTTGGTGTTGATGTGGGAATCAACAGGACACTGGGCTGGGCTTTGGGGGTGATGCTGGGAGAAGCGCCTTGACCTCTGGGGGCTTAGCGTCCAGCTGGGAAGGTGAGGGGGAAAAAAAGGGCTTCCATTGAGTGCTTGCTGGGTGCCAGACATCACACCAAGCACTTTAAGTCCATCCTCCTCCTCTAAGAGAGAGTCTGTTGGTCCCATTTTATAGATGAACAAACCAAGGCTCAGAGGTGTGGGGTCATTCGCCCAAGACCACACAACTAGAGCCCTCTCTGTGGCCCACCCTGCTTTACCGATGTCCTGTTACCCCCTTTCCCCGGCTTGGCCCCGGCAGGCAGTGCCCTGTCTGATCCTCTGTTGTACAGTTGATGGGAAGACAGACTACGTGTAAAACAGTGATTCCCACATACGAGGGGAGTTTCCAAAGGGGGCTTGGGAGGGCTTCCTAGAAAAGAGACATCCCAGCTGGGACTTGAAATGTGTGTAGGGGTTACAGGTAGCAGAGGTGAGGGCATGTGTTCTGTGCAGAAGGAACAGCAGGTACAAAGGCCTGGAGGTGGGACCAGTTAGAGGAGCTTGAGGGGGTCACAGGGTTGGGGGAAGGCAGGAGAGCAGGGGCCAGTAGCTCTGAAAATGCCCTTCATTCGTGCCGGGCCCTGAGTGCTGAGCCTGAACCCACCGAGTGCTTGGTGGATGCTTGTTAATTTCACACCAGAGGTCGGCTCCGGGAGATGGGGGGATGGGACCAAGCCAGGAGCCTGAGCCTGTCGCTCTAGTATGTGGGTGGAGGGCGGAGGCAGAGGGACCCCATAACTGTCCCTCAGCCCCCTCCTCCCTCCTAGTGCCTGTGGTGGTCGGAGCTGCTAGGGGCGTGCTCCTGGGCAGGACCCTCGGCCCTTCTGGTGCTGTGAGGACGGCACACAGGTGGTGGGCTGATGAGGACAAACATTTCCCCCCAACTTTTTATTTTGAAAGATCAAGAGCAGCACTAGTGCTGTGAGCACCTGTGTGTCCGCATCTAGATTCACCAGCTGTCAGCATTTTGCCACATCTGCTTCCTCTCGCTTTCTAAATCTGTGTGTGTGTATTTCTGAACCTTTCGCAAGAGGCTGCAGGCATCTTGATCGTCACCCCTAAATGCTTCAGGGCACATCCCGAGGAAAAAGGACATTTTCCCGCATAACCTCCCTACCGTTGCTGCTCCTAAAGAAACCAACAGTGCGTCCATCAGGACATCCAACTGCCCGCCTGCAGGCAGCTTCCCCCACCAGCCCCGTCATATCCACCATACCCGTCGTAGCTGGTCTTCAACTCCAGATCCAGGACCCAATCCAGGCATTGCGAGCTGCATTTGATGGCCTTGTCTCTTTAGTTTTTTTTTCTGGAACAATCCCCTGCGTTTTTTACCTTTCGCACCCTGACTTATAAAAGTATCGTGGCCACTTGTCTTATAGAATGTCCCCCATTCTGCATTTGCCTGGTTATATCCTCATGATTAGACTCGGGGGGCTTGGATTTGGATGCAGACCTGCCTGACCTTTGGGGAGGGGCTGGGGGCAGGTGGCCAGGCCCCCTGAGACCTGCCTGCTGCCCGCCCCCCTCCAAGACCCTCCAAGATCCTCCAAGGCTCCAGGCAGTCAAGCAGTGGCAGCTGCCGGGCCTGGGACGGTGCCAGGGGATACCTGTTTTCTAAAGGTTAATTCGCTTAAAGCACGGGGCAGGGCCTGTCTTCCCCTCCCCAGCTCACAGCCACCTGTCTGCCCCTCCCCAGCTTACAGCTTGGCTGCCTGCTGACCACACAGTGTACTGTGGTGGGACCATTCTAATGGGGCAGGGGGCAGCCAAACATGTCTGCATCCTAGGAGCTTGTTGGGTTCAGGGGCTGGTGAGGGGCACAGGGGAGCCTGGAGGCTGAGAGGCCCTGGGGGGAGGCTGCTGGGGGATGGGGCGGGGTTGTGTGGTCAGGAGAGCGTTGGGACTTCTGAGCTGGGGGATTCCAGGGAAGCCTTCTCTGACCCTGGGAGGCCTCCCCTAAGGTCAGCAGTGGACCAGCTGCCTGAGCCCTTGCTACCCGGCTCCTGCCGTTTAGATCACATGATGCCAAGGTCATACAAGGTCATGCAGCTCATTGGCTTACTCAAGGTGGGCGGGGGGGCATCCACTTGGACATCCATCCTGGGTTCTGGAGGCACAGTCCTGGCCTCTGGCCCCACCCAGTCACCTTGGGTGACTTTGGGCAAGTAAGCAGACCTGCCTGAGCCTCAGTCTCCTCATTGGGAAAATGGGATCACACCTACCTGTGGGAGTCTTATGCCCGTGAAGAGCACCAAGCACTTTAATCTTCCCAGCAAGCCCATTTGACAGATGAGGAAACTGAGGCTCAGAGAAGGGAAGTACTTAGCCCAAGGACACACAGCTAGGAAGCTGTGGTGCTAGGTTTAAACTCAGGCCGTCCAGTCTGGCTCCGGAGTACAAGCCCCTAAGCTCCCAGCTGTGCTATGATGGGACTCCTGTGTCTCCAGCTTGGGTCTTTAAGCATCAGCCCCTCAGCCCCTGCTGCTCTTCACTGCCAGGTGTGGGTGGCAGGTGTAGGGCAGCCCACCCTGAGTTAGACCACGGACACTTCCCTCTCCACCCCCCTGCTGGACTCCCTTCCCACCCCCTACCCTCTGCCAAAACTCTCTTGGAAAATTGCATTTTTTTACACCAGGTCTGGCTGTTCCCAGTAACCTACAACTCTCACTGTTGCCTCGCTCTTTTTGTCAGTATCCTGCTCATGGACCGGGCTCTTCCTTAGCCTCTGATTGGGCTCGTGGGAGGAGAGCGCCGACGAGAAGGGGCCTGACAGGAGCTTGCAGCCTGCCCCCAGAGCCTGACTGCCAGGGCCTGGCTGGCAGATGGCTGAGCCACAGACCTGAGTTCAGACCCTCGCACTACCACTTCACGTCCTGCCCATTTTGTAACTCAGTTTCCCCATTTGCAGCCGGGGCAGAGTCACAGCTTCCCTGGGAGCGTTGTCAGGGCAGCTGAGCCGAAGCACAGAGGCCCGCCCTGGTACAGATCGAGGCTCGCAGTGGGCACTCAGGACTTGGCAGCTGTTACGAGCTTGCTTTGAACAGTTTTTGAAAAGTGACCTCAAGTGTGATCGGGCACAAAGGGTGAGGTGGACCCCCTTGGGCCTCCCTCCTCACTTCTCTGGGAAGGGATGCCAGTTCCTTTATTCACCTGACCTGCACCCAACACCCACCTTCCTGTCCATTCGTTCGTTCATTCATGCATTCATTGTACAGGCCTGTATTGAGCACGTCCGTGTGCCAGGCCCTGTGCTGGGGATTCAGGAGTTTTCACACCTGTTCTGATTGAATTCCCAGGACAGCTCGTGTGGCAGGTACTATAACTATCTTTCCCACTTTACAAACGAGGAAACTGAGGCATGGGGAGCTGGAGGTGCTCTCCCAAAGTCACTCCCCGCCCCCTCTGCCCCGAGAATGAGTGAGGCCTTAGAGGTGGTTAGATGTTCTTGTTCAGTGATTTGAGTGAAATTACTGGTTTTGTTCCAACCTGAACCGATTCAGTACTTTTCATAAAAAAACATTTTTTTGTTTGTTTCATGATTCAATGAAGAATGACTGTTTGGGCTTGGCTGGAGGTTCAGCTACTTTATATGGCTCATTCTAGCTTTTGGTTCACCGTTCTGTTCTCGTCTTGCCTGTAAAAAGAAGCCGGGACTGATGGCTCTGAGGGGCTGGAGGGATGGGTGGAGGAGGGGAAGCTGCTGGGTGCTGCCAGGGCTGAGGAGGGGGCTCAGCCTTTCTGCCCTGGCCCCCCATGTGCAGGCAGGGCAGCTGAGTGCCCGGGGAAGCCAGTGACTTCTGTGACCGTCCTGTCCCCAGGGATGCGAGATGGGGAAGAATTATCTTCAGTGTTGGCCTGGGCACAATAAGCCTGCCTGCCCAGCCCAGGACTGCAGGGAGAGGCCAGCCCCTGCCCGCAAGAGGCTGATCTCGGCCGTCCTCCAGGCGGTGCAGTGGGCATCTGGAGGGGATGGGCCAGTGTCATCCCCTGGGGGGGTTAGACACAGAGCTCCTGACTGGGACTGTTCACCGGGGCGGGGGTGGGAGTTGCAGGCACCTTCTTGTTCAGAGCTGGCTGGTGTACAGACTTGGGCAGACTGGCTGTGGGCCGGGGTGGGGAGGGCGGGGAGGAGGCTCCCCTGTGTCTGTCTGTCCCCTAGGACGCCTTCCTGAGCTAAAAGGCCACTTTTCTCTTTTCTTTTGCAGTTACTGAGAAGGAGGTCCAGCAGTGGTGAGTAGCTGCTTTTCCCCAAACTGTTGGGTGGGAGAGGGGGTGTTGGCTTTGTGCTGATGAGACGGCAGTCCAGCTGCCCAGGACAGCGGCACGTGGAGGACCCTCTGAGAGCGGCTTATCTGCAAACCAGTCCAGGCAGCCTTTGTTCAGATCCCTTTGTTCAGAGGAGACTGACATAGATCCAGTTGAACTGGGGTGGGGGTGGGGTGGTGGTGACTCCTTGCCTTGGGTGGCATCTCTAAGGACCACCAGTGTTAATTTCAGACCCTGCTCACCCAAGGGAGGGGTTTGGACCAGAAACAAGTCAGGAGACTGGATCCCAGGCCCAGCTTTGTCACTAGATCATCCCGTGGCCTTGAGAAGTCTCTTCTCTAGAGTTCAGCCACCCTGTCTATAAAGTGATTGATTAGAGTGGATCAAGGATGGCAGATAGGTTTCTTTTTGGATGCCAGCTCTAATCAATCCATAGTAGCTGCCTGGAGTGCTGTGTTAAGAAGGATTCTGAGGCTGTATATCATGGAGCAAACAGAAAGTATAGCATCATTAATGCCTGGAAGGTCTGGAATGGATTAGTTATGCCTGCCCTGGGGCAGAGAGGGGAGAGTGGTATACTGGCTGTCATTGTGGAATGTGGAGCAGACAGGGGAGACTCACAGATGGTCAGGGGAACCTGAGTTGGGAGTAGGTGAGCGAGGAGGCGAGCTTGGAGACCTTCCAGAAAGTTTGGTGGCTTAGAAATGGACTCTGCACCTACCTCTTCCTATCCAAGTGACCTCAAGTGATCCAACCCCCCTCAGCCTCCGTTTCCCCACATATGTGACAGGAATGATGAGGCATCAGGGCGACATTCCCTGTAAAGGTCCCAAGAGATGACAGCCATTGACAGTGGTCTTCCGTCGACTGTTCAGATGGGGAGCTGAGGCCTACAGATGTGCCCTCCGTCACAGCAGGCCGCAGCGGCCATGGCAAGGGCCCAGGCCACGAGACTCCTGGTGGAGCCCTGCTGGGGGCAGGGCCAGGCTCCCCAGGGGCCACTGCCTACACCTCCCTGTCCTTGAGTCCAGGTGGCAGAGGGGGAGAGTTGTGGCTGCCCTGCTTGGCTCTGCTGACCCCTTGCTGGAGACCCCGGCTAGGTGGGCAGAACCGGGGTGGTGAGCTGGCTGTGCCCCACAGGGGGAGTGGATGCGAAGGGAGCAGCTGCCGCTCCCTTCCTCCTCCCCCACATCCTAGGACCCAACAGGTGGGCCTGACCTGCCTCTGACCTCATTTTCCACTTCTCCGCTTCCCCAGGTGAGCATTCCAGAAATACTCCTGCTTCTAGGTATTTTTTTTTTTGGCTGCGTTGGGTCGTCGTTGCTGTGCGCAGGCTTTCTCTGGTTGCAGCGAGCGGGGGCTACTCTTCGTTGCGGTGCGCGGGCTTCTCATTGCAGTGGCTTCTCTTGTTGCGGAGCACAGGCGCTAGGTGTGCGGGTTTCAGTCGTTGCAGCACGCAGGCTCAGTAGTTGTGGCTCACGGGCTCTAGAGCGCAGGCTCAGTAGTTGTGGCGCATGGGCTTAGTTGTTCCGTGGCATGTGGGATCTTCCCGGACCAGGGACCAAGCCCGTGTCCCCTGCGTTGGCAGGCAGATTCTTAACCACTGCGCCACCAAGGAAGTCCCTGTTTCTAGGTCTTTATCTGTGAGGCTCTCCCTCCTGGATAGCCCCACCCCGCCTTCCCGAGCCTTTGTCACTCACTTTTCCCACCCTTCCTTTCGGGGCCATCTGAATTCCACTCTCCCAAGGCTTACCTAAGTCATCTCCTCCAGGAAGCCTTCCTGGATTCCCCATCTGTACATAATCCCCCTCCTTCCCACATGGCAGCCAGAGGGGTTTTTGTTGAGCAAATATTCAATGATGCCAGGCTTCTGCTTAAACTCTCCCTGGACTCAGGTGAAGTCTGCACCTCTGGCATGGTTACGTGGTTACGAGGCCTGGCTCAGGCCAGCCTTGCTGTGCCGACCCCTCCAGTCTCACTGCCATTTCTTCCTCTCCTCTGCCCTCTGCCCTCTGGCCTGCCCGAATTGCTATCCGTTCCCGAATTCACCTTACTTTCTGGGGCTTCCTGACCTTTGCCTGGGCTGTTCCCCACTCTGGGAACACCCCTCCTCCTCTTTGCTTGGCCACCACCTCCTCACCCTCAGGCCTTCTTCCCTGAAATCTCCTGAGCCCCCAGGTTGAGTTAGGGGCCTCCTCTGACCTCCCACAGCTCAGTGTCACAGCCCGGGACACACCAGGCACAAACAGGACACACCTGGGACAAACAGCAGTTACAGGTCTGCGTCCCCCTCCGCCTCCCCTCCTGACCTTGAGGCCGGCTCTGCCCTGTTCACTGCTGTGTCCCCAGGGCCTGGCCATAGCAGGTGCTCAGCACCCATCCGGCACCCCTAGGTGCTTCACATATGCATTGTCATCGACTCCTGGGGGCTGTCCCGGGGGTTGACATAGTTTATCATCTCCATGGCGATGGGAAAACTAAGCTGAGGCTCAGAGAAGGTCAGAGCAGGGGATGAGGGCGAGGTCTGTCCTTGCGAGGTGGCAGATGCCTCCCCAGTGCTGCTGCGTGCTGGGTGCGCTCTCAGATGTGGCCTTGTTCATTTTGTCCTCGTAGTCACCCAGAGCGGTGTCCCACCATGGCATTCCCTGGACAAGGCTCCTGAGCCCCAGGAGGTGCAGGGCACACCTGAGCCCTGGCATCCTCTCCTGCTCCCCTGGGTCTTCCCCAGGAGAGACAGGAGGCAAAGTGGCCAGAAGGGCTCCGGAACCAGGGCTTGAGCTGAGCAACCTCGGACAAGTTACTGGACTGCTCGGTGCCTCAGTTTACCCATCTGGAAAGTGAGGGTAATAATAGTCAAGCTTTATAGGAATACTGTGAAGAATAAATGAGCTAATTCATACACAGTGTCTGGAACAGAGCCTAGTAATAACTTCTCTGTTTTGTTAATAATGCTAATACTACTAATAACACTGATCAGTACAACCATGGAGGGATCCTGAAATTGAGGGTCCTCTCCTCATTATGTAGATGGGGAAACTGAATTCCAAACAGGTGGAGGGATTTTTGTTCCTTCATCAAGCTGACATCTGAGCTATGACCTGGACAACAGGACTCAACCACAGAATAGTGTTCCAGGCACAGGGAACGGCAAGGACAGAGGCTCAGCAGTGGGAAGGGGCTTGGTGTGTTTGAAGAACAGCAGGGAGGCCAAGGAGGCCGGCCTGGAGGAGGCAGTTGAGGCTTCTACAACAAAACCAGGGCCCTTGTGATGCCCAGTCCTTGCTGTAGGGGAACTCTCTCTAAAGAGCGTATAAAGAAAAAAAAAGATCTTTTCTTTGCCACAAAGTTCCATGGACCTCAAGTAAATGCCCTTTGGTTCATTTTGGTGGTGCCTTTCTCTAACCCTCCTGGGTCAGCCCACCACCCACCTCACTGTTGTATCCTAGAATGGTTATACCCCACAGGGCGAAGGTAGACTAGGGATGGTTAAACAGCGACACTCATACCACCACTCTCCCCACCTGTGTCCACAGCAGACATCAGTAATGGATCACAGATTATGGCACTCTGGATCAGTCTCCTCCAGTGCTGTGGGCAGCCCGTGTAATTATTCTTAGCACACGAAATGAACCAATTTGTAATCCCATGATGGGCCTACACCTCCCTGGTTCACTGGGACCATAACACAAGCCTGCTGGGTCAGAGGCCAGATCCATGCAGCCCACTATCCCCTCTGTCCTTTGCACAGGAGACAAATGGGACAAGCACCTGCATCCCAAGTGCCCTGGCCCATTTCAGAGGACCCTTTCTCACCACGGCCTCCAGCCATGCCCCTTCATGTCCTGAACGGCTCTCTGGCACCTGATAGCTGGGAAATGCCTGCCCTTCCTTGGGAAAACTCAGGTTCCTGAGCCCAGACTACCAGGGCAGCAAACAATTTAGCACCAAACCATCTGAGGTGGGATTGGGAAATGGGAGGGAGGGGCATGCGGAGAGCAGCGGGGCCGCAATGGACAGAGTTTTCCGATCCCACCTGTGACGTGTGTGGGTGGATTCAGCCAGGGCGGTTTCAGTTTCCTCCTGTGTTTCTCTCTCTCTTGCTTAAAGCCCTTCTTGGCTTCTTACTGCACTTAGAATAAAGACCCAGCCCCTTTGACTGGTCCTTGGGGCTCCCCAAGGTCTCTGGCCTCACCCTCTCCCCGGCTTAGCAGGCACCAGCCACACTTACTGTCCCTCAGCCATGCCACGCTCCTTCCTATCTCAGGGCCTCCATCCTTGCTGTTCCCTCTGCTGTTCCCTCTGCCCCAGATCTTGGCATCTTCGCTGCAATGTCACCTCCTGGGAGAGGTCTGCACTGACCACCCTGCCCCTGTTTTTCCAGCCTGGTACAGGATCATCTTGTTTGGTGCCGACTTTCAGTAGCTGCTCCCCAGAATAGGAACCAGACCCAGGGGTCTTCTGTGACTCTGTGACTTGTCCTGGGCCACCCAGTGAGCAGAAGTAGAGCTGGGCATGTCCCAGGTTCTCCAGGAGAGCTGAGGCCCCAGGTGGTCAGGAGCACAGACCAGGCCACAGGGATGTGATGCCTGAGCCGGGCCAGCTGGGCGCTCACCTCACCCCCGGCTTCATGCTGGGCACCCATGGTGTCATCTCCGCTGCTCCTGGCTCTGTATTTGGCAGAGACGGGAGGAGGCTGGGGCGTCAGGAGGTGGGGCCAGTGTCAGGTCCACAGCCAGCCTGAGGCCCCCGCCCACCGCATCCCTTCCTCTTGACCAAGCTCCATTCACCACAATGGAAGATCGGGAACCTCGATGGGGACTGACTAGGAAACTATAGCAGGTCCCAGGCCCTTAAAGGCGATCGTGAAATTGTGATCACCTGGAGGGTGAAGGGAACGCCATCCCGAGGGGGAACAGCAGGGCACAAATAGTGCCCCAACACAGTTCCATGATGAAGAAAGTGTGGACGGAAAAGAAGATGGAAAGGAGACTGGCCAGAGGCTAGAAGTGGGTGTGCTGGGGGTGGTGGCATCATGGGTATTCTTTTTTCTCTTATATTTTCTATTTTACAAGTTGTCTGTAATGCTTTTATTACATTTATAATAACCAAATAACCCGATGGTATTGTAACAAAAATAGTGGGCGGAAGCAGGAGGAATTCTGCAGCCGCCTCCACAGGGCCGGCTGTCAATCCTGGACCCTTCTCTGCAGTCACAGCTGTGGGTAAGGAGGCCGCCGCCAATGCCGTGGGGTCAATCTAGGAACAGCCCATTTTACAGATGAAGAAACTGAGGCTCCGAAGGGCGGAGATACTTGTCTGGGTCTCACAGCTGTGTGTGTGTGTGTGGAGTCTGGGTCCAGCTTGCTGGCCTCCATGGCCTGGGCTACGGGGGCTCAGCTCTGCTGGCTCTGGCTTTGGGAAACCCCACAAAGCTGAAGGCGGTGGAGGATGGGGGGGCGCAGTGAGGAGAGAGATGGGGGAGTGGAGAGGAGCAGGGAAGAGGCCTCATCCTCATGGATGTGTTTGAGCCCCTCCTCCAGGATCATCTGAAGGCAGGTCTCCAGGGAGCTGGGAGGGGAACGCCAGGGGAAGGGAGGTGTTTGAAAAGATAATGGGAGAACAGTTTGCCAGGGCCGCTGTGGCAATCCCTGATTGCAGCTGGGGGTTACGCTTTATTATTTATCCATCTACTTACTTCCCACTTTCCACACTGCAGAGAGCAGCATCTGCCACACCTAATCCTGGCGGGGAGGGAGGTGGGCATGGAGGGCTATGCGAGGCTTGCTTCAAGCTGGGTCCCAGAGGACGAGGCTCTGTGGGAACTGCAAGCAGTGAATTCCAGAAAGTCCTAGCAGGCTGGTGCCTCTGGGGAACCAAGGCCCTGGCGGCGTTGGGGATGCTGGGGGCCACAGAGAATGGGATGCTGAGCTGGAGTTGGACCCGTGCCTCGTGCCCAGCGTGCATTCATGCATTCACTCATCACTCATTCATTCATTAATTCACTCCCTCATTGCTCCCTCATGCCTTCATTCACTCATTCATTCATTCATCTGGTCACTCATTCACTCCCTCATTCATTCAGTCACTCATTTGCTCCTCATTCATTCATTCAGTCACTCCTTCATTCATTTATTCACTCCCTCATTCACTGCCTTACTCCTTCATTCATTCGCTCACTCCCTCATTCATTCTGTCACTCATTCACTAATTCATTCATCTGCTCACTCATTCCTTCATTCATTTGTTGGTTCATTCATTCTGTAAATCTTTACTGAGCACCTATTATGTGCCAGGCCCATGGCCAGCACTGGGGGCGGCAGGGACTGGGGGAGACGAGGTGCTGGAGTCCCCTGGGGGACACAGGCTGGCGCAGTGGGGGGCAGAGGCGGGGTGGGAAGCTTACAGGGAGGAAGCCCAGCGTTGAGTCGGGAGTGTTTTATAAGTGGCGTTCAGCCTTCAGTGTTTTTATGAAATGACAGCTTTCTTTTTTTTTCCCCTTTCCCTTTTAAAGAGGCTTAAGAATACAGTTGTCAAATCTGGGATTTTCTTCTCCCGTCTCCACCCCGTCGTGGAGAGCTGGTTCCCAAGCACAGTCAACCATGTCGAAAACCTGTGCTCTGGTGGCTGGAAACTGCGTGTGGAGCTCAGGAGCCGCGCCACGTCCCCGGCTCGGTTCCACAGCTTCTCCTCCCATCCCCGAAGAGAGTTGAGACCCCTGCTCTAGAACATGGTTGTGGGAGGGGTGGTCTCCATATAAATTCCTCAGAACGCTTTTTGTGCCTCACCCCCCCTGCCCGGCCTAACCTGCGCCAGCAACAGTGCCAGGACTACTGCTGCTTCCACCCTTGGTCTGGAATCAGGCAGAAGGCACTGAGGAAAGCAGGCCACGGAGGCTTCGGGCCTCGCTGGTGACTGGCTGCACACAGAGGCGGTGGCAGGGGTCCAGTTGTGGCCCCCCATTTGCTAGCTGTGCAGCTCCAGTAGATATTTACTGAGCACCTGCGCTGGACCCTGCAGATTCGGGGTGAGCTAGAAGACGGGGCTCCTGCCTTGACGGACCCTGTGATGCACTCACTGGCCCAGGCATCATACAGGCTACAGGCACAGCTGCGAGGCTCAGGCCAGGGACAGGGTGCTGTGAGTGTGTCGACCAGTGTGTGTACTGGAGTCTTGGGTGGCCAGAGCGGGCTTCTCTAGGGGAGATGCACTGAAGCCAAGACAAAAAGGGGGAAGGAAGAGGGGAAGGAGTGGGCCGGGCAAAAGAAATGCCGTGTGAAGGCCCTGAGCCAGGAGACTTAACAGCCCCCAGCCTCAGTTTCTCCATCTGTACAATGGGCATAATAATCCTCCCCTCCTGGGCCTGTTGGGACGATTTGGTGAAATGGTGCCTGGAAATCACATAGCTCCGTGCCCGGCTCTCAGTAGGTCCCTGTTATTCAGAATCGCAGATCTCTGGAAGGCAGACACTGGGGAAGACCCTTCCCTCCGCTTTGTGGGGGTCCCCAGAGACCATCTAGCCCCGTGGTTCTCCACTGGAGTGGTTCTGCTCCGGGGGGATATTTGGCACTGTCTGGAGACACTTTGGGTTGTCATAACCTGGGGTGGGGGTGCTTCTGGCATCTAGCAGGTGGAGGCCAGGGATGCCATGGCGTGGGTGGAAAAACCCTGATCTAGTCTAAGTCACTTATTTTACCAGCAGGGAAACTGGCGGGCATTGCAGGGAAGGGGTTTGCTCGGGCCCCTCTCACTGTGAGACAGGATGGGCCAGGGCTGGAGCACAGGGCAGGCCCCAGAGCAGGTTTCCAGGCAGCAGCGTGTCTGAAGGAGAGACGGGGTGGGGGCGGGGAGAGGGAGAGGCTCAGGCCTGTTGGAACCTGAGCCTGGGTCAGGGATGGGGCTGCAGTCACGTACATCTCTCAGTCATCCTGGGATAGAATTCTTGGGCAGGAACTCCTATTTTTTAAATTTTTATTTATTTTCTTTTAACATTAAGACAGCTACTATATTTTGAACAAGAAAGTGGCATAAGCAAGCGAGTGTCCCCCTAACATGCCAGTTCGTCCCCCACGGCACCCCACCGCCCCCCAGCTTCCCCCCTGTTTTGGGAGAAAAGCATCTTTTCTCTGCCCAGTCCTGTCATCCACTGTCACCCCTCTGCACAAGGCAGGCATGGCCTCGCCTGGTATCTGCTTAAAGTCCAAAAATTGTCCAGATGGGGCAGCTAAATGGCTGCATTTGGGGAGATGAAATTCACTCGGTCAGAGCTGGAGGCACCAGCTGACACAGGGCCACTGACCACTGATCCTGAATCAGAGAAATGAACGGATTTGCCCAGATTTCCACAGGTGCTTCCATGTACAAACAAGTTCTATAGCTACTTCCATTAAAATGTATTCTGATCAAACAGTCTTGCAGAGGAAAGCTCACCTAGCCTCAAGTCTATAACACAAAAGCAAGGAGAAAATGACAGATTTTCTGCTGCCATCACACCTGGAACCTTCACAAGGGGGGCCGGGGTGCATGAGGCCCCCGGGCTCCGCTGGGCTGTCTGCGCCAGAAATTCCAGGTTCTGCCTCCGGGCCTCGAAGTTGTCAGCCGGCTGGTTGTATGCCGTCCACACTGGGTCTCCCACAAACAGCCGCATGGCTTTCTCGTATTTCTTCTCGTCCAGTGTGAAACGGTGGTAAATCCCGGCAGGGAGAATGATCACGTCTCCTTTTTCCATGAAGATCCGGCTGCACCTGTCCTCTTTATCTCTCACGTCAGAGTACCCACTGCCGTCCAAGATGAAGCGAATCTTGTCATCCAGGTGTAAATGCTCCTTGTAAATCATCTTAATCTTTTCTTCGTAATTTGGTAGTTTGTCTCTGCCTATGGTTGTTATGTCCATCCAGGAGTAGTTTCTCTCTTTTCGGATCTTTTCTAATTCTGGATCATTCTCATATTCGTTAGCATCCAATTTCCAGTAAAGGACCCCGAGCCCGCGCAGCTGCTCCAGGCCGACCGGGCGCACGGGCTCCGCGTGGTGGAGCCACGACGGGTTGTCAGCCGAGTTGTCCGTGTACCAGGCCTGCACCGTGGCCGGGCCAGGGGCACTGCCGCCTGGCCCCAGACCTGCGCCGCGACCTGCTCAGGCTGGTCTCAAGAGCTCTGTTATTAAGCCGCAGCTCCCTTGGGTGCCCACCGTGTGGTGGGGGTGTGTGCCTGGGGTGAGTGTCCTGGCTCAGCCCACCACGGGGCTGAGCTGCACCTCGGAATCGGACCATGGCAGGAGGTCCTGGCCTCAGAGCTGTGAGGACTTGAAGAGCAAATTTGGGGCCTGGGGCAAGTGGGGCGTCTGGGACAGACCTCCTCCTCTCTGCTCCAGCGAGACAGGGTGCCCCACATCTTCTGATGATGACCGATGGGGTTATGCAATGTTTGGGGAGCAGGCTCTTGGCTTTCCATGGGGCTGGGGCCAGTGCAGCCTGGCGAAGAGGGAGACTGGGAGGCAGGAGTCCCGGGTGTGAGCCCTGTTTCTGCTGCTAACTTGCTGTGTGGCCTTGGGCCAGTCTCTCTCCCTCTCTGGGCCCCCAGTTCCCCATCAATCCACAGAGGGGTGGGTGTATATCTGTGGTTCTCTAACCATCTGCACGGAGTTCTCAGGTTCTGACCACGGTCCCCGGGGCTTAGGAAGAAGATGCCTGACACCTGGCCTCTCCCTGTCTCTGTGTGTTCATTCATTCATTCATTCATTCAGCTCATTCATTGAGCTCACTGGGCATTTACTGAGCCCCCGTTATGTGCCAGGCGTCGGGGCACTGGGAGTTCACTGTTGGGTGGAGGACACAGCCTGGTGGCAAACATGACACAGCGTGGTTCGTGCTGCGCTGGGGTCGTTCAAGGGATGGGGGAGCAGATGAGCATTGCGGCCCCTGGGGGCCTGGGCGGACGTCCTGGAGGGAAGCCGGGACCTGGTGGATGAGTGCATTAGCCAGGCAAAGAGGAGGAGGATGTGTTTTGCAGGCACAGGGACCTGCAGGCCCAAAGGCCTGGTGGCTGGATGGCGTGGCAAGCTCTGGAAAGTGCGGCAGGGTGTGGAATATGGGCGGCGTGGGGCGGTGAGGGTGTGTGGCCAGAGGAGGCTGGGCCGTCAGGCTGGAGCAAACCTTCATCGATCGGGCCCCCGAGGGGGTGGGCCTGCTGCTAATGGCACCAAGGGGGCTGGAGCCCCACAGTGACAGTGACAGTCTCTGCAGGGGAAACCGGATAGTCCCCCGAAGGCTCCCCACCGAGGCCAGCCTGCCTGTACCCACCTGCCCCCAGTAAAGCTGCAGGGCCCCCCGCGGCTGTTCGCAGTGCTGACAGCTCCCGCTGCGGCGGCACCTGCGCGGCCTCCCCTCCTAAGAGCCAGGCACCCGCAGGGACCGGGCCGCGAGACGCCTCTGGGCGCCTTTTGTTTTCCCTTTATTGTTTTTAATAATCTTTTCAAATCACTCAAGTGACACACAGCCATTGTGGGGAAATGGGAGGCTCTGGGGGACACAACGGGAAGCGATGGCCCCCCTCTGGCCTCCAAGGCCGGCTGTGCCCCCATGTGGTCATCACGGCCTGGCGCTGGGCCTGTTCCCTCCTCCTGCCCAGGGACCCGTCCTGACCAGGGGCCTGGGGTCATGGACCAGATGTTGGCTCCGAAACGCTCCTCTCTGGCTCTGCGTCCTGGCCCAGATGTGAAGGTTTGAGTCTGGAACACCCAGCTGGGAAGGAGGCTTCAAGGGGAGGGACCCAGAGGGGCCGAGTCCCTTCTTGGTACCTGCTGTGGGAGGGGCCCTGACCTCTGTGCCTCAGTGCCTTCATCTGTGAAATGGGGATCACTGAACCCACTGAGCAGGGCTGAGTGGTGACTGCAGGAGGAACTGCCCACGAAGGCTTAGTCCAGTGCCCGGCACGGGGCTGTTGTCAAAGGTGCAGGCGGTGGTGAGATGGGGCAGTGATCCTGGTTACTGGGCCGGGACCGCCTCCCTGGGCCTCTGGCCCCTCGAGGTGCCCCAGGGGGTGGGTGGGGAGGCACGCAGAGGCCCAGCCATTTTTTACAGCCTCATGCTTGCTGGGGGCACTGCGGGAGGGTGGGTGCCCACGGCAGCCCAACGCCATGCCCCACTCCATCTCCCAGCCTCTCCCTCACCCCTAAGGAACCGCTGACATGTTAGCAAGAGTCTTGTCTTGCTTTCTTTCTGACATCTGACCTTGATCACTTAGGCCCCAGGATTCCCAAGCCTCCCTCCTTCCGGTGCCCTGCGTGTCCCTTCACCCAGCCTGGGCCCCTTAGCTTGTTCTCTGATGGGTGGAGGGACAGTGGCTTCTCCACACACTCCCTGTGTATACGGCCCTCAGTCACGGCGCCACCAGCAACTTTCCCGGGACGTGACGAGAGAGTGGCCCTGGGTAGACCAGAGAACAGTGGGGCGGGGAGGGGACGTCTTCGGCGAGCCCGTGTCTCTGAGCATCTGGCCCCATCAGTGGTTACTTCGAACCCCACCTCAGCTCCAGTCTGGGCTGCAAGGACTTGCAGATCTCCCTGTCTCAAAGCCTCAGTTTCCTCATCTTTAAAATGGGCTTGGGACTTCCCTGGCGGTCCAGTGGTTAGGACTCCGCGCTTTCACTGCTGGGGCCCGGGTTCAATCCCTGGTCGGGGAACTAAGATCCCACAAGCCACGCAGCCAAAAAAAAAAAAAAAAGAGCTTCATCATAGTACATTTCTCATAGGGCTGTTATGGGCATTCCAGGAGAATCAGGTTTGCAAAGTTCCCAGCAGAGAGTGGTCCAGCAGAGGTAGCAGCTGGTAGCTGATAATAGCTGACCCCTCTCTCTAGCCCCCCTTTGTGCTGGGAACTCTCCTCAGAGGAATGTATGTCCTGGTTGGAGTTGCCAAGCTACACGCAGGAGCCAACTTATGAGTTGATTTAAAAGAACACATTGAGGTCATAATACTAAAGATCGTGCCATTGCTTATTTTTTACGTCCAGCCCTGTGCCAAGTATGCTACATCATCTCACGCAGTCCCCACAAGATGGATGTGATAGCTGTCCCTGTTTATAGATGAGGAGAGTCAGGCTCAGGGAGGTGAAGGCACCTGCCTGAGGATGCAGCTAGCAAATGCAGGACTGGGATTTGGGCTGCAAAGCCATGTTGCCATCAGCTGGCCGGGTATCTGGAGGGTCTCTGGGCACTGGGAATGCAGGGTGGGCAGGTCCAGTTGGAACCCACCAGGATGCCCTCCGAGCTTGCTGGGCGGCTCCCGCGTCGTTCACACAGTTCTCTGGGAACAGAGGCAGGGGAGCGGGTGTGTGCACACGGGGGGGTGCAGGCATGTGGGAGGAACCAGCTGCCGGCCCCATATGGTGGCTCTGCCCACCAGCGCCACCAGCGCCACCAGCACCACCTGCCTGCCTGGCTCCGGGAGGGGCTCAGTGGAGAGGGTCGGGGAGGGGGGAGTACCTTGTGCGAGAGCGGGACTTCGGGGAGGTCGTTCATGCAAGTTTTGTTTTAGTCGCCTGTGTGGAGCAGGGGGCCGAGTGGCCAAGTGACTCTTATGCCTCTGGGACAGATGAGGCTAAGAGAGGTGTGGCCACCTGTCCCAGGTCACACAGCTGGCGAGAGGCAGAGGTGGGATGAGCCCGTGCCCGTGGAGTCCAGGTCTGTGCTCACAACCCCGTGTGGCGCTGTCTCCCGGGACAGGGATTCACAGGCTTCCAGGGCGCTGGGCAGGCTTACTGCCTGTAGGGATCCCAGCAGGTGGGTGATGCTGGAGTCTCCTTTACCCTCTCTCACCTGGTCTCTACCTCCAGGTACAAAGGCTTCATCAAGGACTGCCCCAGCGGGCAGCTGGATGCAGCGGGCTTCCAGAAGATCTACAAGCAGTTCTTCCCGTTTGGAGACCCCACCAAGTTCGCCACATTTGTTTTCAACGTCTTTGATGAAAACAAGGTGAGCTGGGAATTGACAGGGCCTGTGCCAGCCCGGAGTCCCCTCCCTCCGGCGGCAGCCTGCGCGGCTCCACACCCACGCTGTCCTGCTGATGTTCCATTCCAGAGAAGGAACACACACGTGTGCACTCACACATACACATATACACACAAACGCACGCACATGTGTGCACACCCACACGTGCTTATACACATGCACACAAACGCATGCATGCACACACATACATGCACTCATATTGTACACAAATGCATGCACGTATATACATTGCAGGAGCTCACACATGCACAAGGAACCCACAGAGATCCGTGTATGCAGATACATACCATGCACACAGACATACATGTATACACACATGCACACATATGTATACCTTGAACCTTTTCTTACAAGCACAAAATGCAAATGCCTCCAGGGATAATAACAGGATTTATAATCATAACTGACATTTACTGAACATTTACTACATACTACGCTCTTTATGTGGATTTTTTTTTTAATAAATTTATTTATTTATTTTATTTTTGGCTGCATCGGGTCTTCGTTGCTGCACACGGGCTTTCTCTAGTTGCGGCGTGCGGGCTTCTCACTGCAGTGGCTTCTCTTATTGCGCAGCATGGGCTCTAGGTGCACGGGCTCAGTAGCTGCAGCACATGGGCTTGGTAGTTGTGGCTCGCGGGCTCTAGAGTGCAGGCTCAGTAGCTGTGGTGCACGGGTTTAGTTGCTATGTGGATTATTTTTAGTGAGACCTTACAACCAACTGCCTGTAGGGGTGCCTTTTAATTGCCCCCATTTTGCAGATGAGGAAACTGAGAATCATATAACATGGGCTCTTTTGTGCCTGGCTTCTTTCACTGAGCATCGTGTTTTCAAGGCTTATCCGTGTTGCAGTGTGTCCCTTCCTGGTGACGGCCACCCTGACAGCATATCCACCATAGGGGCATCTGCAGTCCTCCAGACTCTGTGCCACGCTGGCATATTTCCTGGCTCTCTTGTATTCAAGGTGGACGTACTGTAACTTGTTTCCACGCTCCACGCTGTAGGGCACTCGGATTTTTTCTGCTCTGTCACGCCCTGGCTTTCTCTGCAGGTGGCCTCAGCTGACAATCGCACTGCCTGGCCCTAGGAAGAGCTCTGACCTCTCCGGACCTCAGTTTCCTTATTTGCAAAATAAATAGGATTGAACAGTCCAGATCCCCACCTTTTTCTATAGCCCCTGAGCCTGTGGTTCAAGGCCGAGGAGAAAAGGGTTTCTGGGTGACTCCTGCCCAGAGGGTCATGTGTGCTGGTGGTCCCTCTTCCTCCCACCAGATGTGGAGTGTCAGGCTCTCCCTCTGGCCTCACCCTTTTCCTTGTCCCTCCTGCCTTGCTTTTCCCTTTTTTTTTTTTTTGGCCACACCATGCAGCATGCGAGATCTTTGTTCCCCGACCAGGGATCAAACCCGTGCCCCCTGCATTGGGAGCGCGGAGTCTTAACCACTGGACCGCCAGGGAAGTCCTATTTTCCCATTTCTAATCCTACCCCCTCCCCCTCCCCTTCCTTCTCCTGACCCTCATCCCTTCACTCCCGCACTCTCCACTTGGGTGTCTGGTACCTGCTGCCGCCCATCACCACCTGCCCAAGGTGCAGCCTGACCAGGTGACTCAGCGCTAACTGAGGCCCACCCCCACTCCTCTCTCTCCTGCAGGACGGGCGGATTGAGTTCTCTGAGTTCATCCAGGCGCTGTCGGTGACCTCGAGGGGAACCCTGGATGAGAAGCTGCGGTGTAAGTCCTGCCCCCTGGGCTCTATGGGGCGGCCACTGGGCGGTCCCAGGCGGGAGGGAGGCCAGCTACCTGGGCCAGGTCATCTGTCTGGGGCTGAGAGTGGCACAGATGTCCTGCCCTTCCAGGTCAGAGGCAGTTTCTTGGAGGAGGCCAGGCAGGAGGAACGTGTCTTCCTTAGATGCGTGGACAGATGGGGCAGGAGCAAAGGGGCATCCGAGCAGGTGCAGACATGGGACCTCGGGCAGGACAGTGTGGAGTTAAAAGACCCGGTTCCAGGGCTTGATCCACCACTTCGGAGGCTGTTTTGATGACTGATCTCATTCATTCACTTATTTACTGGTTCACCCAACAGATGTTGACCAAACACGGCCACGTGTCAGTGCTGGGCAGAGGCCAGGACCCACGGGTGCATCAGATAGACGGGCACCTGCCCTCGCGGCTGTCAATCTAGCTCAGGGACCTTATCCGAAAGATCCCAGAAAACTGCAACCGAGGCAGGAAGAGGGAAGTGTGAACCGACAGGAGAGGAACTGACCCTGTTATGAGTCGGGAGCTGAGCTGGGAAGGGTGAAGGTGCCAGGGAGGAGGGAGGGAAGAGGGTTCCAGGCAGGGGAACAGCATGTGCGAGGCCCTGAGGAGGAATGAGAGAAGGATTCAGAGGGGAGAGTGTGCAGGCTCATGCTGCTGCGAGAGGGAATCTGGAGAGAAGATAAAAACAGCTGGGCCAGAACTCACTTCCCACTGAGACACTTTCACTGCTTTGCATCGGCACCGAGAAAACGCGGCAGTTTCTTTTTCTTTCTCTTTTTAGGAATAAAAGAGGATTTTATTTATACAGAAGCTCCTCCCCTCCTCCCCAGGCATATTATTTTATTTTCTAAGTTGATCCCAGCAGGATACAGTGTAATTGTGGAAAGAAAGTGGGCTGAAAGGAGGCAGAGGCCGGGGCATGGGGAAGGAGAGGGGGGCCTTTAGGGCTCCTCCTGGGGTCCCCTCCCTCCCTCAGCTCCAGCTCCAGCCTCAGCACCAGCTCCAGCCTCAGCTCTCGCAGACCCAGTGCCCCCTCCTTTTTATACTTAGGTTTTTTTAAATAACCCTAGTTGAAACGGCGCATGTGTTCCTGTCGTGCGTGTGCATGCGCGTGTCCCGTCTGTTTTGATGTAAATATTCATTGATTGGATGAGTAATGGGGCTGTGGTGCAGGGGCGGGGGGTCACTCTGCCCTGGCTGGTTGACCGCAGGGGCCTTCAAGCTCTACGACTTGGATAACGACGGCTACATCACCAGGAACGAGATGCTGGATATAGTGGACGCCATTTACCAGATGGTGGTGAGAGGCCCGGGTCCTATGGGGTAGGGGGAGGCAGTAGGGGCGTCAAATTTAGTGATTGGGTCTGTCCCAGAGGAAGCACCCCGTGGGACTGCTCTCCCGACCGGGGCAGGCGTTGGCCAGGCGAGGGTCACTGCCTGAGGCCGCTCAGCACATCTGCAGTTGGGGTGGCAGATGGGGGCTGGGGTGGGTGGGAGGTTCCAGAGCAGAATTACAGATGGCGGGGGACATTGCGGGGAGTGGGAGGCAGAGGCAGTCCTCATCTGGAACCCCCCCAGGTCTGGGGAGCATATTTTTGGGAAAAGGGCCCAAAGCCCAGAGTGCCAGGAGCCAGCCCTCACCTTGTCTGTCCCTGTCAGGGGAACACCGTGGAACTCCCCGAGGAGGAGAACACCCCCGAGAAGAGGGTGGACCGAATCTTCGCCATGATGGACAAGGTGAGACCCCTCCCCGTAGGCGCCACGGACCACCTAGGGGCCTGGCTTGAGGCAGGCAGCACACCTGGTGTGACGTCCACTGGTCCGGTTGGCAGCCGTCCGCTTCAGACATCCAGGGTTTTAAGTAAATTTGTCCAACACTTTCTCTTTGATCAACTAAGATTCTTTATTTATTTTTTTAAATTAATTAATTAATTAATCTATTTTTGGCTGCGTTGGGTCTCTGTTGCTGCGCGTGGGCTTTTCTCTAGTTGTGGCGAGAGCAGGGGCTGCTCTTCGTTGTGGTGCACGGGCTTCTCATTGCGGTGGCTTCTCTTGTTGCGGAGCACGGGCTCTAGACACGCGGGCTTCTGTAGTGGTGGCTCACGGGCTCTAGAGCGCAGGCTCAGTCGTTGTGGCGCATGGGCTTAGTTGCTCTGTGGCATGTGGGATCTTCCCAGACCAGGGATCGAACCCATGTCCCCTGCATTGGCAGGCGGATTCTTAACCACTGCGCCACTAGGGAAGTCCCAAGATTCTTAACCTTTTAAATTTTTTGCCATGGACAATAAATTTGGGCATTCTGGAGAAGTTGTCTGTGGACTTCTCAGAGTAATGGTTTTAAGTGCATGAGATAAAATCCACAGGACTAAGAAGGAAGCTATTTTGGAATGCTGCTATCAAAATTTTTTTTAAAAGAATTTGTGATGTGGTATATGAGCTTCTTTATGAACACATCGGATGATGAGATATAGCGGTTTAAGCGCCCCACAATTTCGAATCGATGATATGTGCAGGTGATGCCTACAACAACCGTGGAGTGTTATAAAAATGCCTCAATCCCCACAGTTGACAAAGTCACAGGTACTGCTGGTTCTGTGGGAGATCGTTACCTAGATTCATTATGGAAGAAAAAGCTAAATTTCAGTTATAAGTTAGCAAAAAGAAAGACCTCATTTTTTCCCATTTTAGTTCACAGGCCTGCTGAATTCTATCCTCAGACCCCAGATTAAGAAACCCTTCTTTATACCAAACTTTTTTTTAAACTGGAAATAACTTTGTTTTAAACTGGAATTTGACATCAAGATGGTAAGGAAACCCAGTATTGCTTGCCTTCAATAAAAGAATTCAAATGAACAGTGACCTTGGGCTTATTATTACATTCTGGCTAGGTACAGGTGCCTGCCCTGAAAGCTTTGAGCCTGAGGCCTTACTTCCTTAATTTAAAAAAGTGAGATCACATATCAGAGAGGCAGTAAAGACACAGAGGCTCAGACCACGCTGGGCTCCTGATAATAATCAGAAGATGTGTCCGTAGAGTGCGGCAGAGAATACTAGCTTCTCGCAGGGTGGTTCAATGTTATTTAACACCAAGGTGTTAAATCCCCCCCACCCCCAATTCAGACCTCCCTTATTTTGGGAAACAAAGTCCACGCTGTAGTCAGACTGGGTGTAAACCTGGCTTCCCCAGTTAGCCGGCAGGGGGCCCTGGATAGGTGACTGAGCCTCGGCATCCTCACTGGTGAAATGGTGATAAGAGCAGCCCCTCTTTGGCTAAACAGTACGCTGCTAAATAACCAAGAGATCACTGAAGAAATCAAAGAGGGAATCAAAAAATACCTAGAGACCAATGACAATGAAAACACGACGACCCAAAACCTATGGGATGCAGCAAAAGCACTTCTAAGAGGGAAGTTTATAGCAATATAATCCTACCTCAAGAAACGAGAAAAATCTCAGATAAACAATCTAACCTTACACCTAAAGGAACCAGAGAAAGCAGAGCAGCCCCTCTTCTTAGAGCGGCTGTGGGGACCCCATGAGACCAAGCGCACGCATAGCGTGCGCGGGGCCCACAGTAGACGACCCTCAAGGTCTGCCTGCGGAGCTTGTGGAAAGCTCGTCACGATCTCTCTCTCTGGGTGCAGGCTGTGGGTGGCTTCCAAGGCCTTTTTCTTTTGCTCTCACGGGTTTCCTTGCAAGATGCTCCAGGGGAAAGGATTCTGGCCCAAACCATTTCCTTCTGCAAGAGACCCACTAAAGCCCCTTTACGTGGGCTCCATCCAGCCTCCTCGTAAGTCTCCAGGGGGATGGCTTAAATGCCCTTCCAGGGGTGACCCCAGAGAAATGCATCAGGCTCTCAGCCCTGTGGGATTACCACCCTCTGTGGGGATGAACAGCAGTGAGGACGATACCTGGGGAGTTACCGGGTGCTTCCAGTCTGCCGAGCACTTCACACAGCTTGAGCTCAAGGAGTGCTCACCTCGGTGGCCTGAAGAAGCCGTTCAATTCTCTCCAGTCTCCAGATGAGGAAACAGGGGCCCAGAGAGGTGGGTCGTGTGCCCAAGGTCACCCAGCCAGGAAGTGCCCGCGTCTGTCTATGCCTGACCCCTCCCACCTAATGAGCTGCCTTGCCTCCCTCCTGACTTAACTGTGGAAGCAGCCCTGGGCTGGGCTTGGGGAGGGAGCGTCCAGGGCCCAGGGCAGAGGCCGCTGTCCTGGGAGGTTGGTTGTCCCCTCACCTTCACCCTCCTCTCTCTGCTTGCAGAATGCCGACGGGAAGCTGACGCTGCAGGAGTTCCAGGAAGGATCCAAGGCGGACCCGTCCATCGTGCAGGCGCTGTCCCTCTACGACGGGCTGGTATAGTCCAGGGCCCAGAGCTGAGGTGAGTGGAGGGGGACTTGGGGCCTGGGGTGGGGGCAAGGGGGCAAACCCAGCCTCAGGACACTTGGGGTTGGCAGATAAGTGCCTGAGTTTCCCGGGGGGGGAGGAATCGGGGTCTGCCCAGTTGGAGCATAGCTAGTAGGGAAGGCCTAGGAGGCAGGGCCTTCACATCAGCCAGGGCTCCTCTATTTTTGTCATTTTTATATACCCAGGTTCAGCCTGAGAGTTTACTTGAATAGAAGTTTCCCTGGGTTGAAAACACTTGGAAAATCCCAGCTCTCAGCCAGGGCCAGGGGCCTGGGAGAACAGGAGTTTCTCATCTTCTCTCCGTTGGGGTGGCTGAAGACCTCAGCTCCCACTCTCTCTTTTTTTTTTTTTTTTAATATTATCCAGCTTTATCACCAGCTTTTTTTTTTTTTTTTTTTTAATTTATTTTATTTTTGGCTGTGTTGGGTCTTCGTTTCTGTGCGAGGGCTTTCTCTAGTTGTGGCAAGCGGGGGCCACTCTTCATCGCGGTGTGCGGACCTCTCACTGTCGCGGCCTCTCTTGTTGCGGAGCACAGGCTCCAGACGCGCAGGCTCAGTAGTTGTGGCTCAGGGGCCCAGTTGCTCCGCGGCATGTGGGATCTTCCCAGACCAGGGCTTGAACCCGTGTCCCCTGCACTGGCAGGCAGATTCTCAACCATTGTGCCACCAGGGAAGCCCCCCGCTCTCTTGATCAATAGCTCCAACATGGTTTCTTTTTTTGCCCAGTCGGGATGCAGGATGATAGCCCACAGAGGCCTCTGCTGCTGGCAGAGAACTGACCCCCATGGTCCTGTCCAGCTGCAAACACTCTTTTTTTTTTTATCATCTTTATTAGAGTATAATTGCTTTACAATGTTGTGTCACTTTCTGCTGTATAACAAAGTGAATCAGCTATACATATACATATATCCCCATATCTCTTCCCTCTTGCCTCTTCCTCCCTCCCACCCTCCCTATCCCACCCCTCTAGGTCACAAAGCACCGAGCTGATCTCCCTGTGCTATGTGGCTGCTTCCCACTAGCTATCTGTTTTACGGTTGGTAGTGTATATATGTCCATGCCACTCTCTTATTCTGTCCCAGCTTGCCCTTCCCCCTCCCCGTATCCTCAAGTCTATTCTCTAGTAGGTCTGCATCTTTATTCCCGTCTTGCCCCTAGGTTCTTCTGACCATTTTTTTTACAAACACTCTTGTATGTGTCTCCTGGTGGACGGATGATGCATTCTGTTGATATAGATCTAAGAGTAGAATTGCTGGGACACAGAATGTGTGTATGTTTAGCTTTAGTAGATACTTCCAGAAGTTTTCCAACATGGTTGTACCATCTCCTACCCCCACTTGTGGTGTATGAGAGCTCCCATTGCTCCACATCCTTGCCAACACTGGGTGTTCTCTGTCTTTTAAAATTTCAGCTGTTTGGGTGGGCGTGTCATGATAGCTTGTTGTAATCTTAATTTGCATCTCACTGATGAGCACAGAAGTTGGGCACCTTGTCGTATGTGCATCCTCCGTTTTACCATCACCTTTTGTGCAGTGCTGTCTTAGTTATCTGTTGCTGCACACTGCAGTACCGCAAAACAGCAGCTGAAAAGAACAAACATCAGGAATTTGGGTACAGCTTTGTTGGGTGCCTTTGGCTCAAGGTCTCTCATGAGGATGCAGCCAAGCTGTCAGGAGGGTGACCAACCATCCCAGTTTGCCCAGGACTGTCCCGGATTTAGTGCTGAAGATCCCATGTCCTGGGAAACCCCTCTGTATTAGGTAAACTGGGATGATCATCAGCTGTTGGCCAGGACTGCGGTTTCATCTGAAGGCTTGGCCAGGGGTGACCCACTTGTAAGTTCACTCATTTGGTTTGGCGGCCTCACCATGTGGCCCTCTGCACAGGGCTGCCTAACAACATGGCGGCTGGCTTCCCCCAGGGTAAGCTTTCTGGGAGGGAAGGAGAGGGAGAACCCAAGATGAAAGCACAGTCTTTTTATAACTTGATCTTGAGAAGAAAGATCCCATCACTTCTTTTTAAAGAATGCCTTGGCTACTTTAGGCTATTTCTATACAAATTTTAGAATCAACTTATAAATGTCTACACACACACACACACACACACACACACATGCTGGGATTTTGATTGGGATTGAGTTGAGTCTACTGTTCAGTTTGGGGGAGAATTGGCATCTTTATAATGTTGAGTCTTCCAATCCATGAAGATGGTATATCTCTCTCTGTGTTTAGGTCTTTAAATTTTTTTTCTCTATAACATTTTGCTGTTTTTAGCTAAAAGATCTTTCACATCTTTTAGTTGATTTATTCCTAAGTGTTTGATGTTTTTGATGGTGTTTTAAACAGTAATTTTAAAATTGTATTTTCTGTTTGTTTCTGATTTATAGAAATTCAGTTGATTTTTGTTTATTGATCATATATCCATGGTCCTGCTAACTTCATTTATTAAATCTAGGAGTCTGCCTTAGATTCTTTTGGATTGTCTGCATTCTGTTTCTTCCTTTCCTATCCCTCTGCCTTTTGTTCCTTTTTCCTGCTTCCTCACACTGGTTGGGCCCTCCAGTCACATAGGAGTAGTGACAGTGAACATTCTTGTCTCATTCTCAGTCTTGGGGGAAAGCTTTCAATAATTCACCATTAGTTATGGTGCTTGTTATAGGTCCTTTGTAGATAGATTTTAGCAGATTTAGAAAGTTTCCTTCTTTTTTAGTTTGGTAGGAGTTATTTGTTTTTTAAAAAAAATCATGAGTGGTATTGAACTTTATCAAAATTTTCTGCATTTATCCAGATGCTCATATGACTTTTCTCTCTTTTTTGTTGTCAATATGATGAATTACACTGATTGATTTTGTGTGTGCGTGTGCATGTGCGTGTGTGTGTGTGTGTGTGAATACATTTTATGGATCATCTGTGGATTCCTGTCCACTTAAATACACTACCTTTTTTTTTTTCTACTCTTTTTCAAATTATTTTCCCATTTAGGTTGTTACATAATATTGAGCAGAGTTCCCTGTGCTATACAGTAGGTCCTTGTTGCTTATCCATTTTTAAAAAAAAATTTTTAATAGATCTTTATTGGAGTATAATTGCTTCACAATACTGAGTTAGTTGATGTTGCACAACAAAGTGAATCAGCCATATGCATACACATGTCCCCATATCCGCTCCCTCTTGAGCCTCCCTCCCATCCTCCCTATCCCACCCCTCTAGGTCATCGCAAAGCACCGAGCCGATCTCCCTGTGCTATGCTGCTGCTTCCCACCAGCCAACTATTTTACATTCTGTAGTGTATATACGTCAATGGTACTCTCACTTCACCCCAGCTTCGCCCTCCAATCCCATGTCCTCAAGTCCATTTTCTATGTCTACCTCTTTATTCCTGCCCTGCAACTAGGTTTATCAGTGCCATTTTTTTTTTTTTTTTTAGATTTCATATATATGTGTTAGCATACGGTATTTGTTTTTCTCCTTCTGACTTATTTCACTCTGTATGACAGACTCTAGGTCCATCCACCTCACTACAAATAACTCAATTTCGTTTCTTTTTATGGCTGAGTAATATTCCATCGTATATATGTGCCACATCTTCTTTATCCATTCATCTGTCGATGGACATTTAGGTTGCTTCCATGTCCTGGCTATTGTAAATAGTGCTGCAGTGAACATTGTGGTACATGTCTCTTTTTGAATTATGGTGTTCTCAGGGTATATGCCCAGTAGTGGGATTGCTGGGTCATATGGTAGTTCTATTTTTAGTTTTTTAAGGAACCTCCATACTGTTTTCCATAGTGGTTGTATCAGTTTACATTCCCACCAACAGTGCAGGAGGGTTCCCTTTCACCACACCCTTTCCAGCATTTATCTGTTTCTAGGTTTTTTGAAAATTACCATTCTGACCAGTGTGAGGTGATACCTCATTGTAGTTTTGATTTGCATTTCTCTAATAATTAGTGATGTTGAGCATCTTTTCATGTGCCTCTTGGCCATCTGTATGTCTTCCTTGGTGAAATGTCTGTTTAGGTCTTCTGCCCATTTTTTAACTGGATTGTTTGTTTTTTGATATTGAGCTCCATGAGCTGTTTGTATATTTTGGAGATTAATCCTTTGTCTGTTGTTTCATTTGCAAATATTTTCTCCCATTCTGAGTGTTGTCTTTTCGTCTTGTTTATGGTTTCCTTTGCTGTGCAAAAGTTTAATTAAGTCCCATTTGTTTATTTTTGCTTTTATTTCCGTTACTCTAGGAGGTGGGTCAAAAAAGACCTTGCTGTGGTTTATGTCAGAGTGTTTTTTCCTATGTTTTCCTCTAAGAGTTTTATAGTGTCTGGTCTTACATTTAAGGCTTTAATACATTGGGAGTTTATTTTTGTGTATGGTGTTAGGTAGTGTTCTAATTTCATGCTTTTACATGTAGCTGTCTGGTTTTCCCAGCACCACTTATTGAAGAGGCTGTCTTTTTCCCACTGAATGTTCTTGCCTCCTTTGTCATAAATTAGGTGCTCATATGTGCAGGGCATATCTCTGGGCATTCTATCTTGTACCATTGATCTATATTTCTGTTTTTGTGCCAGTACCATACTGTCTTGATTACTGTAACTTTGTGGTATAGTTTGAAGTCAGGGAGCCTGATTCCTCCAACTCCATTTTTCTTTCTCAAGATTGCTTTGGCTATTTGGGGTCTTTTGTGTTTCCATACGAATTGTAAAATTTTTTGTTCTAATTCTGTGAAGAATGCCATGGGTAGTTTGATAGGGATTGCACTGAATCTGTAGATTGCTTTGGATAGTAAAGTCATTTTCACAATATTGATTCTTCCAATCCAAGAACATGGTGTATTTCTCCATATGTTTGTCATCTTTGATTTCTTTCATCAGTGTTTTATAGTTTTCTGAGTACAAGTCTTTCGCCTCCTTAGGCAGGTTTATTCCTAGGTATTTTATTCTTTTTGTTGCAATGGTAAATGGGAGTGTTTCCTTAATTTCTCTTTTTGATTTTTCATTGTTGATGTATAGGAATGCCAGAGATTTCTGTGCATTAACTTTGTATCCTGCAACCTTACCAAATTCATTGATTAATTCTAGTAGTTTTCTGGTGGCATCTTTAGGATTTTCTATGTATAGTATCATGTCATTGGCAAACAGCGACAGTTTTACTTCTTCTTTTCCAACTTGTTTTCCTTTTATTTCTTTTTCTTCTCTGATTGCTGTGGCTAGGACTTCCAAAACTATGTTGAATAAGAGTGGCAAGGGTGGACATCCTTGTCTTGTTCCTGATCTTAGTGAGTATACTTTCAGTTTTTCACCATTGAGTATGATGCTTGCTGTGGGTTTGTCATATATGGCCTTTATTGTGTTGCGGTAGGTTCCCTCTATTCCCATTTTCTGGAGAGTTTTTTTTATCATAAATTGGTGTTGAATTTTGTTAAAAGCTTTTTCTGCATTTATTGAGATGATCATATGGTTTTTATTCCTTAATTTGTTAATGCGGTGTATCACACTGATTGATTTGCATATATTGAAGAATCCTTGCATCCTGGGATAAATCCCACTTGATCATGGTGTATGATCCTTTTAATGTGCTGTTGGATTCTGTTTGCTAGTATTTTGTTCAGGAATTTTGCATCTAGGTTCATCAGTGATATTGGTCTATAATTTTCTTTTTTTGTGATATCTTTTTCTGATTTTGGTATCAGGGTGATGGTGGCTTCATAGAATGAATTTGGGAGTGTTTCTCTCTGCAATTTTTTGGAAGAGTTTGAGAAGGATCAGTGTTAGCTCTTCTCTAAATGTTTGATAGAATACACCTGTGAAGCCATCTGGTCTTGGACTTTTGTTTGTTGGAAGATTTTTTTTTTTTTATAGATTAACTGGATATATATGTATATTTTAAAATTAATAGCTACTTTATTTATTTATTTATTTTTAGCTGTGTTGGTTCTTCGTTTTGTGCGAGGGCTTTCTGTAGTTGCGGCAAGCAGGGACCACTCTTCATCGTGGTGCGGGGGCCACTCTTCATCGCGGTGTGTGGGCCTCTCACTATCGCGGCCCCTCCTGTTGCGGGGCACAGGCTCCAGACGCACAGGCTCAGCAGTTGTGGCTCACGGGCCCAGCTGCTCCACGGCATGCGGGATTTTCCCAGACCAGGGCTCGAACCCGTGTCCCGTGCATTAGCAGGCAGATTCTCAACCACTGTGCCACCAGGGAAGCCCTGTTGGAAGATTTTTAATTACGGTTTCAATTTCATTACTTGTGATAGGTCTTTTTATATTTTCTAATTCTTCCTGGTTCAGTGTTGGAAAGTTGTACCTTTCCAAGAATTTGTCCATTTCTTCGTGGTTGTCCATTTTATTGGCATATAGTTGTTTGTAGTAGTCTCTTATAATCCTTTGTATTTCTGCAGTGTCAGTTGTGATTTCTCCTTTTTCATTTCTAATTTCATTGATTTGCGTCTTCTCCCTTTTTTTCTTGATGAGTCTGGCTAAGGGTTTATCAATTTTTTTTTTTTTGGCTGCATTGAGTCTTCATAGCTGTGTGTGGGCTTTCTCTAGTTGCAGCGAGCAGTGGCTACTCTTTGTTGCGGTGTGCGGGCTTCTCATTGCAGTGGCTTCTCTTGTTGTGGAGCACAGGCTCTAGGCACACGGTCTTCAGTAGTTATGGCTCGCTGGCTTCCGTAGTTGTGTCTCGTGGGCTCTAGAGTGCAGGCTCAGTAGTTGTGGCGCATGGGCTTAGTTGTTCCGCAGCATGTGGGATCTTCCCAGACCAGGGCTCGAACCCCTGTCTCCTGCATTGGCAGGTGGATTCTTAACCAGTGCGCCACCAGGGAAGCCCCTCCAGCTTTCTTTTGATTTCCATTTGCATGGAATATCTTTTTCCATCCCCTCACTTTCAGTCTGTATGTGTCCCTAGGTCTGAAGTGGGTCTCTTGTAGACAGCATATATATGGGTCTTGTTTTTGTATCCGTTCAGCCAGTCTGTGTCTTTTGGTTATGGCATTTAATCCATTTACATTCAAGATTATTATCGATAGGTATGTTCCTATTACCATTTTCTTATTTGTTTTAGGTTTGTTTTTGTGGGTCTTTTTCTTCTCTTGTGTTTTCTGCTTAGAGAAGTTTCTTTAGCATTTGTTGTAAAGCTGGTTTGGTGGTGCTGAATTCTCTTAGCTTTTGCTTGTCTGAAAAGCTTTTGACTTCTCCACCGAATCTGAATGAGATCCTTGCTGGGTAGAGTAATCTTGGTTGTAGGTTTTTATCTTTCATCACTTTAAGTATATCCTGCCACTCCCTTCTGGCCTGCAGAGTTTCCGCTGAAAAATCAGCTGGTAACCTTCTGGGGATTCCTTTGTATGTTATTTTTTGTTTTTCTCTTGCTGCTTTTAATAATTTTTCTTTGAATTTAATTTTTGTTAGTTTGATTAATATGTGTCTTGGTGTGTTTTTCCTAGGTTTTATCCTGTATGGGACTCTCTGTGCTTCCTGGACTTGGGTGACTGTTTCCTTTCCCATCTTAGGGAATTTTTCAACTATAATCTCTTCAAATATTTTCTCAGACCCTTTCTTTTTCTCTTCTTCTTCTGGGACCCCTATAATTCGAATGTTGGTGCATTTAGTGTTGTCCCAGAAGTCTCTGAGATTGTCTTCCATTCTTTTCATTCTTTTTTCTTTTTTCTGCTCCTCAGCAGTTATTTCCACCATTTTGTCTTCCAGCTCACTTATTCATTCTTCTGCCTCAGTTATTCTGTAATTGATTCCTTCTAGTGTATTTTTCATTTCAGGTATTGTGTTGTTCATCTCTGTTTGTTTGTTCTTTAGTTCTTCTAGTTCTTTGTTGAACATTTCTTGTATTTTCTCAATCCGTGCCTCCATTCTATTTCCGAGATTCTGGATCATCTTTACTATCATTACTCTGAATTCTTTTTCAGGTAGACTGCCTATTTCCTCTTCATTTATTTGGTCTTGTAGGTTTTTACCTTGCTCCTCCATCTGTGACATATTTTTTTGCCATCTCATTTTTTTTTTTTTTTTAATGTGTGGGATTGTGTTCCTGTCTTACTGGTTGTTTGGCCTGAGGCTTTTAACAGTGGGGTTTGTAGGCTATTGGGTAGAGCTGGGTCTTGGTGCTGAGATGAGGAACTCCGTGAGACCTCACTCCGATAAATAGTCCCTGGGGTCTGAGGTTCTCTGTTAGTCTAGTGGTTCGGACTTGGAGCTCCCACCGCAGGAGCTTCAGCCGACCCGGGCTTGTGAATCAAGGTCCTGCTGCCTGGGGTGGCAAAAGTAACCCCACAACAATAACAAAGTGAAAAATAAAATTAGACTAGGAAACTAACAGATATGTTAGGAAGAATATGAACATAAAAATATAGATGAATCAACAACTGGAAGGTACATCAGTACCACAATAGTAAAAAAGAGGAGGAGGGAAAAGAAAAAAAAAAAAGAAAAAAGGGGGGGGAAGGCCTTAGCTGTGGAGGGTGGGGCCTAAGCAAGGGCGAGGTTTGGGTGATGGGCGGGGCCAATGCTCAGGATCTGGAAAAGGCCCTGGGGGCTGTAGGGGGGTGGAACTTAGGCTCAAGGAACAGAAGGGGCCCAGGCGTGTCCCCCACCCCTGGTCTCAGAGGGCAGGGGACCTCACCTGGGAGCCCAGCAGGCTTCCTGGGCTCGAGTGGGTGGGGCAATCACCCTCTGCTCCTCTCCCTCTCCTCCCAGAAGGCCCCTCCCACGTGCCTCTCCTATTCTCCCCCTGGCCTCCTTCCTATGCCCCCAAGGACCCACGTGGCCTGGAGGGGGCCTTGGAGGGCAGGGGACTGGCCTGGGAGCTCAGCAGGCTCCCCGGCCTGAGTGGGCGGGGCAATCGCCCTCTGCTCCTCTCCCACTCCTCCTGGATGGCTCCTCCCGCCTGCCTCTCTTGATCTCCCCAGCCTCCCTCCTATGCCTATTTCATTCTTTTTAAAGGCTGAGTAATATTCCATTGTATATATGTGCCACATCTTCTTTACCCATTCTCTGTTGATGGACATTTAGGTTGTTTCCATGTCTTGGCTATTGTGAACAAAACTGCAATGAACACTGGGGTGCATGATCCTTTCGAACCATGTTTTTCTCTGGATATATGCTCAGGAATGGGATTGCAGGATCATATGGTAGCTCTATTTTTAGTTTTTAAAGGAACCTTCATACTGTTCTCCACAGTGGCTGCACCAATTTACATTCCCACCAACAGTGTAGGAGGGTTCTCTTCTCTTCACACCCTCTCCAGCATTTACTGTTTGTGGATTTTTTTTTTTTTTTTTTTTTTTTTAGGCTGCATTGGGTCTTCATTGCAGTGCGTGGGCTTCTCATTGCAGTGGCTTTTTTCGCTGTGGAGCACGGGCTCTAGGCGCGCGGCTTCAGTAGTTGTGGCACGTGGGCTCAATAGTTGTGACTCGCGGGCTCTAGAGCACAGGCTCAGTAGTTGTGGCGCACGGGCTTAGTTGCTCTGCGGCATGTGGGATTTTCCCGGATCAGGGATCGAACCCGTGTCCCCTGCACTGGCAGGCAGATTCTCAACCACTGCGCCACCAGGGAAACCCCTGTTTGTGGATTTTTTGATGATAGCCATTCTGACTCACACCGATTGATTTTTGAACGCTAAGCCACCCGTGATGTGCTTTTATGTATCATCAGATTTGATTTGCTGATATTTTGTTTAGGAAGCCTGTTTTGAAGCTTCTAATGTTCTTATATTTTTGCACAAGACATCCGTTTTCATTGAAGAGACGTTAGAAAATATGTTTAAAAAGAAAACCTCCATAAAAAAGTTTATTGAAAAAAACCCTTCATATATAACCCAGAAATAACCACTGTGAACATTTTGTGTCCAGAATGATTCAGAAAGAATTGAACACTTAACAAAAACTTAATACTCAGTAACTAGGTCACATAGGAACATATAATCAAACCAATTTATAAAGGAACTGTGACAGTTATTTCTATAATCTTAAAAATGTTCAGTATGCAGCTCTGGGTCCCACAGTGCATACTGATCTGTTGTCTGATTTTTCAGAGTCCCCCTTTTGTGAATTACCACCAGTGGCCTCATTGGCAACTATCATATAACAGCTGCTTTATTTCCTCCAGGCCGTGGAAAAATGGTGCAAACATAAGTTCTTGCTGTATCCCCCCAAGGAAAAGTTGTACGGTGTAATTAATTTCTTTAAAGTGTGTGATTCTTTTTGAATTACCCTATTTGTTTTTGTCTTACAGTTTTCTATGAATATATGTGTATATATATTTCCTCAACAACGAGTTCATAACCATATGCTGTTGGCTGTGTGTTTTGTTTTTTTTTTAAAGGAACAACTTGTAGGAAGCATTTATTTTTTCTTTTGGAGACTTGGAGAAAAGAGATTTTTAATGTGTTTTACCCAACTTGGCTTCACATCCTGTTGTGTGAAGGATGGCTACACTGGCGTTCCTTTTTTTTTTTAACATCTTTATTGGAGTATAATTGCTTTACAATGGTGTGTTAGTTTCTGCTTTATAACAAAGTGAATCAGTTATACATATACATATGTTCCCACATCTCTTCCCTCTTGCATCTCCCTCCCTCCCACCCTCCCCATCCCACCCCTCCAGGTGGTCACAAAGCACTGAGCTGATCTCCCTGTGCTATGCGGTTGCTTCCCACTAGCTATCTATTTTACGTTTGGTAGTGTATATATGTCCATGCCACTCTCTAACTTTGTCCCAGCTTACCCTTACCCCTCCCCATATCCTCAAGTCCATTCTCTAGTAGGTCTGTGTCTTTATTCCCGTCTTGCCACTAGGTTCTTCATGACCTTTTTTTTTTTTTCACTTAGATTCCATATATATGTGTTAGCATACTGTATTTGTTTTTCTCTTTCTGACTTACTTCACTCTGTATGACAGACTCTAACTCCATCCATCTCATTACAAATAACTCAATTTCGTTTCTTTTTATGGCTGAGTAATATTCCATTGTATATATGTGCCACATCTTCTTTATCCATTCATCCGATGATGGACACTTAGGTTGCTTCCATGTCCTGGCTATTGTAAATAGAGCTGCAATGAACATTTTGGTACATGACTCTTTTTGAATTATGGTTTTCTCTACACTGGCTTTTCTTAACACAATTTATGTAGACATATATCTTACCCTCACCAGCAACATGTCGGCCAACACGATGTAACTTTATTTCCATGACAAGTTTTTCAGGGTGACAAGATCCACTTTTCTATAGCTCTTCCCGAAAATTGCCATACCATTTTTCTCAGGCCTTCCTAGATCCTGCCTGATAGTAATTATATACAATTTGTGTTCCATTGTTTTTGTGATTTATTTGCCTTCTCAGATTCCTGATGGATCATAATTCTTAGATAAATTACCGTTATATAATTCACTGAATTATTCAGGAACTGAGATCATGCATATTTTTTGCGTCACTAAATGTTGCTCGAGATCATCATTTTTAATAGCTGCATAGTATTCCGTTTATGGCTGGACCACACTTTAACCAGTCTTATGGTGTGGGGCACTTAGGTTGTTGGAAATTTGAGAGTGGATTAAAACAATTTTTATTATGGGAACATTCTTATGCAATAGTAGAGAGAATATGTAACTCTGTGTACCCATCTCCCAGCTTCAGAATCACCGATTCACAGCAATCTTGTACCATCTATACCCTCCCCCACACACCCCCGACACTGGGTTGTTTTGAAGCAAATTCAAGACATCGTATCATTTCATACATAAATATTTCAAAATGTATTTCTAAAAGATAACGATTCTTTAAAACAAATCCATAATACCCAAAAAATCAATAATTCCTTAATATGCTCTCATCAGCACTTATATTCCACTTTCCTGTTGTCTCACAATTTTTTTCACTTTGTTTATTGGAATCTGAATAAAGTCCATAGATAGCAACTGGTTGATAGGTCTACGTTTATTTTAGTCTCTTAAGTTTTCCCCCTTCCCTTTTCCTTCTTGCTATTTGCTGAGCAGAGCATTCTGTATAGTGCCCCATGGTGCTGTTAACAGGCTCTCCTCTTTGTTGTTCTTCCTGGAAATGGCAGTTAGATCTGCAGGCTGGCTTGGCATTGGGTTTGGTCCACTTTGGGCGAGAACACCTCATGAGTGGGGTTGTGTGTGTCTGGCAGGTGCACATGACCTCGGTGACATCAGCAGCTGTTGCTGATCGCCACCTCTGTCCATTCATTCATTACATGGTGCAAAATGGTGACGTCCTAAAGTTGTCTTTCCTTCTTCGTCATTGGCTAGATGACTTTGACAAAGGGAAACTTCCCCTCATCCACTCGTTGGTTACCCCGAGGCTTGGTTTTCATAGGGAAGGCATGATGGATACTTGATTCTTTATCAGTTTTCAAAACAAGTTGGATTTCTAAAATCCTTAGAGGTGACCAATGAAGTTTTTAAAAAATATATGTGTAACTATGAATTTAGGGATTTAAATGCATTTGGTGAGTTTCATCATGTTTGCAGTTCTTTTTTTTTACATTTTTTTTGGCCACACCGCACAGCTTATGGGATTTTAGTTCCCCAACCATGGATCGAACCCCAGGCCTTGGCAGTGAGAGCTTGGAGTCCTAACCACTGGACCACCAGGGAATTCCCTTAACTAGCAGATACAATAATGCAAGTCACAGGGGTTCACAGATCACCACGGAAGGCAAAGCATGTGATTGGAGACCCAGCTGAACCTCCAGGGGCTGGCAGGGGACCTGGAAGGCTGAGAGGACCCAGGCCTCTCCCTTGGGCGCTCTGGCCTTTCTCTGGGGTGGTTGCTCCATGCTCTCTCTCCCTCGGCACCTGCACCACAATGGCCCCCCCAATTCTGGTCCTACAGGGCCTTCCTCCTCCCCCAGGGCCACCTCCACATAGCTTCAGATTGGCCCAGATAATGTTTTTAAGTCATCTCCCCAAATCAGGAAAATGACCCCTTTGGATCAGACACCTACACCTGTCCAGTGGGGAGTGGGGACGTGCAATTTAAACACAGGGCTGGAGCAGGTTATGGGAAGGATCTTTGGATGGCACAGACAGTAACAGACATAACTGTCCCCCAGGCTGCTGCTTTTTTAAAAAAATGTATTGAGGTGAAATTCACATAACATAAAATTAACTATCTTAAAGTGAACAATTCAGTGGCATTTAGTACATTCTAGAACTTTTGCCTCACTCCAAGATAAAACTCCATATCCCTTAAGCAGTTTCTCCCCCACCCCCACCCCTCACTGAGCCTCTGGCAACCATACTTTGCTTTCTGTCTCTATTCTGGATGTTTCATATAAATGGAATCATTTACTATGTGACCTTTTATGTCTGGTTCTTTCACTTAGCATCACGTGGTCAAGTTTCATCTGTGTTGGGGCATGTACCAGTACTTCATTCGTTTGCATGGCTGAATAGTATTCCACTGTGTGGTTAGATCACTTTTTTTATCCATTCATCCATTGATGGACATCTGGGTCATTTCCACCTTTTGGCAATTGTGAATTATGGTGCTATGAACATTGGTGTACATGGATTTGAGTACCTATTTTCCAGTTTTTAGAGTACATCCCTGGGGTGCAATTGCTGGGTCATATAGTAACTATATTTAATTTTTTGAGGAACTGCCAAACTTTTCCACAGTAGCTGTGTCATTTTATATTCCTACCAGCCATGGTCGAGGGTTCCAATTTCTTCACACCCTCACCAACACTTGTTAGTTTCAGGTTTTATCCTAGTGGGTGCGAAGTGGTGTCTCATCGTGGTTTTGATTTGTGTTTCCCTGATGACTAATTCTGTTGAGCATCTTTTCATGTGATTATTGGCCATTGCACACATTGTTCTTAATGGTTGCAAACTTTTTTATCCTATGGTTTTGTCCTTATTTATCCAACCTGTCCCCTGATAGTGGACACTGAGTTTGCTCCCTCCCTTTTAATTTTGCTATTACAGATGATACTGTCATAAACATTTCTTTCTTTCTTTTTAACTTATTTTTTATTGAAGTATAGTTGATTTACAACATCGTGTTAATTTCCGCTGTACAGCAAAGTGATTCAGATACGTATTTCTTTTTATATACATTCTTTTTCGTATTCTTTTCCATTATGGTTTATCCCAGGATATTGAATATAGTTCCCTGGGTTATACAGTAGAACCTTGTTGTTTATCCATTCTATATATAATAATTTGCATCTACTAACCCCAAACTCCCAGTCCATCCCTCCCCCACCCCCCATAAACATTTATTTCTTAAGGATAAATACTAAGCACCAAATGTGTGGATCGGAGGGCATGCACATTTTTAGGACTTGTGACATATAATGCCACCTGGTCCTCTAGTTGACTGTCGCCCGCTCTGTGTCCCTGGCAGCCAGCTGTGAACCCACCCCATCTCCCTGTGTCTTCCAGATGCCTGGGAACCACTCACCTCCTCCCGTGCCATGAGGCCCCCTCCGCCCTGACACCACCGCCCTCCTGTGTCCACCCAGCCTTTCTTCATATCCACGCCCCGCCGGGCTGCCCTGGAACCGTGAGGCCCGGCTCTCCTCCGCCCGCCCCGCACCCACCCGCCGCCTGAAGCCACCGGCTCCAATTGCCACCAACTTCTGCTTGTCCAGAAAACGACAGTACGGATGGGAAAAGGCTCCAGCCCTCTGCAAAACCAAGGCCTCGGCTGCTTCGCAGGCGGCCTCTCGGTCCCTCCTGCGCTCCTGCGTGTGTGCTTTTGTTCTTTATTTCAAACAGACATTGAAAAAGAAAAAAAAACAAACAAAACTACCTTCTGTCCTAGAAGATTCAGACTGACAGATGGGGAGAAGGCCTCGGGGACGTCAAAGAACTCTGCCTCCTGCCTTGACCTTGTCAGCGGGAGAGGCCACGGAAGTCACGGCCTCGGCCACGGGGGGTCGGGGCGTGGGGGGGCTGCCTGCCCATCGTGATTTGGTGCCCCATCCTCGAGCAGCAAGACCACCTGCGCGGCTAGGATGATTAATTACAATGTTGATGATTTTTTTGTGATAACAGTATTGTGCTTTTTGTGGGGAAAGTGAGGTTTTTTTTTTATATACATATATAATTGATACCTTTTATTTATTGGTTGGTAACTGTTGCTGCTGCCTCGTGTGTCTGACGCTCCCAGGGATGCGGGGCCCACCGTTTACACGTGCACGCCCTCGCCCACCTCCCCAGGCGCTTGGGATGATGGTGGCCTGCAGCGGCCAAGAAGCCAAAAATCTTCTTTTTTTTTTTCAGATACTGTGCTCGATGTTTGGAGAGGGGAAAGGTGGGCTTCTTAAATGGCTAATGCACTGTTCCCTCCAGCTCGAATGCCTCCCTCCTGGATCTCTTTTCTCTGTTCCCAGTTCACACATCTCTCGGTCCTGTATCCTCCTCTGGGTCCATAACCTCTTTTCTGAGGACAAACAGGGGACATCTTCCGGTTTCTCAGTTCTTGCTTTGGTGTTCGCAGCGCCATGGAGAGTGGCGAGGCTTGTGCTGAGACTGGGAGCCAGGAAGGGGCGGGGGTGGACCGAGAACCTAAGGAGAGAAGGAGGAAGGAGTGAGCAGATGTAAAGTCTGTGTCTCCCTCCTTGGTGGGTTTTGAGAATAGCCGCTCACCCTGCTTTCCTGCCTTCCTGCCTGCCTCGTCCAGCGGACCACAGTATCTTTCTCTCTTTTAGCTGAAAGGCCGGAAGGGAGAGGCGGAGAGAGAAGGGCCACAGGCAATCCCATTCAGGTAGCTTCTTGGGCTGTGGCCCACATGTGCTCACAGGAAGCTTCTAGCTCTGCCTGCCACTGAGACAGGGCAGGCCCACAACTGTCACCAGGAAAGTCAGATGACCTTGGACCAGAAGGCAGGATCCTGAGGCTGGCTCTTGCTCTGTGACTGTGGGCCCCAGCTCCCCCTGCTGCAGAGCCGGGAGGCCTGGGCTGGGGGATCCGAAGGCTTCCCTTCGTGCTGATGCTGTCTAATTCTAAGCTTGGGTTTCCTGCAGTTGGTGATTCTGCGGTCTGTGGCTAAGTTTACAGACCCCAGCAGACACGGGGACTGTCTGAGTCACTATTTGTCTCAGCACAGTCTTCAGGGACACAGCAGCCACTGGTCGTGGTGTGTGGGTTCGGATGACATACCCTGTCCCTCCCCGCAGAGCTTCCTGGTCCCTCCTGGACTCTTGAGCTATCTTTCAGGCCCAGAACTAGTCCTCACCCAGGGAAGGCTTCTGGGTGAGAAGCAGCCTCCCAGACTGTTTAGGGCCAGGCCGGAGTCGAGAATCCCTGCTGCTTCTTTGCGAAGTCAGCAGCCTATCACCTCCTGACTTATCCCGGCCACCGGAGGGGAGGAGCTGACCCTCGGCCCCCACTTTAAATTGCCCTTGGCGTCCACTTCACACTTTCCCAGGAGGCCAGAGCTTCTCCTGCTAACCCTAACTCTCACAGCAGACCCTCCACCAGAGAGCGGCTCTGCCAGCGTGGGACTTGCGTGTCCGCTCCTGCAGGCTGGACCGCTTGGCCAGCCCCTGTCTCTCCGTCCTTGCATTTGCCAGCCCTCTGGCTGCCCTCTCCCTCCACTGGAAGCCCCCCAGATCCTGTGGGGATAGGAGCAGTAGTTCCATTTTCACGGGTGACTTTGAAGCTTGGGCTCTTTGAGGCCCCTGCGGTCACCTTCCTGCTCAGGCCACTGGCCTAGGAGGCCCAGTACTCACCACCAAATCCTGCAGTTCCTCAGCCTGGCTCTGACCTAGGACCCTAGGGCAGCAGGTGAACTTGGTGGCTTAGGGCTGGAGATGGGGAGAGCGGGGCCTTTCCGCAGGTCAAATGATTTCTCTGGCCTCCACCTGAGCCTCGATTTACCTCTCTGGTCCAGTGGGCAGGAGCTTTTGTGCAGCCTGTCCTGGAGCATCACAGGAAAGGGCTTGTGGCTAAGAATTATCCAAGGTTAAGCATGTGGGTCCCGCCAGCTGAGACATTGATTCCTAGGAGTCTAGGGAGATCTGTGTGCAAGGCTTTCCTCCCACCTCCTCACCGTTAGGCCTTTTGGTTTGGAGCTACGCGTGTGGCTTTTGACCTTAGCAGGCGGACCCATGCCCCAGGCACACCTTGGGTCCTTGCCCAGAGACAGTCCAGAGCTGCTGGAAGGGCCACGCTTCTTCCTGGCAGGGCGCTGGACACTGGCCATTTTTGCCCGAGGTTGCGGGCAGGGACAGTTCCGTCCCCTCCTCTCACCAGGCCTCTAGCTGCAGCACCTGCAGAGCCCTGAGCAGCCCATGGGCCTCTCTCCCCAGCACCGTTTCCCACCCGAGGCCCAGCCCCATCAACTGCTGCTCTCTGGGGCTTCCAGACCAGCCAGAAGCCAGGCTCTTAGCCTTCGCTCCCCAGCCCAGGAGCAGGGGCCCGCCTCGGGCAGTCCGTCTGCAGCAGCCCTGGCCTCTTCCTCATAGAATCCGCTCCCCACTCTGCGTTGATGGTACTTAGGAGAAGTAATGAGTTTCCAGTATTTAACCAGGCAACGTTTAGAATAACGTCAAGGCAGATGTGTGTCCTCCTCTGCCCCTGAAATGCTTTTCATTTTGACAGCCAACTTCCTAGATGACAGATGCATCTGGGCTTTCGGGGACCCTGTCTCTTCTTTAGAGGGTTGGGGCGTGGGGTTCCTGGGCCCCCTGGGAAGAGGCAGCCTCTCCCTGGGGAAAGACCCACTGCTCACCTAGTGGACAGCTACCGGGTTCCCCGTGGTTTCAGCTTCTAAGGGATTGAGGGGAACGCGGGAGCGCCCCCTGGTGGCGATGATCAGTAAAGGCATTTGGGGGACCTGACCAGACAAATAGGCGATTTGAGAGGGAGGCCGCAGATGGGGAGGCGAGGGGGGGGGGCTATGATCTCATCCAGGCCCTGGGCTTCTAGCCCCACCTTATTGGCAGCATGTCTCCCAGACGCCCTTCTTCTAGGTCTACCCCAGAGATAGCAAGTGAATCAGCATAAGGGCACTGTAATGGGAAGCCTTGCCCCCCGACCTTTTTTAATATCTGCGGAATAAACCCAATGGTTGATTTTTGAATGAATAAAAGGCTTTTGTTGAATACACAGCTGGTCCCATCTTCTGTCTTGGCATCTAGGCCTCTCAGGCTTTGTCTGCTCCCCATGATTGGGACAAACGCAGAATCCCCTCCACCTCCACGCCCACTGCCCCCTGCCCAGGCTGTACATTTCTGTTTTCCATGTGTCTTTGCCTTGACCCATGGCCCCAGGGAGGGCCACAGGCTCCCAGTCTGACTCAGTGACCAGCATTCTCCGGGACTCTGGGCAAGTCACTTCTCACTGGGACTCAGTTTCTCCATCTGTCAGATGGGAGTGAGTCTCAGCTCAGCCCATGTCACAGGGCCACTGTGGGGAGCAGCCATGAGCGGAATCATCAGCGCCTCGGCCGAGGTGAAAGGCCAGTGGGAGTCTGAATTGTCATGGTGCCCTCCCCCCCATCCAGAGCCTGCAACTTTGGAAAGGAATTTGGGCAACTCTTACCAAAAAAAAAAAAAAAAAGCAATGTTTCCTGGGTGGTGATTTTCTTTGTTTGTCTTCCCAATCCCTCTGAGCCTCTTTTGGGGTGTTGTCCTGTCTGAATCTGCTGGTGTGTGTCTCTGGGGGAGGGGCAGGCCCTGGGGTGGACAGGGGCCACATAGCATGCCCAGGCCTCCTCTCGTGCTCTCGTTGTATGTCGTCCTTGTCACGCCGATTAAACACGCTTCCTGACTTGTCTTTGCCTTCCTTGTGTGGACCTGTTGCTTTGTCTGTTTCTTTTTTGTTTCATTTTAGGTTTCTTCTTCCTCCTGTGACACCCTTTCTCTTGCTCTGGGTGTTGTCTGCCCAGTTTCCCCAAGAGAAAGAATGTGCAGAGTGAGAGCCGTGGGTGTAATGATTAAACCAGAACATTTCCAGGAGTGTTTCTGGGAAGCCAAGAGTTCAGCAGAGTGAATCCCCACGCCACCCCACGTATCACTCCCAGCATTTCCATTCCTGCCTGTTTCATCTCTTGGGGTTCTCTAAAGGTTTAATAATGTTTGAAAACATGGGCCTAGACTAGTGGTTCTCAGAACTGAGCATTGTAGAATCACCTGGGGACTTGTTAAAACCCAGACTGCCACCTCCAGAGTTTCTGATTAGCTAGGTTTGGGCCGGGGCCTAGGAATGTGCATTTCTAACAAGTTACCAGGCCATGCTGACGCTGCTGGTCTGGGACCACACTTTGGAAGGCCTGGGGAGCTGCTGACACTGAGGGACATCCAGCTGGGTTCTAATTTGTTTTTGTTTTTTTTTTGCCACAGCACGTGGCTTGCAGGATCTTAGTTCCAGGGATCGAACCTGGGCCCTGGCAGTGAAAGAGCAGAGTCCTAACCACTGGACCGCCAGGGAATTCCCCAGCTGGGTTCTAAAGAGGAGTCCACCCGTCACTCGCTGGGGATTCAGGCTAATCATTCACCTGCACGTAACTGTTGCACCTGCCACGTGTCAGGCACTGAGGGCCCAGAGACTTGTCATTTACCAAGTGGAGGGGTGTTTCGGGAGGGGAGGTGGGTAGGTGAGTAGCTCCGATGGGGGCTCTCAGAAACGCACCGCATGGTTTGGCTGTTGGAGTGGCTGCACTCTGCCATGGTTCCCCTCGGCCTGGAACCTGGGATCTTGGAGGGATGTCCTCTTTCCCCTCTAGTTAAGTGACCAAATGTTTGCTCAACACGCATGGCGTGGGCCCCCCATGTGCCAGGTGTTTGGGAGAGGGGGGATCAGAGGAGGTGACAGTCTTTGCCTTCTGGAGCTCGCTGAGGAAACGTTAATTAGGAGAACAATAAAAGGCAATGTCACGTCAAGAGCGTTAACTGCTGGCTAGAAATATGTTACCGCTCTGGGCCAAGGGCCCTTGAAAGACACGTGAATGTGTAGGTTGATGAGATCAAGCAGCCAACATTAGAATGAGCCACCACCTGCAAAAACAGGTTGTGTTTCAGAGTTGGTTTTGTGAAAGGGAGTGTCAGACTGACACCACCTGGGAGACAAAGCTGGAGGGCCCACTTCGGGGCTGAAGCAGCCACAGAGAAGGGGGTGCAAAGATGGCGCCTTCCATGGCCACGCCGGGCACCCAGCCTCATGCCTCGCTCTGGCAGGGTCTGGAGCGAAGATGCTAGAACTCTGCCAGACACAAGGGAGCGAATCAAAGGCAATGTGGGAAGGCAGTGTGGGACAGTGGTTACAGCTATAGGTTCTGAAATTAGACCTGGTTCTCAGCAGCCTCCACCACTTGACATTGAGCATGAGTTGTAACTGACAGGGTTTTCTGGTAAAAACGTGGACTCCAGTTAGAGGCAGGTGATGACTCCACAGCCCTCCCCAACAACCTTACCACCAGATGGAAAGTTACAACTAAAGCAGGTCTTAGGTCGAATTCTGCCAAATGTCCAAATATTTACTAGGAAGCAAGTGCAAAGGTACAAAAGACTTGTCTGTCCAAGGAGTGGGGAGACCCAGGACCCCAGGGACCCCAGAGCACAGCCTCTGGCTGTGGGATCTCTTCCCAGTTGGTCCAAAGACGCTGAGTTCCCGAGAATCTTTCTAGCTATCATTTATCGCCATCACCTCACGCTTCTCCTCTGAAAAATGATTTCTACCATCCTTTTGTAAATGAATCAACTCTATGGTATAGGTTTTCATAACAAGACATATTTAAAATGCTAATGTGACCCCTTCTGGAGAGCAGATTCCTGACCAGGGTATTTCAAATACTAAGGGAGGTGGGGACTGGAGGTAATTGACACGCACACAATCTCTAATTCCACGATTCCCCCGAAGCACTGAAAGTCAGTGCGTGCGTGGCAGCACACCCTTTCTGGGAAGCCCAGGATCTGGCTCCGAGGGCTGATGTGAAGGTAGCTGGGGCAATGATTCCAGAGTATGGTGAGCTCTCAGTGGGTGTTAACTGTCACTGGAGGTGGCTCTGGTCTTTCCCAGGTAGTCTTGGGTGGTGTCTACAAGGACATGGTTCAGAGCCCCTGCTTCTGTGGGCACGTGATGGGTCATAGTCTCTTGTTCTGGGTCAGGTTGCAGTCTGCACTGACCTCTCCCTGGCCCAGCCTACCTCGGGCAGCTTACCGTGGGATGAGGCCCTAGTGAAGGCACAGATCTGGCCACTTCCTTCCTATCTGGGCCTCCTGATTTACCAGGATGGCTCAGACTGGCTGCCGCTCTCTGGGTGTGTTAGCATGGGTGAACCCCCCAAGATGGGCCCATTTTTCCCCACTGCGAGCCTTCCACCCTGTCCCGCCTGCCCTCCCGAAACCCCAAACTCATGTCTGCATGATAGAAAGCATCTCCCTAAATCACACTCCCCAGTGCCCAGATCAGGGCATCACCAGGCATGGAGAGGGGAGAAGAGTGGGTGGTGGGATGGAGGGTGGGGAATGCAATGCAGACCCCTGCCCTGATGTGGCCGCCCCCTCCCTGCCACCTTCCTGGTGGGCCCCCTGCAGCCACTGGGGCACATCCCACTGTGACAGTGCCTGCCTCACATCCAGGGACAGAAACGTTATATCCTCTGGTCCCCTGGGCTGGGGGAGCCTGGTCAGGGCAGTGGCAGGAAAAGGGCTTTGAAGGCCTCCTGAGTTTAGGAAAAGTGAGCTCGCATAGGTATGGTAGAGTCTTCTGCTTATTCCCATACCCTTTACCCCGCTTTAGCTGTGCACCGGGCTGCATGGATGAAAGGACTACATTTCCCAGCCTCCCTTGGAGCTGAGTGTGGCCACATGACTCAGTTCCGACCAATGGGATGAGAGTGGTGAACACAACTTCCTTTCCACTTCCCCCTTCCGGCTGGCTGGACCTTGGATTCCAAAACAGCTTCCCGGGAACCTGGGCCCCCGCCCCACAAAGCGCCACACCAGCCCTGGACCGTTTACACTGGGATTGTCAGAAGGGAATCAAATACCCTCTAACACGGTTAAGCCCTCTGGGGTCTCTGTGTCAACAGCCACATTTTTATTCCACCTAATATACTGAGTGATCCCACTGGGTCATTTTAAATGAGCTGATGTCACCTACAAATGTTTGCGTCTAAACTCTCAATGTTTGCCAAAGTGATTTAGTAAAAAAACCGTGCAGTGTAACGTGCTCCCCGTGTGGGCTCTTCTCACTCACGCCTTCCCATCCCCCTCTTCCTTTTTCCTCTTCCTCCCCTGCTGTGCCCTCCTCTATGGGCTCAGGGGACTGGGGGTCCCAGTGGGAAGGACTCTTGGGGGGAAGGGCTTTCTTTTGCTGAAGGACTAGGGATGTAGGGGGCGGGGCAGAGGCTCCCCTTGAGCCAGGAGGCCCTGTAAGACTTGGCTAGTTGGGTTTTCCCTGGGAAACCTCAGTGAGGGTGGATACTGTAAAGGCGGGCCTCGAATGGGCACAGGAAGGACCTTGCCAGGGGTTTTAAGTTGGGGGGATGGGGACCAGACCTCCGCACGGTCTGTTCAAACTCCCACCTCAGAAACTGGGCCCTTTCCCCAGGGAAATAGTCATCACAGAAGCAGATCTTAGAGGTAACAGATGTGATGAAAACAGCTTTCAGGAATTTCCTGGTGGTCCAGTGGTTAGGACTTGGTGCTTTCACTGCCGGGGCCTGGGTTCGATCCCTGGTGGGGGAACTAAGATCCCACAAGCCGCGAGGCATGGCAAAAAAAAAAAAACCCAAAACAAACCAAAAAACCCACGACAGCAACAACAAAAAACAACCAGTAAAACAGCTTTGTTTTAGAGACCAGGGAGGAATGGTGGAGAATTGCCATCTGACCGAGGGGGCCTCATTTTAGTCTCTGGACTGTTGGATGCCCCAGAGGTGAGGGGAAGTCTGTGACATTGTGGAGGGCCCACTTTAATTTTTGAAGACTCTAAAGACCCAATTAATATGCTATGTATCCAAAGGCCTTCTTGCTTTAGAAGGAGATTTGTGCAATGTCAGAGGCCAGAGCCAGGACCTGGGGTGAGGGTGCAATGGGCCGGCCTGGGAGCGGAACGGAGGGGCTCCCTGTCGCTGGGAGGGAATCATCATCGTCGTCAGGGGAAACCTCCAGCCTACTCTGAAATCCGAATTCTACACCAAAGCGCACGCCTCAAACCAACTAACCCAGTGCTGGCTGTTTTCTCAGTGATTTCCAGGCAGCAGCCTAAGGCTAACTGGAGTCCTTTCTTGGCTCCTGCAGGGATGAACCAGAGCCCAGTATGTGTGCATGGTGTGGCCACAATGTCAGGCCATGGCCTTTGATGAACGTGCTGGTGGCTCAAGAAGCAGGACACACCCCAGAAGATCATGAACCCCAGCCACAGGTGGGCAATGCCAACCAAGAGCCCCGCGATGGGGTGGGTGTTGAGCCTTTTTCCCCACGTGCAGCCACCAGAGGGCCTCCTGCAGGAGAAGGAATGGCAGGATCTAGATGGGGAGGAGGTGGGGGCAGGGCATCACAGGCAGGAAAGAGCAGGTGCAAAGGTGCGGAGGTAGGATGATAGGAGAGAGCCACATGGGGGAAGGGAGGAATGCACGTGGAGCTAGTGGCCACTGCCTCCGTGTCAGTGAAGCATCAGAGTTTTGCAGAATGTGTATCTATCTCCCCAGAAAGAGGGGACTCAGGCCATGTTCCAGGAGTCGGTATCAGCACAGGCCTGGGCAGTCTGAGCTTATCACCCTCTTTCTGTGCTTCTAGGGAAGGCTGGCTTCAGGGCTCTTCTCCGGAACTTGCCCATTCTGGTAGCAAAGTAATCCTAACACTATAGAGCATGATAAAGATAACAGCAACCCTGAACTGTGTGCTAGGGTCTCAGGCATCATCTCATTTACTCCTTACGGCAGTGCCCCCTTGAGGCCAATCCTAGTATTACACCTCACATTTTACATACAAGGCTATGGAGGCCCAGAGAGGAAGTGGCAGGTCCCATCTTCCAGTCTGTAAGGGGCTTCCAGGCTCCAATACAACTGTCTTGGCCAGAGGCAGGGTGTGGCGGGAGTAGCTTCTGTTAAGTCCAGATGTGGGCAGTGGCTGGTTGCCTCTGGTCTCTCCCAGATGCTGCTGCTTGGGGAGGTGAGGTCTTCGGGGAGGGGGGCCTGCCCAGCTGGGGCACATCAGCGGCGGGGGCCTTGCATCTGGAGGGAGAAGCAGCTCAGAGGCAGGTTGGGGGAGATGAGGGGAGGGGGGCAGGGGCTGGGCCCAGGGAGGAGAGTCCCACAAACAACCTGCTGGGTGCTGGGGGCACCAGACCCTGAGAGTGCCCAAGCCTTAGAGCCCATCTCTGGGCAGGGAAGCCAATCAGGCGTAACCTACAAGAGCAGGTGGGAGGGGGCGGGAGGGGTGCAGGAATGGAGGTGGCCAGCAGGGCAGGGTCCCAGGGTGCCTCCTGGGCCGGCCTGGCGCTGTCAAATGGGGCTGATCAAGGGACTCACTTTGCAGGGTGTTGTCATTAGCATCACGTGATGGGGGGCAGGGGGAGCTTGGCTCTCCCTGCTGGGCTGGGCCACCCACAGCTCCTGCTCCCCTTTGGCTCTGCCGCCACTGCACCTGTGTGCTGTCCTCTTATACCCCATGGGGTAGCTATTGTCCTCTTCCCATTTTCAGATGAGGAAATTGAGTCCCAGAGAGGTTCAGTGGCTTCCCCAGAGTCACACAGCTAATACATAGAAGAGCAGGGATTTGAGCCTAGGCCTACTGGACGCAAAGCCATAGCCATCACTGTGATCCATCACTTTTGGCCTGGCGTCCTCTCTCTCGGGACGCCTGGCACTGGCACTTCCCAGAGTCTGGAATTTTCCACCAGGCTATAGGCTGAGTCCTCATGTGGAGAGATGTCACTTTCTTGATGCAAAGACGAGTCTGACCCTTGGCTCCCTGGTGCCGCTGGCCCCCAGCTGGACGTCCCTGGCAGGCTACTCCCTGCCCTGGACGCCGCAGGAAGAAAAAGATGCGACAAGCCAGCCACTACCATGACCCCCACCCTCACTCTCCTGGCCGGTCTTGGGACAGGGCAGGGAAGGGTTTCTTCCACAAGGAGGGGTCAGATGGACCATCGTGGCCCGGGGAGGCCTGGAATTCCAGGGGCAGGGTGGGGCCTGGGAAAGCCCGCTCTTTTCAGTATTTTTTGGCTGGCTTCAAGACATCTCCAAGCCACCCCACTTGCTGTACCAGCTGGCTATAAATTAAACACTGCAGAGGAGGCGAGGGGTGAGGGAGGATTTTCCTCTTCTCCCAGAGTTTCCCATCTCATAATGTAGTTATGTTTTTTCCCTGGGTTCCAGTCCTGGCTACACCCCTACCAGCTGTGGGATCTGGGCTAATATTGACTGTGAACCTGACTAAGCCTCAGTTTTCTCATCTGTCAAGTGGGGATGAGAGAAGCCAGAAGCGCATTTCTCATAGGGCCGTCGGTGAGAATCAATAAAATGATGTGTCTGAAGCCCTTCTGTAAATGGAAGCAGTTAATATTATTGTTATTATCCAGTTCTCCCTGCCCCAAAGTTGCTGCCCTTTCATTTGGTCCAATTTTGGTCCAGCAGTATGGCTCCTAGCTTCTGTTTCTCACTGCCCCAGCCAATGGAGAAACTGCACTCCAGATCCTGATCCGGGTCCGAGTCCGAGAGGAAAACACCTTGAGTCAGGAGCTCATGCTGAGCCAGTCAGTAGCAGAGGCAAGCTCCCTCTGCGCTAACACTGCGTCTGCCCTGCCTACAGATGCCCCTACAACTGCCCAGGGAGCTGTCTCTGGAGCATCTTAGAGCCCGAAATTCCTTGAGGTGGGAAAGGGACGTTTTGTGCAAACAGCAGGAGAAAGACCCTGCCTCCCACTCAGGTGGGGCCCAGGTGTTCATGGTCAAAGCTGCCAAGCGCATCTAAGGAGGGGTTTAGACCTGACCTTGTCCTTGCTGCTCCTCGCCCCCCACTTTTCTGGAGCCGGGAGGATTCACAGGGAAGCTGGCCCCAGGGACTGTGTTGAGTTTGCATCAGATTCAGCCCTGCTGTTTGGCAGCCTCTGTTACGAGAATCGATTCTTGGAAATTCCCCAGATCAATACCCAGTGCAAAGTGGGCTGAACTTCACTCGGGCCAGAGGAAAATTGAGAGGTTAGAAAGACGCAGGGGATGGAGAAGGATGATAAAATGTTCCCCATAAAGTGAAATGAAATGATTTATAACGTCTCTATTACTTTACAAGTGGAAGGAGCTTCTCCAGGGAGCGCCAGCCAGGAGGACACACAGCCACTTGCAGGGTGTCACCATAACAACGCCCTGGCCTCATGTCAACCAGACGAGGTTCAAATCCAGTGGAAGCACTGGCTGGTGACTCTGAGCAGCTTCTGTCCCCTATCTTTGTGTGTGCGTGTGTGTGTGTGTTTTACAATTGAAAAAATAATATATTTAACACCCTGGTGCTGTGAGTGCCCTACAAAAATGAAAGACCCAACTAAATTATATCAGTGGAACGGGTTCAAATATTTAACAGATCCATTCCAAAAACACAGGGGAAAAAAGATCTTTTTATTCCCATGAAGTTTGAGCATTACTTTCTGATACTATGTATTACTGACTACACATCAGCAGTTATTAACTGAGAGTATAAACACTCTAATTGTTTACACATTAGGCAGCAAAGTTGTTCCTCTCCTGAGTCATTTTTTTTTTAAATCGAGGTACATTTCATGTAACATAAAGTTGACCATGAATCATTTTAATGCGTACAATGCAATGGCATTTAGTACATTCACGATGTCATGCAGCCATCACCTCTGTCTAGTTCCAAGACATTTTCATCACCCTAAGAAGAAGCCCTGTTCCTATTAAACAGCCACTCCCATTGTCCCCTGTCCCCAGTCCTTGGCAGCCACTAGTCTGCTTTCTGTCTCTACGGATTTGTCTCTTCTGTATGCTTCATGTAAATGGAATCATGCAGTATTTGTCCCTTTGGGTCTGGCTTCTTCCACTTAGCATGATGTTTTTGAGGTTCATCCACGTTGTAGCAGGTATCAGGACATCCTTCCTTTTTATGTGCTCCCTACCCTTTAAGATGGGGGTCACCAAGCCCATATAGATCCCCGGGGGAGAGGAAAGCTCCACTCCATAGTGGGTTTGATTAAGGACAGACCCTCCAAGTGGCTCCCAGGATCTGCCTCCCGGGGTCAGTGTGAGACTCATACAGTGATGCACAGAAACTTTGTACATAGAAAACACTCAACATTCCTTAATTTTGTATCTATATGAGGTGATGGATGTTCACTAAGCTTATCGTGGTCATCATTTCAGGATGTATGTAAGTCACATCATTATGCTGCACACCTTAAACTTATACAGTCCTGTATGTCAATTACATCTCAATAAAACTGGAAGAAAAAAAAAAAGAAAGAAAGAAAACACTCAACAAATGATATGATGATCCTCTGCTATTCCTCCTCCAGACAGACCTCCACAGGAAGCCCCACTGGTCAGAGGGTCTTTGACACGGTAAACTCTAAGGGCCACAGGCTCAAGTCCCGTCCCAGGAATTCTCCACATCTAAAGGCTGAAGTTTTCTCTCTCTGGACTGTGCTGGATGTCACTGTTCACTTGTACTTTAGTCCCTGTCTTAATTTCAGATCCCCCAGAAAAGGTTGTGAGTTAAGGATTCGAAGGCAAGAGGTTTTCTGGGAGGTGATCCTAGGGAACTGAGGGCAACAACCTTGGAGGTGGGTATTATTATCCCCATTTTACAGATGAGAAAGTAGAGGCTCAGAGAGGCTGAGAAAATGGATATTAATATTATAATTGAACTCGATAGATTTTAAAATTGTATTTTTATTTTTTTGTTTTTAAAAAAATTTTATTGAAGTATAGTTGATTTACAATGTTGTGTTAATTTCTGCTGTACAGCAAAATGACTCAGTTATACATATATATATTCTTTTTCATATTCTTTCCCATTATGGTTTATCACAGGATATTGAACAGAGTTCCCTGTGCTATACAGTAGGACCTTGTTGTTTATCCATCCTATTTATACTAGTTTGCATTTGCTAATCCCAAGCTCCCAATCCTTCCCTTCCCCACCCTTCTCCCCCTTGGCAACCACAAGTCTGTTCTCTATGTCTGTGAGTCTGTTTCTGTTTCGTAGATATGTTCACTTGTGTCGTATTTTAGATTCTACATATAAGTGATATCATATGGTATTTGTCTTTCTCTTTCTGACTTATCTTAGTGTGATAATCATACTGATTATCTTAGTATGATAATCTCTAGGTCCATCCACGTTGCTGCAAATGGCATTATTTCATTCTTTTTAATGGCTGAGTAGTATTCCATTGTATATATGCACCACATCTTCTTTATCCATTCACCTACTGATGGATATTTAGGTTGTTTCCATGTCTTGGCTACTACGAATAGTGCTGCTATGAACATAGGTAAATTGCATTTTCTTAAAAACACTATTTTCATGGCCAGAAAGCATGTTGACAATGTTCAACTTTATTAGTAAACCAAGAAATGTAGACAAAAATAAGTATGAGACATTTTCATCTACCATATTGGTACAGATTTTCAAAATAACATTCAGTAGTGGGGAGGGTAGAGGAGAGTAAAGACTTCCACCCACTGCAGACAGAAGGATATATTGGTACAGACTTTTTGAGGGCAATTTACAATACGTATCAAAAGCCATAAATACACACTCTCTTCAACTCAGAAACCTGCTTGTGGAAAATTTTCCATTGAAAATGATTATGGATATGTGCAAAAATTCAGCTACAGTGTGCTCACTGAGTGTGAATAAAAGTAATAGCCATGATCACCATTGCTTTGTTCGTGTTGAGAAAAACAACTCAGAAAATGGAAATAAGGCAAAAATAGGGCTCGGCATCCTTTTAATGTCATGGTAGAGCATTTTCTAACAAGCCCACGTGAGGGTCAACTGATTCTCTCAGGAGTTGTAACTTCCTTTGACTTTCTAATCGCCATCAATTAAGGATCAGACATTTTACAACTCTGTGAAGTTAGAAGATAATTTGTAGACAGCTGATTAGGTGCAAAGGTTTTCTTTTCTGCCAGGTTAGAAAATAACCTCAAAGATGATCCCAGTGCTATATCTAATTTAGCAATCTATATCCACATTCTTTCTTTCAGCGGCTATATACAACCCCAATCTTTTTCACTCTGCCGATTCCCTTGCTAATGGACTTGGCCACACAACACTATTTATTTGTACATGAAGTTTCATCATTTTGAAAAATTTGCCTTCACATATGTAATATTAAAGACAGGACACAACATACATGTCTAATTATAGGGCATTGGCTAAACAGGTTATGGTATACTCATGGTCCAATGGATTACAAAGCAGCCACTAAAAATCTGGTTGTAGAAGACCCTTTCATGACATATTGTTAGTAAAAAAGCAGATTCCAAAACTATAGACACAGGATGATGTCATTCTTGTTAAAAACAAGGTGCTATGGACAGAATGTTTGTGTCCCCCACCCCCCAAATTCATATGTTGAAATGCTAACCCCCAAGGTGATGGTATTAGGAGGTAGGGCCTTTCGGAGGTGATTAGGTCATGAGGGTGGAGCCTTCATGAATGGGATTTGTGCCTTATAAGAGGCCCCAGAGAGCTCCCTTGCCCGTTCTGCCATGTGAGGACACAGAGAGAAGAAGGCTGTCCATGAACCAGAAAGCGGCCCTCACCAGGCATGGAATCTGCCAGCACCGTGATCTTGGACTTCCCAGCCTCCAGAACTGTAAGAAATAAATTTTTGTTGTTTATAAGCCACCCAGTTTATGGTGTTTTTGTTATAGCAGCCCAAATGGACTAAGACACAAGGCAAAGACAGAGGTCTGAAGTTGTATTCACCAAGATAATAACAGTGGGGTATCACTGGGAAACTGGTTTAAGGAATGGTTAAAATTTCATCGTGTCTTCAGTTTTTCTAAATTTCTGTAATGAACATGTCTTGTTTTTATGATAAGATAAATATTTTTATTTAAAAATTCATTTACATTAAGTTCTTTTCAGAACTATACATTGATAGCTCTTACTAATCTACATTAACTTTTTAGGCTTCTGTATTTTAAATGTTATCTTTTAATTTAATTTAATCATTTAGTTATTTATTTATTGGCTGTACCATGCGACATGCGGGATCTTAGTTCCTGGACCAGGGATTGAACCCGTGCCCCCTGCAGTGGAAGCGTGGCGTCTTAACCACTGCACCACCAGGGAAGTCCCTATTTTGTTTTTTGAATTGAAATACAGTAAAACTGGTTTTATTTTTTGGTGTAAACTTCTATGAATTTTAACATACGTATAAATTTGCATAGCTACTACCACCACCAGGATCCAGAACAGTTCCATGACCTTAAAAAAATTCCTTTATGCTGCCCTTGTAGTCACACCCACCCCTCCCCTAACCCACAGCAACCACTGACCTGTTCTCATCACTATATCATTATAATAGTTTTTTCTTTTTGAGAACATCATATAAACGGAAGTACGCAGTGTTGGAGAAGGTCATCAAGAGGACGTGATGGCTGGTCCACCCAAGAGCTGGATCCAGGCAATGAGAGGCTCCTCACTCCCTCCCCGTTCTTGGAGTGGAGTTCTGCCCACATTTCCCACAGTGGGAGCCGTTCTCAAGGACACAGCCTTGAGAGAGTATGGTGTAGTTGAGACCATCTGGATGGTATACGTGACTGAACCCAGGTAAGGCCTCTATAGAAACTTGAAGCTTCTGGCTGGTAGGTGTGGAGATCTACTTGTCCTGCAGCCACCCAAGACAAGCCCTGTAAGTCAGTCCCTTTGCTTATTAACCCTGCCACCTACCAATCTGGAGTGACCTGTCTCTTTCTTTGGTCTCTCCTGTCCTCCAAGTACAGAGGCCGGTTTCAGATTTCACCTGGGAAGCTCCAGAGGGTGTGAACCAAGATGCAGTGTGTAACCTTCTGAGGCTGCCTTCTTTCTCTCAGCCTAATGTCTTTAAGATCCATGCAAGTTGTTGCTTGTTTGTATCAATAGTTCATCCCTCTTTGTTGCAGAATATTATGCATGTAGCATGAGGCTTGTTTATCCATTCACCCATTGAAGGATATTTGGGTCATTTCCCAGCTTTGGTGAGTATGAATGGAGCTGCTATAAGCATTCACGTATAAGTTTTTGTATGAACATAAATTTTCATTTCTCTAGCGTAAATACCTAGGAGTGGGACAGCTGGGTCCCACAGCAAGTGGATGTTTAACTTTAAAACTGACAAACTGTTTTCTGGAGTGGATGCATCATTTTGCTTTTCCACCTGCAATGAATGAGAGTTCTGGTTCCTCTACCTCCTCACTAGCATTTGGTATCGTTGGTCTTTTTTTTTAAAAAAAAATCTTGTTTTTCTGCTAGGTATGTAGTGCATGTCACAATGGCTTTAATGTGCATATCCCTGATGGCTAATGATATTGAACATTTGCCTTCTATATGTCTTCTTGGGGTTGTTTGTTTTCTTACGGTTGGGTTTTCAGAGTTCTTTATACATTCTGGATACAAGTCCTTTATTGGGCATGTGATTTGCCAATATTTTCTCACAGTCTGTAGCTTGTCTTTTCATTCTCTTAACAGTCTTTTAGAGAATGAACATTTTTGATTTTGATGGAGGTCGTCAGTTTTTTCTTTTATGGATTATACTTTTGGTGGTATGTTTAAGAACTCATTGCCTAGCCCCGGATCATGAATATCTTATCCTCTATGTTTTTTTTTTTTTTTTTAAGTTTTATAGTTTCATGTTTTTTCATATTTAGATCTATGACCCATTTGAGTCAATCTTTGTATAAGATGTGAAGTTTAGGGCAAGGTTTTTTTTTTTTTGTCATTGCTGAGTTTTTGCATATGGATATCCAATGGTTCCAAGACCGTTCACTGAAGTGATTATCCTTTCTCCATTGAATTGCCTTTGCACCTTTGTCAAAAATCAACTGGCCATAATTATGTGTGTCTATATCTGGACTTCCTATGCTGTTCCATTGATCTATGTAGCTATTCCTTCACCAGTACCACACTGACTTGATTGATAACTTCTGCTGTATAGTAAGTCTTAAAACTGAGTACTGTGAATCTGTCCACGTTAGCCTTCTTTTTCAAAATAGTTTTGGTTATTCTAGTCTATTTGTCTTTCAGTATAAACTTTAGAACTGGTTTCTTTATATCTTAGAGACTGCTAGGATTTGTATCGGAATTGCATTAAGTCTACAGATCAGTTTGTGGAGAATTGACATCTTTACTGTATTGAGTCTCCAATCCATAAACTCAGTATGTCTTTTCATTCCTTTAGGTTTTCTTTGCTTCCTTTCATCAACACTTTGCAGTTTTCAGCATATGGATCCTATAGATGTTTTGTTAGATTTTTACCTAATTATCTCATTTTGGGGAGCTATTGTTAAGCAGTATTAAAAAAATTTTGTTTTTGATTTCCAATTGTTCACTACTACTGATATAAAAATAAGATGAATTTTTGTGTGTTGATCTTGACCCTGCCACCTGGGTAAACTCACTATTAGTTCTGGGATATTTTGGCAGGGGGTAAATTCATTGGAATTTTCTATTCTGACAATCATGTCATCTGAAAGGAAGGACAGTTTTATTTCTTTCCAGTCTATAGCCAGCTCTCTCCCCACCCCCACCCACTTTTTTCTTGCCTTGTTATACTGACTAGGACTTCCTAGAATGATGTTGAAAAGGAGTGGTGAGAGTGGACATTGTTTCCTTGCTCCCAATCTTAGGGGGAGGGTGTTCAGTCTCTCAGCAATAAGTCTGATGTTAGTGGTATGTTTTTGTTTTTGTTTTTGTTTTGCAGTTGCCATTTATCAGGGTGAGTCAGTTCACTTCTATTCCTACGGCTTAGAATTTTTTCAAGAATGGATATTGCATTTTGTCAAATTCTTTCTCTGAATTGATTGATATGATCATGTGGTTTTTCTTCTTTTTTTTAACATCTTTATTGGAGTATAATTGCTTTACAATGGTGTGTTAGTTTCTGCTTTATAACAAAGTGAATCATTTATACATACACATATATCCCCATAACTCCTCCTCTTGCGTCTCCCTCCACCCTCCCTATCCCACCCCTCTAGGTGGTCACAAAGCACAGAGCTGAGGGGCTTCCCTGGTGGCGCAGTGGTTAAGAATCTGCCTGCCAATGCAAGGGACATGGGTTCGAGCCCTGGCTCGGGAAGATCCCACATGCCGTGGAGCAACTAAGCCCGTGTGCCACAACTACTGAGCCTGAGCTCTAGAGCCCACAAGCCACAGCTACTGAGCCCACATGCCACAACTACTGAAACCTGCGCACCTAGAGCCTGTGCTCCGCAACAAGAATTAGCCCCCGCTCACCGCAACTAGAGAAAGCCCGTGCACAGCAACAAAGACCCAACACAGCCAAAAATAAATAAATTAATTAATTTAAAAAAAAACAAAAAACCAAACAAAAAACAAAGCACGGAGCTGATCTCCCTGTGCTATGCGGCTGCTTCCTACTAGCTATCTATTTTACATTTGGTAGTAAGACAACCCTCAGAATGGGAGAAAATATTTGCAAATGAAGCAATGGACAAAGGACTAATCTCCAAAATTTGCAAGCAGCTCATGCAGCTCAATATCAAAAAAACAAACAACCCAATCCAAAAATGGGCAGAAGACCTAAATAGACGTTTCTCCAAAGAAGATATACAGATTGCCAACAAACACATGAAAGAATGCTCAACATCACTAATCATTAGAGAAATGCAAATCAAAACTACAATGAGGTTTTTCTTCTTTAGGCTGACCATATGGTGGGTTAAGCTGATTGCTTTTGAACAGTGAACTAGTCTTAAATTCCTGGGATAAACCCACCTTGGTCTTGGTGTATTATTCTTTTTATCTATTTCTGAATTTGGTTTGCTGTTGTTTTGTTGATGAGTTTTGCATCTTTGTTCATGAGAAATATTGGTCTGTAGTTTTCTTTGTTTGTCCTTATCTGGTTTTGATATCAGGTTGTGTCATAAAATGAGTTACAAAGTGTTCCCTTCTCTTTTACTGGGTAGGATTTTTCTCACCTCTTTAAATATTTGGTACAATTCACCAGTAAATTACTCAGGTAAGAAATCTTCCTTTTTGGAAGGCTTTTAAATTATAAATTCAATTTATTTATTAGTTATAGGATGAGTCAGGTTATCTATTTCACCTTGGGTGAGTTTTGGTACTTTGTTGTTTTTGAAGAATTTCTCCATTTCATCTAAATTTTTGAGTTTAATGTGCACAGAATTGTTCAGACTATTCCTTGTTATTCTTTTAATGTCTGTGTGCCTGCAGTGATCTCTTTTCTTTCATTCCTGATATTGATAATTTTTTTGTTTTCCTTTGTCAGTTTGCTGGCAGTTTATCAATTTTATTGATCTTTTCAAAGAATAAGCTTCTGGTTTCACTGATTTTCTCTGTCATTTTCCTGATTTCAACTTCATTGATTTCAGCTCTTTCTATTTCCTTCCTCATGCTTTGGATTTATTTTAAGCCTCTTTTTCTAGCTTCTTAAAATGGAAGCCTCGATTATTGATTTGAGACCTTTCTTTTCTAATATGAACATTTAATGCTATAAACTTTCCCCTAAACACTGCTTTACCTGCATCCCAAATATTTTGATACATTATCTTATCATTTTTCTTATTGATTTCTAGTTTAATTCCACTATGGTCAGAGAACATACTTTGTATATTTTAATTCTTTTAAATTTGTTAAGGTTTGTTATGACCAGGATCTGGTCTATCTTGGTCTCCTAGTTGCAATCAAAAAGAAAGTGAATTCTGAAATTGTTAGGTGGAGTGTTCTATAATATGGCACAAATGAACCTAACTACAAAACAGAAACAGACTCATAGACATAGAGAACAGACTTGTGGTTGCCAAGGGGGAGGGGGAGGGAAAGAGATGGACTGGGAATTTGGGGTTGGTAGATGCAAACTTTTACATTTAGAATGGATAAACAACAAGGTCCTAATGTATAGCACAGGGAACTATATTCAATATCCTGTGATAAACCGTAATGGAAAAGATTATAAAAAAAGAATGTATATATGTGTATAACTGAGCCACCTTGCTGTATAGCAGAGACTGGCACAACACTGTAAATCAAATATACTACAATTAAAAAAATGAAACAAACAAAGAAAAGAGTTTGAAATGTCAGTTAGATACAGGTGGTTGATGGTGGTGCTAAGTTATTCTGTATCATTGCTGGTTCTATCAATTACTAAGAGAAGCTGAGTCACCACACGTAGCAGTTGCTCAAGTAGGGGTCAAAACGGCACTTTTGAAGGACAAGATGGCTGAGTCCTCACGGCCGCATTGGGTTGTTCATTGCACCATCTTGGGAGGCAGACACACATGGGTTTGAATCTCCACAGTCCCCCTGCTCCCTAAGGGGGAATTCATGGTTAACAGCTGAGTTTCAGACATCACCTATGTACATCCAAACACACATATGCCTAGAACTAACTTTTCATTTCTTTTTTTTTTTTTTTTTTTTTGTTTTTTTTATACTGCAGGTTTAACTTTTCATTTCTTATGACATTTTTGAGGAGGGAAGTTTGATGGAGTCCGGGTATTCACTGCCTTTGCCCGTCCCTGACCTAATAAACGTTTTGTTGTTTTCTCTGAGACTTTGTGGGCTGATAAGGAGTAATGGTTAGAGAAGTTGGGATAAGTCGAAAGGGGCTAAATTAAGTTGCATTTAAAAAAGAGCTCATTGCTATGAAGGAGAAAATACTTGATTTGGAAGGGAGTGAAAAGGAGAAATTTAGAGGCGCATCTGTGAGGATGAGAGGGCTTCAGGGGAGACGTGTTGAAGGGGGACTTTTAGGGAGCTGAGCAAAATATCAGGAGGTGTAATTCCCCCTCTGCCAATACTCCAAGAGTCTTCAGTAAAGACTGACTTGACTCTTTGATGCCTTTTAGTCGCACTTGTGTTTCTTCGGGCTATGATGTCTTGCCGAGTTGGGCCTGAAGGTCAGACAGAGGCCAAGCTGTCATTCAACGCATTAATTTGTGGGACACCCTACAGGAGCTTGGGGGAGTAGGGTTTCTTTCTTTCCAGGCCCAGAAGGCACAGAACTATGCTCCCTATGCCAGCAGGGGAGAATTGGCCAGAAGTTTACACGTTGGAATTCAGCGAACTCCTTAATTTTGAAAGAACTGTATTTAAAGTGGATCACTTCCTCCAAGAGCAGGTCATCAAATCCCTCAGAGCACAGTTGTCTGGTTACTTCAAAAAATATATTCTTCCCTTTGTCAAGTTCACAGAACTAGGAGAAACCACTTGGCGGTGGTGGTAGTGGTGGTGGGGCTTTAATTAGAAATGCCTGGGGGAAAGAAAGGGGAAACAATCCATCCCAGATCTTGAACCCACTCCCTCCTGTCACTTGCCCCCAACTCTCTGAGTTCTAAATGGGAAGGAGATAATTAGAACCAATGATAATAATAGCTTGTTGTACCCAGCAATTATTGAGCGCTTGCTGGATGCCAGATCATTTCACATGCAGTGAAAGTGCCTAGGCCAGGACCTGACATTAGGAAGATGCTCAGAAAGTATTTGCTGACTGACTAATATTGGCCTATTCTGCCAATGATGTTTCAGTGCTCAGGGATTTTGTTCCTTTTAACCGTAAGTCAGCTGCCATCTCAAGAGAAAGACAGGCCCATGAGGCCATCTCCTGAATAAAGCAACACTTCTCCACCTTCAATATTTCAGACTTTTGTTATAAATGGCAGAAACCCAACCCAAAAAAACCTAAACAAAAAAAGGGAACTTATCAATTCATATGATCACACCACAGAAAGTAGGGGGTGGGGAGCAGGGACTTCTCTCTCTTCCTCCCTCTGCTTCTTGTCTCTGCTGGCTTCATTCTCTCCTAATTCAGATGGTCTCCCCCCGGGGGTGGGGAACATGGCTGCTGGCGTCTCCCCCACTCACAGCCTCTGAGTCTTGTTAGCCTGGAAACAAGAAAGATTCTTCCGCAGTAGAAATATCCCAGGGAAGGATGTTGATTGGCTCCACTTGGGTCACGTGCCCATCTCTAGACCAATCCTAGGGAAGTATTTTGATTGGTTCTACTTGGGTCACATGCCCATCTCTAGACCAATCATTGTAGCTGGAGAGATGGGACAGTATGATTAGGGTCACGTGACCCTCTTTGGTTGGGGGAAGTCTGTTGGTATCCATTACCTGAAGGAATGGAGCAGTGTTCTTAACTGTAGGCAACAGAAGCTAACTTTTGCTGATTTAAGCAGTGCAACTGGGTGCTCACACGTGAGCTAGGGAATCATGCTTGGTGCTAACCAGGTGGAAACAAACCCCCAAAGCCATCGCAGCCCCAGTCTGATAACTATAGGCTGTGGCTAGCACCACTGCCCCGCCACGCCGGGAACGTGATCTTGTTGCCACTGCCACCAAGGGGCCAGCAGCTTCTTTGTCTGGCTCTGGACCCAAAGGCCAACATGAGTGTATATGATGGGTGCAGCCCATGACACCCATGCTTCAGCTGCAAGGGAGGATAGGAAATCAAGTAGCTGTATTTTAGTATTGTGGGTGGCCAAAACTCAGAACAAATGTACACCACAGGGTATATATTGTACATTTGTGCACGGCCACTAACCACTTTGTTCCTGGGGATTTTGTTCCTTCAATGTAGACCTGTTTCTACTAAATGTCAAATGAGAGGTAACCAGATCTCCTTTTGTAGTGGAGTCCACCCCATTAAATCTTGGCACTTGCAAGCGGCTCCTCTTCATGCTAAGAAGGTCACGACTTGATGTCTGGGCTGGCGAGCAACATTTCTCTCTTTCAGATTTTCCAAATGGGCTTTCTTGGGAAGCAGCTCCAGGCATCATTAATTTAAACATCTTTAATCTGATTTCTTTTGCAATTCTCTGCTTTAATCAGAGGTCAGCTGTCACAGCTCAGTTGTTAAGATGGGTCAGTTTCCTTGATGGACATCATTTCCGTGACACTTTGGATCCTTTGCTGGAGATTTCCTGAGGGCAAACTGAATTGGCAGGAAGTGAAAGGAGACACGGGGGCGGGGGTCCAGGGTGGTGGGAGAATTCATTATCCTCACTGCAGCGGCTGAGCTCAGTTTCACTCAGAGGCAGAGGGAGGCCCTGGCTGCCGTCCCCCGATCCCCTGGTCACTGGGAACGCCTTACTCTGCTTTTCCATCCACCCTCCTCAGGGAGCCAGGCCCTGCCTTAAAAAAAAATCTTTTTATTGTGGTGAAATACACATACCGTAAAAGTCGCCATTTAAATTACTTAAAAACATACAGTTCGGTGACAATTTGTACGTTTACAATGTCGTGCAACACCGCTACTGTCCAGTTGCAGAACATTTTCATCACCCTAAAAGGAAACCCCATACCCACTAAGCAGTGGCTCCCCCCCGGCCCCTCCCCCCAGCCCTGGGCAACCACAGATCTGCTTTCTGTCTCCATGGGTTTGCCTATTTTACGTTCTGGATATTTCCAGATTTGATGCATGTGATTCCATATACGTGGAATCATACATACGTGGCCTTTTGTTTCTAGTTTCTTTCATAATGTTTTTGAGGTTCATTCATATTGTAGCATGCGTCAGTACTCCATTCCTTCTTATTATTGAATAATATGACATATTTTGTTTATCCATTTATCTGTGATGGACATTTGGGTTGTTTCCACCTTTTGGCTAGTGCGAATAATGCTGCTGTGTTGGTGTACAAGTTTTTGTTTGAACACCTGTTTTCTACTCTTTGGGGTATACACCTAGGAGTGGAATTGTTGGACCATATGGTAATTCTGTGTTTAATTTTTTGAGTAACTGCCAAACTGTTTTCACCGTGGCTGCCCCATCTTACATTCCCACTGCCCTGCTCTTCTTGACCTGGCGTCTTTAAATGTTTTGCAGTGATTTTTCTTGGCTGTCACGCTTCCCTTCCATTACCTTGGAGACAGGCTTTCAGAATCTTCTGGTTGACCAGAGCCAGTCTGCTGAACAGTCCAAGCTAATGTACTGGGAGGGGGTTAGGGATGTCTTGTCTGAGCCAAGTGCTGTATCACAGGGGCTTCTTGACTGAATCCCTTCATCTGTGCCACTTGACACAGAGGAAGTGGTGCTGACAGTGGGCATTTAGTCCTGGTAGGAAGGGAACTATGGCTGTGACAGGAGTGGGGGGGGGTCCTGATTTGGGGGCAGGTGGGGCTTTATAGAATCGCTGGCTTTAATGCCCCTGTCCCCAATACAAAGACTGTCCAATTCTGACCTTGTTCTACAAGCATCTGCGGGAAATTATTCAAATAATGGGAGAGTATAAATTAAGGGGAATTACTAAAGAAACTTGGATACAGCTTATGGTGTTTTAAATGTACTGATTAAGCTCGTGAGTTTATCAAACAATGAATGAAAGGGCTTGGACTCTTCTTGTTCTATCCATCCATTCACACAACACTTATTTATTGAGCTCCTACTATGTGCCCGTGTGTGCTAGGGCTTGGGGACATGAAGGAGACTGAGTCAAATGTGGTCTTTGTCCTTTGGGGGACACTTTCTCGTGGGTCACTTTCTACAGTGGACAATCACAGCTCTTTCCTCAGGGCACCTCAGCACCTCCTCCAGGGGTTGGATTCCAAAGGCAAAACATAAGAAGTCTAGGTATAGAAAAATTGTTTGTTGATTCCTTTAACTACTCATGAAGATCACTGTACATGGGTTTTTTGTGTGCTGCTTGAGTAGAAATAGTTGGGTAAAGCCGTGCACCATATGAGGGGAAACAGAAGGACAGGCACATCATGGTGAGAATGCTTTTGGCTGCAAGTAACAGAGAATGCAATGCATCTGGTTTAACTCTGAAGGAAAATGCATCATCACACGTGACGAGAAAGGCATGCATAGGGCAGCTCCAAAGTTCTCTTCTCTTTGCTCTTTTCTTCTCCCCAGGCTGGCTTTCCTCATGGTTTCAGGCTGCAAAGTTCCAGGGGTCCTATGCAGACACGACACCACTGAGTGGAAGAAGAGGGGCTCTTTCTTCCTTGTGCCTCTTTTTCTAGAAGCTTTATAGCTTAGCTTTTACACTTTGGCCTGTGAGTCATCTCAACTTAATTTTAGTGTATGGTGTGCGGTTGGGATCCAGGTTCATTCTTTTTCCATACAGATATCCAACACCATTAGCTCAAAAAGACTTCCCTTTCCCATTGGCACCTCTGTCAAAAATCAATTGCCCAGGGATGTGCAGATCTATTTCAGGACTCTTTGCTGTTCTATTGGCTGATTCATCTTTCTTTTTGCCTATATTACTCTGTCTTAAATACTACTGCTTTAGAATAAGCCTTCAAATCAGGTAGTGTAAGACCTCTGACTTTGTTCTTTTGTGTCTCTTCTGGAGACACACTAGCAGGGTTCCTTCATGTCCCATTGGCCTGGACAGCCTCAAATGCCCATTCCCAGCTCAACCACTGGCCAGGGGACTGGGACTACATGGGTGACCTAGCCCATCAGAATTTCCCTTGGAGAGGGGAATGGGTCACTTCTTCTTCAAATCATGTGGAAGAAGAGTAGACACCTGAACCCGAAAGTCAGGGGAGAAAGCCAGGCTTTCCAGGAAGAAGTGGGGAAAACTTTAGGGTAAGAAGCCAACAGTGTCTGCCAAAATGCACAAAGCAGCTCAGTGGAATTTTTAATTATAGGAGAGAGAGAGAGAGCTAGAACAAAGGAATAAAAGGGACATACAGTAAACCTCAACTCATTCTGGATATTCTTCCCAGCCACTGATGACAATGACAAAGGTGACATCATGGCCATAAGTGACAACAAGGCTTAGCATACAGCACAGTGAGCAACGACCCCTGCCAACGAGGCCAACGAGGTGGGCTCCTTCTCCCCCGACGACAGCATCAGGGGCTCGGCAATACATAAGCTCCATCCGAGGGATGACAAGCCAGGTCTGGGTGGTGGGGAGCGAGTCTTTGAGCTGTGCTCTGGCTTAGCTCTTGTCGTTGTTCGTTCTTGAAGGCATGGGGATGAGTAACAGCTCCTGTAACTCTTGAGCTACTCAAATATTTCTTGGGACCATCTCAAACCATTCCTTATGGTACATGTGACTTGGAGGCTGGTCCCACAGAGGGATGGCTTCAGCAGTAAATCACTCAAGTGCCCGCACACAGTTATGCCGATTCTGACTCCCTAGTCCTCCTCCTCATCCTAAGTAGCTCCATCTTCCCGACTTATTTGTCAGCTCCTTCGACTCCCCGCTAGTCCTGTCCCCCAGGGCCCTCACTTAATTCTTCAATTCCTTCTAGAAGAGAGAAACAAGGCTTTGAGGCTGTTTCTACTTCTCAGGCCCTGGGCGTGTGACCACAGAAGGACGGGCAGACTTATGTACACCATTGCTTCTCTCTCTCCTTTCATTTTCCCCAGGCACTTTGGTGAGACATGGTAGGATATGACTTTACGGCATTTCAAAGGTGCTGAGGGTCTGAAACTTGAGTCCAAGTCCAGCCCAAGGAGCTGCTCACCCAGGTCCACGTTAGCTCTAGAAGTTCTGCTTGCTGGGACTCCTGTACAAATCATCCCCCTGTGTTTCTGAGGCAGCGTGAAGTGGAGGAGCTGATCTCGGGTCCTGTAGAAAGGCAGGCGTGGATGCCAAGTCCAGCCTGCACACAGGACTTCATCTCTCTGAGCCTCAGTTTCCCCACCTGTCACATGAAGGGTAAATATTGACCTCAGCGGAGATCTAAGGGGGTGTTTGGCAGAGTGTCTGGCAGTCAATAAGGATCTGGCAACTGCTATCCATCATTAGTCTTTTTACTCTTTCAGAGGAATAAAGCAGGTTCCTTCAGGGAGAGGGCTGGGGTGGGATGAGGTGAGAGGTGGGTGTTAGAATCACAGAGGCTCTGATCTGACCGAGACTAGGATGCCTTTAGGGAGTGGGAGGTGAGGAAGCGAAAGGAAGGCCCATTGGTAGGGAGGGGCCGCTTTTCTTGGACCGGCCAAGTATCTAGACCCCTGGGTTCTGATCCAGACGCTCAGCTGGTCTTGGATCCCAGTGTAGACACAGTAGACAGGCCTGGATTTCCAAGCCAAGGCTGAGAGAAGGTGACGGGTGGGGGGAAGCCATAACAGTGCATGCCTCCTTTAAGCTGACGGGCCAGACCCACGGTGCTCTCCATAACAAACATGCGGTATGCTAGGAAACAAACAACTCCACTGAGGCTGCTCCTTCTGGCAACAGGGGGAAAATGTGGGTTATCTCGAGTTCAAAAACGTGGGCTCCCAGGAGGTCTGTAAAGTCGAGGTGGCGGGATGAAAGTTGGTTGATGAGGTTTGGTTGTGTTTTCTCTGGCCTCCTGGGCCTCCTGTGCTCAGGCTCGGCACTGCGGGCCTTGTCACTTGGGTGACCATGTTTACGTTCCTGGGAGCATTGAGCGCTGGGAAAGGCTCAGCTAGGCCATCCTGGATGACAGGTGCCTGCCCAAGGCTCCCTCCCACGGCAACTGGGGGAGGCTTTGCTACCATGAGCTCAGACGTTCCCTTGCATCCTTCTTGTGTCTCCAAGGGACCCCGGAGATGGTTCTAGAGTGGGGGAGTTGCAAGAACCACTGGAGGCCATCTTGTCAGCCCCCTTCCATCCCCCAGATTCTACAAATGAGGAACCAAGACAGAGAGGGCAAGGACCTCGCTCAAGGTCACAAGGCTATTTGGGGACTCAAATCCTTTGGTCCAACCTGTTCTTGTGATCAGCCTGAGGAGAAGCATCTTGCTTTCTTTGGGACCAGTTCTGCTCTCAGCTCCTCGGGAAGAAGATTTATGGCTTCTTGGCATCTACAGGTTCGACCCTCTGAACTTCGACCTTTCTGAAATGCAAATTGGAACAGGTTGCTTCCTGAGGGACAGTCTTCAGTAGCTCCCCAGGGCCTCTGCAGAAACCCAACGCCCTTTGTAAGACACGTAAGGCCCCTCAAGATCTGGCCTTTGTCCTCTCCTCTGCCACCACCCTCCAGTTGTACGGGCTAGCAGTGGGTCTCTCGTGTCCTCCTGCCTTTGCACATGCTGTTCCTACTCCTCGAATGCCCTTCCCCTCTTGTCCTTGAAGGCTTCTCAGGCTCACTCTGTGGCCTCTTCTGACTCCTGGGCTCAGCCACTCCTTCCTCTGAGCTCCCAGAGCTCTTGGTAATTCCTCTATTAGCACTTAGCTCATTGACTTAGAATTATTTGTTTACATGTCTCTTCTCCCCTGGGTAGGAAGCATGTCTTACACATCTGTATGTCCCCCCTTCCCCAGCAGGGCCTAGCAGAGCGCTGGACACCCAGCTTAGGCTCAGCCAATGTATGTATGCAGAGTGAATGACCGAAGGACTCATTTGTCCTCAAAGGTCCCCTGCACGGTGCCTGAAATGTCACCGTCTGTGAGCCCTGCCTGGTTCCTGGCTCCTGTTCGCCTTTGCCTTTCCACAGCTGGGGCCTCTTTTCTCTCTCCAACAGCTGGCCCAGCCCTGCCCAGATTCTGGGGCCAGCCACAGCCTTAGCACAGGGAGATTTAAAGAGCCAGTGTTCAGAAGTGCAGGTGACTCAACCTCCCATGAGCTGGACCGTGAGTTCTACTGTCACCTGGGTCTAGGCACTTGGTTCCTACCATATCCCATGAGACAGGCAGCTCCCCGGAGACCATTTTCCCTGGACCCTAGTCCTTCTTATAAAAGGTCCTTGCCCTGGTCTAGAACTGGGTCCCTGAGGATGTGTGTCACTTCTTCCCCATGGCCAGCGCCCAGACATAGGGCTTCTATGATACCCGCTGACCCATTTAGGTGGCAAACCTTCATCGGGTACCTACCATGTGCAGGTATTGGGTCTCTGCTGCCCCAGAGCTCAGAGTCGGGGTGGGAGGGGCAGAGAAGACATTGGTGATATAGTGTGGTCACCACTAGGACAAGGGGTCAGACGAGGGGCTGTGGGGTCACAGGGCAAGGTGCCGAAGTAACCTCAGAGGTGGGGTCTGAGCTGAGATGGAGGGGGAAGGAGAAGTTATGGGCGGGAGGTGGCGGGGGGGCTTCCTCCTGGTTGGGGGCTCCGGAAGGGAGGGGCTGGAGAAATCCACCGCCCCCCCCCCCCCCGCCCCCCCTACAGACCCAGAACTTTCAGCCATGTCCATGGGGCTGCCTGCCCCTGTCCTGGGAGCATGATTTTCTCAGGGGAGGGGCTGAAAAGTGAGAGGACCAAGCTGGGCTCCCTCGTATGCTTCTCAAAACCAGGAAGGCCCACAAAACTGTCTCTTCTTTATTTATTCAGTCAGTATTGAGTGAGCCCCCACCACGTGCCAGGGACTGGGCTGGGGCACTGGAGGCTGACTGGGGGAAACAAGATGCAGCCCTGCCCTCAAGGGGCTCCTAGGCCAGTAGGGAGAGAGACGTAGAAATAAGCCATGAGAGCACAGGCTGAGCTGAGCAGTGGGGGGGTGCCCGACCCTCTCCAGGTGGTGGGAGGGAGCACTGTCTGGGAGGGGATGGCTGTAGGCACCCAGGCAGCACCACTAGCATCTCACATGCATCCCAGAAACCCCCATGGGATCCAGGGGATCTAGCGAGGCAGGTGGGCAGAGGGGCATCCCCCATCCTCTGGGGTCATCAGATGACCTTAGACGATGTCTGATAACACTTAGAAGAGGCAGCAGAGCCCAGGGGCTTTGGAATCTTTCTAGAGCTGGCTTCTAATCGACTCTCTACTACTTGAGAGCTGAGTGACTTTGGGCTAATGACTGAGCTTCAGTCTGCTCATCTGTAAAATGGGTTTAGTGTTAGTGCCTCCCTCTAGGGTTACACCGAGCACTCGAGGAAATAATAACTATGTGAAAACGCTTAGCACATACTAGCTGCTCAACTTCCGTTGCTTGATTATAATAACAGTGATAGACAACAACTGGGAAGCACAGATTCCTGAGGAAAGAAAGGGAGTTACTGTGTGTGTGTGTGTGTGTGTTTGGGGGTCAGTTTTTAGGGGGCTGGGTGGAGGGAGCCACAAAAGCCAGGGCCCGTGGGCAGCCCTCCAGGGCAGGGGCAGCGCCGTTCCCCCTCCCTCTCCCGCCCCCGCAGCGAGGCGCGCGGTCGGCGGGAGGCGCAGGTGTCCAGTGACTCCCATGCGTCCCCATCCCTTGCGGCCTTGGCCGAGGGCCCGGCTCCCTTCTGCCGTCCGCCCCGCGTCCTCCCCTAACCTCGGGTCTGGACTGGCGAGCAGCGGGGCCGGGAAAGTTTGAGTCACAGTGAGGGGAGCGGAGGAGGCGGGGCCCGTGACCCTGAACGGGGTGGGCTCTAAGACCGCCTCGGTCTCCCAGCAGGGGGACCCCGCCGCAAACCCACGTCCCGCGCGCACCGGCCGCGGTCCGACGGAGCGAGGCGCCGCGCCGCGCTGCAGCCGTGCGTCGGGTGGCCGCTGGGCGCACCAGGGCGGTCGCGCTCTCAAGGCCCCGCGAGCCTCCACCGCGGCAGCCGCAGCCCCTCGGCCGCGCTCAGCAAGGATGCCCCGGGCGCCGCTCCTGCGGCTGCTGCTGGCGGTCTCGGCGGCAGCGGCGGTGGCCGGCGAGCCCGGGACGGCGCTGCCCCCTACCACGGGGGACGCCACCCTGGCCATCGTCTTAGACGTTACCGGCTCCATGTGGGACGACCTGATGCAGGTGATGCACGGCGCCTCGCGCATTCTGGAGCGCAGCCTGAGCCGTGGCAGCCAGGCCATCGGCAACTACGCGCTGGTGCCCTTCCGTGATCCAGGTAGCGTCCCCCCGCGCCCCCGGCGGCGTCCGCCGCGCCCTGGCCCGGCGCCCTGGCGCGGTGTGCTCTCCCGCCCGCATTGCGCCCCGGGCGCACTGGACGCCCGCAGGCTGCACCGCGGCCCGGCGGGGGCGCCTTCTCGACGCCTTCACTCTGCCCGAGCCCGGGCACCTGGGGCAGGCCTTGCAGCCGCCGGGTCCTTTCCCCGGGAACCTGCTCTCCCCTTCTCCCGCGCCTCCCGGCTTGCGTCGTCAGGCCAGTGACGGAGAGGCGGGGGCACTGCGTTCAAAGGCCGCGCAGCCACCTCCTGGCTCTGCGACTTGAGCAAGTGACCTCACCTTCCGGAGCCTCACCTTCCCCCTTTAGGAAACGGGGCGAGAACTGCCTCCCAAAGTTGCTGAGATGTTGAAATGGGTCCTTCGTGTCCAGGGCCTGGCACGCATGAGCCTCCGCAAGGTTTGCGGATTTGCCTTTGTTAATTCTTCAAATTCGCTCCCGTCGTGGGCTTCGGGGGCCAGAAGAGCCACCCAGGCAGGAGAACTTCGCGTCTTGTCCCTCACCTGTTCTCGCGAGAAAAACAGCAGCCAGGTCGCCTCTACCCGCAGTATTCTCACTGCCAGGTCCCCCCACCTAACCCCTTCTACCCTGCAGACAGCCCCACCTTCCCTGCAGCCCCCTGTCTTTCAGCTCGGTGTTAGGGGCATGCCCTAGAAAAGACCCCTGGGAGACCCCACTGTGGGGAGTTTCAGGGAAAACAGCTGTGGCGCGTGCTTAGACTCCCAACTTTCTGAGTGGCAGGACTGCTTTTTCTCCAACATTTTTAATGAAAAACTTCAGACTTACAGCAAAATGGGGGTGGGAAATACATAAACACCTGTCTGCCCACCGCCCAGATCCTGTGATTAATTTTACTCTGTTTTATCACGTTTCTCTCTATTAGTCACCTCTCTAGCAGGATAGCTTTATAAAGCCAAAAAATAAAATAAAAATGGCAGATTCCTTGCAGAATTGCTCTGCAAAGTGTTCTTGTGCTGAAAAAATACACAATGGCCCAAGGCTATATGAGCTAGTAAGCCCTTTCAGAAGAATTTTTCTTTATTAATCACAGCATCATTACAGATATTTGAAAAATGGGCCGCAGTCGGTGTACATAATCCCACGCAGCCCTCAGGCTGAGTGTGGAGTCCCTCTGCTTCCAGGAGTTCTGGGCTCTGCAGCTCAAGGCACAGAAGTCAGAGGTCTAGAAAAAGTTTCCTGGGAACATCAGAAGGACAGCTCCCACCTGGGGGTCAGGGGGCAGCAAGGTTGGTGGAATTGTGAAGACGTGGGGTGTGAGGTGTGTCCTGGGGGTTTCAGCTTTGACGCAGTTCACCCTCTACCCCCCTAACTTTCTCGCTCCCTTTCTGGGTCATTCTTGGGCTTCCAAAGATATTGCATTGAGAGAGCTTAGGGATCATTTAATCCAACGCTTCTCTTACAATTGGAGAAACTGAGGCTCAGGACACGGATGGGAATTATGCAAGGCCACCTGCCAGGCTGATGTAATTTCTGATTCATAACCCGTATTTGTCCCTAAAATGCTTGGCTGCAGTTGTAGGGCAGGAGAGCAGCCTGTTGGAACCAGACATAGTGTCCCGGGACCCATAGTGTCCTCACTGCCCCCTCTCTGGCCATCATCTTCATGAAGCCCTCGTGCCATCTCCAACCTCTCCTCCCTGGGTGCCGAGCGCGTGCCTGACTCTCCAGCCTTCACTCCATCTTCTATGAAACAAAAAATCCCATCCTTCTCCCCGCCCCTGCTCCCCAAACCATACTCCCTAGAGACACCCCAGGTCCAGTGGAGGGGGACCTCAGCGTTTATTGAGCCTCTGCTGTGTGCACAATCTTGTGAGGCTTCCAGTGTGAAGGGGGCAGGGTTCACACCAAGGAGCTGGCAGTCTGCTGGCGACAAGCCAGGCAGAGGGTGGAAGGTGTCACTCCTGACAGCTCCTGACTATCGGCTAGCAAGGGAAAGGACAAACCAAAGGCTCTCTGAGGAAGCATCATTGGAGCAGGACTTGAAGAAGATGAAGGGAAATTTATCAGCTTTGGACCATTTGGCAGTGCTAGCTGCCAGGGATGCAGTGGGACGGAGGTCTCCCTGAGCACATGAAACTCCCTGGGTGGTGGCGGACATGTAGGGGCAGGTGTGTGTGGGTGTGGAGCCAGGGCGTAGGAGGGGTGAAATGGGAAAGCGGGGAGAGGCGAGATTGGTCCTGGCTGTGACCGTGGAACTGAGGACTCGGAGCACTTAGATTTCCTTCTATGGGCTGTGAGCAGCCACTGAGGGCTTCTGAGCAGGGATTGGATCTGTGGTTTAGGTTAGGCTGTGTCTTTTGAATCAACCAATGGAATTCCCTTTGGTGGAAGAGGAGCTGAGAGTCAGGGGTTTTAGCTGACAGTTCAGGCCCCCCAGGGCTGCGTCCTGGGGGGGGCCTTCTTAAAGGAACCCCCTACCTTCCACCCCAAAGACCACGCTTTGCAGGGCAGGTTTCAGTGGTTCTGGACTGCACATGCTTGGAGATAAACCAGAACCTGTGCTTTGGAAATATTTTTTAAAGTTTTTAAATGAAAAAAAGTGGTATGTTCCCAAACTGCAAAGTTAGACTTTTGCTAATGGTTTTATTTTGGCTGAAATTTAGGTTGTTTTCAGGTTTTCTCTATTAAAATGTTGCAAAAAAGCACTCTGGTGTGTAAATCTTTGTCTGCATCTTTGATTGGTTTTTTCATTGGATTAAGTTTTTGGAAGTGGAATTCCTAGGTCGATATAAACACACTGAGTGGGTAGGCAACTCTTCAAATTGTTTTCCAATGTTTTGGGAGTTTAAACTTCTACCAGAGGCATTTGAGGGGACCGTTTCAGAGCAGCTGCCCCCAACCCTAGGGATTAGGGTAACATTTTTTTTCCTAATTCAAAAGATGGAAAATGATATCTTCTTATTTTAATTGCTAGTGAGGTTCAGTAAGTTCTCAAGTGTTAACTAGATGTTTTTGTGTGTGAATTTCTTCTTTTGTAAATTGTCAGTTCCTTTACTCATTTTTCCATTCCGGATTTTTAGTGGTTTTCTTATCAGTCAGTATGAGGACTTTATATTGATGATATTAGTTGTTTTTTGTTACGTGGTTAGCATTTTTCCTAGTCATTTGTCTTTTAATATTTGTGATTCCTGATGTTTTGAAGTTTTAGATGTTTATGTAGCAAGATCTATTGCCTTTTTCCCTTTGTAATTTCTTCACTTTCATTCTCAGAAAGATTTTTTTCTATCACAAAATCAGTTAGGTACATGTTCTAGGTTTTTTCATTTGTTTTCTTTTTTTTCTCTTCATATTTAATTTTTTAACCTGGAATTTAAAAAAAATTGGCACTGGTATTAAAAATAATTTGATGTAATTCTTCTTGAACAGGATAATTGATGGTACAGTTACATTTTATCAAATAATCCTTTTTCATTCATTTAGATCCTGCCTTTATCCAAAATTACTTTATATCCATTAATTTACCTGGGCTTTCCATTCTGTCCCATTGTATGACAGTTCTTGTGCCAGGAGCACCTTGTATTTGGCTTTATAATATTTGGCCTTATAGTAGGGTAAATCCTTCCTCCTATTCTTAAAAAAAAAATTTACCACCAGCCTTATTGAAATACAATGGACACATAATATTGGGTTAGTTTAAGATGTCCAATGTATTGATTTGATACATTTATATATTGCAAAATGATTACCACCATAGCAGTTAGCTAATGCCTCCATCATGTCACATAATTACCATTTCTTTTTTTGTGGTGAGAACATTTAGGATCTACTTTCTTGGCAATATTCAAGTACATAATACAGTATTATTAGTGATAATTACTATGCTGTACATTCGATTCCCAGAACTTATTCATCTTATAACTCTAAGTTTGTACCCTGTGACTAACATCTCCCCATTTCTCCCACTCCCTGATTCCTGGAAACCACCACTCTACTCTCTGTTTCTCTGAGTTTCACTTTTTTTTTTTTTTTAGATTCCACATATAAATGAGATCATACAGTGTTTGTCTTTCTCTGTCTGACTCATTTCACTTAGCATAATGCCCTCAAGGTCCATCCAAGTTGTCCCAAACAGCAGGATTTCCTTCTTTCTCATGGCTGACTAGTACTCCATTGTGTATATAAGCTGTATCTTCTTTATCTTTTCATTGGCTGACAGTTTTAAAATTTTAATAAACTTTTATTTTTAGAACAGTTTTTTTTTTTTTTTTTTAATAAATTTATCTTTGGCTGCTTTGGGTCTTCGCTGCTGTGTGCGGGCTTTCTCTAGTTGCAGCAAGCTGGGGCTACTCTTTGTTGTGGCGCGCGGGCTTCTCATTGCAGTGGCTTCTCTTGTTGCGGAGCATGGGCTCTAGGCGCGTGGGCTTCAGTAGTTGTGGCTCTTGGGCTCTGGAGTGCAGGCTGAGTAGTTGTGGCACACGGGCTTAGTTACTCCGTGGCATGTGGGATCTTCTCACACCAGGGCTCGAGCCCGTGTCCCCTGCATTGGCAGGCGGATTCTTAACCACTGTGCCACCAGGGAAGCCCTAAAACAGTTTTAAATTTACAGAATTATTGCAAAGAAGTTCCCATATACCCAACACCCAGTTTTCCCTTTTATTAACATCTTATATTACAATGGTACATTTATCACAATTAACAAACCGTACTGATATGTTATTTTTTTTTTAAGATTTTTTTTGATATGGACCAATTTTAAAGTCTTTATTGAATTTGTTACAATATTGCTTCTGTTTTATGTTTTGGTTTTTTGGCCTTGAGGCATGTGGGATCTTAGGGATCCCGACCAGGGATCGAACCCGCACCCCTGACATCGGAAGGTGAAGTCTTAACCACTGGACCGCCAGGGAAGTCCCCATATGTTATTATTAACTAAAGTCCGTTACTTTTTTTTTTTTGGCTGCATTCTGTCTTCGTTGCTGCGCACGGGCTTTGTCTCTAGTTGCGGTGAGCTGGGGCTACTCTTCGTTGTGGTGCGCAAGCTTCTAATTGCGGTGGCTGCTCTTGTTGCAGAGCGCGGGCTCTAAGCACACAGGCTTCAGTAGTTGTGTCGCGCAGGCTTCAGTAGTTGTGTCGCGCAGGCTTCAGTAGTTGTGGCTCACGGGCTCTAGAGTGCAGGCTCAGTAGTTGTGGCAGACGGGCTTAGTTGCTCCGCGACATGTGGGATCTTCCCAGACCAGGGCTTGAACCCATGTCCCCTGCATTGGCAGGTGGATTCTTAACCACTGCACCACCAGGGAAGTCCTAAAGTCCATTCTTTATTCAGATTTCCTCAATTTTCCCCTAACATTTGTTCCAGGAGCCCATCCAGGATCCCGTTTAGTTGTCATGTCCCTTAAGTCTTCTTTTGGTTGTGATGGTTTTTCAAACTTTGTTTTTGATGACCTTGACAGTTTTGACGAGTATTGCCCAGATGTTTTGTCCCTCAGTCATGATTTGCCTGATGTTTTTCTCCGGTTAGACCGGGTGATGGGAGGAAGACCACAGAGGAACAATGCCATTCTCATTATATCATGTCAAGGGTACATGCTATCATTATGACTTATCACTGTTGACGCTGACCTCGATCACCTGGTTGAGGTTGTCAGGTGTCTTCACTGTAAGTGTACTCTTTTCTTTCTCCTTTTCTGTACTGTCCTCTTTGGAAGAAAGTCACTTACACGCAGCCCACACTTAAGAAGTAGGGAGCTGTGATCCACCTTCTTGAACATGGGGTATTTACATAAATTGTTTGGAAATCTTCTGCGTGAGAGAGTTGATTCTTTTCCATTTATTTGTTTATTCAATCATTTATATATATCAGTATGGACTCATCATAGTTTTTTTTTTTTTTAATATTTATTTATTTATTTATTTATTTATTTATTTATTTATTTATGGCTGTGTTGGGTCTTCGTTTCTGTGCGAGGGCTTTCTCTAGTTGTGGCAAGTGGGGGCCATCATAGTTTTATACTTTGGGTTATAATCCAATTCTACTTTATTTTGTTGCTCAAATGTTTCCAACTTCAGTCATTGGGAGCTCTTTCATTTGGCCTCTGTGTGCCTTTGACATACCCCTATTGTTGTGAATTTTTTTAAAGCACTTTCTTACTTTCTGGCACTACAGGATATTTCAGACTCATCTTATGTATTTCCTTCCCCAGTCCTAGAATTAGTCATTTCTCCAAGGAGCCCTGGTTCCATTGATTAAAAAGTGGTATTAGACACCAGCATCTGAGTACTAGGTGTGCTTGTTGCTACTGGGGTGTCACCGCTTCTGCATCTTTAGCTGACAGAGCAAGGAGATACATGTTTTATAGGTAACCTTTGTGTATACCCATATCTATAAATATTTCTCTGTTTAACTGTTTGGATCTGTATTAAGCTGAACATGAGTTCATTCTGATGTCTCCAACTCTCATTGATTACCACATGGATCCTTCTAGCCTCCTATTCTTGCTTATCTATAACCTCCCACTCTGACAGTGACTAACCTGGCCCTCACCATTCACCACTCACTCGTCATTTACTTAATTTTCAGTTCCAGTCTACATTTATAGTGCTTTTAGCATTGCTAAATTGCACCCCGTGGAAAACAACTTTGTTAATAGAGTACAGTTCTTTTGCCTTTAGTCTTATAGATGCAACTCATTTCCAGAGTTACTTAGCCCTGCAGCTTCTTCATGTTCTTTTTATTCATCTTCTTCGTTTTCAAAATATTCTTGAACATGTTTTCTTTTCAGATGAAAAGTAGAAAACGTAGTCAACTTCCAAAAAAAATTCCTACTGTGAATTTGCTCAGAATTGTGTTAAATCTTGATTTGGGGAAGAATTATCATTTTAAAAAATTTAATTGTTTTCCTCTCGGAGACCTCTTCCTTTTTTTTTTTTTCTTTTTACGTATTTATTTCTTTTTCTAAAAAACTTACAGGTTTTTTTTTTCCTTATAGGTTCCACCCATTTCTTTTTAAGATAATTTCTAAATGTTTTGGGTTTTGTATGACTATTTTGACCAGGAATTTTTTTCATTACATTTTTTTTAAAAACCTTTATTTATTTATTTATTTATTTATTTATTTATGGCTGTGTTGGGTCTTCGTTTCTGCGCGAGAGCTTCCTCTAGTTGCAGCAAGTGGGGGCCACTCTTCATCGCGGTGTGCGGGCCTCTCACTATCGCAGCCTCTCTTGTTGAGGAGCACAGGCTCCAGACGCACAGGCTCAGTAGTTGTGGCTCACGGGCCTAGTCGCTCCGCGGCATGTGGGATCCTCCCAGACCAGGGCTCGAACCCGTGTCCCCCGCATTGGCAGGCAGATTCTCAACCACTGCGCCACCAGGGAAGCCCTCATTACATTTTTTGCAAATGAGTATTGCTAGTATGTTGGAAAGCAATTTATTTTCATATATTTATTTTGTTTCCAACTTTCTTACTGAAGACTTTGTAAAAAAAACTAGTTCTAATTTTTTGGGGGGTAATGTCTTGAGTTTTCTAGGTTGACAATCACAGCCTGTCCAAATTGTAATATTGTCTCCTCTTTTCCAATCAAATTTTTTGCTTGTTTGGAATGTTTTGTGGTATTTAGCACAGTGTTAAGTAATGGTGGTAGCTGAAGTCGGTCTTGTCTTGCTTCTGATTGTATAACATTGTATGATATTGGTTCTTGGTTTGAGGTTTTCTTCATCAGGTGAAGGAAGATACTTTCATTCTTAATTTTCTAAAGGTAGAAAAAAACACCCCTAAAACAAAAATTCCAAATGGAGATGGTGCTGAATTTTAGCCAGTGACTTTCTGGCTTTGTTGAGATATTTGTAAGATCTTTCTCCTGTTGACCTCTGGATGTGATTCCTTCATTTTAAACCATTTCCACATTCCTTGCATAAGCCCTGCTCAGTCATTGTGGATTATTCTTTAATATACAGCTGGATTCTGTTTGCCAGTGTCTTCTTTAGGAGTTTTCCATTTATTTCAATATGTATGATCAGTAAATGATATTCTTTCTTTGTGCTCTTCGTCAAGTTTGGCATCAGGGCTTAGCTCTTTCAGTGAATAACTGACATTATTAAGTTTCCTCAAAAAATTACAAATTTAATACGTGCTTGTTAAATGTTCTAATAACACAACTCTCAAGAGACGCAAACACTTTTAATCATTTTGTGTGCTTCCAGACCGTGTGTGCGTGTCATTCATTTGTATACATATATACACTTAGTTTTTTTATTATATAAAAAACGGGATTATACTATGCATACTGTTTTGCAACTTGCTTTTTCTCCCCCACATGCTATATCATGGATCTCTTTTTACGTTAGGAAATATCGATCCACCGCATTGTTTTAATGACTACAGAAGGTGTTACAGGAGGGATCTTAATTTATCTTACCTCGATTTATCCAACCATTCCGACATTATGAAAAATAGTTAGCTTTCAGTTTCCTTACAATATACACACACATTTGCAAAAACATGTCTATAGGAACGGGACTTCCCTGGTGTTCCCAGTGGGTAAGACTCTGTGCTCCCGATGCAGGGGGCCCGGGTTCGATCCCTGGTCGGGGAATTAGATCCTGCATGCATGCTGCAACTAAGATTTTGCATGCCGCAACTAAAGATCCCGCATGCCGCAACCAAGACCCGGTGCAGCCAAAATAAATAAATATTAAAAAACCACAACATATCTATAGGATAGATTCTCAGACCTGCAATTGGTTCGTTGTTAAAGCATATGAACATTTTTTAAAATTATAATTGGTATCAGCAAACCGTCCTCCAAAAATGCTCTACCATCTAACCCTCCTACCAAGAGAGTGTGAGACTGCTTTTTTCCCAAACCCTTGCTGGCATCTGGGGACGTCACTCTTCCCTTTTTTGCTAATTTGATAGGTGACAAATGGTGACCTGTTTTAATTTGCATTTGTCTGATAGAGAGTGAGTTTAAGCATCTTCTCTGGGTCGCCAGGTGTGCTGTCAGCTTTCCCCAGGGAAGAGGTGGTTTTAGGGACTTCCCTAGTGGCGCAGTGGTTAAGAATCTGCCTGCCAATGCAGGGGACACGGGTTCAAGCCCTGGTCTGGGAAGATCCCACATGCCGCGGAGCAACTAAGCCCATGCGCCACAACTGCTGAGCCTGTGCTCTAGAGCCCACGAGCCACAACTACTGAGCCCGTGCTCTGCAGCAAGAGAAGCCACTGCAGTGAGAAGCCCCCACACCGCAATGAAGAGTAGCCCCTGCTCGCTGCAGCTAGAGATAAAGCCTGTGCAGCAACAAAGACCCAAAGCAGCCCAAAATAAAAATAAATAAATAAATTTAAAAAAATAATAAAGTATGTTCTGTTATTAAAAAAATGTTTATAAAAAAGAAAAGAAAAGAAACGGGAAGACTGAGTCCTGGAGAGGGGACACAATTTGCCCACAATGGTGGCAGATGGTGAGACCCTGCTTGGGGCCCCTGCAGCGGGAGGAGGGGGTATGTGCACACCCAGAGTGGCCCCAGGGTTCAAGCCCTGCTTTCAAGGAGGTGGGAAAGGCAGGCTCGGGGACGAGTCCTGGACGTGAGGTCTTTCTGAGACTGGCTCTGTAGCGCCTGGCTGTGACCGTGACCTCTGGGACACACAGACTGGGGGAGGGACTGTAGGATCACCCACGTGAAGGGCTGGGTGGTTCTTCTCGTGCGTGATCCTCATGTGTCCTAGAGGCTCCACGCCCTCGTCTTATGGAGTGGAAAGTATTTCCCTATGGAGAGATGGTTCTGGGCCAAGCTTCTGGGGCTCATATGCTCAAGGGCAGCACAAGGGGAGACAAGGTCATGGGTTTAATCATCCCTGCACCTGGCAAGCCCTGCTCAGAGGGAACCCACGCCACATCTGTCCGGCTGTTTGGCAGGTGCCCACCTTCAGTCATGAACGTCCCGCCCCCTCCAGGAACAGGAACGAGGGGCTGGGGAACAAGTGCCATATGTCTGCAGCTTCATGCATGGTTGAGAGCTTGGACCTGGGGTCAGACGGACCCAGGTTTGAATCCTATCTCTGATGCTTCCTCATTGTAAGACCTTGGGCAGTTTGCTCTACCTCGCTAGCCCTCAAATTCTCACCTATACAATGGAGATAGTGAATAGGAGACTTCATAGGTTTCTGTAACGTTTTTCTGAGTGAATGTGTGTCAAGTGCATAGAACAGAATCTGGTGCTTAATAAATATTAAAACAATGGTAGCTGTCATCATCACCATCATCATCACCCTCATTTTTGGAGGCAGTATAGCCAGTGGCAAATAGAACAGGCTTTGGAGCCAAATATGTGGATTTGGACATTATTCTAGATTGAACAGTGTCGTCACAGAATTCCTGCCTTTCCTAGAACCTCAGAATGTGACCTTTTTTGGAAATAGGGTAATTGAAGATGTAATTAGTTAAGATGAAGTCATACTGAAGTAGAGTGAACCCTTAATCCAACGTGACTGGTGTCCTTATAAGGAGAGAAGAGACACAGGGAGAAGGATTGGAGTGATGATGTGTTTACAAGTCAAGGAATACCAAGGATTGCTAGTATCACGAGAAGTGAAGAGGAGGAAGGCATGGAGCAGATTCTCCCCAAGAGCCTTCAGAGAAAGCATGGGCTGCTGACACCTTGATTTTGGACTTCTAGCCTCCAGGACTGTGAGAGAATGTATTTCCATTGTTTAAAGCCACCGGGTTTGTGATATTTTATTACGGTGACCACAGGAAACTAGTACAATTATTGACTACCACTTGCTAGCTGTATATGACCTTCAGCAAGGTCTTGGCATCCTCAATTCTAACAGGGAGCTGTTAATAGGACTGAACTAAACTCTGTACAATAATAAGTACTCGATGCATTGAAGCTGCTGTTAGTATCGTCACCCACTTCTACCTCCACCACCACCATCATCATCATCACATCATCATCACCATCATCATCACCATCATCATCACCATCATCATCACCATCATTATCATCATCACATCATCATCACCATCATCATCACCATCATCATCATCATCACATCATCGTCACCATCATCATCACCATCATCATCATCATCACCATCATCATCACCATCATCATCACCATCACATCATCATCACCATCATCATCACCATCATCATCCACATCAACATCATGCTAAGAAGGGCTTTTTATCCAGATCCAGTCCTTCCTGGACCGGCTGAAGGAGGGAGATGGAGAGGGGCTCAAGCAACCCCTCTCAGTGGGCAAACTCACATGGGGACATGCCAGGTGTCCTGCCCTGTCCTGGTACCTCACTCTGTCCTGCTGGAAGACAGGTCTTGAAATGGTTACCCTGCTGAAAACACCCTGTCCTGGGGAGCTTTGGCATGATGAGTGATGATGGTGCGGTAGGTCCCAGGAATGACAAATGAAGCCGTGGACCAGCATTAATTAACGACAAGAAGGCATCTATCTCTGTCTCACTGCCTGGAGCTGTAGATGGATGGGTGGGCAGGTGGACAGTCGGGCAGCAAGGAAGACAGGTGGAGAGAAGACCTCCGTGCCTCCAGCCCCGTCTGGGCATCTTGAAAGCTGGTCCAGCCCTGGAATGATGGGACTGGTCAGTAGCAACCAGCGCCCAGAGCTGGTTTGGGGATTATCTGTTCAGTAAAAGGAAGAAATCAGACTAGTTTTTGCACATCAGTGCATCTGTGTATCTAAGTGTGCTCTCCCCTGAGAGACTTCTTTGTTCAGAGCTTGGGGCAGAGCTTTTAAAATGCCCTGCCCTCTAACTCAAGAGGAATCACAAACACTTTTGTCCATCTGGCCAGCTCTCCCTTAATATGGCCAACCCCTCTGCATGCCCCAAATGACCACATTTGGTTTCCTGCCTCATCTTGGATCTGTTTCTCTGAGTGATGGGCAGCAGCGTGCTGTGGTGGGAGGGCCTGGGGATCAGGCAGGCTTGGCATTCAGAAATATTTGCTGGGTGTTGATTGTATGCCTGGCATTGTGCTGGGCACAGGATATAAAGATAAAGGGTCCTGGACTTACCTGGTGGCGCAGTGGTTAAGAATCCTCCTGCCAATGCAGGGGACATGGGTTCGAGCCCCGGTCTGGGAAGATCCCACATGCTGCGGAGCAGCTAAGCCTGTGTGCCACAACTAGTGAAGTCCACGCACCTAGAGCCCATGCTCCGCAACAAGAGAAGCCACCATAGTGAGAAGCCCGTGTGCCACAATGAAGAGCAGCCCCGCTCACCACAACTAGAGAAAGCCCGCGCGCAGCAACAAAAGACCCCACGCAGCCAAAAACAAATAAATAAAAATTAAAAAAAAAAAAAAAGATAAAGGGTCCTGACTTGGAGCTGCTCAAACAGTATACTCAAACAGTATTTGTTATGAGTAAATGAATGTTATTCATTTACTCCTGTGAACAGTATTTATTAAGCACTTACCATGTGCCAGACGTTGAGGTTGGCAGGAGGTCTATGATGATGAACAAGAGAAGGGGTCACTGTTGGTGTGATGTAGCCAATCAACCCTAGTGCCAAATCTTCCCACCTGACCTTGAAGGACTCTCTTCCCCTCTCTGGCCTCAGTTTCCCCATCTTTTTAAAAGTGGGGGTCTTCGGATCTCTTCATTCTCCACATTGTTATATTTGGCACATAGGTTTGTAGTCAAATCATTTTTTTTCCCAAGCGCATTCCTTTTTTTTTTACCTTTTATTTTATATTGGAGTACAGTTGATTAACAATGTTGTGTTAGTTTCAGGTGTACAACAAAGTGATTCAGTTATACATATACATGTATCTATTCTTTTTCAAATTCTTTTCCCAATTAGGTTGTTACAGAATACTGAGCAGAGTTTACTGTGCTATGAAGTAGGTCCTTGCTGGTTATCCATTTAAAATATAACAGTGTGTACATATCAATCCCAATCTCCCTAACTATCCCTCCTTCCACCCTTCCCCCCTGGAAACCATAAGTTTGCTAAGTCTGTGAGTCTGTTTCTGTTTTGTAAATAAGCTCATTTGTATCATTTTTTTTTTTAGATTCCGTATATAAGCGAGATCATACGATATTTCTCTTTCTCTGTCTGACTTACTTCACTTAGTATGACAATGTCTAGGTCCATCCTGGTCAATTAATCTATGACAAAGGAGGCAAGACTATACGATGGAAGAAAGACCGCCTCTTCAATAAACGGTGCTGGGAAAACTGGACAGCTACATGTAAAAAAAAGGAAATTAGAACATTCTTTAACACCATACACAAAAATAAACTCAAAATGGATTAAATACCTAAATGTGAGACTGGACACTATAAAACTCTTAGAGGAAAACATAGGCAGAATACTCTCTGACATAATAAATCACAGCAGTATCTTTTTTGATCCGTCTCCCAGAGTAATGGAAATAAAAACAAAAATGAACAAATGGGACTTAACTAAACTCAAAAGCTTTTGCACAGCAAAGGGAACCATAAACAAAACAAAAAGACAACCCACAGAATGGGAGAAAATATTTACAAATGATGTGACTGACAAGGGATTAGTCTCCAAAATTTATAAACAGCTCATGCAGCTTAATATCAAAACAAACAACCCAATCACAAAATGGGCAGAAGACCTAAATAGACATTTCTCCAAAGAAGACATACAGGTGGCTAAGAGGCACATGAAAAGATGCCCATTCCTTTTTTAAAAATTTATTTTATGGAAGTATGGTTGATTTATGATGTTGTGTTAATTTCTTTGATACAGCAAAGTGATTCGTGTGTGTGTGTGTGTGTGTGTGTGTGTGTGTGTAGGACCTTGTTTTTTACCCACTCTGTATATAATAGTTTGCATCTGCTAATCCCAAACTCCCAGTCCTTCCCTCCCCCCTGCCCCCGGCAACCACAAGTCTGTTCTCTATGTCTGTGCGTCTGTTTCTGTTTCATGGATAAGTTCATTTGTGTTGTATTTTAGATTTCACATATAAGTATATCATATGGTATTTGTCTTTCTCTTTCTGACTTACTTCACTTAGTATGATAATCTCTAGGTCCATCCATGTTGCTGCAAATGGCATTATTTCATTCTTTTTTATGGCTGAGTAGTATTCCATTGTATATATGTACCACATCTTCTTTATCCATTCCTCTGTCGATGGACATTTAGGTTGTTTCCATGTCTTGGCTATTGTGAATAGTGCTGCTATGAACATAGGGATCTAAGCCCATTCTTGAAGGAGACAGGATGGTGGAGGCTATGATAGGCAGGAAAATGCCCCCCCCCACCCCTGCAGATGTCCATAGAACCTGTAAATCTCATACTTGACATGGCAAAAAGGACTTCGCAGAAGTGATTAAGTTAGGAATCTTGAGATGGAGAGATGATCCTGGATTGTCTAGTTGGGCCCATTGTGATCACAAGTGTCCTTTTAAGAGGGAGGCAGGAGGATCAGAGTCAGAGAAGGAGATGTGATGACAGAGGCGGAGAGAGAGGGCGATATTTAAAGATGCTACATTACTGGCTTTGAAGATGGAGGAAAAGGACCATGATCAAGGAATGAAGGAAGCTTCCAAAAGCTGGAAAAGACAAAGAAATGGATTCTCCCCTAGAGCCTCTGGAAGGAACGCAGCCCTGCCGACACCTTGATTTTAGGGCTTCTGACCTCCAGAAATGAATGTGTGTTGTCTTAAGACACTGAGTCTGTAGTAATCTGTCACAGCAGTAATAGGAAACTAAGACAGAGTCCTTAAAGTCCTTTCCAGGGATCTCCAGCCCAGGGGCTCCTCCAGGGCTTCTGGAATTTCCTGCGTCCTGTGTTTGCATACAATCCCTAGTCCTCAGGTGTGCTGGCCGAGTGCTTAGGATACCAGGAGGTTGCGTGAGGCGGTAACTGTTGAGGAGCATTGCTGAGAGGTGTGCGGGAGTTGGAATTGGGCAGTTTCCCAAAAGAATCTTCCTCCCTCTCAAAGCACAGAATATCTCAGAACGGCCTTGGCAATGGAAGGTCAGACCTTAGATGCTACGTCTGGCATTCTCCCCACATTCCACCACAGGGCTGCTCATTTTGGGTTTCTCAACCCAATAAAGTCATTTTTTTTAAAAGCTAAAAGAAAAGAAAAGGGGGGGCAAAAAGCCCAGAGGGAGCTGACATAGGTGACCAACATTTTAACACCATACACAAAAATTGTAACACCATACACATAACATTTTAACTTGTGAAGCCCGCTCTTCATAACTAGAGAAAGCCCGTAGAACCACGAAGAGAATCAACTCCCTTTGGCTATTATTGTTCTTCCATGAAAGAAGGAGTGATCGTCAACTCCCCAAGCAGGAAGCAGATGGACCGAAGAATAAAGGGTGGTCCTTCCAATTGGAGCACATTTAATTTGTGATAACCCACTTTACCAACTTAATTTTTCTCATGTTGCTGTGAATGGGAGAGAATGTGGTCAGCCTAGCGCTGGTCCAGCCTTGGGAACTGTTGGGTAGTCTGACACCTGTGATAGATTGTGATGGGAGAGGGCAGGGCCACCCAGATTCAGAACTGGCGCAGAGGCTTCTCTCAGTTTCCAGGCAAGGAGAAGTTGCTGTCGATTTTTGAGCAGGGGTGATGTGAGCAAAACTGGCCCCAAGGGCGGCTTCTCTGGCAACGACAGGTGGCTGGATCAGAGGCAGGAACGTCTGGGGATGAGAAGGGCAGTTATGAGGTTACTGAATTTGCATCCAAAGTCTTTACAAATGCCCTTACCTTTGGCCCAGCAATTCTGCTTACGGGCGTGTATCCCAAGGAAACAATGGAACTAGTGGTTGAATGTAGTGGATATAAAGATGTTCTTAAAAACATCGTTCATTATAAAAATTGGAAACAAAACAATATGGGCAAGACCATTATTGGACATTTATACAAAGGAAATACTTTGTAGCCATTAAAAATGATTTTGAACTGAGTATTTGACCTTCTGGAAGGATGCTTACAATATGTTGTTCAGTGAAAAGAGTCAAATTAAAAATAGTACATTATTTATACTTAAATAGAAATTCTGCTTCAAATAGTGTACACTTATATAAGATTTACAAATATGCATGAAAGTTTTGAAGGTTATATATAAAAATAAGAGTATCTCTGGTTGGTAGAATTCCCTTCTTTTTCTGCATGTCAGGAATTTCTATGTACAGTTCACAGTTGTCAAGAGCTCAGATTCTGGGACTTCCCTGGTGGCGCAGTGGTTAAGAATCCGCCTGCCAGTGCAGGGGACACAGGTTCGAGCCCTGGTTCGGGAAGATCCCACATGCCGCGGAACAACTAAGCCCGTGCACCACAACTACGTGCACCACAACTACTGAGCCCGTGTGCCACAATTACTGAAGCCTGCGTGCCTAGAGCGCATGCTCCACAACAAGAGAAACCACAACAATGAGAAGCCCGCTCTTTGCAACTAGAGAAAGCCCGTGTGCAGCAACAAAGACCCAGTGCAGCCAAAATTAATTAATTAATTAATTAAAAAAAGAAAAAGAAGAGCTCAGATTCTGGAGTTGTACAGACCTAAGCTAATATTCTAGCTCTGCTGCTTACTGACTGTGTGTCTTTGGGCAAGTTACTTAGCCTCTCTGAGCTTTCATTTCTCCTCTGTAATATGTGGGTAAGAGTTGGACTTACCAGGTAGGAGGGAGGATTCAGTGAGCTAATACGCAGGAAGCATCTCAACACATAGGCTGGTACATAGTAAGTGCTTAGGAAATGTCAGAATCATTAATGTCATATATTTTTTAATGAATGTATATTATTATGTAATAAAGAAATAACCAATGTTGAGTAAAATTATTACTCTCCTCAGTCAAACTAGAATTTGAGGACCTCATTGGAGCAAGACGGCCTTTGCCTGTCTGCCTCATGTGAGATTGCCCAGCAATTGTGTGTTCAACCAGCCAGAATGGCCATCATTGAAGTCTACAAATAACAAATGCTGGAGGGGGTGCGGAGAAAAGGGAACCCTCCTACACTGTTAGTGGGAATGTAAATTGGTGCAGCCACTATGGAAAACAGTATGGAGGTTCCTCAAAAAACTAAAAATAGAGTTGCCATATGATCCAGCAATCCCACTCCTGGGCATATATCCAGACAAAACTATAATTCAAAAAGATACATGCACCCCTGTGTTCATAGCAGCACTATTCATAATAGCCAAGATATGGAAACAACCTAAATGTCCATCAACAGACGAATGGATAAAGAAGATGTGATATATATATATATATATACACAGTGGAATACTACTCAGCCATAAAATAGAATGAAATAATACCATTTGTAGCAACATGGATGGACCTAGAGATTATCATACTAAGTGAAGTAAGTCAGAAAGAGAAAGACAAATACCGTGTAATATCACTTATATGTGGACTCTAAAATATGACACAAATGAACATATCTACGAAACAGAAACAGAATCACAGACATAGAGAACAGACTTGTAGTTGCCAAGGGGGAGGGGGGATGGGAGAGGGAAGGATTGGGAGTTTGGGATTAGCAGATGCAAACTAGTATATATTGGATGGATAAACAACAAGGACCTACTGTATAGCCCAGGGAACTATATTCAATATCCTGTGATAAACCATAATGGAAAAGAATATATATATGTATAACTGAATCACTTTGCTGTATAGCAGAAATTAACACAACATTGTAAATCAACTATACTTAAATGAAATTTAAAAATAGAAAAGAAAAAAAAAAGAATTGTATGTTCAGATCAGCAGGGCCAGCTCCTGTTTGCTGAGCCTTTGCTCTAACCCAAGCGAGGCGTTTATCTCCCTGCGTTTACTGGATTCTCACAATGATGGTTCTCAGCTAGGAGAAATGCATCATTTTACAGATGGGGAAACTGAGGCTTGGGACGGTGAAGTAAGCTCTGAGAAGCCGCAAGACTGATGAAGGGTGGAGCCAGGATTCCAGTCAGCTCTGCCTGAGGTCAAAGGTGAGGGTTCGGCTGAATTAGTCACTGCAGAGTTCAGGAGGAAGGCAGAGGAGAAGGCTTGGTGAAGGCCAGAGCAGGTGTGGAAGGGGCCGTTGGGTGTGGGAATAAATACAGAGCAGAAAGGCAGGGCCCTCCAGGTGGTGATTCTGAAAGTATACAGCAGAAGAGCTGGTGTCCAGACCCTTCCTTGGTAATGGTGGATGAATGCCAGATAATGCCATGTGCTTCCTTTTCTAAGAAGGACTAAGGTCTGTTGATGAGTTGCCAAGTATGGGAATTTTTTTTAGGGTGACTGGAATTAAGAATTTTTGAACTAAAAATTGTCACCAAGGACTCAAATGAAATATTTCCTGAAGAAATCTGATGTCCACATCATCTTGCAAAACCTGCACTGTGCACACGTCCACATGGCGAGTTGGAATTCTGGCCGTGTTCTCAGTGCACTGGTAGCCTTGTCTTATGTTAGCTGTGGCTTTCAATTACTGCTCTTTAATAAAAAACTATTTATTAGGGAAAATTTCAAGTATATACAAAGTAAGCAGAATAGTATAATGAATCCCTATATCCCTATCACCCAGCATCACCAAATATTCAAAAAAATCTGCCATTCTTGTTTCATCTATATCTCCTCCCACCCTCCACTCCCCCACTCAACGATGATCATTTTTTATGTTTCTTTTTTTGTGAGGTAAAATTAACATACATTGAAATGGGCAAATCTTCGCTTTACACTTTTGACAAACAGATACACCTGTGGAACCCACATTCCATCACAATATAGAGCGTTTCTGCCTGCCCAGACAGTTCCTTGGATCTCCCTATCCCACAGACAACCTCCGTTTTGACTTTTTTCACCTTTGATTAATTCTGCCAGTTCAGAGCTTTCTGTAAATGGAACCATATAGTAGGCACTCTTCTGTGTCTGGCTTCTTTCGTGCAGGATTATGTCTGCGAGATTCATCCATCTGGTTGCCTGTATTGGTAGCTCGTTCCGTTTTCTGGCTGAGTGGTATTTGATTATACGAATGTACCTCAGTTTGTTTATTCATTCACCAGTTGATGGACATCTGGCTTGTTTCCAGTTCTGGGCTATTGTGAAAACAGCTGCTATGAACATTTGAGTACAAGTCTTGGTGTGGACATATGTTTTCATTTGTCTTGGGTAAATACCTAGGAGTGGAAAGACTGGATCCTATGGTAGGTGCACGTTTAACTTTGTAGAAACTTCCATTTGTTTTCCAAAGCGGTTGAACCGTTTTTGCATTCCCACCAGCAGTGCGTGAAAGTTTCAGTTGCTCCATATCCTCTCCAACATTTGGGATCCGCCCTTGTAATTAATCCTGCTCTTTTCAAGTGAGCTAATATATGGATGGAGTTTCTGGAAGGTTTAGCTTTTGTTGGTCAGTCTGGTGTCGGCCAGTTGGTCTGTGGTCCAAAACTTTATTTGCTCAATTCTCTGTTTCTTTGTCTTCCCAGAATGCCCTTCCCGCTGATGCAGGGGGTGGGTGGGCTGGTAGAGGGGAGGTTTCTAGGGGAGTCATAGTCACAAAAGATCGGGAACTGTGGGTCTGGGGGCGGGACTGGAGTTTTGCCCCCTGCTCCATCTCTGTGCTCCCCTGGAACTCTGGGTCCAGTTTGGAGCAGGCAGGGGGCCAAGTGGCCTGACCTCCCTTCCAGATCTGACCCTGGCAGCCCTGGAGGCTGCTCCCCTACCACTTCCCCATTTGTGGAGGTCTCTGAGGTCCAGGCCTCAGCTCCTCTCCCCTCTGATGGTGGCACATCATGCAGTTGCTGCCCCAGCCCACGGGGGCTATGCGTCTGGGGGTCCAAGCCCACCTGGTCCTCTCTCTCTTCCCTGCAGATATTGGCCCGGTGACCCTCACGGCCGACCCAGCGGTGTTTCAGAGGGAGCTGAGAGAACTCTACGTGCAGGTAGGCTGCCCCGCCCCTGGCTGCTGGCCCTCTGTGTCCTTCTGCCCAGTCCATGCCAGAGGCCAAGGTCTTTGCCCCACCTGGGGGCCAAGGTGGTGCTTCCTGCAACCGCTATGACCTGCCTCCCAGCTCTGCCTGGGGCTGCCCCCCAGCTTGAGGGTCCTGAAGATTTTGTATTTTGGGCGTTTCCTTCCTTTATTCAGTGAACCAAGTACCTACAGGACTCCCTGTGCCTGGCATGTAGAAGGTGGTTATTATTTACTGCATGGATGCAGGCTTGGAAGGAGGGGGTATGTGGTAGCTGAGGGAGGATTCAAGAGGGGTCAGTTCAGACCCCCAAAACCTGGCCCGAGACTAGGTCAGACGTCCCATGGCCTCCTCGGCTTTTGGGCCACACTGAACACCCTGGTTCAGCATATGTCTCCCCGACCCAGCTTCCTGAAGGCAGGGATCCCACAGATCGGTCTAGCTCACCGCCAAGTCCCCCAGGGCCCAGAACAGGGCCCGGCACACGGAAGGGATGAGTGAACCAAAGAGAGAAGCGTTTACTGAAGTTACCACGTGCACACCCTGCTTCCGGTGCTGGGTGTGCGAACCTGGGGGGGCAGAGAGCTCCTGGCTGGTGGGCGGGGAGGGGAGGGCTGTGTGTTTATTCGGAATCGGTTCCAGGGCGGGTTACAGAGAGGATCTGAGGAGGCGGCTTTGAATGTTTTCCTCTGCCCATCCCTCACCTCTCCTTCTCCTGGCGACCCCTCTACCCCTCTATCCTCCAAGCCTTGGCTAACACGTGGCTCCTTTGGCGTATCTGTTAGATGTCCCGGTGGCTCCCATCCCTCCTATCCCACTGGTAGCACTCCTCACAATGGTAACTAAATGCTCGTGTTGTGCTTGTTAGTGTAAAGTCAGCCTCCCATCCAGACTCTGTAGGAGGGACTGTGTCGCTCGGGCATGGGTGAGTGAGTGAGTGAATGAATGAGTGAATGAATGAATGAAGGAATGAAGGAATGAGTGAGTGAATGAAGGAATGAAGGAATGAGTGAATAAATGAGAGATGAAGCGGATTGGATGCTACACTGTGTCTCAGGGAAGGGAGTGGCTGGGGCCCTGGCCTGACCCTGGACGGGCGGGACAGAGGCCACTGGAGGGGACCCCCACCTCCCTGGGTGGTCCCCACGGCGAGGAGGTGGGCGGCAGCTGCTGACCTGCCCTGTCCTGCAGGGAGGCGGGGACTGCCCAGAGATGAGCATGGGGGCCATCAAGGCTGCCATGGAGGTCGCCAACCCCGGCTCCTTCATCTACGTTTTCTCGGACGCCCGCGCCAAGGACTACCACAAGAAAGACGAGGTGCTGCAGCTGCTGCAGCTTAAACAGTCACAGGTGAGCCACCACGAGGGGGTGCTGGGGAAGCTGGGGTCTCCGAGGGCCGCCCCAAGCCCCCCACCCCGCGCCGGTGAGCTGAGCTGGTGCTTCTCTGGGTCCGGCCTCCGCCAGCAGTGCCGACCAGCCCGCTGACCGAGCTGGGCTGTGAAGTCCAAGTGTGTTCTCATGCTCCCGCCCCGTCCGCCAGGCCGCATGCCTCCCTGGCGAGACCCATTTTTGATAAAGACCACACCACCCTGCTCCCTTCACACCCCGCCAGAGTCTGGGCAATCCATCTTCCTCCTGGCGTTGCGCTCCCCGCCATTCTTCTTCCGTTGTCTAAGGGTCTGGAAGATGTGCTGGGGCTTTTGCTTCTTGCTTTCACAGAGAGAGGTTGGGAAGGAGATGTGTGCAGGGAAGGGAGGAGGGCCCGCCCGCTGGAATCCTTGGGAAAGACCTCACGGGCTGGGACGCCTCTCTGCTCTCCCCTCTAGAAGGAACTCGGGTTCTCCAAGGTTCTTCTAGCTCTGCGGCCTCCAGGGGCCACTTGGAGCAGAGTCGATTTCCATTCCCTTCCTCGTAGATTTGATAACGGCTCCCATTTATCGAGCACCTACTGTATTCCTGGCCCTGTGATGAACACGTGACCTGCATCAGTCCTGACCCCCACGGGGTGGGAACTCTTATCATTCCCATTTTACAGATGCATTGCCTGAGCCCAGAGAGAGGAAGGGGCTTTCTCCAGGTCACTCCTCCCTGGTTCTGGCCCTGCTACTCACACCTGTAGAAGGTGGCAGAGGAGCCATGAGCCATGAGGCTGCCTGTCTCTCCTCTAGGTGGTCTTCGTGCTGACGGGCGACTGTGGTGACCGTACTCATCCTGGCTACCTGGCCTACGAGGAGATTGCTGCCGCCAGCTCCGGGCAGGTGTTCCACTTGGACAGGGGGCGGGTGACCGAGGTGAGCTGGCCCTGACATGCTGCATCTCTGGGCGGCTCGGCCCATGGGTTGCTTGCCATCAGGGACGAGCAGTGCTGAGCGCTCACGCCACAGCAGGAAGCGCAGGAAGCCCGGTGCTCAGGGATTTTTGGCATCATCTGGCCCAACCCTCTCACTCACCCCAAAAGCAGGTGCTGCGGGTTTCTCAGTTTTGCCGGTAAAAAGATTGGGGCTTGAAGGAGCGCCCTGGGTTTTAGCCCGGGTCCCCCAGGAGGTCCAGGCTGGTAGGATAGATCTAACAAAGGTTGGCAGAGTGGGGGTGTAGGGGGAGCTTCTCCCCAGGGTCGAGGAGCCCAGGAGTGGATGGAGGAGCATGGGGGGTGGGCATCAGATACGGACTGTGTTGCTGAGACAGGAAGTCGAGCTTGGGGACTTGGCAGGGAGAGGCTTGCTTGGCCCTGAAGCCTGATGTGCAGGGCTGCTGATGCCCCAGCGCTGACCAGGTGTCTGCATCCTCATCTCGGTCTTGGACCAGGCGCCTGCCCTTCCTCCCCTCCAGGCTCCATCAGTGGCTCAGGTCTCTCCCCGCTTTCCCTCTGCCCAGCACGTCCATTCCTCCCCAGGAGCCAGAGGGATCCTTCCAGTGGCATGTTGGTAAATGTTTCACAACCATCTCTCTCTGGAAGGAACAAGAATGCCCGCTTCCATGGTGTAAATACTCCTACTTTGGCTGGTTTCAAGCTGCCGTCACGAAGTCGCAGAGCATGGGAAGTGACACTCATAATCGGCATTCTTGAGCCTGTATGAGCCGGCTCCTGCATCCCACTGGATCCTCTAAAACAAATCTGACCAACAGGTCCCACCCCATTGTCCCCTGGAACAGATCCAGACCCTTATCTGAGCTCCGCCTCTCTGAGCCTATCGCCTGTGTTCTCCCCCTTGCCCGCTGCTGCCGCCCTGCTGGCCTCTCTGCTCTTTCTTCAATGCCCCGTGTCTTTCCTCCCCCAGGGCCTTTGCTCGTGTGGCTTGTTTTTCCAGCTTCTCCTCCCCTGGCTCCTCATCTTCCCAGTCTTAGCTGAAATGCACCTTCCTCGATTTCGCATCAAGATTAAGTCTCCTTTCATACCCTCTCCCAGCTCTCTGTACTGCTTTATATAATCGTAATTTTGCAGCTGTGCGATTATTTAATGCCATTAGGCTGTGAGCTCCCTGAGGGCAGGGCCCTTAAGCTCCTGTTTGCTACTGTATCTCCAGCGCCTGGTACAGCCGCCAGCATGGAGCAGGTGTTTGGTAAGTAGCTGGTGAATGGATGACACGGAGTCCGTTGTGCGTGAGGAAGAGACAGATGAGAGGAACAGCACCTCTGAGGCCACCGTGGCCTCGAGCCAGCCCTCCTCTTGCCTCCGGGAGAGGGTATGGTATGTTGTATATTTATGATCTCCAGGGCCATGTTTAGGTTAGCGCCTTTGCTCCCTGTTTGAAAGATGGCGTTTGTGGTTCTCTGCTACACATTAGGATTTATTTCTGTTGGCATGTCAGCTTGCTCTGGCACTAAGCCGCCCAGGCAAGGGTGGGAGGCATTTCAGAGTGGAATGATGGCTTGGTCCTTGTTTTGGGGGTGTCGTATCTGGGAAGTTGCTCGGGAACTGGGTTCCTGCTGGGGCAAATCAGATGTCAGGCATCTGGGTGGGTCGGTGGAGGACCGCTTGCTCAGGCGTGGGGCTGGACTCTCCTAGCCTCTCCCTCGAGCCATGGAACCTGGGGCGAGCCCCTGGCTCCTGGCCGTGGTGCCAGCCTTCTGCCGTGGCAGCCTGGCCGGGCAGGACATGTCTGATGTGGTAGGACATCCGATGGCCAGGATTGGCTGCCCCTGGCTAGGGACCTGGATCTCTCTCCTCCCTGAATAGAGCTCTGTCATTCGTTAGCTTCATGCCTTGTACCTGGCCCCTTCCAGATGTCCCCAGACATTTGGCAAGCTTGGGAAAGTAGCCGGGGCAGCCAGGGCTGTGGTCATCCCCCCAGGAGAGGGAACAGTGCCTTTGCCCAAGCCAAGGGGGCTCCGGCTAGAAGAAGTTGCAAAAGTCCCCCAAACCCTGCCTGTGTAGTCAGTTTTTTGACCATTTCAAAGTATGTCCAGCATGGCAGGAACGACACATTTTGCGTTCTCTTTTCCCTTCATTTATCGAGCACCTACTCTGCGCTGGTGCAGCTTTAGGTGCTGGGCGCCGAGAGATAATCCATCAAGCTTAGGTCTCTGTGCTTTCGGGCGTTTAGCTTTTTCCACCTTTGAGATTCCAGAGTAACTAAAGGAAGGTGAAGATCCTCTCCCCCTGGGAGGGGTAATCTGTAGCTTTTGCCATCCTTCAACGGACAGGGGAGGCAGGCAGTGTGACCCCTTGGGCCTGTCCCAGAGGTGTGCATTTTTTTTTTTTTTGGCCATGCTGCGGAGCATGTGGGGTCTTAGTTCGACCTGGGATCGAAACCGTGCCCCCTGCATTGGAAGCATGGAGTCTTAACCCTTGGACCACCAGGAAGGTCCCCAGAGGTGTGCATTTTTAATTAGGACTTAGCTAGGTCAAGAGCCTCCTTGCCCTAGCACATCTTTCCCACAGGCTTCCCCCCAGCTCAGACCCAGCTCCGCGTCCTGTCCCCAGCTCCAACAGAATGGTCAGAATTTCTGGGAAAACCCATCATCCTGAAGCCCTCTGGGCTCCTGGGAAGTCCCATTCTGGGGGCTCGGACCCTTTCCCTGTCCAGCACCAGCAGGTACAAATATGACAAATTGCTCAGAATCTGGGCATTAACCAGGGGAAAGGTGAACTACCCTCTAAGACAGTAAGGGGGAGGGGAGGTCAGATAAACAGGTGGTTTGGATGAACAGATCAGGAGACACAGGCCCTGGAGATGACCTCATCCTGGACCCTTCCCAGGGGAGGTGGGGTGGTGGGGGGTTAAGGTCACATGCTGTCTTCAGACCCCAGCTCTGCCACCTGTCTGCTGTGTGACCTTGAGCACAGCACTTAACCTCTCTGGGCCTCTGTTTCCTCAGGTGCACAGTTGGGTTATGAGGGCTACTGCCTGGAGAGATGGTGACAAGGGTAGGAGGAAGACCTCTGCATGAGGCCAGGCACCAGGGAGCCCTGGGTGAGGGTTAGTGGTGGCCATACCTCCAGCCCCTGTGCTTCTGTGTGGAGCGCAGAATACACACACCCCAGCTCTAGCGAAGCCCCCTCAAGGGTAAGAGCTTTCTCTGGAAAACGGTCTCAGGAAGGTAGAGCCTGGGCCCAGGGCCCCGTGGTGCCCAGTTGTCAAAGGCCCTCAGTTTTCTGATCTGTGGTTCTTGAGGCCCATTTGGCGCCCCCGTCCCCAGCTTCCCCTCTCGGCTTCCTCACCCTGACTGTCAGATGCTTTGGGAGGAGCCTCGGGGAATGATTTATCTGCTGTGAACGGCTGAGCGGCAACCATCTGGCCGGGGTAGCAGCGCCAGATTCTCTCATTCCTTCCCCATCAGCCACAGAGATGAGCCCCAGTGCATCGCTGGCTCCCAGGCCCCCCCGTCCCGCTAGCATCTGGAAGCCATTACCTTCGCAAATAAACATTAAGCTTGCTTGATGAAGGCTCTCTGCTCAGAAGTTTCCCTCGATTCCTCTCTGAGTCCCCGGGCCATCGCCAGGTCCAGAAGGCTTTGCCCCCAGGCCTGGGCCTGCAGCCGTCTGGCCTTGCTGTGGGCAAGAGGGTCAGCACCCCCAGCTCCCGAGTGGTGATGTGCTTATAGGGCAGCCCTCATGGGCGGGCCGCCTCCTGATGGGGTCGCTGGCTTCCTGTCCCATCTCAGCCCTCTCCGTGCAGTAGCTTGAGCTCTTGGGCATCTTCTCTCCATCAAAAAATCCTAGAAAGAGCTTGTAATGACAGTTGCAACACAGTAGCGGGTGTGACTCGTCTGGGTAATTGTCAACTGGTGCTGCCACCACCTCCTGGCAGCTTTGCTCATTTCTGATTTCCTCCTGACCCCTGACAACGCCTGGCTCCGGGGGAGGAGGACAGTGGTCACAGAGCTGTTGCTTTGCTGTCGGGGAGCTGCCTCACTTACTTCGCCAGCTTCTGTCTGCCTTTCTAGCTGGGAGCCTTGGCTGCTGCTTCTGGTCTACCTCCGCGTGGACAAAGAGCCTTGTCCTCATTTCTTAACCAAAATAGGTGGGAGTTTTTCAAGAGAAACATCACTTAGAAAGTTAGGCAAAAACAGAAGAATGAAGTAGCTCCAAATATAAAAACAGAGGAGTTTTCAGAACACAGAATTCTTGTCCAGTGATAACTGAAATCTAGCTGTAAAATCTAGGCGCATATGTTCCAGCTCAGTCTGACCAAAATATATTCATTTTCCAAATCTCGAGCAATTCTTCCAATTCCCTTCTGTTCCCTTTCCCTTCCATGGAAGATCACATGGTAGGCAGAGCTGGAGGACTGTCATTTAGAGCGAGGATGGCCAATGTGTAGCACGCCAGACACCACGTTCTAATTCCAGATCCATGGCAGACATTGCTAATCAATCACAGACCTTTTCCTAATTGAGGCTGAATGTGGCTTCACATTTCTCCGAACAGTATTCCAGGAAGTCACTTCCTGTTGATTAGAACTGGGAAGCGACAGGATACCCCTATGGTTGCTCTGGTATATTCTAAAGTCATGCTTGTAAAGGCATACTTGTTCCTTTTAATTGATTTTTGCTTAAAAATTTTCTATGAGAAGTGTCAAAGATATAGAAAAGTAAAAACAGGGACTTCCCTGGTGGCGCGGTGGTTAAGAATCTGCCTGCCGATGCAGGGGACACGGCTTCGAGCCCTGGTCCGGGAAGATCCCACAAGCCACAGAGCAACTAAGCCCATGTGCCACAACTACTGAGCCTGCGCTCTAGAGCCCGTGAGCCACAACTGCTGAGCCCAAGTGCTACAACTACTGAAGCCCACTCGCCTAGAGCCCGTGCTCCGCAACAAGAGAAGCCACCGCAGTGAGAAGCCCTTACACTGCAACGAAGAGTAGCCCCTGCTCGCCGCAACTAGAGACAAAGCCCGCGCGCAGCAACGAAGACCCAATGCAGCCAAAAATAAATTAAAAAAAAAAAAGATAGACTTCAGCGTAACCCACAATATCACCTGATAAAATGACTAGTACTTTGCTAGTATCAGCTGATGCCAAGCCCATATTCAACTTTCCCTATTTGTCCTCAAAATGTCAAATCAGGATTTAATCAAGGGCTGTGCATTTCATTGGGTTCTTATGTCTGTTAAGTTTCCTTAAATCTGGAGTAGTACACCCTTTTTTCATGCCACTAACTTGTTGGAGAGGCATTGATTATACAATGTCCCGTGTTGCGGATTCACCTGATTGCTTCCTTGTTCAGGAGAATAAGTGGTATGGTATTTTGGAGAGAGAGTTACCTGTTTCCTGATTTTCAATGGGACCTGTCTGAAAGAGTAAGATTTTAGAATGAATAAGCAGTTGTAGAAACAAAGGATATAAGATTTCTCAGTGTTGTGATAAGGGTCAGGAGGAGACTATCTTTGCTGTCTGCTTAGAGACATGGTCCTGCTTAGAGAGCATGGTGTCCAGGTGAGGGTGTGGTCTGAGGCCCCTTGGGCAGGGGATGGTGAACCACATTGCTCTGGGAGAGATTCCGGATCTCCAGAGTTCATCAGTGTGTAGGAGGCATCAGGAGGGCTTCCTGGAGGAAGTGATGGGTGTCACAGAAGTTGGCCATGTGAAGAAGGAGGGAAGTCTTCCCAGCAGAGGGCACCCTTTGCTCCTTCTGTCCCAGCTGAGTCCTCTGGATGCCTTCATTCAGGTGTCACAGTCCTGAGCCCACAGGCCAAGAGGGTAGTGACGTGTGAATCGGGCCTAGTATAGGGCAGTGGGGAGTGGGGTGGCCTCAGGTGACTTGGAAAGCCTGTATGCTGCCTAAAACCCACTGGGGGACCAGATTTTGCACACAGCTGGCAGCGTGTTAGGGACCCACCTCCTGTGGGCCAGACACAAGCAAGACATCACGGGCACCTGCTAGTGTCAGCTTCTCATATCTGCCTTCCAGGTGCTGAAGTGGGTGGAGTCAGCAATCCAGGCCTCCAAGGTGCACCTGCTGTCCACGGACCACGAGGAAGGCGGCGAGCACACGTGGAAGATCCCCTTTGACCCCAGCCTGAAGGAGGTCACCATCTCCCTGAGTGGCCCGGGGCCCGAGATCGAAGTCCAAGACCCGCTGGGTACGTGCGACCCAGGGCTGGCCTCCACCTTGGCCCTGAGACTGAGCTGGGAGTCCAGAATGGGACAGAGAGAGAGGCCCTGGGGTGATGGGGGGTTTGGACACAAGGCTCCAGGAGCAAGGAGGGTAGGGGGGATGCCAAGTGAAGGGCAGAGAGGGTACCCGTGGTAGGTGAGGAAGCAGGAAGGCCATTAGCAGCCCAGCTAGGGGAATTAAAATAATGACAGTCCCTGGGCTTCAAGGATCACATGGCATCTTCCCCGTGTTCTCTCAGTGGAACTCTTCAGTGGCCTGGAGAGTCAGTGGGGGCAAGAATTAGTGGCACATCGTAGAGATGGGAAGCTGGGGCTCTGGGAGGTGGAGTGACTTGTCGGGTCTCCCAGGGTCAGTGTGATTTGGACCCGGTCTCCTGGCCCCATGGTGCTCTGAGGATGTCCTGAGTATTCAGGTCCAGAGGCCAGGGGTACAGCCGGCACCTGGGGAGGGATGAGGATGGAGATCAGGATAAGGTAGAGGCCCGGGTACCACCAAAGGCCTCTTGTCAGTTCCTCTAGGAAGCCCGGGGCTGGTGTTTGGAGCGCTGTGGGTTCCAGGGGACGGGCTGGGCCGCTGTCACCCCCAGGAAATGGTTGGGGACTAAGCAGTCCTTGGGGCTTCCACAGGGAGGATCCTGCAGAGGGACGAGGGCCTCAACGTGCTCCTCAACATCCCTGACTCGGCCAAGGTTGTGGCCTTTAAGCCTGAGCATCCTGGGCTGTGGTCCATCAAGGTAGGGGGCCTTGGGTTCCTGGGGTTGGGGAGACCAGCTTCACCGGCCTGAGATACCACTTCCCTCTTGCCTGGCCCCAGGGAGCCTGGGGCCCTGCGAAGCTGAGAGCTGGAGCGTGGATAGTGATGTGGGCATATCAATAGAAGTAAAGGGTCAAGAACAGAGGAGGAGTATTCTGCCTTGCATCAGTGAGAGGAAGTGGAGTGGTTTGGGGTTAGTTAGGGAACTTCTAAGAAGGGCTTATAGAAACCACTTGAGTGTCCGGAGGTGGGTGACTGAGCTGGCCCGTGGTTCAGAACCCTGTCCTGTGAAGAGTGCACAGAAACATCAAGGGTGACCTTGGGCTCAGAGGGGCAGGACTGGCAGGGGAGCAGGGTCTGCTCTGATCTGCAAGGCGCTGGGGGTGGGCTGGGCTCCTGACAAAGTACCCTGGGATGGGGCAGGCTGCTGCTTCAGGAGGATATGCCCCTTGCTGATCAGGCAAACATGCATGGAGCCCCTACTGGGCGCCAGGCACGGTGCTGTGTGCTGCAGGCACCGCTATCCTTCAAACTCAGCACCTTTGAGCCAAGAGCTCTCATGCCAGTGGGGAAGGCAAGGCAGGGGTTAGACGTGCAGGGGGACAGACCAGACCCGCGGGTGTTGGGGGCGGTGGTAGTGGGAAAGGCAGGGCAGCTTCGAAAGTGCCGCTCAGGACAGTGCTCTAGCTGGGTTTCTTCCACTTCATTTGGGGGGCATCGTGCTGGGCCCCCAGGGAGCAGGTAAGTTGCCCACCTGTATGCAACGGCGGGAGAATTCCAGCTGCCGATTCCAGGCCGGGTCAGGTCGCCCGCCTCCTGCCTGGAGCTGGGGTGCTGGGTTCGGATGCCCCGGTGACGTGGGCCTGGGCCTGTGCTAGGTCTATAGCAGCGGCCGCCATTCGGTCAGGATCACGGGCATCAGCAACATCGACTTCCGAGCTGGCTTCTCCACTCAGCCCTCCCTGGACCTCAACCACACCATCGAGTGGCCCCTGCAAGGTACGGTGCTCCTGGCCCCAGGGCGATTCAGGGCCGCCTTCCGCGGAGGTGGGGCTCGCCTTTGGGAAGTGGGGGGAGCTCTGGGGGGAGCCGTGAGTGTGTGACTATGGAACGGGCCTGCAGAGGCTGGGTCCAGCCTCTCTGTCACATCACAGTGAACTGCGCCCAGGGCCAGCACTCCCTCTGTCGGCTCCAGCCCAGGTGACTGTGGGACCATTTACCTTTAGAACTTCCTCCCTGCCCCCCGAGGCCTCCAGGACCTCACGCAGTCCCCCTTGCTACTCCTTCCCCTTGCTCTTTGTCGAGATTTGTCTGTCCAGAGCCCCACTTCTTCCAGTGAACATCAGGCTGGTGCAATACATTCAGAGGTGCTTGAGTGGACACCTTCCCCGAAAGGGGGACCAGTGTCTCACTCCAAGGGAACGAGTGTCCTGGTGGACATCCAGATGCCCCTGGAGGCTGATAGCCTTGGGGGGACGTTGGAGGCGCAGGATGAGTTTTCCACTGAGAAGCCGCCCACTGGGTTCTGAGGTTGCCTACATACCCCATCATGGCTCCACCTGGAGAAGGCTGGGCCCCCGAGCAGGCAGAGGCTTCTGGCTCAGGGTTCCAGAGCTTCATGCCAGAAAATGCCATCTGGTAGCCAGACCAGGGTCCCAATTATAGTTTGGAAAATATGGTGTCTTGCCACGGGTCCATCCAGAGGATTTTGCTAGGACCAGCTGAGCAGAGATGGGGGGGACTAGACCAGGTCAGGCTAACTTTGGACCACAGAATAGTGACCCAAAATGGTGTGTGCTAGATCCTTGGGGCTTTCTTTCTAGTCTGTATCTCCTCTAATGTCTGTCATTCTTGTCAGCCCTTGTAGGTTTCTTTGCCAGGACCAGCAGTAATATCTTCAAAATGAAAAGGGGTCTGTTTGCTCATGTCGTGTTTGTTTTTGCCAGTAGGAGGGAGGGCGCGAGGCAGAGAAACTTAGTTCCTATTCTAAAGCCAAGAGAGAAAAGAAATCCTACATGAAGTGCTACAGTGGGGATTGAAAACTGGCCAGTCTCCAGTGGAAGAGGGTGAAGGGGGCCATCTGTGACCCTCTTTGGTTTCTGCTTTTGATAAAGATGTAGGTCCCAGACATCCAAAAGGGACAGAGAAACAGCAGGGCAATTGCAAATGATAAATAGCGATTGGTCTCAGTGCCAGGGGCACCAGGGAGTGGGCGAGGCTGTGGCTAACTGGACAGTGGGGGTCTGGGCCACAGGAACAGCTGCTACACGCCGTTGGCTGCTTGTTGCAACGTGGGAATGGTGCCCAGCACTAACACGCTTGATTTTTCAAAGGAATCTGGACTTCTAGATTTGTATATGCCCCTTCCAGATTGTTTGATATTTTTTCAAAAATTTGAAGGCACTTCCTGGACCACATCCTCTGGTCCCCGGTTTATGATCAGTGAGAGGAGAAAAAACAATGAAGAGCCATCTGCAAAGGGAGCGACCTGACCGTTCCCACATCAACTTAGGAGACTGTAAAACCCAAGTCCAGTTCTGTCTGTCCTGGGATAGTGTGGAAAGTACATTTCAACAAGATAGAAAAGGAAACCAAAGGAAAGATGAGCATGGGGAAAGGATGGGCAGGAGTCAGCATTCCCAAACCAGGGCATGTGTCTCACCTCGGCCAGTCCCAGAGCCTGCCTGACGGCAGCCAGCACCAGAGTTAGTGGCGGGGCAGGGGTGGGGGTACCCGGGGTGGGGGTACCCCTTCCCAGTTCTGCTCAATGAGCACCCCAGTCTGCACAGTGGAGGGGATGTAGCCATGGGAAGCCGTGGGTTGGAGGGACACTGGTGTTTCAGGACCACGGACAGTAGCAAGCCCCCGCTTCTCTGCTTATCCCACCCAGCATTAGTTAGCCCAGGGAAGAGAAGGTGAGGGGGCCAGTGACGGCCGGCCAAGCAGGCTGGTCTCTGACTGTGGTCCTAGAGCCCCTGCTTGGGGAGGATCGTGGAGCCCAGCACAGATGGCAGCATCTCCTTCCTCGCCCTTCCCTCTGCAGGGGTGCCCATCTCCCTGGTGATCAACTCCACAGGCCTGCAGGCGCCCGGCCGCCTGGACTCGATGGAGCTCTCACACAGCTCAGGGCGGTCCCTCCTGACTTTGCCCACGCGGCTCCTCTCCAACGGATCCACGCACCAGCTGTGGGGCGGGCCGTCCTTCCGCACCCCCCAGGAGCGCTTCTACCTCAAGGTGAAGGGCAAGGACCATGAGGGAAACCCCCTCCTCCGTGTCTCTGGAGTTTCCTACGGTGGGGTGGCCCCAGGTGAGTCATTGGCTCTTACCACCCCCAGCTCCCTGGTTCCCTTGGAGGCTCATTTCTTTCCGGAAGGCTTTCCTGATTAGATTAGATTGGATTAGATTAGGAAATATGTTTTCATTAAACTTCTCTGGGCAGCAGGCTCTGCAAGGCATTATGCCAAATACTGAGATGCTTCAGATGTAGCTTTCAGCTGAAGGATTTGCTGCAAAGTCATCCATCCATCCATGCATCCATCCGTCTGTCTGTCCATCCATCCACCTGTGCATTCAACATTCATTTTGTGTCGGTCATGGTACTAGGCACTGTAGACACAGCAGTGGGCAGGGCAGTGGGTACGGGTATGCCCTTCCCTAATCATAATTACTATCATAGTCAAAATCATGGTAATACTAATCTAGTCACCATTTTGAACACTTTCCGTGGGACAGTCCTGGGCCAAGCACTTGCCATGCGTTAGCTCATTGAATGCTTACACCAGTTCTGAGATGTGTCCCCATTTTATAGCTGGGGAAGCCGAGGTCACCCATTTTATAGGGTTGCTCGAAGGGTTCCATAAGCTAATGCACATAACAAGACGGCTCTTGGGTACTCAAGAGGCTGCACACAGGACGTGGGAACCGTGGACCGGGGCCCTCCACACGGCTGCTGTTACTGTGACGTCATTGTAGGTCATGTTGTGTTGGTTCCCATGTGTGTGGCTTTTGCTGGTTTCCCGTGTGTCCCTGAGGTCTCACCATCCGGGTTGGAAGCTCCCAGAGGTCAGGGCAAAGTCTTTGGCTTTCCAGATCTGCCTCTGGTCCTGGGGTGGGGTGGGGTCTGAGTTCACTGGCCATCGGCCTCCTTATTGGGCTTCGTTCCCTCTTCCAGCCCACTCCCCCCTCCCCTGGCAGTGAGCGGGGAGGAGTTCAGAGGTGATGACACTGGCATTCCATCATCAACTTTGCTGGGGGTCATCCCACTTCATTTAAGGATGCAGGGAGGGTGCCAATGTGCTGGTGGCGAGGTGGAGGACTTGGAGGACCCGAGTGGGGCAGGGCAGGGTCGGGGGCCTTGGGACCCCTTCTTTCAGTCTCCTGGCCTCCACTCCCCTGCTGCGGCCCCTGGGCTTCTCCTCCCTTGGCCTTTACAGTTTTGAGGAGGAATTTTCAGGAAGCAATTTCAGCAGCCTCCGTTTCTCTCTCCTGTTCTTTCAGATGGCTCCCAGAGTTTTGAGTTTAGCGCTGGCTTTTGGTCTCCATGTCAGCTGTAGATTCAAGTGTGGAGGTGGGGTTGCGGGGGGGGATGTGCCTCCCCTACTTTCCGGGTCTGGGAGGCTGGGAGTTTGACTGAGAGCAGGAGGCTCTGGGTTTGGAGACATGGGGGTGGGGAGGGCGGGGCCTCAGGTCCCTGGGCTCTTTGAGCTCAAGAAAGAAGGAGCCGGAGCTGGCGCGGCAGAGGCTTCCAGTGCGTGGGGGTGAGTGGTGGTTGCTGTGCACGCAGCTGAGGACGTGGCTGGATGGCCCAACGCCCCTCTCCCCTGGGAGGTGGCAGGGAGCCTGTAGCATGATGTCACCCGCCGCCCTCCCACCTCCAGCTCTATGCTCAGAGGAGGTCTGGCACATTGCCTCAGCCTCGGAGCATTTCTGGTGGGGATGGGGGAAGAGGGCAGTGCGAGGGTTGAGCACACGTCCGTGATCGCCCAGTGAGGCACTGACAGTCCAAGACTGACCCTGGGGGACAGTTCTCAGACTTTTCCACTGAAGTAATTCCAAGAGCCAAGGAAAGAATATGTATCACCCCAAGGCCAGGGTCAGGCGAGGGGGGCAGTGGCATCTGATGGGGTTCCCAAGAGGCTCATCCCAAGCTGTGAGATTTCATGGAAGTCTCTTATTTTATCTCAAAAATGCGTGTGAATTTTGTATTCACAGCCATGCTCCAAGTATGCTTATTTTTCAATAAAAAAGGTTTCCCTCCCACAACTTTGGGTAAAACTGACCCTCCAGCCAGACAAGCAGACTCACAGCCCTACCCACACCCCTGGAGAGTCCTGTCTGGGTAGCACTTCGTCAGATTTCAGGGCTGGTTTGACTTCTCTGCCCCACAGAATTGCTAAAATGGTGGCACAGGCTGGTCCGTCCTGGCCAGGCTTCTCACAAACCATAAAAACCCCATGAGTTTTCATTGACGGAGCCGGTCCTGCCACGTGCATGTGCCAGGTGCTTTCCACACCCCATCTCTCACCAACTCCTCACAGCAACACGATGAGGTCAGTAACCCAATTAACCCCATTTTACAGAGGTGGAAACTGAGGCTTCAGGAGGCGACGCGACCTGCTCTTGGTGACCACTGGATGGTGGTGCCAGAGATTGTATCCCGGCCTTCTCTCCCCGGGCTCATCCCTGTGGGTCTCTGTGTCACTGGAGGAATCCTGAGTGCTGGTCCTTGCCCACAGGTGCCCCCCTGGTCAGCATGCCCCCCAGGATCCACGGCTACCTGCACCAGCCCCTGGTGATCTCCTGCTCTGTGCACAGCGCCCTCCCCTTCTGGCTACAGCTGCGGCGGGATGGAGCCAGACTGGGCGAGGAGAGGCACTTTCAGTGAGTGGCTGAGGGCCGCCCGTTGTTCCCAGCCCCAGGGCTCCTGGGGGCCTGATGCCCTGGAGGGATCTAAGGGGAGTGGGTGGCAGGAGTGGGACCTTGGTCTCAGTCATATTGTCCTCCTGGGCACCTCCCAGCTTGGCCAGGGATGGGGGAGGGTGGTTCCCTGAGGCTCCCACTGCTGCTGGGCCATCCTCATGGGATGGGCCTTCCTCAGCTTCTGAAGACTCAACCCATGCAGGCCAGCTCTGTGCTGGTCAGGGCAGGAAGGACCCTCTTGAGACCCTCCCCGCTATGGTTGGAAGTCCAGGGCTCAGAGAGGGGAAGGCACTTAGAGTCACATAGCATATCATGGGATTGGCATGTCCTTGGCCGTCTGCCTCTTCTTACCAAGTCTCCAGGAGGATATGTGACTTCCCTTCTGGGCAAGATTCAGGGGACCAAGCCCCCCAGTGTCTGGACGAGGCTGGGGGCCGTGCGACTGTGTGTCTCCAGCTGTTCTTTGTCCACAGGGGGTCAGGGAACAGCAGTTGGGAGATCCCACGGGCCTCCAAGGCTGAGGAAGGCACATATGAATGCACAGCGGTCAGCAGGGCTGGGGCCGGACGAGCAAAGGCCCAGATTGTCGTCACAGGTCTGTCTCTTTGGTCCTGTCCGCGTATCCCCTCCCCACCCCCTTCCTGATTTTTCCCTCTAGGATTTCCTCCCAGGGTTTCTCCATCTGTGGGCAAGCATGCCAGCCAGCTGCTGGGGCCTGTCCGTCATCCAGAGTCTGATGCCCACACTGCACCTGCTTGCTGGCTCCCCGCACCCCCTCCTCGTTTGGGCTGTTTCACCCATGAATGGCCTGTGAGTCTCAGCTGCAGCTCGGGCTGTGTCCCCCGCCACCAGCCTCAATCCCACCCCTGACCTCTTGGCCATCCCTCAGGCCCTCACAGGGGCCGCCGTCCATCCCGTCGTTCCCAACCCTTAATGCTTCCAGGTCCTGCCGCCATGGCACCATTGAGCTCAGGGAGGCTGGCAATGCCACAGACCCTCCTAAAATGAATGGGCTTTATTTTTAAAATAATGAACCTAAGCTGTCTTGAAGAGAAGAAAAGGGGCCCAAAGAACAGGGAGAGATCAGCCACTCTAAGTTGTCCTAAACTCACACAAAATCACGCATGCTCCCTGTAGGAAGACTGGAAAATATAAACCAGCAGAAAAGATCGGAATGACCTGTGATCCCTCTGTTCTATCAAAATGATAGCATTTTGATTTACTTTCTTTCAGACCTTTATCTATGTGTGCATTTTAACAAAAATGGGATAGTATTATACGTACTTAAAACAACCTGATTTGTTGTCATCTAACACTGTAGTGGGTCAGCAAATATTTTACTATAAATGGTAAGTACAGAAAAGTAGAACAGTATAAGGAAATTTGCACGTGCATTTATTAGACTTAATGATTGCTAATCTTTTGCCATATTTGCCTTTTCATTTTATGGCCAAACTATTTTATTTTAAATTTTAATTTTATTGGAATGTAGTAGATTTACAACGTTGAGTTAGTTTCAGGTGTACAGCAAAGTGATTCAGTTATACATATAACTGAATATATTCTTTATATACATATAACTGAATATATGTATATTCAGTTATACATATATTCATTCTTTTTTTAGATTCTTTTCTCCTGTAGGTTATCACAGATATGGCTAAACTATTTTAAACTAAATTGTAGGCATCCTGACATTTCAGTATGTATCTCTTTTAAAAACATAGATTTTCCCATATAATAAAGATTCTATGATTACACCTAATAAAATGAATAGTAAGTAATGCCTTAATACTACTTATATTTTGTCCGGAGTCAAATTTCCCCATTCGTATACTTGCACATCATGGTCATTGACATGTGGATCCAGCTTTTTTCCTGCAGGTCCTGCAGACTGTCCCTGGATAGACGGTCTCTGACCTGCCACTTCTTACGACCTTTTCTTGTTGAGAGTGTGGGTTTCTTAGCTCTTCCCTCCTTTGGGGCAGTGGCCTTCCTTAGTTCCACATTTGGCTGCTACTTGTACAGAGAATCGCTCTGTACTTGTTACTCTTTTCCTCTTGAGGGTGATTTCCGAGGCTTTATCCCCCAGGGTGGAATTATTGGCTCAAAGGGTGTGAAGAGTGGTGTAGCTCTTGCTAAATATCGCAGTTGGGTGTTGTGTGGAAGGTAGGCGTGCACGCGCATGCGCAGACGCACGCATGCGCACATGCACGCAGCCCCCTCGACGGGTGTGTGATGGCCGTGGGGTGGCGCCGTCCGGGCATGGTGAGCAGATGCTGGTGAACTGCTCTGCTGGCTGATGTGTTCTGAGGAGTGCGGTGGGCTCCGGGGTCTGGACACCACCAGGGCCTGCAGGATGGCCCCCTCCCTGTGTCAACCCCTCAGTGCCTCCTGTACTCCTGTTCCTGCAGACCCCCCGCCGCAGGTGGTCCCTGTCCCCAACGTGACCGTGTCCTCTGGAGAGACCGCCGTTCTGTCCTGCCGGGTCCTGGGCGAGGCCCCCTACAACCTGACGTGGGTCCGGGACTGGCGAGTCCTGTCGGCCTCGACGGGCAGAGTCACCCAGCTGGCCAACCTGTCTCTGGAGGTCAGGGACATAACCCCCAGTGACGACGGGCGGTACCAGTGCATGGCCAGCAACTCCAACGGGGTCACGAGGGCGTCCGTCTGGCTCCTGGTGCGAGGTGAGGCTGCTGTCCTCCCAATTCAACACAATACTTAGCATTTCCCTCCATAGTCCATCAATCCATCCCTCTGCCCAGACGTCACCTCTGGCAGGCAATGTCAGCCCTTTCAGTGTTTTCTCAACCTTCAGAGGAAGAGGATTCTGTAGCCTTCCAGCCTAAGTGTAGTGGTTCTCACTGTTGGGAAGTTCATCCTCATATCTGACCTAAATTTCTACTGCTGTAGGCCAAGCCAATTTCACTGAGTCCTGTCCTCTTCCCCTGCCATTGAACACCTCCATTACCTACCCTTCTCAATATGCAGGACAGAGATGGAACAGTGGAAACTTCCGAAAGCCCAGAGATCAGACGTCCTTGGTAGGGGTTGGGTAGCACCGACCAGATGGGGGTGGAGGAGGCAGTGGGAAGAACCCACGTCGGGAGTGTTGGTGCCTGGATTAGGTATAACCTAGGATTTAGGTCCACCGAGGATTTAGACAGATCCTCCTCCCTGGGGTGCTATCTCCCCAAGTGTAAAAGTGAGTGTGTTGGAACAAGTTTTCTCCCTTATGCTAGTGACTGTTGATTGCCTAGAGTGTGTTGAGAAGGATTCTGAGGCCATATCTAGGCCGCTGGTATGGGAGGGGCGTGTTTGCCGTGTCTAGATGAGATGGCCCACGATGTCTGTTTGAGCGTGACAAGTCCGCTGCACTGTGAGCTTTCCGAGGGCCAAGATAGAACCTACGTTTGCAGCAAATACTTGGGCAGACCTCCACTCAGGTCTCCAGCCCTGGCATCTCGACAGCTCCCTAAGCCTCTTCAGGGTGCTCAGCTCAGAGCAGAAATCCAGGGAGCTCAAGCCTCCCACTGGGGGTTATTGGGAATTCAGGTCCCCGTGTGGCCTGGGGATGTGCCTGGGAGGGTGCCTGGCAACATTCCCCAGTTCCCCAGCAAGCCGCTCCCAAGGATCCAGGCCCCCTGGGACCTTTGCTTCCTTTGTCTACACCGTCTGTGGCTGCCGGGAGGGGCCGGGGGCCCAGGGCTGGGTGCCTGGGACAGCACAACTGCTCTGACAAGCTCCTCCCCACCTGTCCACTCTCTGAACTACAGAGGCCCCACAGGTCAGCATCCACACCAGGTCACAGCGCTTTTCCCAGGGCATGGAGATGAGGGTCAGCTGCTCGGCCTCTGGATACCCTGCACCCCACATTTCCTGGAGCCATGAGGGTCATGCCCTGCAAGAGGACAGCAGGTGAGGGCTCAGGGCTTGGAGGTCTGGGACTGGGAACAGGTGGACTCCCAGGGGACCTCTCTGAGCCTCAGTCTTCTTAACTATTAATATAAATGGGGGAGTAGCATTTGCCCTGCCCTCTTCCTGGGATGATTTGAGGCTGAGGAGACAGATCACTTGGGAAACATAACAGTGTGAGCTCAGGGGTCAGGAGCTACAGCTGCAGAATCCAACAGACCTGTACTTGAATTCTGCCTCTGCCATTCAGGCTGTGTGACCTTGGGCAAGTCACCATACCTTTCTGAGCCCCATGAATGAAAAAAGAACATACGTAAAGTGCTGAACACACAGCCTGGCACAGAGCAAGCGGTCAGTGTAGAATGGTGTCACCAGTGATGTTGTTAGTTAATTTGTTATTAAAAATGACTGGGGCAACCCCATGTGACCCGACCTAACCAGCCCCTTGCTGTTGAACACGTTTCATGGCACGACTCCAGAGTCCGCGTGGATGCCCAGGGAACCCTGATCATTCAGGGAGTGGCCCCAGAGGATGCTGGGAATTACAGCTGCCAGGCTGCTAATGACGTTGGCACAGACGAGAAGACGGTCACCCTCTACTATGCAGGTACTGGGGTCAAGGGTATCTGCAGGAGAAGGATCTCCAGCCCACCCTCCCTCCCTCCCTCCCATCCCCAGATACTTATTGAGCATCTACCGTGTGGCAGGCACTGGGGCTACAGCAGTGAACACAGGGTCCCCATCCGGGTGGAGCTTATATTCTAATGGGGAGGCACAAAGCAAACATGCAAACAGATAAATAAGGTGCTTTCAGATGGTGAAGGTACTAGAACGAGCGCAGAGCAGGGTGGTGTGATGGAGTGACGTGCCCCGGGCAGAGAGGGAGACGGCTAGTACACACAGGACCAGACCCTTGCCGCAGATGGGAACGGGAGCAGCGTTCCAAGCAGAGGGATCGGGTGGGGCAAAAGCCTGGAGGTGGGAATGAGTCCGGGCTGCCCAAGGGGCTGCAAGGAGGCTGGCTGGAGTGAGGGGGCGGGGGAGGGGGCAGGCAGCCCCTGTAGGGCCTTTTAGAACCTTGTAGGATTTCGGCTTTTATCTCAAGATCAATGAGGAACAAAAGCGGGTTTGGTCCCGGGAGTAACTGGCTTTTTAGAAACCAGCCGAGGCTACATCTTTCTGGGGTGACTGTCCCGGTTGGTGGGGGATGGGGAGGAGGCAGGCGCTCAGCCCCACCTTGTCCCCGCCGCCCCTCCCCCAGCTGCATTCTCTCTCTAGAGAGTCTGCGGGTTGGTCCCCAATTCCCCATCTGCTCCCCACACAGACCCACCGTCCATCTCCGCCATGAATGCGGTGGTGCTGGCCGCCGTCGGGGAGGAAGTGGTGCTGGCGTGTGAGGCGTCCGGGGTGCCTCCGCCCCGGGTCATCTGGTATCGAGGTACACTGGGTGGGGGGAGGGGCCCTGGAGGGTCAGCTTTTCAGGACGGTCGTGGGGGGCACTCCGAATTGGGTGTCTGGAGAGAGAGGACCGTTTCTGGCAGCCCCACTCCCATCCCCAGGCCGGCGTCCACGCAGCTAATGCAGGTTGGCTCCGTGGTTAGGAGCAGGATGTAGAATAGACCTCGATTTGAATTCTGGCTCCCCTGGGTGACCTCAGGCAAGTGACTTGGTATCTCTGAGCCTGCTTCCTTAGCTGGAAAGTCAAAGATAGGTGGTTGTATGAGGATTAAATGAGTCCATATGTGCAAATTGTTTAGAACGAGCCTGGCACACGGGCAGGGCTCAGTGTTCTTAATGATGGTGACGATGGCGATGTGGTTATCTGAGAGCTAGCAGTAATGGTAAGAGGGCTGTTCTGAGGCTCTCCTGAGTTAACGAGTGTAGAGGGTTTTGTTTGTGCCAGACGCGGAGCTGGAGTTTGAATGACAGGAGCTGCTCTTGCGCCCGCACCAGTGGACCTGGGTCCTGGGGCTCCTGCCTCAGACTTCCCAGGGGCAGAACACTGGACTCCTTCTCAAGCACAGGCATCTCCCACCTGGATGCACTCCAGCCTTTGCAACACCTGTCTGTGATCTTGTCAGAGCCTCACCTTGACATTGACAGGCAGAGTTAGCTCAGAGTTTGAGCATTTTGTCCACAGTCACCAGCTAGTGGTGGCAGAGGCCTCAGGACTCCTTACTCTGTGCTCAGGTCACTGCCTGTGGTGGCTGAGAGCTCTACCAGCCCAGCCCGGGAGCCCCTTTATAAAGGGGGATCTCTCAATGGAATGTTGCTCAGCCTTAAAAAGGAATGAAATTCAAGTTGTACAATGATGAAAATACAGTTGCCACTTAAAAATGGTTACGATAATAAATTTTATGTTTTATTTAAAATTAAATTCAAATTCTTTCTTAATTTGACTCCTATGGCAAAGAAAAAAAAAGAATGAAAAAAAGCAAAAAAAAAAAGGAAAATAAATCAGGCTCATAGCAGCTGCTGTGTAGAAATTTCCCCCTACTTCTAATTTGCTGAATGGAGAAAAAAATCTTTTATTTATATTTTCAGAGACATTTGCTCTAGTATGGTGTATTTAAGTAGTAAAAAAGTAAAAGAAAAAAATTTTTTCTTAATTTGGAAAAAAGGAATGAAGTTTTGACACAACATAGATGAACCTTGAAAACATTATGCTAAGTGAAATAAACCAGACACAGAAGGACAAGTATTAAATGATTCCAGTTATTTGAGTGGAATCTCATATATGAGATGCCTAGAATATGCAAATTTATAGAGACCGAAAGGAGAATGGTGGTTGCCAGGGGCTGGGGGATGGGGAAATGGGGAGTTAGTGTTTAATAAGCAGGGTTTCAGTTTAAGAAGATGAAAAAGTTTTGTGGATGGGTGGTGGGAATGGTTGCGTGACAATGTGAATGAACTTAATGCCACTGAATTGGACACTCCAAATGCTTAAAATGGTAAAATTTTGTGTTATGTATATGTATGTACCACAATTTTAAGTGTAAAATATTAAGTTGTAAAAAGAGTTCAGAATCAGGGTGGTCCCTCAGGCCTCCGGAGGGGGAGGCCTGGAGTTGGGGTAGGGGAACAGTGCACAAGGGAAATGAGAATAAGGCCTCAAAGAGGCAGAACTGGGGGGAGAGTGATTGTCTCCGTGACCCTGGGCTCCTCCCAGAGCTGATCCAAGCCTCAGTCTGCACCTGAGCAGAGGGTGGGGAGCCAGGAGGGAGGCCCAGGCAAGGAGTTCTTGGGTGATGAACCTGCCGCATGCAAGGGAACAGGCTGAGACTCACTCGTGGTCAACAAAGGGGCTCAGGGAACTGGACCCAAGGGTGCTGACTTTAAAATTGTGACAAAATTCGCCTAACATAACATTTACCATCTTAACCATTTTTAGGTATACAGTTCAGTAGCATTAAGTATATTTACATTGTTGTACAACCATCACCACCATCCATCTCCAGAACCCTTTACATTTAGCAAAACTAAAAATCTGTACTCATTAAACAATAGGGGTCCTGATTCTGGGGGAAATCTTTCCCTCACCCACACCGCTCGAAAGTCCCTGCTTTGTGGAGTTGCAGGAACCCAGGGTCAGGAAGGCAGCCTGATCCCCTGGCCTCCTGTGGTAACCATGGATACCTCCCTGCCTGATGTTTTCTCATCTTTGGTCCAGAGGGTCTTGAAATGATTCTGACCTCTGAGGGCTCCAGCTCTGGGATGCTGCGAATCCCGGTGGCCCGGGAGAGGGATGCTGGCGTCTATACCTGCCGAGCTGTCAATGAGTTTGGCGATGCCTCTGCAGAAATCCGGCTGGAGGTTGGACGTGAGTGTACACCTTGTCCCCACTTGCCCTGCCCCTCCTGCCTTCCCCCTTCCCCGTCCCCCACCACCTGCCCTATTTCTGAGCAGGGAGGAGAGAGTGGTACCATGTAGCCTGCCAGTGGGGTATTTGCATCATTTGGATCCAGAGCACGTGGGATAGGGATTTTAGAGGGAGATGGTGTATGTGTTACCTCTTGCTGTGTAACAAATTGCCTTAAAACTATGTGGCTTAAAACAATAAGCATCTATTGTCTCATGGTTCTGTGATTCTGGGAGTGGCTTTGCTGGGTGGTTCTAGCTCCAGGTCTCTCATGGGATGGCAGTTAATACCTTGGCCGGGGATGTGGTCATCTGAAGGCTTGACTGGGGCTGGAGAATCCACCCTAAGTTCACTCATGTGGCTGTTGGCAGGAGGCCTCTGTCCCTTACCCAGATAGGCTTCTCCAGAAGGCTTCTTGGGACATGGGTTTTCCCAGAGAAAGTGAGTCAAGAGGGATAGAGATAGAGATAACATCCGAGATGGAAGCTGCAGTCTTTATAACCAGTCGCAGTCTTGGAAGTGACATACCATCACTTCTACTATATTCTATTGGTCACACAGACCAACACTGGTATGTGGTGAGTGGGAGGGACCACTCAAGTGTGAGAATCCCAAGAGGCAGGGGTCACTGCCCATCACAGAGATAGTTTGGTTCCAGCATGGGTGTCGTCATCCCTGAGACCTGAGTTCCAGTCTTGTCTTCATCACTTACCATCTATGTGCTTTGGTCAAATCATTGACCCTCAGTTTCCCCATCTGTAAAATGGAGCTGACCACACTACTTCCTTTGTTGGGTGGCTGTGAGGCTTCAATGAAATCAGACACACAATGCTTAGCACAGGGTTTGGCCCATTGTGAGTGCTTAATAAAGGGAGAAGCTATTATCCCCTTTTTACAGATGGGAAGTTTGAATTCTTCTGTGGCTGGTACATGGCCTTGGCTGTGATTGTCATGATGTCTAAGTCCCTGGCCTGGATCCTGGGCACTGGGAATTGCTCGGAAGTTGTGGGCACAGCTCCTTGGCGTGCTGAGCCGGAGCGGATTGTGCTCTGAGGGTTGACTGCGGCCATGATGGGAGAGACAGGTGCTGGGAGTTCTAGGGAAGTGCAGAGAATAGAGAATGGACTTGACTGGGCCGGGTGGGATGGCCAAGGGGCTCCCCAGTGAGGCTCAGTCAGGAGGGTCTGGCCCTGGGGGAGATAGTGCCAACTCAGGCTTGGGGATCCTCCCCATCTGTTCCATCATCTATTCCTCCAACATGTGGTCACCTGATAGCCAGGCCCTGTGCCCCAGACCCTGTGTTGGGGCTACAATGGCATCTGCCTTTGTGTTGTTCTTGGTGTCCAGAAGAGAGATGGTAAACAGACCATTAGAACACTCAGTGTACTGAGAATTTGGAAGTGGCATCCTTGGGTCCTGTGCCCAGAGAAGGGGGCTAAGCCAACACTGGAGGCCAGGAAGGCTTCTTGGAGGAGGTGATGTCTAAGCTGAACCCAGAAACAGTCAGGTGACGAGCTGGGGAACAGTGTTCCAGGCAGAGGGAACAGTGTTCCAGGCAGAGGGAACAGCATGTGCCGATCTCCCCATGGCAAGAGAAGCAAGGCAGCAAGTGAGGCATAGAGAGGGTGGGGAGGGGAGGCCGGGGCAGCTGCCCAGTTTTGGGTCACTCCCGGCCTTGGGCTAGGGAGCCTGGTGGAGTTTGGGCTTTGTTCTGTGGAGGCGGTGAGAGTTTTCTAAGGAGGAGATTGATGTGCTCAGACTTTCCCTATCGAGAGTGCAGTGTGTTGCTGAGCTCTTGGGTGGGGTGGGGTGGATATGGAAAGCCATAGGCCTAGAGCCTGATAATAAAAATATAATAAGGCTTCCATGGAATCTGCTACATGCCAGGGCCAGCTCTAAGCACATTTCATGTACTAACATATAATCCTCGTAACAACCTTTTGAGATGGGTTCTACATTATCCCTTTTATAGATGGAGAAAACGAGGCACAGAGAGGTTAAGTGCCTTGCCCAAAGTCACACAGCTGGTGAGTGGCAGAGCTGAGATCTGAACCCAGGGTCGGGGCCTTTAGCCCCTGGACTTGATCCTGATGCTCCCAGCAAGGTGGGCTTGGATGTTGCTTCCCTACTGTGAGCCTCGGGCTCCTCACCTGCAAGATATTTCTGGATGTTGTGTGAGTGAGAGATAAGAAAGGCCTCGGACACAATGGGCTCTGACAAATGTCACTGTCATTGTGATTAGTCGGTAGGTTCTGGGTGAGCAGAGAGGGTGCTCCAGGGAGGGCTGCCCTTGGCATGGTTACAAGCAGTCATCCTTTGCTCTGTGTCTAATTTCTGTCCAGCAAAACCTTATTTCTTTGGGGCCCAGGCTGACATGCCTGTTCCTTCACCTGTTAGCCATTGGTCTTGGGGCCATTTCCCCAGGTGAGAGGTGGGGGGGATGGCTGACATCCCAGAGGCAGGCTTCTGGGGCACGGGGCCACTGGTGGCCTCTGGCCTTGAGGTCAGGGACGGCATGGACAGTGGCCCAACACCTGTGTGTCTGGGGTGAGCTGGCCTGGCAGCAGTGGTGGGAAATTCAATTTCCTGCCCATCTGGGTGGCAGCTGTGGTGCAACCTTCCTGGCCAGGCTGGCAGAGCCTGTCAGGGCTGAGAACGGGTGGGCACTGTGCCCACTTCCTGCTGTTCAGCTGGGAACTGGCATCCTGGTGGTATTTGGGGCACAGGGAGGACGGCAGCCTCCTCCTGTATTGCCAGCAGGTGCCTGTATTTGTGTACCAAGCCTGCGAGGTGATTTTGCATCCCCTCTGGACCTGGCATTTGGCTGATAAGAGTCCTGGATCAATGTCCTGGTCCTGCTGCTTGTTTGGCCAAGTTATTTACCTTTCTGAGCCTCACTTTCGTCATCTGTAAAATGGGGATGATACTGATAGAGGCTGTTCACAAGGTCCTTGAGAGATTTAACGAGATAATGTGCTTCACTCAGGGCTTGAATAGGATACATAATCAATACACGGCCTGTGGGCTGGACCAGGCTGACAAGGGCCTGGTGAGGCAGAGTGAGGCGGAGTGATTATCACACAGCTGGTGACTGGTCTCCATGGTTGGCACCTGCTCCTGGAGCTCAGTGCTCTTTCTATTACTTTTGTTTGTTTTTTTTTTTTGGCCACGCCACTCGGCATTCGGGATCTTAGTTCCCTGACCAGGGATCGAACCCATGCCCCCTTCAGTGGAAGTACAGACTGAGTCGTAACCACTGGACCGCCAGGGAAGTCCCACTCTTTCTATTACTTTAACACTGCCCTGAGCTAAGTTCCCTTTGCCCTGCTGGATTTCTCTCTAAGTGGCTGTTCACTCAGCCCTCTTTCTATCCTCTCATTTTAGTCTCTGCTTCTTATTCCCAACTCGGAAGCCCCTGATTGCTGGGTGAGTGAGCAGGGGAGCAGGGGGTGTGCTTTTGTGGGAGCAAAGACCCCCTGGCCAGCCTGGGGGAGCAGGAGAGAAGCAGAGCTGGGCTCTGTGGCCAGTGTGGTCAGTATCTGGGTGGCTTCTCTATCAGGCACAACAGGCAAGGGCCCAGGGCCCGTGATACTTTTAGGGCTGCTGGACGGGGCTCTGATTTTATTGCCATCAGAAGAAAAAAGTGAAGAATAATAAATAGATTAAAAACGAGTCCGGATTGTGTTTGTCTTTATAAACAGTCATAAAATATCATTTAAAATATTTTTTTAGGGAGGAAAGTCATCCTGCAGCCCTGGCCAATGGGGCTGTGGCTCCAGGCTCGACTGAACGATCTTTCTATGGGGAAAGGAGTCTTCCCGGGAGGCGGATTCGGAGGCCATCCCCAGCATTGTCTCATTCACAGATGCCCTGGAATTCCCTCTAAGTGCAGGGCAGGGGCTGAGGCCAGCCTCTCCCGTGGCCACCCTGCCTGTCTAGACAGTCTTTGGGCCTGAGACCCCCTCCCTCTTCTGACCGAACTGAGTCAGGACTGATTGGAGCTCTCCTTCCTGAGCTGGTGCATCCCCACCAGCTCTGCCCCAGGGCTCTGAGCCACGGGAACTGGGGGGATGGTGGAGGAGGCTGGGGGGCTACAGGGTCTCCAGACAATGATAAAGAGTCCTGGAACTTTAAGGTACTGGAATCAGGGTAAAAATAGTTACCTCTTTCTGGATGGGGAACTGAGGCTCAGAGTGGTGAAGGGGTTCATCCACGGGTGTCCAGTGGGGCAGGGGCAGCAGGGGGGGCCCTGCCCAGGCTTCAGGCCTTCAGGCTGGTGTCCCTTGCCCTGGGGCCCAAGTAAGAGGAAGGGATCACCTCTGTCAATTTCACTTCGCTGGGAAGTCCCTGGGGGTGAAGGGAGTGGCCCAGCAGTGCTGTTAAAGGAAGTCTCAGCTTTGGCCACACACTCCTGTCCTGCCCCCTCCCAGCCTGGTGGCTGGCATCCTTGGTGGGGCTGTTCTGTCTTCTGTGGTGTTCCCGGTTCCCCCGCACAGAGCTGCGTCCCCGCAAAAGCGCCGCAGCTGTCAGGTGATGAGACCTGGGCCTCTCCAGGGAGCCCGGCAGCTGCTGTGATGTCTAGCTGTCTCTGGGCACTCGCAGCTCCTGACCCGGAAACCTGCCCAAGGTCAAGGCAGAAAGGGCTGTCCGTGGGGAAATCTGGTGGCTGTGGAGCCAGCTCACGATCCCTCCCTGCCGAAGGTCCCCTGAGAGTCTGTGAGGAGGGGTCTTCGAGCCTGAAAGCAGAGGTGGCTGAGCCTCGCGATGGGACCCTGGAAAGGGCATGGGGCTGGGAACCCGTCCCCACACCCGACATGCTGCAGGATCAGGGTGGGCCCCGCCCCGACATGCTGCAGGATCAGGGTGGGCCCCGCCCCGCCCCACCCCGCCCCGCCCCTCCCCTCCCTCGGACTTCAGTCTCCCATCTGCACAATGAGGAGACCAGAGGACCTGCAGCTCTGGTGTACAGGGTTCTGAGGTCCCGCCTTATTTGGGGGACTTCAATGAGGAGCAGGGGGATGGCTGCACAGGAGATAGAGTCACAGTTTTCTGGGCAGGATGTGAGTCGGGATTCACCTCTGAAAGAAGACGGAAGAGATGCCAGGTTACCCCTGAGTACTAGGGGGTACGGGGGTGTGGTGGCTGAGAGCCTGGGTCTTAGCAGCAGCCAGACCTGGGCTCTGATCCCAGCTCTGCCACTGACTTTGAGCTGCACCTGGGGCAGGTTCCTTAATCTCTCTGATCCTCAGTTTCCCCATCTGTAAAATGGGGTTGTGATAATACCCACTTCATCAGTTTATCGAGGCCACGAATGAACTCTAAAAGCACCATCACCATGCCTGTCACTTAGTAGGTTTTCCAAATGCTACCCTTTGTACATGTTATTTGCTTACTATTATAATTCAGCTGTCCTCTCTCAGGGGAGGAATTCAGGGCGAGGCCTGCCTGGAGGAGGGAGGTTTGAGCTGGGCCCTGTCGTGGGCTGGGCAGAGCCGGGCAGGCAGGCTCTGGGGGTACCTGGCCCTGGAGCTGAGCCACGGCTCTGCTCAGGATGGGAAGAGGGGAATAGCAAAGCTCTGCTCCCGGGGCCAAGGCTCTGCAGGACCCGTGACGCCATCTGAGGCACCTGGATGGAAGACTTTCTTGGATTCTGAGCCGAGGCAGCTGCCAGGCCCCAAATGAGGAAGAAAAGCAACGTGCGGGTGGTGTCTGAGGTTGGGTCCAAGACTGTCTTCCTCCTTGCAGTGATTTTCCAAGTTGTGCTTCTATCTCCTTGGAACTTCCCTACTCCCTGAGGCCAAGAGGGAAATTTGATGTCATGATTTGGATGGATGGGGGAGATTTCTGGAGAGAGACAGCAAGAACAAAAGAGGTGGAGGTTTTTCCACAATGCTGGACGCCATGGGTTCAAAAGAGGCCGAGGACCTTCCTGGTTGTGGGTCTGGGGACAGGGACCTGATGACAGTGCCCAGAAGCTGCAGGGAACAGGGCCTGGACCTGTCTGGCGTTGGACCTGCTTCTGGCCGCAGAAAGGTGGAAAGGATCATGAGCTTCTGTTTTGGGAAATAACTTATTTCCATGTGCACCCCCCCCCCCCCAATCATAAAAGTAAGACAATGCTTAGAAAAAAGTTTGGAAGAAGCACTACAAACCATTAACAGTGGTTACCTTGTGGAAGGGCATGGGATTTAGAGTGTGTGGAGCAAAAGTTAAGGAAATAAATCCTCGTGTGTTGCTTGGATGTTTTATAACTCAGGTGAGCAGGGCTGCCCTTGTTTGCATCTGTTATCCTGGTGTAATTATTAATATGGCTCTTTTCACTCTTAAGTGTCCCATTTGGACCATAAAGTATAAGGTCAAGTTATTAATAGGATTGTTTTGATTTTGTAGTAGAGATTTATGTGCTTATTACAAAACGTTCAACAGCAGAGAAGGATGAAGCAAGGTAAAGATGAGCTAGAATCTCCCCACGAAGTTGGCTGTTTGGGAAATGGTTGCCGGAGTCTAGGAGACCCGTGAAAGGAAGCTCCCGTGGCCCAGGAAGAGGGCAAGGGAGGTGACGCTCAGAGCTGGTGGGGCTCCTGTGGCTGAGGGTGACTTGCAGCCCCTCTGAGGTGGGCTTCCCAGGCAGTGTAACCAGCAGAAACAGGAATGTTGCTCCCCTGTCTGGCTGGGCAAAGCGGGGTCCCTGAGACCCCATGTAGGGTATGAGGACTTCACCCTGCCAAAGGGCACTTGCTCTGCCTCATCATCCTCAGGAGCTCTTCAGGGTGGACCCTGCCAAACTCAAGTTGGCCCCGGGAGCCCTGGATATGAGTCAGGTTCATGAGGGCGCGGCTGGAAGAGGGAAAAAACCCCCAGCGATGGGCGGGGAGGCAGTGCCCTGGGGGCTGGGCGGGTCCAGCCGCTGGGCGAGGCTGACTGCTCACCTCCCTGCAGATGCGCCCCAGCTGACCGAGCTGCCCCAGGATGTCACCGTGGAACTGGGGAGGAGCGCTCTCCTGGCGTGCCGGGCCACGGGCCACCCACCGCCTGCGGTCACCTGGCGCCGTGGAGATGGCCAGCCGCTGGGGCCCGGGCAGGGCAGCAGGAGTGGGCGGCCCGATTCAGGAGTGCTGTTCTTTGAAAGTAAGAGATTGGGGCTGAGGGAGGGTGGGCAGGGGAGACAGAATGGCTTCCGACACCCTCAGCCCCCAGACTGGGTGGCCGGGAGCAGGGCCCTGACCCCCAGTGCTGACCATAGGTCGGGCTGTTGCAGGGTCATATTTCAGTTGGGTGACTCTGGTCACGTCATCCCACTACTCTGAACTGGTCACAATAGTGATAATGACAATACCTACCACCTGGGTTTAGTAACAGGCCACCTTAAGGAGCTATTGCGTGAATAATACACGTAAATCCCTTAGCACAGTTCCTGACACATATTAAGTGTCATATGTGGTAACCATCATCATCATCATCACCATCCTCACCACCACCACCACCATCATCACCATCATCATCACCATCCTCACCATCACCACCACCACCACCATCATCACCATCCTCACCATCACCACCACCATCATCACCATCATCACCATCACCACCACCATCATCACCATCATCACCACCACCACCATCATCACCATCCTCACCATCACCACCATCATCACCATCCTCACCATCACCACCACCATCATCACCATCATCACCATCACCACCACCATCATCACCATCATCACCATCCTCACCATCACCACCACCATCATCACCATCATCACCACCACCACCATCACCATCATCACCATCCTCACCATCACCACCATCATCATCACCATCCTCACCATCCTCACCATCACCACCACCACCACCATCATCACCATCCTCACCATCACCACCACCATCATCACCATCATCACCATCACCACCACCATCATCACCATCATCACCACCACCACCATCATCACCATCCTCACCATCACCACCACCATCATCACCATCCTCACCATCACCACCACCATCATCACCATCACCACCACCATCATCACCATCATCACCATCCTCACCATCACCACCACCATCATCACCATCATCACCACCACCACCATCATCACCATCATCACCATCCTCACCATCACCACCATCATCATCACCATCATCATCACCATCACCACCATCATCCTCACCATCCTCACCATCCTCACCATCACCACCATCATTATCACCATCATCATCACCATCACCACCATCATCATCACCATCCTCACCATCCTCACCATCACCACCATCATTATCACCATCATCATCATCGTCACTACTACTGCTTCTATTTACTGTGTGCCAGGCCGGATGCTGAGCACTGTATTTGCATTATCTATTGACCCCTCCCAATCACACTACAGGGTGCAGTTATTGATAAATTATCCCCATGCTACACATGAACAAGCTGAGGCCGTCTCACCCTTCCAAGGCCTGGCTGTATCCCCCATCCCTCTCCTCCCTGCCATCCCAGCCCTCCTACCTAACCTCCGCAGGGCCAGACTGTGACAAGGGCGCGTCTGCACCTGGGGAGCTGGAGCCTGTGGGGGCTGGAGCCGTGATGTGCTCTGACAGTCAGGCCTGCCTCTTTCCTGCCCCTCAGGTGTGATTCCCGAAGACCAGGCCCCGTATGTCTGTGAAGCTCAAAACGTCTTCGGGAAGGTCCAGGCAGAGGCCCACCTCCTTGTGACTGGACATGGTTCGCTGGTGGATCTGGAGAGGAGGGTTTGGGGGGGACACCAGGCACCCCCAGAGACACCCCCCCATGACTGCCCATCCTTTGGGACAGGTGTGTCCACAGCTAGGTTCTCCAGGAGGAGCATCTGGACCCCTACTTCCTGGGCAGTGTGCCCCAAGAAGTGCGCCCTTTGACCCTTTAGGGTCCCCAGTCCTGATGCTTCCCCTGGTTCCCTGGGGAGGAGACAGTGGGGAGTGGGGCCCTCTGTCCCCCAGACGCCCACCCACAGGAGTCTCGTGTACCCACACTGTCTCCTCTCCCTATAGCACCTCCACAGATCGCCAGCAGCGCCTCCACCGTCCGGGTGCTGGAGAGGCAGCCCGTGTCCCTGCCCTGCATCATCCTGGCTGGGAGGCCCCGCCCCGAGAGGCGCTGGCTCAAGGCCGGCCGGCCCGTGAGTGCAGGGCCCCTCTGGGTGCAGGGGACGAGCGCGCTGTCACGTTCACACCTCGGTCTTTGCGGTTCCCCTGTTTTGGAACGTCCTCTTCCTTCCTGCTTCTTTCCAGAACCTTCTCTGATAACACACTGATAGCATCCTTCACCCTCTAGAGTCCTTGGCCGGAGGAGCTTGTGCATCATTAGTGCTGTGGGCGGGGGCACAGACGCAATGCATTCGTCACCCCCGTTCGGATGATTCCAGGGCAGAGACGTGACCCGAGCGGCTGAACATCTGCCCCAGCTGCCTGGCACACTGCTGGGTGCACAGGGGCTGCTTCGTCCGTTCCCATCCATTTGGTTTTCTTTATTCCCCTCTATCTCCTGTCTGCCATTCACTCCTTCTTTGCCTCTCCCTTTTCCTCCATCCTTCTGGCCTATCCTCAGACATCCCGCGGTCCTTGTGCCCTGGAAGCTATAAAAGAGGTGCCCTCGCCCCAGCAGACAGCAGACGCTGGACACCCAGAGAGGCAGTGACTGTGTGACCAGATGGCTGCCCTGGTCCCGGCCCCGTTGTTCCAGTCCCTGATGCAGTGCAGACAGGGTCCAGCTCCCGGAGCAGGGAGGCTTTGCCGAGGCTGCTCGAGTGGGTGGCTCCTTCCGCAGCCGGTGTAATTAGATGTGACCCCGAGGAGGACCCTGCCTGGGCGCGTAGGCTGGGGCGGTGAGGCGCCTTCCTCAGTAGAATCCGATGGGCATGCGGGGAGGGGTGGCCCTGGGCCTCGTCCACACCAGGATAGGAAGTGGCTCTAGACACAGAGCTTGTTTAGTTCAGCGGGGACGCTGGGTGGACCTGCGCCCCCCCAGCTGCCGAGTGCGAGGAGCAGAGCCCCCCGTCAAGCTCACTCAGCCTGAAAGGAGCCTCTCCCGGAACCGGCGTGCAGAATGTGCAATCTGGTCACGGGACAGGGACACAGACAGGGAGGCTGAAAGCGGGCTCAGGCCTGGTGGAAGCGGGCTCGGGCCCCTCACCAACGATGGACTGGCTGGACATCTTTTTTTTTTTTTTTTTTAAATAAATTTATTTATTTCTTTTTGGCTGCGTTAGGTCTTCGTTGCTGCTCACGGGCTTTCTCTAGTTGCGGCGAGCGGGGGCTACTCTTCGTTGCGGTGCGCGGGCTTCTCATGTGGCAGATCACGGGCTCTAGGCGCGTGGGCTTCAGTAGTTGTGGCACGCGGGCTCAGTAGTTGTGGCGCACGGGCTTAGTTGCTCCGCGGCATGTGGGATCTTCCCGGACCAGGGCTCGAACCCATATCCCCTGCGTTGGCAGGCGGATTCTTAACCACTGCACCACCAGGGAAGCCCCTGGACATCTTTATAGAGGTTGCCCCAGGCCCCATTCTGGACCAGCGCCACCTGCCCCACCCCGGTCCTGATGGGGACAGACCTGGGCAGCCGCCAGGAGTTGCTTCCTCTGCTTCTCTCTCTGGGGCCACACCTGATGCGGCCACACCTCTGCTCCGCTCTGCACGGCTCTTTTCTCTCCCCGCAGAGGGGCTGTCCCTCCTCTCTGTGGCCTCGGTGTGGACGGGCCTTGGAGCTTCAGCCCCGACTCAGTAAAGGCTCTGGCTCCAGCCCTGCACTCCTGGGACAGGCTCCCATCAGCCCCCTTGGGTCAGGTGTCTTGCCCTGGACCAGTTGGCCCTGGGAGAGTGGGGTCAGCGGCGGGCGGGGGGTCAGGCCCACCTGGCCCTCAGGGTCTGTGTGTGTGGGGGGGTGGATGGATATCAGGGAAGGGGTAGGAGCATCAAGCCCCCCCCAGATTCCCCCACCCTCTCCAAACCCCTGGCCTCTCTGTCCAGGCTGCTCTCTGCTGGCCTGGTGGGCAGTGAGGTTTCTGGAGTGCTCTCTCTTGGCTGGCTCTGAGCGGGGCCCTCGGCCCAAGCTGGTGCTTCCTCGCCCTCACCAGCTCCCACCGGGCAGCCAGCATTCCGTCCGAGCGGATGGCAGCCTCCACCTTGACCAGGCGCTGTTGGAGGACGCAGGGAGGTACACCTGTTTGGTCAGCAACTCGGCCGGCTCTCAGCACAGGGACGTGGAGCTGGTTGTCCAGGGTGAGTCCTGGGGTGGTGGGGGACACGATGCGATGGGGGAAGGCCCCCGGGGGCGAGCTTGATCTTGAACATCTTCGTTTAGACAAATTGCACAAATAGTACATATTCACTGTAGGAAATTTAGAGATTGGACAAACCACCCCCCCCCAAAAAAAACCCCCAAAAACCCAAAACCAAAACCAAACAAACAAAAAGAAACCTCCCTTAATACCAGTAGCTAAGAAGAACCAGAATAATTTTACATTTTGGTGTGTATCTTTCATACTTTATACACACATGAGTTTGCACATGACATACACACACACTGTATATATATATAATATATATACATTATATATATTCTTTAGATATGTTGTATATAAATTATTTTTGCATGATATATATCCTTTATATAAATTAGGTATAAATCCTTTGTGTACACATACATAGAAATATTTAGAAACCAACTGGAACCAGGTAATATTTCTGTCTTGCAACCTGAGTGTTTCTTGTGACAGTATTTTATGACTCTTTTCTGTCAGTAATACTCAGAAGCAGTGGTTTAAGACCGCATGTCCCCTGTTTGGATGAGCCAGGAGTACCTAACCTGTCCCCTCGTGTCCTGTTTCTCACCAGCGTGAACACCTGGGGATAAACATCCTCATGCCCCACCTTTGCCCATGTGACCAATTCTTTCCCTAGGATAAACTATTGTTGTGGAATTGAGTTTTGACTCACAGAGATTGCACATTTTTAGGGCTTTTCGTGTATTTTGCCCAATTACTTTCCCACCCACAGCGTTGGAGAGTCCCTGTTTCCCTTCACCCACCCAGCCGGGTACCACCGTTCTTTTTAACGTAAAACAAGAAGTTTAAACTAAGTCTGGTTATGTTTTGTCATTTACCGCATATGTTAATATCCTCTTTTTGTTTGTTTGTTTCACTTGCTTTATTAAAACCCCGAGGGATGAGCGGGAAGCACTCATCATTCCCCATTTTGTAGAGGAAAACTGAGGTTCAGAAGGAGGCTGGGTTTAGAACCCAGCTGTCCTGTCTCCTCATAATTCCAATTAAGAAGAGTGATCAAAGGTTGGGCATGTGTCATGTGCCAGACCTCTGAGAGGCTGTGTGCAGGTTTCACTTAATTTTCCGAACTGCTCCAAGAGGTGGGTTTAAAAGACTCCACGCTTCTTTGAAATTAAGGAAGCTGAGGTTCCGAGATGGAGGTAACTCACGAAGTCACAGGATCAGCAAAGGCTGCCTCTGTAGAAAGCCTCACCCCCCGACTTCCCACCCTGCCGAACAGCCTTCTCTGTGCGGTGGCGATCAAGCCCGTCTCTCTTGGCTAATTTCATTTCCATTCAACAAATGCTAATCGACTTGCTGGCTTTGGCCACCTGGGAAAATCCAGAAGGGCATTTCCCGCCCTAAAGTAACTGAGTGTTACCGTCAGAGCCCTTGGCTTCTGACTTTCCCTCCTGGTTCTGATTTTTCCATGCCCGTTTCCCCCTCCCCTGCTCCTCTTGGAGACATCCCCCCCTCCCGCCCTGTTTTAATGCCTGCAGATCTGGATGGTGCCCAGGACGGATTTTGCACTTGTTTTCAAGTTCACTGTGTCCTGTGAACACTATTTTCTGCCGTTTCTCATCCGTCCATCCCCAGAGAGTGAGCAGGGAATTAGGGTTAATTTAGCTTTTTAGCTGATCAAGGAATACGGGTACCAAAAGATTAAGTGGTTTATCCAAAGTCCCACAGTTAAGAAACGGCACAGCTGGTTCCTAAACACAGGCTGCCCTATGTGGGGGGCATGAATTTACAGCAGTGGTGGCTGTCTTCTTCTGTTAAAATTGTTTTTTTTTTTTTTAAATCATGATAAAATAGGGACTTCCCTGGCAGTCCAGTGGTTAAGACTCTGTGCTTCCACTGCAGGGGGCACGGGTTCGATCCCTGGTCGGGGAACTAAGATCCCACATGCCATGTGGCACGGCCAAAAAATAAAAAAATTTTAAAAACCATGATAAAATATACATAATATAAAACTTACCATTTTAACCATTTTAAAGCCTACAGTTTAGTGGCATAAATTAAGTGGCATAAGTGGCATTCACATTGTTGTGCCACCAGGTTCGTTTGCCCAATGCACAGCAAGCCAAAAGGCTTGCAGTGGAGAAAGGATGTATTCACAAGGCAGCCAAGCAAGGAGACAGGAGAACAAGCCTCAGGTCCACCTCCCCAAAGGCCAGGGGCTCGGAATATTTATGGGATAAGGAAGCAGGGTGGTCTTAGGCGTGGGGAAGGGTGATTGCAGGTAGGGAAAAGGTGAGGTAGTCAGTGTCCTGTGCAGGTGTATCTGGGTTACATGCTTCTTCATGGGATGCATGTTCAAAAATGGAGGCGCCTAGCATGATCTGACGGTGGGGTTTTTGGCCCTCTGGTGTCAAAAGGTCATTCACCAGATACCTGTGCAGGCCCAGTTTTAGGGTCCGTGGTCCCAACCAGTCTTAGCTGGCTTGAGCTCAAACTAGACACAGCTGACTCCAAGTTCCTGGAAAACAACTCAGACAAACATCTTATTGTTTAGGCTACATGAAGCTTGGAGGGTCTGCAATTTGCAACGAAACAATTAAGCGAGCTTGCTCAGTGAAGGCGGGCTCAAGCCAGAGGGGTTTTTAGCAAGCTGTAAGACAAGCCAAGAATTTCTGTTAACACAGTTTCAGGATGGGTTTTTTTAACCGTATGGGTTACAGTTTCACAACCATCACCACCATCCATCTCCAGAACTTTTTCACCTTCCCAAACTGAAACTCTGTACCCACCAATTCCCCATTTCCCCCTCCCCTAGCCACTGGCCAGCACCATTCTGCTTCCTGTCTCTATGAATTTGCCTGTTCTAGGTATCTCGTGTAAGTGGAATCATACAGTATTTGTCCTTCTGTGTCTGGTTTATTTCGCTTAGCATAATATTTTCAAGGTTCCTCCATGGTGTAACACGTATCACATGTTTATTCCTTTTTAAGGCTGGAAAATATTCCATATGTACACATCACATTCTGTTTATCCATCACCCTCTGTTTGGATTGTTTCCACCTTTTGGCTGTTGTGAATAATGCTGCTATGAACTTTGGTTTATGAAATTGGTTTGTTTTTAAAAGTGCCACCTAGAATCCAGCCCACTGCCACCCACCATATCACCAATGAAGGCGTTCCAGCCTCTCTCCCCTGTGTAGCCTCAGGAGTGCCCACCCCTACCGTCACCTGGACCAAGGTAGGTGAAGCCTGTTACCATAGAGGTAACCAGAGAGGTAGGCCCAGTGCATCATGGGGAGAGGAATGATGCAAATCGCCGTGGGGTGTGGGCTCTGCTGATGTCACCTGTGACTCTACCACAGGAAACCAATGCCCTGGCCTCCAGGGATCCCCACTACAATGTGAGCAAGGATGGTACCCTGGTCATCGCCCGGCCATCTGCCCAGGATGCAGGGGCCTATGTCTGCACAGCCACCAACGCCGTGGGCTTCTCCAGCCAGGAGATGCAGCTTTCTGTCAACAGTGAGTGATGGCCGCCCCTGTCCTGGGAGAGGGGCTTGGCAGGCTTCGAGGCAGGGGCATGGACAATTTGACCTCACCTGCATCTTCCTTGCATCTCGTCAACACTGCCTCTAGATTCCTCACGTCTGAAGGGCATGTACACCAAAGCTGTCCTCCAGAGCACTGTCCCCCGTAGTGTGGGCATGCTCTAAGAGTGGTTCCAACTCAGCCCTTTGTCACCGGATGGGGGGGGAAGTGTCACATTAACAAGCCTTGGAAAGACACAAGGCCCTACACTGGACCCCCTCCCATCATGGCAGCCCCTTCGCCCACCTTTCTCCCCAGCTCTTTGTGCCCAGACCCTTTGGCCTCCTTTCAATTTCTTAAATGATCCATCCTGCCTCAGGGCCTTTGCATGTGCAGTTCCTTCTGTTGGAATGCCCTTCCCTTACCTGGTCCAGCCTACTTCTCCTGTCAGTCAGATCTCAGTTATCTCTGATCTCTGAAGCTGAGTCCAATCACCTTGCTGTGAACTCTCTGGAATGTCCCTTTCTTAGTGCCCGTCACAACTGTGATTAAATAATTAACTGTGTGTTGAACTGTTTGGAACCAGTGTTTCCCTGGGGCCCTTGGCACAGAGGGAAACTGGGCATCATCTGATGGTTAATCCCATTTATTCCTGAGAATAAATGGGATAATCAAGGGCGAGAAGGGAGAGAGAGGAGAGGGAGGACAGAACCTGCCAGAATGTCCCCAGGGAAGGGAAGCAGGATGGAGAGAAGCAAGAGGAGGACACTGGGGCAGGAGGGACCATGTCAGGGTCATCAAAGCAAGACGAGCTTCCAGCGGGAGGATGGGGTAGACAGGTAGGATGGGGTATGACTGGGGGAAACCATGGGATCTGAGCCCACCCTGAAACCTACACTCTGCCATTATAATAGAGCCCACCCACCTTCTGCATCTCTGGGGTGGCAGTACCACCTGAGCTTCCTGGGGGAGCCGCGCTGGGCCCCTCTGGGCCGCAGCCCCTGGCTTCCTGCTCTGCTCACACTTGCTGCATGATTCTCCCAACAGCCAAGCCCAGGATCCTTGTGAATGGGTCATGTGACGCAGACAAGCCTCTGAGGGTCACAGCCAAGGCCAGTGATGAGGTGACCCTGGACTGCGAGGCCCAGGGCTCTCCGCCCCCACTGGTCACCTGGGCCAAGGACTCCCTCCCTGTGCCACCCGTCACCGACAGGTAACCCCAATCGCGGGGCCTTGGGTCTGGGGATGGACAGAGCTTGGGGTTTGAGGAAACCGACCTCCAGGTGCCCAGTGACCCGGCCAGTGTGTGGGACCCTGCGGACACCCCCAGGGGCATGCCGTCCGATGACACACACTGCACTTTTGGCCACTGGCCTCCGAGGGAGCGTGGACGCCCTTCAGAGGGGGAAGGCCTCCGACATGACACGCGCCCGGTGCTGCACGCACGGCCGAGGGGCGCTGCGTGCAGGATCGCCTTCAGTCCGCCCAGCAGAGCAGAACTGAGCGGAACTCAGTTTTCTGAGCGGAACTGAGGCTCAGCGAGGTGGGCTGAGCAGCTCGTGGTCACTCGGCGAGGAAAGAATAATGCCACGGTCGAGACAGCCTCCTGAACGAGACACGTGCTCCGCCCTTGCCTGCTCCGCGGGCCAGGTGTCTGGCAGCCGGGATTTCAGGGATCCTGAGAGTGGGCGGAGAGGGAGGTGGCGGCTTGGGCATCCTTCAAAGCCTGGCTGTACCTCCCCAGGCAGGGGTGTCGGGCGGGGTGGTTCCAGACAAGAAGGCCTCAAACTCCTGGGACCCTTGACCCTCGAGGAGTGGGGCTGTGGCGAGGGGGCAGCTCTGGCCGGTGACATCAGCCCTGGCGGGGCCTTTGAGAAGTTCCAGATGGAGGAGGTCTCGGAGCAGCCTTCTGTGCAAGCTCCCACTCCTGACCCCCACACATGGGTCTCTACCTCTCAGGACATGTGTTTGGTGCGCCCTCCCGTCCTTGAAGCCTGCACACCTGAACGCGGCTGGGGTCCTGGGGCCGGGCTGGCGCTGTGCTGCCCCCATCCGCGCGCCCTTTGGTGTCTCTGCAGCCCAGGTCGTAGGTGAGGGTGGGAGTGGTCGTCTGGGGAGCCTGCGTCTCTCCGCAGAAAGCCTGGTCCTGGCTCCTTGGCTGGGCAGCCGCCTGGCAGGTGCTTGTTTATTTATGGTTTGTTACTGAAATGGCACACCGCATTTCCCATTGGTTCACCCCTCCTTGTTGTGATGCGTTAATAGATCAGCCGGGAGCCATAAATCTGTGAGAGCTGCTTTTGCAATGCTGGAGTTTTGTTCTGTTCCTTCTCCCCTGGCCCCCTCCACTTCGTGCTGGCTTACGGCTTTCTCTTGAGATTTATGAGATTCCAGGAGTTCACCTACATGAGGTGGGAAAATATGCCTGGAGGGTGGGGCTGGGGTGAAGGACTCAGACCCTGGAGTTCATCAGACCTGAGTGCGGATCCCGGCTGGTTCTGTATTAGTCATGTGGCCTCAGGTGGCCACTGGCTCCTCTTGGACCGTTTCTCCATCTGTAAAGTAGACAAGGTTTAAACCCTCTTCTCGAGATACAGTGATGGATGTGCGATGCTTAGGACATTGTCAGTGGTGGAAAATCACTCCCTTTGATAGCATTTTCCTGCTGCTGCTATAAACTAAAGCATCATTTCCAGCTTTCAAAAATTATCATCATCCTATCTGTTATTTAATTCTCACCAGCTTTTTTCAATGGAAAAACTTTATTGAGATATAACTCACATGCTTTCCAATTCTGTGTTTTTTAGTAAATTCTGAGTTGTGCAACCATCACCACAATTAACTTTAGAACATTTCCAGCACCGTCCTCCACAAAAAAACCCCCACACTCACTGGCAGCCACTTCCCATCCCTGCCCGACCCCAGCCCAGCCCTCGGCAACCACTCATCTGCTTTCTGTCTTTGGATTGATCTCTTCGGGACGTCTCATGTAAATGGAATCATGCGCTATGTGGCTTTTTGTGTCTGGCTGCTTTCACTTAGCATCATGTTTTTGAGGTTCTTGCATGTTGTAGCAGGTGTCAGGACTTTGGTCCTCTTTATGGCTGAATAATATTCCGTTGCCTGGGTAGAGCACCTTTTGTCGATTTATTCACCAGTTGATGGACACTTGCGCTGTTTCCACTTGCTGGCGATTGTGAATGACCTCATAGACCTTTGATTGTATTGACACTTCATTTGCGGGCTCTGGGTCCCCGTGGTTCTTTGGGCCTCGCTGTGGCATCTGACAACTTCCCCACGCAGAACAAAGCTCCCTTTTCTGCCAGACACACAGTTCCCCTTAGTCCCACAGCCATTCAGACAGAAGATGCAGGTTTAAAAAAACCCATAGGAAACACACAGGGAGCAGTGGTGGTGCGGGGGGTGGCTTTGCTGTCGGTCTGCTCCCCTTCCCCTCTACCTCCTCCACCTCTTCCTCTTCCTTCTCCGAGGGACCCCCAAGGCTCAGCTTCAAAGCTGCCGTTCTGGAAGCTTGAGAACTTATTCTGATGAGTCATGGGTATTCGTCTACCTCCAGATTCTGTGCTCCTTCTGCCTGGCTGAGCTGCCCCATCTTCTGTGGTGGCCCCCTTCTCTGTCCTTGGATGGGGGAAGGCCTGAACCTACTCGGGTTGCCCGGGGCCTCTCTTTCCTGAACCTGTGCCAACCTTGGCCAAGGGCTGCGGTCAGGGTCACCAACAGACCTCCAGCGCTGGTGCTTCTTCAAAGCTCCTTGGTAACTCTGGTGCAATCAGTGTTGAGAACCACAACGTGGCCGAGCCTCTGAGGCCTCCTGCATCTCTGTTTGGGCGGGGCGGGGCCCTCTTCTCCGGCTGGCCATCCTGGAGGTGGGTGGGGTGAGCGCCATTATGCCCAGTGCCTTGAGGGGGAAACAAGCCATGGGGTGTGGGGAACTGGGATCCTGATCTTCCCACTTCCCGGGCTGGGCCCTAACGTGCACACCCACACACCCACAGACACACATAGACATGCACAGACATATACAGACATGCATGGACACATATAGACATGAATACACATGGACAGGCACACAGACAGACACAGACACACACAGACACACAGCCACGCAGACTGACACAAACACAGATACAAACACATGTGGACATGCACACAGACACACCAGAGATGCAGACATGAGAACACGTGGACACACACATATCAGGCTTCTGGGCCAAGGTCGGGCAGGCCACTGCTTTTTCTGGAGATTCTAGAGAATATTCTGAACTCAGGGAGCCTTGACCTCCTGCGTCAGAAAGTCCTAATGGAAAGAAAACATAGTAGGAGCTTGAGTACCCATGAAACTCTAGACCACCCACCCACCCACCTGTGTCCACGACCCCTTCCAGTGTGTTCTTGTAGATGCTTCTAGAGAATTAAATTTAGTGCATCTTCCATTCCGCCCTTATCATTGATATTTTTCCACATTTACCCATTTTCTAGATTCATCCTGGCCCACGTCATTGCTTTTCATTTAAAGGGCAAGATAACATTCCAGGGCGTTCAGCTCTCATCGTTGCTAAGCTCTTTCTCTGTTTGGGGCAGATGCTCCGTTGCCAGTTTTTGGCGGTAATAAATGGGGCTGTTGAAACATTTTTGCACAAATGCTTCTCTTTATCTCCTGGGTCATTTCCTTGGGGTATAGCCCTGAAAGCCAATGGCTGAGTCCAAGGCTGGGAATGGTTATCGGGTGCCTCTTACCCTGTGGGACTGCTGTTTGTGAAAAGACCATTTGAGTTGTGAATTCAGAATTGAAGTCCGCAGGATTTATTGAGCAGCTCATGTGCCCAGGACTGTGCCGAAACTGTCTAGGAGAGAGAAGACATGGGCTCCGGCTGTGTGTGACATCAGGTAGCAAAAGACCTAGGGTCCCATCCCAGCCTTGCCCCCAACTATCTGAATGAACCTGAGCAAGACCCTTCCCCTCTGTGGGCCTCAGTCTTCCCGTCTGAGAAATGAAAGGGTTGGACAGGCGATGGTGGCCAGAGAAGTGCCTAGTGGCTCTGGTCCCATGATTCAGCCCAGGGATGCTGGGGTGAGGTGGTGTTGCTAGGCAACAGTGTTTGTTTGTGGTTCTGATGTGTAGCTGGGACAGCTGCGAGTGCTCCTGGCTTCAGCACTGGCTCCCGGGGGCAGCCGGCCAGGGTCCCACACGGGGCCAAACCAGCCGCCTCCGGGGGAGGGGAGGGGACAGGGAGAGGATGGAGCCCCGAGGATGCCGCAGGGCAGTTGGCACGCCCAGTGCCTCTCATGGCCCAGTGGAGAGGTGGGGGGCTGCAGCTGGGGTCTGATGATCCAGGAGAAAAGCTGCTTCCTCCTTGGAGGCCGGTGGCGTGTCATGGACTGGCCAGGGGCCCCTCATGGGGTCTTTAACCTTGGTGGATCTTCAGAGCTCATCTGATTCCTGGCCTGGTGGCTGGGTGACCATGGACAGCGGGACTTCATCTCTCTGGGGCTCTGCAAAAGGGGTGATGAGAGTAGGATCTGCCGCCTGCCTTGCAAGTTTGGCTGTTGAGAGTTTCAGGTGACGGCGTGCGCGAAGTGCTTAGCTGTGCGGTGGCGCGTAGGAAGCGCTCAAGTGTAGACAGGCGTCACCTGTTAGCATCTCTGGGTTTCTGTTGCACGGGCCCAGAGGATGTGCATTCTCCCCCTCGCTCATATATTGTGCTTGGCCCTTTCGTTGGTATCAGGCCCCTCTTTCTAAACTGCTCCAACTTGGGGTTTCCGTTTGGGGCTTCCTTATAAGGGTCTACCGTGTGGGTCAGGGTCAGAGTGGCCACTGGTGGTTGAAGGTGCTGTCCAGGCTGACGGGTGCTGGTGGGGCGGGGGGGGGGGCACGGGCAATCCCTGCTGCAGGCTCAGACCCCACCCTGGCCCAGCAGACAAGCGCCCAGCATGTATTTGCATGTGGTGGGCGTCTGTTGAGCGCGGTTCGACTGCATGCTGTGGGTGAGGGTCAGCCCCTGGTGGGCTCGGTTCTGCAGGGGGTACTGTTCATTCATACGACAGCCTCCGCCCAGGAGGCTCTGCTCACACAGTGAGGTTGGACGGGCCCTTCAGAAACGGGGGCAGCAGGATGAGCGTGGGACACAGCAAGAGGGACTGGACGCAGGCCAACCACCCAGATTCTGAGCCGCCTGAGGGCGGGGAGCATGTCCTTCACCCCAGCGGCAGCCGGCCCACCTTGAACCCAGCGGCTCTTTGTCATACGAGTGAATGAATGAATGTACGAGAAACTGGCTGACCTCGGCTCCATGGGACTCAGAGCGGGGGAAGTGTAACCTGCCTGCACTCGTCAGGGAAGGGTTCACGGAGGAGCTAGAGGCTGTGCTGCCTTGAAGGGGGTCTGGGGGCAGGAGAGCAGCATCGAGACAGGGTGGGGTGTGGGAAACAGTGTGAGCGAAGGTGGGAAGGGGTGCGTGTGTGGACACGGACAGCTGGGATTTGCCATCAGATATTTATCGAGCACCTGTTGTGGGCCAGCACCTGTGCTAAGCGCTGGGAACACGGCAGGAACCACCTGGGCAACCTGGCCGCTCCCTTCACGGAGCCATCAGACAGCGACAGGTGATTACAGGTGTGTTAAATGCCATAAAGCCTCCAGGAGTGTGTAAGTGAGAACAGGGGTCCAGCAGGGGCAGTTTCCCTGAGCCACAGAGGAGCTGGAGAGGGGACCCCAAGCTGGGTTGCAGCGACGGTGTGGCCTGGGATTTGCACTTTCTATCAGATGCGCTTTGGTCTCTCCAGGCGGATACATCCCCCTTGGAGCTCATAGGACCAGGGGGACACGGCAGGGTAGGTGGATCTCCCTCCCCGTCCCCCATGATCTGCATGGCTGTGTGATCCTCACAGCCGACACCGAAGCCTCGAGCGCAGTGGATGTCATAAACAGGAAATTCCCCTCGAACCTCTCCACGTTTTCATCTGGGCGCCACACGGAGCCATCTGGCTGCTCTCGCCTTGGCGGGGAGGCTGCTGCTAATTACACCACAGGCACAGGGCACACGGCAGCGCTCTCCCCGCTTCCTCCCACCTCCCCCCTGCCCCTGACACCCCTCCCGGGGCTGCAGCCCCCAAACCCCAAGGAGCCTTGGGAATGTGGAGAGAGAGCGCCCGGGGCGTGGGGCGGGAGCGGTGCAGAAGGGCTGCCCTGGAACCCCTAGACCTCTAGGTCCTGTTTGGTCCACCCCAGGCCCGATACCTTTTTCCTATATCTGGTCCGAGTGGGGTTTGCTCTGTGCCAGGTCTGGGCTAGGTTCTGGGGATACAAAGGCAAATAAGATGGCTGGGGATGTGTCCTCTTAGGGCCCACAGGTGACAGGTGGTCACAAGCCGGTGCGGTGAGGGTTGTGATGGGGAGGGCTCTGCAGGCCTCAGCTTGACCATTTATAAGATGGAATTTCCATTCTTTCCATTTTCTCCTTTGTGGTATAGCGAGCAGCCTTCCCTTTCTAGGAAATGACCTGGGGGTCATCATGAGAAAGACAAGATGCCTACATTTATTGTTGAGAATTGTTTCCACTTTTGGAAGTTTCTTTCATTATTTTTTTTATCCCAGAAGCTCCCACTTCCTATCCTTTTAAGGGCTTGGTGAGGGAGGAAGCAACTTCTCTAAAGTTCTTAGAAGAACTAGAAGGCAACCTCTGAGATAAAGGAGTCTAAGATAAAGAGCAGCCTTTTCAAATATGAAGAAATTGGGGTTCAGAGACATTGTCTGCCCTGCCTGGGCTTGCTCAGCATGTCTATAGCAGAATTGGACCTCAGATCCAGAACTCTGGTGCTCAGCCTAGACCTCTTTTTGCAGACCCATGCGTCCCTGCTTGGCTAGTTGAGGTTTGCAGCAAAGTCCCCTGAAGGAACCGTGTCCCTGCACCAAGTGTGACTCAGTGTGTATGTTTCAGCCTCAAACTGATTTGGCTCGTGTTTGGTGGATGTCAACGTTATTTAACTTAAAAAAAAAAACTGTTGGTGAGAAAAGCCAAGCCAGGGGAGGGGAGCCACACAGGGGAAATGTTTACTTGTCACTGAGACAAAAAAAGCATCTGTGTTGTGTTTTTTCCTTTTTTCTTCCACTTTGGAAGATTAAGGGACCTACTTAGGGCTGCCCAGCTGATTGGGGGCTGGGGGACGAAGCACCAGACATGCTGAGGGGGGCGTGGTTTTTACTAGCAGCAGGGCTGTTTATCGAGCACTTACTATGTCCCAGGGACCATGGGCTTTATGTGCATCATGTCACTCCGTATGTGCCGTCTCCTGTGATCCCAGGTGAAGACACCGAGGCTCAGGGAGACGGAGTCCTTGGCCCAAGGTCAGCCTTCAAGAGGCCGAATGGTGGTGGACGCGGGGGCCACTTGCTGTCAAAGCCCTGTTCCCATCTACTCCACCGGGCTGCTTCTCAGGGCAGGGGCACTTCCCTGTGTCCTGGGGCAGTGCTCCCAAGGGGTGGTCCCCTCTGAGAACCTTGGTAAAACCCCGATTCCAGCCTCCCCCCACAGATCAGAGTCTCTGGGTGGGTCCTGGGAATCTGTATGTTTCACATATAGCTGGAAGATTCTGATAAGAAGCCCTGCTCTACAAGGGGGAATGATGGACTCTACCTGTGAGAGCTGATGGTGTGTGAGGCTGTGGCGCACGAGTCCTGCTCCTGTGCGTGGGGACACGTACATCAGTGTGCAGAGAACTCTGGTGGTGAAAGAAAGAAAGAACGAATGAAGGAAAGAAGAGAGGGAGGGAGGAAAGAAAAACCTAAATGTTTAAATGCCCACCAAAAGGAGAACAAATTAATCCAATTGTGGTACAATCACACAACAGGCTACTATACAACAGTGAAAAATGAATGAATTAGACCCACACACATACACGTGATGCCATTTATATAAGAGTTTTAAACGATGCAAAACTGCATTGCGTATTGTTATGGATGCACTGTCATCACCATGACAACAGCTGACCTTTGTTGAATACTCCTCTGTTCCAGGCACTGTGCTGTGAATTAGGTCTTTCAGTACTCTGGACAACCCTATGAGGGATAAGTACCACTGTTGTCTCTTTTTTCCAAAAGGAGACAACTGAGGCACAGAAAGGTTAAGTGACTTGCCCAGCCTCACACAGCAAGCACATGGCAGAACAGCGTCGGACCTAGTTGTCCCAGCCCAGTGCCTGGGCTCTAGAGACCACTGCCTGGTGTATCATTCACAACTGTCCTCAGAGAACTTGCCCCAGGTGCCTGCTGGTGGCTCAGGGCAAACTGGACAAAGGGTTTGCTGGGTAGGGGGATTACAAGCCCACTTTACAGATGGGGAGACAGAAGACCAGCAGGGAAAAGCTAGTCACCCGTGGTTGTCCAGAGAGTCAATTGCCAGCAATATTGACCTGTTTAATAAGTGCATGTCCAGCACTTGGCTTGCACCGGCTTGGGAGGTGGGGGCTATTGTCATCCCCGTTTGGCAGAGGAGGAATCTGAGACTCAGCAGAGAGGGGAGTGGAGACCAGGACTGGAGCCCAGCTGTACCCTGATGAGCATAGACGGGGGAGGGGCTGGCCCTTGGAGGTTACCACCCCCACTCCCCGCCCCCGTGCCAGCTGCTTGCACTTGGGGCCCTGCTGTGGCCAGTGGCCGCAGCTGCCCACCCAGTTCTATGGGGGCAGGGGCTGCACAGAGCCAGCACATGTGGGCTGGTGACATCATATCTGCAGGGGCCCCCTGGGGTCCAGCCCAGCTGCAGGAGCCTGGCTGGGGGTCCCAGATCCCTGTGGGATGGGGGCCAGGTGACTTCAGCAAGGTGGGCCAGGTTGGGGAACGCAGCGATGGGGGACCTCTACAGCTTCCTCCTGAGGGCCCAATACAGCGCCGGACAACAGGACACTGAAAAGCCCTGGATTCAGAGCCTGGCCAGACCTGGCACTTAGATGCAGAGGGCCTCTGGGCTGCAGCTTCTCCCTGGAAGCTGTGGGGGGGGCCTCCAAATGAGGCCTCATCCCCCCTCTCACGGCAGAGTCAAGAACGGTAGGCGTGTGCATTAGAGGAGGGGGAGTTATTGGCGACTAGGTACCAGGCCCTGGGCTGAGCCCACGTGGAATCTGTTCACCAGCCTCAGCCACAGAACTTCTTAATATGCCCATTTTACAGATGAGGAAATGGAGGCTCCGAGAGGTGAAGGGACTTGCTTCACCCAGCTGGGAAGGGTTCAAAGTTAAACCCAGCCAGCGGACTCCTAGCCTAGTGCTCTTTGTCTGCTATGCCAGTTGGAGGGGACCTGGCCTTGGCCTGGTGGTTTGGGGGAGGCAGGGCAGGGGGAGGAGTGAAGGGTGGGTGGCGGACACTGCCTCAGTCCTGGCAGGCTTCCTGGAGGAGGCAGCTGGTTCAAGTTGGGTCTTGAGGCCTTTCCAGCAGAGGTGGGGTCGGTTGGGGTCTTACCAGTGCCCCTCACTCCCACAGGCATCGCCTCCTCCCATCGGGCTCCCTGCATCTGGCCCAGGCCCAGGTGAGTGACAGCGGCCTCTACGAATGCACAGCCAGTAACCCTGCGGGTTCCGCTGCTCGGTACTACATCCTCAGGGTGCAAGGTAAGGCCCTGGCTGGCAGCCTCTGTGTCACACCGCTCCCCCAAACCCCCATCTTTCTTAGGCCTCTCGTGCCCCTCCCCTATCTCCACGCCAGGCTCTGTCACCTCTTCATGGCCCTCCAGTGTTTCTTCCATCAACTCTATTTCCTGTCTTTTTCAAGCCTTTATCTCTCCTTCTCCTCACCCCCCTTCTTCCCCTCTCCTGCACCCCTTGGTTGAGCCCGGAGAGGCTGTTCAGAGGCCCCCTGAGAGCAGAGGGCAGGGCCCTGTGGCGATGGGGACTTGGGCGTTGGGAGGGGGACCCACGGAGGGGGTTCTGGTTCCTGGCTCGGGTGGGGGCCCAGGAGTGCGTGTTCACCTGGGTGTCCAGGTTGCATTCACAGAAGCCACCCAGTGGAGTCACTCCACCAAAGAGGCGGGGACCTTGTCATCTGCAGGAGCGCGGGGATGAGTTGTCTGAGACAGGGGTCCTCTGACTGCAGCCCTCAGCCACTACTGACCTACGTGCCGTTTTCATGTGGCCCACGAGTGAAGAATGATGTCTACGTTTTTAAATGATTGGGGGAAGAAAGACAAATAATGTGACATATGAAAATTATATGGAATTCAGGTTTCAGTGTCCATAAATACAAACTTTATTGGAGTGCCACCACACGCGTTCAGTTACGTAGCGTCTGTGGCTGCTTTCATGCCGTGATGGCAGAGTTGAGTAGTTGAGACAGAGACCATCTGGTCTGCAAAGCCTTTTCAGAAAAAGCCCTTTCCAGAAAAAGCCAACCCCTGATCTAAGCTGACTCCCCATTTTACAGGTGGACAGGCTGAGGTTCAGAGAGGGAGGGGCTCAAAGCTTCGCTATGAGTTTGCATGAGCGTGGGAGAGAAACAGAGAAGCAGGAAGCAGGGCGATGAGCAGGGCCTCAGAGTCGGCAGAGCTGGGTTTGAATGCTGACTCTGCCACGGACTGGCTGTGTGACCTTAGGCCAGCTGCTTGGCTTCTCTGAGCCTTGGATTCTTCTTCTATAGAGTGGAGGCAATAATGCCTATCCCATAGTTGTCAGAAAGGGTATCGATGACATCAGGCACTCAGCACGGTGGAAACTGCTGTTGTTTTTAGCAAGTGTTTTTAGGGGGGTGGCGGGCAGGGCATGTACACCCTCGTGCTCCTGGACAGCAAGGCTCTGGGCTCCGGGTGGGGGAGCTGATCTCTGCCCAGGGGCCAGCTTCCATAGATGGTCTTATCTTCGGGCTCCTACTCTGAAGCTGGGAAGGGAGTGGGTGTCCTCAGCTTCCCCCGAGGGCCCAGGACACTTGTTCTCGTCTTCGAGAATTCTCCTGGGCTCAGCCTTGGGGCCGGTCCAGCTCCTATGAGCTGACGCAGTGGGTGACTCTGGTCAAGTCACACAACCTTTCTGAGCCTCAGTTTCTTCATCTGCAAAATGGACATAGCATCACCCACCCCGTAGGAGGGACCAGCTGGGATGGAGGATGGGAAAGTGGCTTGAAAAACACAAATGTGGAAGAAACAATACCCACTATCCTCCCCAAGCCAGGAAAGGGAAAGAGCGAGCCGGGAACCCTGAGAGTGAGTCTAGCCGCAATGTTTTAGGCCCCACTGTGGAGCAGGCTCTATGCTGGCTGCTCTAGTGCTGCATCTCATTTCATCCCAGGGCTTCTTTGCGAGGAGGGGAAACCGAGGCTCCAGCCAGTGCGGGGTCCTGTGGCCGAGAGGGGCAGGGCTGGGATTTGAACCTCCCCTTCTGTGCATGCTGCCCCCTGGGCTGAGTCAGTCCCGCCGCCCCCTGGGCCTCAATGTCCCCATCCGGCACTGAGCTGGTGTTTCCCAGCTGGTGGTTCTCAAATGGTGCTGGGTGCAAGCCTGGGGGTAGGGATGGGGGTGGGGGCGGGGGGAGTAAGCTGAGCACGGAGGAGCGAGTTTTTGATGGCAACACGTGTGTTCAAGGGAAAGGCTGATTCTACTCTTGCGGGGTGGGGGGGTCCACACGGGATGTCCTACTGTCAGTCGTCCCCCACAATGACGATTTCTGCTGGCTGGTGACGTCCAGGGGTGTGGGGAGCCCTGCAGCAGGCCAGGCCCTCTCTGTAAGTCTAGGCTCTGTGACTCCCTCCACCCGGGGCCCCTGCCTTGACACCCCTCCCCGTGGCCCTGTCAGTGCCCCCCCAGGTGCAGCAGGGCCCGCGGGTCCTGAAGGCACTGGTGGGAGAGGCTCTGGACCTGAACTGCGTGGCCGAGGGCAACCCGGAGCCCCAGCTGACCTGGTCCAAGGATGGGGTGGCCCTGCAGGGCGGGGGGCCCGAGGGCTCCGTCCACTTCATGGCCATCCGAACCTCGGACGCTGGGACGTACCGCTGTGAGGCCTCCAGCAGCGCTGGGCTGGATGCGTGGGAGCTGGAGCTCAGGGTGCTGGGTGAGTCTCCCCCGAACCCCCAGAGCTCACCTCCCCACTCCTTCCCCAGCAGCAGCCTGGGCTTCTGAGCTGCTGGAGCCCTTCCTTCCTCCCAGCCCCCGAAGCCGTGTCGGGCCGCTTTCACCAGCCCTGGGGGGGCTCCGTCCTCGGGGTGGGGTGCAGGCGCCGTGAGGTGGTGATTGAAGAGCAGCGGGCCAGCTTCTCCCGCTTTCCAGCTGGACAACCATCGGCCAGTCATTTGCACTGTCTGACCCTGTAACATGGGTCCAGTAACATGTGAGGGGTCAGTGAGAGAATGTGTGTGAAGTGCCTGGTGCATAGAAAGTCCTGGATCCCTGGTGCTAGCATTTTCACTATGATGAATTTGAAACACACTCAGAGGAGGCAGGGCAGGACGATCCTGAGCTCAGCCCCCTGAGCCCGCGGGGTCGTGCGTGGCACTGGGGGCTGTTCCAGGGACCACCCTGCAGGGGGTGAGCTGGAGCCATGGCCCTGACTCTCCCTGAGGCTGAGGGCTGGAACGCGGGGCTTGTACCCCCTTATTCCAGCTGGGGTTCTGGATGGGAATGCCCCCTCCACCAGCCCTGGGCTCCTGGTGGGGGGAGCATCAGGCTTTGGGTTTGGGCGTGTGAGTGTGGCCGCATTACCTTCCACCAGAGCCGCCATACTGGGGGGCCGATGAGACCAGTGGCCTGCTGGAGAGGGTAGCAGGAGAGAACGCCAGCTTGCCGTGCCCTGCCAGAGGTGAGGCTGGGCCCTGGGCGGGCTGGGAGGGGGAGAAAACCCACCCAAGTTTCAGCGCCCTGGGTCACTGTGGGCAGTGCGCGTGGGTATGGAGGCTTATGGGGTCCCCACTCCTGCCCAGGACCATGCCAGGCACTTCATCCCATCAACAGCCCTATAGGATGGGTATTAGCATTAGCCCTTTTTTTTTTTTTTTTAATTAGGGGCAATTTAAGCCCAGAGCGGTTAAGAGGGTTGCCTGAGGTCACAGCCAGAAGGTGACTCACGGAGTATAATCTGCTTTAACCCCAGCCCCGAGCAGTGCCCGTTAAACCCTGGGCCCCTCTGCGACTGGAGATTGTAACAGCTGGGGCTGAGGAAGGCCCCAGGGTCCTAGGATCGGTGCTGGTGGCCCCTGCCTCTCCCCGAGCCCCAGGCTTTCTCACAGGACGTGGATTCATGCCGTGCTGGGCAAACCAGTCCTTTGGGACCCCCTTTGGACTACAGCACAGTGTGGGGTCGAGATAGCCACCCCTGGGTCAATTGCCCGGTGCCGGGCAGTTCACACCTCCTTTCTGAGCCTCAGTTTTCTCAGCTGTCCAGTGGGGTCACACCTGTCCCTCCACACAGGGCTGCTGTGAAGGCCCAGTGGACAACAGAAAGTTTAGGTCCCAGCACCATGCCTGGCACACAGTAGGAGCTTGGGGAGATGTGTTGAATGGATTCTACTTTTCTGTAAAATCTCCCTGCGGCACCCAGTGGATCCCACTGGCTGCCAGAGTTGCTTCTGGCTTTGGGTCAAAATGGCCAAAATGTCTCCCCTGTGCATGAATGGTGCTGTCTAGAAGGGCAGGTGTCTGGGTGTCTAAGAAGCAAGTGGTAGCTTACAAAAAGCCTGGCAGGAGCCAGGAGAGCTGGTTCTAGTCTGCACTGCACCTCCTCATGCCACGGGACCCAGAAGGCCTTGGAATGGGACAGAGGGAGGGCCAGGTAGGAGGCAGGTGGGAGCAGACCACCTGGAGGGGCCATCGTCCCGCTCTTGACCAGGGCGCCACCTTGTGTCAGTATCTGGTAACAGCAAGGAACCTGTAGAGCCCTCCCGGGACATGGGAGGTGGGAGGTGGGACCACCAGCCCCGGCCTCCTGCCCTGATACCCCACAGTCACTCACAACCCCTGCATCATCCCTGGTCAGCTAGGGGCCTGTCCTCTGGGCCTGACTTCAGCCAAGTCAGCATAAGCCAAGTCCTCTCCATCAAAACTGCCTGTCCCCGCCCCGCGCCACACCCCACCCCCCTTGGCCTTCTCTCTTTCAAGCAGGTGGCTGCCCGGTGGGCAGTGTTGGGCGCTGGTATTCACCAGCCATGTGACCTTGGGCTCGGAGGGCTCTGAGGGAGAAAGGAGAAAGCCTGGAGCACCAGAGGGCGTGACCCATGGGAGCCCTGGTACCTGCAGTGGGTGGCACCATCCGCCTCCTCCTCGTGGGGTGGGACAGAGGCCAGGAGCCTGGCCACCAACTTGCTGGTGATTTTGGACATTGCTCCTCTCTTGGTCCCTGTAAAATGGGAGTGGAGGCAAGATGAGTGATTTTTCAGCGGCAGCCCTGAGTCCCTGGAGTCTTCCCGTCACAGAGCAGTGGTGCAGTTCTGTGTGGTTAGAGCTCGTTTAGGGGTTAGATGTTTGCATTTAAAAAAAAAAAAAAAAAAGCTTCCGGGGTTCAAAACTCAATACTCCTCAAGGCCGGCAGCTCTGAAGTCCTGGTCTCTGGGTGGTGGGAGGATGGGCTGGGGCCTTCGGGAAAAGATGAGGAGCTGGGAGGGGCATGTGTGTGTCTGTGGGGTGTATGTGTGTATGTTGTGTGTATGTGTTCACACATGTGTCTCCATGGTGGGGAGCAGCTGGGACACTCCAGCAGGCATCCTGGGCAGGCACAGAGGAAACGGCAGAGGGTTCTATGAGAAAACAGACACAGAGGATTAAGTAGCCCAAAGATCGCAGAGCATGGGTGGCCCTCCTTTTCCCTCAGGGCCAGCGGGCAGAGTCCCCAGCACTTAAGCAGGAGCAGTCAGTACCGGGTGGGGTGGGGCAGGGGCCCTCCCGATCGAGACGACACCCAGGATGCCTTGGAGGTGCCCCATCTTGATCGCAGCCCCATTCCCCCCAGATGGGGTGTCTCACCCGTCCCTCCGAAGGTGAGGATAAAAGAGCAAGTGAGGCAGAGAGAATGTGCTTCCAAAGAGCCCCGAGCTGCCAGGGGAGTCGGCAGATCAAGTGGGGGTGTGGTGCATGATAACTGGTATCTAGCAACGATTATGAGCCCGATGGGGGGTGACGGAGGGGCTGCAGGCTGCCCTCCTACTCGGTGCTAGCAGAGGTAGGAAGGCAGGTGAGGGCCCAGCAGGCAGGGCAGTGGGTAAGGGCTGCCCTTGTCCTGAGATCACTCAGCAAGTCTGCAGAGTTGGGGCTCACGTGACCCAGGCCCAGCTGCGACCACTGGGCGCCATGCCTCATGGGCACGTGTGCTGCTTGGAATGCTGGATCATTCCTTCAACACCGACCTGAGGACCTACCGTGTGCCCTGGCCCAGTGGGGCAGCCGTTCATCCCGCACCCACTGTGCGCCGGGCCGTGTGAGCCGACAGGCTGGTGGCAGAGCCAGACGCTGCACAGTCCGACGTGAGGAGTGTCGGAGAAGGGCCTCCAGGGGGACTGCGGCGCTCACGGTGGGGCTAGGGGTGTGTGGCCAGCGGTGCCCGCCTCGTGCCTGTGAGGGGAAGCACAGCCCGGTCCACCTGGGGCCTCCACCGTTTATGCGCGGATCCGATGGGACAATATGGGTACTGAGCACGGCGGGCTCATTCATTCATGTAGCACCTACTGTGTGCCAGGCGCTGGGCTTGCAGCTGGGGGTGCAGCAGGGAACAAAGCAAAGACTTCGGACCTTGTGGGGGGAGACAGACAATAGACCAAAAAAAAAAAAAAAAAAGGTCCAAAGAAGTGCATCTTATGTACGTTAGAAAGTTGGAGATGGCAGGCAAAAGGCGAAACACAGGGCGGGCGGGTGAGGGGGCTGGGAGTGCAGATGAGGTGGGGCCTCTGCGAAGGGAACCAGAAAAGGCTCTGGCCCCTGTGCCTGTGGCCCGCGGGCCGCTGGGAGGCCGTGTGGACGCCAGCACCGGGTGAGGAGGTGGCAGGTGTGTGAGCATCTGATTCTCCAGGGGCTGCTCCTCCAGCCTGGGGGGCAGGGAGGTACCTGAGACCCGCCCCCGGGAGGGTCAGCAACACGGGGGTGGGGGCAGCGTGGGTGTGGACAGGGTTTCGCGCTGATGACTCTGTGCCCTGCCAGGGACGCCCAAGCCGCAGGTCACGTGGCGGAGGGGCCCGTCCTCAGAGCCCCTGCGTGGCCGGCCGGGCCTGGCAGTGCTGGAGGAAGGCTCTCTGTTTCTGGCCTCCGTCTCTCCCACGGACGGTGGAGACTACGAGTGTCAGGCCACCAACGAGGCGGGCTCCGCATCCAGGAGAGCCAAGCTGGTAGTCCGTGGTGAGCAGGGGCCCCGGAGCTGGGGAACGGCTTGTACACACCTCCCGGTGGTACCCATGGATGCCGGGGTAGGGCAGCGCCAGCTCCCCAGCCCGAGCGCTCACCGCAGGGGCAGGGTCTTGCCCTCCCCCACCGCGTGCTTGTTGGGGAGGGCTTGGGGGTGTTAGGAAAGTGGCAGGTTGAATGGACATCCCCTTCCCCAGAGAGAGCCCCACGGAGACAGTGTAAGGAGAAGAACCTGAAACTCCATAAATGGCTTTAAAATGGTCTAGTAGTGAATTTATTTTAGAAGGCTCACTGATGGCAAAGGAGAGTCCCAAAGCCCACCTCCCGCTGAAGCTGCTGAAACTACCCAAGGCTCCTGTTCTTCCCTGCAGCAGGAAGAGCTTCCCACAGCTCCCGCCCCGTACCCCTCCCCCCGCCCCTGGTGCTGTGTGCAGGGGGAGGGGGGCCCGTCTCCTTCACACGGGCTCATGGAGGGGGTCTTATGGTTCCTAGGGAGCACCTTCCGCCTCCCTGGAACCAGCCACCCCAGCTTGCCGTGAAATGACCTGCCCGGGAAGTTTGTTTCAAAGACATACCTAGGCCCCATCTTCAGAGATTCTGACTCGGGGCGGGGAAGGGTACCCCCCTACGTGACCATGACAGCAGTTTGGGTGTAGAGCCAGATGGATCCCGGGGCTCCCGCATCTTACAAAGCTGAATGTCAGAGCCCGTAGACAGTTCCTGGGCACGACCAGCGCGAGGTCCCAGGGCGAGGCCGCTGTGGCCATTCCCAGGTCCACATGGCTCCTGATGGCCACATCAGGGGCTGGGGCGGGCATCCTGGAACCCCAGAATCTGGGGAAGGCCGGGAGTTGGGGCTGCCCGTCCAGGTGGGGAAGAATGGCCCATAAGGGGTCTGGGTGGCCGTGGCTGTCTTGGGGAGGGGGCAGCTCCTCTGCTTCTCCTTGCTCCAAGTGCCCCCCAGCATCCGGGAGAACGGGCACAGGGCCAACGTGTCAGGCATGGCCGGGCAGTCCCTGACGCTGGAGTGTGATGCAAATGGCTTTCCTGCCCCCGAGATCACGTGGCTCAAGGATGGGCAGCAGGTGGGTGTCCCCTGGGGTGGATGGGCTGTGGGTGGGATTTGGATAGGGTACAGACCTTCTGAACGGGTTCCTGCATGTGCCAGGTGTGGCGGGGAGGTGTGACAAGTGGCAGGTGTCTTTGGGGATGCACTGGGGCTCAGGGCCACGGAAGACCGTGGGCCCACGATGAAGCCTGAGGGGCTGCGTGGTGGAGAGGGCATGGCACCGTTCTGGGAATCAGAAGCCCTGGGTTGCGGTCACCAACCAGCTCCCTGGGCCTCAGTTTCCTCATTGCTGATGGGGGTTGGGGGTGGCCAGACCCCGCTCACCAGCTCCCTCTGGCCTCTTCTGCCCAGATCCCCGAGGTGGACGGGGCCCGGGCCCTCCACTTTCCCAGGATCCAGGAGGGCGATTCTGGCCTCTACTCCTGCAGGGCCGAGAACCAGGCTGGGACTGCGCAGAGGGACTTCGATCTCCTCGTGCTCAGTGAGTGAGGCTGAGCCCTCCCAGCTCCCAAGTGTGTCTGGCCCTGCAGCCCCTCCCCTTTTAGGTGGGGCGGGGGAGGGAAACTGCCTGCTGGGAGCGAGGGGCATAGAGGGGCGCATGGCAGACCTGGTCCCTGTCTTCACAGAGCTATGGGGGCAGACATTAGACAATCGCATCATTAGCCTTGTAATTACATTATGCGTCATGTATGTGCATTATGTGCTACGAAAGAGCAGTGCCGGCAGCTGAGGACGCACAGAGCAGGGGCCGATCCAGCCAGGGGTTTGGGGGAGCTTCCCATGAGGGCCGCGTAGGAGAAGGGAAGGGTGACCAGGCAGGGGTCCTGCACATGCAAAGGCCCTGCAGCAGGCGGGGCTTGCAGGGGTTAAGGATTTTTCTCCCCCCACCCTTTCTCGCCCCCAGTCCCACCTTCCGTGCTTGGAGCCGAGGCCGCTCAGGAGGTGCTGGGCCTGGCTGGTGTAGGGGTGGAGCTGGAGTGCCAGACCTCGGGGGTCCCCACGCCCCAGATGGAATGGACCAAGGATGGGCAGTGAGTGACCCCCGACGGGGAGTGTGAGGGTGGAGCCTCGGCCGGGGCTGGGGGAGAGGGCCTCTGGGGAGATGGAACTCTGCAGGGTTGGAGCTTGACAGGCATTGCCCGAGCCAGCCAGGGCCCAGGCAGAGGGCGGTGTGAGGCACACCTACCCCCCAGCCTGAGATCACCCAGGTGAGACCCCGCTTTCAAATGGCAGGGTTTTCTCATCACTTAGCCAGCCTTCCTTTCATTTTTTAAACTTTTTTTTTTTTTTTAAGCATGAAGTACCAAGATTCACAGCTCTTTTTAAAATATTTTATTTATTTATTTATTTATTTATTTATTTATTTATTTATTTATTTATTTATTTATTTTTGGCTGTGTTGGGTCTTCGTTTCTGTGTGAGGGCTTTCTCTAGTTGCGCAAGTGGGGGCCACTCTTCATCGCGGTGCGCGGGCCTCTCACTATCGTGGCCTCTCTTGTTGCGGAGCACAGGCTCCAGACGCGCAGGCTCAGCAATTGTGACTCACGGGCCTAATCGCTCTGCGGCATGTGGGGTCCTCCCAGACCAGGGCCCGAACCCGTGTACCCTGCATTGGCAGGCAGATTCTCAACCACTGCGCCACCAGGGAAGCCCCTAAACTTTTTAAAAGGTGTTTTTTAAGGTATTTTAAATTTTAAGGAATCAATATGATGTTTACCATTCCAAAGTGCACAATTCAGTACACTGTGTTCAGTACTAAATACAAGTACATCCACAGTGTTGCATATCCGTCAGCTCTGTCTGGTTCCAGAACATTTCATCACCCCCAAAGGAGGCCTTATACCCATTAGCAGTCACTGCCCTGTTCCTCCCCCGCCCCAGCCCCTGGCAACCACTAACCTCTGTCTCTGTGAATTTCCCTATATTTCATATAAATTTCATGCAGTCATACATATGTAGTCTTTCGTGTCTGGCTTCTTTCACCTAGCGCACAGTTTTCGAGGTTTTTTCATGTTGTAGCAGGTTTCAGCACTTCATTCCTTTTAATGGCTGAACAATATTCCATTGTAGGGATGGACCACTTTTTGCTTATCTGTATCCATTGGTGGGCACTTGGATTGTTGGTACCTTTCAGCGACTGTGAATCTTCCAGGCTTCCTTTTCCCAAGCAGCAAGCTCCCCTCTGTGTAGCCCGCCCCTGCCAGCTGGCCTTACTGACAGTCTTCTCTTGACCATCTTTCCAGACCTGTCCTTCCGGGGGACCCTCGCATCCAGCTGCAGGAGGAAGGCCAGGTTCTCAGAATCACCACCAGTCACCTGGGGGATGAAGGGCGGTACCAGTGCGTGGCCTTCAGCCCAGCCGGCCAGCAGGCCAAGGACTTTCAGCTCAGAATCCACTGTGAGCCCAGCCCCTTCCCGGCCCCCACCATGGGCTGCCCACTGCATGGAGGGAAGACAAGGGCAGAAACGGGGGCCTATGAGGAGGGAGCCCCCCATCCAGTAAAGCTGGGGGGGCGGGGGGGTGGGATGGACCGGGAAGAACAGAGGGACTCTGGCCCAATGTTTCCCAAATCCCACTGTCCCCATCTGAGCTTCACAAGTTTTCCTATTCCTGATACCACTCAGGATGATGGTTTGTTTAAATCAAGTCACTTTTCTTTACACTGAAACTCATTTATGTAAAAGGATGTTTAATACATCAAAGGGAAGTGGGAACCAGGGCTGCTTGGCCTTCGTGGGAGGAAGCTGTGACAACAAATGCAACCAAAGAGGGATTTTGGAAGCCCTTAGGCGTGAGCTGCCTGCATGTGGTAAAAAGGGCAGAGTAGAAAGTTCTAGAAAGGTTACCAACATAGTCGCACCAAACGGCCTTTTCCTTTGTCGTAATCAGGCAGGAAGGAGATTTGGGGAGGGTGTAGCTGTTCTGTTACGAGCTGCATGCCCACGTGCCCTGAGGATCAGCTTAGGTACCACCCAAGGTGTGTGACCTGCCCCATAGGAACCCTGGATCCAGTTCGGCCCCTCGTTTTACAGATGGGGAGACTGAGCCCCCAGAGAGGGGAAGTGACCTATGCGGGTCATACAGTGAGTCAGAGGCAAAGTGGGGTCCAGAGCCTGACCTGTGGCCCCTCCCCCGCTTTCTGTGCCTCTTGTGATGGCCGGGCTTGCCCCCCACATCAGCATGTCCCTGGCGGGTATCTCCTGTCTGTCCCCAGAGCCCCCCGCCCCTCCTCCCACCCCTGCAGTAGAAACCTGTGACATGTGCGGGGCTTGTGGCCCACAGACAGGTGCATGGGGCTGCAAGGGATGGGACACCAGCCACCTCGGTGCTGGGCAGGCTCCCTGTGATTGCCCCCCGCCCCCCCATTGTCCTCAGCACCTCCCACCATCTGGGGCTCCAACGAGACAAGTGAGGTGGCCGTCATGGAGGGCCACCCCATGCGGTTCCTGTGTGAAGCCCGAGGAGTGCCCACGCCTGACATCACCTGGTTCAAGGATGGGGACCCCCTGCTCCCTAGTGCCGGGGCCGTCTACACCAGGGGCGGCCGGCAGCTGCAGCTGGAGAGGGCCCAGGGCTCGGACACTGGCATCTACACCTGCAGGGCCAGCAACCCCGTGGGGGTCATGGAGAAGGCCACCCGGCTGGAGGTTTTCGGTGAGCGGCCCGGGGTCGCAGCAGGAGCAGTGGTCAGCTGGGGCGAGCGGTGGGAGGGACTCTGGGCCGGGGTGGCCTCCGTCTGGCTCTAAAGGTGGGTGAGGTGAGCAGCCAGAGGCCCAGGAAAATGAGAATGAGGGGTTACCCAGGGAGAAGGGTCATCTCAGCTCGTCCAGCCTTCCTCAGGCGGGTGAGGAAACCGACGCCAGGGGAAGGGCCTGTCTCGGGGCCCCAGCGGAGCCGAGTCGAGAATCCAGGTCTCCCCCTCGTGGTTTAGGGCTTCTCAGGAAATCGCGCCCACACCCCCATGACCACAGCTAATAACTGACTGCTCTTAACTAGCGTCTGTGGTCCAGACGCCCTGGGGCTCGTCACAGTGCTAGCTAATTTAATCACGGCACAGGGACTAGGGCCCTGGTCCCCCCACTCATGGGTGAGCGTGGTGGGCTATGGGGCTGGCCCAGGTCACCCCGCTGGGAGGTGAGAGGACCCGGTTCCTACCTCGAGGGTCTGACTTGTGCTCTGTTAACCTCAGCGTTGGCCTGCCTGGAGGGGCTTGGCTCTGAGGACATGTGAAGAACTCAGAGGACAGGGTGTGTGTAGGAGGGCAGGGATGGGTCTGAGCAGATGAAGTCTGAGAAGGCAGAATGCAGCCTGGTGGGGACATTCTGGTCCCTCTCGAGGAATCAGCTCCGGAGCTCTGGTCCCCAAAGATACAAAGGGCTTGGATGCTAGAGTCCTGGGGACCCCAAAGGGAAGTTGGGGTGTGTGGGGTCTACGGGCAGCCTCTGAGGTTGAGCCCAGCAGCCAACTCCGGGATTCTTATTCAGGGATCTGAGAACCTCCTGGAAATTGATGGAAAATGCACGTGTGTGTTTTCATTATATTTTCAGTGGGGCTAGTGACCCAGGCAATGTTGAGAAGCCCATCCCGTTCCCTCATCGCCCCATGTCTCCTGGCAACGACTCTGTGGGCTTAGCAACTTGGGGGCCCTCCCCAAGGGGAAGAGAGAAGCCCCCCTCTGGCTACCTGCTTGGCCATCACTGGCTGAGTTAGGAGCCCCCAGAGGCTGGGCCGTCTGGGCTAGGGGCTGCTCGCTTCCTCAGGCCAGGGAGGGGACCAGTAGGAGGAGCAGAGGCTCTGGTCTTGGGCCCTGGGGAGCCCATCACTTTGGGTTCGGCGGATCTTGAGACCTACTGTGTGCAGATACCGAAGACGCACAGAGACAAGTGTTGTTCTGCTCAGGCTGAGCTCACGGGGGTAGCAGGGTGTGGAGAGAGGATGCAGGCAGTGTAGGGGGTGTGGGGATGGCACCAAGGGGCAGAGGAGCCAGGGTGGGGGAGGCTTCCAGCCAGGGTGCTGGGGGAGGCTCCCCGGAGGAGGTGATGTCTGAACAGGGGTTCCAGCTAGCGGAGGGGAGGAGAAGGCATTTCACATGGGTTGGGGTCTGTGAGGGACTTAACCAGGCTGCTGGTCCCTGAGCACCCCCTGCCTCTTCCCTAGTCCCGCCCACCATCGAGGGCGCTGGCGGAGGGCCCCGTGTGGTGAAGGCCGTGGCCGGGAGGCCCTTGGCGCTGGAGTGTGTGGCCAGAGGCCACCCACCCCCGACCCTCTCCTGGCACCACGAGGGGCTGCCCGTGGCGGAGAGCAATGGGACGTGGCTGGAGGCGGGCGGCGGCGTGCTGAGCCTGGAGAGCCTGGGGGAGGCGTCTGGAGGCCTGTACAGCTGCGTGGCCAGCAGCCCCGCCGGGGAGGCCGTGCTGCAGTACTCCGTGGAGGTGCAGGGTGAGCCCAGGCCTGCCCCACCCGAGTCACCTGGGCCGTGGACCCCTCCTCCCACGCCTAGTGTGTGCAGAGGGAATAGAAGTGACCAGTGTCCTGGATTGCATGAGACAGATAAGGGGACAGATGAGGACACTGCGACCTGGGCTGGGGCCCCTCAGGGATACAGGGTGGGCAGGGTTGATTCCCGGGATCAAGGGTCCCTGCTCCTGCCCATGACCCTGGGCCAGGTCATCCAGGGTGAAGGACACCGCTCTGCCTTCCAGGAGATGCTCCCAGTCAATGGGATGGACATTTATACCCTGAGGCCCAAAGCTGGGTGGTGGGCGCTGGTCCCGGGGATGGGTGGGTGGACCCTTCGCCTGCTTCTTCCATTTCACAGACACTTCACAGCCATTAACTCTGGATAAGGCAGGGAACAGGCAGACGGGACTCCTGAGCCCTGGGTCTGGTGGGAAGACACTGAATAAACAGACCAATCCTGTGGGGAGGCTGAACTTGGGTGGTCCTAGAAGGCCTTCTGGACGAGGGGCCGTTTATGGGAGTGCTTGAAGGGTGAGGTGAGGCTTGGGCCTGGCTCTGGCGGCACTGGGCCTTGGGAGGGCTGTAGGCAGGGATTTCCTCAGCTCCAGACACCCAATGGTGGCTTCTGCCCACAGTGCCCCCGCAGCTCCTGTTGGCTGAAGGCTTGGGCCCGGTGACCACCCTCGTGGGACAGCCCCTGGACCTTCCCTGCCAGGCCTCAGGCTCCCCAGTGCCCACGATCCAGTGCGTATGGGGTGGTGGAGGCCAGAAGTGGGGGGCTGGGGGACAGGCAGAGAGCATGCTTTGGGGGTGGGTGGGGACGGGAGATGCTTCCCCCCGCAGGAGCATGAAAGAGGCCATGGAGCCAGGGACGTGGGAACGGGAGAGAGATGCTGCCTGGCCTCTTGGCCTGTCCTGTTGCCCCTACCTTCCCTAGCCTCAGGCTGACCTGTTCCCCTCCCCACACACCTTAGGTGGCTGCAGAATGGCCGCCCAGCCGAGGAGCTGGCCGGGGTGCAGCTGACCTCGCAGGGGACCACACTGCACATCGACCACGTGGAGCTGGACCACGCGGGCCTCTTCGCCTGCCAGGCCACCAATGAAGCGGGCACTGCAGGGGCTGAAGTGGAGTTGTCTGTGCACGGTGAGGGCGGCCTGGGGTTCTGGGGCAATGAGAGCCCAAGGATGCCGGGGTGGGTGAAGCAAGCCTGACAGACATGGGAAGGGCATGGAGCTGGCCTTCTCTGGACAGCATTTCTGGTCTGGACTTCCCAGTTCCCCAAGACACAGGTGTGAGAGGGTAGTCTCAGCTGCTCACCACACTTGTCTACAGGCTTTCGATCCCCTCCCCAGCCTCCCCCCGACCCCGGCTTGCTCTCTTTATGCTGACCACGCTGAACTTCATTCAACTGTACGTTGGCTTTCTTACCTCCAGTCCTGCAAATGCTGTTCCCTCTGCCTGGAACATTCTTCCTCTTTGCCTGATTAGCTCCTCCCTATCTTTCAGGTCTGTCCTAAAAAACACCCCTTCCTCCAGGAAGCCCTCCTTGATTCCACCATGGTTATAATCTGCACTGCCCAGCCTCTCGTGGCCATGGCCCCCCACCTACTGTATTGGGATTTCTTGTTTGGCTGTTCATCTCCACTGCCCAGCTTGGGAGCTCTGAGGGCAGCACAGAACTTTCTCTGCTGTGTTCCTGTGCATAGTGCAGTGTGGGACACAGAGTAGATGCTCAGTGCACATATGGATGGATAATGGGTGGATGAATGATGGATGGATGGATGATGGATGGATGGATGATGAATGGGAGAATTTTAAAGGGAAAGACTAGCTCTGCCAGCTCTCAGTCTGGTGCTCTTTCCCCTAAGGCCAGGTGTCTGGAGGGTTGAGTGGGGGGAAGCTAGAGGCCAGCCCTGCAAGGCCACTCCCTCCCTCCCCAGGCATTGAAGAGGTTTCTGGGTGCCCACTGCACCCCTCCTGACCCTGACTGAGCCTCCCTGCCTTTCCCTCTGTCCAGAGCTCCCATCGGTGGTCATAGTTGGGGGTGAGAACATCACAGCCCCTTTCCTGCAGCCTGTGACCCTCCAATGTGCAGGGACTGGGGTCCCTACCCCAAGCCTCCGCTGGTGGAAGGATGGTGTGGCCCTGGCAGCCTCGGGGGGGAACCTGCAGGTACGTGCAAGGGCCCCAGGGCTGGCAGGCCAACCTTGCACAGGTGGAGGGGCTGCTTTTTAGTGGCCCCGGGGAGCCCAAGCGGAGCTCTGGCAGCCTGGGGGCAGGACAAACAGAGTCCACTAACCCTAGAAATGCTCAGTGGACCTTGGGGTGCTGGGTCTGAAGAAGGAAGGGAGCCCTAAGCCTACTCCAGGTCCCTGGAGTTTGAGCTCCCAGAGGGAGAAAATGGGGGGAGGGGAGTATCCCCTTGACCAGAGGATCCCCTGGATTCCAAATGTGTGGCTCAGAGCTCCACCCGGAACCAAGCTTGTGCCCATGCCTCACGTCTCCTGCGCTGGGGTCAGCAGCAGCCTGGCCACTTGCCATGTCCCAGGGTTGCTCTGACCCCAGGCCCCACCCACATCCTGGCACACACCTGCCCTTCCTCCTCTCCACCAGATCGAGAAGGTGGACCTGAGGGACGAAGGCATCTACACTTGTGCTGCCACTAACCTGGCTGGGGAGAGCAGGAGGGACGTGGCGCTCAAGGTGTTGGGTGAGGATGTGGGTGGAGGCGGAGCCCGGGCCTGGGGTGGTGGGTGATTGAGGGCCCGCAGGGCTGCCGTGGGGGGTTGGGGACGGCTGGGGGTTCTAAAATTAATGTCACATACTTAACTTTAGAAGTAGAAAATCATTTGCTCCGGGGCCACTTTTGGTTGTTTTCTGCCGGATTTTCAGTGGACAGCCTTGTTCTCATTCATATTTATCTTTGTTTGTTCTATTCATTTGGGGGCTCATTTAGGTCCTTGTGTATATGGGCAAATCCTTGCCCTTGTCACTCCTCATGACTGCCTGGGGTCCACCTCCCCGGTGTGCCTGATGCTGGCTGTTCCTGGGGGGTCAGGCGCCAGGGTTGTCCTTGTTGCCCAGCCCACCTTGGGAAGGCTGGGTAGGGGCACTGAGTGACAAGGGGCACTTGTCACTCCTCGTGACTGCCTGGGGTCCACCTCCCCAGTGTGCCTGATGCTGGCTGTTCCTGGGGGGTCGGGCGCCAGGGTTGTCCTTGTTGCCCAGCCCACCTTGGGAAGGCTGGGGAGGGGCACTGGGGAGGCTGAGATGAGCCACCCAGAGCCTGTACCCCCGCCAAGCCAGGGCTCTCCTCGTCTCCCCTAGTGCCCCCCAGTATCGAGCCGGGCCTGGTCAAAAAGGCAGTGCTGGAAAATGCCTCCGTAAACTTGGAGTGTCTGGCTTCAGGCGTACCCCCTCCTGGTAAGTAAGACCCCTCCTCTTGGCTGAAAGCCACCTCCAGCCAACCCCAGTTCCCCATCCAAAGAGGTGGGGCAGTGCCGCAGGCACCACTCTGGCTGTGGACAAAGCAGGATGAGATCAGCAGGCCTTCCCCTTCCCTCCCCAGCGTTCCCCTCTTCCTTCTCAACAGCTGTTTATCCAATGCCCATTACATGCCAGTCACTGCCAGGGCCCAGAGCCTTTGCACTGGTGTCTGAAACAAACCTGCCGGGTTTCTGCTGAGTTTGTGGCTTCACGGGGCTGCCCCGGGGCTGGCGGTGAGAAACAGGACCTCCATCTGGGCCTCTTCTCTAGACCAGCAGTTGAGCAAAGGTCTGGGAGCTAGGGCTAGGTGTGGGTGCCCGGCAGACAGGATGGGCCCAGGAAGGGGGTCCGTTTCCTGTCCCCCATCTGAACCAGGTCAACCCTGCTTTGCCTGGGGTGGTGAGCCCTGGAGGTGTTTGCCCTCTGCCATGGGGAAACCCTCTTCTGGGATGGACCCTGGCAGGCGGTAAGGAAGTTGAAGATACAATCGGTCGTTACTAATTTATTTATTATCTCTTTATTAACTTTATTTTTTAAATATATTTTTAAATTGAAGTATATTGGTTTACAATGTTGTGTTAATTTCTGCTGTACAGCAAAGTGATTCAGTTATACATATATATATATACATTCTTTTTCTATATGCTTTTCCATTATGGTTTATCATAGGATATTGAATATAGTTCTCTGTGTTATACAGTAGGACCTTGTTGTTTATCCATTCTATATATGATAGCTTACATCTGCTGACCCCAACCTCCCACTCCATCCCTCCCCCAACCCCCTTTCCCTTGGCAGCCACCAGTCTGTTCTCTATGTCCATGAGTCTGTTTTGTAGATAGGTTCGTTTGTGTCATATTTTAGATTCCACATATAAGTGATATCATATGGTATTTGTCTTTCTCTTTCTTACTTCACTTAGTATGATAATCTCTGGTTCCATCCATGTTGCTGCAAATGGCATTATTTTGTTCTTTTTTTATGGCTGAGTAATATTCCATTGTATATATGTGCCACATCTTCTTTATCCATTCATCTGTTGATGGACATTTAGGTTGTTTCCATGTCTTGACTATTGTGAATAGTGCTGCTATGAACATGGGGGTGCATGTAGCTTTTTATAATTGGTCCATATTTATGAGGCTGCTGTTTTGGGGTATACCATGTTCTCCTCTAAAGATCTCCCTCATGGGTGGTCTCCTGGCAGAGGGGAGGACGTGAGGGGCTGGGCTGACTTTGACTCTCCTTGCTCCTGGCTGCCCCAGCCTGCATCCCTCTCTGCCTTCGGTTCCATCTCAGACAACGCTGCCCTGTTCTGCCCCGCCCCCCTTCCTGGAGAACACTGGCTTTCTCCAGTGCCTGAAATAAAGGCACACCATGTGGCCACCCAGGAAGCCTCTCCTGGATGCCCATGACACAGGGCACAGTCTGAAGGGCTGGCAGGGACCCTTTCATCTCTCTTCTCTTCACCAGATATCTCCTGGTTCAAGGGCCACCAGCCTGTCTCTGCCCAGAAGGGAGTGACGGTGTCAGCTGATGGGAGAGTTCTCCTCATTGAACGAGCCCAATTTTCTGATGCTGGGATCTACCGCTGTGTGGCATCCAATGTGGCAGGCAGCACAGAGCTGCAGTATGGCCTACGGGTCAATGGTGAGCTGCCCTGTGACTAAAGGGATCCTTGTCCCAAAAGTTGTCTTCCATCCATTTGTCCCTCAGTCTCTTCATCCATCTGTCATCCATCCATCCATCCTTCCATCCATCATCCATTCATCCATCCTTCCTTTCATTCATCTTTCCTTCCTTCCATCCATTTATAATGTATCCATCCATTCATTCATCTATCCATTCTTCTATCCATGCATGGAAACACCCAACTGTTCTTCCACTGATCCAACCATCCATCCAATCCTCTGCCTATCCGTCCATCCACCCATCTACCCATCCAGCTGTCCATCCCCCCAACCATCCATTTATTCAAACATCAATTCCTCCATCTATTGAGTACAGGCGAACCTCAGAGATACTGCAGTTTCATTCAGTTCCAGACCACCACAATAAAGCGAATATCAAAATAAAGCAAGTCACATGAATGTTTTGGTTTCCCATTGCATAGAAAAGTTCTGTTTACACTATACTGTAGTCTAGTAACTGTGCAGTAGCATTATGTCTAAAGAAAGTACAGACCTTAATTAAAAAGTACTTTATTGCTAAAAAATGCTAACCATCATCTGAGCCTTTGGTGAGTCGTAGTAGTAACATCAAAGGTCACTGTTCACAGATCGCTATAACAAATAGAACAGTAAGGGAAAAGTTTGAAATATTGCGAGGATTACCAAAATGTGACACAGAGACCAGAAGTGAGCCAATGCTGTTGGAAAAATGGCACCGATAGACTTGCTCAAGGCAGGGTTGCCACAAACCTTCAGTTTGTAAAAAACACAACATCTGCAAAGTGCAGTGAGGTGAAGCACAGTAAAACGAGGCGTGCCTGTACGTGCTCTGGGCAGACCCTGGGGCTGCAGCCCTGAACAAGACGGACCCAGGAGCTTTCAGTCTAGTGGAGGATATAGTAATTGGATACTTACCCAAAGTACTGTTTCATGACAATTGTGATAAGAGCTAGGAAAAGTGAGGTACAATTGAATGCCTGGAACTGGGGCGCTGACCTGGCCTGGGGGGTCCCAGGAGGCATCTTTGAGAGCTGGATGCCTAAACGGAGACCATGTGCCAAATGCTAAGGCTATAGAGAATTTGAGAAACTGAAAGGAGGCTGGGGGCTTGGAGCTTGCAGAACAGTGAGAGGAGGGGCCAGGGTGGTGCTGGGGACCAGATGGAGGCTGGAAACATTGGGTCTTTATCTTAAGAGCAGGGGGTAGGTAGCTGGACAGGAGGCTGGGACCCTGGGTGTCATGGCTCATGCCTCCCAGATACAACTGAATCTTCTGACCGCTTTCTGCCCACGAGGGGCTGTCTGTAGGCTGATACCTCTGAGCTGGAAAGCAAAACCTGCCCAGGGATTCTCAACCCGGGTTACCCCTATACCATCCCCATGATAATGACCTCATGCTGACCAGAAAGCCCAAGTTCAGGTGCTGCTTCTGCCACTTCCTAGCTGGTCAGCCTCGGGCAGGTGACCTCCCTCTCTGAGCCTCAGTTTCCCGTCTGTGGAAGCCGCGTGGTGGAGCTGGAGGGATGAGATGAGCCACCTCAAGGACTGTGCAGTGCTGCGCCCGTGTTGGGAGTGGCTGTCCCTAAGGTTTTGTTTGTGGCCGTGTGCTCCTGTGTGGGTACCCAGCCCGGGGCCCTGCCTGCTTCACCCCCAGCGGGGCTCAGCCGGTGCCCTGTGCCGCCCTCACCCCGCAGTGCCTCCGCACATCACTCTGCCACCCAGCCTGCCGGGCCCCGTGCTGCTTCACACCCCGGTTCGGCTGACCTGTAACGCCACGGGAGCCCCCAGCCCCATGCTGATGTGGCTGAAGGATGGAAACCCCGTGTCCACGGCAGGGACCTCTGGCCTCCAGGTCAGTGGGGCTGGGTGGCCCTGACTCACCTCCCGGGTGCCTCAGTAGGTGCTGGGAGCAGAGGTCAGGGCCTGGGAGTGCCGAGGGGAGAGGGAGACAATGATGGCCCAGGATGGTCGGCTGGAGGGAGGAAGGGGAGCTGCTGAACGGAGTCTAGAGCCAGGTGGTCTGCAGAAACAATGCGCACCACCAAGGTGAACCGAATATGTAATTTAAAAATTTCTAGTAGCTGCATTAGGATGAATAAAAAGAAACAGGTGAAACCAATTTTAATAATGCATTTTTAAGGAATTCCCTGGTGGTGCAGTGGTTAGGACTCCTTGCTTCCACTGCAGGGGCCACGGGTTCGATCCCTGGTCGGGGAACTAAGATCCCGAAAGCCTCACAGTGCGGCATAAATAAATAAAGTGTCCTTTGGCTACTTTATTTATTTATTTATAAATAAATAAAAAGTGAATATTAAAAAAAACCTGCTGTATAAAAAAATACATTTTAGTTTACCCAGTGTATCCAAAAAGTATCATTGCATCACGTGATCATTATAAAAAATCATTAACCAGACATTTTACATTCTCCTTTTTGTACAAACTCTTTGAAATCAGTTGTGCATCTTACACTTGGGGACCAGCCCTATTTCAAGGGCTCCCTAGCCATAGCCCTACTCCACGGGACTCTTTCTTAGGACCGATGTTATTCCCCACCAGCCAGCAGAGGTCCTGAGGTCTGGGTAGAGCTCGAGGTTCCTCTGCATTGTGGCGGGCCCCGGGGGTCTGGGGCAAGCTGCCCGCTGTGCCTGCCAGCAGGGCCTGACCTCATGTGGACTTCCTTCTGGGCCACAGGTCTTCCCTGGGGGCCGGGTCCTCACGCTGGCCAGTGCCCGGGCTTCCGACTCCGGCAGCTACTCCTGCGTGGCCGTGAATGCAGTGGGCGAGGACCGCCGGGACACCATCCTGCACGTCCACAGTGAGTGTCAGGCCCTGGACTCTGCCGGGGGCAGGCCGGCGGCTCAAGACGGCGGGGCTGGGGCATCCCCGGGGGTTGGATGTGGGAGGTCTGGCCTGAGACTGTGTCTGCCTTCACGTAGGGGTCAGTTGGACCCCCAGAGCCCTCTCCTAGAGTGTGAACTCCCCTGTTGTGGACAGGTGGCCGGGTGGGCCCTTTCCTCAGTGGTAACATCTGGTACAACTAAAGTACAAAATCATATTCAGGATATTGATGTTGTTATAATGCACCATCCTCTTCAGGTTTGGGGGCCTCCTCTAAAGGTCATCAAGGGGAGGGCAAGAGGGCTGCAGCTCAGGGGGTGGGCCCTCATGCTAATGGTGACTTCCCATCCCTGGTGTTTGCTCCTGGCTGCTGAGACAGCCCCTGCCCCGCCCCCTCCCGCAGTGCCCCCAAGCATCCTTGGAGAAGAGCTGAATGTGTCCGTCGTGGCCAACGAGTCAGTGGCCCTGGAGTGCCAGAGCCACGCTGTGCCCCCTCCCGTGCTGAGCTGGCGGAAGGACGGCCGCCCCCTGGAGCCCCGGCCTGGCATCCGCTTCTCCGCAGACAAGGCTTTGCTGGAGGTGTGCGGCCTCCCAGGCCACCAAGGGGACCCCCACTGTGAGCAGAGCTGAGCCCCGAACAGGGCGGGCTGAGGTGCCCCCGTGAGCATCAGTTCAGCTCACTGTGACCCGCAGGCCCCTCCAGTCCAAGGACCCATCAGAGCTGCTTCCAGCCAAACAGGGATGGAGAGCGAAGCCCCAGGACTGAGCCCTCAGTTGGTGGGGGGACTTCCCTCAGGACCCCCACGAGTTTTTCACTCCTTGTTCAAAAGCCTCCTTGCCTTTGGGCATTTAAGGCCCTTCATCTGGCCCAGCAAGGCAGGGGTTAGTTAAGGTCAGGGACTCTGGAGTCAGCCTGGATTTAAATTTTAGCTCCACCTCCTCCCGACTACTGCACCGTTGGGTGGGTCGTGTTCTGACCACACTGGCCTCCCGTCTCTCACCTGTGAGCACCTGGTGCCTTTCTTCTGGGGTGGCTGGGAGAGTTCTAGAGAATGCCTGTGAGGTCCCACCTGCCCCAGAGAAGAGCTCATCCATGTCAGCTGGGGGAGGGGAAGTACCTCTCCAAGGTGCTGGGAGAACGCTCCACTCCAGCCTGCCCCTCCTTCTCCCACCCCTCTACATCTTGTGATATGATCATTCCCAACTCTGAGCCCCCTTGTTTGGTTTCCTCTGCCTGGAATACCGCCCCCTCCTTCCCTTCATTCTGCAAAGCCACAGCCTAGCTCCATCACCCGCCTAGGTCAGGATCTGACCCCTGAGGACAGGGTCCCCTCCGCCTCCTCCTCAGAACAGGAAGTGGGGTGAGGCTGGCAGGGCCGCCATTTGTGCCCAGTCCGTGTCAGGCCACCAAGGCCCTGGCTTCCAGAAACTTCCCGGTACAAGAGGCGCAGCAGGTGCCACCACTGCTCCCTGGTTCCAGGTGGGAGGGGGGACTCAGCAACGTAAAGTGACATGCCCAAGGTCACACAGTCTGTCCGGGGGTAATCCCATCTGCGCTGCCCCCGCTGATGGGTTGTTTTTGCTCTCGGCCAGGTGGACAGAGCCGGGGTGGCGGACGCAGGCCGCTATACCTGCGAGGCGCTGAACCAGGCAGGCCGATCGGAGAAACACTACAACCTAAACGTCTGGGGTGAGGGTCTCCCGGGCTGGGCTGGGGTCCCTCCCCCTGCCCCTGTTAGGGCTGGCTCTCAAGCCCTGGGGTTGGGGCTGCCTTGAGTGCGTTCTAGGATACAGCCCTCCTCCACCCCACCCTCTCCCCCCCGGGTCCCTTTCTTATCCCAGCCCACAACTTCCTGCCCACCTCACCTCCTCTCTTTTACTCAGTCCCTCCAGTGTTCCCCTCACCAGAGCCTCGCACCCTGACTGTGACTGAGGGGCACCCCGCCAGGCTGTCCTGCGAATGTCGGGGCGTCCCCTTCCCCAAGATCTCCTGGAGGAAGGACGGTAGGATGGCTGACCTCGCCCAGCCCTACCCTCATTGCCCCACCCAAGGAGGCTGCTCCCTGCCCTCGCTGGGTGCCCCCACTCTAGCTGAGTTGGAGGTGGGTGGGCTTACAGCCCTAGGGGGTGTGGGTGCTGGTTACAGAAGGCCCTTCAGCCCCTTCTCAGCCAATGAGAGCTGGATTGATCCTCAGGCCTCACTTCAGATGTCTCTTCTTCCAGGAAGCCCTCCCTGACCTCCAGCCCAGTCTAGGCCTCCTTGACGCCACCCCTGTATGTTAGCTTGTCATATTACCCACCTTAGTCCTTCAATGTCTGCTCCTCTGTGAGCCCGTGAGCCCTGGGAGGCACTGTCTGGGAATTCAGCAGTGGCTAAGACAGTGCCCGGTACAAAACAGGTGCTCGATAAATATTTGGAATTCATTCATTTAACCAGTATTCGTTGAGAGCCTCTCGGTGGCAGGCCCCATTCTAGGTGCTGGACATACAGCAGTGGATTGACGCAGTCAGATAATAAATGCGAAGTTAGTACAGGCATACCTCGTTTTATTGTGCTTTGCTTTACTGAGTTTCGCAGATGTCTTGTTTTTCATAAATTGAAGGTTTATGGCAACCCTGCCTCCAGCAAGTCTATTGGTACCATTTTCCCAACATTTTCCAGCATTTGCTCACTTTGGGTCTCTGTCACATTTTGATAATTCTCCCAATATTTATAACTTTTTCATTATTATAATTATGTTTGTCATGGTGGTCTGTGATTAGTGATCTTTGATATTACTATTGAAAAAAGATTATGGCTTGCTGAAGGCTCAGATGATGGTTAGCATTTTAAAGTATTTTTCATTAAGTTATGTACATTGTTTTTTTAAACATAATAGTGCACACTTAATAGACTAAACATAATTTTTGTATGTACTGGGAAACCAAAAAAAATCACGTGACTCGCTTTATTTCGATATTTGCTTTTTGCGGTGGTCTGGAACTGAACCTATGATATCTCTGAGGTATGCCTGTAAATGACTTAATACCTGACATGATAAGTGCTATGGAGAGAAATAAAAGCCAGGAAAGGGGAGAAGTTGTGAGGGGGGAGGGAGGTGGGATTTGCAATTTTAAGTTGGGTGGCCAGGGACCTTTGACCAAGCAGATGTGAAGAAGGTGAGGGATGAGCATGAGGATATTGTAGGGAAAAGCATTCCAGGCAGAGGTGATGGCAGGTGCAAAGGCCCTGGGGCAGGGATGAGCCAGGCATGTTTGAAGAACAGCAAAGAGGCCAGTGGGGCTGGAGCAGATTCAGCAAGGGGACGGTAGCAGGAGATGGTCACCTGAGCGATGGGGGTGGATCAAAGGCTGTAAGGATCTCAACTTTTACCTTGAGTGAGATGGGGCTTCTGTAGGGGTCTGGTTTGTACTCTAGATGGTTCCTGCCAGCATGATGAGAATAGAGCATTGGGAGCAAGGGTGGGAGCAGGGTGGCCAGTGAGGGGGCTCCTGCAGGGACTCTGGGCAAGAGATGCTGCCACTTGGACTAGGTGGGTATCAATGAGGTGTTGGAAGGGGGCCATAGTCTGGATGCATTTCAAAGGTGGTGCTGGCCGGATTTTCTGACGGCTGGGATGGGGGCTAAGAAGAAGGAGGAGTCGGGGAATGACTTTTGACCTGGTAGTCGGGAGAGTGATTCTGCCATCACCGAGATGGAGAGGCTGCAAGGGCAGGTTTGGGGGAGCAGATAGGGAGTTTGGGGCATTTAATTTTGAGATCTGTTAGACACCCAACAAGTTGTCAAGTGGGCAGTCAGACATAGGTGTCTGGAGCTCAGAAGAGAGGTCTGGACTAAGAATAAATCCAAAAGTGACAAGACAAGTCGAGGTCACCGGGGGAGAGAGCATGGACAGAGAATAGAATGTAAGAGCGAGGAAGAATGTCATGTGGCCACCTAGTCTCCTCCCCCTGCTGGGACACATGCTGATGGATGGCCAGAGCCCAGAGGGCTGCTCTGCTGTGAACAGGTGCAGGATGTTGGAAGTTAGTGTTTAATTCAGTGCCTCTTGTTTTACAAAATCCTTCCCTGCATCGGGTCTCTTTGCTGCCAGGTGTGCCAGCTGCTTGGTCTCCCTCGCCCATCTCTGTAGCCAGCTGGATGGGTCATTCATTCGATAGCCTTCACTGAGCGCTATTATATGCCAGGCCCCAGAGAGCCTCTAAGGATCCCAGGGGGAAAGTGAGGCAGGGTCTGCCCTCCAGGACAGCCTACGCCAGGGCAGGATTCGGACGTGCCACCTGCAGGCTTATCTGTGTTGGGCAGAGGCTCAGTGTTATGGGAGATCAGAGTGGGTTCCGGGATCAGATTTGGTGCTCAGGGAAGGCTTCTTGGTGGAGGTGACATCTAAGTGGGCACCTGACGCCTGAGCAGGAGCTGGCCAGGATGGATGGGAGGACAAGTGTTCGAGGTGGAAGGACCAAGGACCAGGGGCTTCTTTCTCATGCCTTCAGGTCAGCCTCTGCCCATGGATGGGGCCGGCCTTGGGCAGGTGTCAGCTGTGGGGCGGCTGCTGTATCTAGCACAGGCCCAGCCAGCCCAGGAGGGAACGTACACCTGTGAGTGCAGCAACGTGGCCGGAAATAGCAGCCAGGACCAGCATCTGGAGGTGCATGGTGAGTCAGGCTGGGATGACCTGAACCAGGCAGAAGGGGCCAGAAGGGGCCCAAAGGGTGGGCAGCCAGGTGCCCTGGCAGGACAGACGTCACCCCAAAACCCAAGCAAAGACAAAACAGGGCTGATGAGAGCACTTTCCTGTTACCCCTTAGCTCTCTGGCATTTCAACTGCCCCCTACCCCCAGGCAGCTTCTTACAGCTCCTGACCTCAGCATGAGAGAGGGGGCAGCGTGATCCCAAGAAGCCCCCAGTGGTCCAGAGGGGGAAAAAAACACAGCTTGAAACAGTTGGAAACTAAAGAAATGTAAAATTGATATGAAGCTCCTATATGTGATGGAAACATAAGTCTCCATCTACTTGTCCTGCCGGGATGAAATTAAATATCTCAACCTTGTAAAAATCATTCTAGAAAATAAAACCAAGAAAAATGCTGTTCAGCATCTTGGGGAGAACCCCACCTGTGGAATAATCCCCCGCCCTCGGCCAGTCCTAACAGCTGTTTACGTTCTGGGAAGCCTCTGGTTTCTAAGGAAGAAAACCTCTCTCACAAATCTTCAGGGCTGTTCTGTGAGCTCATTGTCCAAACGGCAGGCCTTCCTGTGATTCACAGGGTGTGAGAGAGGGGGCCATGGGGTACTTTTCTAACCCCATTATAGAGATGCACAGTGGAGGCCCAGAGAGGCGAGGTCACCTGACTGAGGTCACACAGCCAGTGAGGGACATGGAGGAACACAGGCCAAATGGAGGCGAGCCCAGAGCCTGGCATGTGGCGCGTGTTTGGTGCCCGGCGGCCCACTTTCCCTGACGTGCTTTCTCCCCATGCCAGTTCCCCCTCAGATCGCGGGCCCCCGGGAGCCCCACACACAGGTGTCCGTGGTCCAGGACGAGGAGGCCACTCTGGAATGCAATGCCACAGGGAAACCTCCGCCCAGGGTGACGTGGGAGCGGGATGGCGAGCCGGCGGGGGCCGAGCCTGGCCTGCGGCTGCAGAGCCAGGGTCAGAGGCTGCACGTGCAGCGGGCTCGGGCTGTCCACGCCGGGCGCTACAGCTGCGTGGCCGAGAACGTGGCCGGGAGGGCCGAGAGGAGATTTTCGCTCTCTGTGCTGGGTGAGGACTGGCGGCCTGCTGGAGGAGGGCAGGAAGGGGACCAGACTGCAGAAGGCAAGGCTGCTTCTGTCCCCAAGCTGTGCTCCTGGGGCCACCCCCTTGTTCTGCCAGGAGTCAGACCCCTCTGGGTAGGGCTCCTGTTGGAAGAAGCTGCAAACGCTGCTCTCAAAATCAGGATTGGCTCCAAATAGCCCTCATTTCCCTCCTTCCCTGTCTCCCGTGTTTGCTGCTCCCCTTCTCTGTTTCGGGCATTCTTTATCCTGCATGACTCGTATGTGATGGGGGAATTCGGGGGTTCCCCGAGAGATCAGGAAGATCCTGACCGCTGTCCTGGGAAGTCAGGGCAGCTTCCTGTAGGAAGTGACCTTTTAGCTGAAATGCAAAGGCTGAGTAGCGGTTCATCGGGAGCCGGGGTGAGAGGAAGAGTGCCAGGCAGAGGGAACAGACTCTGCGGAGGGCTGGAGCATGTTCACGGTGGCTAGAAGAGCCTTGTGATTCCAGTCTCTTACTGAGCTCCTACTGCATGCCTCAGGGTGGAGGCGGGGAGTGGAGAGAGACAAGGAGGGAGAGGTGGGCAGGGGTCCTTTAGGGAGGACCCTCTCATGTCTCCATCATTGCTGGGATTCCCCAGCCTCGCCCACCTATCCCTGCCTGATAGAGTGTGGCTTTCTTTCTGAATGGAACTCTGCTCTGTGGATTTAGGGACCCATCTGGTGTTCCCCTTTGCTCTAATTCCCGTCTCGTTTGCTCAGTCTTTGCTCCTTGCCAGGCTCTGTGCTAAGCGCTCTACACACGTCCTTGTCGAATTCTCCTGGCATTCCAACGAGGGGTCGGGGAAACTGGGGCCCAAGCCTGATGCCAAAGCCCAGCCCGTGGCCATCACTCACGCCCTTCAGTGGGAGCAGCTCTGATCTTGTCGCTTCTGCTCCTCAGGCTGACCTAACTGGGGGACGGGGGTCCTCGGGGAGGGCATTGGTGGGGAGGCAAGCAGGAGCGTACAGCCCCCGTCTGCATCCTGAATGCGGCTTCTTCTCCGTGTCTAGTGCCCCCAGAGCTCATTGGAGACTTGGACCCACTGACCAACGTCACAGCTACCTTGCACAGCCCCTTGACGCTGCTCTGTCAAGCCACAGGTGTCCCACCTCCAGGGGTCCTCTGGTTCCGAGGGGAGGAACCCGTCAGCCCTGGGGAGGACACCTACCTCTTGGCAGGTAAGGTGCCAGTCAGCGGAGTATCTGGTTATCGGGTCTGGCCCTCCACCTCTGTCCATCACATGCCTGTGACCTCTGGTCCTGCACTGCCAGGCTTGGTTGGGATAACCGTTTTAGCTGTTGGTCCCCATGAACACTGGTCAGGTGAGGTGCTCCAGGAAAAAAAAATCAGATTTAAATAAGTTTGGAAGAGGCTTCCTGTTCTGCTCTCCTGGAGGCTCACAGTGACCATCTGTATAGTCAAGGTTCTGATAAGTCCTGCAGAAAAAAATTCTCACGGCACCTATGAAACAGCATGGAACCGTAACCAACTTTGGGAAATGCTCATCTAAGCACTTTCTCCTTTGAATATCCATCTTCCTCACAAAGTTGGTTTGTGATGGTTCTTGCTGGAGTACAAATGGGGTAACTGAGGCCCAAGAGGCAATATCCCATCAGAATCTTGCAGGGACTTCCAGGCCCCCTGAAGCTCAGCCTCAATGACCCCTCAGTTGTTCCATGCAGCCAAAGCTGGGATGGTAAATAAGTTTCCCCTTGTGCACCACTTCTGAGCACTTGGTGGAGGCCGCCAGATTCAGTGTGATGGTATGAATTCAGAGACTGCATCTGGGCCCAGCAGAAAGGAGAGTGGCGATCAATTAGTGATGTCTGCCCTGGGTGCAAGAATAGCAGTGATGATGTGTATCTGCCTTCCTTGGGCTGGTCTTAGGAGATCCTTGCATTCCTCTGAGAGGAGCTGGTTCACCTCTGAGAGGTCCTTGGGAGAAGGTGGCCTTTTACAAGGTCCATCAGAGTCGAATGAGGGTTCTGATCTGAGCCAGGACTACATAAACCATTGCTGTCCTTTTAGCCCCAGCCAACCCACAGAAGAGAGGGTAGCCAGGTGACAGATCCTTCTTACTAGAACAAGGTCCTCAAGTTTACCCTGGTGTAGGTCTAATGTCCAGGGGGCTCCATCTATCTGTTTACCCTCCTGGGCCTCAGTTTACCCGTCTGAGGAATGGAACACTGTGGGAGGCAGACACCTATACCTCTAAATATAATGCCTGGCATGCTCCTCTTCCTGGTGGGCAGCCTGAGCTCAGCTTGGGACAGAAGGCTACTCATAGCTGTGCTTGGAGCCCACTCCCCCCTTCCCCAGGTGGCTGGATGCTGAAGATGACCCGGGCCCAGGAGCGAGACAGAGGCTTCTACTCGTGCCTGGCAAGCAACGAGGCTGGGGAGGTGCGGAGGAACTTCAGCGTGGAGGTCCTGGGTGTGTCACCGCCCCATTCTCATGGGCACCCACCCATCCTTTCCCTCCGGCCTGGGAGCTTCTGGGGGTGGGGTCTGGCACCGGCAGGAGGGAGAAGCCAAGCCTTGTTTTCTTTGCCTCATCAGCAACCTCTTCTCTGAGGCTGCCATAGAACTTTCCAGAAACAGCTGGAACTAACCCCAGATGAAAGGGGGAAAAGATTTTCAATACCACCCAACTGCCTTCCTCTGATCAGGGCCTTCTCCCAGAGGCACTGGTACTTCCCTCAGCCGGCTGCTGAGGGTTAGGGTTGGGGTTAGGGTTAAGGTTTATTAAACTCACAGCCCCGTGGCGGCAGGCGTGAGGGGATGGGGAAATGGAAGAGAGGTGCCATGGGCTCTTAGCTTCCTGCTCCGTGGTTGTTCGGCATGGTCAGTTAGCATCTGTCTTCCCTGCTTCTCCCAGTTCCTCCCAGTATCGAGAACGAGGACCTGGAGGAGGCAATCAAGGTTCCCGAGGGGCAGACGGCTCACCTGACGTGCAATGTCACAGGTAAGGGACACACGCAGTGAGCTGGAAGAAGGGTGAGAGGCAGCTGCGAGAAGGAGGGGGTCCCCGGAGATCTGGGCTGCCTGCCCCCAGCCCTACTGCTCCCCACGGAGGGTCTCTCACCATCTTGGCCTTTGCACTCTCTGTGCCTCTGCCCCAAACACTCTTGCCTACTCCTCATCTGACTACAGAGCTCAGCTTCCAGGACCCTCCACAAGGAGTCCTTGGCTGACCCTTTGGGCCCATGGGCTCCTACAGGTCCCAGTGCTCCCCTATCCCAGCACTGACCACACTGGACCATAGTGGCCTTGTGACATCTGTGTACCCCAGCCAGGCTCTGAGCTCCATCTTGGCCTTTGCACTCTCTGTGCCTCTGCCCCAAACACTCTTGCCTACTCCTCATCTGACTACAGAGCTCAGCTTCCAGGACCCTCCACAAGGAGTCCTTGGCTGACCCTTTGGGCCCATGGGCTCCTACAGGTCCCAGTGTTCCCCTATCCCAGCACTGACCACACGGGGCCATAGTGGCCTTGTGACATCTGTGTACCCCAGCCAGGCTCTGAGCTCCTTGAGGACCAAGGGCTACCTTGTCACCATGATTCCCCCAGTGCCCAGCAGAGTAGGCTCCCATTAATGCTTGTGGGCTGGGAGAGATGGATGGATGGATGGATGGATGCATGGATGGATGGGTGGAAGGGATAACTTGCCTTTCTGTCCTGCCTGTCTGTACCAAGCCATTCCTGCCCACAACCTGGGTAAGGAAAAGGCAATCAAAGCACACAGGAAAGGGCCCAGGCCAGGCTTGGTGGCTGCTTCTGTGTCTTGCCCTGCTGCATGGGCCTCTGGACTAGGATGGAGAATTGACGTCCCCTGCCCCATCTTGCAGCAGCCTCTGACCTCTTGTTTGACCTGGTCGAAACCTGCTGAAGCATTTCACTTGCCTCTCCCCTCTGCATACAGGCCACCCACAGCCCAAGGTCACATGGTTCAAAGATGGCAGGCCCCTGGCTGGCGGAGGTGCCCACCGCATCTCTCCAGATGGAGCCCTCCTGCAGGTCCTCCAGGCCAACCTGTCTAGCGCAGGCCACTACTCCTGTATTGCGGCCAACGCCATAGGAGAGAAGACCAAACATTTCCAGCTTAGCGTCCTGGGTAAGTGCTAAGCATCTTCTGGCCACCCTAGGTGCCGGCATGAGGGAGACCAAGGTGACCAGCTCCTTACAGACAGCTTCCCACAAAGCACTTTACTATTTTTTCTTCCATGTCAACAACAACAAAAATAATAATAACAGCTCTATTGGCTGAACATCTACCATGGGCCAGGCATTTGGACAGGCCTGATTAGTTGAATCTTTTCAACAGCCCTAGGAGGTGGGAGATGTGCTTGTCCCCATGTCACCAATGAAGCCCTGAGGCTTAGAGAGGTGACAAGACTCCAGGCCCCAGGGTTGGGGCTCACACCCAGGCAGTCAGTCTTCCAAGGGCCGTCAGCATGAACTGTCTCGTTAGGAGAAACAGGGGTCTAGAAGTTGAGAGGAGCACAGATCTGTTTCTTAAAATGCTGTTGGTAAAAGGGAGGGTCCCCAGCGAGAGCTGAAAGAGAAAATTTGGGGACCAATGAAAGCAGAGCTATCCTACCCAGCAGGGAGTAAAACTCCATCCCCACCTCTGCTCAGAGAGTGGTAAAAATTGGAATCACAAACAGAATTGAGAAGGCTCTGGTTAAATTAGTAGATTCTGGATGTTAAGAGACTATTGGGGAAATTGAGGCACAACTGACCTATAGGATTGCTTAGTGATGGAGAGCCTGGGCTCTGGGTCACCCAGGCCTGAGTTCAAGTGTGGGCACATGGTGCGTGGTTCCTCTGAGCTTCAGTTTCCCCTCTGTGCGACGCCAGTAGCAAAAGCACCGAAGCCAAGCACCAGGGTCTGAGGCTTTTCTGGGTCCTTGGGCCCAGGGTGGGGGACCTCCGTTAACGAGCACGCTCCCTGCCCCACCGCAGTGGTTCCCACCATCCTGGGAATGAGCAAGGACAGTGCGGACGAGGAGGTGACCGTGACCATCAACAACCCCATCTCTCTGATCTGCGAGGCTCTGGCCTTTCCCTCCCCCACCATCACCTGGATGAAGGATGGGGCCCCGTTGGAGGGCTTGAACAACATCCAGCTGCTCCCAGGTGATGCCCTCGGGGCGGGGAGGAGGGAGAGAGGGGGCAGGTGACGCGGGCTGGGTCAGAGGAAGGGAGCCTAAGTGAATGCCTGGGGGTGACCCTGGCCGCTGCCCCCCGCCCCCCAAGCAGGCACCCACGGGCTGCAGATCCTGAATGCCCAGAAGGAAGACGCGGGCCAGTACACCTGCGTGGTCACCAATGAGCTTGGCGAGGCCATGAAGAACTACCACGTGGAAGTCCTCAGTGAGTCAGGGACCCTCCAGGGCACCAGTCGGGTGGGCAGGAGGCGGCCCGGGAACCCTAGGGCTGCTTTTGACACCCCAGATGCCTTCACATGGCTTGTCTCCTCTGATGGTCAGTGGCCAGCCAGGGCCGGCTCAGTCATTTTAGGGCCAAGGACCTAGGAGGAGGGAACCAGTGAGCTAGGACTTGGGCCACGTGGACGCCCAGAGCCACACCAGTCCTGGCTTCCTTCTGCCACTCACACTGTGGTGCAGCCAGAGACCCCACAACTTGAGACCTGGTACCCCCAAGAGGGCTCCCAGAGGTCACCCCAGGAATCCCCCCACCTCGGACCTGACCTGTCCTGTAACCATCTCTCCCCAGGAGCGGGTGGGTTTCCAGAGTCCCTGTTCCTCCACTCTCAGAGAGCCAACACCCCGTTTCTGGGACAGAGCCGGGACCAGGGGGAGCGCAGGGTCTCAGCATGTCTTCTGCTGACCGGCTCCTCAGACTGCTTTGTGGTTTTCAGTCCCCCCTTCCATCTCCAAAGCTGACCCCTCCCGGGAGGTCGGCGTGAAGGAAGTGAAGACCAAGGTCGATAGTACCTTGACCCTGGAGTGCGAGTGCTGGGCCATGCCCCCACCCACCATCAGCTGGTACAAAGACGGACAGGTGAGCCCGGGACCCCCTGGGGGCCTCAGGCTCTCAGTCTGGTCCCCCTCATCTGCTTGGAAGCTTCCAGAAAAGGCAGTCAAGGCATCAGGTCCCAGAGCTGGCCTGGGCCCTGCCCCGCCCTTTGTATTTTAATAAGAAATTCAACTCTTTATAGGAAACAAGTCTCACAAACATTAAACCCTATATGCACCCACTGAATTCTCTTCTAATTTTTTTTTTAATTAATTAATTTATTTTTATTTTATGGCTGTGTTGGGTCTTCGTTTCTGTGCAAGGGCCTTCTCCAGTTGTGGCGAGCGGGGGCCACTCTTCATCGCGGTGCGCGGGCCTCTCACTGTCGAGGAGCACAGGCTCCAGACGCGCAGGCTCAGTAGTTGTGGCTCACGGGCCCAGTTGCTCCGCGGCATGTGGGATCTTCCCAGACCAGGGCTCGAACCTGTGTCGCCTGCATTGGCAGGCAGATTCTCAACCACTGCGCCACCAGGGAAGCCCCTCTTCTAATTTTTAAGTTGTATGGATTTGGTGTTACAAAACTGTCGGGGTGTTCTTATCACTTTATGTTGTATTCTAAAAATTGTGTGAAAATAGAAGTACACTCGTCTGGGGGCTTTCTGCCCCGCATTTCTGATGTCTGTTTCCCCTCTTTCCACCCTCAGCCCGTGACCGCCAACCAGCGTGTCCACATCCTTGGTGAAGGGCAGCTACTCCAGATCCAGCCCACGCAGGTCTCAGATTCCGGGCGATACGTGTGCGTGGCCACCAATGTGGTTGGCGAGGATGACCAGGACTTCAACGTGCTCATCCAGGGTGTGTAGGGCCACAGGGAGGGGTGGAGCGTGGGCCAGTAGGACCGGAAGGCCGCATAGCTGGGGGTCGGGAGTATCAGTGCTTCTGGGGTGGTCTGGCGGGAGGGCTCTGGTCTCATCGCTGTCTGCATGTCTGGCCCCCACGCCCCTGGCCTGGGCTCTTTCATGAACTGACCTTGTGACAAGGCCATCGTTGCCCCCCAGGCCTTGGTTTTACCTTTGTAAAATGTGGGTGATCAAATCAGGTGACCTTGAGGGCCCCCCTAGTTCAAAAAGCCAGTGATGGGGGGCCTCCGTGCTTCAAGGCATACACTCTGGCTAACGCTTAGTATCTGGCATTCTCCTCTGAGAAATACCAGCGTGTCATAAGACTGAGTCCATTAGACACGAGCTCCAGAGAGAGGAAACTTATCCTAGTGCCCTGCATAGTAGTTGCTCAGTAAACACTGGTTGAAGGAGTGAGTGAATTTAAAAACTGCCTTGACTGAAGGGATTGGCTCAAACGGTGGAATTTCTGTGCCTGGGGGAGGCTGGGACGGGAATCTCTTTGAGAAGAGAATCTCTGTCCCTCGGCTGTGGGTCCTAATGTCTTTGTCCCCCACTCCCCAGTACCCCCTGTGTTCCAGAAGGTGGGAGATGCCAGTGCAGCCTTTGAGACCCTGTCCCGGGAGGAAGAGGCCCGGGGTGGGGTGACGGAATACCGGGAGATCGTGGAGAACAACCCCGCCTACCTGTACTGTGACACCAACGCGGTCCCATCCCCGGAGCTCACCTGGTACAGGGAAGACCAGCCCCTCTCGGCCACAGATGGGGTGTCTGTTCTGCAAGGTAGGCCAGGGCTGCACACAGAAGCAGGGCATTTGCAGGCAGGCACCAGGGTCACGCCCACATCCGAGCTGGTCTCCTCTGCCTTTCTGTAAGTCCTTGAGCTCTCCTGTGCGCTGCTTGCTGTGTGACCCCGGGCAGGGCACGTGACCACTCTGGACCTTAGCTGCCTTTTGTAAACTGGGGCTAGAAGTTCTTTACCGGTTTGAAGGCAAGAGTGGGGTCCCCTTCTGCCTCTGGTTTTTAGAACAGAGGTTCTCATCTCGGCCGTGCCCTCCTCTGGGCTTCAACATCTGTAATGTCCTGGCCCCTTTCTCTGGAGGTGTGGCCGGTTCCGTTATTAAGATCTCGTGACCCCAGATGCTGAAGAATCTCTCACTGGGCTCTGATGACCACCTAGAGTCCAAGTTCATGGCTTATGTGACCTTTTAAATTTCTTCTTACAACTTTAAATATTCCTTTAAGGTTATTTAATTTTTGTAAGCAACTGCTTTATTTCAGAATAGTTTTTTGTGGATGACTTTGAATTAAAAGGCTCCGGGGATGGGACTTAGAAATGCCTGGCTTCCCTAGGGTGGCCCAGAACTGGGAGGTATTTAAGACGCAGAGCCCGGATGGGGTCCTGCCGGGTCCTGCCAGGCTTGGGCCAGTTGTGGCGCTGTCCAGCAGAGGGGGATGACGTGGGCTGCAGGATGAACAGGGTCATTCCAGGGTTGGTACTTTGGTACTTGCAGAAGAAGGTGGCCCCTTGGAGATCTGGGAGAGGCAATGCTTACTGAAAGCTCGATTGACCTCTTAACCTGGCACTGCCCTCTGATCTGGGGACACAGTGAGCTCAGTCACATGCTGATTGGCCTCTGGCCCTGGCCACTGACCCCTAATCCTGGGTACACAGTGGTCACAGTCACAGCTGACTTTAATTCTGGCCGTGATCACAGATTACCCTCATGTATCGAGTGATCCCTCCCCCAGCCATGGCCACTGCCTCCCCAAATCCCGGGTACTGTCTCCTGGCTCCGCACATAATGAGCCCCTGGTTCTAACCCTGCTCACAGCCCACCACATCCTGGGTCAGAGATCCCCCAACCCAGAGTCCTGAGCACACAGCGACCCTAGCCCAGCTTCCACTAGAGACCAGCTCCAGCCCCACAGATGCCAGGGTCTGGCCCTGGCTGGCTCTTGTGCACAGAGGGTCCCAGGTGATGCCCCCCAATTGCCCCCACGCCCAACCACCACCGCCTCCTGAGAGCCTCTGCCGACATTTGCCAAGCTTTCTGCCCCTTCCCTCTGCCTTCAATGAGGAGCTGGGCTCAGCACTGCTGGGCACTCTTTGGGAGCCTCAGTTTTTCCATCTGTAAGATGGGAGTAGTAACAGCACACGGAGTCAGAGGCCAGGGAAATGCTCAGCCCAGGGCCTGGCACAGAGTAAGCTGCTACTGTGCTTCATTTGATCCCCTTGACCCGTGACCTGAGCAGAGCAGGCGATTCTCTGCGTTTCACACATGAGGTCGGGGAATGGGAGTGGCGGGGGTGGGGAAGTGATGTGTCCCAGGTCCCCTCCAGGGGGAAGAGCGGGTTTCCTTGCCCTGGCTCAGGCCTCTGTCTCCATGTCTCCGCAGGAGGCCGGGTCCTGCAGATCCCCCTAGTACGTGCGGAAGATGCTGGCAGGTACTCTTGCAAGGCCTCCAATGAGGTGGGCGAGGACTGGCTTCACTACCAGCTGCTGGTGCTGAGTGAGTGGCCCGGCCTTGGGGCGGGGGGGGGGGGGGGGCGTGGTCTCATGTCTACAGGTCCCATGAGAGGCCCCCTCCCGAAGTGGGTCCAAGTAGAGAGCATGTTCAGTCCTACTGTACTCAGAGGTTGGTGAGGTAGGGGTTACGAGCTTGGGCTCTAAAACCAGACAGGACTGGATTCAAATTGCAAGTGAGCTGCTTCCTAGCTGTGTGACCTTGAGCAAATCACAGCCCTCTCTGTGCCCCAGATTCCTTAGCTGCGGCAGGGCCTGGGAGGGCTTGGTGGGCAGGGTTCAAGGAGCCCCAGCCAGTGCCCGGCACCAAGTGGTGTTCTTGCCTCCACGCCCGCCTCCCCCCGGGACCTTTCCCAGGGGGGCTGCCCGCTCCTCACCCTCTTCTCCCCTCACCCAGCCCCACCTGTGATCCTGGGTGACACAGAGGAGCTGGTGGAGGAGGTGACTGTCAACGCCAGCAGCACCGTCAGCCTGCAGTGCCCAGCCCTGGGCAACCCTGTGCCCACCATCTTGTGGTTCCAGAACGGGCTGCCTCTCTCCCCAAGCCCGTGGCTGCAGGTCCTGGAGGACGGGCGAGTCTTGCAGGTCAGGGCGACCCCCTGCTCGGGCTGAAGGCAGCGACTGCTGTGACTCAGTGCTGCTTGTCTGAGGACCAATGAGCTAACCACTCTCTGTGCCAAATGAGGCTCTTTGCCTGAAGCCATGTTGGAGCCCCTGGGATTTAATTCAGCCCACCAGATAATCGTACGTGAGCAGACTTGCTGGGCTACGCATGGCATCAGAAAAGGACGCACAGGCATGCCACACTTGGAGCCTGGCACGGCACAAGGCAGCCTTCCTCGGGAATGCCGTTGGACGCTTACAGAGCTGTGCCCAGCACCTAGGACCTCAGGCAGCTCCTCGGCCACCCAGTGTCCAGACACAGCCCCACGGGACCCCTGGAGTCCAACACCGCACAGAGCACCCTCCTTAGGGCTGGGGGAGGGGACTGTTGTCACCATCTGGTTTGCTACAGGGAATCATCCCTCAGCTTCACATCCCCCCAGATGTCACAGAAAGCCCTAGATGGCTGTGGGGTGACCCCCTAAGCTCCATGTAGGCAAAGGTGGTCTTCTGAGGGAGCTCCTGCTGGTCCCTGCCGTGCCTGGAATGGGTGGGAGGGAACCCTCACACTAGTTCCTGGTGGGACCCAGAGCCATCCGGCCGGTGGCGTGCACCCACAGGTGTCCACGGCAGAGGTGTCTGACGCTGCCAGCTACACGTGTGTGGCCCAGAACCCGGCGGGCTCCGCGGAGAAGCTCTTCACCCTCAGGGTGCAAGGTGAGCTGGGCTGAGCAGGAAGCCCCCTGGGTTCCCCAGGTGAGGAGGGGCTGGTGCTCTGGGTCTGCCCCACACGCTCCGAGGACTCACCGTGCGGGCAGACACAGCGCCTCTGTCCTTCCAGTGTCCTGGGCTCTGGGCCTGTGCCAGCTGTACCCCAGGAGCGCAGCTGGGGGACCCTGATCACTAGATAATTTTAAGCAGCTTCGGAGGCTGCCGGAAGAATGGCTCTTCTGAGGCCTTACAGCACCATGATTGTGCATTTACTGTGTACCTGGCGTGGGGCTGAGTGCTTTCCCCGGACTCAAAGCTGAGCGGTTAGCCCAATTTTAGGGCTGTGGAAACAGACTCAGAGAAGTCACCCGGTGGGGGTCTCCCCGCCCTGGAGTCGGCCCTCTCAATCTCTGCATTCTTGTGACACATATACATCTCAGTGGCCATGAGCTCTGCCTCCAGATGTGGGGCAGCTGTGGCCTCAGGGGCGGAGGGATGTTGGTGTTACTCAAGGTCTAGGACTCAAACCTGAATTGATATTCTGGCTCTGCCACTGAGCAGCTGAGTGACCTTGGAAAAGTGACTCTCCCTCTCTGATCTCTAAGCCCCAGTGTTCGCAGCTGTAAGATGGTTATGACAAATAGGAGCTGCTGCACAGTGAGGTTTGAAGCGCCAACAGCTCGTGAAGGCCCTGTGTTTCACTCTGTGGCTGTCCGCTCCTTGCCGATATGCATTGTCATGTGTTTTCTTTATCCTGGTGGCCGCGGGGACAGTCCCACCACGAATCGCGGGTCTGAACTTGGAGCAGGTCACCGCCATCCTCGACAGCAGCGTCTCCTTACCATGCGAGGTCCACGCTCACCCAAGCCCCGAAGTCACGTGGTACAAGGACAGCCGGGCCCTCTCCCTGGGAGAAGAAGTCTTCCTCCTGCCTGGTGAGTAAACTGAGGCTGGGGACCCAGCTCTGAGGCTCTGTGGGAAAGCAGAGCTGCCTCCCCAAACCTGGCACCGGACTGGATGTCTGGGAGGGCTTTAGGACTGTGGGCGTGGGGACTGGGGGCTGGGGCCTGTTCGCTGGTGCCAGGGTCTATCTCCCCCACCCCTGGCAGGCACCCACACGCTGCAGCTGGCTCGGGCACAGCCATCGGACTCTGGAATGTACACGTGTGAGGCCCTCAATGCCGCCGGCCGAGACCAAAAGCTGGTGCAGCTTAGCGTGCTGGGTATGTCCTGTCTGTCCCCCAACCTGTGCTGCCCCGACTCCTTCACTCAGCCCTCACGCCCCCAGGCAGGAGAGGGGCAGCCGGCCCTGGGGGAGCCTGGGATGCCCTGTGCCCTCTGCTGCAGTGGTATCTGGGGGGCATGGTGGTTAAGATCCTAGTTTTTAGAGTTTGGACATGCTTGGGTTTGAAACTCAGCTGTGCACTTATTTGATCTGTGACCTTGGGTAAGTCACTTCCCCTCCCTGAGCCTTGGGTCTCTTATCTGTAAGGTGATGGTTGGTATAAGGGTAAGATGATGGTATGTGAGCCCTTAGCCCAGTGCCTGGTGCCCCGTGAGCTGTGAAGCTGAGGAGGGGACAGCAGGATAACAGCCAGAGCTGGCCCAGGAAGGGCCCTTCCCAAGCCTGATTGATCACGAAGTTCTCTGCATGGAACGTTTTTGGGGGCGTCTGGTCTTCAGAATCCTCTTGGGGAAAAGCTGGCCCAGGATGTCACAAGCCAGCACTCCCTGGAGGGTTCTTTCAAGCCCTGGGGCAAGTTCATTCGTTTGTGCCTGTTCACCTACTGTGCGCCCAGCACCGTGCCAGGTCTTGTGGGCTCACAGCTGGGGTGGGAGCTTCTACATTGGTTTGCTGGAGGGCCATGGGCCCGTGGACCCCCATGGAGGGCCCTCACCTAGCTGGGGCCTGTCCTGTATAGGAAAGAGCCTAGGAGGGTTGTCATAGCATCTCCCCCAACTGGGAGGCTGAACCCAGAGAGGGCAAGAGGCTTTTCCCAGGTCACCCAGCAGGCCCTTGGCATGCTGGCCTGGATTCTCTTCTTCCAGCTCCCTGGGTCTGTGCCATCCCCTGCGGCGGGGTCCACTGCATGACCTTGTCTCTCCATAGGCTGTTAGCCTACGGCTGGGGCCAGGGAGGACACGGGGAAGGCCACACCCCTCACTCAGCTCATCTCCTTCCCCAGTTCCCCCAACCTTCAGGCAGGCTCCCAGCGGCCCCCAGGATGTGGTCCTGGTGAAGGCGGGGGACAAGGCCGTCCTGAGCTGCGAGACAGACTCACTTCCCGAGCCAGCTGTGACCTGGCACAAGGACGGGCAGCCCCTGGTCCTGGCACAGAGGACTCAAGCTCTGCTGGGTGGGCAGAGGCTGGAGATCCAGGACACCCAGGTGAGATGTCTGGTGGTGCGGGCAGCCGTGGGCAGCCCTGGGAATGTCGCCTTCTGGTCCTGGTGAGCCGAGGGTGGGCGTGGGGGACAGCTGCGTGGCAAGATGGGGGGGGCTGCTGCCTCCTTGGCCTGCAGGACCCCAATCCAAGGTGATTAGCAGCGTCCGGGGTGGGAGACGTGGGAAGAGCACAGGGCCCCAGATCCGGCTCCACACTGACTCACAGAATGACTTTGAGCGGATCCGCCTGCCTGTTGCCCCAGAATCCAGAAGCCTTTCCAGGCCCCTCTGGTTATGACTCCCTGGGAGTCTGTTCCACCTGCCCACGCCTCTCCCTGGTATGGATTAGACACTCACAAGTGTTCTTTGGATGAACGTTTGCTGCTCCTCTGGAAACGCACCCGGGCTCCGTCTCCTGACTCAGCGCCATCCCCACAGTGAGGGAACTTTCTCCTCCAGGCTCCACTGACAGACATGCAGCCCCAGGGAAGGGTGGGGTCTGGATCCTGTGCACTCACCTTCCATCGGCCCTCCTGCATCTTAAGGCTCTTGGGAAAGGCCAGAGGGTCCCATCTCCCCTTTGGCTTCCCAGGCAGGACCAGCATATTTGGGGAGTCCCTGCTGTGGAAGGTTCTGGGACCTGGATGTTTTGGGGGAGCCGTAGGTATCCCCACTGCAGCCGCACACTGTCATCATGTGCTCTCTCTGTCCCAGGTGTCGGATAAAGGTTTATACAGCTGTAGAGTCAACAATACAGCCGGGGAGGCCGTGCGGGCCTTCATCCTCACGGTCCAGGGTAAGCTGGAGACCAGGCTGCGAGCGTCGCTGTGGTACCCGTAGCAGCACAGGGAGTTGCCAAGGATGGGAAGGGCCGTAGCTGGAAAGGGAAGGTGTGGCTGAGTGTTTAGGGCCCAAGATCTGGAATTGAAAAGACCAGGATCCGAATAGGACTCTGCCAATGACTTGCTCTGTGGGACTCAGTAGAGTGACTTTATCCCTTTGAACCTCAGATTTATCTTCGGTAAAAGGAGCTAAAAGTAGTACCTGCCTGTTTGGCACACAGGAAGTGCTCCATCTGTGGTCTGCCATGACTGTGTCTAGAAAGTGCTGGGCACGGGGCCCGGCGTGGAAGCACTGGGACAGGAGCCCTAAGAGATCAGACCCTCGGAGTGCAGGGGCCATGTCACCCCCGCCTGAGCCCTGAGGTGCCTGCCCCAGCAGCCCAAGAACGGAACACAGATGGCATTTCATTGGGTGTAGCTCAAGCTGGGGGTGAGGGAGAGCCTGTTGGAGCTGCCTAGGGAAGCAAGGGATGAAAGCTTGGCCAGATTTTCTCAGGATCAGCTATTGTGTGGGTTAGGGAATAGACTCAGCTGGGTAACAAAAAGACCCCAAAATACAGTGCATCAAGTAAGAGAGAAGTTTACCTCTCTCATCCAAAAGCCCAGAGGTGAGTGTCTAGGCTGGAGGGTAGATCTGTACCTACCAAGTGGTAATTTAGGGACCAGGATCCTTCCATCCTGTTGATCTCCCGTCCCCTGGGGGTTGTCCCTGTCCATGTCGCATCCTGTCCCAGCCCACGAAGCAGAAATGAGCAGACGTAGAGGGCAAGCATTTTTATTTTAAGTGGGTGATGCAGAAGTTGCATCTGTCCCCTGTGCTTGTATCCCATGAGTGAGAACTTTGACAGCTGGCCACAGCAGGCTGCAGGGGAGACTGGGAAATGTAGTTTCTACCTGAGTGACCCCGTGCAAGATGGGATGGACAGTCTGGGGGGACACCAGCTGTCTGCTGCACATGCCAAACCCTGTAGCCTCCCCAAAAGGGGGACAGTGGATGGATTCAACCCTGAGCCATATTGAGTACCAGTGTTGAAAATTATTGACACCCGGTCTGCTGCTCAAAGCTCATAGCTCCTTCTCCTGATGGCCACCTTATGAACAGTGGGAAGGGAGGAATGTCTGGTCCTTGAGGGAGAAGACGTTTCATCCTGAGCACAGCTATCTCTTTTCTACTGGTAGTGGCTACCTGGGATGCATGACTTCATGCTGGCTGAGCAGGGGAGAGTGTTGGGATCAATTAGTGATGTCTGCCCTGGCATAGGCTAAGGTCTGCTGGTGCAATAGCCATGTATTTACCATCCATGGGCTAAGTGGTCCCCGCCTGGGCTCTGCTTTGTAAATGTTTTGAAATAGCCAGCTGCTGGTTGTATTTACATTTGCGAATAAAACAACTCATATCACCATCAATGGCAAGGCATAAAATGTCAACTCCTAACCACAGGGAAGGGCTTCTTGGGCATCCCTGATCTGCCTGAGAGGAAGAAAGTAGGGGGCAGAGTCTTAGGATTCTGGGAATCTGGCTTCTCTCCTGCAGTGCCCCCAACGTTTGAGAACCCCAAGACGGAGACCGTGAGTCAGGTGGCTGGAAGTCCCCTGGTCCTGAGCTGTGACGTGACTGCGGTCCCTGCACCTAGTGTTACTTGGCTGAAAGACAGAATGCCTGTTGGTGAGTGCATTCGTCCTTATCTTTTTGGTGCCAAGTAGTCCTTTATTTAATGAAATGGCAATGAAAGCAGAAGGGGTAGTTGGTTGTTAACGGTTCTCACTCGGCAAAATCAAAAGCTGGCAGCGCCCTGTTGGTCCCATCCCCCCCAATTTGTCTTTCAACCCTGTTGGCCTTGAAATCCCAACACTGAGGACCATTTGAGTGGGGGCTCAGTGGCTCGTTGTGTTTGTATCCATAGTCAGCTCCCACGGGACAGAAATGCAGAGTGGGTGCTCAGGGTCTAGCTGGCCCGACCCTGGGCTTGGCATTGGCCCCCAAAGCTGCTCCTTCTCCAGTAACTCAGCTCCATTCGGCCCAGCTGTTGGTCACCCCCATCCAGGCCTTCAACCTTGCCTCGCTCTCTTCTTCTCCCCCGACCCACCCACCCATCAGTCAGTAGACACCTCGTCTTGTCAACATAAATGCCTCCGGTGCCAGCCCTGCCCTCTGTCCATAGCCTTTCCCGTTCCGGCCACCACTGTCCACACCCCTGGGTGACGGCAGCAGCCCCTACGCTCGTCTCTTGGGTCTACTCCATCCCTCCAATGCAGGCTCCACCGGGGCAGAAGGGATCACAAAGTGCAGCTCTGAGTGGGTCAGTTGTCTGCTGAAACTGAAAATCCTTTCGTGGCTGGAGTCCTCAGAACCACAGCCCGGGAGGCCCTTCGGGGCTGGGGCCAGCCCCCCTCTCCCTGCCCTGCTGCGTGCTCCAGACCGACCCAGCTGCTCTTGACTCCTTGCATATGCCTATGTCTGTCTGTCTGTCTGTTTGTCTCTATCTCTCTCTCAATAACAGCCTTATTGAGATGTAATTCACATACTCTACAATTTACTCAATGAAAGCATATAAATCAATTCTTTTCTGTATAATCACAGACCATCCCCACAATCAATTTTGGAGCATTTTTTGTCCAACTGTATATTTTATTTTTTTCTTTTTTAAAAAATTGAAATATAGTTGATTTACAATGTTGTGTTAATTTCTGCTGTACAGCAAAGTGATTCAGCTTTACATATATACATTCTTTTTATATTCTTTTCCATAATGGTTTATCATAGGATATTGAATATAGTTCCCTGTGCTATACAGTAGAACCTAATTTTGGGATATTTTTATCACCCCAAGGGAAATCCCTTACCCATCGCCTTCACTCCCAGCCGCCCCAGCCTTAGGCAGCCACTAACCTACTTTCTGTCTCCATAGACTTGCCTGTTGTGGACAATTCATGTAACACGTGGAATCATACAACACGTCACCTCTTGTGACTGGCTTCTTCCACTTAGCATCGTGTCTTCAAGGTTCATCCATGTTGTAGCATGTGTCAATTCTTCATTCCTTTTTTAAGTTAATTTTTTTCTTTCTTTTTTATGGCTGAACATTCCACTGTGTAGCTATATCATGTTCTGTTTATCCATCCACTAGTTGATGGACATTTGTGTTGTTTCCACCTTTTGGCTATGATGGATAGGGTGCTGTGAATGTTCGTGTACGAGTGTTTGTGTGGCATGTGCCGTCCTTCCTCTTTGATGTATACCTGGGAGTGGAATATGCTGTGGACCCTGTTCTCTCTTGGCTCCAGCTCTTGGCACGCGCTGTTTCCTCCCTGAAATACTCATCCCAGGCTCCCCGGACCACCTCCGCTTTCACCTGGCTGATTCAGACTCACCTTCAGGTCTCAGCTGAGACTCACCTCCTCCAGAAGTCTGGCCTGGTCTCTCCATGCTCCATCAGGGTGTCACAGGGCTGGGCCCACAGGATTGTACCTGCGTCACTGTCTCTGATGTATTTTGAACTCCTTGAGGACAGGGACCATGTTTCGTTCATCTTTGATTCCCGAGCTCTCTCGCTGTTGGACATGTAGTAGTTGCTCAATACATTTTGTGTTGAAAGACTGGCTGGACAGATGAGGATCTGGGGGAGGGCAGACCAGCCTGGACTGGTGCAGTTAGAGAAGGCTTTAGGGCAGAGGTGCTGCTGGAGAACATGAGGGGGAGGCATTCTAGGCTGGGGGAGGGGTGCAGCCTGAGCAGAGGCCCAGGGGAAGCCCCTCACTGGACTCATGTTGGAGTCAGTGAGTGGCTGGTCCACCTTGATCAGTGCAGGGAGGGAAAGGTTGGAAGGAGGGCGGGAGATGAGGACTGGGCCTGAGAGTCAACAGGAAGAGGAGCAAGTCCCGGACTCTAAAGGGATGGGAGGACTTCCCTGACTGTCCAGTGGTTAAGACACCGAGCTCCCAATGCAGGAAGCACGGGTTCGATCCCTGGTCGGGGAACTAGGATCCCGCCTGCCACACGGCGTGGCCAGAAAAATAAATAAAAATAAAAAAAATTGAGGGAGTGGGGTCCCTTGGGAAGAAATGTCCCCAGTGAAGGAAGTAGGGAGGGGTTGGTTGTAAGGACCAGAGCAATCAGAGGAGTCCAGGCTGGGGAAGGCCGTGACGTAAATGGCTAGAGGCCCTGCCCGTGTCTGGGCCTCAGTTTCCCTGTGAGCATAAGAAAGGGGTGGGTGATTCAAGGGTTCCCAGGGTCTTTCCAGCCTTGTGAGTGTGGGGGTCAGGCGCCCTCTGAGGGAGTCACGAGACTTCTCTGGGCCCAGTGGTGGCACCTGGGGCGCTGGGTCTGAGCAGGTGAAGTCCTGCCACACCCCTCCGTCCCACAGAAAGCAGCGTGGCACGTGGTGTGGTCTCCCGGGGGGGCCGCCTCCAGCTGAGTCACCTGCGGCCAGGCCAGGCTGGCACCTACACGTGTGTGGCCAAGAACGCCCAGGCGGAGGCCCGCAAGGACTTCGTGGTGGCCGTGCTGGGTACGTCTGCGCCCCGCGCCCCCCGCGCCCCCCCGTGCCGGCCGCAGCCACTGCCCCGGGCCTCACCACGCCCCCTCTGCCACAGTGGCCCCCCGGATCCGCAGCTCGGGCGCCACGCGGGAGCACAGCGTCCTGGAGGGGCAGGAGGCGCGGCTGGACTGCGGGGCTGATGGGCAGCCACTGCCCGACGTGGCCTGGCTGAAGGACGGTCGCCCGCTGGGCCAGGGCGCCGGCCCCCACCTCCGGTAAGACCCAGCCTGTGACATCCCCGCCCCAGGAGGCAAGCCTGCAGGCCCTCACGCGCCTGCTCCCGGCTCTCCCGCCCCGGGGCAGGTTCTACCTGGACGGCAGCTCCCTGGTGCTGAAGGGCCTGAGGGCCTCGGACTCGGGGGCCTACACCTGCGTGGCCCACAACGCGGCCGGTGAGGACGCCAGGCTGCACACCGTGAACGTGCTGGGTGAGCAGCTGAGGGGCGAGGAGAGCGAGGCCGCCCCACCGTCCCAGGGCGGCAGCAGCCTGGCCGCCGTGGGGCCTCCACTGGGGCACCTGGAGGGTGGTGCCAGGGCCCGGATACGGGAGCCCTGGTGAAGCCCCACTCCTCTGTGAGCCAGGCCAGTCTGACCTCTCCGGGCCTCTGCCCCGTCCTCAGACCAGGGGCACAACCGCTCCAGCCCAGGGGCGCAGTGGGGGGAGTCGGGATAAAGGAGAGACCCACGCCCCCAGGCAGCGGGCTTCATCCTCACCTGGGTTGGGCACGGGTCTAAGACCCACGTGATGATTGCCACACGGTGGCTGCACGTGGCAGAAGTCGAGGTGTCGGCGCCACCTCCGGGGACTTCCCTGAGAGGAGCCCACCTCCCCGCCCAGACCCCCTCACTGCCCCCCGTTTTTCCTCTCTGCCCACCCACCAGTGCCTCCCACCATCGAGCAGGGGGCAGAGGGCACGGGGACCCTGGTGAGCAGGCCTGGGGAGCTGGTGACCATGGCGTGCCCTGTCCGGGGCTCCCCGCGCATCCACGTGAGCTGGCTCAAGGATGGCCTGCCCCTTGCGCTCTCCCAGCGCACCCACCTCCACGGCTCGGGCCGCACCCTCAGGTAAGGGAGTGGCTCCTCTGCCCGCCAGCCAGCGGATGGCAGGCCCCAGATGCACTCCTCAGGCAGCTTGGGCTTAAAAGCACGTCTGAATGGTTTTAGACTAAAAATAACATAAACATACAGAGGTTTTTGATGGGGAGAGTGAGAGGACCCCCACCCCCGAAAGGGAACTTCAGAGATGAAAGGGGCTTCTGCCCTCAGGCTTTCACAGCCCAGTGGGGGAGGTACAGATCTGGGTGATGACATCTGGTGGCACCTGACTCAGCCTGGCCCCAGGTAGAAGAAATCTGGGAAGGCTTCCTGGAAGAAAGTGCCTGAGCAACGTCTTCATGCCTTCAGCAGCACTTAATGGAGTGCTTGCTGTTCCAGGTGTAGTTCCAGGTACTGGGATGGAGCAGTGAGCAAGATGAAGCCTTTGCTCCTGCAGCTTTGGGGAGGGAGGGGAATGGAAAATAAACAGATATAAAAGTGACATGTCACAAGGGATGTGTGCTCAGAAGAATAAAGTAGGGTGAGGGGATGGGAGGTGGCAGTGGAGGGTGCTGTTTTAGGGTGGCCAGCAGTAGGCACTCAGATGAGGTGACAGTTGAGCAGAGATGGAAGGCGATGAGAAGGGGAGGTGTGTGGATTCCATGGCAGGAAGAATTCCATTCCTTCCAGGCAGGAAGAGCAGGTTCAAAGGCCCTGCGGTGGGCGTGTGGCTGTGTGTTCTAGAAACAGAGTTGGAGGGTCGGTCATGAAGGGGGCAGTCAGGTGACATAGGGCCTCGTAAGTCCTTCAAAAGACTTGGGCTTTCCTAAGGAGAGAAGGGAAGCCCTGAGAGGGTTTTAAGCAGAGAAGCATCATGATGTGACTTAAATTTTGTGTATGTGGTAAAATACACATATTAGAAAATTTACCATTTTAACCATTTTTAAGTGTACTGTTCAGTGGCATTAAGTACATTCACATTGTTGTGCAACCATCACCACCATCCATCTCCAGACCTTTTCATCTCCCCAAACTGAAACTCTGCCCCATTAAACGCTAATTCCCCATCCCCCTCCCCAGCCCCTGGCACCCAGCACTGTACTTGCTGTCTATGAACCTGCCTTATTCTGAGCACCTCATATAAGTGGAATCATGCAATCGTTGTCCTTCTGTGACTGGTTTATTTCACTTAGCATCATGTTTTCATCCATGTTGTAGCACGTGTCAAATTTTCCATCCTAATTTTTAAGGCTGAATAATATCACCTGGTATGTGTAGAACACATTTTGTTTATCCATTCACCCATCCATGGACACTTGGATCGCTTCCACATTTTAGCAGTTGTGAATAATGCTGCTGTGAACATGGGTGTTCGCTTATCTGTTTGAGCTTCTACTTTCATCTCTTTGGGGTTGTGACTTAGGTTTTTAGACGATCCTTCTGGCCGCAGTGTGGACAGCAGACTGTAGGGCCAAGGGCAGAGTGGGAGGGCATTTTAGGGCTGCGGCCACAAGCCAGGTGAGACGTGGTGGGGCCTGGATCAGAGCCACGTGGTGGAGGTGGTGGAGGTGCTCCGGCTGGCGGTGTTTGCGGAGAGACGGGGAGGGGTTGAGCATGGCTCTGGGGTCTCTATCTGGGAACCCGGAAGGCTGAAGTCCCGTTTTCTGAGATGGGTCCACAGTGGGAGGGGCAAGCTGAGGGGCGAGACCGGTGTTCTGTTCCAACCTGTTGGTTGGAGAGGTTCTTGGACATACAGGGAAGATGGAAACCAGGCATTTGATACTCCTGTCGGGAGTTTAGGAGGTAGATGTTTGGGGATTGTCAGTGAACAGGTGGTGTTGGAAGCCAGGATGGGCTGCAGGCCCCGGGAAGCGAGGGTGGACTGAGCCTGGGCTGCCAGCGTTAGGGTGGGTATAACAGACGTTTCAGGGTCACTGGGGACGTTGACAAGGGCGGCTCGGGAGGAGTGGTCGGGGCAAAAGGGGGTTTGAGAGACAGTGAGGGTTCAGGCAGTGGAGACAGTGAGTGGAGACGAGTCTGGCGAGTCCTGAAGGCTGAGAGGAATTGTCTAGAAGAAAGGGGTGGGAGTAGCAGGCTGTCCGGGGGTGGGCCAGTGGAGCTTCCAGAATTTGGGAAGCAGTAAGTCTGGCTGTAGAGTGGGCAGAGAAGGCAGCAGGGGCGGGGGGTGAGGTGGGGAGTCTCCCTCTCCCTCTCTCTCCCTCCCTCTCTCCCACCCTCTCTCTCTCCCTCCCTCTCTCCCACCCTCTCTCTCTCTCTCTCTCCCTCTCTCTCTCTCTCCCTCTCTCTCCCTCTCTCTCTCTCTCTCATCCCCCCCTTTGCTCGTGGGCTTCAGGATTTCCCAGGTGCAGCTGGCAGATTCCGGCGTCTTCACCTGTGTGGCTTCGAGCCCAGCGGGCGTGGCCGACAGGAACTTTACCTTGCAGGTGCACGGTACGGAGCAGGGGAGTGGGTTAGCGGGTCCTTTGGCCTTAGGGGCGAGAATCAAGGCTCTTGTCCCCTCCCCTCTGCCCATCTGGGTGAAACCAAGGGTTGGCCCTCAGGAATGTCAAGGCAGGGCAAATACTCAGTCTCTGATTCATTCGGTCACTCATTCATTGATCTCACAAGTAGCTGTTGGACACTAGTGTGCCAGGGCCTTGCCAGGCACTGGAATATGGCAGTGAGCAGAGGTAGCCCTGACACCAGGAAGTCGGTGAGGGAAACAGCTGTGTAAAATTAAAATTCCACACAACTAGTGATACCAGGGTAAGGAGAGGGTGCCACAGGAGCACAGAGGAGGGCACCTCACCTGACCTCGGGGGTTCAGGGAAGGCTTCCTGGAGGAGGTGAGGTCTAAGCTGAGGACTGGAGATGAGAAGGAATAGTCCAGGAGAAGGGCATTCTGACCAATAGTTACAGTCTGTGCAAAGGTCCAGGGCCGAGGGCCACCTGGCGTTGAATAAATTGGCTCGTGCCCACTCTTTTGCCCTGTGCAGTTCCCCCTGTCCTGGAGCCGGTCGAGTTCCAGAATGACGTGGCGGTGGTCCGTGGCTCCCCGGTGGTCCTCCCCTGTGAAGCCCGGGGCAGCCCCCTGCCCCTCGTGTTGTGGATGAAGGATGGGGAACCCTTTTTGCCCCAGAGCCTGGAACAGGGGCCTGGCCTACAGCTGGAGACAGCGGGAGTTGGCGACTCAGGGACCTACTCCTGCGTGGCCGTGAGCGAGGCAGGGGAAGCGAGGAGGCATTTCCAGCTGACGGTGATGGGTGGGTCACCTGCCCCCAGCGCCAGCTTCTCTGGGCCAGGGACGGGACAGGGGCCCTCTGGGGGCAATGGAGGCGGTGAGAGAGGTGAGCACCCTGGAGGCTTGGGGCTTAGGGAACAGGCCTCGCTGACCTGGCTGCAGGGGCTGGGGGCCAGGACGCTTCATTCTCCTGGGGCTGTGCCCCTCTGTCTTGTCCTCGGAACCTTGTAAAGCAGGAACAAAGCCACCGAAATCTTGGGGCTCTGAGTCTCAAGCACAAGATTTTGCAAGTGTTGTGCCCTATTGGAAAGATGTGTTTCCCTCCATACTGTATCCTTGTTGGTTTTTAAGCGCAAATCATTGTCCCAGGCAGATGGGCCCATGGTCTGACGTTTTTAGGCCCCTCCAACACAATCACCACCCGCCTGTTTGCAGGCCCATGTGCTGTCGGCATCTGGATGGTGGGGGAGGGGGATGAACCCCAGCTCCTAGTGCTCTGGGCACGGCCCCCATGGCTGACCCAGGGCGGGGTGTCTTGCAGATCCCCCCCACATCGAGGACTCAGGCCAGCCTGCAGAGCTGTTGCTGACCCCCGGCACCCCCTTGGAGCTCCTCTGTGATGCCCGGGGCACTCCCCAACCCAACATCACCTGGCACAAGGATGGGCAGGCCCTGAACAGGCCGAAGGAGAGGAAGAGGGCCGGGAGGGTGCTCCGGGTGGAGGGTGTGCAGGTGCTGCTTCCCCGCCTGCTGTGGGATGAAGCTGGGGATGGGAGGGGAGGGACCCAGTGGCACTTGGCAAGGTTTGCCCAAGCTCCACTTTTATTTGGGGTGTAAGGATGTGAAGAGGACCCCCCACCCCGGCCCCGGGCCATGCCCTTGGGAGCTCCCAGTCAGGTCAGACCCAAGGCTGATGCAGAAACCAGATAAATCCCTAACCCCACCAGAAAAGAACTGGTACAGTCAAGGGGGACTTCCTGGAGGAGGCAGACTCTGCCCTGGCCCTAAAGCAAGGGTGAGACAGTAATAGGGAAGAAACATCCCAGAGAGGAGAAGGGGTTGGTGGGAAAGGCAGGATGGCTGACTCAGCAGGCCTGAGTCTAAATCCTGGGTCCTCAGCTGTGTAGGAGGGAAATCAGATCAGGAGGTGGGCAGGGCGGGGCCAGAGGTAGCTGCTCACCCTGCTCCATCCCCAGGTGAGTGATGCTGGGCTGTACACTTGCCTGGCCCACAGCCCTGCTGGTGAAATCGAGAAGAGCTTCCGGGTCAGAGTTCAAGGTAGGGGGGTGCCAGAGTGGGGGCAGGAGAGGGAGGCAGGATGGGACCTGCAGGGGTGGGTCCATTTCTCATGTCCTCTACCCACCTCACCAGCCCCCCCAAATGTCATTGGGCCCCAAGGCCCCCGCTTTGTGGTTGGCCTGGCCCCGGGACAGCTGGTTCTAGAGTGCTCGGTGGAGGCAGATCCAGCACCGGAGATTGAGTGGCACCGTGATGGCATCCTGCTGCAGGTGGGTGCCAGGCTGAGGACCCAGGGGCACCGCCTTCTGTCCCTCTCAGGCCCCAGACCCTGACCAGACTGGATACCAGGTGCCGAGGGCCTATTCTGTGCTGGCACTTTGCATACCTGCTCTCCTGATGTTTTCCACCCCTGTTACTATTGTCACCCCCATACTGTGGTTGGGGACACTGAGGAAGGCTAAGATTTGCACCCCAGGGCTTCTGATGCATATCTGTGCTGTACCTTTGAGCTATGCTTAGTGGCTGTGTGGCCTGGGGCCAGTTACTGAGGTTCTCTGTGCTCACCCCTGAAATGCGGTCAATTTGCTGCTGTGGACCCAAGGATTGTAGATCTGGTGGAAGCTCCAGCTCCTAGTGTGAGCATGAGTCCCCCCTGCAACATGCCCGACAGGCAGAGCTCCAGGGAAGATGCTCTTTCCCTCCCAAAGGAGCCTATTTCCCCAGAAAGTCCTCAGCTGGGCATCAGTTCAGGGGTTGCAGACGGGCCCAGAATGAATGGGGCAGAGACCACTGTCCGGTCCAGCTGGTTCCTTGGTCCTGGTGCGTGGGGGGCTGGCCTGGCCCAGCCCAGCACTGATGAGGGTCTCTCCACCCTGGGGGTCTCTACAGGCAGATGCCCACACCCAGTTCCCAGAGCAGGGCAGGTTCCTCCAGCTGCAGGCCCTGAGCACGGCCGACAGTGGCAACTACAGCTGCACAGCCCGCAATGCTGCAGGCAGCACCAGCGTGGCCTTCCACGTGGAGGTCCACAGTGAGTGGCCCCACCCCACCCGCCCTGCCCACCCCCCTGAGAGCGACAGGGTCCCAGCACCCGCTCCCTCTGTGCCTCTCCTCCAGCGGTGCCCACCATCCGGCCGGGACCACCTGCAGTGAACGCCTCCGTGAACCAGACGGCTCTGCTGCCCTGCAAGGCTGACGGTGCCCCCCCGCCCCTTGTGAACTGGCGGAAGGACGGCATCCCTCTGGATCCTGAGAGCCCCAGGTGGGAGCTGGTAGGGGAGGGCATCAGGGAGGGGCTCAGGTACCTCTTTACAGGTTGTAAACGGAGGCCCACCTGGGCAGTTGGAGCAGAAAGGACATGGGTCTTCTCAGAACCCAAGGACATACATGCCCATTCCTTAAGGGCGTGAGAACCCCTGGTGGCTGGCTGTCTGCCTGACTAGTTTTGACTCTTGGTTGCTAATCTCTGTTTCTGTGTGGGGGGGCTTCATGCCTCTCTCCCTCTCAGACCAATTTTCTACACCTTCTTTCTCTAAGAACATGGGAACATGGCAGAACGGCTCCCTCCACACACCTCCCCCCCGCCCCCCCACCCCCGGCCAAGTTATAGCTGCTCTGTTCACACAACCTGCAGACCCCAGTGAGCTTGTCTGTGAATCCCAGTTCCAAATTCCCAGGGCAGAGAATTCCATTGGCTCAGACTGCATGATGTGTTCATCCCCCGTCCAACCGGCTGTGGCCAGGGGCGGGGTCACACAGTACAGACATGGCCCCTGGGAAAGGGCAGTTTTCCGACCTTATCGAGGGGCTGTTCTCAGAAAGGGTTGGGATACCACTGCCCTCTGGCTCTTGGGGGGGGGGCTGGGCCCAGGTGGGAGCACGGGAGGCCCAAAGCAGCCCCTCTCACCCTTTCTGATGCTGGGTTGTGGTGCAGGTTGCTGCCCAAGGCTGTGGCCCCATGCCCCCACCCCCCCACCGACCTTGGCCTCACAGATGCAGGACTCCTGAGTTAGCATCCTCTTGCTCCGAAAGCCAGAGACCAAGGGGAGGGTCTTGCTGGAGACACCACCAGGGGTCCAGCTCCTCCGTAGGGACTTGCTGGTCTGCCGGTATCCATGGCAACCCCTCCCTGTGTTCCAGATTTCAGGTTCTGCCTGAGGGTTCCCTGAGGATCCAGCCAGTCCTCGCCCAGGATGCCGGCCACTACCTCTGCCTGGCGTCCAACCCTGCAGGTTCCGATCGGCAGGGCCGTGACCTCCGGGTCTTCGGTAGGTAGAGGAGGAAAGGTGTGTTTTTTTGCCTTCAGCATCCACCCCCTTGTCTGGGCCGGGTCCTGCTTAGTTTCTGGGTCATCTTAGCCGTCAGGAGCCAAGAACAACGATCTCCAAATGTTTTTGACCATGAATCCTATTAATAAAAAGTTTTGAGCATGTACACTCAAAGATGCATATTTATCTTTATGCATACATTATACACACTTACTACTATACTATTATATTCAATGACAAAACGTGCACAAGCTGTAAAACACTCAGAATCACTGAGCCAGGTGCTCTAATCTGCTCTTCAATCCCATTGATCACCTGGGTGGAGGCTGCGCTGCTGGGCCCTAGCCTCGGGTGGGGCCGCTGGGGAGTTGCGCCCTGGAGGCCCCATTCCAGGAGATGTAGTTACGGGGATGCCAGCCTCAGGGGTGGTGGTCAAAGGCCCCATCGCCCCAGCTTTGGGAGCCCGTTGGAAGATCCGCTCGGGGAGTTTCTCCTGCCTCCTCGCCCCTGCTTCCTCGGGGATGGGCTGAAGGTGGTTGGAGTGCCTCCTGCTCCTGGGCTTCCCCTTAGAGACCCCCGCCCTGCCCCATCCCGCAGCCCGTCTCCTGATCACTGTACTCTCCCCAGAGCCTCCAGCCATCACCCCCGGCCCCTCCAACCTGACCCTGACTGCTGACACCGCCGCCTCACTGCCCTGTGAGGCCAGAGGCTCACCCAAGCCCCGTGTGGTCTGGTGGAAGGATGGACAGAAGCTAGACTTCCGCCTGCAGCAGGGAACCTACCGGTACTGAGCTCGTCCTTCTGGGAACGCCATGAGATGCCCGGGGTGGGGAAGGGCGTGCCCGTCTCAGAGAAGGGGAGCCGGGTCAGAACCGAGGCAGGGGCGCGCTCGGGTCTCACCAAAGCCAGCACCAGAACTTGTGTCCTGACTTCAAGGGCCCAGGAGGGTCTTTACACTAAGATACCTGGTCGGAGGTGGGGGCATTGGGGACATACAGCCAAATGGAAAATGTGTGGCCTTTGCAAGCACTTTAGTCACTATTGAAGAACCCACGTAGAAGCCCAAGTTCATGCCGGTTGAGCCTGGACCCATGGCTCCTGCAGGAGCCTCGGTCTCCGCGTTTCTCAAAGGCAGCTGATCCTGAAATGATCCCTGGGAGTATTAAGGGGTCAGTTCACCAATTAATTCACCAAATATTTGTTGTGTTAGGTGCCAGATCATCGTGGAGCTTTGTGACTAAGCAGGTGTTCAGTGAACGCAAGCAGTTCTGATCAGGGCTTTGGATATGGTTACTATCACAGAAGTTATCATAGGTGGTGACTGTAGAAAATTTTTAGGATTATGGAGAAACCCGGAGGCAAACATTAAAATTGCCCACAAACTGAACAGGTAGATCTTGGGAGGTAGAAAATTCTAGGAGAAACTTCTAGAGTCGAGGCTGGGGGCCGGTTACAGGAAGGGAAAATAGTCATGAAACACATCCCTCGCCTCCAAATTCCCCGGGTAGGGAGGCCACGGCTGGCTGGTTTCAGGTCAGCCCGGCCAGTCACTTAGCAGACAACCGTCCGTCTGTCTGTCCAGGCTCCTGCCCTCCAACGCCTTGCTCCTCACAGCCCCCAGCCCCCAGGATTCAGCCCAGTTTGAGTGTGTGGCGAGCAATGAAGTGGGCGAGGCCCACAGGCTCTACTGGGTGACGGTTCACGGTGAGTTCACGGTCAGGAGTGACTGTTCACAGCGAGGGCATATGAGGAAGCCGGGATGGGGACAGTGCCTCCCTCTCCTGGGCACTCTCTCTGCCTCCAGGGACCTGCACGGGTTCCCTCTGAGCCTTTCTGTGCTTCCCGGGTCACCGCTTCCAGGAAGCCCTCTCTGATCCTGCCCTCCCACACTGACATAACCCAACTCCAGCACAGTTCCTGGCCTGTGGGAGCTTGTAGGCGAGGCCTCTCCCCAGTCCAGAATGTTCTGAACCCAAATCTGACCTTGTCATCACCCCAGTTAAAATCCCTCCCACCATGGCTGCCCACTGCCCTCAGGATAGAATGCATGGTGTCACCTGGGCCCAGAAGGTCAGCCCTGCTGACCCCCCAGGTTCAGCTCACCCCATGGCCTCCCTCACTCTGGGATGCAGTCACGTCTCTCAGCTTTTTGTTCCTTACCTCAGGGCCTTTGCATATGCTGTTCCCTCTGCTGAACACTTCTGCCTTCACCCAGGCAATATCTGCTCTTCCTTCAGATCTCAGGTTAAATACCGCATGCCCCAGAGGCCTTCTCTGGCCTCCCTCACTCTGTGCCCCCACCAAGCTCCCTTGTCTTGTGAAACGCTCCCTGAGATACCTGGCTGGTATCTATAGAAAGCAGTTCATAACTCTCCCACACGCCCAGCAAAACACATCTGAGTGAGGAAATGTGACTGCTGCACCTCCCTCCCTGGAGCTTCGTCACTGATGTCACCTTGTGTCTTAGTCTGTTTATCCTTCTCGTCCACCTGGCCCCATGGCTGTGTGTTCCCCAGGGGACCTCAGCAGGGCCTCAAGCCTTGACTTGCGTTTCAGTGCCTCCCACCATTGCCGACGACCAGACAGACTTCACCGTGACCATGATGGCGCCCGTGGTCCTCACGTGCCACAGCACAGGGGTGCCAGCCCCAGTTGTGTCCTGGAGCAAAGCAGGCACCCAGCTGGGGTTGCGGGGGAACGGCTACCGTGTGTCACCTTCGGGTAAGTAAGGGTGAGCCACGTGGACCTGCTGCTGAGGGGACACTAAGGGCCATTGGGCAGAGGCTGTGAAAGCAGCCCGTTGGGGCCTGGTGGTTGAGAAGATGGAAAGTCCTGGCCTGGCTCTGCCATTCCCTCACTGTGTGACCTGGGAGAACCCCCTCACCCCCCCGGGCCTCAGTATCCCCATCCACGCACTAGAGTATTGATATCCAGCAGTCAGTCCCTGATGCTAGTTGGTAAATTGGTGCTCCTTATGGCAGAATGAGAAAAATAATAGCTACATGAGAGTTTTCATAAAGCTAGTTTTAGCTCATTAGAAGGATTGTCCTTTATTCTGAAATAATGCTTTTCTTAATAATTTGGTGTTGAAAGTGCCTTTCTTTTATGAAATTAAGGTGATAGTACATGGTAATTTTTTAAGTGTCTCTGCTTATTAAAATAAAAAGCTGGCAACTTTATGGGGATTCTCTAAATTAAATGTATTTTTTAGTTGGTTGGTTAGTGAAATCCTAAAGTCTGTGAACCACTGGCCAGATCTGTGGTTTTCAAACTCTTCCAAAGCAATAGAACACTTCCTTCTGACAAGTGGTTATGGGGAAGCCCAACACGTGAGAGAAGCTAGGTTCTGGTTCCATTTGGGGCTGGGATGGGGGCTGTGGGGTGGTCCAGAGTCAGGTGGGCCTCGCTCCCTTTGCCCCCTCAGCAGGCCCTTAGGGGTCCACAGGGGATGGTTTAGAAACCACCTTACCTGACTGTTGCAGCCTGTGGTCTGGGAAGGTTAAAATGGTATTCATTGAGCAGCCAAGGCTGAGGGAGAGAGGGCAAAGGGAGGACAGAGGAGGCAGCAATCCGGGGAGGCTTCCTGGAAGAGGCAAGTTTTGCGCAGAGTGCAGCAAGGATAGCAGGGTGAGGGCCCATGGAACTAGGCGCGGGCGGTCCAGGGATTCCAGGCCGGGTAGTGGCAGATCCCGGCACATCACAGCCAGAAGGGTCTAGAGATCATCCTGTCTGATTCCTCATTGTACACCTGGCCCAGAGACTAGAAGTACCAGAGAGTAGAAGAGACTTGCCTACAGTAAAGGCCTGAGCAGGGAGCAGAGGCAGGCCCAGGTTCCCCCGAGCTGCTTACAAATGGGCAGGGAGGCAGACTGAGTGGCCTGTAACAGAGACACCAGCGTTGGGTGTTTAAGAGCCCTGCCGGCTCCACCCCTGGGACATCTGTCCCAGGCCCCCTCACCCCTCTCTGTGCCCTATTCCCGCCTACAGGTGCCCTGGAGATCGGGCAGGCCCTCCCCATCCATGCCAGCCGATACACCTGCACGGCCCGCAGCTCCGCGGGCGTGGCCCACAAGCACGTGGTCCTCACCGTGCAAGGTAAGCGTCCCCCAGGCCAGACAGCCATGGCTCTTGGGGCAGGGAAGCCGGTGGAGGGCCAGAGGATTCTTCGGGAGAAGAGAAATAGCCCGCCCGTGTCCTCCTTTCCGACGTTTCCGGAACCCCTTGTTCCCTTTAGCAGCCTCTCTCTCCGGTGCTCAGACGGCCCCTGGTTGGAGAGGCCTGGGTGTTAACGGTGTCCCCAGGGACCTCTGCAGCCCCGTTCCTTTGCAGCCTCCCCCGTGGTAAAGCCACTACCCAGTGTGGTCCGGGCGGTGGCAGAGGAGGAGGTGCTGCTGCCCTGCGAGGCCTCGGGCATCCCCCGGCCGAGCATCCGCTGGCAGAAGGAGGGGCTCAGCGTGCCTGCAGGTGAGTCTCCTTGGCAGCCAGCGTGGGTGGGAGGAAGACAGTACGAACCTGCGGTCCTCCTTCCTGCCCCCGCTTCACCTCCCGCCCTCCCGTCTCCCCTCACCACCCCAGAGCCCTGGATTCTGCCTGAGCACTCGGTGGCTGGGTTGGGAGGTTGGGTCCGGCTTCCGTGCTCGCTCTGCTCCCTCGTCACCCTGTGGCCACAGCAGGTCACTTGTCTGGTCAGACAGAACAGCCCAAGCAGCCTTCCTGCCCTCCTCGGGGGTCCTGTCGCCCCAGCGACCGGCCCCCAATTCCTTCCCGCCAAATCCAGGGGTGAGTACCCAGGTCCTAACCAGTGGACAGCTGCGGATTATCCATGTCAGCCCAGAGGATGCCGGGAACTATTTCTGCATCGCCCAGAACAGCGCAGGCAGTGCCCTGGGGAAGACTCGGCTGGTGGTGCAAGGTGGGCCCCGGGGGTGTGCGTGGGGCTGAAGTGGACCCCAATGAGCTAGGGCCTTTGAGGCTCCTGAGAGCCCCTCCCTTCTCTGCCCAGCCCTGGTCCCTGGCGGGGCATGTCCCCGCGTCCACCCCTACCCCAGCACGGCTTGTGGTTCTAGAAGGAATTCAAGAAAAAAACGGCTCCCATTTTGCACCCAAGGTCTGGCTCCAGACAGTAACTCCAGAGTCCCCTCTGCCTCCTCTGGCCCCTCCTGGGAAACTAGTCTGGTCATTCTTCGTTCATTTTGGCTTTCCAGTAGCAATAGCCATTTCTGTCCCTTTAGTCACTGTGTGTGCATGTGGGTGAATGGGTCACTCTGTCACAGCTTCACCAAACTCGAGAGAGTCCCCAGATTATCCAGACCACGGGGCCTATGACCAGGGGCCAGTGGGGGCAGCAGACAGGGGTGGAGGAAGGGGCTGAGGATGTGTCTAGTGCCAAGGGCACTGGGGCAGGTATGGCCCACCCCAGCCTACCCCAGCCCAGCCCCGTCACCGAGGGGACCTCCCTCTCCCCACAGTCCCGCCTGTGATCGAGACTGGCCTTCCGGACCTGTCCGCCACCGAAGGCTCCCACGCCCTCTTGCCCTGTATGGCCAGCGGCAGTCCTGAGCCCGACATCACCTGGGAAAAGGACGGCCAGCCTGTGTCTGGAGCTGAGGGGAAGTTCACCATCCAGCCTTCCGGGGAGCTGCTGGTGAAGAACTCAGAGGTGAGGGCCTGGCCCCAGGGAGCAGAGGGGAATAGTAGTAACAGCCGGAGCAGCAAACACCTGCTGAGCACCCCGCTGTGTGTCATGCTCTGTGCTGAATGCTGTGCAGTTTCTTAATCCTGGAACCTGGGGAAGTAGGTGTTATCACCCTAGCTACAGATGAGGAAACCGAGGTTCAGAGTGTACCCAGGTTTTGAAGACATGCTATTGCCAAGAGGCAGAACCAAGATTTGAATCAGGACCTCTATGGCTCGTCCCTGGGGGAGGGAAGGAGCCCTGGAAGAGAGGGAGGGGGGAGCGTGGCGATGACTTTGTGTCCCCAAACTGCCCCAGATGTTCTCATCTTGAGCTACAGGCGTGGGTGGGACCCCGGCTCCCTTCCCCCATCAGTACTCATCATGTCCTGTAATTACAAAAGAAGCCGCTGTCCAGATGGATGGGTGGGCACATCTCGAGGGGGCCGTGGGGGTGGGGATCCTGCCACACAGCGAGCCAGATGTGCAGGGGTGAGCCCACCAGCCCTGCTGGGATGCACCACAGAACTTCTCCTCTCGGAGAAGGCACCGAACGCAGGACCCGCCTCAGGGATGATGGATGAGGTGAGCACAGGTGAGCGGAGTGCAGGTTCCGTTCTGAGCACACAGGAGGTGCTTAGTAAATGGTGACTGTTACAAACGTGTGGTCAGGCTTAGATTATGAAGGCTGAAAATTCAATTAACAATCAAATTAAGAAGGAAAAAAAGGGAAGTTTTTGGAGCCAAACTGAGGATTATAACCGGGGAGACCTGTTAGAAGTAAAGGCACGGTCACGTACATTTTCAAGACGAAGAATCATACATCAGAATGACATACTCGTATTTTACATAAAGTTCGCCAAAGACACATAGTCCGGGTAAGCAGGTACAGAGTGAACAGCGAGTCACCATGAGCCCTTACAGAGCTGGGAAAGAACGCTATTCTTTTAAGAAGTTACATTGCTAGTGTCAGAGGAAAGGAAAAAAAAAATGATCTTTACAGCTGAGCAGGCACACCCATCCTTGAGGAGCTCTGGTTAATGTGTAATGCAGATACACACTGCACATTAGGGATGGAAGGAGGAGGCCCAAAAAGACAGAGAATTTTATGTTTAATTTTTCTTGTCCTGCCTTAAAATATAAATTGTATTTCATCAGAGCGCATAGCCATATGAAGGCTGCAGGGAGGTGCAGTGGTGAAGCCGAGCTGTTTGCTAGCTGTGTGACCTTGGGCAAGTCACTTTGCCTCTCTGGGCTGGATGGTCCATGGGAACCTGCCAGGGAGCAGGTCCCCGGGGGCATTCTGGCCCATGTTGGGGTGGGGGCAGTTCTCAGGCTGACCCCTCCCTTTGCCCACAGAGCCAGGACGCTGGCACCTACACCTGCACTGCCGAGAATGCCGTGGGCCGCGCCCGCCGCCGCGTGCACCTCGCCATCTTGGCACCGCCTGTCTTCACCACCCTGCCTGGGGACCACAGCCTGAACCTTGGGGACAGGCTGTGGCTTCGCTGTGTGGCCCGGGGCAGCCCTACACCCCGAATAGGCTGGACTGTCAACAACCAGCCAGTCACAGGTCTGGGCCTGCTGGGGGCGGGTGGGACAGGGACCCAGGACCCTGGGAGGTTGAAGAGGATGGGCGGGGGTGGGGATGACCCAACCTGGTGAAGAGGAAGAGGGTACCAGTCAGCCTGTGGGTTCTGGGTCTCCAGACTTGGCCCTGCATTGGGGCACAGGGCAAACACACATGTGGCCCTATGTGACCAGTCACATGTCAGACCCAGCAAGAAGCCAGCTGTGAAAAAGACTCAACCCTGGAGACCTCAGGGCCAGGAGAGGGGCCTGTGCTCCAGCCCAGCGCTGCTGCTCCCACTGTGGGCCCCTCAACAAACTCCATTCATGGGGGACTCTTTCCTCTCACCTGGGTCCCCGGTGATGTTTAGGGAGGTCCAAGGCCTGCGCAGGCCCTGTGGTGTATATAGTAGGTACTCAATAAATGTCTGCCGAATGGATGAATTGCTAAGTCTCCTCCACTGCAAAGTGATATTTTCATACCCTCCTATACCCAAGTCCAGGTGCTGGGAAACGTGTGTGGCTCACCTTTGCACACCTGTGCAGAAGGCTTTGCCTCAACCTCACTGCTTCCTGGGCGGAGAGATCAGGAGAGAGATTCAGCCTCTCTGAGCCCAGCTCTTTGTCTTGAAATAGAGATAACAGGCGTCCTGAGGGCGGAATGATTTAATGCAGGAGGCTCACTTGGCAGGGCCTCGCCCAGAGTAAATGCCCCATCCCTGTAGCACTTGTCCTTATTCCTGGTGTAGGGGCAGTGTCTAAGGATTACAGGGAAAACAAAGGCTGTTAATAGCATCCATCTAGGGACTTCCCTGGAGGTCCAGTGGTTAAGACTCTGCGCTTCCACTGCAGGGGGGCACGGGTTCGATTCCTGGTCAGGGAAATAAGATCCCACGTGCGGTGTGGTACAGCCCCCCCCAAAAAAATTAATTAAAAAAAATAGCATCCATCTATATGTAACTCATGACAATATCTCTATAAGTGGCACATGTTAATAGGCCCCCGAAGACCTACCCTTGGCCACTTATCATACTCGCGGTGTGGACTTGAAAATGAGAAAAGGCAGGTCTTCAACATCATCTTCATCATCCGATCCTGTGCCTGCCACGATCGGATCCCACTTGCTTAGGCTTCCAGCAGGGAGGGGACACTTTGTGCCTTTATGAAGCACCTGCTGGATACCGAGGCCTGAGTTAAGTGTTCAGGACAGGAGGTCCCTGGCACCCCGAGCTCAGAGCCCCCTGGGGCGTCTCTTTCTCTGCCACAGAGGGGGTGTCCGAGCAGGACGGGGGCAGCACACTGCAGCGGATGGCAGTCACCAGAGAGGACAGCGGGACCTACGTCTGCTGGGCCAAGAACAGAGTGGGCCGAGTGCAGGCGGTCAGCTTCGTCCACGTGAAGGGTAGGGAGTGACCACGTGCTCTTTCTCCAGACCTCTGCTGACCCAACCTAGTGGTTTTTCTAAGAAACTGGCCTCCTGATCTCTGAACTAGTACCTCTCCACCCTGGCTGGGCATAAGGATCTCCTGGGGGACTTTATAAAATACCAAGGCCCAGGTTCTACCCTCGACTCAGTAAAGGTGAGGCCTCGACATCAGTATTTTTTACCCTCCCCAGATGACCGGCTGTAGGCAGAACTGAGATCTGACTCATCAGCCTGAAGCACTACCCTCAGCTGGATGGTGTCAATGTGGGAGGGGGATGGGGGCCAAGGTACCCTGGCAAATGATGCGTGAATCTCGCCAGCCTGCCGGTTGCTCCCCACAGCCCTGCACAGTAACCCTCATGGCACTGTGACTTGTATGTCCAACTTTAGGATGGGAGGGTGGGGCTCGATGGAGGGGAATGAGCTGCCCAAGGCACCAGGATTCAACTGTACTGTTGGTAGATTCAACCTCAGGAAACCGGCAAGGATGAAAACCAGCACAGGGCATCCAAGAGCGGTTTAAGAGTTGCATGAAATGAGAATCAGGGACGTCTTAGTGTTGCTATGTCCAACAGAGGTGTCCTAATGATTGTGTAGTCCTTGTTTTCCAAAGTACCCTGCCGCTGGGCTAATCCATCTCTGAGCTCGAGTGTATGGCACTCATACACTTTCTCCCCTCCTGTGCCTGTCTCAGGCATCACTAATCAATCATAGCACTATTCCCACTCAACTTCAAATCCTTCTCAGCACAGTGTTCCTGGCAGCCACTGCCAGTCTAGTTCACTTGACCTGTGACACGGAAGCTGTATGCCATCCCAGATGTATTGACTCTACACAGCCGCGCTGAGCCAGCAGGAGCCTCCATAGGTTCCTGGGGTCTGTCTGGCAGGCTTTTGGGGATGGATTTATGGGAATTTTAGCCTGAAGGAAACCTCCTTTCTCTCTCCTTGTCCACTGTCACCTTGTGCAGAGGCTCCTGTCCTACAAGGGGAGGCTTTTTCCTACCTGGTGGAACCCGTTGGGGGCAGCGTCCGGCTGGACTGTGTGGTCCGTGGAGACCCAGCACCCAACATCCACTGGATCAAAGATGGCCTTCTGCTGCAGGACAGCCGGCTCCGGCACTGGCTGCAGAATGGCTCGTTGACCATCCGTAGGACCGAGGCAAGGCGGGGCCTGGGCTGGGGCCACCTGGGACAACCCTCCACTTTGTCTGATTATCCAAGACGGTTCTTTAGGTTGGCACCACCCTCTACAGCCTACAAAGCACTTTCCTGTCTGTACCCAGAGATTCTCGCCTGACTAGCTAGGGTGACCTCCAGCCAGTGGCTTAACTTCTCTGTGCCTCAATTACCTCATCCATTCAATGGGGCTAATAATTGTTCTACCTCATAGATTTATAGCGAGGAATCAGTGAGATGACCCACACCAGGTAGTTAAGAGTGACTGGTCCCTCAGTAATGCCAATATATGTTACTAATAACAACCCCATGGAGCAGAGTAAGCGGATAAGAATGCCTCATTTTACAGATGAAGACACTGAGGGTCAGAGAGGCCCACAGCCAGTACGCACCCGAGGCAGGACCCCAGCCCAGGCCTCCTGATTCCTACTCCACGCCATTTCCAAAGCCTTGAGCTCGGGGGCAGCCCCTGCTTACCTTCCCTTCTGTGTCCCAAGTCCCAGTGGTCCTGCAGAATTCCACAGTTCGATGATGTCAAGGACTCATCTTAGGGGTCCTTGATCTTGCCCATCTGGGAGCCTGTCTCAGACTGGTAAAGGCAGCAGCAGCAGCAGCAGCAGTAAGGGTTGCCGTGACCTGAGTATTTGCTGTGGACCAGGCACCGTGCCTCGCATTTAGGGAGCATGATTTCATTTGATGCTTACAACAATCTTATCGGTTATTATCCCCATTTTAGAGATGGGGAAACTGAGGCTCCAGAGACATGGTGAACAGTGGAGCCCGGATTCGGTCCCATGTTGGACTGATGCCCAAATCTATACTCTTAATTGCATGCCGTGCTGCCCGCTGACAGTCCCTTGGGAGTGGCCTCCGGGATATTATCTTCTGGGCGTGGACAGTGGCCTCAGGCTGCCCCAGCTCCATCTCATGGTGGTGCTGCCACTCGGAAGCGAATCTGAGCCAGCATTCTTCCTGAGTTGCATCACTGCCATGGTCGTGGATATCCCGGGAAGAAACTTCCCTATCACCAAGGCCAGGAAGTGGTGCAAACCCTCCCCCTCTGGAAGACTCGCAGTGCGCACAATAAAAGCCCCCGGGAGCCTGCAGTGCTGAAACCTCTTCTTGTCTAACTCAGTGTTTCCCAAACTTGCTCAAACACAAAACCCGTTTTTTAAGGAATTCCTAATAATGTGCCGTGGAGTCATAATACTTTAACGTGCACAATTTGGAAGAGGTGGATCTAAATCATGCTTCTGCAGCATATAGCTCCCCTTAGAGCAATGAGTTGTCACCACCCCAAGTTCCAGGGGTGAAAGGGGCTGGATTCTCTTTGGATTCTCTTGACAAGCAGCCATGGAAGCCCCCTTGGTGGAATCTGCGGGCCCCTGGCTGGTTGATGCTCTAAGCTCCTCCTGGTTAGATGGGTCTTGCTCCAGGTGCCCCTGTCTGTGCCCAGCTGTCCCCAGATGCTCCCCGCCCCCTCGTCCTCCTCTCCTGAATGCCACGCCCCCGCTCCCGTGCCCACCCACAGAAGGACGACGCGGGACAATACCAGTGCCTGGCGGAGAATGAGCTGGGCGCGGTGGAGAAAGTGGTGGTCCTCGTGCTGCAGAGTGAGTCTCAGCCCCACCTTCCCTGGGCCCTGGGTGGGGACCGGGTGAGGTGGGCACCCAGTGAGGTGGGCACCCAGGGGGCAGCTGTGCTGAGGCTGTGGCTGCCGCCGCCCGGGCTGTCTGATGGGAACGGAGGGCCATTCTGAATATTTATTCAGAACACACAGTTGAAGTCCCATGAACTGTCTCCCCAGTATGGAATGGGAATTAGGGGCTGGTGAGTACTGGGGACCCAACAGCCAGGCCTGGGGGACCTGTTTATTCAGAACTCAAAAACTGTCATTGAGATCATAGTGACAGCTCCTGTGTTTGCCAAGCAGGTTATAGCTAACAAAGCACTATGTGAGCCTCAAAGTAACCCTGTGAAATAGTCTAAATAGGGATTTTTAAAAAAAATTTTATTGGAGTATCATTGATTTACAATGTTGTTAGTTTCTGCTGTACAGCAAAGTGAATCAGTTATACATATATATATACATATCCACTCTTTTTTAGATTCTTTTCCCATATAGGTCATTCCAGAGTATTGAGTTCCCTGTGCTACACAGTAGGTCCTTATTAGTTATCTATTTTATATATAGTAGTGTGTATATGTCAGTCCCAGTCTCCCAATTTATCCCTCCCCCGCCAGAATGAAATAGTGCCATTTGCAGCAACATGGATGAACCTAGAGATTGTCATACTGAGTTAAGTAAGTTAGACAGAGAAAGACAAATATCATATGATATCGCTTATATGTGGAATCTAAAAAAAATGATACAAATGAACTTATTTACAAAACAGGAATAAATAAGGATTTTTAATGAAACTTTTCATTGAAGATTAACACACAAGGAGGAGGGCACGTGTCACAAGAGTACAGCTCAATGAATTTTCATAACATGAACCTACCCACGTAACCTGCACCCAGATCCAAAAATAGAACAGTAACGGTTCCCAGACCCGCCCCCCCCCATCATGCCCCCTTCCAGTCTCTACCCCCTCTCAAGGGAATCACCGTCCAGAATTTTGCCTTTTCAAAAAATAGCTTTATTGAGACATAATGTACATACCATAAAATTCACGCATTTGTATTATTCACCCTTAAAAAAGAAGGAAACTCTGTCACATGCTACAACATGGATGAACCTTGAGGACGTTATGTTAAGTGAAATTAGCCAGTCACAAAAAGACAAATACTGTATAATTCTAATTGTATGAGGTCCCTAGAGTAGTCGAATTCTCAGAGACAGGCAGCAGAATGCTGGTTGCCAGGGGCTGGGGGAAGGGGAATGGGAATTAGTGTTTAATGGATATAGTTTCAGTTTGGCAAGATGAAAAAGTTCTGGAGATGGATGGGGGTGATGGTTGCACAACAATGTGAATACATTTAACACTGCTGAACTGTACACTTAAAAACGAGTAAGATGGTAAATTTTATGTTATATGTTTTTTTACCACAATTTTTAAGTGAAAAAATCCATCCATTATAAGTATACAGTTTGGTGATTCTTAGTAAATGTATAGCATTGTACAACCCATTTTTAGAATATTTCCAAGTTCCCTCTGCCCATTCGTAGTCAATCTCCATTCCCACCTCCAGCCCCAGGCAACTGCTGATCTGCCTTCTGTCCCTATAGATGTACCTTTTCTGGTAATTTCACATACATGGAATCATATGCAGTTTTTCGTTCCGACTTCTCTCACTTATCGATGTTTTGGGGGTTCATCCATGTTATAGCATATGTCAGTACGTCATTCCCTTTTATTGCTTGATAGTATTCCATTGTCTGGATTGACCACATTATGTTTATCCATTCCCCAGTTACTAGACATTTAGATTGTTTCTAGTTTTTGGCTCTTATGAATAATGCTGCTGTGAACATCTGTGTATATGTCTTTGTGTGGATATATGTTCTTTCTCTTGAGATTCCTGGGAGTCTAATTGCTGGGTGACCTGATCACTGTATCGGTCACTTTTTAAGAAATCACCAAACTAGCTGTACTGTTTTACTTTCCTTCCAGTAGTGTATGAGGTTTTGGTTTCTCCACATCCTTGTCAACACTTGGTAATGTCAGTCTTTTAAATTTTAGCCGTCCTTGTGGTTACAAAGTAGTATCTCACTGTGGTTTTAATTTGCATTTCCCTAATAACTAATGATATTGAGCATCTTTTCATGTGTTTATTACTCTTTCGTATGACTTCTTTGGCTAAGTGTCTATTTAGGTCTTTTGCTCATTTTTAAATTGGATTGTCTTATTAATGAGTTCTAAGAGTCGTTTACATAGTCTGGATACAAGTCCTTTATCAGATAGATGATTTGCAAATATTTTCTCCCAGTCTGTGGCCTGTATTTGCATTTCCTGTATTTTGCCTTTGAAGAGCAAAAGTGTTAAAATTTGGTGAAGTCCAATAATATTTTATGGATTGTGTTATATTTTAAAAATCTTTGTTTAACCTAAGGTCACATTGTCTTCTGTAATTTTTACAGTTTTTGTTCTTATATTTAGGCCAAATCCATTTAAGTTAATGTTTGTGTGAGATAAGGATCTAAATTCCTTTTTTTTTTTTTTTTGGCATATGGATATCCAGTTGTTTTATACCATTTATTTAGATCTTTTCCATTTCTCTCAGTGATATTTTGAAGTTTTCGGGGTACAAGTCTTGTACTTTTGTTAAATTGATTACTAAGTTTTGCATGATTTTTGACGCTATTGTAAGTGGAATTCTTCTCTTAGTTTGATTTTTTGGATTTTTCATTGCTAATATATAGAAATACAATTGATTTTTGTTATCTCGATCTTAAATCCTGCAACCTTGCTAAATTAGTATTTGGTTCTAGTAATTTTTTGGCAGATTCCTTAGGATTTTCTACATGTCCTCTATGAGTAGAGTGGTTTTACCTCTTCCTTTCCCCTCTGGATACCTTTAATTTCTCTATGTTGCCTATGGCATTGATTAGACCCTCTGACACAAGGTTGAATAGGAGTGGCCAGAGCAGGTAGCCTAGCCTTGTTGCCAGCTTTAGGAAGAGAGCATTCAGTCTTACACTATTGAGTATGATGGGTTTTTATAGATGCCCTATGGGTTTTTATAGATGCTATGGGTTTTTATAGATGCCCTTTATCAGGTTGAGGAAATTCCCTTTTATACCTAGTTTGTTGAGAGTTTTTGTCGTGGATGGGGGTGAGGGAGGGAGGTTTCTGGTTCCAGACAAGATGGCATTAGAGGCACTTATGCTTATTCCTCTTGCTAAGGACAGCTTAAAAACTCTAGACTTTATACAGAAAACAAACACTGTAAGACTCTGAAAGGTAGAGAAAAGAAGGATGGGCCAAGGATCTTGGGACCTATGGGATGATATGGCAGCAAAATCCCTAGTTTTTCTTTTTGCCTCATATATCCTGGGCAGGATGCTTGAGAAGCCGGCAACCTGGAAATACCGATGGGCTCAGACAAAAAAAAAAAAAATGAGGGCCCCCCGCAAAAGTCTGCTGTCTCTTGCTAATGGACCAGAAAAAGGACAGCATATCAAGCTAGAAAACTTAGGTAATAACACCCTATTCCAGCCAAACACTATGAAAAACTGCAGCCTCACCCCAAACCCCATCAACAAAGACCAAGCGGGAAGCCTACACTTCTGCCTTTTCCTTGCTGTCCCGAGGCACCCCTCTCCCCACACCGCGGGGTGGGCAGGGGGTAATGGTTTCAGATGAGGCCAAGTGGGGGCAATAACCCTCCCAGCCAGGTCTGATATCCGTGGAGGCCTAGTGTGAACTCTGAACTCCGTGCCTGCCCAGTGATGGTAAAGCACCCCTTCTTGTTCTGGGGTGTCAGTGGAGGCCAGCTGGGGAAGCGGGGTTTCTACCTTCACCTGGAAATAATGAGGCCACACCTCCTTCCTGTGGCAGCGTCAGAGGCAGCCTGTTAAAATGAAAGAACTAGAACTAGAGTCTTTCAACTCAGAATGTTCAGTATACACTTGAAACTCATTCATCATACCAAGAACAAGGAAAATCTCAACTCAACAAGGACTTTAAAGTGGCCATGAGCAACTGTGAACATGCTTAAACGTGAAAAAGTAGATCTCAGCAAGGAAATTGATATAAAGAAGAACCAAATTAGCACTAAATTTATAATAAACAAAATTAAAAACTCAGTGGTTGGGTGTAATAGTACAAAGAGGACAGAGGAAAGAATTAGCAAATTTGAAGATATAACAGTAGAATTTAACTAGTCTGAGCAACAGAGAGAAAATAGACTGGGGAAAAAAATGAACAGGGCCTCAGCGATCTGTGGGACTACCCCCAAAAGATCTCACATTCGTTCATTAGAGCCTCAGAAGAAAAGGAGAAAGACAGGTGAGAAGTAGTCAAAGAAACAAGAGCTGAAATTCCCCAAAATTTCACCAGATACATAAACCTACAAATTCAAGGAGCTGAGGAAAACTCAAAACAGGATAAACTCAAAGATGTCTGCACTGAGACACATCGCTATCAAACCTCTGAAAATTAAAGGCAAACTTCTGAAAATTAAAATAAAACTCCCATCTTCCATCAATGAAGTGGAGCATGGTTGTGGAGTAATTCAAAGTTCAGGCAATTTTGAGGGTGATCAGGAAAGACCTCTTTTTAATTTTTTTTTTTATATTTTAAAATTTAATTTGAGATCTGAATGATGAGAAGGAGGCATCCATCCATGTGACAGTGTAGGAGAAATTGCTTTAAGCAGAAAGAATAGCAAGTGCAAGGGCCCTGAGGCAGGAATAGGTCATTCTTGCTTCAATCCTAGTGGTTGAGAGGGCAGGTTCTGGACTCAGTCCACTCGGAATTGTTATTGGTTCGCCCATCTGCTCTGTGACCTTAGGCAAATCATTTAATTTCTCTGTAGTTAAGTTTTCTTATCTTTAAAATAAGGATAATAATAGAACAGGTCTCATAAGTAGTGTGAAGTTTAAATGGAATAATGCATGTAAAGTGCTTAGAACAGTGCCTGGCACACAGTAAGTAATTAACAAATGCCACCTAGTATTACTATTGTTTTCAAACTTTTGATATTTATTGATTTGTTTTTCAAACCACTTTATTGAGATCTAATTGACATTAAAAAAAAAAAAGTTCAGGCAGCTTTCAAGTCAGCCCTGGCTCTGACTCTCCCCTGGCCCTTTTGGGTCCCCCTGCCTAGGTGCATATTTCCCACATCAGCCAGGGGTGTGTGGAGAGCAAATCCAGCGTCTCTGGGGCTCCCTTATTCCCAGGTTCTCCTTATTGTATTGCTGGCTGGTCCCTGGTTTCCTCAACCAGGGCCACGACTGCAGGCCAGCAGAGGTGCCAGGTCCCCACTTGCTTTCTAGAGTTCTGCTCCTGTCCCTGATGACACCCCCATTTCTCAGAGTCTGCCTCCATCCTCTGCTGCAAATCAAGTCAGCCCCTGGTTTCTCCGCCAGCCCTGCCCTCATAAAACTAGTGTGATGATGGGGTGGGTTGGGGCTGGGAGATGGGAGCAGCCCCAGGCAGGAAGGCCACACCCTTACCCTGTTTGTGCCCAGAGTTCTAGAAGCTTTTCAGAAGTAAACAATTCTCAATTTGTTGTTTGCCCTTAGTCGATTTCTAGAGCCCTGGAATATTTGGTTTTGACAATTTTGTCAAGTTTTGTACTTGTTTATTGGGGGACCAACTTGCTGACCGTTTTGCTCGGCCATAGCCAAAGTCCCGCTCTTGCTTGTTTTTGACCTTTGTTGAAGTGGAATCATGTCGCGTGTACTCTGTGTCAGGCTTCTTGCGCCTTCCCAGTGTGTGAGATTGCACACGGGATGAGTTTATTCCTTCTCATGGCTGTGTGGTTTCCACTCTGTGGCTACACCACAGTTGATTCATGCATTCGGCGTAGGTTAGTCTCCAGCTGGGGGCAAATGTCAACAGTGCCGCTGCGAAGTCCTTAGGCACGCCTTTCCGTGAACATAGGGGGATTCCAAGAGCGGAATTCCAAGAGCGGAATTCCAAGAGCGGAATTGCTGAGTCATACAGGACACACCCGGTTCAGCTTTAGGACATACTGGCTGTGGGAGGCTATAAAGGGCTCCCAAAGATATGACCATGTTCTAGTCTCCAGGACCTGTGAATTCTTTTTTTAATTTAATTTTTATTTTATATTGGAGTATAGTTGATTTACAATGTTGTGTTAGTTTCAGGTATACAGCAAAGTGATTCAGTTATACATATATCTATTCTTTTTTAGATTCTTTTCCCATATAATGTTATCTTACTTGGAAAAAGGATCCTTTTTTTTTTTAATAAATTTTTTTTTTAATTTTTGGCTGCGTTGGGTCTTTGTTGCGGTGTGCGGGCTTCTCATTGCGGTGGCTTCTCTTGTTAGGGAGCACAGGCTTTAGGCATGTGGACTCAGTAGTTGTGGCTCACGGGCCCAGTTGCTCCGTGGCATGTGGGATCTTCCCAGACCAGGGCTCGTACCCGTGTCCCCCGCATTGGCAGGCAAATTCTTAATCAGTGAGCCACCAGGGAAGTCCCGGAAAAAGGATCTTTGCAGATGCAATTAAGTTAAAGATCTTGAGAAAAGGAGGTTGTCTTGAATTGTCTTGGTGGGCTCTAAATGCTATCACAAGTGTTCTTTTGTTTGTTTGTTTGTTTTATTTTTTGGCTGCGCCTCGCAGCATGTGGGATCTTAGTTCCCTGACCAGTGATTGAACCCACTCTCCCTGCATTGGAAGCATGGAGTCTTAACCACTGGACCTCCAGGGAAGTCCCACAAGTGTTCTTATAAGAGAGAAGCAGAGGGAGATTAGAGAGAGACACAGAGACACAGAGAGAGGGAGAGAGAGGAGGGAAGACCATGTTAAGTTGAGGCAGAGAATGCAGTGATTCAACCACGGAATTCAAGCCGCAAAATGCTAGAAGCCACCAAAAGCCATAAGAGGCAAGGAACATCTCCTCCCGTGGAGCCTCTGGAAGGAGCACAGCACCTTGACTTTAGCCTTGAGAAATGATTGATCTTGGACTTCTGGCCTCCAGAACTGTGAGAGAAAAAATTTTTGCTGTTTTAAAACCACCAAGTTTGTGGCCGTTTGTTACAGCACCCATGGGAAACTGATACACTGGCAAACGTTTTCCACAGTGGTTGTACACTTCTGCCCGCAGCGTGAGAGTTCTGCTGGCCCTGCATCCTCACCAGCGCTGGGCATTTTCCATCCTTTTCATTTTAGCCATTCTGGAGGGTCCATAGTAGTAAGTGGGCAGGAAGTATCATCTTTCAGATGAGAAACCTGAGGATCAGGGAGTGACTTGAGAATCACTCACCAGTAAGTGACAGAGCCCAGGTCTGCCATGTCATCTGGCATCAAGTAGAGGCAATTCTGGCAAATGTCACCCCGTCACTGGAAACAAGCTAAATGTCCTATAATAGGGACCTGGTTAAGCAAATCATAACAGATCCAAACAATGGAATACCAAGTAGACACTAAAAACAAATATTTAATGCCATGAAAGGTAGTTATGATCTATTATAGAATTAAGGAAGAAGAAAGAGAGAGAGAGAAAGAAAGAAAGAAAGGGAGGGAGGGAGGAAGGAAGGAAGAAAGAAAGGGTAATATGTTCACATTCTCATAAGGAAACAGTGTCTAGAAGGAAATACTCAGGAATGGTAAGTGGGTGGGAGGATCATTTGCCTCTGTATTTTCTAATCTGTCTGAATGAATATGTACCACTTGAATAGAGGCACACCTCGTTTTATTGTGCTTCACTTTATTGCATTTTGCAAATATTGCATTTTTTATAGACTGAAGGTTTGTGGCAACCCTGCATCGGGCAAGTCTGCTGGCACCATTTTCCCAACAACATTGGCTCACTTTGTATCTCTGTGTCACATTTTGGTAATTCTCGAAATATTTCAAACCCTCCCAGCAAAAAGATTGTGACTCACTAAAGGCTCAGATGATGGTTAGCATTTTCTAGCAATCAGTTATTATTATTTTTTAAATGATTGATAGTTTCTTTTAAATTTATTTATTTATTTATTTATGGCTGTGTTGGGTCTTCGCTTCTGTGCGAGTGCTTTCTCTAGTTGCGGCAAGCGGGGGCCACTCTTCATCGCGGTGCACGGGCCTCTCACTATCGCGGCCTCTCGTTGCGGAGCACAGGCTCCAGACGCGCAGGCTCAGTAATTGTGGCTCACGGGCCCAGTTGCTCCGCGGCATGTGGGATCTTCCCAGACCAGGGCTCGAACCCGTGTCCCCTGCATTGGCAGGCAGATTCTCAACCACTGCGCCACCAGGGAAGCCCAGCAATCAGTTATTTTTAAATTAAGACATATAGGTTGTATTTTTAGACATAATGCTATTGCACACGTAATAGACTACAGTATAGTGTAAACATACTTTTTATATGCTCTAGGAAACCAAAAAATTCATGTGATTCACTTTATCGTGATATTTGCTCTATTGCGTTGGTCTGGAACTGAACGCACAGTATCTCCAAGGTGTGCCTGTATGCAAAAATAATAAGATGTTTCTAAAAGCTGCCCCGGGCCTCCCACAGGTGCCCCGGTGTTCCAGGTGAAGCCCCAAGATGTGACAGTGAGATCTGGGGATGCCGTGGCCCTGCGGTGCCAGGCCTCTGGAGAGCCGGTGCCCACGGTGGAGTGGCTGCGAGCGGGCCAGCCCTTGCGGGCCAGCCGGCGGCTCAGGACCCTAAAGGACGGGAGCCTGTGGCTGGAGCGAGTGGAGGCTGGGGATGCGGGCGCATATCAGTGCGTTGCTCACAACCTCCTGGGCTCTGCCGCAGCCCAGGCGTTCCTGACCGTGAGAGGTACGGAGCCTCCCTGCCCAGACCTTTGTGGACAGGGGTGGGATTCCCTGCCCAACAGGACCTAAAACAACAGAAGTGTATGATCTTGCAGTTCTGGAGGGTGAAAATCTAAGATCAAGGTGTCAGCAGGGTTGGTTGCTTCTGAGATATGTGATAGAGAATCTATTCCGGGCCCCTCCCTTAGCTTCTGGTAGTTTGCTGGAGTTCTTTGATTGTAGAAGCGTCACCCCTCTCTCTGCCTTCATGATCACGTGGCATCCTCCCTGCGCTCGTGTCTGTCTCTAAATTTCCCCTTTATATAAGGACACCAGTCATATTAGGTTAGGGCCCACCCTCATGACCTCATGCTAACATGGTTACCTCTGTACAGGCCCTACATTCAAATCAGGTCACGTGCTCAGGTCCCGAGGGTTAGGACTTCAGCACATCCTTTTAGGAGGACACAATTCAACCCATAACAGCATCCTTACTTTTTTAATGGAAACAACTAATTTGTACCTTGTATATGTTAACTGTAGAAAGGCCAGATAATTTTTTAAAAATGTGTGAAGAAAAAAGTCATGATCAGTTATCTCCCATAATTCACTTAGAAATAGCTCAGGTAATGATTTGGGGGTATATATTTCTACACTTTCTCTCTGAATGTAAAGAGATACACTTTTTTCTTTTTACAAATGAGGTCAAATGTACAAGCTGTGTTTACAACCTGCCATATTTTCTTACTCTATCATGGACAGTAGCCCACGACAATAAGCCTAGCCCACACCTTCTGTAATGATTTCATACCATTCCGTAGGAACATGTTTTAAACTTAATTGCTGTTGGCTTCATTAAATAAACAACAGGTTTGTGGGTTTTTTTTTTTCCAGTTTCCCCTCCAGAAACCATCCTGTGGTGCACATCTTTGTGCGCTGGACCGAATATCTCTATAGGATAAATTCCTTCAAGGGACGTTGCTATATAAAAGATATTTGAAGGCGTCGAGGCCCCCTAACTCTCTCCCTCCTTTCCCATAAGTCTGGGGAGGGGCACCCTGGCCTTGTGGGGGAACAAGAGGCTGCTGAGTCACCTCATGTCTGAGAAGGTTGCCAGCGGCTTGTCATTCCTGGTCTCCAATTTCCTGTCCCCTTCTAAAACTGCCAGGGTCATGCTGCTGCCTTCTTATCTGCCGTTCCCAGCTCCTCCTTACCCCCTTATTACAAGGCCAGGGGAAGGTTCATGGCCTTTTCCTGTCCCCCCCATAAATCCCAGAGCTGCGGATATTGACGAGAGACATCCCAGATGGGCATCAAATCTCATCAAACCCCAGCTAAGGGCTGCAGGAAATGGCATTGCTTCCTGGAATCCAAAATTAACCAGCCCCCTGATCTATCCACTTAGGATCTTGGCAGTTGAGTGTTGTATGTTATTTTTTTGACAGATCATTGGCAGTTTGTTGTCAATTTCCCCCGAGGGCTGATGAGTGGAGAGTCAGGCTAGCTTCTGTCTCTTGCCATCTGTCCAAATGAGACAGCTGGCCCATTAGCCAGAGGAAGCATCCCCCTGTGCCTGTACAATCCATTTGATTAGTGCTGAAGAGCATCTGCTAGCAGACTGCCTGACGGCTGCTAGAAATTCAGCCCACCCCAGCTGGGCCAGCGGCAGGGCAGCCGGAGCCAGGGCCACTGACGGAATGGGAGGTGTTCAGGTGGCAGCATTCATTTCCTGGCCCGGTGCCCTGCCTCTCCTCCCTGGCTCCTCCAGTGTGCCAGGCCCCCTGCCCCCATCACTTGGCATTTTAGAACCCAACAGGTCTTTGGTGCATCTGTGGTCCTACCTCCTCATTTTATAGATAAGCCAACTCAAGTGTGGCTTGGGGGCCGGACTTGCCCAGGTTTTCAAGAAGGTGATGGCAGAGCCAGAATTAGAAGCTTGCACCATCCCTGTGTGTGGGGCTCCTCTTAAATGTCTCCCTTCTCTCTCGAAGCCAGGATCTCCTGAGTGTTGAGTTCATCACCCATTAGCTGTGTGTCCTTGGGCAAGTTACTGCCCCTCTCTGAGCCTCAGTTTACGCCTTCATGAAATGGAAAACAGTACCTGCATATCCCTGAGGGCACAGAGGTGGATAGTGTCCCTCTTGTTCTCTTCCTTCCTCACAGGGGAGCCCCGGGGGAGCCGGGGCAGCATGATTGGGGTGATCAATGGGCAGAAATTTGGCATAGCTGTCCTCAACACCAGCGTGCAACAGGAGGCACGTTCTGGGGTCACCACCCTCTGCAGCAGCATCAGCCACATCCCTGCGAGTGTGGGTAAGTGGGGGCCAGAGCATCTCCTGCATCTGGGGACCCTCCGACCCAGCGTGCAACAGGAGGCACGTTCTGGGGTCACCACCCTCTGCAGCAGCATCAGCCACATCCCTGCGAGTGTGGGTAAGTGGGGGCCAGAGCATCTCCTGCATCTGGGGACCCTCCGACCTGAGCTGAGTCTGAGCCAACGTGGATCGAGGTGTAGGCCACTTCCTCTCCACCCCACAGCCCGCAACCAAACAAAAAAACTGCATTTAAGATCAGCCCGAGAGCGTGAAATTACCAGTATTATGTGAATGCAGGGTCAGATTGTGACTTTTGAAACCACTGATTGCTATGTGAGGTTTTTTTCCCACTGTTAAGGCAAGAGCTGCTACCGAAGTGAAGGGATCACTAGTAAGGAGTAAGGGATATGGGCTGCAGGGGACAGAAAAGGGGAAGGAAACGTGGAGAATAAAATTAGCTAGAAGGCCCAGAGAACCAAGAAATGTCCACTTTCAAACAGATTCATAAAATAGTGTGTCCTAAGCAAATGGAATGTTCTGGAGAGACATTACAGATGCTGCTGTAATGGACTCTGCCGTCTCACCCTGCCCAGGGGGTCCTGCATCCCCTCATGGGGGTCCAGGGCAGGGAGAGGGCAGTGTTGACAGGGCCTTTGCTAAAAGCCGCCCCTCCAGAGCTGCCCTTGACCACAGACTCTGTGAGCAGTGGGGGGTCAGGGGACTCTGGCTTGGGGGGGGTCACTCCGGGCTGGCTGTCGGCAGAGAGGGAGTGAAGTGAGACGCTGCCCAGGTGTGGCTGCTTCTTCCAGCTTCAGGAGCAGGAGCCATGGAGAAGCATCTGGCTCCAGGCCAGGCGTGCCTGGCTCTGTTTAGTGGAAGCAGAGGCACAGAGAGGCCGAGAAGTTTCTGCTCCCAGGGACAGGGACCCAGCTGGCTCCTGTGAACATCAGCCCTCTTGTACCTCTTCTGAGCCAGCAGTTTGGCTGAGAAGCTGGACCATCCCTGGCCCCAAGCAAACAGCGTTCCCCCTTCCCCAGTCCCAGACCCCACCTGCCCTGAGAGGAGGGCCGGGCATCGTGGGAAGGTCTGAGAATCCGTGTCCAGGGCACCTTTGGGCTCTTTTTTCCAAGTCAGTGGTTTAGAACGATCCTCCCTCTCCCAGGCTCTTCTGGAAGGTGTCTGCAAGTTAGGAGACAGTTGATTTTCTTCTTGGTCCGGCATGCATGTAGTGACGGTCGATGCAGTCCCATGCTGTGTGGTGACCCAGTAGCCCTCAATATTTATTGAATTCAGTTGAATATTAAAGGCACTTCTTTGTATAAATACATTTTGCTCATTTTCACAGCTACTCCACGAAGTAGTTTTCACCACTTCCCACCTTCTGATCTGATTACCGGCCCAGGCAATCACGGGCTAGGCCTGGGTAGGGAGGGAAGGGGCTGAGCTCTCCTGCGGGCAGTAGGGAGCTGCAGAGGGATCTTGAGCAGGAGAGCGGCTGCCCTCGGGGTCTGGCTCTAGCCTAGCCTCTGTGTCCACCCCGTCCAGGGCCTCTGATGCGCGTGCTTGTGGTCACCATCGCCCCCATCTACTGGGCTCTGGCCAGAGAGAGTGGCGATGCCCTGAACGGCCATTCCCTGACGGGCGGCCGCTTCCAGCAGGAGTCGCATGTGGAGTTTGCCACAGGTGAGCGGGGGTTTCCCCAAGGTGGGCCAGGTGGGGCTGAGGTCTGAGCCCAGGGCCTCTCCCTCGAGGTGACTCCAGGCTGGGTGGGGATGGATTGCAGGGGAACTGCTCACGATGACCCAGCTGGCCCGGGGCCTGGATCCCGATGGCCTCCTGCTCCTCGACGTGGTGGTCAATGGCATCGTCCCCGAGAGCCTGGCGGACGCAGATCTGCAAGTGCAGGTGGGGGGAGAGCCCTGGGGTGTGCAGATGGGGAGCGCGAGAGAGAGTGGCGTGTCCTGCCCCAACCCTCCCCGGGCAGCCGGGCCCACTTTCCTTCCTGACTCCCCAGCGGGGTCTGGGGCGTGGCCTGGCTGGGCCGCGGGGAGGACGAACCCCGCAGCAGGAGGAGGCTGTGGCCCAGCTTCGCAGACAGCTCGAGGGTGCCCAGCTGGTTGGAAGAAGAGCCGAAAGGCCCACCAGGCCCACACCCCAGCATCCGCACTGGGGGCTGAGGGCCCCTCGGCCCTTGCAAGTGGATATCGTGATGTCCTCCTCCCCACCCGCCTCTTCCAGGACTTCCAGGAGCAGTACGTGCAGACGGGGCCCGGCCGGCTCTTTGTGGGCTCCACGCAGAACTTCCGGCAGGAGAGCCTCCGCTCGTTCCTGCGCTGCAACCACAGTATCCGGTACGACGTGGCCCGGGGCCCCCAGCCCCAGCTGGTGCAGCACCTGCGGGCCTCCGCTATCAGCTCGGCCTTCGACCCCGAGGCCAAGGCCCTGCGCTTCCAGCTCTCCACGGCCCTGCAAGCTGGTGAGGCCCCCGTCCCGTCTCCACCCCCCACTGCCCCAGCCAGACCCTGCCAGGGCCCCCAGATGGGCCTGGGCTCTCTATCCCCGGGCACCTTGGGCACTGGGGCCCTCGTGTCCTCAGGGTCTGTCCCCTTTGCCTAGCAGAAGAGAATGAAGTCGGCTGCCCAGAGGGCTTTGAGCTGGACGCCCAGGGAGAGTTTTGCTTGGGTGAGCACGCCTCCCCACCCCGGCAGGGACGAGGGAGGCCTCCGCCTGGGAGGGACTGAGGGCTGGAGGGCCTGTGAGCGCAGACCACCGGACCTCTGCCCACCCTGCAGACAGGGACGAGTGCTCGGGCAGTCCCAGCCCCTGCGCCCACTCCTGCCGCAATGTGCCCGGCCGCTTCTCCTGCTCCTGCCCAGCTGGCTTCACCCTGGCCAGGGACGAAAGGACCTGCAGAGGTGAGTGGGCCCCAGGTGGAGAGGCTCGTCTTGGACCTGGCCCAGGTGTACTCAGGGAGATTCCGGGGCTGGGACCCTGGCCAGGGGGCACATCCCTCAGGGGATGTGAGCCCTGTTCCCACTGAGAACTTCTTATTTTGAGGGCCACAGAGGGGAGAGGCTCAAGTACTGAGGGGCGATGGGGCTCTCTAAAGACATGCATGTGGCCACCGCGTGCTCACGGCACGCACACCCGCTGAGCCTGGACATGGCCTCAGAAGCTTTCCCAGCCCTCGGCGGGCATCTCCAGTCCACCGGGCTTGGAAGTGAGCTGATACCATCTGGCCCTCTTGCCCTGCTTGCCCCCGTAACGAGGTTGCTGGACGATAAATCTGACCCTGAGCCGCTGTCTGGACTCTGATCCCGCACCTGTGTCCCTCCATCCCACCAGTGGGGCCTGGCGTGGCCAAGTCTCTTTGGGGCACCCAAAGGGCATTGTCTGCAGCCTCACTTCAGATGCTACAGGCCAGGCCCGCCGGGTCCCTCAGAGGAGGCTCTGTGTTTCTGGGGGTGCCGAGATGATGGACAGAGCTAGCAGGAGGGGTGGGGACCTTCCTGCCAGGGGCTTCTGGGCCTAAGGACAAAGCCTGTGTGGGTAGGCTGGGCCTGGGGACAAGTGTTCATGCAGCCCCTGCCCCCGTCCCCCCCACAGATGTGGACGAGTGTGCGTGGGAGGCCGATCCTTGCCGAGAGGGGCAGCGCTGCGTGAACCTGCTGGGGTCCTACCGCTGCCTCCCTAACTGCGGGCCTGGCTTCCGGGTGGCCACTGATGGAGCCGGTTGTGAAGGTGACGGGGGCATGGTGCCGGGCTGTCCCGACTCCTGGGAACCCAGTGGTTGCCAGGGTTCAGCAGAGGGCACGCTGTGTGTCACTGGGACGCTGGGCCTTCAGGGAAACCGGAACTCTCTTGGCAGAAGGAGTCGAGTGAGGCCGGGGAGAAAGCCTGAGCTGGGCTCAGGAGGTCTGAGTCCTGACCCAGCCTGGCTGCTGGTGACTTGAGTCCCTTTGGCAAGTGTCTTTTCCTTTCTGGGTCTCAGGTTTCTCATCTGTCTGATGAAGGGGGACCAGGTCAGGGATGCCAAACATATGCTACATCTACTGCCACTTCCCCTCTCTCCCCTCGTGGATCATGGTCCAGCCCACAGGCAGTCTCTGAATCCTTCTCAACACACCTTCTCCAGCTACAGTGGCTACTATGAATCAGTTGCAGTGGGCCTTTGAGACAAAACCTAGGTGCCACCCCTGGATGGGTGACCTCTAGGGTCCTTCCTGTTCTAGAATTCTAGGCTTTCATGACTGTGGGTCCTCCTGGTTTCCCCAAGAGAGGCCGTCAGTGGAGGGGGAGAGCGTGGTGAACTTGGACTCAGAAGAGGCAGTCATCCCATTTCATCCCATTTCTAGGACTCCTCCTGCCTTCCTCCCGCCCTCCCTCCCTTCCTTCTCACCAGTTTTTGAGCTCGGCCCATATACCAGGGTCCTAAGCCCTTCATGTGCATCATCCAGTTTTCTCCCCATGATCCCATGAAGGAGTCCTATCGTGACCCCTTTTTACAGATGAGGAAATTGAGGCTCAGAGAGGGAGAGTTACTGGCTCAAGGATCAAGAGGCATGGCAGAGCTGAGTCCAAACCCAGGACTCTGCCTCCAAAGCCCACCTTTTAAGCCCCTTCCTTCTTTTGAACCCAGAACCTTCTTACCCTCCAAAGCTGGTATAATTAGGAAGGGTGGTTGCAAACGCTGGCATTCCTCCTGGTGGCACTGAAGTTGGAGATGGGGACGGGGATGAGGCCCAGATGCAGAGACGCATGGTATGTCCTAGGGGGAGGGACTGTGGGCTCAGCGCCCCCCCGCCCTTGCCCCTGCCTTTCCAGATGTGGACGAGTGTCTGGAGCAGACGGACGAGTGTCACTACAACCAGATCTGTGAGAACACCCCAGGCGGGCACCGCTGTGGCTGCCCCAGGGGGTACCGGGTCCAGGGCCCCGGCCTGCCCTGCCTAGGTATGGGGAGAGCCACCCTGTCCCTGGGACCCGGGTCAGCGCTCACAGCTCACGGGCGGGGATCGGTTATGACAGGGGTGACACTGAGTCCTGTGAATAGCACAGCAGCCGACACCGATTGCGTGCCCACCATGTGCCTGATCCGTGCTTTGCCTGCTGTTTCCCACCGAAACCTCACCCCCTGCCCGGCAAGGTCGCCTTCCCTGGGAGCCCAGGAGGAGGAGGCGGGTGGAGAGAAGTGGGTGGGTCTCAGAGAGGCTTTGCAGGTGGAATGGACTTCACCAGGAGGCTGAAGGGAGGGGTGCTGAGGGACATTGGGGTCTGGAGCTCGGAGCTGGGGGAGGGTGGGGCCTCTCTGAGCAGTAGAGGCTGGAGCGGGAGAGGAGGCTGGGGGTGGTCCAGGAGCGGGAGGGCTTGGAGGCAGGCCTGTGTGCAGCGGGTGAGGCAGCTGGATTCTGGGAAGGGCCGGAGAGCAACAGAGGTGGCTGGAGCCCGGTGGGGCGGCTGCAGCGTGCCCTGAACCACCTTGGCACCTGCCTGGGCCTGCTCCTCTCCAGATATCGACGAGTGCCAGCAGCTGCCCCGGAGCTGTGCCTACCAGTGCCACAACCTCCAGGGCGGCTACCGCTGCCTGTGCCCGCCAGGCCAGACCCTCCTCCGAGACGGCAAGACTTGCACCCCGCTGGAGCGCAGTGGACCAAACGTGACCACCGTCAGCCACCGGGACCGCTTGGTGGCCTGGCTGCGACCCCGCGCCCCCATCCCCAGTGGGTCCTACCGCGCCTGGGTCTCCCTCCGACCGGGCCCCAGAGCCCTGAGCGTGGGCCGGGCCTGGTGCCCGCCTGGCTTCATCCGGCAGAACGGTGTCTGCACGGGTAAGACCGGGCCCCAGGCGTGCCCACCGGGGACACACCCCGCTATGTTGTCTTAGGCTCCTGGGCTGGGCGTGTGGGCACCGCGCCCGTGTTCAGAAACCCAGGGTTCACAGGGAGATCAGCTCTGTGCTTTGTGACCACCTAGAGGGGTGGGATAGGGAGGGTGGGAGGGAGGGAGATGCAAGAAGGAAGAGATATGGGAACATATGTATATGTATAACTGATTCACTTTATTATAAAGCAGAAACTAACACACCATTGTAAAGCAATTATACTCCAATAAAGATGTTAAAAAAAAAAAAAAAGAAACCCCGGGTTCACAGGCAAGCGGGGTAGGCGGCGCAGGCAGACAGAAGCCTCCTCGCTACAAGGTTTCTTGGAGTCCTGGCTGTGCTCACTGGCAAGGGGCTTCCAAAGCGGGTGGAGTCCTTTCCAAACCATTTGACTTCAGGACGCTTTACCCAGAGGGAGGGCAGATGTTCCCAGGAACCCACTTTGAGAACATTCCTCTTGGTGTGCAGAGGTGAAGCAGTCAGGGAGGGAAGAAGTATGTTCCAGGTTGACGTGAGAACGTGAACAGGGACTGGGGGTGCTACAGGGGCAGGGGGTGTCGAGGAGAGCCCCTGGGCCCCGCGGAGACTGGCGCCGGGCTGCAGAGAGGCGAAGGGGGAGGGTAGCCTGGAGGGCGGGTGTGCTTCAGCGTTGCCACCTGGGCAGCGGGGTCTGTCCTGGGAGCCCTGTCTCCACCCCCCATGCCTTGCTGCGCATCAAGCCCAGGGACTCTCCTGACCTCGCAATCCAGGGTTGGGTGGGGCAGGGCAGGGAGAAGGCCCGGGTGCCTAAGGCAGGGACTTCCCTGGCTTGTCCTGAGCCCTGCGGTTAGTCGTGTGGCCACCTGGGCACCTGTGACTCAGTGTTTCTCCGCCCCCATCCCCCCACCCCACCCCCATGCCCCGGGCCAGACCTGGACGAGTGCCGGGTGAGGAACCTGTGCCAGCACGCCTGCCGAAACACGGAGGGCAGCTACCAGTGCCTCTGCCCCGCTGGCTACCGCCTCCTCCCCAGCGGGAAGAACTGCCAGGGTGAGCAGGAAGGGGCTTCTCTCACCCAGTCTGCTCTCTCCAGCCCCTTCCCAACCATCTCATGTGAGGGAGGGGCAGGGAGGGGGTAAGTGCCACCCCCAGGTGGCCAGAGCCAGGCCGGGACCCATACTCCAAGCAGGAGCTAAGAAACTGCATGCGCAGGCTCTGAAACCAGCCCTGGGGGTCGACTGCTGCTCTGCTGTGTGTCACTGGGCAACTGACTTCACCTCTCTGTGCCTCAGTCTCCTGGTGAGATGGGGCTAACAGAGCCCTCCCCTAAATGTTGGGCAGAGACGTGTGGAGGGCGGGCACAGAGCCGGTGCTCGCAGCAAGGCAGCTGCTGCTGGGAGTAGCAGGGAACTCCTCCAACGCCCAGGCCAGTGCATTTTCCCTAACTAAGGTGCTCTGGGGTCCGGCCAGTCATGCTGCTTCTTCCCTGTAAAGCAGGAATCATGTCTGCCTTGCCAGTCTCCATCCCTCCCTCTCTGTCACGGGGGTCAGTGAATGTCCTCTGAGAGGGTGGGGCTCCTACAGGGAGCAGAGAAGGATCATGGGCAGTGGCTCCTCTGGGTCCGAGGGCAGCCCTCATCTTCCCCAGCCTCTCCACCCCAGCTCTAGGCTCAGGAGGTCCCCAGAGTGCCCTCCTGGGGAATGGGGAGGTGCTAGGAGACTGCCACCTGGGCTGTCATGGGTCAGGCTGGCTGGGGACTGGGGAAGGGGCCGTGCACCTCGCTGCCCTCTGAAGGCATCTCTCTCCCACTTAACCCTCCCCCCACGCCTTCCCTGGCTCTTCCTTGGGCCCCTCCCCCCTTTGCTCCATCTTTTCACCCCCCATCTCTTCACCTACCTCCCTGCCCAGACATCAACGAGTGTGAGGAGGACAGCATCGAGTGTGGGCCCAGCCAGATGTGCTTCAACACCCGCGGGAGCTACCAGTGTGTGAACACGCCATGTCCTGCCACCTTCCGGCAGGGCTCCAGCCCTGGGTAAGGGCTGAGTTGGCTGGGGGCTGAATGGGGAGGATTCCCTGCCAGGATCTGGGCAGCCAACTCTCTGGCTCCTGTATAGCCAGAAGGAGGAAGGAGGGCCTCCAGGAAGGCCCTGTCTCAGGCAGAGACCCTCTTAGGGTCAGTGGGTCAACCCTGCCAGGACTCCTGGGTGGGGCCCCTGAGCTCACGGGGCAGTGTGCCCTCAAGCACTTTCCTGCAGCCACTTGGGGTGTGAGCTCACCTGGACAGTATCATTTCCTGCACAGTGATGCTTGGGCCATGCATGGAGCACAGGGGGCTGGGAGACGCCGGAGTTGGGAGAGAACCGGAGGGAGGGGTGCTGGGAGATGGACACACAGGGACACATGGGAACACATGAATACATTCAGGAAACTCTGGACACAGGAACACACGTGCAGGTGCATAAACCCCACCCAGAATCCCACACAAAACCCCAGGGCTCAGACACGTGCAGCTACACAAACACAAAATACATTTCTCTCACTGTGGCTACAGACACTCCTAAACACGCACAGACATGGGGACCTTGGCTGGCACCAGCTGCAGCTGTTAGGGAAAGGATCCTGGGGTGGCGACTTGCCCCGGACTCTACTAACCAGGAAGCCTAGGCTGAGGTGGTGGGTGAGAGGGAGTGGGAGCCCTTGGCAAGGCTGAGCACGAGTCTTTGAGCACAACCCCACCCCCCCAAATCCAGAGCCCGTGACTCAGCTCTGGGGCTCCGGGGGACCTGGAGGGCTGTAAATTTTATCACCTATGGGGGACCTGCTCGGATGGGAAAGGGCACATCTCTGGCTTCCTGGGGCCTCAGTTTGCCGCTCTCTAAAATGGGCTAACAGTGGCGCTTGTAGAGAGGCACGGGGCGCGTGGGGTCGGGGGTCGGCGCATGGCTGAACTGCGGGGGTCGGGGGTGAGATCTGGTTTATGCGACCGGGCACGCTCAGATGGCAACCCAGAGTCCGTCGGTCTGTCCCGCCCGCAGGACGTGCTTCCGGCGCTGCTCGCAGGACTGCAGCGCGGGCGGCCCCTCCACGCTGCAGTACAAGCTGCTGCCGCTGCCCCTGGGTGTGCGCGCCCTCCAAGACGTGGCCCGCCTGGCCGCCCTCTCCGAGGCCGGCGTCCCCGCCAACCGCACGGAGCTCAGCGTGCTCGATCCCGACCCGCGCAGCCCCTTCGCCCTGCGCCCGCTGCGCGCCGGCCGCGGCGCGGTCTACACCCGCCGCGCGCTCACCCGCGCGGGCCTCTACCGGCTCACCGTGCACGCCGTGGCGCCGCGCCACCAAAGCGTCTTCGTTCTGCTCATCGCCGTGTCCCCCTACCCCTACTGAGGGCCGCGGTCATGGGCAGCGGCTTTGGGGCCAGCGACCTCCGGGGATGGGGGATGGAGAGGCCCCGGCCGCACCGCCCAGGTGGCCCTTGCCCACGCCACCTGCTGTGGCAAGCGACGTCATCTTCTCCCGTCCCCGTGCGTCAGCGAGACCTGCAGCAAACACGACCCTGCGCGCAGCCTTGACCCCGGGACAGCGAGAACCTGAGCTCCCCCTAGTCCCTCACCCCCCCGTGGGGGTGGAGCCCGGCAGGCAGGTGACAAAGGCTGCCCTTAGGTGGCAAAGGGCAAAGGGTTGGGGTGAAGCCTGACCAGCTTCTCCAGGCTTGCCCCAAGCCCCAGGGGAACCTGGGCCGGGACACAGGGCACCAAGACACCCGAGGGGAGGGGCAGACCCTACCCTGTGGGGATGGCAGCAACTGTCACCCGCCCATACCTGGCACTGTCATCCTGAACCCGGTGTGTGTATATATACTATAAAAACGTTTGTTTTTACCAATTCGATTTCTTCATCCAGTTATTTTGCTTTGGTAAGGAGGGGCTTTGGCTGGGAGGGAGACCACCACCCTTCTGGTCCAGGAGCACCAGAGGAGGAGTCCAGGAGCCTCTGCGCTTTATTCGTAGGGTGGCTCTGGCACCTTTCTGGGCTCAGTTTACTCATCCAAAAATGTGAAAATACGACAGTGTCCCCACCCCCAGGGCTGTGGGGACAATTAAATGAGAAGGAAATTGACCACACAGACAGCAGCTATCCATGGTAGCAAAAAGTAATGCTTAATTAAGAATAATTCCTAATTATATTTAATGAATTAATTAAAGTTAATCATTCCATCATCCACCAAAGATTCATTAGGTCCTACTCATGTGCCAGGCAGTGAACGTAAAAATCCCTGTGCTTGTGAGCTTACGTTCTTCGAGGCGAAGTGTTTATAAACAGCAAGGAAATGAAGAGTGAAGTGTGTACTTGTCCGTTAGTGAGGGTGCTGGGGAGAAAACCTAAGTTGGGAAGTGCGGGTTAGGGGGCAGTTTTTAATAGGCCGTCAGCGTGGGCCTCTCTGAGAAGGCGACATCAGAGCAGAGACCTGAGGAAGGTGAGGGAGACAGCCGTGCAGACATCTGCAGGAAGGGTGTTCTGGCAGAGGGAACAGCAAATACCAGGGCCCTCTGGCAGGAGGATGCTAGGGTTTGAAGGTCTGGCAAGGAGGTTGTGGGGGGGGTAGCTGGAGCTGGGGGTCAGTGGGGGGAAGGAAGAGGGAGGTGTGATTAGAAAGGTAAGCGGGTTGGGGCAGATCCCGGGAGCCTCTGGGCCTCTGTAGGGCTCTTGGCTTTGACAGGGTGAGCCGGGGAGGGACACGATTAGAATGTCTATGTATGTATGGACGTGTCTGCAGTGTGCTGGGACAGGACTCCTGAGAAGCCCAGCGTGGCTGCTCTTCTCACTCCCCCCGACCCTGTCCGTGCCCTCCCGCCTGGGCTGCCCGCAGCCCCTGCCGGCTGTCCCTCAACACAGCCTCTGGCAGAAAGAGGCTGTCTCTCTTGCACGTGGTTCCGGAGAGGAGGGATCCTTTCTTCCGGCTGCCTTTGGTCAGTGTGACTCTGTCACCTACCCATTAGCATCCCCAGTCTCTCCTCTGGGCAACAAGGAAAGCTGAGTTATTTCCCACTAAGGTATGAATGACCATCAGACTTCCTAAACGGAGCCTTCCAGCAATGCTGGGGTGAACAGAGAAGGAATCTCTGTGTGCATTTTACAGATGGAGAAAAGGACGCCCAGAGGGAACATGGCCCAGTCACTTGCTTGATAGGTGACGGGTTAATGGTTAGACGGGGACTCCTGACTCCCACCAACAGCCCCAGCTGAATCTTCCCCGGGGCACTCCCACTTTCAAAGCTGGTTTCTTTTGAATCAGAGGTCTGCAAACATCTTCTGTGAAGGACCAGATAGTGAATCTTTTTGGCTTTGGGGAACGTATTAAACGACTCCCCTGGCCATTGCAGCGCAAAAGCAGCCACAGTCGACACACAAAGGAGGAGCGTGGCTGAGATCCAGTAACGCTTTGTTTGTGAACTCTGACTTTGAATTCATATAATTTTCATGTGTCGTGGAAGTCTTTTTTTGATTTTTTTTTCAACCATTTACAAATGCAAAAACCATTCTTAGCTTGCAAGCTTTACAAAACCAGTTAGGGACCATAGTTTGCCAATCCCTGGTTTAAAGCACAGAAGTTACCAATGGTGAAATTTCAGGCTGGGTGGGGAGAGATTCCAGGAAGGAGGGAAGCAGGGAGGGAGGGAGGGCCTTCCCAGTTCCCCCTCATACTCCGTTTGTCCAGGGCCCACCTGTAGAGACTTGACTTGGACTGAACTACCCTCTTTGTGCAGCCCTAGGGGCCATGGGTCACAACTTGACCCCTGCCGTTTGCGGGGCTGTTAATATTTTTTGGAGCCAGGGACTTTGCAGCCCGTGAAAGTGTCAGCCCTGGGGCTGTGGCATTGAGCGCTGAGAACTGCTGCTCTCTCCTGCCTCCTGCACCCCAGACTCACCCTGGCCCTTCGTGTTTGTCAAAATACCATTTGTTGACTGTTCAATGCCCTATAGACCTGAGTTTATTGAATTCTTCCGGGAACTCCAGAGGCAAAGAATATTATGTCCATTTCACAGATGAGCAATGGGGGCTCAGAGAAGGTGAGCCACTTGTCCAAGCTCACACAGCATGGGGGGGAGGGGAAGAGAAGGACTCGATGCAGGCCCATCTGACTCTGCAGCCCAGGCCTCCAGCCTCCGGGCTCCCCTGCCTCCATTCTCTGAGGTAGGAAGATGGGGAGGAGAGGAAGGTCCAGGAGCGGGATGAAAAGGAGGGACATCAGCAACTCAAGACCGGAGGAGCTGCCGAGGGAGTGTGTGTTCTGTCGGCCTCCCTTCTCTCCCACCTTCTCTTAAATTTCCCATTTGAGGCTCTGAAACAGAGGCAAGTGAGAAGGAGTGATTGCTCAAAGTCCTACAGCAAGCCAGGCTGTGATTGCAAGTCTTGTGCTCCCCACTCCACCCACATCCACAGGATGGTTGCCGAGGAGAGGAGGTGCCTCCCAAGGGAGCTCAGCCGGCTCCAAAGGGGTGTTTTCCACTCTGCTTTTCCAGCTGCTGCCACCATTGGCCAGGGCCCCATCCAGCTGCCCGGCCTCCTGGTGCTGTCTGACCTCTGAGGCTGCTCTGAGCCATCAGGGGTGGAAAACAGCCCTGCAGGTCACTCATTAAACTCCCTGATGCAGCTTTTCCAAGAACCCACACTGGACTCTGTGTTCCCTCTGGGCGGGGACTGGTAACCTGGGGTCCAGCCCAGAGGACACTCTTTGTTCCTGGGGCCAGTGCCCAGGCCCGGACAGCAGCAAAGTGGCTTCTGGTGCCAACCATGAGATGGTTGCAGGGCGAGGTGCTTGGGGTCGCTACACACCCAGGCACCTCCACGACCTGCAAGTGCAGAGCCCTTGAGTGGCAGAGGAGAGAGGGAGGATAAGAGGGACCTACTCCACGGTTAGGTACACAGGCTGCATCTATGTTTTTAGGTCGCCAGGGGATTTAACAAGGTCACGTCCATTGAGTGTGCCCTTCAGTTCAGACAAGTTGACCCTACAGTCAGAGCTGACCCTTGGAAAAGGCACCCTGGCTGCAGTGTGGAGGGTGCATCATAGCAGACGGGAAGACAGGTGAGGTGTCTCCTGCGGAGGTGCGGGTGAGAGGTGATGGTGATCTAAGACCACAGCAGTGAGGGGAATTCCCTGGTGGTCCAGTGGTTAGGACTTGACACTTCCACTGCCGTAGGCCCAAGTTCAATCCCTGCTTGGGGAACTAGGATCCCGCAGGCTGCATGGCACAGCCAAAAATAAATAAATAAATAAATAAAATAAAAACGGGGAAAAAAAAAAGAAAGACAACAGCAGTGGGGAGAGGGGGGAAAAAAAAGAAATTTTGTCTAACAGCAGTGGGGAGAGGGGGAAGGGACCAGAGCCCTCATTTTCATCTGTTTTGTTGCCGGAGATTTCAGGCAGCTACTGTGTGCCAGCATGAGGGACAGCATATGACAAGGGACCAATCTGGTGGGAGGAGGAGAAGGGGTCAGAGAAGCATCCCCAAGGAATAGTATGTGCAAAGACCGTAAGACAAGGAAGAGGTTGGCACATTGAAGAAATTGCAAGCAGGCCAGTGCAGCTGGAGTGCAGTGGGTGAGGGCAGAAGAGGAAGTACAGGGTTCTAGATTTTATCCTAAGAATGATGGGGGACCATCAAAGTCTTCACAGAAATCATTTCAATTCATTAATATTTCAGAATATATCACTAAACTTTAAAAAATCTTTTAAAAAAAGATATCTACAATACCATTATCATACTTTAAAAAATCAACAATAATTCCTTGCTATCATCAAGCATCCTGTCAGTGTTCAAACTTCCAATTGCTCATAAAGATGGTATTTCTTTTTTGCTTAAAAAAAAAAAACCCAGGATCCAAATAAAGTCTACATGTTATGATTGATTACGTCCTCTGTGTGTCTTTTAACTCAAGTTCCCCTGTCTCTTTTTTTTTTTTCTTAAAAACAAACTTTATTGAGATAGAATTAGTCTGGGAACGCAAGGTTGGTTCAACACCTGAAAATCAAGCAATGTAATTTACCACATTTACAGAATAAAGAGAAAATCATATCATCTCAATAGATGCAGAAAAAAACATTTGACAAAATTCAGCCCCTACTCATGACAAAAACATAAAAGTGAACTTCTTCACCTGTGAAAAACATCTAATAAAAACCTACAACTAACATCATACTTAATGGTGAAAGACTGAATGAATGATCCTCTAACATCATGAACAAACCAAGGATATCCACTCTCACCAATTCTAGTCAACATTGTACTGGGGTCCTCACCATTGGAATAAGGCAAGAAAAAAGGCACAAAGATAATACAGGGAAAGAGTAAAACTGTCTCTATTCACAGTCAACGTTATTGTCTATATAGAAAACCCTAAGGTATTTACAAAAATCTACTAGAATTAATCAGCAAATTTAGCAAGTGCAGAAGACAAGGCCAGTAAACAAAAATCAGTTGTATTTCTATATATTAGCAACAAGTGATTGGAAAATAAAATTTAAAATATTGTTTACAATAGTATCAAAAAACTTAAAATACTTAGAAATAAATTTGATGAAAGATAAGCAAGACCTGTACACTGAAAACTATAAAACATTGCTTAGACATCTGAGTCAAGATGGATCTTTCGGCACTCCTATTGAAAATGAGGACATTTGTACCACCCATCAGAGATGCCCCACATGCCAGGTCTTCGTCTTCTCTAAATAAAAGACTTGGGCATTTGCCTGAGAATAGGCTTCCACCTGGCAAGTCATCCAAGGTGTCCAATAAAATATCCATCTCAAAGCTGGGCTCTGGAGCAGCCATACCTGTGACCCCAAGAAGCCCTATCTCTTCTAGCACAAGAGGTGACCTGTTCACACTGATGCCACAGATCCCAGCCCTTTCCCATAATAGCCACACATTCTTTCCCAAATAGAGCACGTCTACTCTCGCCTAGTCCATTTACAACCGCTGATCACCAGCAGGGACCTTTTTTTTTTTTTAATTAATTTTTATTGGAGTATAGTTGCTTTACAATGTTGTGTTAGTTTCTGCTGTGCAGCAAAGTGAATCAGCTATACATATACATACATCCACTCTTTCTTAGATTTCCTTCCCATTTAGGTCACCACAGAGCATTAAGTAGAGTTCCCCGTGCTATTCGGTAGGTTTTCATTAGTTACCTATTTTATACATAGTAGTGTATATATGTCAATCCCAATCTCCCAATTCATCCCACCTCTCCTTCCCCCCTTGGTAACCATAAGTTTCTTTCTCTACATCTGTGACTCTATTTCTGCTTTGCAAATAAGTTCATCTGTACCATTTTTCTAGATTCCACATATAAACGGTATTATGTGATATTTGTTTTTCTCTTTCTGACTTACTTCACTCTGAATGACAATCTCTAGATCCATCCATGTCTCTACAAATGCCATTATTTCATTCCTTTTTATGGTTGAGTAATATTCCATTGTATATATGTACCACATCTTTATCTATTCCTCTTCAATAGACATTTAGGTTGCTTCCGTGTCCTGGCTATTGTAAATAGTGCTGCAATGAACATCGGGGTGCATGCATACTTTCGAATTCCGGTTTTCTCCAGATATATGCCTAGAAGTGGAATTGCTGGGTCATATGGTAGCTCTGTTTTTAGTTTTTTTTAAGGACCCTCCATAATGTTCTCCATAGTGGCTGTACCAATTTACATTCCCGACAACAGTGTAGGAGGGTTCCCTTTTCTCCACACCCTCTCCAGCATTTATTGTTTGTAGGTTTTTTGACGATGGCCATTCTGACCGGTGTGAGGTGATACTTCATTGTAGTTTTGATTTACAGAAATGTAGATCAATGGAACAGGATAGAAAGTCCAGAGATAAACCCACGCACCTATGGCCAGCTAATCTATGACCAAGGAGGCAAGAATATACAATGGAGAAAAGACAGTCTCTTCAATAAGTGGTGCTGGGAAAACTGGATAGCCACATGTAAAAGAATGAAGTTAGAACACTCCCTGACACCATACACAAAAATAAACTCAAAATGGATTAAAGACCTAAATGTAAGGCCGGATACTATAAAACTCTTAGAGGAAAATAGAGGCAGAACACTCTTTGACATAAATCACAGCAAGATCTTTTTTGATCCACCACTACAGTAATGAAAATAAAAACAAAAATAAACAAATGGGACCTAATTAAACTTAAAAGCTTTTGCACAGCAAAGGAAACCATAAACAAAAGGAAAAGACAACCCTCAGAAGAGGAGAAAATATTTACAAATGAAGCAACTGACAAGGGACTGATTTCCAAAATATACAAACAGCTCATGCAGCTCAGTATCAAAAAAACAAACAACCTAATCAAAAAAAGGGGTGGAAGACCTAAATAGACATTTTCCTCAAGAAGACATACAGATGGCCAACAAACACATGAAAAGATGCTCAGCAGGGACCTTTTGGTTTTTTAAAAAATAAATTTATTTATTTTTATTTTTGGCTGCGTTGGGTCTCTGTTGCTGCGCGCAGGCTTTTCTGTAGTTGCGGCGAGCGGGGCTACTCTTCGTTGCGGTGCACAGGCTTCTCACTGGGTGGCTTCTCTTGTTGCAGTTGTGGCACTCGGGCTCAGTAGTTGTGACTCGCGGGCTCTAGAGCGCAGGCTCAGTAGTTGTGGAGCACGGGCTTAGTTGCTCTGCGGCATGTGGGATCTTCTCAGACCAGGGATCGAACCCATGTCCCCTGCATTGGCAGGCGGATTCTTAAGCACTGTGCCACCAGGGAAGCCCTCAGCAGGGACCTTTGAAACTCTAGCTCTTGTAGCTCTGGGTCCTGCTGGTCTATATCCTTAAAAGAGTCTCACCTGAGATTTCATGTCAAATAAAGAGCTGTTTTGTGACACTTGCTATATTTCAACATTCTCTCAGAGATACACTTCTGATCTAAAGCACAAATTGAATTCACCACAAATGAAGACCATCTCAAGATGTAGACTGACCTGAGTTTCTTTCTCATTGCTCATATAAACAGCAATTAATACTTTTGAATAAACAGTTTTAAGTTTTGGTATTTTTTAATGTTGGGAAATTTATGAAGATATAAATAAATGGAGAGATATACCATGATCATGGATTGAAAAACTCAATATTGTTAAGATGTCCATTCTCCCCTAGCTGATATATAGGTTTATTGCAATCCCCAATCAAAATCCCAGCAGGCTTTTTATATAAACAGACAAGCTGTTTCTACTATTTGTGTGGAAATGCAAAGGACCTGGAATAGCTAAAATAGTTTTGAAACAGAACAAAGTTGGAAGATCTATACCATCTGACTTTGAGCCTTACCGTAAAGCTATAGCAATCAAGATGGTGTGGTATTGGCATTGGGATAAATAAATAGTAGAACAGAAGAGGGAATCCAGAAATCGACCAACACTTACATGATCAATTAATTTTCAACAAAGGTGCCAACACAGCTCAATGGGGAGAGAAAAGTCTCCAACTAATGTTGCTAGAACAATGGGGAACCGATATGGGAAAAAAATGAACCATCCAAGTTCAGTCTCTTGTCACCTTGATCTGTGCCCCTGGGCAACTATCCACCCTGGTGCCCAGTGGGCAGGGCCCCTGCTGGCAGTTGGGCCTGTTTTCCTCTCAGGAGAGCTGTGACCTCACTGCTCCTCACGTACCCAGTGCCTATGCATCGGGAAGGGACAGTCCTCTGGGCTGGAGCCATTTCTGCAGCAGGGAGTAAAGGTCCCCACAGCCTGTGGCCCTGGGACTGAGGCTCTGGCTCCTCCACCAATTCAATTTAAGCCTGAGCTAGAGCAGAGGGTTTGGGCCAGAGCTCCAGACCCTGGGTTCTAGTCCTACTCTGCCACTTACATGCTGTATGGCCTTGGGGAAGATACACCCTCTCTCTGAGCTGCAGGTTCCTGTCTGTAAAATGGGGATGACAATAATAGCGACTTCATATAGGGTAGTCGTGAAAATCAAATGAACGGAAGCATAAAAGAATGTTTAGTGATAACCGTGAGGGTTGTGGTTATGGCCCAGATCCAACCAGACATCCTAGGGAATGCTGACCTTACCTCTTCTTCCACCCCATGCCCCCCACCCATCCATCCTAGACTGGAGGGGCTCAGCCCTCACCCTACCCTCTTCCTAAGGTCTGGGTAACGGGGATTCTCTCTGGGGCCACCATGACTTTGGGGAGCTTGGGAGAACATTAGGTCTTCCTGCCCCAGTTTCCCTCTCCACTTCCTCTGCAGTAAGTCCAAGGAGGTGGCCCCTCTCCATCCATGCCTTCTCCAACTTTCTCGAAGGGCAGTGACATCTTAGAGGAAGAAACGAGGACAGAGCACAAAGTCAGGGGATGGAGACTTAAAGACAGGGCAGAGGGGATTCCCTGGTGGTCCAGTGGTTAGGACTCCGGGCTTCCACTGCAGGGGGCATGGGCTCGATCCCTGGTCAGGGACCCTTGAGGGCGTGTTGTTTTGTGGCTGCACCTCACTCGCCCGCGGCTAGTGTGGAAGGCCAGGGGCGGCTCTGCGAGGCCCCGAGGTGGCCCAGTGAGGGGGCTAAGGGGGTTCAGCCATCATCCCAACCTCCTGCGGGAAAGTGACTCAAGTCACCACAGTCACCCAGCTCCACTGGGCTCACAGGGGCCCCCTTGCCATCACAGCCACTTCTGGGGCTTGGGTGCCAGAGGTTGGGGGGCTCACAGGAAGCTGTGGCTTTGCTTTTAAGTTGGTTTGATGCTTTCTCCCTCCTGAAGGACTCACAGCTACTCATCTGGCCGAGGTGCTTGAGTGACTGGACGGGAGTGTGGGGCAGTGGGACAGGGGACAGGGCAGCAGAAGGACTAAGAGTGACTAGACCAGCAGCCTTCACCCCTCTCTGCAGAGGCTCCCTTTCTCTGGCTGCTTCTTGGTTGCAGGAAGGGGCCTGGGACAGGGCTGCCTCCTTACCGTGACCTACACCCCTACGTCTTTTCCATGATGGCTGGATGGCTAACCTGGCAGGGCTGCCTCAGGGCTCCCACCTCCAGGGCGGGTTCAGGGCTGGGAGGATTTGGGAAGCTTCCCTCTGGGGGTCAGTCCTAACCAAGGCATTGCCTTGGATAGGTTGGGACCAGCTGTTTTACTGGGTTGTGGTTGCAGTGATTGGTGCTTTGGGGCCTATAAACCAGGCTGGAAAACTCCTGACACAGAAACTTCTGGAGGCCAGACTGGGGACACAACTCCCCGTTTATTTTGTAAACCTCAATTTTCCCTGCTGTTCAATGGGTTAGCAGTGGGCCAGTCTTCTATTCACTATTTACTGGGTGCCCTCGGGAGTTTGGTCAGGTGCCAGGCTCTGGGGAGACAGCCAGGAACCAGCCCTGGACTGAGGGATGAAACCCCGACCTTCTAGGGCCACCTCCACCTCAGTTTTCTCACCAATACAATGGGCTCCGGCTCACGGGGACTAGAGAGGGGGGAAGGGAGGGGCTTTGAGGTCTGTAGAAAGGCCACCACAAGACAAAAATGGACATGAAACTCACGAGCCTGAGGGACTTTTATTCCACTCCCACGGCGAAGTGCTTGAGCGTTCCCCACGGGCCAGGCGGCAAGTCTGGCAGGAGGGCTTGTCACCCTGTCAGTCGCGAGGATTCCAGCCACTACCGCGCCCAGGGGAGCCGCCAGACCCTGCGGCCAGGGCGGGGGACCGGCCGGGAGGGTGTGTCGGCAGCTGGGTGGGCAGGAGGGAAGGAGGGAAAGGGGAGGGGCGAGGAGGGAGGGAAAGGCCTGGCCCCGACGCCCCCGCCGGTGGCCGCGAACGCCGAGCCGCTCCGCGAGGGGGGCCGGGCCCGGGGGCGGGGTCTGCTGCTCTCTTCCTCCGACTTGTCCCCGGGCCCCGGCCCTGCCCTCTGCCCCGTGCTTATAACCCGGGATGCGCGCCGCCACCAGCCTTGCTCCGCCGCCTGCCGCCGCCGCCTGCCTCCCGGTAAGGCGTCCCCTTCCCACTCCCCGGCCTAGGTCGCCCTCTGCCCGGACCCCACCGCGAACGAGCCGAGGAGGCGGAGGGCACAGCGCGCCCCGGGCTCGGACCTGGACGGGCGGGCAGGGGGCCGACGCCCGGCCTCCTGTTGCTCAAACGCTTGGCGGCCGGATTCCTGGCTCCCTTGGGCCGCGGAGAGGGGCCGGGGTGCGAGGCCGGTGGTCTGAGGGATAGGTCGGGTTACTTGTCGCCTTTGCAGGCCGAGGTCCTTTCTGGATTTTCCTTCTCCGATCCAATTTCCCTTATGCCGCGAGCCCCACAGATGGAGACCTTGGGAACCCGGAGGGTGGGAGGATTCCCGATTCTCTCGGCCCCTCTCTGGCCCTGGCCTCTGTCTCCGCCTCTTTTCCTCTGCTCGCAACCAGAGGTCCAGCCTCACCGCTGCGCCTCGCGCGCCCCCGGGGCTTGGGCATCTCGGCCCCTCCCACAGCCCCAGCCTCAGTTTCCCCCGGGCGGGTCGCTCCGGGCTCCGGGCGGCCCACCCCGGTGCCTTGGGTGTGGCTGGGCTCCCTCCCCTGCAGGGGGCGTCAGTCGCGCGGCTCTGCCTTCTGGAAGGGCACTGCGTTCTCTGGCCGGTGGGGCGGGGGCCTCGCCTGGCCGCAGTGCCCGGTTTCCGGCTGGCACTGGCCTGGGGGAGGGACCGCTCGTCAGGAAATGTCAGCCGTCCTGATGCCTGTTGCCTTTGGCCCCTGGGGCGGCCTCGCCCTCCAGGGAAGGAGAGTCTCTGTGAAATGCAGGAAGCTCCTCTCCCATCCCGCCAGGGCTCTTCCTGAGGAGGTCCCGTGACCCGGCCGCCTCAGTGCTCCTCTCTGCGAAGTGGGGCGTCTCCTCCCGAGAGCAGTGCGGTCTGACTGCACATCCCGGGCAGGAGCAAACCTCTCCTTTCCCCAGGGATGGATCAAATCGGCCCTGGGCTTTGATCCCTCCCCGCCACGCCCAGGCTGGTGACAGAAGAGGGCAGACCCCAGCCCGGAAGGCAGGCACAAGTCCACAACTGGGTGAGCCTTCGGGCCAGCCTCCCAGAGTCCTAAGCCTCAGTTTCTCCATTCGTCATGGCTGGCACAGGCTCAGGGCTCAGGAAACAGTAAGGGGATGTATACTGTTGAGAAGGGTGCCTGGGTCCGTTCACTCCCTGTGTCTGGGGAGTGACTCACCGGGTGCTACCGTGCTGGGCGTTCGGAACAGGAGACGGGGTCCCTGCCCTCCTGACTTAGGTTCTGGCGGGGGAGGGAGACAGTAGAGGCAGAAACAGCCACAAAGGGCGTGGGAACTGGATAGGAGCTGGAGGAGTCTCCGTTCTACACTCCCTCCCCCCCGCCCATCCCCGGCTCAGAGCCAGGGCAGGGGGTCCGGTCCCGGTGGAGCCACCTGTGCGTTATGCTGAGAAGTAACTCTGGCTCTGCTGAGTGCTCGTGAATGAGTGGTGAATGCTTCCGGCTGAGCGCCTAGACCCCAGGCCAGGCACAGGATGGGGTGGAGGGAGGCCCCCACTCAGCACAGTCTGAGCCCCCCTGAGTACCCACAGGTGCCCCCATCAGCTGCCTGCCTCCCCTGGGCTTGTGTGGTCAGTTGGCTCTGATGGTAACCGTTTCCCTGGCCCAGGACCCAGGAGCCTGACTTTCGGGGGGCCAGGCCCAGACTCACCTGCTGTGCAAGCACTTTCCCATGCCCCATCTCGTCTTCGTCCCGTGGGTCCTGGGAGGCAAGCCAAGACAGCCAGTTGCCTTCATCCGAAAGCTGAGCGCACAGCCTCTGAAGCGAGCGCCTGGCCTGTGGGCATCCATGTGGAGAGAGATAACCTCTGGAATTCAAGGTCTAAGGCTCTGATTTCGGGCAAAGTTGATCCACCGGGCCTTGGCTCCTTCCTGTGGGGCAGACGCCCTCCCCAGACTTGGGATAGGCCAGGCATCCACAGGCATTTCAATGTAGTAAACAAATGAATGAACTCGTGCTTTCTTCCATAACCAAATGCTCTGGAAAGGGTTTAAGTGCCTGTCACTGGGGCGTGGTGAGGTCCACTTAGTCTTCCTACCTCCTACCTCGGGACATTCTCGTCGAAACTGGAGACCCAATCTTCCTAAGCCAAGGCACTCCCAAAGGACCCCTCCTACCCTGGGCAGAGGAAGTTTGCTGGAGTGCTGGTGTCCCCAAGAGAGCCTGGCATTCCTGATTTGAATCTCAGGCCCCAGGAATTTGCAGCGGAGAGCCAGCTCAGTATGTAGCCTAGAGCACCCCTACTGCCCTCAGCTTTCTCATCAGACGCAGAAATCCTTCCTCTGTGTCTCGCCAAGTATGCAGATGAAATGAGCTGAGTGTGTCAGGCAAACAAATGTTCAGGCTGAATCCTGACACTTTGACCTCCTGGTCAAAGTGTGGAATTGCAGCCTAGCTCTATCAGACACCAATGAGGGCAGCAAAAGGATAAGAGTTGCAGTCCTAAAATGAGCAAACCCCTAAGTCAGGGAGAATTCTATGGCCTTGGTGGAGCTAGGCTTTTTAGAAACTATAATGAACTCAGCTTGACTGAGTTAGAATGGGAGGGGAGGGGTTCCAGGGGAACATTCGTGTTGCTGCAGCACAGAGAAATAGCATACTGACTGGTGATGGTTCGTTGAGGATTTTGTCTTCTGGCAGACAAGTAATGGGAGGGGGAGACAGTCTGTGGTCTCCCAGAGACCAGAGAGTGTCGGGCAGAGAGCAGTAAAGAACAGGTGGTCTGCAGTCAGCCTGGGTTTCTATCCCAGCACTGCCATCCGCTTGCTTGAGACCTGGGCAAGTCACTAACTTTTCTGAGCCTCGGGTTCACCATCTGTAAATAGGTGGCAATAATAGTCCCCGCCTTGAAATGATGCACGTGTGGCACTAAACATAGCACCTGCTCTTGTCATCCTTCTAGCTTTGACGTTTTAGAGCCGCATGAATTTTCTTAGTGCTGAGCAACTGCCCAGGCTGGCCTGGCACGTTCACTGGGAGCTGGCCGGATGGCTCTGGCGGAGGCACTGGAGAATGCCCCCTGCCTTGCCAACTAAGGCCAGGCTGGCAGGCATCTTGGCATGAGGCCCTCTTCTTCCCTTCCCAGGTGTCCCTCTTCTGGAGCAGGATGTCTGGGCTGGCCCCGGGAGCTGGGGGCATGAATGTTCTTGGCAGTGGTCATGTGCCTGGGAGCTGGGGCACCTGCCCTGCGCCCTTCATGGAGGGTGGGGTGGCGGCCAGGCTGGGGCTGGGGGAGGCCGAGACTCAGGAGCCCCAGAGCCCCAGGAGTCCAGCCCCCCTGGGCTGGGGGAGGCCGAGTCCTCAGGCAGGAAGCCCAGTGTCCTGGGGTGTCAGAACCAGAAGGGCTTTCAGGCTTTCAGGTTCTTGTGCAGACAGCGATATTGAGGCCTAGAGAGTGAGGGGCTTGCCCAAGGCCAGCCAGGACCCAGTGGTAAGGAGAGTTTGGTGGGCACAGGTGTGGTACCCAGCTCTGGGCTCCTCCTGGAATCTCACGGAACCCACGGTCGCCCTGTGGAGGGATGGGCTTTTCTTGCTCGCGTTTTGCAGGTGAGCAGCTTAAGCTGCTTGAACCCAGGTCTGGAGGACCCAGCCACTGTGCTCTGCCCCTAGTCTCTTCCATTGTCCCTCCCTCTCCCCCAGATTGAGGCCTCAGCTTCCTTTAGTTTCTGCCCCACATAGTCTGCCAGGACCTCACTGGCAGGGACCTCACTGGCTGAGGGAGGAGGGAGCTTCGCCAGGAAGGGCGGAGCAATGCCAGTGTCAGATTATATCATTGTCTCAGCCCACCTGCCCAGCTAATCTCTGGACGTGCACATGCAGACTCAAACGCCACCCACCCACACACACACACACACACACGTATGTGTGTGTGTGTGTGTGTGTGTGTGGGTGTGCGCAGACACAGGTGAATGCATGCAGTCTCAGGTACATTCTCCCCAAGAAATGCAGGCACACATGTGCACGCGCGCACACACACACACACACACACACACACACCCCTGCGCTCAGGCACATTCTCCTGGGTGCACCCATTGCATCACGTGTCTCAGACCCAGAGGCTGAGGCCCTCTGTAGCCGTGCGTGCACATGGCCTGGCAAGCAGGAGGGGCTCACAAGTTTACGGATGGGAACGTGCATGGGATTCCAGACTTGGGGGGGATTGTAACCCTCTCTCTCTATAGGTGAGGAGCTGACCTCCAAGTCAGTTCCTTCCTCAGGCCGCAGAATCAGCAGCCTTGCTCTGAGTGCCTGCCATGTGCCAGGCGCTGAGAGATGGTCCTGTCCCCACAGAGCTCACAGTGGGCAGCGGGGGCAGTTAGAATACATTGTGACAGTGCTGTGATGGGCCATGCATCAGGCTCAGGGGGATCACTGAGGCAGAACAGGGCAGGCCCCGGAGGTCTGTTTCCATGGAGCTGCCCCTCCCCCACTCCGGTGCCCATCCTCTGGCTCCAGGGCCTTTGGGAGGTGGCACAGCAGGGGTGACTCTTGGGCCCGCATCATCTCTCCCTGTCACTCCAGGGTATCTGAGCCACCTGTGGCTTCCCAGACCACACCTTGTCCCAGGGATCCCCTTCCTTGCACCTCCCAGAGAGGGGAAGCCTTGTACTTATGAGTCTAGCTGATCTGGGTTTGAATCCTGGCTCTGCCACTCACCAGCCAAGCAAGGCCTTGAGCAAGTTCCTTAACCTGAGCCTCAGTTTCCCTGTCTCTAAACTGGGGATAACACAAATGGAGGACTCCGCTTATAATGGATACCTTCATTATCTTGATTGTGGTGATGATTTCCTGGCTGTAGACACATGTCGAAACTTACTAAATTGTACGCTTTAGATATATGCAGTTTATTGCGTGTCAATTATATCTCAATAGAGCTTCACAAATATGCAACATTACACCCCCCACCTGACCACACCACCAGCCCCTTCGCACAGGAACACACGGCTGGGAGCGCGCACACTGCAGCAGGGTGCTGGACGGGGCTCTGGGGCTCCTGAGTCTTCCCACCCAGCGAGGCTGCCCAAACGGGAGTCCAGGGGCTGGGTAGGCTGGGTTCACGGCCTCTGGTGTCACCCAGCTGCTGTGCCAGGCAGCCGAGTGGCCCTTGCATTTGCAGGGTGGTTCTCTGAGCCATCAAGACAGATTCTGGAAGCCGCAACCCACACCTTCAGCCCCAGGCACTTCCTACCTTGAGTGCTTCCTGCCTCCCTCCCACCTCCTCCCCTCCATCCTGGATGGCCTGTTGCCTGGCTGCGGTTGCCATGGGCATGTCTGCTGGCCCTGGCTGGCCTGGGACAGCCTGGCAGGTGGCCGAATGCCCACTGAAGGGGGGAATTGTGGACATCCGTCCCTCAGAACCGCCCCCAAACTCACTGTTCCATGAGGTGTTTCCCCTTCCAAGTCCAAAGGGCAGTAAAGACATGTGAGCCCTGGGATTGGCTGGCAGGTGTCCTGGTGAGATGCCGGGGACAGCACATAGGATGTGTTCTTGTCCCTCAGTTGGGCTGGGTGACCACTTTGCCTCTAAACCTCCAGGCACACGAGAAGCCTTCAGTATACAGGAGCCTGCGTCCTTGGGGAGAGGCCCTTCTGGATGAGGCCCACGTGGATCTGTGCAGTGATGCCCACAGCCTTTCCCCATAGATTCTATTAAGGACCCTGACTTCGGTCAGTCTCCAGTGCAAATGCTCCCGCCAGACACAAGCACACACCCAGGAAATGCAGGAGGCTGGGGCCATGTCCATGGAGGCTGGAGAGAGATGGACTGGATCCAAATCTGGCCCCGCCACCTGCTGACCATAGGACCTCAAGCAAGTGACCTCGCCTCTCTGACCCTCGGTCTCCTCTTCAGCAAAGAGGGCACATAACAGCATCTACTCTCAGGGCCATGTGGAGAGTGGGGGGGAGGCAGGGCCTGGTGCAGCCCGAGGGTTCAGGGAGAGCCTTCTGGGCAGAAGGAACAGTGGCTGCAAAGGCAAGGAGTGAGGAGGCCCTGGTGCCTTCTGGAAGCGTCAGTGTAGCTGAAGAGAGGGAGGGATAGCGTGGGACACATCTGTCCTGCTGCAGAAGGACGGATCTACCATCTGTACGTCCTGGCTACCTTCCTCCTCCGGGCCTCAGTTTCCCCCTCTGCACATAGGGAAGTTGGTCTCTGAGCTCCTCCCAACTAATCATTTTGGAGCTGAGTTCATTGAGGTGTTTGGGGTCTCTTGTGTTTCCCCTCTCAGAGGTACTTGCTTTTAAAAAGAGCCTAAAGTCCCATTGTGTGAAGGTTCACTGGGGCCCAGGGGGGAGAGGTCCAGGGAGGCATCCTATTACCTGTAGAGCTGGCAGGCAGCTCTGCATGCTGGGAAGAACCCAGGTTCTGGAGCCAGACAGACACAGGCACGTGCTCTGTGACCTCAAGCTGGCCACTGACCTCTCTGAGCCCCAGTCTCTGCTGCCCCGACATGCATGACAGCTCCTACCTCATGCGGTCATAGTCGGGGTGCAGGGTGATCTATACGAGGCCCCCAGGGCCATGCCTCACTCGCACTGGCCCAGCCTAGCAAGGAGCAGTTCTGACTGGAGATGTGTGGGCTGCCCGAGCCTCAGGGCCACGGCCTCTCCCAAGTCTCCTGATGCTGTGCACCCTTCGCGTCTTGACCTTGACCCTGTCGTCTTCTCTAGCTGGTGGGGAACTGGCTCTAAGACATGCCTCCACCTGCCAGGCCCCAGCGTGGTGTGTGTGGGTCCCCTGAGAGGGTGTCGGGGGTGGAAGGCGTGAGGCTGCAGGAAGGAGCAGCTCAGCTGGTCCTGATGACAGACGAACATCCTGTTTCACACCTCACGGTGGCGGCCTGTCCAGGGGATAAGACTGCCCAAGGCCGAGGTCGGGGCTGGGCGACAGGCCAGAAGGGAGCTGTCGGGAGGGGCTGGCAGATGGGGAGGGGGCAGGGCTGGCTCTGGGTCACTCACATTCTTCCTCGTCTCCTCCCTCCAGACGAGATGTCCGGCAAAGGCTCCGTGGTTCTGGCCTACAGCGGGGGCCTGGACACCTCCTGCATCCTTGTGTGGCTGAAGGAGCAGGGCTATGACGTCATTGCCTACCTGGTGAGGGGGCGCCTGGCATGTGTGTCTTTCTACTGCCGGCCTTGCTGTCCATGCAACCTGCCCACCTGCCCACTGTCGCTCATCCAAGCCCAGCTCCCCCTCTCTAAGCCTGTCTTGAACTGTAGGAAAATGCTTCTCACTTACTGCCTCTTTCTCTTCATCTGTCGAGTGAACACCTTGGAAGTCCCCCAGGTCTGAGATGCCCCCCCAGGTCACAGAGGAGGCCAAGTCTCCATGCGAGTAACTGGACGGGGGGCACAGGAGTGCGCCTGGCAGAGCTGCTGGGCCAGCCTGCCTGGAGAGGGACCAAGGGCTTGGATCTGCTGAAGGCCACGAGAAGGCATACAATCTTCCCCTTTCCCAAAGCCCTCAATAATTCAGCAAAGAGTGTAGGATCCTACACTGGCTAAACTAGACGAGCCCTTGGAGATCACCTAATTCTGGGATAGCAAATAGGTCACGGGCCATAGGTTATGTATGATGCCATCCCCCATCCAGGGTCCATAGCAGACATCCCTAATTAAACCAGCTCAACTTCTGATAAACCTGGACATAACCTCTGAATCTTTCTCCATATGACTGTGCAAATTCTAGAAACCCAGCTTAAGCCAAATAAAACCAAAAATAAACAAAGAAAACCAAAATAATACAGTTCTTCATGTAACTGAGAAGGCCAGGGGTATAATGGCTTCAGGCAAGGCTGGATCCAGGTGCTTATCCAGATCTGCCTCCATCTCTGCTTGGCTTCATTCTTGGCCTCTCCACAGGGCAGGCAAGGCTCACATCATCACACCCAAGTTTTCCCAGAGAAAGGAGAGCTTCCTGCAGAAGCTCTGACAGAAGGGCCAGGGGGGACTCTCATTGACTGGCCTGAGTCCCTGCCCACCATGCATTTGTCAGTATGGTTGTGTCTCGGAGGGCTCGTCCCTACAGTGAGCAGGTGACGTGATGTGCTGTCACCCATCCCTGTGGAAAGAGGTCCCAGGAGAGAAGGTTCTCTTTACAGAGGAAGTGAGGATGGCACTCTGGACAGGAAAAGTTCAGCTGTTGTCAAGAACCATTTGTTTGCAGTTGAAGTCAATCTACCGTCCTAACAGTGCTGACCCCGTGTCCCTCAGGTGGGGGAGGGGAAGTGCCTGGCTCACAGTTGCCTGCTGAGAGAGAGCCAGGGGTCTGAGCGGATGCAGAGAGCCTGGGGTGTGTGCACGCTGTCATCAGCAGCAGCGGTGGGCCGTCCAGATCCCGGGCTCCCCCCAGGCGGATTTAAAAGCTGAGTGACCTCAGAAAAGCACCTGCAGCTGGACTCTGGGAAGATTCCAGAGTCTGTTGAGCAGAAGCCAGGGCCAACGTCTAGGCAGGAGGCCAGAGTGCAGCCAGCAGAAAAAAATGCCCGTGTCTAGATGGGGATGTCGGAACCGGAGGCTGGGCTCCAGCAGGGGGACAGCTGGGTGCCCAGAGCCCAGGCCTCAGCCTCGAGCTGGCTCAGGCGCCCTGGGACAGTCAAGTTGCCGTACTTGGCTGGGGAAGTGAGCTGAGTCAGGCAGCTGCTGACTATTCAACCTTTGTACTGACTTTGGGGGAATTGGGGGAAGAAGAGTTCAAGGGAAGCCTTAGACCTTCAAGGCAGTGACAGCAAATGTTGCAACCTAGCAGCCTGGGTGCACAGGGCCAGGCTCGGCCCGTCCTTCAACCAAGTATTAGCTCTGGAGAGTGTTACAGCTTCTCCAGACCCTGGTTCGAGCCCTTTCTCCTTCTTACTTTGACCTCAGCGATCCAGTTGAAACTACCACCACCTGAGGGCGGTTGTGTGTGAAACGCACTTGCCCAGGGCTCACCCCAGGGGAGGGGAGGGGCCGGGGGGGACATTCTTCTCAGCTCTTCTTTCTGCCCCTGGGTTGATGGGTCCTCTCTGCTGCTCCTCAGGCCAACGTCGGCCAGAAGGAAGACTTTGAGGAAGCCAGGAAGAAGGCGCTGAAGCTTGGGGCTAAAAAGGTACCAAGCGGAAGGCAGGGTTTGGGGCTGGAAATGGGATTTGACCTGGTGGAGGCAGCTGTGGGGGGGTCCTGTCCCAAAGCTCCTTGTCTCCTCCACGCCTTCCAACGGGTCCTCTTGCTTCCAGGAGTATAAGGTCAATTCCTTCTGCTTTTGGTGTGCAAAGGGCATCATCTTCTGGTCTCCCCCAGCCACTCTTCTACCCAGTCACCTCCCCAGCCCACCTCCCCATCCATCTGTCTCTTCCTCATCCATCCATCCACCTGCCCATCCCTCTTTTATCTCACTGTCCATTCACACATCCACTCACTCATCCATCCCTCATCCATCTAACTGTCCATCCCTCCTAGCTCTCATCCACCCATCCTTCCATCCATTCAACAGAATCAGTGCATTGATTGTGCATCTAATCATGTGGTGAGCAGGCCCGTAAGGTGAACGTGGCCAGCCTGGTCCCTGCTCACATAGGCTAACAGTACAAAAGAAACGCAATATCTGCGAAGCACCATAAAACGCAATAAAACTCACATCAGAAGTATTAGGAAGCTGCCAAGTTCACGGTGTCAGATACAAGTTTTCCATAATTCTAACTTTTACTGGAAAGCTTGAGTTTTATCATTGGCAACAAATTCTCAGTTTTCCTTGAAGCGATAGGGTCACTTCATTCTTATGAAAATGTTGGCCAAAAACCCAAGTCTGCATTGACCCTGACTTGTCTGTCGGTCCTTTGTTCAAGAACAATGTTCTATGAGAAAAGGAGCTAGTTGAGCTAATAATTCACTTGTGAATGCAGCAGATATGCTTCGCGTATGTTTCACATTTTGTACTCAAGTCGAGATATAACAAAAGTTAATCATTTTTTACTGCATTTTCAAGACCACTCTTAAGAGAAATCTGCACTGCGAGAGCAAGGCGTGAGGAACGCCATGTCTCTGAGGAGTGTGGTGCCTCTGCCCTGATTTGTGCTAAGTGCCAGCCCCTTCCCCCATCATCACTTTTGCATATTCAATGTGAATGTCAACAGAGGGAAAAAGGCAAATATCAACTGAGTATCATAAAAAATGTTTTCAGTCTCCTTGAAAGGGTCTGGGGAACTCTAGGGGGTCTACATTTTGAGAATAATTCCTCTAGATTAGGGTTTCTCAACCTCGACACTGTTGACATGTGGCTGGCTGTCCTGTGTATTGTAGGATGTTTCGCAGCATCACTGGCCTTTACCCACTAGAGGCCAGAATGACCCCCACAACCCATCAGTTATGACAACCAAAAATACTTCCAGATATTGCCAGCTGCCACCTGCGGGACAAAATAATCCCTGGCTTTTGTGGATTACATCTAGATTTAGATCTTGGATTTAGATCTTGTTTCATCTCAGGCCCAGAATGCTATGTTGGGAGAGATTTAAGGACCACATCCAGTTTCACCTGGATGGTAGATCAGGATCGATTAGTAATGTCTGCCATGAGTGCTGGAGGGAGAGTAACTACAATGTATGCTGGATTGATTTATGATGTCTACTACAGATGCAGAAGGAAAAGTGGAGGTACAGCTTGCCCTGGGATCCATTAACAGCGTCTGCCTTAGATGCAGGCCACTTGAGGCCCCTGGGACTCTGCTTTCTGACTGCATCCCGTCCCTGCCGAGGCTCCCTCTCATGGGCTCCTCTCCCCATAGGTGTTCATCGAGGACGTCAGCAAGGAGTTTGTGGAGGAGTTCGTCTGGCCCGCCATCCAGTCCAGCGCACTGTATGAGGACCGCTACCTCCTGGGTACCTCTCTCGCCAGGCCCTGCATTGCCCGCAAACAGGTGGAGATCGCCCAGCAGGAGGGAGCCAAGTACGTGTCACACGGCGCCACAGGAAAGGTGAGGCCAGGATGGACGGCTGGGGACGGAGAAGGAGGCAGGGGGCCTGCGAGGGGCACACAGGCAGCCAGGCAATGGACGGTCCTCAAGCAGTTGTAGGTTCTCCCCCAGCACAGTCAGGTATGCAGTGGACGGACTGGCCCGTCCAGTCTGAATAAGAGGAATGTTTTTAGTAGCGAGTTAGGGACGGCTCTGCCCTGTACCCCGAGTGTGTGAGTCCCGTGTGCCTGTTCCACATGCGGTTTGAGCAGTGTCACCCCGTTTTGCAAACTTGCTGCTGAGGCGCAGGGACCAAGGTCACCGTGGGAGTCTCCGTGCAATGCAGTAGGCAGGGTCAGAGACCACGAGGTAGCAACGGGCTTGAATCCCAGCTGTGTGGCTTTGGGCGAGGCCCTTGCCCTTCCTGAGCTCAGCTTCTTCACTTGCAAAACGGGGATGAGGCCTCGTCTTAGTCTCCCGGGGCAACAACACCACAGACTGGGCGGCGTAAACACCAGGAACAGATTCTCTCACAGTTCTGGAGGTTTCGGAAGTCCAAAATCAAGGTGTTGGCTGCCATGCTCCCCCTGAAGGCGCTAGGGAAGGGCCGCTTCCGGGCTCTCCCCTGGCTTTGGATAACTCAGGTGTCCTTGGCTTGTGGGTGCATCACTCCAGGCCTCCATCTTCACGTGGCCGTCTCCTCGGGGCATCTTCACATTGCCTGCCCTCTGCACGTGTCTCGTTCTGTGTCCAAATTTCTCCTTTTTATCAGGACACCGGTCATACTGGATTAGGGCCTGCCCTAATGACCTCATCTTAACTTGTTTACTTCCGTAAAGGTTCTATCTCCAAATAAGGTCACATTCTGAAGTACGGGGGGGGGGGGGGGGTGGGTGGGTTAGAGCTTCAACTTATCTTTTGTGGGAGACACAGTTCAACCCATAACACACCCGCTACTTCTGGCCCTTGTGTGCAGGAGTGCAGACTGAAGGACGACCCTGGGGGTAGAAGGCAGGAAAGCCCTCAGCCCCTGTCCCGCAGGTGGCAGAGCTCAAGAAACAAGATTCCTAACGATGTAGGCGACTGTAGGCAGTGTTACTCTGGAGTCATGAGCTCGCAGTTAGCGGACACGCCGCCAACGGCTTGCTCCAGATGGGTGGGAAGGGGGCCTACCTCTCAGCACGTGTGTCCTGACCTGACCCAGGCCCGCCCCCCCGCAAGGCTGGTTGAGGCAGTCAGGAGTCGGGGAGCGGGCCCTGGCTCAGGGTGACGTAGGGACACTCACAGCTCAGACTGTGACGGAGGAGGTGTGATTTGGGGGTGGCCTTGCAGACAGTCGCCCCACCAGGTGGTAGTGGTGTCTTTGGAAGCTCACTCATTTGCTTGGTGCTCGGTCAGCCAGCTTGTACTGGCGTCTGTACAGGGCTGAGTGTGTGCTGGACACCGGAACAGTGTTGAACTTCGCGGGCCCTTTTTCCTGCCCTCAGGGGGCCTGTGTCCTAGCGAGGGAGAGAATGGATGCAGGAGAGGGTGGCCATGGGGTCGGTGCCAGGGGAGCCGAGGGGGAACCATGGGGGCAGCAGGCAGGGGCCGAGGGAAGGCCGTCCTGCAGAGCACGGCCCTGAGGGAGGAGGAATGGGCACAGGAAGAGTGCCAGGCGGAGGGAACAGCCTGAGCAAAAGCCTGGAGACGAGGGTCCTGAACACGTAGTGGGAGCTGTAGCCTTGGGAGAAGCAGCAGGGCCAGGGCTGGGCCGGGGCCACGCTGCGGGGTTTGGCGTCAAACCCCCAGGCTGGACGGGGGTGGCCAGTGACCCTCCCCGACCCCCATGGTATGTAGGGGATTGTTCTGGACTGAAACCATGGGCTCCTGTAAAAGAAGCGGACTGGTGAGCGTGGCCCTAGTTTTCACTAACACCCTAGTCGTGAGCACATTTTTTTTTTTTTTTTTAAACATCTTCACTGGAGCACAATTGCCCCATAATGGTGTGCTAGCCTCTGCTCTACAACAAAGTGAATCAGCCATACATATACACACGCTCCCACATCTCTTCCCTCTTGCATCTTCCCGCCTCCCACCCCTCTAGGTGGTCACAAAGCACCGAGCTGATCTCCCTGTGCTTTGCGGCTGGTTAGCACATTTTGAGCGGGGTGGTGGGAATCATAGGCGGAGCGGTGGGTGGACCGGGCCGTTTGGGCAGAGACCTGCGTGCTGCCTTCCACTCGGCGGTAGGAGAGAGTACAGAGGAACCCAGAGGTTCAGGACTTGGGACTTTGGGGCCAGTACAGCTGGGTTCAGATCCTGGCTCCCCTGCTTTCACACTGTGTGACTTCACCCCATGAGTCTCAGTTTCCTTATCTGTAAAATGGGAATAAAATAGAACCCGCTCATGGGGCAGTTGGGAGCAGTGAGTAGGATCATTCCAATAAAGAGCTCAGCCTAGACCTGGCACGTCGTAAACACTCAATGAGAGGGAAGTGCCCTGATCGCACGATCATCAGACCTGTACTGGGGCTTGGAGAACAAACATCAGTGCAGAATGAACCTCTGAGACATCTCACCTGTCCGTGATGAAATGAGCTGGGCAGTGAGATCCCTGTTCCAGGAGGTATTCAAGCTGAGGCCAGGAAGTGAGGATTATGGAAGGGCTCCTGCCTGGAGAAGGTCCCTCCAGAAGTACCATCAGGACTGAGGAAGGGTGGCTTTCAGGGCTAGTGGAGTGAATGTGTGTGTGGTGCGTCTGCCCCTGGCCTGGGAGGCTCTTGGGGTCCAGGGAGAGACCCCCACCCCCACCCCTCACTAGACTAGCTCACATGCAGCTGGGAATAGCTGCCAGCGGCTGTGTGCCCTGCTCCATTTGGCCACAAGAGGGCACCAGAGGTTTGGGTTTGAGGCCTCCAGAGGCTGACCCTGCAGGGAAGCGGCTGGAGGAGGTCCTGGCCACCCAGGGTCCTGTTTCCCACTCTGGTTCTTCGGGGCTTCGGTTCTGAGAAGAACACCCTCTGCGGCGGTTCTGTAGCCTCTTGAGATTCGGGGACATCCCTGCAGTTCATGCTCAGTGTCCACAATAGGGACAGTAAGACTTGAAACAGCACTGGGGGGCCTCCGAGACCAGCAGCGGGAAGGCCACAGGGGATGGTGGGGCCCGGTGCCCCCCCACCCCAAAATATCCCATCATTTCTGGGGGTTGATGGGCAAGGCGCACTCCTGTGCCTCAGTTTCCCCTTATTTAATAGGACCTGGGGAAGCCCCCAACAGCCTCTGCAGACAGTTTCCTAGAAGAGGGGGGTGTGAGTGAGGAGGGGCAGGAGGGCCTGGAGTGGGGCCCAGAGGGATGCCAGGCTTGAGGCGGGGGGTGGTGGGGAGGGAGGGGCCAGCTACCTGCAGGGGCTGGTGGTCTGCTTGGCTCGGGGGGGAGGGGGGCTGGGGGGGGGCGCATCAGTGACTTCACACGTCAGGAGATAGGTATCCAGAGTGAGTGAGTGTGGCCTGCAGGAGGCTGGCACCCAGAGGCAGATCTGGGCGGGACACTTGGCTGAACTTTCTGCAAGGGGTTCACAGTGAAGAGAAAGAGCTGGGTGTAAGCAGACTGCAGGGGGGCTTCCCCAGATGGGGAGATTCTAGCATGCACCGTCCTGAGCCCCCGGCCTCTCCCAGCTTCTGGCTCCCGAGTCGGGCGATGGAGAGACCCAGGGCCTCCAGGCCCTTGTTCCAGCCCCGCCGATGTCGCCTTCATGCATTGGCTCACTGAATCCCCCACTGAATACCTACCCATCCCTGGCTGTCCTCCACACACTGGGACACCCATACAGGGGACTTGGGAGCCCTGACCCAGCAGGGGGTAACGGTGATGCCGAGACATCCAGGGGAGCAAGAGTTAGCCAGTGACGCCAAGGAGGAAGGGCATCCCGGGCCGCAGGAACAGCTTGTGCAAAGGCCTGGAGGCCAGAGGCAGCTTCTCACCCAGGGCCCAGCCCAGGCGGCACCTGGTGCAGAGAGAGCTGGGGTCCACCCCTTCACACCCCTCGGAGACCCTGAATCCTCCCCACCAGAGAGCCGCACAGAAGCTGGGATGGCCCTTCGAGGGCCCCCTTCCTCCCCCCTGTTTTGGAAGAGGGGCCTGGAAATAGGAGCCTGAGACTCGGGAAGGGGTGTGGGCAGCAGGGGTTTTGTAAATGGCGCCATCTGTATGGCGAGGCCAGGAGCAGATGGGAGAGTCCCCGAGGGTGCGGCACCCGCACTTACACATGTATATCAGCACGTGGACACACACGGGGTGTGTGGGACCTGCTACACCTCCTCCCCGGCCCCCGGGGAACCTGACAGGGCCACCCTGGGGCTGGGGCTCCTGGGGTCAGGGAGGGAAGGACCGGACAGGCCTTGGCTCTTGTCTGGGACAGAGTTTCAACCTGGGGAGCCTGTTTGGCTTCTGCGAGGGTCTCTGGCTTGGGAACAGATGGGTGTCCCCATGGCGATCCTGATGGCAGACCCCAGCCCGGTATGCCCGTCCAAGGAGGCACAAGCTGCCATTGTGCTGGGGGAAACTTGAAGCCCTGGAGAAAAAAATCACCAGGATATGCAACAGTAGACCATATGCTTTACGAATCTAAAATAAGTCTGCTTTTTATTGTAGACACCATTGCTCCAGGAACTGTGCTGGTCACTGGCCCTTGGGCAAGTATTACCGCCTGTGCCTCAGTTTCCCCATCCATGAGATGGGGAGAATAATAGAACCCACCTCAGGGGCTGCCGTAAGGGTTCAATGAGTTATGCGTGGAGCTCAGACCCGTAACCTGACTGTGAGCTATTAGGATGGGAGTGGTGCCTGCTGGCTGTGTGTCCCTGGGCAAGTGACTCCACCTCTCTGAGCCTGAATTGCCTCATCTATAAAACAGGGTTAAAAATCCCACTGGTGCCAGGTGGCTCTCCCGTGTGACAACCAGCGCATGGTAGGCACTCACTGAAGGGATGGGATGGAGGGTGAGTGGGGTGGCTGGTCCGGCACAGCTTGTGGCCCCGGGAGATACCAAGAGAGGAGCGGCCTTGGCCCCTTAGCTTCTGGCTCCAAGCAGAGGGGCTGAAACCTGTATTTCCGCGTTGCCTGACAAGACTCTGGAAAATAACATGTTATTCCCGCCGCTGCCTCGCTGCGCCTGTGCAGTTTTCACAGTAGGCGAGAGGTCCCTCTGTTATTTCCACAGCGCTTAAGCCTCCCTCCAGGCTGCCGAGCTGATGGGAAGCGGGCGGGCGGCTGGCAGCCATTGTCTCTGAGGACAGGACGCAGGCACAGGGAGGCAGGGCCGCCTGCCCAAGGCTGGTGGGGGCCGTGGGGGCCCAGTGCCTGAGGCTTGGGCCAGGCTCCGTGCCCTTGGACTTGTCCCTGCTACCTCTGGGCCTGTTTCCCTCTCTGTGCAGAGGCGCTGAGGAGCCCTTGGTGGTCACCTGGATCCACCCCTCCCCCAGCCAGCCACTGTCTAGACAGGGAAACTGAGGCTCCCAGAGGAGACAGGATTCCCGGTTTTCTGGACAAAGCACTGTGGAACTATGGGAGTGGGGCAGTTGGGAGGCCCTCAGGAAGAGGCTGACGTGTGGGCAGCTCGGGGGCTGCCTGGAGTCTCAGCGGGGCCAGGCCTCCGGGCCTGCATGCGTGTGCACCCCCTGAAGTGCAGACACACGTGATGATCTGTGCACACGCCCCCTCACACGCCAGTGCGCACAAGGTCACGACCATCACAGCTCAGCACACAATGGGCACGTGGGCATCTTGCGGACGCATAGACACACGTCCTGCACACCTGAGTGCCCGCACAGCTCAGCTGTGTACTCGGGGAGTCCTGGGTTCAAGTCCAGAGCAGAAAGCCCTCTCCAGTCTTCATCTTTCAAACAGGCTCGTAGGATCCACCTCAGAAGGCTGTGAGGTTGGGAGTGAGCACATGCGGAGAAGGGAACCACCCTGGGGGTCCGCCCTGAGTGGCCCTCGGGTGCATCGTTGAAGGTCACGCGACATTGCCCCCCCCACCCCCGCAACTGGTCCCTGTCCTGTGGCTCCTGACCATCCCGTTCCACGTTTCAGGGGAACGACCAGATCCGGTTTGAGCTCACCTGCTACTCGCTGGCCCCCCAGATTAAGGTAAGACGTTGCTCCTCCCCCTAGAGGGTGGGCGCTGGGGGCTGAGGCCCCTGGGGGTGTGGGGCACGGGGTTCTGGGAGGTTCTCCAGACAGGGACCTTGTGGTGGGTGGCGCCCTTCTTTCCCACGGAGAGCTCCCTTCACTCACGCCAACTGCAGGGGGACAGCACTCTGTCCCTGACCATTTGTCCTTCCCGAGACACCGCCCAGGTGCCTGGGTGGGTCAGGCACTGGACGGAAAGATGAGGCGGCCCGTCCGCCAGGGTCCTCGCAATGCCGGGTCTGGCTTCCCGGCTGCAGATTGGAACCATTCTGAGACACGGTTGGCCAATATCTGGGCTGCTCACAGCCCTCTCGGCCCCAGTGGGGGCCACCCAGCTAAGGCCCTCCTCCTCCCGGCTGCCTGAGCCCTGACCCCCGGGGTCTTGGATTCTTTCCTGGGGTGGAATCAGCAGGGTCAGGCCTCTGGACATCCAGTGCACAAGGCCGAGCCATAGAAACACCCTAAATGCCACGAACACAAGGCCCACGGGTGATTTCAGTTTTTCTAGTGGCTACGTAAAAAAAAAAAAAAAAAAAAAAAAACAACCAAGATAAAAAGCAACAGGTGACATCATTTTACTATGGTTTATTGAACCCTATGTATCCAAAATGGTACCATTCAACATGTTATCGATGTAAAAAAATTATTGAGATGTTTTACGTTCTTTTGGTACTAACCCTTTGAGACCCACTGTGTGCTCTACACTTAGCTGGGACCGGCTACGATTCGGGCCTTGGTGGTCACACGTGGCACCCGGGTGCCATCTTGGACGGCACAGGCAGGCGTGGGTCCAGCTCCTTTGAGGCCACTTCGGGCTAAAGCTACAGAAAACGTGCCTCTCCCAAGCCCACAAGGGTCCCTAAGGGATTTCATTTTTTTTTCTTTTAAGTGGAACATCTTTCTCTGTCCCTTTAACCAGCCAGCAGCTGCTTGAGGGGTGAGAGTGGCCTGGAGGTGAGCGGTAATGAACTCTAATGATCTGTTTTGACCCCAAACACCAGGCGGCAGAGAAGCCCCCGGAAAGTAGCTGCCTGTTGATGCTGTAGGCGGGTGGGCGTGAGGCCCTCCCCCGACCCCCATTCTCTGTTCCCCCAGCAGCTTGGGGGGCCAGGGTGTCCGGTTTCTGGGTCTTTGTCTGCAGAGGCCAAGGCCAGGGGTGGGATGGGGCTGGGGACAGGGCCCCAGGCTGGTCTCCGGGAACTAGGATGAGGCCAGAGGGTGCTCCGCGCCCAGGCACTGCTCATTCCAGGCCTGGGGGACCCCACTCACGCCACTCTCATCAGCTTCCCAGCCCAGAAGTCACACCGGCTTCTCCGTCTAGATCACACCTCCACCCCAATTAGGCTGCTGTCGGCAGAGGCAGGGCCCTGGCTGGTTCCACAGCTGAGCGGTAGCTTTTGTTGGGGACTTGTCCCCGACCCCCCAGGCTGGTGGGATGAATTTGGTCCCTTCAGTCAGGCTCCAACTTCCCTCCTTTCCCCAGCCAGAGCAGCCCCGGGGGAGGGGGAAGGGAGGGAAGCAAGAGGAGTGGGTCAGGGGACGTTGCATGTCGTATGGCCCTCACTGCCCCACAGCAGGGCCAGGCTGGGCAGCTGCAGCAATGTGAACCCCTCCTTAGTCACCAGGGGTGCAGTGTCCTGGCCCTCTGGACAGGGGTGCCATCAAGAGACTTGAGGCCTATCTAGTTCAAACCCTCAAGTCTCAGTTGGAGAGGCTGAAGCCCAGAGGGGCAGGGACCCGCCTGGGGACGCACGGCCATTCTGCCACAGAGCTCGGGCCTCTCCAAAGCCACCCTCTAGGGCGGCAGGCCGTGTCATTCCCCTGCCCAACGGGGTCCCCCTGCCCACACCCCGTGTGCTACATAGAGCCCGCACCCAGGTGCCCAGTGGAGCCTCAGGCCCTTTACCAGAGCGGCCAGCTCTGCAGCTTAAAGCCAGGGGAGGCTGCCCGGGCCTGACGCCTTGCCCCGTGTCCAGGTCATCGCTCCTTGGAGGATGCCCGAGTTCTACAACCGGTTCCAGGGCCGCAACGATCTGATGGAGTACGCGAAGGTATGGCCAGACCCCACCATCACCCCGACCCTGGCCCAGTGCCCTCCAGGCACAGCCCTCCAAGGGGGTTGTCTGGGCCAGAGGCACGAGGCTGGGACTGATACCCACGCCTGGAGACTGAACCTCTGCCCTGGCTACTACCCTCCGCCCCGTAACACCTGTTCCCTGGGCCGGCTCCGCAGAGGTGTGGTCACTGCCAGGGGCAACTCCCAAGGGAGCCCCCAGTCCGCCAAGCAGGAGGGCGACGGGCCCCCTCTGCTTCCTGTTCCAGCTGCCACCTCTGCGGTGTGTGTCACTCAGGGGACGGGCGGACGGGGGGCTGGGCGCAGCTGTTCTGTGCCCCTCCGTTACCTAATTGTCCCCAGTGCTTTCCCAGGGACAGGTAGGTGCTCCGAGGGGCAGAGGCAGACAAAGACTTTTGTCGCACCAGCCCTTTTGAAGTACAAGTTGCAGTAAAACATATTAGAAGTTTTGCATCAAGATCCTTAGCCACTCTCCAGGGTACCTTTCTTTTTAGCGACTCGATGGCAGCCCTTGACAAACAGCCTCAATCAGTCAGACAGGGGAAAGCAACCCCGTGCATACACCAGAAAATTGCTCGGGGTTTTAAACAGCAGTCACCAGGGCTGCCTGTGAGCTCTTGCCGCGGCCAAGGGGCCGCGTGGTAGGGGACACGGCGGTGACGCAGCCCTGCCCCTACCGCCAGCATCCCATTAAGACCTGGAGAGCTCGGAGGAAAGATCTCCTCTACCATCTGTTGTTTTATTATTAAAAGGGGAGTTTACAAGAGCAAGCCCATATGTTGCCAAACAAATTTTCAAATAGCAGAGCTATTAAGAGAACAAGGTTAGAGGCTTTTTTCCCCTCCTTGGTCTCCTTGAGGATATAGAACACGAAGCACGTTTTATCTTTAAGAGCAATGAATTGAGACCCCTGCCCATCTACATTCTTACGCCTGCGGTTGTGGTTCAAGAGAGGGCTGACCCATACGCTGCCCTTCATTTCCGTGAAGCTCCCAAACAAAAGCGACTCCTGGTTTTTCCAGAAAAGATGAATTTCAGGAGTATTGTTGTCCCTCCTTCCCAGATTTTGGGGAGAAGGCCCTTGGCTCAGCTTCTGTCTCAAATAACCTTTTAAACAGGAAAGTTTGCCCCGGAGAAATGAGTCTGTGTCCCCGGCCACCGACCCTCCCTCGGAGGCTGGGGTCAGAATTGAGCTCTCGGCAATCTGACCACATTCTAGGATGGAGGCAGTGTCCCTGCACCCGGGGAGTGACCAGAATGACTGAGCAGCAAGCAGACTCTGTCCAAAATTCAGAGCCAGGCAGCTGCTTCGGCTGAGACGAAAATCAATGGGGCTTTGAAAAGCCCTGCTTTCAAGATGCGTAAGTCGCCAAGGCCACAAGGTGCTGTTAGGAGACTCATCAAAAACATGCATTTGCATCACTTTCCACCTCCCTGCAAATCCATCATCCAAGGAAAAACAAGGAAAAACACTCAGAATCACCCCATCCTTATCCCTGTCACCATAATTCTTTTAAAGCCAGGGTGCAAGGTCGGGGGCTGGAAAGCAGGGCAGTCTCCTGTGTACATGCTGAAGATGGTTTTGTTTTCTGTTCTCAACTGCATCCAGAATTTCCAGTGTGTGTGTGTTGGCGGGGAGCTCAGGATGGAGAGGGGAGGGGAAACAAATCTCTTTGGTTGAGGGACTACGTTTGGCATTTGTATATATCTCCCTGCCAAGGAAGGGCTGCCCATCCTGTTCTTCCTCCTCCGCCCCTTACCTCCCGTTCTCCTCTCCTCGCTCGGATGGAGCCCCAGTGGGAAAGAGGAAAGGCAAGAGTGTTTCCAAACCACCCCCCAGAAGAAAGGCTCCAGGGAATTCGCCTGCTGGTTTTCTCAGCCCCCAGCCCGGGGAGTCCTCTCTGAGGGGATTTCAGCCCATCCCCTGGTCCCCACACCTGGCCACTCTACCTGGAGACGGCACAGGGCAAGCGTGTGGATTTGACTCTGGGCAGCTTCATGGGGGACAAGGAGCCCCCTGACATTGATCAGCCTCTAAATGGGGTGTTCCGTTTGCCCATGTGGTTTACATTGAAGAGTATGCAAATTTTAGGGTGGGTGTGGGCTGTTTCTTTTAAAACAAGCCTCTGGGTAAAGCTTGACAAACATCAAGAGGGGATAACCTAATTTATTTTGAAATTTTAAGGTGCTGATGAAGGAAACAGCGGCTCCCTGGAGGGAAGCCTCTAGAATCTTAGTCGTGGGCATGAGCTGAGCCTGGGCGGAGAGAGCCATTAAGAGAGACAGGGCGATGCTGGTGGAGGCTGTGGGACCCTGGGCTGGCCAGGTTGGGGGACCCACCCAGGGGGCGAGGTGCCTGGGAGGCGGAGCGGACAGTCTTACTGACTTAAAGGGGGCCGGGCTGGACCACTCAGCTTTTGTGCCCGGTAAGCCAGGGAGGGGAAGCAGGATGTAATGCACGTGCTGGATCCAACCAGGTGTCAGCCAGGGCAGCACGGGGCAGCTCAGGAAGCCAGCCACATCTTTAATCCAAAAGGCCTTCCAAGTGTCACCAACAGCCTTTCAGGCCCAGGGTCTCTGGAGGGAAAACTTTTCTCCTTGGACCGAGGCATGAATCATCTGGGAAGCAAAGCATAATCAGAACCAACAGGGAGGATGGGGGCTATTCCTTTCCAGGGCTGCAGAGTGATGTGTGTGGTGCCTGCTGGGCAGTGGGGAGAAGGGGCCCCGGGAAGCGCCCGGCCACGCCCCGTAAACAAGCGTCCTGAACGAGCAGCTCTCATGGGCGCCTCTCGCTTCCTTGGGTGAACGGTAAGCACCCCTGTGGGTGCAGATGCCTTGGTTGAGATCCATATTGGAAGTTGGGTCCATCCCAGCTCCCGGCTCACAGGGCCACGATGGGGGTCAGCCGGTGGTGCTGGGAGACCCTCGGCACACTGCCTGGCACACTCTTAAGTGCTTCGGGGGGCACTTGAAGTATAGACTCAGAATCTTCTGGAAGAAACCTCCAAGGCCAGCATCCACTCCACAGCATCTCAGACACAGGGTCTTATAGTTCCTGCCTGGGCATGTCTGGAAATGGGGCCCTCGCTCCCTCCCTGAGCAGCCTGGGGGAGGGGAAGGAAACCAGGGGTGCGTCCAGGGCCTTGCCTACATGGGAGCCAGAGTTTGGGGATGTCTTTGACCTTGAAAGAAAACCAAGGCAGCTGGGCCTGACCTTTGTGTCTACTTCAAGCTGCCTCACGCCAACGCGGTGTTGCCTCTTCCCTGCAGCAACATGGAATTCCCGTCCCAGTCACCCCCAAGAACCCGTGGAGCATGGACGAGAACCTGATGCACATCAGGTAAGACGCCGCCCACCTGCCCGATGCTCTGCTCAGCGTCAGTGCACGCCTGTCTGCGTCGGGCCAGGACGTAGTGGTGGCCCACGCGACACATGGTCCCTGCCCTTACGGAGCCCGGGGGCCTCGAGGAGGACAGGCCACCTCATTCCCAGCTCTTGCTGCAGTTCTGCTGAGTGCCAGCCGTAGATAAAGGGCACCTGGCCTCGGCTGGGGTGTCAGGGAGGGCTTCTCTGAGCAAGTGGCATTTGAGGTTAAAACCTTAAGGATGAGGAGGGACCGGCTGGGGCTCAGGGAAGGGCATCGAAAGCAGAGGGAACAGCATCTGGGAACAGCCCTCTGAGAAGGCCCCCTGGATCTGGCGCCCTGAAGACTGAGGGAAGTGTCCCAGGCCCTTGCTTGTAGCCTGCAGCTCCCACGGCCAGCTGTGGTGGGCCCAGAATGTTCCAGGCGGGCTTGGCAGCAGTTGCTTTGGCAGAGATAAAAGGACAGACTGGACTTAACGTTGGGGGTAAGGGTGTCAAGGCTGTGTCCCTCTGCCCCCCTCCACTGACCCCCATCTTTCTTCTCCCCTACAGCTACGAGGCTGGAATCCTGGAGAACCCCAAGGTAAGTCCCCATTTCCCCAAGCCGGCTGTCTAGCAGTGGCTGCTCCGTGCCGACACTGTCTGGTGTGTTTGTAGCCTAATTTGAAATTTCACGGGGGGCCGGGCGTGGGGCTGGGGCCGAGTCCTGCCTGTGTTCCCCGACCCTCCCCACCGGGCGCCCCGCTGCCTGGCCACTCCACGCTGCGTTTTAAGATCCACCCCCCTCTCTGGTGCTCTTTTTCTAATTGCTGTCGGGATGAATAGGAGAAGGAAATATTTCAGGGCAGCACAGAGCCAGAGTGTGATTGTGAGACAATAAAGAAGCAATTAGGCAGATGAGACACTTGTGGGAGGGCCCAGCCTGTGCCCTCTCAGGCCGCGCTGCTGCCATCGGGGGAGGTGGCACAGATCAGAGCCTCAGGACCCATTCGTCTGGGCCTGTGCCCACCTGCGTCAGGCCGCCCTGATGCCCCTGTCCCCAGCCTCCCAGGCTGGGCCTCGGCTGTGTTTGAACTTTAGGATTTCTCTCCCTGGGGGGGGTTTTCCTTTGTATCTCCCCCCGCCCCCCGTGGGAGATGGGGCGAGATCTACCCTGGGAAGAGAAAAGTCTCTTTGTCCCTGAGGGACTGTGTCTCCATTGCCTGGCTCAGCGCCCCCACCACGCTGGGCGGGCGGCTGCTTTGGGGGTGCGGTGCTCGTCTGATGTTAGGGGAGAAGTGTGCTGGGGGGCCGGGCCTGGGGGGTCCAGGAAGACCAGCTGGAGTGGAGGAGGCCCCGGGTGGTTCCGGGGGGGCGTGGGGTGAGCTGGAGCCCTGCCCAGCCCCGGGGTGGTTCCCCGCAGGCACCAGGCCTCTTGGTCGGAGTTGGCAATAATATAACACGTACCAGTGACCATTTCTGGAGCCAGGCCTGGCATTCGCATTTTCCCGGCTCGCTTTCCTCGGCTCCTGCCTCTGAGCCTCCTGGTTGCGTGGGTGAGGAAACTTGAGGCCCAGAGAAGTGACTCGCCCCGGGGCACCAGCTGCCCAGCAAGGGAGCAGGCCCGGTGCCCGTGTCGCCCCGTCGCAGGAGTGGCCCTCCGGCCTCTGTGGTTCCCCAGTGACCCGCACCTCCCTTCCCCACCCAGCTCAGCCCAGCTGTGTCACTCAGGAGAGTCTGTGCCTTCGCCCCCTGGGGGCTGATGGCCCCACGGGGCTGCTGCCTGCCGGCCCAGGCTTTTCCAGCTCATGCTCTGCCCACCCCACAGCACTCAGGCCAGCCAGCCCTAATCAGCCAGTCAGCCAGCGCCCAGGGAGGCGGAGGGGGCTGAGCGCAGCAGCGCGGCTTCGAGGGGGTGTCCACCAGGCTCCAGGCCCCCTGGGCAACCATCCCACCCCTTCTGTAGCGGCCTGTGGCACTCTCACCTCAGGACTGGGGGAGCAGAGCCAAGGCCAGAGGGGAAATCGCCCCTCAGGCAGTGCTGGGCAGTGAAGGTCCCCTCCCCTCTCAGGCCTCCTTTCTAATGAGGGCAGTGGATGGGTAAGTAAGTGTTAAAGAGTGCATTTTTCAGGATTCTACCACCCTGTCAAGGTGGGAAAGTTAGTGCTTGGCTCGCAGAGATCTGAAACCTGGGTCTGAATCCTGACTCTGCTTCTATTGCTGTGCAACCTTGGGCAAGTTACCCAACCTCTCTGAACCTCTGACTCTTTATGCAAACAGTGGGAAATCACAACACCTCTCTCCTGGGGCATCGAAAGCACTTGGCCTGTTCCTAGCACATGGAGGCAGGGGTCCTGCCCTCCCTCCTCAGGCCGGCTAAGATTATTTGGGGAGGAAGGAGCCAAGGTTCTCTCAGGACCCCTCTCATCAGGCAGGAAAGGCTGGGCTGCGTGTGAGTCGAGGGGGAGACAACATTCCCGCTGAGAAGTGTAGGGCCAGGCCGAGGGACCCAGGGTCTGGCCACCCGGGCCCTGCTTTCCCAGGCAGCTCCGCTGCAGGGTGCGGGCCAGGGGAGCCTGTTGTCCTCCCATTGCCACCAGTAGATCCCCGGAACGAGGGGGCAGCCGCTAGGGGCCCGGGGGCACTACTCTCCACGGTGGAGGAACGCTGTGTGCCGGGCAGCCCCGGGCCCCTTGGGAGGCGCTGGGGAGACGGAGCTTCAGGGAACCGGTGCCCCCTCCCCCTCTCCAAAAAGAGCCCGAGACCTGCCGAGGGGAGGGTTTGAAGGCAGATGGCGGAGCCATTTTCTGCCTCTGTGAGGGCTGATTGAAGGGCAATGAGGCAGCTAATGCGAAGAAAGATAGAAATTTACTTGCTTTAACTTCATACGGCCCACAGTGAAAGAGTGCATTCAGTTGCCGGCCCGCCATATCTGATGGATGAATAAACCATTTGCAGCATCGATCATGCCTGTACATCATGGTTTAGTTCATGGGCCATTTGCTTTCAATTTCTCCTTCTCGGCCCTGTTTCATGCTTTCTTTCGCCCTCTCCCCATCACCCCCCCAACTCTCTCTCTCTCTTTTTTTTCTTCACTCTCTTCCCTCCCCCAACACCCCCCCACAAGATGACATTGGAAGTGAGCCCTCCCGCTGGGATGGATAAATAGATGTTATTGATACTCAGCAACAAACTATTTGTCATTTGAACTGGGCTTTTAGGAGGGAGAGTAAAAAGAAGGCAGGCGTGAGCCACCTTGGAATGCAAAGCAAATGTCACTTTATTTCTATTTAGTTATTTTATTTAATCGGTGCTGTCAGGGTGTCAGAAGCCTCCTACTTCCCACTGCAGAGAGCTGGGATGCTGGTCCCTCGAGGGCTTCCCACCTCCTCTCTCCTTCCAGTGCAGACATTCTCATCCTGTTTGTGGCTCCGTTAAGTGTTTGGGAACTGATGGGCCAGCAGGGGCAGAACAGGTGGAGGTGGGAGGGAGGCGGCCTCAGGTGGAGGCGCCGGGACTCTCAGCGCTAGTACCTGCTTTGAGTTCAGGCTGGGCTGGACAGCCAGTGAGTGGCCCTGGGCAGGTGGGAAAGGAGCTCTGGAGTCCTGTTGGTCACCCAGAGGTCCCAAGCCCTGGTTCACTTTGCCTTATGGGCAAGGATGGCCCTCGGGCCTGTCTGTTCCCAACAAATGTGGCAGTCGGCAGGACCCAGTAGGGCCTGGGGAGCTGGGCATTTCTCTGAAACCAGCCTGATGCCCGAGCTGTCTCTGGCCACATCCCTGGTGCTGTTTGGCCACATCCCTGGTACTGTTTGGCCACATCCCTGGTGCTGTTTCTCAGGAGAGCAGCTGGGAAACAGCATGGGGTGATGGAAAGAGCACAGGATAGGGATTCTAGGGTCCTCGGGGCTGACTCCCATGCCGATGGGGTGGGGTGGTATGATTTGGACAAGCAGCTTCTTTGGCTTTAGTTTTCCAACTGGTCCATGGAGGCATCAGGCTGGAGGTCCTTAAGGACCCTCCTCCTCCTTGGGTCTGTCTTGGAGGTCCGTTCTGGGTTCTTGTTCCTGCCCCACAAATGGAAACAGATGAAGGTATGCAGCTGGCCTCAAGCCACACAGCCCTTTGGAGGCGTGAGGGCTTCATCACCGGCCCCATCTGAGCTCAGAAGTAAAGCTAGAAGGATCAACTGTCCCTGTTTGCCCAGGACTGGGGGGTTTCTCAGGGTATGGGAACCAGCATGGTTGGTCACCCTGACATAGAGCCAACAAGCAAAGTGACCACAGATGAGGGATCTGAGACACTCCTGGTGGCCCCACCTCTCCTGGAGCAGCTTTTCTCGGAGGGTGGCATCACCAGGAGGCTGTTCCATCAGTCCTGTCGCCTGCAGGGCAGGTTACAGCTTGTACCAGGCCCTCTCTGGCATCTTCTTGGGTGATTTTCATGTCCAGTAAAAAAATATAAAAATTGTCTGTATATTTAAATTGTAAGGCAGTCAAAGGCAGGTATCGTTTCCCCCCATTTTACAGATGAGAAAACCGAGGCTCAAACTGATGAAGCAACTTGCCCAAGGCCCCACAGCCTGAGGTTTTGAATCCCGGCTTTGGGGGTATTTTCCACCACTCTGAAATCCAACACATCATTGTTGAGGGCCTCGTGGGCTTCCTGCCCTGGGCCATGTGGCCCCCACCTCCGCACAGCATACAGGGTTGCACCTACAGTCCCCCTCTGCCTCTAGTTCTTCCTCCATAGGTGGGGTAACAGTACTTGACCTTCTTACCAAACGGGGGGCTGCAGAGAACACAAAGGAAGCTGCAGATGCAAAGTGGCATGGGAATGTTTGCAAGGTTTTGAAAGGCAAGATTTAAGGGACTGCACTTCCCAGGATGTCAGCAGGTGGATAACAGCGCTGGGCCCTGGCATGCCCCCCCGGGGACGGACTTGAGCAGTCAGGCCCAAAGGGACCCCACTGTGGCAAGTGTCCAAGCCACAGCCTGGGGAGGGGGGTGGGGGCGGGGCGGGTCAGGGCCTCGGGAGTGGGAGGCAGGAGGGACCTGGAGAGTTCCAGGCAACCAGCGGCCCCTCCGAGCTGCATCAAGACGAGGGAGAGGCCCATTTTCCAACACGCCCAAGAAAAAAATATACATAAAGGTTGATGTGTTTTCAAATGGGTTTTTGCTTTGCTCTTCTCTTTTCTCCCTGTGAGTATTAACCTCGGGGACCCCGGGGACGGCTCTGCTCGCCAGAGCACCTGCTGGGGTCACGCGCAGTCATTAGCTTTGCGGTCAGTGCAGAATAAACCCCAATTCCCGGTGCCGGGGAGAGCGTGTGCGCCTGAGCCCGCTCCCGCTCCCGGGAAGCCCGCCTAGCGCCTCGCTCCCCCAAAGTCACGCTTTTCCTGCCTGACTGGCTCCTCCTGCTATATTCTACCTCCAGCTGCGGGGGCGTCAAAGAAAAAGATGAGATCAAGTTGAGGGGAAAAATTGTCTGATTTCTTGAGCCCTTTGTTTCCCAGGCCCCTGGCAAGCGGGGCTGGCTCCGGGTGGGGGGCTGGGAGGCCTGCTGGACTGGCCAGCCGATGGCAAGTGCCAGCAGCGCCCTGGTTCTGGAGAGGGGCGCAGGAGGCGGCATGCAGGGTGTCCAGGGACTGGCATGGCACGGTTTGGCTCTGGCACACCGCCCTCCAACCTCTTTCTGTCTTTTGTCAGAACCAAGCGCCTCCAGGCCTCTACACAAAGACCCAGGACCCGGCCAAAGCCCCCAACAGCCCAGACATCCTTGAGATCGAGTTCAAGAAAGGTAGGTGCTCGCCTGTCGGGACTCCAAGGCGTGGACTCTTGGGGCCCTGGCTCTTTTGCCCTCCTTGCCTGGGAGCCTGGGCACGAGCCCTCTGCATCCCTCCTGTGTTCCTGGAAGCCAGGGTCCAGGCTGGGGCTTCAGATGTTCCCAACTGCCCCCTCCCCAGATGGTGTGATCTGTGGAAGCCTCCAGGCTTGGGATGAAATCACCCTCTGCTGATGTCCATCAGTTCGTGGGCACCAGGTCTGGAGGGAGCGTTCTAGTCCCTGAGCAACCACTTGCCAACTGCTTTGGCCCTTTGGGGAAGTCACTCCACTTTCCTGGCCTCAGTTTCCTCATCTGTAAACTGGGGATAAAAGAGTATCCACTGCCTCGTGTTTTCATGGTGTAGAATAAGATCTGGACGAGGTGTATCCAGCGCAGGGCCCTGCACCACAGAGGTGCTCAGCCAGTATGAGTCTTACAGAGCCAGCCTCGGGGGCCCCCCTGACCCCATAGCTAGTCCTAAGTTAGCTGCTTGATGCGTCTCCCTACCCCCCATCCTGGGTTCAAAGCTGCTGCCACTCTTGCTTGTGTCCTGATCTCCTCATCTTGTCTGCTACCATCAAGAAGTGTTTGCTGGCCTGAACTGAGTGCCCAGCCTCGAGCCTGGCACCAGGGACAACCCCCTTGCCCTGAAAGATGGAGGGAAAGCAAGGCATGCTGGGTAATGGAAGGAGCAGGACCAGGTTCAAGGTGAGGGCTCAGAGTGTCCAAGGAGAGGACTTTTCCAGGAGGCTGCAGAAATCGGAGAGGCAGAGATGGAGGAACCAAGAGGGGGCGTGAGGGCATCCCAAGCCCAGGCAGGGAGGCTGGCCCTTCTGTGCACAAGGCAGCTGCAGGGAGGGAGCCGAGGGAGGGGGCTCTGCAGAGAGGCCTTTCCCAAGGCACCTCGGAGACGGAGGATGGGGAGGGGCAAGCAGGGGCCCAGATAGATGCCCTGCTCTCCTCTGCCAGTGTGACCTTGACAACCAGCTTCACCTTTCTGGGCCTCAGGCTCACTCGCCTATAAAATGGGCCACAGAAATGGATGCTCGCAGGTGCCAAGCACGGGGTATGGAGTGAGGCGCTGGGAAAAAAGCCTGTTGATACTTTAATAATCTGCCTCCTCCCGGCCTTTCCCAAGAGCCTGGCCAAGTCAATGGGCATTTTCATCGCTCCCCCCCAACCCCGCCCCGCCGCTATCAGTTCAAACCCTTGAATTTCATGCCCCCTGGGACCAAAAGGCCCTTAGTCTAAGGCCCCTAAAGGTAGCTGGAGCACTAAGTCCATCTTAGGCCCACTCTCTCTGACCCAGGGCTGTGCTGGCGTGGGGCCTCTTTGGGCATCATCTCTGAGAAGATGGTGAGATGAACCCAGGCAGCACACCCCACCCCAGGTCCCCCGGAAAACTGGGAGGGCGGTGAGCGTGGGAGGTGAGCAGGAGGCAGCAGAGGGTCCTGAACACAGGCTCTGACCCCCTTTCCTCCAGGAATAGGGCAGCTCTGAGGGCTGAGCCCGAGAAGAAACGTGATCCATTTTAATGATTTGCGGACTGTCTGGAAAAAAAAAAAAAAAAAAAGTAGACGGGAGGAACCCTCCTCGGCTACTTCCCATTCACTCTCTAGTTAATTTATTTGAAGTTTTAATCTAATTATTAACTATTTTAAAGGCTAAGAGGCTTTCTCTGGCAGCAGCACCAACAATGTCAGTTCCTCTCTGGGGCAGGCCCCATCCAAGGCCCCGCGAGGGCCATAATAGGACCGGGAGGGAGAGAAAGGGAGAGGGGAGAGGCGGGGGGTGGCGAGAGGGGCTTAAGGTTCATTATTGGGCAGACTTACATTTAATAGCAATTTACAACCAAGTTATAAAACCCCTGGAAATGGGGGTTAAGAATGGCGAGGCTGACAGCCCCTGAGCGAAGCCCCTCCAAGCGGCGCCTGGCTTAATAAAGACTCGAAAGCCGCTATTGAGGCCTGATTGGCACCCGATGGCTGACTACATGGTAATGAGCTGGGCAGATGGGTGGGGGATTAGCCGCCAACTTTGAACAGCTTTTCTTTGTCACTGTTACAGCTCTCTTGTTAGTCCTCTAATACATTTATTGCTCATTTCACACCGCTCGAGAAAGTGCCCCTTGCTATTCAAAGTCAACCCCGAACCCACACACTGCCCCCCTCCAGCCACCACCCCCCGCCCCGACTTGGCCCTTCCCTCCCCGAGCGGCTGCCTCCCTCCTGCCCTCCTGCCACCCCAGACCCAACTTCTCAGAATGCAGACGCCTCCAGCACCTCGCCTGCTGGCGCGGGCATCATTTCACCCCCATCAATCAGATGGCTGTGTGCGGGTCTGGGGTACAGGGTTGGGGCTCGGGGGTCCGCCTGACAGACGTGGCCGGGGGCCGTGTGTGTGTGTGCGTGTGTGTGTGTGTGTGTGTGTGTGTGTGTGTGTGAGCTCAGCCGCACCTCAGCCAGGCGCTCCCCCCGCCCCGTAACTGGTGGGACAGAAGGTAGTCCCGGTACTCCCTCCTAAGACAATGGTGGAGCGTGAAATTCAATTAGTTCAGGGCCTGGTTCCAATTTCACAGCCCCTAAATGCAAAAGGGGCAAAGAGAATGGGAAGGGTGGGGGAGAGGTTTTTATTGCATTTTCCCTTTCATTCTGGGGGGCTTTCTCGCCCCTTCTCTCTCCCCAGCAGGCCTCAACCTGCACAGGGCTTTTCAAGGAGTCATTTGGAGTCCATATCTGTCACATCCATTTAAGGCGTTTCGGGCGGAGGGAAGGGGCGGGGTTGCAGGCACAGGCTCGTCCGCTGAGCTCCAGCCACGGGCCCACTGCCCTCTCCTCCCGCCCTAGGGGTCCCTGTGAAGGTGACCAACGTCAGGGATGGCACCACCCACAGCACGGCCTTGGAGCTCTTCCTGCACCTGAATGAAGTCGCGTGAGTGCCCGCAGGCCTGCCCGGCCTCCTGGGAAACCACCATCTTGGGCAAGCACCAGCCCGGACCACTGGGGCTGATGGTCCCAGCCTGAGGCTGAGGGGCCAGGGAGGACAGGCCAGTGTCCTGCAGTCAGCCTCGGCACAGCCCCATAGCCATGGGGTCCTCTGGTTCCGTGGGAGAGTCCTGGTGGCCCTCAGCCTTGGAAGGTAACAACCCCAGGGGTCTACTGCCCCCTAGGGATGGTCCGGAACTTCCAAGCTCTCTACTGGATCTGAGACCAGGGTAGAAGGAAAGATGAGCAGTGGATAGGGCTGGGTGCCACGTGAGGCCCAGGACAGAGATAAAGGAAGTTGCACGTTGAACTCGCTGTGCGTCCTAGGATAGCCCTTCCCTCCTTGGGCCTCAGTTTCCCCACCTGTCCAATGGGTGGTTGGACCAGGGGGCCTGGCTCAGATGTCCTCTAAGTCTTGGATCCCGAGACGGTGCCTGACGCCCTGCCTGTGACCCCGAGTGACCGGTTCTCCCCCCAGGGGCAAGCATGGCGTGGGCCGCATCGACATCGTGGAGAACCGCTTCATCGGGATGAAGTCCCGGGGTAAGTCTGCTCGCCACCCTCAGGGGCATGCCTCGGCTCCTAGCGGCCCCTAACGCCCCAGTCACATGCGGGTGTTGCTCCTCCCAGGCTGACTTTGGGCGAGTCCTTTCACCCCGCCAGACTGTTTCCCTCCTGTGAAGGGGGGATGGGGGGCCCTTGGCCACTGATGTCTGAAGGCATCACGAGAAGAGCTGCCCCAGGAGCAGGGAGAGGCTCAGAGGACAGAGGAGACGCGGGCCAGGCCTGGAGGTCAGGCTCTCCTGTGGCCCTGGGGCGGGTCGGCCAGGCTTAGAGGCAAACCATGCAGGGCTGATTTCGTGGTCATTAAGGCTGCGTTGACGAGGCCAGCTGGCCTGGTGGGGTGGGAATCCCGCCAGGGGTGGGCGCTGTGAGCCAGCCAGGGCCTGAGGGCCTGTTCCAGGGTCTGGCATGGCATGGGGGCGGGGCTCTGCCTTGGTGCTGAGCGGCTGCCACCTTGGCTAAGCTGCCCGGCCCATATCCACCTCGGGCTGGGCCTGGAGGGAGGATAGGCTGGTCCCCAAGCAGGGGCTCTGTCTTCTCTTAGTAAGCAGAGCCCCATGGTTCCCTATCAGTCACTCATCGTGTTGTCTGGGCCACACCCTCCCCCCGTCCATATGAGGGGATCTCCTGTTCCCCGGTGGTAAAGCAACGCTGCGTGCTTCCGGACTTCAGGATGGGGGGGCAAGCTTTCAAGCAGTCAGAGTCCCTGGGTTGGGCACTCGAGTCTTTAAGCACCGGGGGTGGGGTTGAGGCCTCTTGTGTGGGCAGGTGTTTAACTCGCTTTGCTTAGGGTCAATTTAAAAGGATGACACAGCCAAATAAAACCAGGCCAGGGTATAGCCATTGCCCTTTGTCTTTCAGGGTGTTTTTACTAAGATTCTAAAATCCAAAGAGAGCCGACGGCTGGATTTCAGCGGTTAGAAAGGGCACTGGTCCAGAGGCAGGATGCTGGGGCTTTCATGCCAGGTTCGCCGTGCCTTGCTAGATGACCTTGGACTTGTTATCTCTGGGCCTCAGTTTCCCCAGGTGTAATGCGGTAGGCATGGGGATGGGAGTTGGATCATTCTGGCTCTGACCTGTTTGAATTTATCTCAAAAGGGGAGGAAGGAAGGAAAGTGGCTTTGCCTCTTTCGTGTGTTTTTTCCTCTTCGACACACATACACTCTGTGAGAAACAACCTAATTGAAACTCTCTCGGGAAGGCCTTGTGGAGAACAATATTACTATGGAGAACAATATTACTAATTAGCTGCTCCCTTTTATCCTCACTTACCTTTGTATCTTACCTATATTAACATCTGATTAAATGTCCCTTTGTCTCAGTCTGCCCTTGGGAGCCAGCACAACGCAAACTATCCAAGGCAGATCCCGGGGGGACCTTGGGGAGCCAGAGACCAGCACCCTCATCTTACAGGCAGGGAAACCAAGGCTCAAATTCACAGGCACCAGGACCAGGACTGATGTCCAGACACAGAGAGGCATGGAGTGGAGGGCTGAGAGCTTGAACTCTGCTAGATCCGGGTTCTAGCCCATGTGTAATAGCAGGAAGTGGCCCAGTGGAGGAACTTCATAAATGGCAGCAGCTCCACAGGGATGCTGAAAGGGCAAAGGCAGCCTATGCCCTCTGGGTACCGTCTGAGTGGCTCAGAGATGCCCACTCTGCATCTACTGTCACGTCCCTCCCATGCCCAAGGCAGGCATCACTAATTGATTGTGGATGTAGATCAGTGCTGCTGACAATGGAAAGATAAGTACTGGCCTGAGGTCACTCTGTGAAATGGCACGCAAGTGAACTTGAACGGAAGGAGGTAGTCATAAAGGCGCGAACTGGGCTAATCTGGGAAGACATCCTGAAAGAGGTGGCAGGAGAATAGGCTTCAACTGGTAGAATGTGGAATAGAGTGGAGTGGGAGCCTTCTGGCGGGAAAGGTAGAGAAGGTAGGAGGAGCCCCAAGTGGCCAGCTGGGTGGTGGGTTGGGTCTGAGGCTGACTGACCCCCTGGAGACCTTGGGGAGGCACACTGAAGGGCTGGTGTCAGGGGCCAGGCCCTGTTTACCACACTTGACTCCCCATCCTGCCTCTTGACTCCCCATCTTGGCTCCCCACACTTGACTCCCCACCGTTGGGAAAGCAACATAGCCTCTCTGAGCCTCAACTTCTTCATCTGTGAAATGGGTTGTGGTGCAGATCAGAGACCTGTTGACCCATAGCAGGAGCTGTGCCTGGATGGTAGACTTCCTACCTTTTCCCCAGAACTGGGGGCGTCATCACCACTGAAGGTGGGAGTCATGAGATTAGCACTCAGTTCCAACTCCCTTGGCTTCTGACCACCCACCTGAGGAAAAGATTCCTGGAACACAGCCCTCACTCTGCCCAGGTACTGTGTGTGTACCTGTGGGGGGCTGTCCCTAAAAGCATAGAATTTAGCCTGAGAGTGGTACAGTCTTTGGGGAAGACAACCAGGGTTCTAAGTCCCAAGAACTTGCTGTGTGACCTTAGGCAAGTTGCCTTCCCTCTCTACTACTCTCACCAACAAAGGTGGGCACACTAGGTGATCTCACCATCTCCCTCTGGAAGTTCTAACTTGCCTATTTTCTGACTTGGGTTGGGGGGGGTGAGAAAAGAAACTTGCTTCATAATTTTAGGGGGAGGTCTTGTTTTTTATTTCTCCACTCCCAATAATTCACTGTGAGAAAGAAAGGCAGGGGGTGGGGGCAATAAATGAGGACGATGTGGATTCACCCACAGGTCTATGTCAGGGGAGAAGCTGTTAATTGTCAATTATATTGAGGGCACAGCAGGAAAATGCTATTGTTTGTACCTTGGTATACAAGGGGAAAATGTCATTTGTATTGATTTTACAAAGCTCGCAATTGAAATTCGTTAAGGGCTTGGGGTTTTTTGGGGTGGGGGTGGGTGGCGGTGGATGGGTAGGAAGTTGGGCAGTGCTAGTGCCCTGGGTGTGGGGTGGCCGTGTCGGCAGCACTCGGCGCCACGGGGTCAGCGGGCCATGGGGTCAGCGGGCCGGGGGCTGGGGAAGCTGCAGATGGAGTAGCTTTTGCTGTATTGTGGCTGCTCACATCGTCATTATCACATTATCTTTTTAACTCTGGAGGGGGGCTAATTAAGTGAAGTAAATGTAATCAGTGGGGAGGAGAAGGGGGGCAAGGAAGGCAGGAGGGAAGCAGGGAAGGAGCCAGCACTGGTCCTTCCCTCACCTCCTCTCCGGCTGGTTCCTCTCCTCCCAGCCCTGCCCTGTGGGGCTCACCTCTGCCTGCTGCCACTGCTTCCTTCTGCCGACTCCCTCCGCCCCCTCCTCTCTGCCTGCTTTCTCTTCTTCCCTCCACTCCTCCTTTCCACTCCCTCCTTTCCTCCACCCTTCCCATCTCTCTCCCACTCTCCCGTCCTCCCTCACTTCCTCCTTACTCCTCCACTTTCTGGCTAAGAAGGAACAAGGGTTGCCACCCACCTGTCCAGGCCTCCCAGAGGCTCCACTCAGATGGAATGTTCCAGAGTGGAGGGAGACCTGTGAAGCAAAGGTGTTTGCATTCCCAGAAGCCTGGAATGGCCAGACTCAGAGGCCTGCCCTGATTCCCAGGATGGGGCCTGCGGGGTACCAGGAGCATAGAGGATAGCTAGAGCCCCACCAGGACTTGCCTCCTCCTCACCATGGCAACCGCCTCTATCCTTGGCCCTGGTACCCAAGAGGGGAGCCCTTGGGCTCCAGCCAAGCTCCCTGCCCCTGGCCTTTCCAAATCCCTCCCTCTGGATACTGCTTTCCCAAAGGATCAGAGGCTCTGGTCCAGGTGCCCTAGCCCCCAGCCCCACCCCCGCCCCCCAGCCGAGTTGGCGGGTCCCACTCCATTCTGCCAAATTGCTCAATCTGGGCTAACCTGGCAGCCTCAGGAACAGATGAGAAGGATTTAAGCGGCGGCAGCTGTTTTGGTCCCCTCCTCTTCCTCTTTGGTCCACTCTCCCCCAACCTCGGCCACCCCCCAGCTCTTCGCCCTTCTTCCCCACCCGCTCCTTGGCAGTAATTATGGTGTGATTGAAGCTGCTCCACGGAGAACCGCTGACACCTCTGTCTTTTTCCTGTAAACACGGAGAGATGAAAATAGACACTTGAATCCGCTGCGCATGTCACTCCGAAGATGTCTGCTGTCTCTTCCACAGCGACACCGAGACTCACCTGTCATTTCCTCCTTCTTTTTGCGCAGTGGTTTGTATGCCGACTGTCAGAAGCCCCAAATCCATCGTCTTTTAGCATCAGGTTTCTGTCACTGGTTTTTTTAAAGTCATTTTTTTTTTCCAGAAGAAATACACAGAAATCATCTGTACCCCCTACTCCCATGGAGAGGAGAGGGAAGATCTTTAAGAGACACACACACACACACACACACACACACACACACACACATGACAGCAGCAACCTGAAAACAAGCTTTTTGATCAGTCACAATTAACTTTAACACCTTCTAAGAAAAGGAACAGGAATATTAACTGTGCTGGTGTGTTTCACGGCTGCGGCTTTTCTTCTTGCCTATGACTCTTCCTGCGGCAGCCTTGGAGGGTTGACCGCTATGAGGCTGGTTCTAAGGGCTCAAGAATGGGTGACTCTGCCCGCCAGGCGCTCTCTGCTCTTTTCCTGGGGAGCCTCTAAGGTGGGGCGATAGCGGGGGGCCCTAGGGCAAGCATAGCTCTTCCTCGATGGAAAGCATGGGTGTCCTCTCGCCCTGCAAACCACCGGTGCTGTTCCCTCTCTGGACTGCGGGGAAGTGATGCTGGGAAATGGCTACAGTGTTCCAGAGACACACCCACCAGTACACACTGGGGGACCGTGTCTGCGTGCTCACCTTCAGGCAGGTCTCGGCGGAAGTTAGAAGGAAAAGCAGCAGACACTTGCCACCTTCTCCTTTTCCAGACAGGTGGCCGGGGCCTCAGAGGGGAATGAGGTGGGCCAAGGTCACATAGCTGTGCACTCTCCGTAAAAGTGTAAGTTGCGAGGGACTTCTGGTCTACAGCTCCGGCCCTACAAATACAGCTTGCACCCTGCCCACAGCTGGCCAGATGAGGACAGGAGAGCAGGGAGACAGCTAGGTTCTCCAGGAGCTGAAAATGAGGAGGGCCCCTGCTATTGGCCTGCCGTTGTGTGTGTGTGTGCCAGCATAAGGAAGGCTTTGGAAGTTTCTGAGTTTTTCCAAAATGCGGCAAAAGTAATAATGAGGAATCAGAAGGCCCATTTCTAGTCCAACATTTATTGAGTTCTTAGTATATACTAGGATGAGAAGACAAATAGGGCTTTGTTCTTGTCTTGCTTTTGGTGACTCTTGGTGATAAAGTTTATGGGATAATTGAAAACTTGCTCCTTTCACATTGCGGTCATTTCTGCCATTTTGGGGAGGCAGATATTTCCAAAAGTTCTGCACATCTCTATCTTTGGAAACAGACTGCTGAACCATCAGGCCTTTCTCAGTGACCTGGGGCCATTGGGAGCCACTTGTTTGTGGCACCATACTGTCCCCACAAGGAGCAGCCCCAAATCCTGCGCTGAATTCTTGTCTGCTTTTCATAGGTTTTTCTGTGTCCCCGCACCCCCCCTCTTATGCTGTCATTTTCTTGGCCACCCATCTGACTCCAACCCCATCAACCTTTCTAAGCCCTTTCTGGGTTGTGTCTCTGAGCCATTTTGCAGAAGTGGATGACGGAGCCCGTCTGAACCATGTTTATAAGGGTAACGACGAGGCCTAGTGAGGGCCTGAGGAACTCCCCAGAGAATCGAGGGCTTGGGCCTGGTGCATAAACTTGGGGATGTGGGTGTTTTCCTACTGGGGAGGCATTTACTCCCACAACTGATTCAGGACAGCAGAGGTGGCCCAAGAGCTGCGGCCACACAAGTGAAACAGGACAGGCACATTGTAATCACATCAGCTCCTGGTCTCTTTGATGTGCATGTCCCCCGAGACCAGGATATCAGGGGTTTGCAGATGAGAGACTCACCCCCGCCCCTGCCAAGAGGCTCTTTTCCACTAGGGAACACCTCGGAGCCTTGGGAACAGCCCAGGGTCTTCCTCGGCCACAGCACCTCAGACTTGGGTGTCCTTTTCATGCCTGGTGAGCACTGGATCACTTGGCAAAGGCCCTAAGAGGCAACCTGGAGCAGAGATGGAAAACCTAGATGCAGGTTCCATTCCCCCTGGGTAAGTCATGTCCCTCCCCCGGGCCTTTGTCTTCCCATCTGTGCAATTGGTGTGTTGGACCAGATCAGCGTTTTAAGGACTGCTTGGTGGAGCCCAGGGTTTGCAGAGGGGCCTCTGCCCCCCTCAGTGGGACATTGTTTTCGATTATATATGCTGAGCTTCCACCTAAGACTGTTCGAATTCAGCATTTGCAGCTAAGTTAGGAGAACACAGGTGATCCTCAAGGGCCCTGACATTCCTGTGGTTCCCAGACTTAAAGATTAAAGACTAGAGAAGTTCTCTAAGGCGAAAGTTTCTGGCTACTCACATCAGACACAGCCTTGCCCATGTCCCCTTTGGACTTCAGAGTTGAAACAATCTCCTTTCTGGTTTTGGGGGTTTTTAAAGCATTTTTCTAAATTGTGGTAAAACATAGAAAACATAAAGCTTACCATTGTAACTGTTTTGAGTGTACAGTTCAGTGGCCTTAAGTACAACATTCACGTTGCTGTGTAACCATCCCCACCCCCCATCTCCAGAACTTCTTCATCTTCCCAAAGTGAAGCCCTGTTAAGCACTAACTCCCCATTTCCCCTCCTCAGCCCCTGGCACCCAGCATCCTACTTAGTTCCTATGAACTGGACTCTTCTAGGAACCTCACGTAAGTGGGATCACACAGTATTTGTCTTTTGGTGACTGGTTTATTTCACTGAGCGTCCTGTCCTCAGGGTTCATCCATGGTGTAGCGTGTGTCAGAACGTCCTTCCTTTTTTTTTTTTTTTTTTTTAATTAATTTATTTATTTTTGGCTGTGTTGGGTCTTCGTTTCTGTGCGAGGGCTTTCTCTAGTTGCGGCGAGCGGGGGCCACTCCTCATCGCGGTGCGCGGGCCTCTCACTGTCGCGGTCTCTCTTGTTGCGGAGCACAGGCTCCAGACGTGCAGGCTCAGTAGTTGTGGCTCACGGGCCCAGTTGCTCCATGGCATGTGGGATCTTCCCAGACCAGGACTCGAACCCGTGTCCCCTGCATTGGCAGGCAGATTCTCAACCACTGCGCCACCAGGGAAGCCCCGACGTCCTTCCTTTTTAAGGCTGAACATTTCATTGTATGTAGTGATCTCACTTTGTTTATCCACTCATCTGTTGATGGGCATTTTGGTTGCTTCCACCTTTTGGCTCTTGTGAATAATGCTGCCATGAACCTGGGCGTACAAATCCTTTCTGTGGAAAGACGATGGCGGTAAATTTTGAGGAGAACTGAAAACTTGCCCCTTTAACGCTGTTAACGTTATGTGGTGGGAAGAAAGGGACTTTGGGGGGCGGCATTTGTGGGGATGGGGCGGTATTCCCCCTCCATCAGGACAGCGGACACGGGGCCGGTTTATCCAGGGTGCTCACCCGAACTTCATTCACGAGGCTGCACTGCTGGGAAGAGGGAGCCCGGCCATGTGCCCGGGGGCCATCCTGCCTCCTGGAACCTTAGTGCCCCCAAATCTGGGGTGGTGCTACTTATAAGACCTTCCTCTCAGGGCTACACTCAGCCAGGGCCAGGCGCCCCTTGTCACTTGGAGACCATGATGTTCAAGCAGATTGTTTAGCAAATGGAGGATTTGGGCCTGAGGTGATGGGGAGGGGACCTAGCAAGACCGTCTTCCCGTGACCTTTTGGGTTTGGCCCCCATCACCTGCTGGTCCACAGGGCAGCAGACAGCGCTGCTCAGGGGCCTAGATTCAGTTCCCAGCTCCACTTCAGCCAAGTCCCTTCTCCTCCGGAGCTCAGTTTCCCCGGCTGTACAGTGGGGTCAGCACAGGTGACCAAGGCGGTCAGGATTCCTCTGCAGAGACACAGCTGCAGGGGAGCCGCCGGCTGAAGGTGGCATGTGTGGGCACACGTCCACGCGCGTGCATGCGTGTGCACAGCCGTCCCCTCCCCTGGCTCCCTGGTGGAAGGCAGGAAGGGACATCCGGGGCCCTGGGCTCGACCAGACTCGGCTTAATTACAGGTTTTCAGCTGCGGGCCGGTGGGCACGAGTTGGGAAGGAGGGGGGGAGCAGCTCTGAAACCCTGTCATTTTCCAACGTCTGAGGGCCTCTTCAAAGGGGGGCATCTAGACATTTTCTCCACAAGCTGCAGAGTGGACTGTCGTGGCCCCAGCATGAATATAATGACGGATGCATTTTGCAGCAAGCTGGGAGTGAATGGGTCCGACTGGCTTGTCTCCTGTCAGACGAGTCATTATTATTTTTTTTCTTTTTGTCATTTGCTGACAGTTTGGGTTTCATGCGTTTCTCTCTTTTTTCTTCTTCTCCCCCTGCCTGGAAAAATGGCTAGGTATCTACGAGACCCCAGCGGGGACGATCCTTTACCACGCTCATTTAGACATCGAGGCCTTCACCATGGATCGGGAAGTGCGAAAAATCAAACAAGGCCTGGGCTTGAAATTCGCCGAGCTGGTGTACACGGGTGCGTAGACCCTGCAGCTGCTCCCCTCCCCTCCCTCACCCAGGGGCACCCTCCTCCCGTCCCGCCTTGCCCGCTGCCACTTGCTCGAGAGCCCGGAAGATGCAGGGTGAAGGGGGTGGAGAGAGGGCAGGGGACGAGGAAGCGAGGAGGGGACGTCGGGACCTGCCTTGTTCACACGGTGTGGAGGGAAATGCACCGGTTCCCCGGGCTGTCCCGCTGCCTCCGCCACCTGCGACCCGCATGACGGCCGCAGGGCCAGGCAAGCATCTTGTGTCATGCCTATGGCTGCCAAGTTCTATCCAGCACGTGCTGGGTACCTGGCGCTGTGTGGGAACACAAGTCATCCTAGGGGGCTTCCCAAGTTTCCTAAGAGAGCTGCGGCCAGAAACTGAGGCTCCGAGCAAAAGGAGCTTATATAAAGTTACACAACTGGACATGGCCTAGCTGGGTTTGAGCCCAGGTCAGCCTGTTTCCAGGCAGAACCCGGAGGTGCTACATGAACTGCCTCAAGCAAGGGAAAGCCTACCTTGACCGAGAACGGGGCCCCAGGCCTGGGCATTGCCTGGGCCAGATCCCCACTGGGAAGCCACCGGGACGGCCGAATGCCCAGCCCATGTGTGGAGTGTGGGCTGGGCTCCATTCTACGGGTGAGGAGACTGAGTTTCCGTGCCTTACCTGCTGTCACAGAGTAGAAATCCAGTCCTCCCGACTCCAAATCCATCCCACACGTTATAACAGGGGTGACCAAATCCAGCCCGTTGCCTGTTTTTGTTCAGCCCATGAGCTAAGACTAGTTTTTACATTCTTCAATGGTTGGGGAAATTTTTTAAAAAATTATACTATTTCATGGCATGTGAAAATTATAGGAAATTCAAATTTCAGTGTCCATAAGTAGTTTTTTGGGCACCGCCTTGCTCATTCGCGTCCATGTTGCCTGTGGCTACTTCAGAGCTACACTGGCAGAGCAGAGTAGTTGCTAGAGGGGCCACGTGGCCTGCAGAGCCTAAAATATTTACTATCTGGCCCTTTCCAGAAAGGGCTGACTCTATTCTATGACATTAACATCTCCCTAATTTGAGAAATCACATCAGACAGCCCCTCTGAGCTGTTGGGGGGGACAGGCTGCCGTCTATGGGGGCCTGGATGTCAGAGGGACCCCAGGAAAGTTCATAGTAATAGTAACTGCCTGGTAGAAGCCTCCACCGCCCTCACCTCTTCCCCTCGTCCCCCACTCGGAGGTTTTGTTTCCTCTGAAACCTTCTAATCGCTGAAACTCATCTCAGGATTTCAAGGGGACATGGTGGTTATTGGCTAGCATTATTTTTCCCTCCCATTGTTCCCAGGAGCTTTGAAGCCCAGTTCCCCCCTTCCCAGGTACAGACAGGTGTTTAAATAACATTGTCTCCTGCGGGCTCTCTTGCTCAGCGGGGTTTCCACACTGAAAGGTGGATTTTGGTTACAAAGTGGGAGAGTCATTGAGACGCTGCAGGCTGCGATGGGGGGGACAGCACCTGGCCAGGGGGCATCCGTGGAGGCCGAGCAGGGGCCGGGCCGCCAGCCTCCCTCCCCACACTAGATCAGCTGCCACCTCTCTTGCTGCCCAGCCCTGAGCTGGGCACTGACGGGTATTATCTAATCTTAGCTGCACAGAGGGGAGATGAAGACGCTTGCCCAAGGTTTCACAGCTGCTGAGCAGTGGCTTGGAGCCCAGGACAGGCCGGCTCAGAGGCCAAGTTCTCGGCCACTCCAGCAGATCCGAGGTGGGTAGGAAGCTGGGCTGGGGCCATTAGCAAGGGGTGATCAAGGGGCGCAGTGGTGTGTACAGGGCAGCCCTGGGTGTCAGGAGCACAGCTTGGCCCTTGGTGTGGGGCTGGCATCCCTGGACCAGGCTGCCTGGGTTGAGTCCTTGCTGTCACCCACCGAGCCCTCTAAATCCCCAAATGTTACAGTGATTAGGTTTAAAAGGAAATAAAATCTCAGAGTGGAGGCTCCTCCCAGGTAGTTGTTATTAACATGAACTTCGCCCAGGTGCCCCTGACGTCCAGGCCCCCCACAGGTGTGAAGGTCGGCCTCTGGCAGCAGCCTGTCCCCACCCCCCAACAGCTCAGAGGGTCTGTTTGAGGGGATTTCTCACATTTGGGATGCATAAAGGTTAGAGAGCAGGGATTAGCTTGAGCAACTTACTTGACCTCCCTGTGCCTTGCTTTCCTCATCTGAAGAATGGGGATAATTCTGCCTGTCTTACAGTGAGGACTCAATGCATGGATATTTGCAAAGCCTCCAGGACAGTGCCTGGCATGGTCTCTGAGCGTGGACGCAGGAGAATGGGGCCTTGCCTCTGGCTAGCTTTATGATCTTGAGTAGGTCTGTCTCCTCCCCGAGCCTCAGTTTCCCCTCCTGTAAAATAAAGGGCACGGGCCCAGGTCCCCTCTCCATTCTGCCTAGCTCCCCAGTTATAGAGCCACCACTGTGCTATGGCACTCAGCTTCCTCGGAGCCCCTGTGGTCTCGGGGCCAAGGGAGACTGAGGCCCGGGGAAGCCCTTCTGCCTCGGTCCCACTCCTAGCTGCCCTGACTACTGTGACCACTGTCTCCCCCTCCTCTCACGCCATGCCCAAATTTCCTGATCTGCCTGTATGAGGTTTATACAGACCCCCTCCCTCCAGGAGCACACTGGCCTCACCCCACAGGGTCATTCTGGCAGGACCCCAGCTTCAAGAGCCATCTCATTTAGGGGGTATAGCTCACTTCTCCCCTCACCTCAGTTTCTTCGGCAGGAAAATGGGTATAATGCACAGAGGGTTGTCGGCCTGATTAGTACAGAATTTGGCCCAGCTCCAGGCCCCACCCACTGTGCATCCCCCAGCCTGGGACACGCAGGCTCTCCCCAGTGCAGCACTCAGGACTCACTGCCCTCCACCCCAGATTGGGACTGCTGGGAAGAGAAATCTGAGCACAAGGCCCCCATGGCGGGAGGGGAGAGATCCTGAGATAAAGCCCAGGCCAGGCACTCCCACAGGGGTCTCTGCCCCCGTATCTCTGGCTCCATCTCCCACCTCTCTTCCCGCCTGGGAACCTAATGGTCTAATTATCCTGACTTAGAAAGATGGCTGAGCCACTGGGGCATGGTGGGGGGTGGCCATCAGTGTCCCCTCCCACGGGGCTCTGGGCTAGAGTCAGGAGCACTCTGGATCTCGCTGTGTGGCTTTGGAAAGGTTCTTTCCCTCTCTGGGTGTCTGTCTCCCTGTATACAGTGAGGGCTGGCAGAGGCCATGTTCAAATCTTGAAAGCAAAAACTCTCACTGAATCCACACAACCCCCCCCCCCCCCGGAGAATGGTTAGTATTACCTCCTTGTGCAAATGAGGAAACTGAGGCACAAAGAGATCACGTGGCTTGTCAAGGTGGAACCAGAGGTGAACTCAAAAGGCAGGACATCGGAGATTGAGGACGCAACCCCTTCTCTCCCTGCCCGTCCCTCCCCCACGTCTGGAAGCCACCAGACCCATCGTGGAGAAGGCCTGCTCCCCTTTCCCACGGAGGGCCTCAGCAGGTGCCTCTGGAGGCCAGGGCTTCCAACAATAGCCACAGAGCCGGGGCTGACCCAGCCCTTTATCAGGGCAGGAGATCGCGCACCATCTGGCCTCACAGCTGCCCAGGTGGGCTCACCTTCCCGGCTCCGGCTCCGTTTCAGAGAAACCCTACCCCTCTCGCTGTCCCTCCCCCAACCCTGGCCACGGCCCCCCTGCCCTCGGCAGAAACTGAGAGGAGCCACCGTCCAGACCCTGGGCAGACGGGGGACTGAGCACGCGGCCCTCTTTGGCCCGAGGGATCTGGGGGACAGATATGGGTAACGGGGGATGGGGGCAGCGCATTTCTCAGGCAGCTCGGGGATGTCGCAGCTGTAGACGGGAAAGCTTCAAAATGATCATATGAAGCACAGTTGTTAGAACTCGGGCCGACTGAGGTCAGGTCCAGGCCCCCCACTACAGCCTGTGTGATCGTGGAAGAGTCTCTCAAATTCCCTGAGCCTGACTTCCTCACGCAGAAAAGAAAGAGGCTAAGAGAGGTTTTTCTCCTGCGACTGGGAGGATTCAAAGAGCTGGTCCAGGTAAAGAATTAGCATGGTGCCTGTGCTTCATCTGCAGAAATCTTTGCGTGTGAAAATATTAGCAGTATTTTAAAGACAGGTCACTTGTTTCCAAGGGGTCTGCCCATCCTGAGGGGTGGGGCTCTTCCCAGCACCGTTCGCAGCAGCCCCTGAGCCCGGGGCCTCCACGCACAATAAGCCTGCTAGTCCTGGGAGGGCGAGGCTGTGTCATCCCCACTCAACAGATGGGGAAACAGAGGCACAGAGAGGTGAAGGCCCCACACACCTGGTCTTTCTGACCCCAAACCCACCACCCAGCTGGGCACCCCCATCGCTCGGCCCCGGTAACATATGTCTGAGTCTTGCTTGAGGTCTCCTGCCCAACTGTCTGCTGCCCTGATAAGGCTGAGCCCCCTGTGGGCAAAGGATGGGGTCCCTTCACCACTGAATGTCTGTGGTGTGAAGCAGCAGGTTAGATCCCCTCCTCCTGACCCTTAGGGGGTGACTGCATTGCAGGGTGTTGAGGATGCCTCCTTACCCCCAGGAGCCCTACAAGGTCACAGGACAGGGGCAGGCGGGCTTGGTCCTCACTGTTGCCATTTACAAGTGCATGTCGTGCCAGAACTCCACAGTGAACAAGGCAGATGCGGGACTGCCCTCCCAGGCTCACGTCTGCCATGACGGGGTGAGGCGCAGGGTGCCTTTCCTGGACCCCAGTCCTCCCCACGTCCTGGCCCGAGGCAGGCACACGGTGGGCCTCCCCAGCACCCTCGCTTCTTCCTCCCTGCAGGTTTCTGGCACAGCCCCGAGTGTGAATTTGTCCGCCACTGCATCGCCAAGTCCCAGGAGCACGTGGAAGGGAAAGTGCGGGTGTCCGTCTTCAAGGGCCAGGTGTACATCCTCGGCCGGGAGTCCCCACTGTCCCTCTACAACGAGGAGCTGGTGAGGTAGGCGCCCCACCCCTGCCCCCAGCTGGGCACAGACCCTCATGTCCAGTATCTCCTCCGACTGGCTTTCTCAGCAAAGATATGCCCAAGCACGTGTAGGGTATGGGGGAGACAGTCCTGAAGATTATCCGCACCACCTCTGCCCTCATGGAATGTACAGGCTAGATGGGGAGAAAGGCCCCAATCAAAGGATCACCCAAGTGCAGGATTAGGGAAGGAGGTGCCGGGCTGTGGGGAGATACAGGATACTTGGCCTGGGTATAATAACGGGGGTGTGGGGAAGTTTCCCCATAGAAGTCATTTCTGAGCTGGTCTCCAAAAGAAAGGAGTGAACCAGGTGGAGAGGGGGCAGGAGAGTTTCCGGAGAGACTGTCCTGTGTGAAGGTTCTGAGCCTTGGAAGAACCCAGAACATCCCAGGCACTACAAGAACTCCAGAGTGTGAGGGTCCTGGAGCCAGATCTTAAAAGGAAGGACACATCAGACCTGTGGGTTTTTGAGGCCCCTCTTGCTGCTCTGGATTTGAGGGAGGTGGGACCTGGCAAGGGTGGACACAAGGGCTCCCCGTGGGACACGCTGGTGGCTTGGACCAGGCTGCTGGTTCTGGGAATAGAGAGCAGCAGATGGCTTTGGCACATATTTAGGAGGTGGGATTGAAAGGGCTTGGATGGGGAGGGAGATGGAAAAGTTCAGAACCACCCTGGGTTTTCTGGCACGAGCCGCTGGGTACACTTTGGTGGCAATGACTGAGTTGAGGGAATGGGGGGCGGGGAAATCATGCATTTGGATTTGGACATCTGCAGGATGAGTTTTCTCTGAGATAGGCCAGGAGAACTATAGTCGGCCACTGGACACACAGGGCTAGAGTTGAGGAGAAACGTGGTCTGAGGACACTGGTTGATGGGGCCAAGAGGAGACAGCCCAGGGGAGCGGCAGAGTTGGATGAGAGGGAGCCAGGAGGGAACCTTGAGGAGCTGCCTCCCGATGGGCCAGGCTGAGCGCGCTGAAAGGACGCGGGAGAGGCTGGGGAGACCTGGCGGGCTAGGTCCAAGGTAGCAGTTGCCTATTAGCTGCACCTGTGTTTGCATCCTGAATGATAGACTGGCCTTGACCGCGGAGCAAGGTGTTCCCTCTGGAGTCCACCTGGCCAAACAAGAGGTGGGAACAGGCAGCCCCACCTGATACAAGTCCCAGGTCCAGCTTGGCTCAGGCTGAGGCCAGCTCACCCCTCCCGGAAGACGGTCAGGAATTACAGTACGAGTTTTGTTTAGCGGTCAATATTATTTTCCTCTCTCCCTTCTCTTTGCCGTGTTGCGTTTCTCTCCCCCCTTCAATCTTCCTAAACACTTTAGAAGCCATAAATATAACCGAATCAGTTTAGATCAGTCGGGGTAAATGTCAAATTATCTTCTCTCTTTCTCTCTCTGGCTCTTTCTTCCCTCCCCCTCCAAATCAACAGCCTCTAATAATCTGTCCAACCCTTCATTAAGCCTTACAGTCTCACTCAGGGAGATTAAATGAATAAAGTAAAAAGGGAAAGGGGAAAAAAAGAGAGAAAAGCAGGAGCATTTATTCTCACTGTGTCTCCGACCATTTCCCTTTTCTTTCTGATTTCTACATCGCTGACTTGAAAGCCCTTGAGTGACAGCGTCACAGGGACCAGCGAGGAAACCGCGAGAGGTAGCAGAACTGGAAATGCCGCGGCACAGTAGGTAGAAAGTACCGTAATTATAGAGCAGGTCAGAGCCACTCGAATGAACAAAAATAAAAGCACAGAGGTTTTCTGTAGACTGTCAGGGGAGGTAAAAAAAAAAAAAAAAATCATTGTAAACTCTTTTTCCACCGGTACCCCCTACCCCCCAAAACCACAGATTTTAAAAGAGGTTTTTTGGTTCCCGAGAAACACCTCTGGGAATACTTCAGCAGTCCCGTGGGACAAGTTTGTCCCTGGATGTGGGCCTCTCTTTGCAGGGGCTGCTGGGGTGGTCTGAAGGGCCTGTTTGGGGGCAAGGGGGTGGCAGAGTTTGTTTCGACTCGTGAGAGACGGAGGTGAAAGGACGGATGCACACGGGGGGCAGGAAGGGGATCCAAGCCCTGCTTTCTCCCTGGGCTGAGCGCAGGGGCCCTTCCAAAGGGGACGAGCGCCTCAGACAGCGGGAGCGAGGCCAGGTGTCCGAAGCCCGTGCGATGGTTTGGGATGGGGGTGTGGAGGCACAGGGCGGGGTCACGTGAAGCTTCGTTTATCACCCCAGCAAGGTCTGTAGAAGCTATTCGAGGAGGCTGACGCTTTAGGTGGGTCCAGCCTTTCCCCTGCCTGGTGAGGGGTGCCGAGCTCAGCCCCTCGGATGTCTGACATCTTCTCCCTTCACGGGGAGCTTGCTAGTCGATTCCTGGTGGCTTCAGCCACCTGAGCCCTGGAGGGACCAGTGGAGGTGAAAAGGAGGGAGCACTGAGAGCGTGGGAGTTCCCGCCTCAAGGTCCCCTGAAGGTCAGGGTGAGGGCGTGGCAGGGGGAGGCACAGAGCCCAAGTCCCGACAAGCTGCAGGGCAGCCGGGCGCAGAGACCCCGTTTGCTGTACAAAGCCCACAGCCCACAAAGAGCCAGTCAGAGGCACAGCCTCAGGGTCTCAGAAAAATGGCAGAACCCCTCTGCCCTCCTCCTCCCCGATCTCACCTCTCTGGAGAAGGCTCCTGAGGGGACAGGCCACCTCCTTGTCATCGAACCTTGAGACTGCTTTGTCCTGAGGCTGGAGTTCTGCAGACATGAAGACAAGGGGCTGATTCAGGGCAGGACGCAACAAGGGGCCCGTGGGAAACGGGAGGGACCCCCTTCCCCCAGGGGGCTCAGAGGGTGGCCTCGTGGAGTCAGATCTGAGACCACAGCGCCCTGAACTTGTCCTCAAAGAGCATATCACAGTCGTAATTGTCGAAGGCAGATGGATGATTGATTGCTGATGTCTGCACTCGCCGCCCCACCACCACCTGCCCCCCACGTGGGTGCTGTTCTTGTTTTGTTCTTGTTTCCTCAGCACCTGGCACAGTGCCTGGCAGGTAGTAGGTGCTTAATAAACACCTGAGTAAATGAATGAGTGACTGAATGATGTTAGTAAAACTGAGTGCTTACCTGGTGCCAGGTGGCAGCTACATCATTTCACGTGGAGCCAGTGATAAGGCTGAGAGCCCCATCTCACAAGTGAAAGACTGAAGCTCAAAGAGCAAGAATATTTGCCCTAAGGTCTATGGCAGGGGTGGAGACAGGATGTTCACCCAGGCGGCTGGACCTGACTGACTGGTTGGGAAGGGTTCCAAAGCGCAGCTAAGTGAGAACACCCAAAAGATGAAGGCTGTCGAATCTGGGAGATGGAAACTGCAGATGGGGGAAAAAAAAATCTGTTCCACTGAGTATAGCAGGGGTTGACTGGGCACTTTTCAGAGCCAGCTGGCATGGGGTGGGTGCCCATGTTTGAGGATGGATTAGACTCGGTCTCACTCAGTGGGCAAACAAGGTGAAAAAGACTTCGCGGACAGATCTTAACTGCTGGGGCCTCTCTGCAGCTTGAGGGATGCCGTCACGCATATCTGAGGCTGTTTGGTGTGTGTAACTCCTGGCCTCCCAGGCCTTCAGGCCACTGGGCATCACCAGCTGTTCCTGGGCACTCGTCGAAGCCCTCCACAGCCCGAGGGCAGAGCCGGCTCCAGTGCATGTCCTGAGGTTACAGATGCAGCGCTCTGGTTCGTGCGAGGAGTTCACTGGGCTGGCGCTGGCTGGACCAGGACCCAACCTGCCCATTTGCGTAGCAGGGATGTGGCTCCCTGCTCTCCAGCCCCGGCGTGATCCCCGGCCCAGGGTAGGGCTCCCTGAATTGGAAGGAATGGCATGAAAAGCCAAAGTGCAGGGAGTATTGGATCAACACTGAGGAAATGCCTGAGTGTCTGTGAGGCTGAGGTCCCTTGGATGCCAAGGCCAAGGCCCGGGGGATGCTGACGAGCTCCTACTCTTTTGCAGCATGAATGTGCAGGGAGATTACGAGCCAGTTGATGCCACTGGTTTCATCAACATCAACTCCCTCAGGTGAGAAGCTCTGGGCCCTGATGGGTCCTCAGACCCTCCAGGTGTGGGGAGCAGGCTCTGCTGGGACCTCAATGCTCTGACCACTGCTCTGCCCTAGACAAGCCCCACCCTCCTGTCCTCCACCCACCACATCCTCAGCGCCTGCTTTGGACCCAGCCTGCTCCCATCCTCTGCGGGGCCAGAAGGCACACTTGTGACAGCCAAGAGCAACAGAGGGTCCTGGGCACCTGAGTTCCGGGTTTCTGGGTTCTGCTCTCTGCCTCTGACACTCACTCCCACCCCCTCCAGCCACCAGGAGCCCCTTTCCTGGGCAGGTTAGCAAGGGAAATGGCCGAGGGGTAGAAAGAAGCCACAGAAGGTCACCTGGCTTGCTCCTGCCTTCATATCCACATACATGAGCTTCAGGTCTAACTGGAACCATGGATCTCCATGGCCCAGTGGGGTGATACACACCATCTGAAGCCACTCAGACCTGGGTTCGAATCCTGCCTCTGCAGTTTGGTCTCAGAACCCTTCTGAACTTCTGGAAATCATAGGATGTTAACCATACCTGCCTCACAGGTGCAGGGAAAGTTTGATCTGAGTCCGTGGAAATCAAGCACTCTGCCCAGACCCTGGCACCCAGGAAGGGCACAGTGCCTAGCAACAAGTGCTCAGTGGGGCTGAGTCCAGAAGGCCTGTCTGTCCAGCTCTGGGTTCTTAATCCCCAGCTTCCTTCTCCTGGGGCTTGGGGTCAGGAAGAAGGCATGAGTTTCTCTCCTCTCGCTGATAACATGCCCCCAGCACAAAACCATTTTCTCTGAGAGCCAGCCTCCTGTCCCTGGAACCGAAGACTGGGAGAGACATGGATTCCAGCCCGACAGTCACCTCCACCTCCCCGCCTCCTTCACCCTGTTTGTGTTTTATGACTCTATAAACCCTTTTAAATGGCTCCGAACACACCGGGTTTTCATAATGGCCTCTTCATTTCTCCCATTGCCAGTTTAACGCTTTGTCTTAAACAATGGCAAGCAGTGTTTTCCCCCTAAGATAAATTAATTACATTATCCTGATTGGAGGGCAGGAGGGGCCAGGGCAGGAGAGGGAGAGAGGGAGAAAAAAAGACAACTCCACACACATCTTAACAAACAGCTGCCCCGCCAGCGCAGCTCTGCCTGAATTAATTGAACTGAGTGCATGTTGTTATTGTTAATTTACATTTTTCTTTGTTTTGAATCTGGTTTACAGGCTGAAGGAATATCATCGCCTCCAGAGCAAGGTCACCGCCAAATAAACCGGCTGACAATGGGGAGCTGGGCCTCCTCGCTTTGCCCATCTCCCAAGTACGGCCGCTAATTGTTGTGATAATTTGTAGTTGTGACTTGTCCTCCAGGGCTGGCAGTGCAGTGCGGGTGCCAGGCCCCGGCTTTGTTCCCTGGTCCCCTGGAGCCTGCAGAAGTGGTCAGCAAACGGAAGGGGCGGGGGGCCGGCTGCAGTCAGGAGCTGTAAAATGATGATTAAAAAAAAAATGATACATTGGTCTTTTGTTTATTTCTGCAGAGAGAGGAGTAAGAGAGTGTGGGTGTGTGGGTGTGTGGGTGTGGTGAATCATGCTTTTCTTAGACCAACCTTTGTGTTGTCTGACTTATGCACTGCCGAAGGCCACCTTTTGCCAGAGAACCTGTTTATCTGGAAGAATCGACCCCTCTCTCCAGCAAAAAGCGTGGAATCCAGAAGCACCCCCCCGCGTCAGACCCTAGCCCAGCAGCCTGGCATTTTGTTACCAGCTGTGCCCCTGTGGCACGTGCCAGGGAAACCGAGGAGAGTTTAGGTGACAAACTTGGGAGCAGTCGTGCCCACAGCCTGCAGTGAACTCCCGGGAACGGTGGCCACGACTGACCACACCAGGCTTCCCCACCGTGGCTGGGTGGCCTTAAGTGTCCTCCATCAAGGAGGAGAAAGAACCCAAGTAAGAAGAGCAGCCTGAGCACAGAGGACAGAAGCACAGACATAATTTGGTGGTGGTGGCGGTGGTGGTGGGGAGTGTCTACCTGGCTTACAAGGGTCCCTCCATCCTTCCTCCACAAACCACGGCCCAAAGCCGCCATGTTTGTACTTGACTCCGCCCCTTTGGTCATATCTGATTGGACCACGGCTGGGCACCTGACTAGAGCTGGGCCAATCAGAATCTCAGTCCCAGCAATGGGGCCCAGGGAACCGGCCAGAAGCGAGGACAAGGGAATTTAGGCGTGGTGGGATGCCCTGTGGCTGGAAAAGCAGAGACGGAAAAGGGAGTGATGGGAAGAGTGTGTGTCCGGTTTAGAATCCCAGTTCCCATCCTGGTAGGCCTCATGGAAGCTGGCGGCATTTCTTAACGTGGATTCTCTGAGACACTGGTGTTCTCATAACCAATTACCATTTAGAGCTTGATTAAGCTGGTGAGAGAGTTTGTGGTATTTGCAGACAGAAGCACTGTTACCCGGAAGACTTGAGGCTGGTTGCTCTGGACCCTTCCCTGGTTCTGACCTCCACTCCATTGCCTTCGTTAATGAGGGTTTCTTTCAAAAGAAATTTTGTTTTTAAAACTTGTTTTCCTCTTATTGTGAAGGTTACAAGTAAATTATTCAGTGAATCTTAACTTTGTGCCAGACACTTTGCTACACACTTTATTCACATTATCTCTTTGAATCTTCAAAATGACACTGAGGTAGATGCTTTTATTTCCGTTTGGTGGAGGAGGCCACTGAGATGCAGAGGAATTGCTTTGCCAGCTTTCAGTCAGCTAGCAAGTGACAGAGCCAAGAACCAGACTCTGGCCTGGCTGACCCCCCAAATCTTGTGTGTTTATGTCCTTAACCATCATTGGGCTGCATCTTATTAAAAAACAAAACAAAACAAAACACAATCTTATAGAAATAACTATCACCCATCATCTCACCACCCAATTATAAACACTGCTTATACTTAGTGAATTTCTTCTCAGTCAAATATTTCTATGCTTATAAATATTTTTACAGAGTTATTTAGGATGAAGTATTCTTTTTTCTTTTTGGCCGTGCCACGTAGCATGCAGGATCTTAATTCCCCCACCAGGGATCGAACCCATGCCCCCTGTAGTGGAAGTGGGGAGCCTTAACCACGGGATGGCCAGGGAAGTCCCTAAAGTATTTTAAAAACAAGTGTTTTGCCCTGCTTTTAAATTAACATTACATCATAAACAGTTTTCTTCATCAAAAACTCTTAAACACTTTCAACAACTATGTAATATTCTATTATATTGATGGCTGTTAACCTTTCCCCATTTATAGATTTAGTTTTTCACTCTAAACTATTTTCCTGCCTTTTGTTGGATTTAATTGAGTATTCTGAGTAGTTGGTTTATTAGCTATGCTTTTTGTCTTTTCAGTGGTTTCTCTAGGGTCTACAGTATCCATATATCTTTAGTTTACAACGGGCTACGTTCATTAATGTTGTACCGTCTCATGTGTAATATAAGAATCTTACAACCATACAATCTTAGAACATTTCAGTTTGTGCTTTTGTTGTCATATATATTGCTTCTACAAAAACCCACAGTATGTTGCTATTTTTTCTTTAGGTAGTCAAATATCGTTTTTAAAAGATTAAAAATAAGAAAGGTATGTGTTTTATATTTATCCTGTGTAGGATTGGTAATGTTTCTTTCATAAGTATCTGATAGAATTCACTAGTGAAACCATCTGGGCCTAGAATTTTCTTGGCGGATGCTTTTAAGGTATAAATTCAGTTTCTTTTATTTATATTGGGTTATTCATGTTGTTCATTTCCTCTTGGGTCAACTTTGGGTAATTTGTGTCTTTTGAGGAATTTGCCCATTCCATTTAGATTGTCAATTTTATTGGCATAAAGCTTTTCATATTTTCTTATTATCCTTAACTGTTTGCAGGATTGATAGCAATGTCCCTGTTTCATTACTTACCTTGGTGATTTGTGTCCTCCCATATTCTCTTTTTTCCCCCCCCCCAGGGATTGCTGAGACATGCAGAGATTTTTTTTTTTGGCCATGCCACGTGGTTTGTGGGATCTTAGTTCCCCAACCAGGGATCGAACCCAGGCCCTAGGCAGTGAGAGCACAGAGTCCTAACCACTGGACTGCCAGGGAATTCTGAGAATTTATATTTATCACATATGTTACTACTTATTTTTACTTGTAGAACAGAGTCACAGATAGAAGAGCAGGCTGTTAATAGGTATTAGTAGAGCTCAGGGATCTAGCATAGCATCTAGTACATAGTAGGTTGTCCTCCCTTATTCTTTTTTTTTTTTTTTAACATCTTTATTGGAGTATAATTGCTTTACAATGGTGTGTTAGTTTCTGCTTTATAACAAAGTGAATCAGCTATACATCTACAAATGTCCCCATACCTCTTCCCTCTTGCATCTCCCTCCCTCCCACCCTCCCTGTCCCACCCCTCTAGGTGGTCACAAAGCACCAAGCTGATCTCCCTGTGCTATGCAGCTGCTTCCCACTAGCTATCGGTTTTACATTTGGTAGTGTATATATGTCCATGCCACTCTCTCACTTTGTCCCAGCTTACCCTTCCCCCTCCCCGTGTCCTCAAGTCCATTCTCTAGTAGGTCTGCGTCTTTATTCCCGCCCGTCCTGCCCCTAGGTTCTTCATGACCATTTTTTTTTTTTTTAGATTCCATATATACGTGTAAGCATACGGTATTTGTTTTTCTCTTTCTGACTTATTTCACTCTGTATGACAGACTCTAGGTCCATCCACCTCGCTACAAATAACTCAATTTCGTTTCTTTTTATGGCTGAGTAATATTCCATTGTATATATGTGCCACATCTTCTTTATCCATTCATCTGTCGATGGACACTTAGGTTGCTTCCATGTCCTGGCTATTGTAAATAGAGCTGCAATGAACATTGTGGTACATGACTCTTTTTGAATTATGGTTTTCTCAGGGTATATGCCCAGTAGTGGGATTGCTGGGTTGTATGGTAGTTCTATTTTTAGTTTTTTAAGGAACCTCCATACTGTTCTTCATAGTGGCTGTATCAATCTCCCTTATTCTTGATCAAAGTAACTAAAAGCTTTTGTTGTTGTTCCTCTATATGTAATGTGTCTTTTTTCTGCCTGCTTTTCAGACTTTCTCTTTATTGCTGATCTTCAGCAATCTGATTATGATGTGCCTTGTTATGGTTTTCTTATGTTTATTCTACTTGACATTCATTGAGCTTGAACCTGTGGATTTTTATCAAATTTGAACATTTGCGGGAATTTTTTCCTCAAATTTGTTTGTCTACCCTCCTCTCCTTTCTGGCACTCTAATTATACATATCATAGACCATTTGAATCGTTCCATAAGTCGCTGAGACTCAGTTCATTCTTCTTTGTTTAGTCTATTTTCTCTCTGAGCTTCATTTTTTAAATAGTTTTCTGGTACCTTTTTTTTAATATTTATTTATTTATTTTTGGCTGTGTCGGGTCTCAATTGCGGTGCTCGGACTTAGTTGCCCGGAGGCATGTGGGATCTTAGTTCCCCAGCCAGGGATTGAACCCTAGTCCCCTGCATTAGAAGGCAGATTCTTAACCACTAGACCACCAGGGAAGTTCCTGAGCTTCATTTTGTACAGTATCTGTTGCTATGTGTTCAACTTCATTGACCTTCGACACTATCAAATCTGCTATTAATCTCATCAAGTGTATTTTTCATTTCAGGTATTTTTTTCATCACTATATGAGTCATTTTTATATATCCAGTTACATGGTTATGTTTTCCTTTACATCCTTGAGCATATGGAACATATTCATAATGGCTGCTTTAATGTCCTTTTCTGTTAATTCTATCGTCCCCATTACTGCTTGGTCTGCTCCTATTGACTGATTTTTCTCTTAACTATGGGATTTTTTCCTACTTCTTTGTATAGCTCATAATTTAAAAACTTTGACCCTGGGCATTGTAACAATACATGGTTGGGTTTTCTTGTATTTCCTTAAAGAGTATTGGACTTCTTTAGAGAAGGTAGTTTAGTTACTTATAGATTAGTTTGATCCTTTAAAGATTTGTTTTTAAGCTCTTTTAGAGCAGCTCTAGTTTTTATTCTAGGGATAATTTAGCTCTACTTCTAAGGTGTAGCCTTTCTGGTGTTCTTACTTGATGACTTGTAGTCAATGAGGTCTCTCTCCTCTAGCTGGAGGACTCTTAAACAATTCCCAGTCCTGTATGAGATTCCTAGTAATTTTTCTTTCCTTGAAAATTGTTCTTGTGTATGCTCATGGAATTTTGCTTGAAGAGAGTGGCACCTGCCAAAGTCTCAACTGGACACTATGCAGATGACTGGAGTTCTTTCTCTTAGTAACTCCCTCCTCTCTGGTCATCAGTCCCATCAATTCCAGCTGCCTTGGTCTCCCCAAATCCCATCTGTCTTCTTAGCTCAGTAAGATCACTGGACTTTTTTGTCTTGCCTTTTCCATTCTGCATTTTGGGAACTATCTCCAGGCAGGAAGGTAGACAATAGTAGGACTCATCTTGTTTTTCTTTTTTCACAGTCCTGTGCTGCCTGTTGTTGAATGTCTGAAAATAGTTGTTCCTTGTGTTTTGTCCAGTTTCTATTGTTTACAATGGGAGTATAATTCTAGACCACCTTACTGCTTCGTGGACAGAAGTGGAAGTTGATTTTTTTTTTCAGTTTAACAATAATACAATGCAAATACCCATAGGCCACCCTGGCCTGGGGTCACATTTACTATTTCATTAACGTAAGTCACATAATTTCTCATCCTTGTTGAACCAACACCCACCCACCATGGCTTCTGTCTCACTCAGCATAAAACCCAAAGTCCTTACTGTAGCCAGCACCAACTCCCTGACATGGAAGTGAATGGGAACCTCCAGGCACAGGCAAGCCATAAGATGACAGTAGCTGCTTAAATGATCCCACATGAGACCAGCAGAAGAACCACCAGACTGACAACCTATAGGTACATGAGAATGAATAAATAAAGTACTGCTCTATTGCACTAAGTTTGCATTATTTATTTTGCTGCAACAGATAATTGATACACTTACTATGACCTTCAAATTCCTTCATGATCTGGCTCGCTACCCCCTCTCTTCCTCACCTCCCTTCACTCTCCCTCTCACTCTGCTCCAGCCCACTGTGTTACTTGCTGTTCCTCAAACAGGCCAAGCTCTGCCTGGAACCTCCTTCTCCCTCCCCCAGATAGCCACGAGGCTCACTTGTTATAGAGCCTAAACCTGGCATTTGCTATACCCTTTACCCTGCCTTTCTCTTCTCCATAGCACATATCAGCACCTGACATTATGCACTGATTTGCTTTGTGTGTCTAATAATTTTTTATTGGGTGCTGGGCATTGTTGAATATCTCTCCCACTAGACAGGAAACTCCATGTGGGAAGAGACTGGCTCTGTCTGGTTCACAGCTGTGTCTTAAGTGCCAAAACCATGTCTGGTCCATAACATTTACTCAATAAATATTTCTTGAATGAATGACTATCAATCCAACCTTTACTAGCTCAGAAGCCACATCCAAAGAACTTGAGGAACACACACTCCCTCCCCCCACTTCAGGGCTTTCTCTGTTCTAGAAGCCCAAGGAGTGGTGCGTAGGTGCTCAGGAACCATTCCAATCCAGTCCTCATGCCACAGCCCAGGACCTGCCCCTCCTGTCACTCCACTTCAGCCCCTCCCCATGCCACTCGCTGCTGCCCCAGCTCTCAAGACCATTAACCCCAGCTCCACTGAGAAGTGGGTAGGAAACCACCACTTTAGGGGATCTGGAGTAGGGTTGTTTGGACACCGAGATGTTAGAACTCTTACTTTTTCGTGTACACAGCCGCTCTCCACCTGAGCATGCAGGTGTCGCCAAATGGTTTGGATTGGCAGTAGTTTTAGTCAATACCCCCCAGCTGCCACTAGAACCACCTCATCCCCCAGCTAGCAGATCCTATCGCAGGGGTTAGCTGGTCTGGACTGATTCTGCCTTCTCAGGGTAGATTCTGCCCTTGGGAGACCCTAGATCTCCCCACCCCTGGCTATAAGGCTTTTATGGAGTTGCCCCCCAGACCATTACAGAAGGCTGAGTATGTCTGAATCAGGTCACTTCCAACGCTGGAGATCTTTTTCTAGGCATGTTCTTAGCTCGACTCAATCAGGAAATGCAAATAGATATTGGGGTATAGATGGGGGTGTTGGAATCTCACACCATTTTTTACCGGGTCTCAGCCAGAGTGTCCTAGTAGAATAATATCGAAAATTACAGAAACTAAGGGAAACCATTAGGAAAAAATTTCATTTCTGAATCCAACATGATAACCAAAACGTTTTGGTTAATATTTTTATGAGTTTCCTGCTAGTCATTTTGCACGTGCAAAATGTTTTCATGCAGGTAACGTAATTTGTTTACATTGTGTACCTGCACATTTGCTTCATTTTCTCCGTTTTTACCATAATAGTGCAATTAATTTTCCACATTGTTAATAGGCTTCTTAACAAGCTTAAATTGTATACTTAAAATGGGTGAATCTTGTATGAGATATAAATTGCATCTCAATAAAGCTGTTAAAAATAAATAAATTTTTAAAGATAAGGGGTAGGGGGAAGATGGCCAGTGTTAAAGAAAGGAATAGAAAAGAGGATGGGCCAGGAAAGCGCTGGGCTGGAGCAAACCTCTGAGAAGTACAGAGAAGGTGTTCGGCCAGAGTGGAGCACCGGATCCTCGAAAGGCAACTGTGGGCAAGCAGGTAGGGTGGCAGGGCAGTGGGGGGGATGGATCCCCAGCTCAGGGACCAGACTTAGGCTAGACTCACGCTAAATCCTGGCTACTCCCCTCCATTGTGAGAACTTGGGCAAGGACTTCACTCCCCCTGAGCCTCAGTTTCTCCGTTTGTAGGATGGGACCTTAAGGGGCCCTTCCTCCTGGGATATTGGAGGCCCCACTGAGGCACCCAGCGGGACATCAGAGACAGAGCCTGGTCTCAGTCACCACTCCACATACAGGCACAGAAGCATTACAAAATCTGGTCAAGGCAAATAAAAGCTGCCCTTCATGTGTGCCCTGGGTGGACAGTTCAGAAGATCCTTTCTTTCTTTTTTTTTTTTAAGATTTTATTTATTTATTTATTTATTTATTTATTTATTTATTTATTTATTTATTTATTTATTTATTTTATTGGCTGCGTTGGGTCTTCCGTTGCTGTGCGCTGGTGTTCTCTAGTTGCAGAGAGCGGGGGTTACTCTTCGTTGTGGTGCGAGGGCTTTTCATTGCAGTGGCTTCTCTTGTTGTGGAGCACAGGCTCTAGGCGCGCGGGCTTCAGTAGTTGTGGCTCACTGGCTCAAGAGCGCAGGCTCAGTAGTTGTGGCACACGGGCTTAGTTGCTCCGTGGCATGTGGGATCTTCCTGGACCAGGGCTCGAACCCGTGTTCCCTGCATTGGCAGGCGGATTCTTAACCACTGCGCCACCAGGGAAGCCCGTGAGAAGATCCTTTCTTTTTCTCCTTTATGCCATGGAAAACCATCATGGTGAGGGAAGCGGGGAGAGGAATCCCCACTTTACAGGCGAGGCCGCACAGACCTGAGTTCAAATCTTGCCTCTGCCACTTGCTAACTGGGGACCTGGGGTGACTCCTTCAATATTTCTGAGGGCCCTCAGTGTCCTTGGCTATAAAAACAGGATAACAATAGTGCCCACCCTGCAGGAGCACTTTTTTATTCAGCAGCTGTGGGTCTCAGGGCTCCTGGCTCCTAACCACGGTGTGCCAGCCCGTGCAGCACGCTTACAGGGAGCAGGAGCTGTCAGTGCGAGCTTGGCCTGTGTGACCATTCAATTTTTTGTTATAAAGTCACAACATGGCAGTTGGGTGCACTTTGTTTATTGGTGGCTGCTGCCTCTGAGCTGGTGAGCCTGGGCCCCGACAAGGGCGACCTTCTTGGCCTTTGAGGTTAAAAACCACATCTTCCAGCTTTCCTTAAATGCCCAGCCCTGGACATTCCTGGGATGGATTCCATTTCCTTGCAGGCTGCAGGCAACCCTGGGAGCAGTGACCATGTCTGCTGTGCCCACCACTGTATCACCTGGCACTCAGCACAGGGCTTAGCAGGTAAGAGGCTCTCAGTGAAATTGTATTGAATGAATGATGGGATTCTCCCATCCCCTCTTGGTTATCATTTTATTATTTTCTTTACTGTTTGTAAATCCCCCCACTCCTGCCTCTAGCTCCTGGCTGGGCAATGGGGGGTTTCTCATGTCTGGGGGAATCCTGAGAAGTCAGGTGCTGGGAGGCTGGGCTTCAGCAGGGTGGGTCAAGCAAGGACCCCAGGCCCCCTCACCTTCTGTGGCTGGGGAGCTGAGGAGGGGTCCAGGCCACCGGCCAGCCAAACCCACCTTCCAGGCCCCTCCTGCTTCCCTGGAAAAAGCAAAACATTCCTGTTCAGGGCTTCCCTGGTGGCGCAGTGGTTGAGAATCTGCCTGCCAATGCAGGGGACACGGGTTCGAGCCCTGGTCTGGGAAGATCCCACATGCCGCGGAGCAATTAGGCCCGTGAGCCACAACTACTGAGCCTGCGCATCTGGAGCCTGTGCTCCGCAACAAGAGAGGCCGCGACAGTGAGAGGCCCGCGCACCGCGATGAAGAGTGGCCCCCACTTGCCGCAACTAGAGAAAGCCCTCGCACAGAAACGAAGACCAAACACAGCCATAAATAAATAAATAAAATTTAAAAATAATAATAATTTAAAAATAAATAAATAAAATACAATAAAAAAACATTCCTGTTCAAAGGCGGAAGATAGAGTTGGTTTTTGTTGAGGTAAAATATACATACACAGACACGTGCATATAAACATGTACACATATACACATACACGTGTACACGTACACGTGCATACACTTGCATAGACACGTACACACACAGAAAAGTGCATACGTCTGAGGTGGACAGCTTGATACATTTTCCCTGTGTATCCACCTGTGTAACCACCACCCAGGTGAAGCTACGGAAACTTTCCAGTGCCCAGAAGGCTCCTTGGTGCCATGGTGAGACTGGTGGAAATCACAGGGTTAAAAAAAGAAAAGGAGAATGCCTTTCTTCTTTTAAAAAATGTACGGGGGTGTGCTGGGCAAATAAGAAAGCTTCAAGCCATCTGGGCTGCCGCCGTCACAGTGCCCATGGATGGCCCGGGCCAGCGACAGCATCTTGCTTGTGGGAGAAGAGCTCTGAGCTCTGATTGGTTCCTGCCCTGCAGGAGTCCACAGATGAGTGAATGGGTGAAGGAGGCTGCACCTGCCTCTGACGCTCAGCTGATTTCTACTAAGACATTCCACCTCTCACGTGGCCAATGCGCCCAGCCCCGTGCCATGGTGGGGGCGGTGTGGCGGGGTGGGCAGGGCGGGGCAGACACAGCCTCTGCCCTCAGGGAGCCTACCTCCAGGACCCAGGCCCGTGGGCATCCCCTTTCCATTTCCCGTGCTCCAGTGCCTGAACCGAGGGAGAAGGAACAGACCTTAGGAGCTGCCAGCAGGCCAGGCTGCCTGGAGAGGAGGCTGGATTCTCAAGGGGCAAAGGTGGAGTTGAGGTCGTGTCACCTCCTGTCCCAAAGTTTGCACTGCCCGCCCAAATGGTGGCATCAGGCCGTCCTCCCCCGCCTGCAGCCTGGCCTCCTGCTTCTCCCTCTCCCAGGGGCCCAGACAGACCTCACTCTCGAGGTTCTCCACTGACTGTCCTTTCCCACCTTCTCACCTTTGATCATGTGAACTGCCCCCTCCCCATCTCCCTCTTGAAAGCAAAGAACCTGCAGAGCCCAGGCCTTGGCCAACCCAGATCAGCGCACCTGGCGGGGCTGCTGTCAGCTTCCCCTGGATCCTGAGCACACGGGGGCGGGGAGCTGAGGATAGGGGGCGGGGGGCTGCGGATAGGAGTCGGCAGGGCCCCGGCAGCCTCCGGCCGGGTGCAGAGCTGATCTGCACGCCTCTCAGGCTGGGGAAAGGGCTCACCTGGGGTCAGTGCAATCGATATCTCATCTGCAGCTCTCCTAGCGGAAGTGATGGCTATTGGAACATGGTAATGGGTGTTGTCTAGTGGAAGAGACTAATCTTCCCAGCTGTGGCGGGCTCCGCAGGTGGCCCGCACCGCTAGCTGCTGCCACTGGGGCTGTCCAGGCACTTTTAAAGCCACAGCAGCCTCGCTGCATGCTGGTGTCCGTCCTGGTTTCCCGGCAGCTTCCTGGCACAGAGCCTCAGAGGTGACCATGACCCAGTCCTTCTGGGCATGGTTGAGGAGACTGAAGCCGGTGATTCACCCAGTGTCACTCAGTCAGCCAAGGACCAGAAATAAATTCTGGTCTTCAGACTCCTGATCCAGTACTACACAGCATGCTGGCCATGGCAAACCCATGGCCATGGGCCGTACTTGGCCTTTAGGTATGTCAGTGTTTTCCGTTGTCTGGCTCGATGCTTCTTGAAAAACACTAGGATTCAAAGGCCATCACTGTTGGCCGCAGTCCCTACCTCTCCCTAATGTCTCACACTCCACCTGCTTCATACATTAAGTTCCCTGTCTGACCTGGGATCAGTGAAACTGAGGTCTTGGCATAGAGGGGTGAGGAGAAGGAAGAGAATCAGCCTCCTCCCCTGGAAAAGAGGAGCCACTGCCTAATCTTCCTTACCCTGGCTCACAGGCCACGGAGGCCTGACTGGCTGTGAGCCCCGTAACAGCAAGGGCTGCGTCTGTTTTGCCCACTGCTGTGGATGATGTTCAGTGCATATTTCTAAAATATTAACTGAGCAATTTCTATATTCCAGGCCCCTTGCCAGGCTGGAACACATCAGCCCAGCTAACACAAAGCCCTTTATTTTAATGGCTTCATGTGCACCTGAGAGAACATGTCAGTAAGTACTAGCCCTCCAGGGATGGAACCCCAGACACCTGTTGCCCCAGGCAGCTTGACATCGTGGAAAATTGTTGAAATGACTCTACCACTAACGTGCTGTGTGGCCTTAGGTAGGTCCCTTAACTTTAGGGACCTTAGTTTCCCCAAATGTAAAACAAAGGGCTTAGATTTCACGACCTCTAGGTTCCCTTTCTTTTCAAATGTTCTTTTTACAGCTTGTGAGGCTGTGAAAGCCACTCCAGCATCCTCCCCGTGAATCTCCACAGTCCCAGCTGGTGACAGCCTGGAGAGCTCAGTGAGGACAAGTCAGAATTTTAGATGTGGTTCCAGCCCACTTGTCTGCGTTCTGGACAAGCTCAGGGAGGCCAATGAGACAGCACTCTGGGCTCATTTCCTTTGTGACTTCTGAAATGGTGGAGCTGTGTTTTGCCACTGGTGGTGCGATGTTTCTTGATAAACAGGCAGATTCCTGAGTTGGGCCCTTCTTGTCTGTTTAACAAGCTACCTGTGTGATTCTGATGCTCACTGAAACTTGAAAAACATAGGCCTGGAGAGATGGTGGCTGATTGCATCCACCGAGGGGGAGGCCTGATAAATGTGTTCTGTGATGGTTCCTCTTTACCCATCTCGCCTCCATAGGATCTAGGTGGGGCCAAATACCTGTGTGTTTAACCAGGACTGTGCAGACTCAGCCGGCACTGGCCATGTTCACCAGCCTCCCTGGGGAAGAGGGCCAGAGCTGCCAGGGCCTCTGAGGGCTCCCTGCAGAGCCACGGTAACAATGGAGAGCACAGTGGCTGCAAACTCCAGTTAGAACTCAGGTGGACCTGGATTTGGAGCCGATCACTTCATCTCTCTGAGTCTCAGTTTCCTCATCTGTAAAATGGGTCCAATAATAGTACTGACCTTTTGAGGCTGGCCTGAGGAATAAATAACGCACTTAAAGAGCTTAAACCAGGCCAGGCCCCCTGGTAACTGTCCAAGAAACGGGAACTGTTGTTCTATTATTATTAATGATCACAACTCCACCAGCACCCCACACACTTGCTTCTGCCCCCCCCGCCCCACACCCTGACCCTGAGGGTGGTCGCAGGCACCAACTGTGACTAATCACGACGTTAGTCACCTCCACTGGGGCTCCTAGGGACCCAGCCGGCCACTCAGTTAAGATGGTAATGAAGCGGCTGTGACACAGGATGCCTTCCCATCTGGGACCCCGGCTGACCCGACTCCTGCCTGAGGTTTGAGAAATCACCGTGTGGACTCCAAACCCCCCCAGCCCGGCTGTTTATGCCTGGTGTGATCATTTATTTACGTCCGTGTTACACAGGCACGGGCCCGGTTCCCACCTCCCATTTGTCTTTGCTGGTCTTCCCCTGGGCCTCGCCCTGCCCCTGCCAGGCCCCAATCATGAAGACAGATGTCCCGGCCATGGCTGTGGAGAGGCAGCCCCCAGCCCTTCAGCACCACTCAGAGGACGGGGTGGGTGATGAGACAGAGGTAGGGGTACAGGGACCTCTCCCCTTTCCTGGGGTGGGAGTGGCCCAAGGGCGACACTCTACAGCTGTGGGTGGGAGATTGTGAGGCCCTAGAAAAGCTTTGGGATAAACACGGGCAGGCTCCAGACCCTGGCCACTGCTTCCACTCGCTGGGTGACACCCCCTCGGGGAAGAGGACTGCTTCTTTTTTTCTTTTTTAATTTTTGTATTGAAGTATAGTTGATTTACAATGCTGCGTTAGTTTCTGCTGCACAGCAAAGTGACTCAGTTATACACATATATACATTCTTTTTTATATTCTTTTTCATGATGGTTTATCCCAGGGTGTTAAATATAGTTCCCTGTGCTCTACAGCAGGACCCTGCCGTTTATCCCTTCTATACGTAATAGTTTGCATCTACTAAACCCAAACTCTCAGTCCATCCCTCCCCCTTGGCAACCACAAGCGTTTTCTCCATGTCTGTGAGTCTGTTTCTGTTTCGTAGGTAGGTTCATTTGTGCCATATTTTAGATTCCACATATACGTGATGTCATATGGTAAGTGACGTAAGTCAGAAACGGGGCTGCTTCTTTTATTCGACAATTATGTACTGCCCATGTCCTAGGTGCTTGGCTGTTCTAGATTCTTCACTGTTGTAGGTGAAGAAAACAAGCTGCCCCGCCTCCACTGTGCCCTGGAGGGACGTTAGAGGGGGAATAAATGGGATCTGAGGTGGGGGCGGGGTTGGACAGGGGAGCCGGGGAGGCCTCCGAGGGCGCTGAGCAGGAGGCAGCCATGTGAGAAGGGCTGGGAAGGGCATTCCAGGCAGAGGGAACAGCACGTTCCAAGACCTGAGGTTCAAGCATCCGAAAGGACTGAGTGGGTTCAGGAGAGAGAGAGAATGAGGGCCTGAGGTGGTGGGCTCAGCCGGGTCACCCACAGCCTCATGGGCCTTGGGTTTGCTCTAAGAGCATCCAGGGTAACAGGTGGCTTATGTGGTTGAGAAGAGCACCCCCAAATCCAGGAGCCCTGCTCTCAGGGATCCAGGCCCCTTAGTCCCACCCTCTCTGCTCTCCTGCGCCCAGGACTCAGTGAGGCCGATGCCCTGCCCCTGGGAGCAGCTGGCCCCATGCACCCTGGAGAGACCCTAAGGGGAAGGGTCTCACCGGAGCGGTTGGCGGGGCGGGGGGGGGGGGTCCCTGCTCTCTCTGAACCCTCCCAACAAGGCGGCTTTGTCTGCCAGCTCCAAGGACCCCAGGACTCCTCCCCGGCCCCCTGCAGCGGCCTGAACGAAGCTCTGAAAGGCGGCTTTATGTGTTTATGTGTGTCTCGGGGCAGATCGCTGGGAAGCGGACGGCCGGGGCTGGCACATGGGCCAGGCGGCAGCCTCAGCCTTGACTCCTGAGGCCGCAGATGCAGAAAGAGGCTGGGGAAAAACGAGTGCCCTGGGGGGCAGCCTGTCAAAGCTGTCTCCCACCACAGAGGGGGAAAAGAGAACTACACAGGCACCCTCTTGCAATCTGGTCACTCCATCGCACTGGTCAGTGACATGGCCCTTTGTGCAGCCCCTGGCCTTTGGGAGAAGGGAGACAGGTGAGGCTGAGCCGCCTGTAACCAGATCTCCCGGGCCTGCTCCCCACTCCCTTTCTCTGGTCCTGGGAAGCGTCAGGGTGGGAACAACCGACAAGGAGGGCAGTCTTCCAAATGAAAAGGAGCCTCAAGAAAGACCTATGCCCTAAGCCACCATCAGGCAGTCTGGAGATGAGGACGGGAACCAGAAAGAGATGCCTTCCAGCTGTATCTGTCACCCCTGCTTAGCCCTGGTTAATGCTGACCATGGCAGCCGTCGTGTCCATGACGTGCCTCCTCGGAGATTACCTCTGAGGTCCACAAGACCCTCTGTGGCAGGGGATGGCAGCCCTGTTTCACAGGTGTGGATACAGCAGCCGAGAGGTTAGACCCTCTGCCTAAAGCCACCCAGCTGGGGAGAAGCAGAGTCAGTGTTCGAACCCAGGACTGTCAGAGGCCAGAGCCCAGGCCCTGAGCGCCGGGCCTCCTGACTGAGCTGGGTCTGCCCACCAGCCAACTTACTTCACTCCATACGACAACCTCTAGGTCCACCCATGTTGCTGTAAGTGGCATTATTTCATTCTTTTTAATGGCTGAGTAGTATTCCATTGTCTATATGTTTAGTGCCTGCTGCAGGTGTGTGCAGAAGCCCCACATCAGCTCCATCCGTGGACACAGCAGGTGTAAGAATTGGGAGGACACCTGGTCATCCTGCTGCAGGGGACCAACTTACTGCTATTATCTACTTACTTGCCCTTATTTCTTTAAGGGACTCTGCTCTCTCTGATAAAAGGTGAGATTATTAGCACTACAGAACTGTACACTTAATGGTTAAATGGTAAATTTTATGTTATGTGTATTTTACCACATTTTTAAAAACAATTTTTAATGTTCAAACATTTTTTTAATTTTTAATTTTAAAAAAATTATTATTTTTTTTAGGCTGTGTTGGGTCTTTGTTGCTGCGCGTGGGCTTTCTCTAGTTGTGGTGGGCGGGGGCTACTCTTCGTTGCGGTGCGCGGGCTTCTCATTGCGGTGGCTTCTCTTGTTGCAGAGCACGGGCTCTAGGCGCCTGGGCTTCAGGAGTTGTGACTCGCAGGCTCTGGAGCACAGGCTCAGTAGTTGTGGTGCACGGGCTTAGTTGCTCCAAGGCATGTGGGATCTTCCTGGACCAGGGCTCGAACCCGTGTCCCCTGCATTGGCAGGCGGATTCTTACCACTGCACCACCAGGGAAGCCCCAAACATTTTTTAAAAGTGAGATTAGCAAGGATTAAAAAGGCACTAAACAGGGGGCTTCCCTGGTGGCGCAGTGGTTGAGCATCTGCCTGCCAATGCCGGGGACACGGGTTCGAGCCCTGGTCTGGGAAGATCCCACATTCCGCAGAGCAGCTGGACCGGTGAGCCACAACTACTGAGTCTGCGCGTCTGGAGCCTGTGCTCCGCAATGGGAGAGGCCGCGGCAGTGAGAGGCCCGCGCACCGCGATGAAGAGTGGCCCCCGCTCGCCGCAACTAGAGAAAGCCCTCACACAGAAACGAAGACCCAACACAGCCAAAAATAAATAAATAAATAAATTTATTTAAAAAAAAAAAAAAAAAGGCACTAAACATATACACAATGGAATATTACTCAGCCATTAAAAAGAATGAAATAATGCCATTTGCAGCAACATGGATGGACCTAGAGGTTGTCATATGGAGTGAAGTAAGTCAGACAGAGAAAGAGAAATATGACCTCGTTTATGTGTGGAACCTAAAAGGAAATGATGCAAATGAACTTATTTACAGAACGGAAACAGACTCACAGACTTAGAGAACGAACTTATGGTTACCAGGGAGGAAGGGTAGAGGGAAGGGATGCTTAGGGGATTTGAGATTTCCATGTCCACACTGCTATCTTTAAAATGGATTACCAACAAGGACCTACTATATAGCACAGGGAACCCTGCTCAATATTATGTAACAACTGAAATTGGAAAAGAATTTGAAAAAGAATAGATACATGTATAACTGAATCACTTTGCTGTACACCTGAAACTAACACAACATTGTTAATCAACTACACTCCAATATAAAATTAAAAGTTTTTTTAAAAAGCCACTAAAGACAAATCAACACCAACCCAAGTCTCCCTGACATAATGAGAAGGGTTGGAAGAGAATTGAAAGGACAGTATATTTATCACAACAGGGTCCGATGTTATTACATGCAAAATCCTAGCTCAGCTTGTGGGCCGCCAGCTGTGCCTGTTGTTTTGGGGAAACACCAGTCATCATACAAATGGGGAGACTGAGGCCCAAAGAGAAGATGCAGTGCAGGGCCAGTTGTAGCAAAGTCTAGGCTGGAACCTGGGCCCACTGGCGTCTGGATGAACCTCACCCGGAGGGCTGGAGGGTCCAGCAAGGACAGTTAGTGCCCCCAGGAGGCAGATGCCCAGTCTTCTGCATTGCATCTGTGCCCTCAGCCCACCGTGTTGGGCACCAGGGACCTGCAGGTGTGATGTCTTTACCTCCGGAGGCCCCCTTGGAGGGCAGCTAGAGAAGTCCAAGGCCAGGAACATTGAGTCATCCGGGGGAGGGATGCTGAGGTCGAGGAAAGGGGAAATGGGATATAAAGACAGCAGCCATACTCACTTCTCCACCCCAGGCGCTGCTAAACCGTTCACACTCGTACAGGTAAGTTTGGGGAAACGGAGGCTCAGGAAGGCGAAGTCCCTTGCCCACATCCACGCAGCAAGTCGGGGGCAGAGATGGAACTCAGGTCTGTCCGGGAACTGTGGGGTGATTGCCTGGGAAGATGGTGGGGTCCAGGAGTGGTGCTGGGAGGGAAGTTTAAACCCCATCATCCATCAGCAGCCCCAGGATGCCCACGGGAGCCTTCGCCACACCCACGCCCTGCGAGCATTCCAGAGCAGTAATCTCATCATGCCGTGCCCCTCCCCACCCTGAGCTGGCATCCTCCTGTGGCTCCTTAAAGAGTGAAGCTGGTCTCTGGCCACCTCTGGGGCCTCACCCCCACTTGTCTGGACCTCCTTGTATTTTGTCCCCCAGCCAAAGTGGCCCTTTTGCAGTTCCTCAAAAGCTCTGCCACCAGCAAGCTGAGCCAAGTCTGTGCCCAGTTTCCCCACTGTCAGAGGAGGCCACGAACCCCACCCCCTCGGAGTCTGCTGCCACAAGGACAGGGCGTGGAGAGTTCCATGCAAACTGTAAAATGCTGTGACCCGGGCTTCCCTGGTGGCACAGTGGTTGAGAATCTGCCTGCCAATGCAGGGGACACGGGTTCGAGCCCTGGTCTGGGAGGATCCCACATGCCGCGGAGCAACTAGGCCCGTGAGCCACAACTACTGAGCCTGCGCGTCTGGAGCCTGTGCTCCGCAACAAGAGAGGCCGCGGCAGTGAGAGGCGCCCACGCAGTGTGATGAAGAGTGGCCCCCACTTGCCGCAACTAGAGAAAGCCCACGCACAGAAACGAAGACCCAACACAGCCATAAAATAAAAATAAATAAATAAATAAATAAGCAAATATGGTTAAGAAAAATATTTAAAAAATAATAATAATAAATGCTGTGACCCCATTCGATGATGACAAAGGAGAGCAGACAAACCCAGGCTACCCAGGGATGCTGGGCATCTAGCCACTTGGGCCATTGTCTGTCACTGCCCTGGCATCTCCTGCCTCACCTCCCCCTTGCCCCTGTCCCCACAGCCCCCACTGCCCCCAGGGGAGGTAGATCCACTCCCAGATTTACTAGGGCATGTTAAGAACATGGTTTGAAGCCATCTCTGAGGTCATGAGGTCATGGCAGTTTCCCATTGATCTATTTGTCCCTCCCTTGGCTGGAGCCCTTTGCCCCTGTCAGCCCCCAGAGCCATATCAAACTTCAGCAGCCTCGCTGCTCCCAAGCTAAGCCCCAAGGAGGCAAAACACAGGGCAGGGCTTTAAAACACTGCCCCTGGGCGATTTACCAGCTGGGCTGCCCAACCCCTGACCTCGGGAGGAGATGTAATGCATCTCCCTGGTTTAGCTGGGTCAGCGGTGCTGTGAAAAACAGCCCCAAGTCGGCCAGTTAGGACAGCAGAGAAGGACCCCTTCCCCCAGAAACCCCACTGTGGCGGCCACTGAGCTGAGGTCTGCGTGCGTGCGTGGGCGCAGGACGGCTCCAGGCTTGTCCACCAAAGTGTCTCAGGCACGAGCCCGCAAGAGCTGGAGATTACTGAGCCCAGACACCTGGGTTTCAGATGGGGAAACTGAGGCTGAGGGAGCTCCTCAAGGTCACAGAGCAAGTTCAAGGAGGTTTCTGGTTTTTCCTCTCCCTGCTCAGCACTTCTGCCTTTTCCTGTGGGCAAGGGTGGCAGTCCTGGTATTTGGGGTGTCACTGGCACCTTGGAAGGCCAAGCTTGTCTCTCCCACAGCCTTCAAATCGGACCTCAGTGGATCCAACGTGCCACCAGGATGGAGCTCCCTGCCCTTGACTCCACGTGTAGAAACCAGACCTCAGGACAGTCTTCTGTCTCAGCTGAAACATCCCACCGAGGGCAGAGGCCAGAGGCACCGAGCCTCCCTGTGTTCAGACCCTCTCAGTCCCCAGAGAGGACAGTGGCCTTTATTTAGGGAGGAAGTTTACCAAAAGCTGGAGGGCCTTGAGTCCAAATTTTCCTCAGTCATCATGTGACTTGCCACCCTCACCAGTGGGGCCAGCAGGAAGAGGGGGTGGTGCTCCGATCTCCTACACCAAGCAGGGTCCATGGACCAAAGGGGTCACTTGGAAACTTACTAGAAAAGCAGAATCAGGGGCCCATTTCCCTAGGATGTACTGATCAGAATCTGTATTTTAGCAAGGTCCTCAACTGATTCACATACATGTTAAGGAATGAGAGGTGCTGGTCTCATAAAGTTAAATAAGTAGGCGTGTGTGTGGAGGGGGCATGTGTACATATTAAGATCTTTACCCTAAAGAAAGAGCCTAAAGATGAAGAAAGAAAGAAGAGAGGGAAGAAGGGGGCTGGGGGGAGGATACTCTTTTGCGTCCAAAAGTATTTGATGTAACTTCAGAACAGTACATGGCAACTCACTTGAAGAAAAACAAAATAGGGAATTCCCTGGCTGTCCAGTGGTTAGGACTCGGTGCTTTCACTGCTGGGGCCCCAGGTTTGATCCCTGGTCGGGGAACTAAGATCGCATAAGCCGTGCGGTGTGGCCAAAGAAACAAAAAAGAAAAACAAAATAGATCCCACCTGAACAAAGCAGAGAGAGGTGGGGTGGCTGAGACAGGGGTGGTCCCAGATAGGCGGTAGTTTGGGCAGGACCCTAATCACTCAGAGTCTCGGGCCACTGGAGGATTTTGGATAGGGGTGACAGGTTTTGATTTAAATTTTTGGAAAGATGGTCACCTGAAAAGGGCTACCCCCTCTGCTCTCTAAGTGCTGCCCAAGTAAGTGAGATTTTCTGCAAGTGATGACTAATAGGGAAAGAGGAGAGAGGATGTCTGACACTTGGAGGGAGGCCTTGGTGGTCCTGAGGGCCTGGATAGATAAGAGAAGATGGTGGGTGGGAGAGGGAGGGAGGGATAGAAAACCAGGGCTGGCCATCCACTGTGTTCGCCAATGGAAAAAAACATTTTTTTAAAATTTAGGTATAAGTTACATACGATAAATTACACAAATCTTAAGTGTACTTGATGAATTTTTACTACTTAATACACCTACATAACCACCACCCAGATCCAGATATGAACATTTCCAGCATCCTGGAAGCCCCCTTATACCCTCTCCCAGTCAGTCTCCTTCCAAGGGTGTATTAGGTACCTATCACAGCACAACAAACGATCACAAACTTAGCAGCTTGAAACAACATCCATTTATGATCACAGTCTCCGTGGGTCAGGAGTCTGGGCACAGCTTTGTGGTCCTCCGCTCAGGATCTCCCACGGCTGCAGTCAAGGTGTCGGCCAGGCCACGTCCCTTTCTGGGGCCCAGAACTGTCTTCCGAGACCTCATGGCTGTTCGCCGCATCAAGGTCCTTGCAGCAGTAGGACTGAGGTCTCTGCTTTCCTGCTGGCTGTCAGCTGCAGCTGCTTTTGCCATGTGGCCCTCACACAGGCAGTTCCCACCACAGAAGCTTGCTTAAAAAGGAGAATCTCTCTTTTTAAGGCTTTTGCCTTATTAAGTCCAGCCCACCCTTTGGGTGAACTCAAAATCCAACTGATTTGGGACCTTAATGACATCCACAAAACTCCTTCCCCTTTGTCACAGTCTATTGGCTAAAAGCAAATCACTGGTCCCGCCCACAGTTAAGAGAAGAGGATTATACAGGATGTAGACACCAGGAATTATGGGGCTCATCGTAGGATCTGTCTCCCACAGATGGTGATGACTATCCTGACGTCTATCATCATCAATTTGAACTTCACATTAAAGGAATCAGTGTCTCTTTGTGTAAGGCTCCTTTCACTCAACATTGTGTCTATGGTATCTATCCATGTTGTTGCCTATATAGCAATTTGTTTCTTTTCACTGTTACATAGTATTTCATTACCTGAATGTACCATGATTTATTCACCCATCCTCTGTTGATGGATATTTCAGTTGTTCCTAGTTTCTGGCTAGTCAAATCGAGCTGCTAGCACTTGGGATTCTGGTTTGGATTCTAGAACAGTAAAAGGACATTAATGGAAAAACTGGTAAAATCAGATCTAAGTCTGATTTAATAATATTGGACCAATGTTAGTTTCTGAGTTTTGACAAATGTGCCATGGTTACATATGAGGTGTTAACTGCACGGGAAACTGGGTGAAGCATATGGAGACGCTCTCTGTACTATCTTTGCAACTTTTCTATAGAGCTAAAATTATCCCAAAATAAACATTTTACTTAAGAAGCAAATGAATAATGCTGCTAGCAACCATCTGCTACTGGCCATGGTGGAGTAATAGGTACCAACTAACTCTCCCACTATAAACATCCATAAAACTGGATCAAATATATGAGGCAGTTATTTTCAGGAAGTACAAGACTGCAGTCCCTGGGAGAAGGGAAACCTGTGAGGTGAGCTCCGCACTCACCTGGCCCTCTGCCTGGGGCCAGTGCCCCAACCACAGATCAGAGAGCTGGGGTCCAAGCTGAATACAGTCATCCCACTGAGCTGGGGAGGCAGAGGTCAGAGTTTGGAGCTGCTAAAACAGCTGGAATCTGTGGGGCTGGAGAAGAAGTTGCTGCACAGCAATGGGTTTCTAAGCAAGTCCTTGGTCCAGATCTGGGCTGTATGTGCTCAGGACAAGACCCCTTGGGTCTTCCCAGAGACCAGCTGCTATAGGGTGGGGAGTGGAACAGAGATACTGAAATCAAGCAATGCTGGGGGATGTTGGCATTCTGGTCCAGCCAGAGAGGAGAGACCTCATTAACCTCGTGGGCCTCCAGCTCTGATATCAGAAGAGTCTCCCCTTAGGAATGAGGACTGTGCCCTACAGTAAGGTCTACACGTCCTAATAACAAAAAAACAAGCCCTGACAAGATCCACAGGGGAAGCAAAATTAAGAGTTTCAGACCTGCCAAGTTAGAGGGATTTGAGAAATACCTTGGGCTCTCTACAGATCTGCTCTAACAAGGTACAAAACCAAGCATGCATGAGCCCAAGGTGATCAGCTAGCAATGAAACTGCCTGCTCCAATAAGACCCAATAGTCTTCCTAAGAAGATTACAGAATCCACAGTCTCTACAATGCATCATTACAATATCCAGTATAGAATCAAAAATTACTAGAGGCACAGGTGTAAAGCTCCTTTGAACATTCTTGTACATTAGTTTCATAGGCACTCATCTATTATTACTCAGAAGTGGAATTGCTGGGTCTCACTGTTGTTTTGCTAAAATTATTCATTCAGCTGCTTGAGAGGTTAAGAGGAAGGAACCCCAAACCCAGCCTGTCCCCTAGTCTTCAGACTATTTTAATGTGTCTACGAGGGGCCATCGGTACCCAACTCTGGGCTCCATAGCTTGTGAGTTTTTACCAGGAGAATGCTGGGCAGGGCCCTTGAAGGCCTCCATCTCCCTGACGTCTCTTGTCTCTCCCTCAGTGTGGGCTGGAGTTGGCGCCCTCAGATGAAACCCAACATTTTTGTCATTGTTGTTCTAAATCTCTCCTGCACCGCCAGAGTCAGGCCAAGGAGAAGGAAAATAAAATCACACCTGATTCATTTGGACAAACTATCCTTAGAAAAATAAAACCTGTGTTCCCTGACCCGCAAGCTCTGCAAGTGTCCATCCCCCTCTACCCACCGCCTTGCTTCCTTATCTCACTCACACTGGATGATAGCAAGGAACCCATCACAGCCAGGCTCATCTCAGAAGCCAGGGTGGCAGAGACCAACGGGAGGGAGTTCAGTTGTGGCACAAGGCACTGCACACAGTGGGTACTGATGGGCTGTGCGCCAGCTGTTGGGCTAACCCTGGGGGGAACCAGAAGGGACAGAAACGAACAAGATCTTGTCCTGATCCTAAAGGAGAGGACAACTGGGGCAGAGCAGGAGTTAATAAACATGCACTGAATAAATGAATGAAAGAACGAACGAACGAGGCTGGAGAAGCCACCCCCTTTCCTGCTCTGACGGCCAGGATGGAGAAGGAGGGAAAGGAAGGTGGTGGAAGGTCAGCGTTTGGTCCAGCCACAGTCATTCTGTGAACTTCCACTCCATCAGGCATTGAGGATGCCCTGGTTGGCAAACCAAGTTTTTATGCCCATGGGGCCCACACTCAAGGCGCAGGGGAGCAGATCACAGACTTGGAAACAAATAGCATAAAATGTCAGATGATGATGAGGGCTAGTAAGATACACAAGGCAGAGCAAAGAGGTGGAGAGTGATGGTAAGGGACTATTTTTTTTTCTTTCATTGAGACTTGCTCTATTATAATTAGCTCCATGGCAGTGAATGCTGGCATTGCTCTCTCCCTTAGAGCCATTACATTACTTGGTAATTGAAAATAGCATTTAAACCATCCATTTGTTTCCACGTTAGAGTCCCAAAGAATGAAAATATCTGCTCATAGGTTAGACGCTGCATTTCAGGTATTTATACCTCCTATGAGTTCTACCCATGGGAGTACCATCTGCTGTATTTGCATACCTGATTGAATTCTTATTTTTAATTGTGGTAAATACATATAATGTAAAATTTACCGTCTTAGCATCTTTAAGTGTACAGTTCAGTGGCATTAAATACATTCACGTTGTCATGCAGCCATCACCACCATCATCTCCAGAACAGTTTTCACCTTGTTAAACTGAAACTCTGTGCCCATTAAACAGTAACTCTCCATTTCCCTCTCCCCTCAGCCCGGGAAGGGGTTATTTTAAACAAGGCAGTGAGGGAAGCCTTTCTGAAGTGGTGACATTTGGGGAGCAACCTGAGCTAGCCCGCCAGATGGGGGGTGGGGGAGGGATGGTCAAAGTAGCAGGTGCAAAGGCCCTGAGGCGAGAGTGGGGTCATGGGTTTAAAGAGCAGCAAGGAAGCTGCTAGTGGGGAAGGGGGTGGGTAGAGGGCAGAAGGGGAGAAAGAATAGGGAGGAAGGCAGGGAGAGAAGAGGAGAGAGATGGAGGGCAGATCATATAGTGTCTTGTGGGTAGAAAAGAGGACTTTGACTTTTTTTTTTTTTTTTTTTTGGCTGCGTTGGGTCTTCGTTGCTGTGCGCGGGCTTCCTCTAGTTGGGGCGAGAGGGAGCTACTCTTCATTGCAGTGCACGGGCTTTTCACTGCAGTGGCTTCTCGTTGCGGAGCATGGGCTCTAGGCGTGCGGGCTTCAGTAGTTGTGACTCGCGGGCTCTAGAGCGCAGGCTCAGTAGTTGCAGCACACAGGCTTAGTTGCTCCGCGGCATGTGGGATCTTCCCAGACCAGGGCTCGAACCCGTGTCCTCTGCCTTGGCAGGCAGATTCTTAACCACTGTGCCACCAGGGAAGTCCCAGGACTTTGACTTTTGCTCTGAGTGAGACAAAAGGCACCAGAGGCTCTTAGGCAGAGATGTGTCATGGTCCCTTGCTGTTCCCCCGCCACAATGGCATGGTCTCCACTGGCTGCTGAGTGGAGAGCCTGAAGCAGGAGCTCAGTCTGGAGACCACTAGGAAGCTACTGCCAGGTCTAGAAGACCCATGATGGGGGCTTGGGCCAGGCGATAGGGTGGCAGTGGTAGAGCCAGGGTTGGAGTCAGGATTGATTCTGAAGGTGGAGCCAACAGGATTAGCTGATGGACTGGACATGGGGGTGGGAGAAAAGGGGGCCCCAAGGTTTCTGGTCTGTTGAGTTCTGTGACTTTTGACCTTTTCTTTCAGCAAATACCTGTTACTATTGTAATGAGAAAGAAAAAAGAAAGTACATCTTTTACTGAAGGGAGAAAAAAGCATCCTCTTCGTTGAAAGCAATCCTGAGGGGAGCGCATTACAGGAGGCGCCATCTTTCCCAGGTGCCCCTTGAAGATGGTTTATCCAACTTAGGGAACTTTGAGCAGGGCGGATCCGAACCTGCCTGCTACACACGTCGGTCTCTTATTGTCCTTGTTCATTCTATGCCCTTCCTGTCCTCCAGCCTCTGACCAAGGCCCGCAGGGATGCACAGAGCAGAGGAAGGTCCAGAACAGAGGACTGGGGGTGGGGTGAGGAACAGGGGCAGCGAGAAGGTTTTGGTGAGTTGAATGAAATTCTTGCTTTTGATAAAAAGAGCATCCTTCTCCTCCATTAGCTAGATTCCCAGCCCAGACTGGGTTCTCCTCCAAGGCCAGTTCCTCCTGGGCAAGGACTATCCTTGGCATCTCCCTTCATCCGCCCCTCTGTCACTGCCAGTGTTTACCATTGAAACTTGGAGAACAGAGACCCATCCTGGTCTCACCCCTGTGCCCAGGCTCACGTGGGCTCACTGGCCCTCAGTGTGTCCCCTCCCACTCCTCAGGGCTCTGTCCCTCCTCAGAGCCTTCTCACTACCCTTCTGCTGCCCAGATGTCTCCTTTCCTTCCCTCTCTGCCCACCTGAGGCTCTCAGTGTCCCCCATCCCCCTCCTCCTGCCCCACTTCCCAGCACCACCCCCCCCCCAAGGTCTCTTCCTCCAGGCAGTCTTCCTGACCCTCCACCAAGGTGCCCTACAGGTTTGTGCAGCTTCTCCACAGAGTACACATCACGACTATAATTAATGATTATCTCTGGGATTTCTAATTATCATCTGTCCCTCTGCTAGCCTGTGAGCTTCTCATTCACTCTGTATTCCCAGCCCCTAGCAGAATGCCTGGCCCATAATCCGGGCTCAAAAAATACTTATTAAATGATCTATAACTCAAATAGAGATGAGTGAATCTGAAAAAGAGCCACCCAGGAGCTAACATGCAAAATGGACTTTGAAAGTAGATAAAATGTCAATCAACAAAGGTGGAAAGATGGGGGTTTCCAGGGAGAGAGCTCACCATGAAAAAGGAATGATAGTAGGAAAGTGTATGTCAGCCTCAGTACTCAAAGCTGTATGTACAGCAAAATAAAATATTTTTAACCTTTATTGAACAATAGTGCTTGTTAAATGAATGACTGTCCATCTGGATGGATGAATAATTGAGTGGATGGATGGATGGACAATGGGTTAAATCAAGTCCTCTCCTCTTAAGAAACAAGACCTGGGAGAAAAGAAGATTAATAAAGATGGCTGCATTGAATTGAGGTTAAGGAAAACTGCTTTAACTCCAGACCATATCCCACTGTCTATGTACCCTTGTGTCAACTGCCTGTCTGCCACACTCCTTCCTGCTCCCAGGACCCCTGCCCCCGACTCCAGCATCCCCTCACAAGTAGCTACTTCCTTGCTCACTACTTCTTACCAAACCTAGAGCAGAAGCCCTGGGCATGAGGGTGGCCAGGAGATGGACCCTTTGTCCAAGCCTCAACCCAGGTAGGGGGGCTCCCTCCTTCCCACTCCCTCTGCCATCTCTCGGTGACTTTTGTCCTTGGATCGTCTGCGTGACCAGAAGAGGTTTCATTCTCTGGCAACTGGGCGGCCATTAGGAAGAGGCGGACGCATTACCCTCTCACTGCACAATGGTTGGCTAATTCAGTTATTCTGTTTCACCTGAAGACTGTCTTTGCTGCCTGAGCCTCTCCTTCGGAGCAGGGCAGGCCCCATCTGTCGGACAGTTCGCTCCAATGTCTCCGGCCATTATGCCTCCACTCGGAGGACGGGTGCGTGTGCAAGCGAGCGAGCGTGCCTGTCTGTCTGCACTCTCTCCCTCTTGTCTCTTTATCATTCTCCCAGGGCTAAAGAGAACTTGTTTCAAAGAGTGCTGTCAGATGTGTGCAAAACAGACCGATAAAACCTAATGCATTTGCTCGCCTTTGTCTGCCTGACTCTCCTACTGAACATTTCCCACTCAGAAAGCCACTTAAAACACATCAGCAGTAACTCCACAAAACAGCCACTTGTTGGCTAATTGTGCTAAGCAGCTGCTGGCAGGGCTGGGGGAGGGGTGAGGAGGGGACCTCTGCGAGAAGCCCCTTTGCTCCCAGCCCAGCTCCGAGGGAAGGGTCCCAGCCCAGGCATCGCCTCCCTCTCCTGCCTCTGCACTGGGAGGCTCTCGCTAGGTGAGAAGAGACAGGGTTCACTGGGTGGGGGGCAGAGAAGAATACAGGCCTGGGTGGGGGGGACAGGATTCTCTCCTAGCACCCCACCAACTTGCGACGGTACCCTGGGAGGGGGAGGGGTCACTGCCCAACTCTAGGACTCAGTTTCCGCTTACATCCCTGGAGGGTTTTGGACTGTGGCGTCTAAGGTCTCTCCCAGCTCCCAAAGCCTGCCTGGTGTAGTGCCCCAGAGCCTCGGACAGACCCGGGTTCAAATCTTCACTCTGCTCCAGACAGGCCATGTGACCTGTAGCCCCAGCCTCTCAGAGCGTCACTTTCCTGGTGGGGAAAACAGGATAGTTGCAATGTCAGCCCTCACGGATGCTACGAGGATTCACTGAGGTGGTGCCTGTTTGGATCTTGGAGCCGTGAGCACAGGCCCTCCCCAGCTCTCAAAGAATCACAGTCTGAAGGATGGGGGCTGCTGGGGACCATTATAGGGCACCCTGACCCAATCTCAGGAATCAGGCAGGTTAAGCTGAGACCTGAAGGTTAAGAGCTGAGCCTGCACACCGTGTGGGCAGAGGTGAAGTGGAGCAGGATCGCAGTTGGAAGGAACGGTATATGCAAAGGTCCTGAGGCAGGGCTGAACTGGAGGACCGGAAGGGAGCCCAGGGGAAAGGCTGGTGAAGTGACGAGAACCTGGCCAGAAGGACCCTGCAGGATACAGTAAGGAGCTTGGCTTTATCTTGAGGGCAATAGGGAGCCACGGAAGGGATGAGAACAGCAAGGTGTTCTCACGAAATTTCTCTTTTTCAAAGACCCCTACTGGCTTCCAGGTGGAGAAGGAGTTGGGAGGCAGGGGTTGAGAGCAGAGGCAGGAAGCTCTCCCTCCGCTGCTCCAACAGCCCAAGCAGGCGCTGGCTGGGTGGCAGAAGTGAAGGGTCCTCCCTGGGATGGGAAGAGGGAGGAGCCAATGTTCCCTGCTCTGGATCCGCAGGACCCCCAGCTCGCTGGCCCTGCTGGTGTGGCCGCTGCCCAGTCTGGAGAGGCAGGGGTTAAGCGCCGCAGCCTTGCAGAAATCAGAGGATTACAGGGTTGCGGGTGACCTGTCTCTTCTGTCAGACAGGTGCGACACACCCTGCTATCTCTGGGCTCAACTGTCACCGCTGTGCACTGTATCAGGACCCCATTTAGGGGGCCCAGGCGCTGGCTGGCAGCTGTCAGGCCAGGGGTCTTGAGGACGGCAAGTCCTTACCCCACTGCACCTGAATGTGAAGATAGCCCTGTCCGCTGGTCTACGCTGCAGCCTCCCCAGAGGCAGGAGAGCCATGGGTGCAGGCAGCACGTGTGGGCTTGGGTCTGAGCAGCCCCAGTTTGAAGCCTGCCTCTGCAGCCCCAGTTTGAAGCCTGCCTCTGCAGCTCCTGGACCTCGGATATGATGCTCAGTTCCGTTCCCTGAGCTTCGGCTCTCTCATCTGCAGGCGAAAATGGTGATGGCAGCCTCCCCAGGAGGCCACGGAGGGGTCTCAACAAGGCCCTAGGCTTCAAGGAAGTGCCCGGCACACCGGAGCTACTATCATATTCGTTACTTCTGTCGCCTGCCTTTCTACATTGCGAGGTGCTGGTTATTATTATCACCCGGTCTTTCGCTTCTGCCAGTTTCCCTTTTGGCCTTGTCTTTGGAAGCTCAAAGTCAAAGTGAACCGTTGGTCAAAATAACTCACTCTTCCCAGGTTCCTGGTATAATTATCACCCTCTTCATCATTGCTTCTGATGCCTCCTTTATTTTTGCTTTGCAAACTTTAACCGTCCTTGGTGCGTGTGATTTCAGAGGCACCACACACACACACACAAATCTTGCAAATGAGAATAGCTTAATTGCCTCCCTGCCCTTGACTGTGGGCGGTCACTTCCAATCCTGGGATGTGGGCCCTGGAGGCTGCCCAGGATGCCTGTGCTGGGGGCAGCATTAGGGGTCCTTCCTCTTGGCCTCCTGCTCTGCCTCTGGGGGTCCATCTTCTCTCACAGCAACTACAAGAGGAGCCCCAGTTCCATCCTCATCTCCCGCTGTAGAGTCACTCACACCGGCATCTACGGATTTTGTGGCCTTTCCTGGAGATGGTTGGGCTAGGGGGTCCCAGAGAGGCCCGTGCTCCCCCCACACCTCTGCTCCTCACCCCCAGCCCCAAAGACCCCCAATTCTTCTCCCTCTGCTCTGCAGGGCACCTCCCGACACCCCTGATGTCTTGGGCCCCTCCTGGAACTCTCATCCAGCCCCAGCTTGAGAAAGCTGCCGCGTGGTTTGGCACGGAGTTCCAGTAAGTCTGCCCCTGAGGCACATTGTTTTGCAACACTGATGCTGGATTAAGCTGCGCGGTAACCCACATGGGGTACCACGACTGGGGAAGTGTGCTCCCCTCTGGAGGAGCCTCTCTGCTTCTCAGCGCTGCCGCCTCTACAAAGTATGTCGTCGTGGGCGCTTTTATGGACTATTCTCTCCGCACAGGGAGCTCATTGATCTTTCCCAGGTTGTTCACATCTTTCTTTTTTAAGGGGAAAATAATTCTTTAAATGCTAGTAGAATGCTCATTTTCCTGTTCCCCAGATATGTCAAGTTTATATACAGTCAATAAGCCTGTTAACAACTGCCCATCTTCATTTCTCATAAAAAAATATCCCCTATGTTTATGTTACAGCTCACTTTTGCAGTACATGGGTGAGAAGAGGAGGCCAGGAGAGAGTGACTTCTGCAATTTTTCATTGATTCGTTAATTCGGCAAATATTGTCGAGTTCCTGTTGTGTGCCAGGCAGGCCCTGTGTTACGGTCTCAGGATATAACTTTGGAAAGGGCAAACAAAGGCCCTGACCTTGGGAACTCACAGGCTAGTAGAGGGATTAGCCAGTTAGTATAACAACCTCAGGGAAAGGAGGAGAGCATCCCTGAGGAGGTTAGGTCTGGCTGGGACCTGGAGGAGAAGGAATATTAACCAGACCAAGAGGAGGGGAAGGGTGTTCTGGGTAGAGGGAACAGCACTTGCAAAGGCTAGGAGGTCAGAGAGCCATAGACCTGTCTGGGGACCTGACAGATCCGTGTGGCTGGAGGGAAGTACCCAGCCAGGGTGAAGGGGCTCAAGGGGGACAGGAGAGACTTGAGGGAGAAGATGAAGGCAGGGGTCAGGTCTTGCTGGACCCTTGGGCCGAGTTCAGGAGTATGGAGGCCATAGAGGAGGATTATGCAAGGGAGTGGCCCAATCGGATGCATGATTAGTGGAAGAATGTTCAGGATCTGGCTTCAGAAGGGTTTGAATTCAAATCTCAATTCTGACACTAACCATTGACCTCAGACAAATTGCTCAAGCTCTGAGCCTCAGTTTCTCCAGCTATAAAATGGGGACAGTCATAGGTTCTACCACCAAGAGATGTGGAGAGGAGTCACGGAGACACTGTGTGAAGCCATCAGCCCAGGACCCACATGCAGTGGGCGCTCCATGGACGGTATCTTCTGTGGGCAGGCTTTTTGCTTGATTTGCTCACTGCTGCATCTTCACACCCGGAAATAATAGACATGCAGTAAATACATGTCAAGTGAATGGAGAAGTAGACAGTGGACTGGAGAGGCAAGCAGGGATCAACCAGGGATCCCTCTTGATTACGGAAGACAAGAGGATAAGAAAATAAGAAATAAAGCTAATTCAATAATTAAAATGCTATAAGCCGGCACAAAAGGTTAAGTAACTTACACACAATAGCATTTTCCCTGCCCATTTACAGGTGAGAGCACAGAGGCTCAATCAATTGCCCAAGGCCACCCAGAGAGAGAGAGAGCTCTGAGGCTGGAATTTGCATCCAGGCCCTTTGACCCTGAACCTTTGAAGAACAACTATGATGTCATGGGTCCTACCCATGTCCTGTTCCACTTGATTTACTTACCTTTTGGCTGCCCACACGTGGCTAAGCTACATGCAGGCATAAGAGGGGACCGGTGGACACAGAAATCAGTGGTCCCCAGAAAGAACCTTGTCCCAAAGGCCTTTCAGTCCATCAACAGCTTTTTTTTTTTTTTAATTTTAAAAAAATTTTTGACCATGCCGTGCGGCATGTGGGATCCTAGTTCCCCGACCAGGGATCGAACCCGCACCCCTGCGTTAGAAGGGTGGAGTCTTAACCACTGGACCGCCAGGGAAGTCCCCATCAACAGCTATTTATCCAGCACCTGTGCTGTGCACTGCCCTGTAGGTACAACAGGGAGCACGGTCCGTCCGCACGGGGTTTACAGCTCGTGGAGGTGATGGACATCAAACCAAGAATGACCAGTGGGTGGAGAGCCGCGTTGGACAGGGACAGGCAAGCTGATGTTCACTGGCAGGGACGGTGGTTGAACTACGGCGATGTGTCTGTGTCCATTTCCGTCCCCTGGGACCCACCGCACATGCCTCACCAGGCCCACTAACTAAAGAGTTAAAGCCTGCCCACCTGGGGGTCTCCAGGCCCCTGCTGCAGGGCTGCAGTCAGAGCCCATTGTGATTGGCTGTACCTGGTCCATGCAGCCATTCAGGATTTTGTGTGGTACCCCCAGGGGCAGAGGCTACAGAGAGCTTTAAGGGCCCGCCCTGACAGCGGAGAGGAGTGAGCTGGGAAGGCTGCTTGAGGAGGGGACATTTCAGGGATACCTGAGGCTGAGTGAGAGTTAGGTGGGTGAAGAGAGACAAGCAGAGGGAAAGCCAGGAGGAAGGAGACACAGCTGCAAAGGCCCAGGGTGGGAAGGTGCTGGGAGGGGATGGAGAGAGACTCCATGATGAAGCTGGAAGGAAGGAGGCCCTTGGGGGGTGGGAGTGGGGGGAGGTTTGGTTTTTATCCCAAAACCAGGCCAATGAAGGGTTTATCCCAAGGTCAAAGAACCAGAAGAGGTTCAAGGAAAGAGAGGGTCCTGGCTTGGTGGGAGGGGCCAGAAGGGGGCAGGGAGATGGGTGGAAGGGGAGGCTGGGGCCGTGGTGAGGATGGCCCGGAAGAAGGGCAGGAAAGTGGGCTGGAGAGGGAGGCACAGGCCCCAGTCAAGCGAGAGGTCAAATGAGAGGTAAAATCCCCCATATAGCCCACCCACCAGGGTCCTGGAGCTTGATGCTCAGACATCATTCCTTGGACCCCCAGAGCCCCAAAGGGAGCTTTCTGGAACCGGAGGCAGTTTCCAAGTCTCAGAGCAGGCAGGTGTGAGCGCTGCAGCGTCCAGGCCCGGCTCCCTGGAGCACCAATTCTGAAAATGACAAATGGAGACCCAGTAAGAAGGTTGGAAAATGGGCACCTTGGCGCCTCCCTGTGTCTATTGCAGGGTTTGGAAATAGCTGAGATGAAAAGAGAGCCACAAGGCGGGGGTGCCCACTGGGCAGCTGGGAGGCCACAGGGAACTGCTGCCACTGGTGCAGAGCAGGAGGCCGAGGAGGGAAAGGAGGCACAGGGAGGATAATGGAACAGCACGATCGGAAGATGGAAAGGACAAACGTCAAAATGGACACGCACACAAAGACCAGTTGTGGTGTGGCCTAAGATTGTGGTGTGTGTGTGTGTGTGTGTGTGTGTGTGTGCGCGTGCGACGCGGGCTTGGAGGAGCAATTTCAAAAGCCTCCAGCCCCTTAGCCCATCTGAGCACCCCCCTACTGTCTTCACTCCTGACCACAAAAAAAAAAAAAAAGCAGAGAGAGAGAGAGCACGAGAGAAAGAAGGAAAACAAAATATCTACAGTTGTCGAGACAAGAGGAGAAAAATAGAGGCAAACATCCGTAATTTTCTCTGTGGGGCTTTGAGGTAATTGAGCCATTTGGATAAAAATAAAGGCAGCAGGCCCCTTAGGTAAGAAGAGCTTTTGCAATCTAAGAAGCTTGAATTATGCGTCTTGTGTCACTTGAAATCCCCCCATCTCCCCCTTCCCCGGGCAGCCCAATCCACTTTCCCTTTTCTTATTATTTTTTTTAAGTACCCTGTCAAATGTCGTCTGCAGAGCAGAGAATTTCAGCTGTCACAACTAATTTCAATTTTTCCATGTGCTTTTCCCCCCTCGGTGTCCCGGGGGAGGGGCCGGGCTGAGCCCATGTTCCCTCCCTCTTGCATCCGCTCACTCTTTTTATTTATCATTATTGTTATTATTTCAAGACCAGATTTACATCATAAATGTGTTTGGGGAGTGTTTAAGGACGGTGGTTTGCTTCTTTGGGAAACTGGGCCTGGCCTTGTAGGTTTCCAGCTTCCCCCACCTCCCCCATGCACACCCCCAGGTCCACCACCTTGAGCCCTCAAGGACTCCCACCACTCTCTTCTCGCCACCCACCCCGACCCCAACCATCCACCAGAGAAAACCCAGACCCCAAACACAACACTGATGCTTGAGGTTCTATCAGAAGCGTGGGAACCACTCACGTCTCCCCTGGTAGAGGGAGGGCCAGCGGGCACAAGTGACATTGATTTGGCCCACTCTTCCCCATTTCTCTCATCTTTTCTCTCATCTTTCTTTCCTTCTTAATTTATGCATTAACTCAAGGGGCATTGAGCCAGGGCCGCCTCCTACGTGCCCATCCTGCCAGGGTGCTGGACACATGAAGGTCAGCAGGCACAATCCTTACCCTTGAGGAAATGACAATCTGGTAGAGTCAGGAGGGCAGACAGATTGGTACAAAGCATTTGGTGTGCTGGCCGGTGGCTGTGCAAGGACAGTGGGGTACAGTGGCGGCTAGGTCACAGTAGCTCAGCTTCTATGAAGACTTTGCCAAGGAGCGGTGCTTGAGCTGACATTTGGAAGCAAATGGAAGCTTGCCTGCCAGACAAGTAAGGGAAGGGAGTTCCACACAGAGGGAACAGCATGGGCAAAGCCTAGTGTTATGAGTTGAATTGTAACCCCCAAATTCATATGCCAAAGTCCTAACCCCCAGCACCTCAGAATATGACCTTTTTGGAAATAGGATCCTGACAGATGTAATTAGTTAAGATAAGGTCACACAGGAGTAGGAGGGGACCCTAATCCAACATGACACAGACAGACACACAGGGAGAGAAGGCCACGTGAAGATGAAGGCAGAGATTAGAATGACGCTTCTACAAGCCCAAGAGTACCAACGATAGCCAGCAAACCACCAGAAGCTGGGTTCTGCCTCACAGCCCTCAGAAGGAACCAACCCTGTGGACACCTTGATCTCAGACTTCTAGACTCCAGATCTGAGAGACAGTAAATGCTGCTGTTGAAGCCAAGCAGTTTGTGGTGCTTTATGACAGCAGCCCCAGTAAACTAATATGCCTGGAGTGCATGAAACAACATGTTCTGAGAAGTGCGTGTGATTCAGCAAGGTGGGTGCTGGGAGTTTGAAAAGGGTGGGGCTGGAATACAGCAGGGCCAGATCCTGCAAAATTGGAGACATTATCTGGAGAGCAGGGTGGGGGCGGGGGCATGCGGGGAGGGCATGAGAGCATTTTAAGCAGAAAGGGGGTGGGATGGGATGAACATTGTTTTCTTTCAATTTTTTTAATTGAAGTATAGTTGATTTACAGTGTTGTGTTAATTTCCGCTGTACAGCAAAGTGATTCAGTTATACATGTATATATACATATTCTTTTTTTTTTTAAGATTTTTAAAAAATTTATTATTTATTTTATTTTTGGCCGTGTCAGGTCTTCGTTGGGGTATGCGGGGTCTTCATTGAGACATGCTGGACCTTTCGTTGAGGCACGGGCTCTTCGTTGTGGCACGCGGGCTTCTCTCTAGTTGTGGTGTGTGGGTTTTCTCTCTGTAGTTGCGGTGCACAGGCTCCAGAGCGCACGGGCTCTGTACTTTGCATCACGTGGGCTCTAGTTGAGGCGCACGAGCTCAGTAGTTGTGGCGCATGGGCTCAGTTGCCCTGTGGTATGTGGGATCTTAGTTCCCTGACCAGGATCGAACCCACATCCCCTGCATTGTAGGGCAGATTTTTTACCACTGGACCACCAGGGAAGTCCCTCTTTTTTTAAAATATTCTTTTCCATTATGGTTTATCACAGGTATTGAATATAGTTCTCTGTGCTATACAGTAGGACTTTGTTGTTTATCCATTCTGTATATAAAAGCCTACATCTGCTGACCCCAACCTCTCACTCCCTCCCTCCCCCAACCCTCTCCCCCTTGGCAGCCACCAGTCTGTTCTCTATGTCCATGATTCTGTTTCTGTTTTGTAGATAGGTTCATTTGTGTCATATTTTAGGTTCCACATATAAGTGATATCATATGTTATTTGTCTTTCTCTTTCTGACTTACTTCACTTCGTTTGGTAATCTCTAGTTGCATCCATGTTGCTGCAAATGGCATTATTTCCTTTTTCGTGGCTGAGTAGTATTCCATTGTATATATGTACCACATCTTCTTTATCCATTCAACAGTCGATGGACATTTATGTTGTTTCCATGTCTTGGCTATTGTAAATAGTGCTACTATAAACATTGGGATGCATGTATCTCTTTGAATTATAGTTTTGTCAGATACGTGCCCAGAAGTGGGGATTGCTGGATCATACAGTAATTCTATTTTTAGTTTTCTGAGGAACCTCCATATTGTTTTCCACAGTGGCTGCACCAACTTACATTCCCGCTAACAGGGTAGAAGGTTTCCTTTTTCTCCACACCCTCTCCAGCATTTGTTATTTGTGGATTTTTTCATGGTGGCCATTCTGACTGTGTGAGGTGGTACCTCATTGTAGTTTTGATTTGCATTTCGGGATGAGCTTTGTTAAATGCACACCCTGGTTACAAAGAAAGCACTGGGGGTGAGACGTCTTTTTTCTCCCACTCCCTTACTTTCTCTTCCCCTTCAGCGCGTGCTCCAGAGCCAGGCCTGGTTTACTCACCAGTGGGTTCTGGGGCTCATGATGCAGGCTGTCCCTCATGGGCCCCCACCAGAGTCTGTCGAGAGAAGACACAGGTCAGCTAGCTCCTGGTTCCCCAGCTCTTCCCCCATTGCCTCCTCGGTTAATGGCCCTCACAGAGCACCTGGTGTACAGAACACTGTTTAGCTGAGGGGGCTGAGTGACAATATATCCACTCTGGGACACATCCCACCGTGCAGCTGGTGTGTCAGCACAGAGGCTGCAGAGAAGTGGCCACCTTGGGACCAGAGTCACCAAATGAGGATGGACGTGGATGAGGTGGAAGGCCAGCCCCTACTTCTCAATCCCCTCTCTTCCTCCTTGGTCCACCCAGGCTCTTAGTGTGAGCTGCTTGGTTTTCTCCTGTGTTGTCCTGCTTTCCTCTCTTGTCCTGCTGTCCCTGGGAGAGAACAGAGAAGGGCCTAGAAAAGGCCAGGGCCCTTCCCCAGGACCTGAGACACAGAGAGGTTACATGACCTGCCCAAAATCACACAGCTGGTAAGAGGTGGAATCGGGGAATTGAACCCAGGAAGTTTGGGACAGAGCCCTCACTCTCAACACACACGGCCCCCCACAAGACCCATTTGTTTAACTCAGCACTCACTTCCAGAAAGGCAGTGTACCTGGTGATTAGGGCATGCTCTCTGGAGTCAGGCTGCCCACAGCCGAATGTCGGCTCCATCCCCTCCCAGCTGAGCCACGGGACCACTCCGAGCGCTGGTCTCCTCAATGCAAAATTGGAACACTAATGGCTCCTACTAGTGGCAAATACTGGCTGCTGTCCGCCAAGCTGTTTCCCTTTTCCTCCCAGGCACACCCAGCCAGACTACGTTTCCCAGGCTCCCCTGCAGGCACCATGTGACAGAGTTCTGGCCAATGGAATGTAGGAGGAAGTGACATCACAACTCCTAGGCCTGGCTCCTAAAACGTGCTGCACCATTCTTCCCACTCTCTACCCTGGGCCCATGAATGACCGCGTGGAACAGAGTCCCCACCCAACACCCTTGCCCCACATTGGACTATGAAATGAGTAGGAAATGAGCTCTTATTGTGGGGTTATTTGTTAAGATAGTTAGCCTGCTCTTATGAACACCCTCCCCATCTAGCTCTCGTGAGGACTGAAGGGCGAATCTCTTCAAAGTGCTCAGCACAGCGCTTGGTGCTTATGAAGTTCTGGCTAATGAGTTACCATCATTGTTCCACAGCTCCGTCCTGCTGGAGTGTGAGCTCCAAGGGCCCGGCACATAGCGGATGGTCATAAATACACATCAGATGCCGTGTGTACCTGTGTCCAGCATTTGGGTCAGTGTTCCCTTCCCAGGTCTCCAGTCTCTAAGAGCTGGGCTCCCTGTCATTCTGTCAGGGATACCTCAATCTGGTGGCTCCTGGCCTCAGTAGACTCAGCCCTGCCTCCACTCACGATGTGAGAAAGATGTGCCAACATCCACTGCAGGATTCCCCAAACTATGGCCATGCCTCAGAACCCAGGCTCAGAGTTCCTATGCAGGGGTCTAAGGAACCTTCCCAGGATTTGGCTTCAGAGGCCCTGAGAACCCCCTGAGTCAGATGCCATAAACTGGGCAGTGTTACCCTACCTCCTCTCTCTAAATGTCTGTATGAGGGGTGCCAATACCACAAAGGACCACACCTGCTAGCCAGCCCTGCCTTCCCACCATTTAGGAGCTCCTCGGGGGAACTTTGTGATCTTGGATGTGCACCTTAACCTCTCCGAGCCTCAGTTTCCTGATTTGCTGCTCCTAGGGCCAGGCTGCTGGTTATGGTGCCCAGAGTAAGTGCTCAACCAATGCCTGGGGTCAAGGCTCTGCCCACCATTCTCATCCCAACAGAAACTGGGAGGGTGAATCTTGAGTGCTGAGATGATGTCTCCACAGGCAGCATCAGAGAAGACCCAGGAAGCCAAGCCCCATGCTCTGTATTGGGGCTGGAAGCCATGTGGCTGGGAAATCACTTGTCCACAAGCCCAAGTCTAGTCACGGAGTTGTGGTACCACGAGGGAAATTGCCCTAAATGTGAGTCCACGTGCAAGCCTGGGGAAAGTGGCTCTGATGCGTGTGAGCAGATAGCGGCAGTCCTTAGTGCACAGTGTTTTCAGCTTGTCTGCCTTCCAATCGCTCCTAAATAATATGTTTTATTTGCTGTGACTGCTCAGAGGGGCCCTGCTCCACGCAGCAATGGCAGTCAAAGCATAACGTTTAAAGTCTCATCTGCTTTTCATTTGTAATGAAATGGGTTTCAGACTCCCTCAGCCGGCTTGCCCAGTGCTGAGAAGCAGCTCTCCCCAGGATACATTTGGGCCAGGCCCATCACTGAGCAGACACCAGCATGGCCCGGAAGGATGGATAAGAGAGGCCAGTTGGCTGGGAAGCAGCATTTCCTGCGGCAGTTCTGGGTCCAAACCTTGAGTTCTCCGCTTCCTGGCTGTGTGGCTTCAGTAACGTTGCTTGTCCCCTCTGAGCCTCAATTCTTCATCTGTGGAAGAAATGATGAGGTCTTTGCCACCCAGGGGTTCCCCTAATTCTGATTTCTCCAGCAAGAAACCAGCAGGGGGAGTTCTTGGTTTTCCGCCCACCACCCGCCACGACAAAGGCTTCAAAATTCAACTTCTATATTTGCACACCCATGTTCATAGCAGCATTATTCACAGCAGCCAAAAGGTAGAAACAACCCAAGTGCCCACTGACACATGAATGGGTAAACAGAATGTGGTATACGTACAGTGGGATATTATTCAGCCTTAAAACGGACGGAAATTCTGACACATGCTACAAAATGGATGAATCTTGAGGACATTATGCTAAGTGAAATAAGCCAGACAGAAAAAGACAAATATTGTATGATTCCACTTATATGAGGTATCTAAAGAAGTTGAATATTAATATAGACAGAAAGTAGAATGGTGGTTGCCAGAGGCTGAGGGGAAAGAAGAATGGGGAATTAATGTTTAATGGGTCAGAGTTTCAGTTTTGCAAGATGAAAAAAACTCTAGAGATGGATGGTGGTGATGGTTGTATAACAATATGAATGTACTTAATGCCACTGAACTGTGCACTTAAGAATGGTTACAATGGTAAATGTTATGTATATTTCACTACAATGTAAAAGTTTTTTGTACATTGAAAGAAAACTCAGCTTCATTAAAAAAAAAACTAAAAAGGAAGAAAAGAGAAAAACAACAAATATAAACATTAGGAATGGGCAAGGGAATACAATGATGGAGGAGATTTCAAAAATGAATAGAGGATTCCATGTATAGATTTGGCTAGTAAAATTGAAAATCTGGATGGAATGAATGATTTACAGTTTCCAAGACATTATAAAATTACTAAAATTGACTTTAAAAGAAGTGGAAAACCAAATAATACATTAACTATGGACGAGGTAGACCATTTTCTCCAAGAATTCCCTCCCCAAAGAAAGTATCCGGGCCCTGATAGTTTTATGTCTGGATTATTTCAGACATCCATGGAATAAGTAATCCCAAGATTCAGACTCTTCCATAGCAAAGAAAAGAATGGATGCCTCCCAACTTATCTTATGAAATTTGCATAACTTCATTGCCAAATGGTAACACAGCACAGAAAAAGAAAATCACAGACTATGTGTCTTACAAATACAGATGCAAAAGTCATGAATTAAATTCTGGCAATTTTAATCCATCCATATATCACTGTCACAGAATCAGGATTTGGCAACGGCCATTTCTACCTTTCCTTTAATAACTTGCTATGTGTGTAAATCAGGAATTCATCTTCAAAAGTTTTTAAATTAATTTTTATCGGAGTATAGCTGATTAACAATGTTGTGTTAGTTTCTGCTGTACAGCAAAGTGATTCAGTTATACATATACATATATCAACTCTTTTTTAGATTCTATTCCCATGTATTGTAGTCATTACAGAGTATTGAGTAGAGTTCCCTGTGCTATACAGTAGGTCCTTGTTGATTATCTATTTTATATATAGTAGTGTGTATATGTCAATCTCAATCTCCTAATTTATCCCTCCCCCTCCCTTTCCCCCTTGGTAACCGTAAGTTTGTTTTCTACATCTGTGACTCTATTTCTGTTTTGCAAATAGGTTCATTTGTACAAAAAAAAATTTTTTTTGAATGTTCAGTGCTTTTATGTAGAAAGCATGGGAGGGATATAAAAATGTGAACTATAAAGTTCGTGTGATAGCTCAGCTCCTGTAGACACAGGCGCTACTGGGAACCCCTTACTGCTTAGAGATAAAACCAAGGCTGCAAAGATAAACCAGAAAGACTTAGAGACGTGCCTTTTTGTGGGTGTTAAATGCTGAGACCTCCCGAGAGAAGGGGGAGGCTGTGGGGACTGGGCTGTCGCAGAGAAGTCTTCACTTATATACTCATACATTTATTTATTCACACGGGAAACATAATTGAGTGCCCACCCTTCTTGTTCCACTAAAAATAATCCCTGAGTATTTACTGTGCGCTGGACACTGTTCCAGGCACACGGCTTCAGTGCAAACTAGAGAGGCAGAGTCCCCGCCCTCAAGCTCCCATTCTCAGAACCCTCAGGCAACAGAGGCAGGCCTGGTAGGGATGGGAGTACCTTCCTGCTGCTGTGCTACAGGCCCCGTCCTCCTTGGTCTCTGCTACAGAGTGGAAGTGCGCACAGTTCGGTGGCTCGGTGCTTGCTTAGGACCCAGCCCACAGCCTCATCGGTGATGCCAATCCTAATAACGGGCACTTCCGAGCACCCTCTTGCCATCGTCTGCTGGAGTGCTCTGCGTGCATCCCATGTGCACTCCTAGAGCAGCCTTGGGACATGGCTATTTTCCAGGCGAGATCGCTCGGCTCAGTCAGAGACTTAAGGGACTTGCTCAAGGTGACTTAGTTACAAAGTGGCAGAGCTGGGATTGGGGCCGGGTCTGACTCCAGAACCTGTGCTCCTAGCCACTGGGCAACGCTGCCTCAGCCCAAGTGTGGCACCTGGTGGAAGTTTCCAACCAGCTCAGGACCCTCGGGATTCTTTTTTTTTTTTTTTTTTTATAGCTACTTTATTTATTTATTTATTTATTTATTTATTTATTTATTTTTGGCTGTGTTGGGTCTTCAGTTCGTGCGAGGGCTTTCTCTAGTTGCGGCAAGCGGGGGCCACTCTTCATCGCCGTGCGGGGACCGCTCTTCATCGCGGTGCGCGGGCCTCTCACTATCGCGGCCCCTCCCATTGCGGGGCACAGGCTCCAGACGCGCAGGCTCAGTAGTTGTGGCTCACGGGCCCAGTTGCTCCGCGGCATGTGGGATCTTCCCAGACCAGGGCTCGAACCCGTGTCCCCTGCATTAGCAGGCAGATTCTCAACCACTGCGCCACCAGGGAAGCCCCCTCGGGATTCTTGAGGCTTCACCCCACAGGGCTCCCAGCACCTCTTTTCTCTGCCCTGTCTCTCTTTCTCTTCCTTCTTCTTCCTCTCTCCCCAACTCCCATCGCTCTCCTAACATTCTTAGAAGATAAGGGAGTCTGAGTAGCAGGGGAAATTTTTTACCAGATGGTGTAACATTGTAGTTAAAATTTGAGGCTGTGAAGTCCAGCAGACATGGCCTTGAAATCTAGCTCTGCAATGTACTAAGCCCTTCAGCTCTCTGAGTCTCAGGTTCCTCATCTGTAACACGGGAATAATTAACAGTACCCAACTCATAGGTCATAAAACTTGAATTAGATAAAGCTGCCCCTAGTTCAATAAACTTGACATCATCATCACCACCGTCGCCATTGTCACTTGTTATGATGAGGGGCAAACGACAGGCAAATGTTCATTCCTATCCTTCCTTTATCTGACCTACAATATAATTTTTAACCCGGTTAGATATTCTCACTATGCACTAAAGAATAAGATCTTTTTTCAAAATTGATTTTTAATTGGGAACTATATTCAATGTCTTGTAATAACCTATAATAGAAAAGTATCTGAAAAAGAATATATATATAATATTCAGTTATATATACATAAAATGGAATCACTTTGCTGTACACCTGAAACTAACACAACCTTGTAAATCAACTATACTTCAATTAAAAAATAAAGGAAAAAATTTTAATTGACTGTTAATTATATGAGCAATGCACAAATACTATTTGTTTTTAAAAAACTACCATTATAGGTAAGACTAAAGTCTCTTTTTTTTTTCATCTTTATTGGAGTATAATTGCTTTACATTGTTGTGTTAGTTTCTGCTGTACAACGAAGTGAATCAGCTATATGTATACATATATCCCCATATCCCCTCCCTCTTGAGCCTGCCTCCCACCCTCCCTATCCCACCCCTGTAGGTCGTCACAAAGCACCGAGCTGATCTCCTTGTGCTATGCGGCTGCTTCCCACTAGCTATCTATTTTACGTTTGGTAGTGTATATATGTCCATGCCACTCTCTCACCTCGTCCCAGCTTCCCCTTCCCCCACTGGGTCCTCAAGTCTGTTCTCTACGTCTGCATCTTTATTCCTGCCCTGCCACTAGGTTCATCAGTACTGTTTTTTTTTTTTAGATTCCATATATATGCGTTAGCATACAGTATTTGTTTCTCTCTTTCTGACTTACTTCACTCTGTATGACAGACTCTATGTCCATCCACTTCACTACAAATAACTCAATTTCGTTCCTTTTCATGGTTGAGTAATATTCCATTGTATATATACGTGCCACATCTTCTAGGTAAGACTAAAGTCTCTTTGGAGTGCCTGTCCTATAGGCTCCGCCATCTTCTCATCCCTTCCCTCCCCACCCCATCCTTCCCCATCATTCTCCAAAGGTAATCTCTATTATCATTTGCTGCCTCTGCTTCAGGTGGTTTTTTTTCCTGTGCATTTGCCAGCACATGAATTTATGTGTGTGCAGTACATTTGACTTGCTTTTTACATAAAGGGATCAGACCAATCATATCTTTCTACTATTTGCTTTTTTTACTCAATAACACCTCTTTCGATTTACTAATGTCAGTGAGAAAGGAAGAAGGAGGGGCATCCTAAGTCTGGAAACTTCAGGACCAAAGACTGCAACTCACAGACTAGTCATTCCACTGCGGCACTTGAATTTGCTGGGCTCACCTTTGCTCTCCTTGTGACTTATCTGTTTTATCTTTGCAAACAAACCACAGTTGTTCTCTGTCTGAATCACCTGCAAGCCTCAGGTTCTAAAACATGAAAACATCTTTCTCTCCATTCACTCGGGCCAGAGTATCCATCAAACCCAGCCAGTGGGAGGGAGGCTTTCTTTACAAGATTATGAAAAGACAGCTCAGGGTCTGCGGCTACGAGGCCCAGGCCTGTTGTCAAGGCCTCTTTTCTTGAGCCCCAAGTTTTTGGAAGCTGTGATCATCAACAAGAAAAACCAGAAAGACATGTGTCACTGCGAAGCATGGAAAACACACCCGAATGTTACAAAAGCAGCCTGTGATTTGACCCTGGAATCAGACCTTGTCCCAGGCATTGGAGTGAGAAAGGATAACCCACCACCTGGCCTTTAAGACTTTTTGACCCTTGAGGCAATCCCAGCCACTGATTTTGTCTTAGGGATGAAAGGCCCTTAACCAAGAGTGACATTTTGTTGAAAATGCAGCCAGGTTACTTCCTGCTTCCACATGGCGTAGAATTTTCTTTGGAAGCATCACATTTTTCCTGCTTCATGGCAGCCTGGTTCTAGTGAAGTAGCCATTGTTTTTCCCCCTGGCCTCCAGGTCCAGAGCTGAGTCAAGCACCAAGCCACAGATAAAATAGACAACTAATGAGCACCTACTGTATAGGACAGGGAACTCTACTTGATGCACTGTGGTGACCTAAGGGGGAAGGAAATCCAAAAAAGAGGGGATATATGTATAGCTGATTCATTTTGCTTATAGTAGAAACTAACACAACATTGCAAAGCAACTATACTTCAATAAAAATTAATTTAAAAAATAAAAAATAAAAATAAATAAAAAACAAACAACAACAAAGAGTTAAAAAAAACAAAAACAAAAAACCAAGCCGCAGAGCAGAAAACTGGTGTTCCTAAATGGACATAGAATAGAAGCAAGACACCTATGTGACTGGGAGAGAGAAGCCTGCCTACCTGCCTCTCTCTTTTCCAGATACTTCCAGGCTCAACCAGATTCAACACACACACACACACACACACACGTGCGCGCGTGCACACACACACTTTTAACTCTATCCCGAATTTGTGGGACCAAAAGGCTTGAGAATCTCTAGAAATCTCTGTGTAACAAATAGAACGTATGTTCTGATAGAAACTGTTCTTTTCCTTTATAACAAGCAACTCAGCCTCCGCGCCTAGTTTATTCTTTGCAGTGTTCGTCACTGCTACCACCACCACTCCAGTCCATTTCTGTCTGCTGACTCATGTCTCTTTACCGTCACAGATATCAATTGCAGGCTTTCTTTATGGTTTGGTTATTATCTTGTGTTCCTTGCAACTCCTTCCTGGATTTCATTTCCAGCCCCCGTCCTAGCTATCTTTTTCCTGATATCATGCCATCTTGGTGAGGATGATTATTGAAGACAAGGGCCTTTCAGAGACCATACCTCAATAATCCATCCACAGGAAGAGCCTTTGTTGGATGGATGGATGGATGGTGGATAGACTGATGGATGGTGGATGGATGGATGGATGGATGGTTGTATGGATAGAGGGTGATAGATGGATGGATGGATGGTGGGTGGATGGGTGGATGGATGCTGGGTGGATGGATGGATGGATGGATAGAGGGTGGATGGATGGATGGATGGTGGATGGATGGGTGGATGGATGGATGGATGGATGGACAGGTGGATGGATAGATGGTTAGATGGATGGATGGAAGGGAGAAAGTTTAATGTAATAATCCCTGGCAGTCATTATTTACTCCCTATGCAGAAGGAAAAGAAGCAGTTTCATAGGCAATCAAATGATTTTGTGTTGGTCTAGCCAGGAAAGAAGTCCATCCAAGTCTTAGCTAAGGATGAGGGAGGATGGATGTGACCAGCAGGGCACATATAATTTACTGAAGTATAGTTGATTTACAATGTTGTGTTAATTTCTGCTGTACAGCAAAGTGACTCCCATATATATATATATTCTTTTTCATATTCTTTTCCATTATGGTTTATCACAAGATATTGAATATAGTTCCCTGAGGGCACATATATTTTTGAATGCTGTCTGAGCATAACCCATTTGAATGCATCCTCTTTCAACCAAATCTGTTTCTTCTCCCACACTCTCAAACTGGTTTTGCGTCACCATTTTTAGTGGACAAGAGTTGTTTATTTCCATTGTATCCACTTTTCTTCTGGTAACAGTTATATTTTCCTCCATCCCTTCATTCCCTCTCAATATCTATGGCTCTGAGATCTCTGAGCTCTCAGAACTCTATGGCTGAGATCCATGACTCAACTTCCTCCCCCCAAGATGGCTTATGTAATCTTTTTTCCAACATATTATTATGAAATTTTCAAACAGAGCAAAATTGAAAGAATTCAATAGTGAATACCCATTAACCCACCCCCTAGTTTCTACTACGAACATTTCACTACATTTGCTTTATCTCATGTCTATCCATCTATCTGCCCCTCCGTCAAGCAATTAATCCATCTTATTTTTGTTGCATTTCAAAGTAACTTGCAGACATCAGTACATTTCCTCCTAAATGTGTATCATTGACTAGAGTACAATATTTGTCCGCATGTTTTTTCTTTCATTATAAAGTTTACATACAATAAAATATACAAATCTTGACATATGCTTGATTTTGTATATACTGTGTAACCCAAATTCCTATCAATATGTAGAACGTTCCCTCATGCTCCTTTCCACTCAATCTCCATCCTCAACTTTCAGAGGCAACTACTGTTCTGATCTTTCCAGTTGGGCTGTTTCTAGTTTTAGGCTATTATGAAGCTGCTATGATAATTACCGTACAACTTTTTTTATGGACACATGTTTTCATTTCTCTTCGGTAAATATGTAGGAGTGGAATTGCTGGGTTAAAGAGTGGGTATATTTTTAGTTTATTAAGAAGCTTCCACTCTTTTTTTCCAAGTGGCTGTACCATTTTACACTCCTAAGAACCATGTGTTAGCATTCCAGTTGTTCCATACCTTGTCAACATTTGATATCTTTTCAGTTTTAGTTTTAGCCATTCTGGTGGGTGTGTAGCGGTTTTAGCTTGCATTTGCTTAATGATTAATAATGTTAAGCACATTTTCTTGTGCTTATTGACCATTTATTCATCTTCCTTTGGAATGTGTCTGAATTTTTTGCCCATTCGAAAAGGTACATGCACCCCAATTTTCATTGCAGCACTATATACAGCCAAGACATGGAAACAACCTAAATGTCCACTGACAGATGAATGAATAAAGAAGATGTATATTTATACAATGGAATATTACTCAGCCATAAAAAAGAATGAAATAATGCCATTTGCAGCAACGTGGATGGACCTAGAGATTATCATACTAAGTGAAGTAAGTCAGAAAGAGAAAGACAAATATCATATGATATCACTTATACGTGGAATCTAAAAAAAAAATGATACAAATGAATTTATATACAAAACAGAAATAGAAGGACTTCCCTGGTGGCTCAGTGGTTAAGAATCTGCCTGCCAATGCAGGGGACACGGATTTGATCCCTGGTCTGGGAAGATCCCACATGCCGTGGAGCAACTAAGCCCATGCGCCACAACTACTGAGCCTGTGCTCTAGAGCCCGCACACCACAACTACTGAGCCTGCATGCCACAACTACTGAAGCCTGCACACCTAGAGCCCGTGCTCCGCAACAAGAGAAGCCACTGCAATGAGAAGCCCACGCACTGCAATGAAGAGTAGCCCCCACTCTCTGCAACTAGAGAAAGTCCGTGAGCAGCAACAAAGGCCCAACACAGCCATAAATAAATAAATAAATAAATAAATGTATTAAAAAAGAAAAAAAGACCCAATCAAGGCGCATGAACTGTATCTGATTGTTATGCCTCTTTGGTCTCCTTTAAAAACAAAAACAAAAACAGAAATAGACCCACAGACATAGAAAACAAACTTACGGTTACCAAAGGGGAAGGGGAAGAGGGATAAATTAGGAGTTTGGGATTAACATATACACACTATTATACATAAAATAGATAACCAACAAGGACCTACTGTAGAGCACAGGTAACTGTACTCAATATTTTATAATAACAAGGGAAAGGAATCTGAAAAATGGAAAAGAATCTGAAAAAAATAGATATAAGGGAAAAGAATCTGAAAAAAGGAAAAGAATCTGAAAAAAAGGGATAAGAATCTGAAAAGGAAGGGAAAAGAATCTGAAAAAACTAGATATATATTTATATATAACTGAATCACTTTGCTGTACACCAGAAACTAACACAGCATTGTAAATCAACTATACTTCAATAAAAAAAATTTTTTTAAGGAAGGAAATTCTGACACATGATACAACATGGATGAAACTTTAAGACATTATGCTAAGAGAAATAAGCCAGTTACAAAAGGACAAATACTGTATGATTTCACTTACATGAGGTACCTAGAGTAGCCAAATTCATAGAGACAGAAAATAAAGTGGAGGTATCCAGAGCCTGGGAGAGGGGAAAACAGGGAATTCATGTTTAAGGGGTACAGAGTCTCAGTTTGAGAAGATGAGAGAAGTTCTGGAGGTGGATGGTGGTGATGGTTGCACGGCAATGTGAATGTACTTAATGTCACTGAGCTGTACACTTAACAACAGTTTAAACGGTAATATATGTATATATTCACAATATAACAATTAAAATTTAAATATTTATTTTTAAAATTTAACTCATTAGATTTCAAAAAATAAAAATTGTGGTATTAACAAGTGTCAGCCAGGATGAGGAGTAACAAGAACTCATCTGCAGCTGGTGGGATGTATGTCCCACTCTGGAGATATTTTGTCCACATTGGAGAGCAACTGGGCTTTCTCTAGCAAAGCTGAGGTGGCATATTCCCTACCACCTTCCCCCACCCCCAGCATCTTCACGCCTGGGTGTATATCCTAGAGAATCTGCCAAACACTGCATAAGGAGACAAGTTCAAGAAAGCTTACTGCAACATCATTTTGTGGCAGAGAAAAAATGGAAACAATTTAAATGGTGATCCACAGGAGAAAGAATACATAATTTCTAGTTTATTCATATAGTGGAATAACAGGGAAAGTAACTGAAGTACGGCTACATGGGTGAACTTGGATAAACCTCAGAAATACACGTGGGGTCAAAAAATAAAAAAAGACACAAATGACAGAAGGATACATAGGGCGTGATACCATTTATATCAGTGTAATGTTTAAAAGCATTAGACACACACACAGACACACACAAGAATACAGCATCCATTAGAATGTAGATTACCAAGTTCAGGAAGGCAGTTACCACTGGAGAGGGAAGGAACAGACTAGGATCGTGGAGGGTTAAACAGGGCTCTTCACTAGTAACTGCAGTGCTGACTTCCTTTGTTGACATTGGGTACATGGTTCTTCATTACATTATTCTATGTACTTGTTTGCTTGAAATATTTCATAATAAAAAACAATAAATCAAAGATTAAAAGAATATGATGGGACATTGCCAAAAGGGTCTAGGCATTAATTTATAGAAATCATTGTTCATTGAACACATACCATGGGCTCAATGCTGGAGACACAATGGCAAACAACATGGATACAGTGCTGCTGTCTCTGAAGCTGATGATCTTGTGGGGGAGACAAGTTTTAATCAGATAATCAGGTGAATGAATGTATAACTTAAACTAAAATAGGTGCTCTGACTTCCAGGAAGGAGACTGGGAGTTTTCTATGGAGGGGTTTAACTGGTCCAAGAGAAACAACTTAAAGATGCTGACATTGGGAGATGCCCAACAAACAGCCCAGCTGGACCATTCTACGTTGAAACCCACAGTCAACAATCCTCACCCACCCAGAAGCATGAACAGGCCACCATGTATTCCCAAACATCTGAGGAAAGTCTGTAACATGAAAAATAGGGACCATAAAGCCTACCTACTTAGATACATACATACATACATAAAACAACTGAGATCAGTGCAACGTGAACTGTGCAGGGAGAAAAATCTTTTATTAAAAAACTATGTTTATCATCCTCAGAGAGATAAGGGAAGGTATTCCATCCACAAAACAAGAACGGAAGGCTATTTTTTAAAGAAAGGACTGTTGGGAGAGCAAAGGAGATCTCTTAGGAATTAAAAACATGACAGCATAAATGAAAAACTCTACAGAAAGACTGGAAGATCAAATTGAGGGAATACTCTTTTTTTCTCCAGAAAGAAAAGCAAAAGACAAAGAGATGGGAAACAGAAAAGATAGGACAATTAGAGGACCAGTAAAGGAGGTCCAGTATCCAAATAATAGAAGCTCTAGAGAGATAAATAGAGAAAATCATGGAGGAAATCCTCAATTAAATAGTTCAGGATAATATCCCAGAATTGAGGGACATTAATTTACACATCAAAAGGGTAACTGAGTGGCCAGCATAATGGATGAAAAAAGATCCACTTCAAGACACAACACCATGGAATTTCAGAACATTGGAGAAAAAAAGAAGAGTCTATTAGATTTCCAAAGAAAAGGGGAAAAAAGTCCAAAAGGATAATATATCAGAATGGCATCAGGCTTCTCAACAGCAACAATGCTTGCTAGAAGATAATGAAGGAATGCCTTGGAAATTATTGCCTCAATCTAAAATTCTATACCCAGCCAATCTATGCATCAACAGTGAGAGTGATCAGTAACGATCTAGAGTAATTTTCCTACTGTCAGCAAGGAGTGGGACTGATTCTACTACTTAAATTCTAGCAGATCATCTGAGGGAAATTGTATCCAAGTGATAATATGCTGGGATTTGATAAACTGGGATTCATCCGCTCAACATAATTTAGTGTCTCTGTGGACCAGATACTTGGTGTTGGGAATACAAACATACAACACAGTGTAGTTTCTATCAGGAATCTGGATATGTCACTTGACTTCACTATGTCCTTACTTTCTCCACTACTAGAATGGATCGGATGCTCACCTACTTTGTCTCACAAAGATGATGGAAAAGACAAGAGTATGAGAGAGAGAGTAATTTCAGCTCCTCAAAAGGAAAATATGAACAAATATGAATCCAGTTCTTTCTCTGCTTAGCTCTGTTATCAGCACTGACTTTTGTTTGCCCAGCAAACATCTCCAGGCACACAGTGCATTTGGAGAGCAGGGTGCCTCCCTTCCACTCCAACTCTGAAGTTGATGGGGAATTCCACTCCTGGCAACAGCCGATTGGTTTAGGGTGGACACCCAACCTTTCTGAGCCAATCAGAATCTTGCCCTGGAATTCTTTTTATATATATATATATAAATTTATTGTATTTATTTATTTTGGCTGCATTGGGTCTTCGTTGCTGCACGCGGGCTTTCTCTAGCTGTGGCGAGCGCGAGCTACTCTTCGTTGCTGTCCACGGGCTTCTCATTGCGGTGGCTTCTCTTGTTGTGGAGCATGGGCTCTAGGCACATGGGCTTCAGTAGTTGCAGCATGTGGGCTCAGTAGTTGTGGCTCGTGGGCTCTAGAGCACAGGCTCAGTAGTTGTGGTACACGGGCTCAGTTGCTCCACGGCATGTGGGATCTTCCCGGACCAGGGATTGAACCCGTGTCCCCTGCATTGGCAGGCGGATTCTTAACCACTGCGCCACCCGGGAAGCCCCGCCCTGGAATTCTTAAACTGGAATGGAGATAAAGAAGTCAGTTTCTCTTCAGGTGGCTGGCAATGATGTTGTGTAAACTCCAGTGCTGTTTGCTTCGATATTCCATCTTCCAGTCTGAGGAGCAGAAAGAGCAAGCTGGCCACAAGAAAGGATGAAGCCCCAAAAGGCACAAGACAGTTACCAAGGTGAGAGATGAAAAGAGAACCCTTCCTGACTTGGCAGCCTTGCTCCATTGCCAAACCCATTCCTTTCATGGCCTGCATTTCACAAGCTTCCCACAGCAGCACTCCAACAGATCCCCCCTTTTTTGACACCTCAGTATTTTATTTCCTAGGGTGATTAAATTTTTTATTGTAGTAAAATATATATATAACATAAAATTTACCATTTTAACCATTTTAAGTGCACAATTCAATGGCATTAAGAACGTTCACAATGTTGTGCAACCATCACCACCATCCATTTCCAGAACTTTTTCATCATTCCAAACTGAAACAGTACCCATTAAACACTAACTCATCATAAATGTACACTTACCATGTGATCCAGCCATGCCTAGGTATTTACCCAAGAGAAATAATAGTATATGTTCATAATAAGACTGATATTCAACTTTATTTATAACAGCCCCAAATTGGAAGCTGTCCAAATATCCACCAACAAGTAAATGGATAAACAAATTGTGGTATACTCATTCAATTGAACACTATTCAGCAATCAAAAGGAATGAGCTACTGATACACAGCCCCACATGGATGAATATCAAAATAATTATGTTGCGTGAAAGAACTCTGACAAACGAGTACATACCGTGTGCTTTTATTTATATAAAATTCCAGAAAACACAAACTAATCTATAGTGACAGAAAATAGATTGGTGGTTATTTGTGGATGAGGAGGCCAAAGGCGGGGAGGCTGGAGAACGGGGAGAGGTGGGATCGAAAAATTACAAGAGGGCATGAGGAAACTTTGCGGGGTGTGCATGTTCATGACTTTGATAGTAATGATGGTTTCTTGGGTGTATATGTAAAACAGTGTCAAAGTATACACATTAAATATGTGCAGTTTATTGTATATCAAAATTTTTTGTTCTTTATTATATATCAAATTTTATCAATAAAACTGTTGTAAAAATAATACTGGATGTTAGAAGACAATGAATGATGACTTCAGTGTCCTAGAGGAGAATTATTTGCAATACCAACTTCTACAACTATCTAAATTGTTAATTGAGACAGCAGAATAAAGATTGTTTTGGACAAGCATGGCCCCAAAATATTTACTGCATGTACCGTCATAGGAGCTTACTTGAGGATGTAGCACTACTCTGTGAAGAGTAGGGTAGTATGAGGGCAAGACTGGTACTCTTACTCTGATGGTAAGACACAGGGTACCTGTGTCTTAACATTGCTCTAAGGAATGTCCTTATTCCTCATCAGTGCTGGAGATTCTTAGTAACTCTCCTTTATTTTTAGATTTGATGCTGACATGCTCTTTAGTCTGCATTTGAAATTCCAGTGGATGTTTGACAATGGAGAAGGGGGTCTATGAAAACCTCTAAATGGAGAACACCCCACTCACAAAGAGTTACTGCTATGAATTCGTTCTACCTCAGAGAGAAAGAAAAACAGTGCAGATCCTGCAATAGGAATGCAAGCCTTCCCCAAATTACAAATGACCAGATGTCAAGGATCCTTAGCATAATGAATACTGGAAATACCCATACTATATCCTTTAGGGTAAGGGTCTACTATACAACATTCTCCATATATATTTTGTTCCTCTTAATTTCTTTAGAAAATCATATCACTGTTCAGAAATATTCATCTTTTCTCCCTGGAGGTGGATTATATTTCTCTGCCATTTGGCCAATTCTTGACCACTGGCTTGTTTTGGTCAATGAAGTGTGAGCAAATGTAATGCATAGCATTTCTGAGGTGAGGCAGAAGCTTTAATAGACAGTCCGAGCTTTACCACACTTTCTTTTCCCTTTGCCTCAATGACGTTTAATGTTTGAGACAGGCTGTTCTACCAGCTTTGGTTGAAGAGTGAAGGCAATGTGTAGCAGAGGCACAACCTACCAGCAATGTTCATCATGTAGTATGAACGCTCATGTTCATGTGAAAAATAACCTTTCTTGTTATTAGCCACTGATATTTTGAGGTTTGTTACTGAAGCATAACCTAGACTCTTACAGATAAAATTTCATTTTAGAGTGGCTTCTAGTTGGTAATATCTAAGGAAGCATTTCAATGTCATCAGTAATGTACCTCTAAATCCCAGGGTGGGATGGCTTATTTAGGTGACAGTCTCATATGCAAAGCAAGTCACAACCAGAGTATGTGGATTTTTTTTTAACCTCTGAGAATCTTTTCCTATCCAGTTTGGGCAAAATCATTCTCATTCATTCATTTCAGAAATATTGAGAGCCAACAAAATGCCAGGCATTTTGTTACGTACTGGGAAGAGCAATGAACAAGGCAAGTGCGGTCCCTGTCTCAACAGAGGTTTTATTCTAGTGGAAAAGACAGACAATAAACAAATAATTACACAGTGATTTAAAAACAGTCGCGATAAATGCTAAGATGATGAAGTCTATGGTGTTAGTAGAACATAGAACACTGGACCTGACTGGGTCTGGGTCATCCTCCTCTTTGGTGCCCCCAGAAATAAGTGAGTTGCCCAAAGTTACTCAACAACTAAAAGGGGGAAGAACAAGAACCTCATCCTCTTACTTAGGCATTCTGTGATCTTTGGACCAAACCTTGAACTGTGCCTTATTATTTGGGCCAATAACCCTGTTTTCACTCATAGGGAGAGCCAGCTGGAATTTGGATGAATCAACCTACTTACCTCAGATTTTTAAAAGTATTCAAAACTCAAGTATCACTGATACTGGGTCAGCAGAACCATCCCTGTTTGGGAAGGTTGATGCCATATCCTTGATTTTTACAAGGATAGCAAATTAACACTCAACACACCCAAGCTGGACCACAAATAGATATGTTGGCATGTGTTGGTCCTGCCTCACAATAGCACTTCAACAACAGCAACACCGCCAACTATGTGCTTTCCTACATGGCTTGAAACATTTTGTCCAAAAGTGATACTCTCCAATATTGCAATTTTGCCAAATTCTTTTATTTTACCATAATCTAGGAATTAATCCGATTTGGCTTTATTCAATTCAAAATAAGTTTCCTAAGCACCTAGGGATACAGGGAAAAATAAGACTCAGTCTCTGCTCTAAAGGAACTCACAGTCTAGTAGTGAAGTCATTAACAAATGAAGAACTGCTCTTTGATTATTGGCCATTTATTGCTCATATTACTTTCCAAAATCTAAAGTTCTCCTATCATGCTGACACAAGAGCTCAAGAGAAGTCACATTGGATTTTACTTCTTTATTTCCCCTTTCTTAGTGCTCATCTTCCTTCATAACTTCAAGATGGGCATAAAATAGTTGACAACATGACTCTCCATTAAATTCGATTCCTTGGCACCATAGAGCTTGGAAATATTAATCATGAGGGCAATCTTGTTAATCCAAAGAGGGGCACCTCTATTTGGACCTGCCACTGACAAAATGTGTCAAGCCCCCAAGTCTTGTTTCTTGGTGGGGGCGGGGGGGTAGCTGTTTGCTCATTTGTAAAATCCACCTCAAAAGCTCAAGTGTGTTCCAGCGTTAAGATTCCTTCCCTTGCTTTGAAATATCTATATCTAGTTACCATCATTTCAAAAAGTTACTTAAGCATTCCAAGAAGCCCTCTTGCAATACTGTTTTGACTCAGCAGGCAGGGAAGCAATGATGGTCCTGTGGTATTTCCTGTATCCCCAGAGTCCCAGAGTTCGTGAAGGAATGTGTAAGAGGACACCACGCTGTCTTTCCAGTAGAAGTTCCCTTCCTAAACTGTGTCGCTAGGCAACCCCAGGTGTGGCATTAGCCCATCCTCGAGGAAACTGATTACGATGCAAGAACTCGGGCCCAGGACTCTGCAAACGTGGGGCACTATTTTGTGGTGCTGTTCCTTGCCCTCCAGCCTCCCTCTGGGTCCTCACGGTGCCATTTCAAAGCGCTCAGTCCCAGTATTCCTAATCGATGGTCATTCCTGAGAGGGGCAGCCAGGGTGCCGTCTAGGGAAAGCCAGGTCACTCCTCTCTGGGTTTCCAAACGGTCGACAGCCGGACACCTCGGGAGACACACACACACACACACACACACACACACACACGCCTCAAGGGTCTGTCACGACATCATCGACGGCCCTGGACCAAATCACGTCTGGGAATGAAGGGATCGCAACTTATCCCTCGAAACCAGATGGCAGCCTCGCTCGCAGGGCTCGCCCCCCACTTCCGGCCGGACCGCGGTCACGTGCCCTGACCCCGCCCCGCAGACGCGGCTCCTCTCGCGTCGGCGAGCGTCCCGGCTTCCCTTCCGCCGGAAGCGGAGCGACTTTCCTTTTCCGGCTACGGGTCCCCAAGCGGAGCGGGAGGCCCGACGGGGGAGCCGAGCGGCGGCGGCGGCGGGGGCGGTAATGGCGGAGCTGGTGCAGGGGCAGAGCGCTCCGGTGGGGATGAAGGCCGAGGGCTTCGTGGACGCTCTGCACCGGGTCCGGCAGGTACGGGCGCGGCCGGCTGGTAGGAGCACGGGAGCCCGAGGCGGGGCTGGGTCGGGCCTGATGGCGAGGAGGGGGTCCGGCCTGGGGGCGGGAGGTAACCTGGGCTGACGCCCCAGCTGGGCTCGGCCGTTCCTTGTGGCTCCTGCAGCCGCGAGGAGCCGAGGGATGAGGCGCCACTGGGAGGCCCAGGCCCAGCCTGTCGGGCCGGTCTCCCAGGTGCCTGCAGCCGCTGGGAAAAGATTTGTCCAGGACGCCTGGCCCTATCGCGTCCCCACGCCGGGGCTGGACCCGCAGGGCAGCCAGCGTGGGGTTCTGAGGTTTACGAGGGTAGGGGGGTAGGGGAGCTCACGGCGAGGACCCGGTCTAGACAGAAGGGGGCTGTCTCAGGCCCAGTAGCTTTTTAAAACTTGGAAAACATCCTCTTCAGACTTATTATATTTCGAGGGTGGAGTGGAAGGAATTCGAGGGTATTTTACTTTTGAGGGTCCTTCGGGAGAGGAGAGAAAGAAAGATGTTAGATAGGTGTGGGTGGTCCATAAGACGTAGAAATTCCTTATGGGCAATAGTTTTTCCTCTTTCAGGGAGCATGTGATATGAAGTCATTCCAACAGTGAAACTTGACCATCTGACAATGTCGTGCATTTTGTCAGACTTAAATAAACTGATTTTTAAGAGGTTGCAAGCTTCCCTGGAGAATGAATATGGGACCTGCCAGAAATACTCTTTGGTTTCTGGTATGATGTTTAGAACAGAACATGTCCTTGTAGTGTGTGTGAAACTTAACTGAACTTAAGTGTTAGCTCTAACACTTCAATTTCTTCTGCTGAGTGTCTTATACTCATCGTCTCTTCCTATTTAATTGTAGGCATACTAACGGATACTTTAAAAGTTGGGCTATAACTAATTACTGCTTGATTCCTAACAGAAAGCTACAGGACTCATTGTATTAGAAGAAAGCCTCCACTCGGTCGCTTGAAGATATGGTCTTTACACCTCTTTCCAGTATTCGAGGGGAGGGAACCCTACCTGTTTCCCAGATACTGACTTTTCATTGTAATACTGATGCTCCTATAGACATTACATTGGATCCCAGAAGTTTCCAAACCTGTGGTTCCGCCTAAAATTTTATCCGATGACTTGTTACTTACTGCCTAGGCACCAACCAATATATAGTGAGTATCCATCTTACTTAGACTTCAGAGCCAACCAGTGGCTGTAATGGATGAACAGTGCCATCCAGCTCCCTTTCCAGCACTCTGCTTGCCGGCGTGTTACACTGCTCTCCTCTACCGTACAGGGTCCTGAACCTTGTTTCTCACTGGCTACTAATATGTAATGGCTTTCACTCTGTGCTGATGTGTGACAATCACCTTGTCGGCCTCTGTATCCAGGAAGAATTATAGTCACTACCCTAAAGAGCTCAGATCCTCAGTTTGCAGAAGGCCTGTAGTTGAACATAAAATGAATTTTGAACCATTGAGAAGACTTTCTGCTTCTCTTGAGCCAGTGGTTGAACTCATATTCTTGGACAACCTGCTCAAGAGGGAGGGAGACCCTCTGTTAAATGCTGACCTAATGTGGATTGTTGAAGCAGTGGTGTTTACTACTAGCAGAGGAAACTTCACTGGAAATGTTCCCAGCTCTGAAATGCACCATTGACTGGAGCAGTTGTAAGCCCAATGGAGACAGTGCTGTAAGTGTATTACTTCCGAATATTAACAGCTGGAGGGCGATACTATCTCCAAGGATTTGATGGCCTTTAAAAACTAAAGAAAACACAGGTTTGTGGGTAATTTTAGGTTTATTTATAGATTTGCATTGGGCAAGAATGGAATGTTAGAAATCTAAAATATTGTGTGCTTATATCAATAGTGAAGCTTACCTCAAAGGGGCTCATATCATGTGGGCATCTGATGATGGTGGTTCTACCTCGCCATTGTATACACAGCATGTTGCAGAAATGTGATTTTCCCCCCAGTAACTGGAGATAAAAGACAGTGCATTTCTTTATTTAAATGATTGGAAAGCTTTCTCTCCTCTTAGGTGCCCTCATAAACACCAGGGACAGTCTGTAAGGCCCTCATAAGTTTGTCAGGGAGCAGTAAGCTGTCTGGTGCTCAGTTTATCCAGAATATCACAGTGGAGTCTGAGTTGACCCTGATGGGATTTGAACCTGCAGTTTCTATTAAGCCTCATATGTAGAGTCCAGCACCTAATCCACGAAGCTTCCCTCCTGGCATCTTGAAACCTCCTTTTGTATCCTTTGGACTCTTTCCAACAAAGGGAACCAATTGTTGCTGTTAGATCACTCTAAGCATGGTATTCCTAGATCTGAAGGGAGTCTCTGAAGATGTCATATAAAATTTAAAATTTCTGCAGCAGTGTGAAGTCCAGTGAGTTAATAGTGTTTGGCCAAAGGGATAACATAGTCATTTTGTAGGGAAGTACACAAATGTAGAAATGTGATCTGATTCATTCCTACTGGTGAAGATCTAAGAACTGCTGGGTGTTTAAAAAAAAATCATGTCCAGTTCTCTGAAGTCATTGGCTGGTTAGCAAAAATAAAGTGTTTCTTCAACTCGTTGTTTAGAGAGCGCAGGATCCTAATAAGAATGGGATGTGGACTTAAAGCCACATTATCCTGTTCTGTGGCCACACTGCACCTCTACGCTGACTACTGTCTGTCAGGCTTTCAAGGGGACCTCATGGAGATTATGGATGAGTAGATACAAATCTGTTTTGTTTTGTTTAGCTTTTCCAAAAATATAAAAGCGTTCCTGGAAAGCCCACTGCTGATAGTTGAGTAGCATCCGTCACCAAGTGCACCCATTCGCATTTTAACAGGACGGTGTCACACCACAGTGTACGTCACATTCCCAGCAGCCTTCCTTCCACGAGCTGGACCAACCACCTGCCAGTCATCACCCAAATAGACGTTCTCTTATCAAACTGCTAGGGCTTCTTAGGACTTTAAGCTCCTATTTTGACCTAGACCCAGTCAGTGCCTCTGCACTGCATAATTCCAGAGTGTTCTATTCACATAAATACAGTGTTCATTGGTACCTCATGGAGTTGGGCATCATGGTGATTCTGCTCCCAAATGATTGTGACCAGGCCACTGAAGAGTCAGTGGAAAGTAACCTTTGACAGATTTTAAGGCCTAGAGCCTGTTCTTTACTAGCGCTGTTTTTTGGAACTGTTGGTTGGTGTGGGGCCTCCGAAGTCCCACAGTCCTGCACAAAATGCTTCCCAGTGCTGCTGTTTCACACTTCGAGCCTGAGCAGTAGATGATTTGGCACGTGTGCTGTATAGAAACACTAAATTTCCTTTAAAAGAATGTGCCTCTACCATTTAAAGAAAAGGCCTGTGTTCATTGGCTGTTGGGCACTCCTTGAGAGATACTGCCTTTGCTCACCTCATATGCGATGTTTGTGCCTCATGGCAGAGTCACGTGTGCTGACTGCTCAGTGGCTTCTAAGTTTACTCCACTGAGACTGTCTCAGACGTGCCCAGTGGTTGAGTAGCTCAGATCATCATTTCACAAGGGACTCACTCCTGCGTGTACATTCATTTGAACTTTCTCAGACACTTGAAGAAAACCAGTGTCTGCAGGACATCTGTGGGCTGCTCTGTGTCTTTGCTTTGATGGGACCCAGTAGAGTACCCTACAGAGAGCGAGTTCTTGTTGAAGGGTTTTCATGATGTGACTGAGCCCATTTGGGTCACCGCGCTTTAATGGAAGCACTGAACTTCATATTTGGTATTGAAAAGTAGATGGTAAATGAACAGTACGTTCCACTGTATGCCTCTAACGCTTTTCTGATATTCAGCTGGGACTTCCTTATCTTTCTTTTAAAATCTGATAACCCATGTGTATCATCAAAGTAAGGTTTCTTAAGTCCCAAATGCAAATTTGCCTAGACCAGAGTTTGCAGACTGGTGGCTTGTGGGCTGGAGAAGGCTCAGAGCGGGCCTGCAGGCATGCTTTGTTTGACCACACAGCGCCAACACTTAGAAACTGGAACAACTTCACGTAAAAAGTGAGATTTTTATCTAATACTTGGCCATACTGCTCCCACGTTCTGCAGTGACTTTATTTGGCAGGAGCTGGGTAGCGGCTGCCCCTTTGCACGGGGCATTGACTCTCCGAGTTGCCTTTGTTCTCCCCACTTTGCTTTTGTTCTGCACTGCCCATCGGGATGCCTAGTCAGCAGCTTTTTTTCCTCATCCTTTTCCAAATTGTGAGCCCATACAATAATTTAAATTTCTGACGGAAAGAGCTGTGCTGGAGAGTTAAGAGATCTGAGTCTCCTGCAAGTAGCTGCATGACCTTGGGCTAGGCTGGCCTTTCCCAGCATTTGATCTACAAGCTGTTCATAGATCTTCCATGGAAAAGGGCTCATGGACAGAGAAGTTTGGGGGATACAGGGTTAAATAAAGGTGAATTGGCTTCTTTACTTCAGGACTTCTCAGAGCCCTTAGTATGCTTCTGTGCATTAAGTCCTACTAGGGTTTGGGATATGCATTGTAAATATACCCAAGTTCTGTCACTTCATACCCTCTTTTCATAAAACCAAATCACCGTCTGTGGATCAAACTTCAGGAAATATTAAGCTAGATAATCTCAGTGGTCCCTTCAAGCTCACCAACATTCAGAGCTTCCATCTAGCTAGATCTGAAAAAAGTTCTGGCCATATTATTTTGGTTCTTTTACTTTCTGATGTGTTGGGTGTCTGTTCAAGCTCCTCTCTCCCTAGCTTTGCTGTGCAATTCTTTTACTCTTAATCATCCCTCTTGAAAATGTTTTACATTTATTGGAGTTTTGTTTTAAAGACACTTGGGAAAGAATAGCCAATACTTTTGGAGGCATGAACTACATTTTTATCCTAGTATCAGATGATAGCAGATCACTTGCAAGACTGAGTAGTGTTCTTGGAAATTGTGAAGTGATGGGGATTGCCTGCTATTGTTTGAGGATCTGCTGAGTCCAAGGCCTCTTGCTGGATGCCGGGCCAGTGTAAAGATAAATAAGACAAGTTTGCTGCTGGTTTTATCTTACCGTGGAATTAGATCCTCACAACAACCAAGTGAAATAGTCAGGACAAGGGTTATAATTTTCATTTTATATTTGAAAACAATAAGCCAAAGAGAGATAAAGCAGTATTCTCGGAGGCACACAAACAGTTAATATATGCAGTAGTTCTTGGACCCATGTCTCCTGCATTCTAAGAGGGACTCGGTTCCTTTGCAGAGGTAGTTGGGTAGTTTTCCATCTCAATGAGAATTCTGCAGCAGAATCTTCAAAGCATCAAAGGGATGCTGGTGGAATTAGATGGGACACAGGGGAGAAAACTAATGGTCATGTCATCTTGAGGGTCTTTGGAGGGGGGATCCTAGCTGGAACAGTATTTCAGCTTAGAGCCTCAGCTGGTCATCTTAGCATTTTTCTGACAGGCTTCTCCATATTCACTTTAACTTTAGCAAACGTTTAATGAGTACTTTCTATGTGCCAAACGCTTTGCTGTGCATTAGGGAAGTTCTTGAACTTTTTTTGGAGCATAGACCTTTTTAAGACTCTTGAAAACTTTGAACCGCTCCTCGGAAATATTTAAATAGTTTGTATGTAATTTCAGGAGGTTCATGAATTCTCTAAAGCTAATCCCTGGAGCTCCCAGTCAAGGAACCTTTGTCCTGGGAGTACCAAGATGATTGAGACAGGTCCACACCTCAAAGAGCTCCCTGTAATGGGGAGACAGTATAACCAGCAACTTCCTCAGTGAGGTCACGCTACTTAAAGGTAGTTTTTAAAGTGCTTTGCAAACAGATAAGGGAGTATTTAATTCTCCCCAAATGTGGGTGGCATGAAGTTGTCAGCAAAAGCTACTAAGAAGAGCTGATATCTTATTCGATTGACATATAGAATTCCTTGTTTTGGTTAATGCCAGTTAATAGGGCAGAATCAGCCAGGGCCCCATCTCTAATGACAACAATAGCTACCATTCATTGAGCTTGTGTTGTGCTGGGTGCCAGGCAAGGACTTTCATATAAGTTCTCTCACTTGATGGTTGCAGAATACCCAAGAGGTAGTATAGTGAAGTGGTTATTAAAGCTTTGGATTCAGTCTATATGAGTTCAAGTTCTGGTTCTGCCAATTACTAGCTTATAGTGACTTTGGATAAGTTATCTAACATCTTTAAACCTCAGTTTCCTCATCTGTAAGAGGGAGATCATTGATGGTGGCTATATCTATCCATCTATCTATATCTAGATAGATAGATAGATAGTTTTGTTTTTTGTTTTTTGGAATAGCTAATATTAGAAGTTAAGAGGTTACCCTTGGGAGGTGGAGGTGGGTAGTGACTGAAGGGGTCATGAGTCCAGCTTCGGGGGTGCTGGTTATGTTCTGTTTCTTGATCCGGATGCTAGTTGCACAGGCATTTTAGTACATGAAAATTCAAGCTGTCAACTCACCCATGTACTTTTTTTGTATTATTATTTTATTATTTTTCAATAAAAGGTTAAAATAGCAAACATTTCTCGTTCCTTACGATGTGCCCAGCGTTGTTCTGGGTGCTTTACATTGTTGTCTTGGTATCCCCATGGGTATAATTCCAGGCAGACTGGCTCCAGATCCCACAGAATTGAGACTAGTAGCTACTGTCTGAGGTCACCGTGAAGATGAATTGACGGCACCATCAGGCACTTAGTAAGTGCACAATAAATTTGATGCACTGCTGTCTTCATAGTAACCTAGGCAGTGGGTGCAGAACGAGGACTTGCCTCTGTGCACCACGGCTCCAGACCTGCCCTCCGAGACTTGCTCGCTCCCAGCTACTGGGCTCGACCGCTCTGGCCACATACTGTGTCCTCCTGCTGTGGGGAGTAGAGACTTTCAGCTCAGTCTGTCAGTTCGCCAGGGCGGGGCCACCCTGGGTGACTTCAGAGCAGAGGTTCCAGGGAAGCAGTTTGGGTTCCTCCTCCCTAAGTGGTGGTGTGAGCTCTCACCTCTACTTTAGAATCGACAGTGACTATGTTGAAGGACATGGACCCAATCAGTGTGTGGATGACTTGCCGCCATTCAGATAGCTTTGCCTGTTTCCATTTAGTGTAAAGTTTTATTAAATGTGAAGTTGTGGAAATATTCACAGCTTTCTGTTTGGGTTTATAGGGTGAGCTACTCTGATTACAAAACTTAAAGATGTGCACTGGGAATAATTAATTGCCATGTTTCCTAACTTTAGTGAATCGTGTACCACCTTTATTATGATTGTCATATCAGTGAACCCTCAGTATTCTATTTACTTTGTATTTTAAAATCATTTTAAATTTAGGTTTATTTAAAATATTTTTGAACATTCATCCATGCACCTCCCCAGATTGCTTTGTACTCTTTAGAAAACACTGCCTTAGTTCATCCCTGCATTTTACAGGGAGCAAGACCACTGAAGGTCTTGCCCAAGGTCGTATGCCGGAAGAGCCAGCTGGAAAACCAGGACTCCTGACTGATGCCTGGTCCGGTGCTCCCCTCCTCCATGTTTCCACTAACTACTGGCAGTGGAGGTTAAATGTCTATGACGTTGATTTATATTTCATCTATTAGCTGTGCTTAAAATAGCACAGGTAGTGAGGTAACCCATTCTTGCCGCCTCCCCCCAGAAAGGGGGGAAAGTGAATCAAGTAGTAGAAAATCAGTAGCAGCGTCCCCTCAAGGTCTTGCTTTCAGATAAGCACTGGAGTGGCCTTGGTTTTCTTGGAATATCGTGGCTTCTGTGACTATTTTCTGGCGTACACCATCATTAACTGAAAACGTACCTCACTTCCCTTAAGCAGCTACCGTTCAGAATGGTCAGTTATGGACGTGAGGAATTACTTGAGCTCTGCGTACTGGAAATCATTAGGTTTTAAGTCCTCGGGAAGTGACTGTGTTTAAGAAAGTATCAGGTGGAGGAAGGGGAGTTAGCCTAGTGCTGTGGTTAGTAGCACGGACTCTGGAGTCAGGCAGGCCTGGGCTTCAATGCGGTTTCTGCCGTTTATAAGATGTGTGACTTTGGGCAGGTCACTCAGCCTCTCTGAGCTTCACTTTTCCTTGTCCTAAAGTGAAAACAATAATACTAACCTCCTAAAGAATCATCATGAGGAATAAATGAGATAGCATCTTTAAAATGTTCTTAGCAGAGTGCCTACACATAGTAAGCACTCATTGAATTTTAACTCATTATTTCAGTAGGCATTTAAAATCATGTCTTAGAACAAGGTAGCATTTGTATGAATAAAGGAATACATTGTTTCTTTATAGCATATTATAATATATAATGTGGTATCAATGTAAGTTATGGTATAATTGTATATTATAATGTTAAACTCACATCTAACATTTGTTTAGCCGCAGTTCAAATGCAGTTATTGACTTCAGAGCTACACCTCTTAACCATTATCCTGTACTGCTTTTCTCATAGTGAAAATTTCCCAAATTATAGATTGGGAAGCAAACATGATTTAAAAACAAATCTGAAATCCTCAGTCACATTTTAGAAGGTCGCTTGTTGATTTAATCAAAATTAGGAATAGAAAACTATTGTAACACTTCTGGCATATCAGCTTGGGGGAGAAAATTACATTCCAGCAACATATGAAACATACCATATAAATTATAAGGAAGGCCAAGGACTCAGGAATGACATCTGAGCTAATTTGGAAGGAAGGGAAAAGGTCTGGAAGCTAAGAGGTCTCATCAGAAGAGGGTAGAGAGAGTGCCAGATTTGTAGAGCTTACATTTAGGGTCCTGTCTTTGAGGGTGATCTGACATGCACACTACTGGGGGACTCCACTGATAACCATAGCCTTTTCTCTTGTGTTTTGGGGTCGTCCTTACTGTCTCTTGCCAATGTTTTGGTCTGTCTTCAAACAGACAACTGGGCCAGTAATCTTGAAAACCCTCACATTGGCCATTTACTGCTCAGTTTATTGGACAGACGAAAGGGCCTCGGTGGGGCATAAGCCACTGCAGTGTTCTCACCTTTTAATCTGCCTGCTTCCCGAGCTGAGTCCTTAAAGATAAGTTTTGCATCTTAAGTAAGTAGCCAACCTCCACAAGCTTATCCAAAACAAATATGGAGAGCAAGATTGAAAGCTGGTGGTAGAATGCTGTTAGGCGAGATTTATATAGTATTCTGTTTTAGAGCAAATGCCCACTTGCCTTGAAATTTGAATATAAGAGATGGGGTTTCTATCAACAGTCTTAGTATTTTAATTATTTAACTTAAAATAGTGTTTTTCAACGAGCACCTGTCCAGGCTACCATCATCTATAGCCTAGACAGGGCAAACATTTTCTTCAAAAGTCCAGATAGTGGGAATTCCCTGGTGGTCCAGTGGTTAGGGCTCCGCGCTTTCACTGCCAAGGGCCCAGGTTCAGTCCCTTTTCGGGGAACTGAGATCCCACAAGCCACGTGGTGCGGCCAAAAAAAAAAAGTTCAGGTAGTAAATTTCGTGTATATATATATATGCTCTGCACACCATATGATCTCTGTGAATGGGTGTGGCTCTGTTCTAATAAAACTTTATTGACCAAAGCAGGTAGTTCACCAACTGGGGTTTGCTGACTCCTGGCCTAGAATACCTCCTAAATGGTCCTGCTGCTCTTGTCCCCTTAGAATCTATTGATATTTTCCTCGTCCAGGGACATTTTTTTAAAATCATAAATCAGCAGGTTACTCCCCTTACTAAGCCTTGTAGTTGCTTTCCATCACCCTCCATATAAAATCCAAGCCCCAGAATTCCCTGGTGGTCCAGCGGTTAGGACTCCGCGCTTCCACTGCAGGGGGGCACAGGCTCCATCCCTGGTCGGGGAACTAAGATCCTGCAAACTGCGAGGTGCAGTTAAATATATACATAAATATAAATAAATAAGTAAGTGAATAAATCCACGCCCCTTCCCATGACCTCTGAAGCCCTATGTGAACTGCTCTTGCCCACCCCTTGGAACACATCTAGTTCCTTCTATTCTAGTGACGTCAACTTACCTATCAAGCTTGCTCCTGCCTCAGGGCCTTTGTACAAGCTGTTCCCTCTGCCTAGAATGCTCGTCCTCATCATTTAGGTCTCAGATCACATCTCAGCTCACAGCAGCCTTCCCTGATCACCCTGTTTAAAGTAGCTCTCCTGAGGACTCTGTATGTCCTTGTCTTCTCTTATTAGTATCGTGCTTATCACCAGCTGAAATGATCAGTTTACTGATTAGCTTGTGTACCTGTGACTCCCCACTGATTGCCAACTCTGGGAGAGTAAGGACCTGCTTATTCTTGTTCACTGCAGAGCCCAGGACATAGTAGACACTCAGCACTTGTTGGGTGAGTTGCCTTCTTTTACAGCCCTGGTATTTGTGAAGTGCTTTCTCATGTACAGAGCTCCTTTGTGTTCAGAGTATGTTGTTATCTTTTCAAAAACTATGAAGCAGATGGTATTATACCCAGAGGATCTTAGACAGAGAGGAAGGGGACTTGCCCAACACCACAGAACTAGGAAATGGAAAGGACGAGACCTGACCCAGGATACCTGACATTTAAATTCTGCCTTAGGTTTTCAGTATCATGATTGTCTTTGGTTGTTTATTTGTTTAAAGTAATTTATGTTGGTCCCAGAAAGTCTCAGAATTCTGGGCACATTTGGACAACCTCAGGAAAACTACCACTGAAGACATAGGTCTGGGACATCTCTGCTGGCTGCCCCTAATCCCCCCCTTGCTTGTGAGGCTTAACTGAGGGACTAAAATCAAGACCAGTTGTAAATATTCCTTTGATTAAATCAAAGAGTTAATTTATTGTGAAAATCATGTTTAATTCCTAACGGAAACAAAGCAGATAAGTGTAGGAAGCTCTGCATAGCATTTGTTTCTAGGGGAAAAATTTAATAACTATGTTCTGTTCTTTGATGATAAATGTTAAAAGTTAGAATAGCTCTCAGAGGTTATCTCGATCTCTCCAGTGCAGGAATCTTTCCAAACTCGTCTGGACAGATGGTCACCCCCCTGCCGTTTGAACTTCCAGTGGAGAGCAGCTTGTTGTTTTATGTTTCTGTAGATCACATCGTCACTTTATAGGGGTTAAGGTTAATAGGACGAATATATTCCTAAAGAGCTGTCAACATTTGAGCAAACATGGCCTCTTAAATATTGCTGGGGAATTTGTTCCTTAAGGGAATCCTGTGCTAAAACCTTTTGAACAGAGTTCTTCATATTGTTGGCCTGCTTTTTTCCTTAAAATGTGGTATACCTATATTTTAAGTGATGACTTAAAAATTTGCTTGTAGAAGACAAATTTTTGGAAGTATCATTTCTAAAGAGACATTATTACTAAGACCAAAAGGGAACTCAGTTAATAGTGCAAAGTCCATGTCCTGTCACGACATTGCTTTACATTAATCTCCGTCGGGGGGAGAAATGGGGTAGCAGACCTTTAAAGAAGACTCTTGTCTTTCTCCCTCGATGGAGCCATGATTTGTTACTGAGTATTTAAATCTGATTCTCTCTGTAGATTGCTGCTAAAATTGATTCAATTCCTCACTTGAATAATTCCACACCTCTAGTGGACCCCTCAGTGTATGGCTATGGAGTACAAAAACGGCCCTTGGATGATGGAGGTAAGTTGCTGTAAATATCTTTGCCTTTCAGGTGGTAGTGAACCTGCCAGTTAAGTTGGAGTCTGTGTCAGCCATTTCCTTAACAGCTTTCTCCAGCGTCACTCTCTGAAGACTGGTTGCGGGGAAGTATTTAAGATGATTTTCCTCAGCAGTTCTATGGCATTTGAGTTCTTACTTGCCTTGATAATACAGGGAGTCTTTTCGGCTGGGCTGTAAGGTAAAAGACAGTCTTCGAGCATCAGCTTGGAAATAATTTGACTGATTCGAGAGTTTTGCTTGATTTAGCCCTCAATTATTCCTCAGTGCACACGTGGGAATTGAAGTTCCCACTTTTCTCCAAAGAAAAGCTGAGATTTGGTGCCTGGCTCTGGGGAGGCTGTGGCTACATACTGACCTTAAAGAAAGGAGAGGGGAGGGATGACCTTTCTTCAGTTTATCTGCTGGTTGTTTCCCTCCATTCCCATTTATAACAGGCTCTTTCTAGCAGCATCCACTTTTCTTTTGCTCATTCCTTCGTTTATTTCATTGGTTTGTTTATATACCCTACTCATCCCCAAAAGAATTTGAGACCACTTAGAAGTGCGTCATTACCAGCACTTTGGCAAAGAGTATCAGATGTGTTTCTGCAGAGAACTTGGACTTCCTTTATCATATTTCATCTCCCACAAAGTAGCTCTGTAAAAGGGATTCTGAAATACACTAGATTGCACGTGAATATGCACATAGTGGGTGGGCCAATGTCTTCTCTTCCTGTCCTCAATCTGCATATGTACCCAGCCACGTATGTGTTCATATTTCTGTGATACATTATTAAGTGAAAAGCAGTCAAGGTATACAACAGTATATATTTTGTAATCTCCTTTCCCAAAAAAAGTGCATGTTTTATGTTCATAGAAAAAATGTAATATGGCATGACTAATTGCTCTGGTCTCTTTGGAGATTCTAAAAAAGAGATCGCCATCGTTTTTGTAAGTGGGAACCTTTTTGGAATAATTATGTAGACTCACACGGTGCAGATTTTAATGGAACAACCCGCAGTTTGGGTGTAAAAGTTCTTGTCTATTTAAAAAAATTATTAATGTTTATGGTCACTCACAGAAAATCTACCACAGGGCCACTGGAACTAAGGTGACGATTTACACTGCTACTCTGAAACGGTATCTTGTGATCATCTTATATTTGATTGGCATTAGTGATTTCTTAGACCAGACATGAGTGATTGCATTATCTGCATTTTTGCCTTAGCAAAAAGCTGTCATTGCAAAGCAACCTTTTTTACCTTTTCTGGGCAATCATGTTTCAGTTCCTCTTATGGGACATCAATATAAAAATAACACTAAGTTGTCTGGCTCTGAGCATATGTCTCATTAATGGACAGTGTGTCTCTCTGGCCCACCATTTCCAGAAATTGAGATCAATACATTCCACAACTCTCAGCCTTGTTTTCACCCACTGTGTGGAGTTGAAGTCTAAAACTTGTGCCCACAGAGAATAGTATCACTATGTCCTTTGCATAATGAATGCCTAAAAATGTGCAAATGAAACCTCTGGCATCTTGCAGACTTTTTTTTTTCCCATTAATCCTTTGCACACCCATTTGAAAGAATGTGGCTCGTTAAGTCACCAGTAAGTCCAGAATCTCACTTGAAACTCCAGTTCATTATTATATGTGTATTGTCACCTTTTTTTTTTTTTTTTTTTTTTTTTGAGAACCATAATTTTTTGCATTTTGGGGGACTAAGTTCTTGTGATTAGAGAATAAATACAATTTTTCTCTTTCCTCCCCCAAAATATTAAGTCTCCTTTAGTAGGAAAGAACTGAGGGAGACACTTTCCGCCTTGAACCGTGTCTCTTGTCATCCCCAGGCCTGTGTTTTACCATGACGACAGACTGTATTTGAAGTGTGAGAAATTTCTCTTAGGCTTTTTACGTTCTACATAACGGTTTGATAAAGTTAATCCTCTCTTCTGTTTAAATAACAGAATTACACAAATTGTTTTTCTCCAAGTTGGTCTCTTTGTGTAGAGTTTGAGATTTGCTGTGGACCTTAAGGAGAGCTGGGCATCTGGGGCCTGCCCCAGCCTCTTGTCAGTTGTCTCCTGACAGGGGTGAGGTCACTGGGCCAGTTCTGTTCTCTTGAATAAACATGTGGATAAACAGATCCTGTCAAGGAAAGTGACGTTCTTGTTTACCCGACAGCTTTCTAAGGGTCACAGTCTTGCTGTTTGTGAGATGAAAGTTTAGAAAAGCAGAGACGAACAACAAGCAGGAATGCCGGCACTTTTTTCTTAGCAATAAAGATTTCCGAGGGCTTTGCAGTTTTTTGTTTGTTTGTTTTGGCTTGGGATTTTTTGACGGAAGTTCATCAGATCACTTCTTTAGCAATATGAACTTGCAGACTTTTCCCGTGAAGCCAGGTTCTTTGACCTCTGGGAGGTTAAACTTCAGTCCCCTAGAAGTTTTTGGAGGTGTTATTTGGGTCTGCTTAAAGGTACTTCAACTCTTAAGTCAACCATAAAGAACCTTAACATAGGGCTTATTCGGGACATTGAGATGTGCAAACACGTGTATGAATGGGAGGATTTTTTAAAGTGCTAGGCAGTAAAACAGGAGGAAAGCGATTTGAGTTCGTTGTGTTCTGATGTAGAAAGCGATTTGGGTTAGTTGTGTTCCAAGGCAGTTGTGAGTTGTCCGTCCAACTGCCAGTTCATGAGCTCACTTGGAACCCAGCAAGAGCTTTGCACCCAGCTTCCAGAGCCTGCCTTGGTCCCTGATCTGGGAAGAGCAGTCATTCTGCTGCCCTCCCCCTCTGGGTCAGGTCATTTTTTTTTTTTTTTTCCAATTTATTTATTTATTTATTTTTGGCTGTGTTGGGTCTTCGTTTCTGTGCGAGGGCTTTCTCTAGTTGCGGCGAGTTGGGGCCACTCTTCATCGCGGTGCGCGAGCCTCTCACTGTCGCGGCCTCTCCCGTTGCGGAGCACAGGCTCCAGACGCGCAGGCTCAGCACTTGTGGCTCACGGGCTTAGTTGCTCCGTGGCATGTGGGATCTTCCCAGACCAGGGCTCGAACCCGTGTCCCCTGCATTGGCAGACAGATTCTTAACCACTGCGCCACCAGGAAAGCCCTGGGTCAGGTCATTTTAACTATCAGCATCTTCTGTCTTGGCACCCACGCTTTCTCATGGTTTTTGAGGTGCACCCTACGGATTCGAGAAGCTCCCTGCTGGTCTTGGTGTGACAGTGGTTCCATCCAGTACTTTCTTCGTGCTTCTGCTGGAGCCCATCGAACCAGTTCCATCCCTCTGCTCTATGACTTGTGGCAGCTTCCGGTAACCAGGGGGGCCCAGCCCTTCCTAACCTGGCCACCGCCTCCTGCCCCTCTAGTCTCGCTCCCCCGTTCTGCACTCTGCAGCGGCCTAGTCAGCTTTCTTCTCTTTGCTCTTCCAGAAACACTTCCCCCATCCCAGCCCTTTACCTGGCTGACTCCTGCTCACCCTCAGTCTCGGGTGTGATGTGACTTCCTCCTGGAAACCTGTCCTCATCCTCACCTTTTGACTTTCTTCAGTGCCTCGCTCGCGTGCCCCCTCAGGGTGCCCCCTCCCTTCTTTCGTTTCCTTCGTCCCCTTTACTCCTTCCTCCCTCCCTGTTCCCCCTCTTCCTCCCGTTCTCACACGCCCACCTCATCGGGAAATAGTAAATGGCACTCTGCTCTGAACTTTGACAGCAGTTCACTTGTCCCCTTCTTGGGGCACATTTCATCTTCTTTATTCTGCAGGTGACGGGAACGTCACGTCCCTCTCCTACCAGATTCCACGTGCCATGATCATAAAGACAGTTTATTTCCCTACCTACCTCATGCAGTGAGTGAATAAATGCTTAATACCTAAGTTCTCCCTCTGTGTATCCTATGATTAGCATTTAGGAAATTTTGTGAAATGGAAGCTCCAAATTTAAGAGAATAGTATTAGCTAACTGATTTAGAAATGCAAGTTTAAGTTTAATCTAAATCAGAAGTTGGCAGGCTTTTTCTTAAAGGGCCATGTAGTAAATATTTTAGGCTTTCAGGCCGTATGGTCTCTGTCCCACCCACTCAGCTCTGCCGTTGGCACTCAAAAGCAGCCTTAGACAGTACGTAAACAAACGAGCATGGCTGTGTCCCAATAGCTGGTTGTTTACAAAAGTGGAAAGCTGTCCCTCAGGCGTAGTTTGCCAACCTCTGATCTCAAATCAGCCTTGTCAAATGATTAACTCTAACACTTGCTTAATCGTCAGTTAGGAAGGTGTACAGAGGGTCCCCCCTCCCCTAATTTCCTTAAACAAATCTCCTTGTCTCAGGTTCCACTCTCTGTCTTGACTGCTGGAGAAAACAAGTGGTTTCTACTGTTTACGTAGAGCTGGTTGACAGATGGAAAAGGCACTCTTCCCATTGTCCCCGCCATATTTCGAGTGGCAATGAGAGCATCTTCTCCAATTTTTTTTACTCTGGGAGAGTTTTAGGTAATCACGTACCCTTGAGCTTTTTTAGTTCAAACAGACCACACTCTCTTCCTGTCTTCTCTCTAAAGAGTGGCACCAAAATCACAACTTGGGGTGAATAAAGCACCATTCCTGCCATTGCAAAGGGTCGGGGTTGGGGGGCGGGGAGTGTTATGCTAGTGACTTTGAAAATATGCCTGCCTTTTCTACCAGAGACTTACCTTTGATACTTACGTAGTACCATCTTAGATTTACCACACTTTCTGGTCTTCCTGTGGAATGAAGGAAGGAGAATTCTTAGGGGTACTACCAAATGAATGATTTACAGGAAGATAGGAATAGAATATCTCTACGGTCCTTTCCAAGTTTTATTTCAGCACTTGTGGCATAGGGCAAGGAGAAGGAGGAAAAAAGAGTGAGGAGGAAAGAATGTTTTAAATTCCAGACTTTCAGAGAGAGAAGAGGGATGAGAGGTGCCCGTGCTCGGGAGTGGTGAGGGCCGGTGTGCCTGCAGCTGCATGGCACGGAGCCTGCACCACCTCAGGCAGGAGCCTGCAAGGGCCAGAGCCTCTACTTTGGAAAGAGAAAAAAATGCATCTCAGAGATGCTCATACTCTCCCTGCATGGAGGGTAACAACGATGCTGCAGGGATGAAGAGCCAAGACTAAAACCCGGTCCCTGAGAGCTGGAGGGGGTGGGGGAAGATCTGCCTTTTACAACGTAGGCAAAGTAAATCAGGGGTGTTGTCAAGCAGTAGTCTTCAAGCTGGGGTGCATGATGTCCTCCCAGGGTTAGGTGGGTGTGGACAGGTTCACGGGATCCTTCTCCAGCTCTTACACTTCTGTACACCCTCTCCCCTAAAATGGATCTCTCTGAGAATTGTGTCTCTGCTGGGGGTGCCACGTGGGCCTTCTCCTTTCCATGCCCCTTTTCACATCGCCCTTCTTTAGTTTATGGCGGTTCATCACCAAGAGCGGTAAAATCCTCAAATGCCTGAAAAGGGGTGAGTCCAGGATTCCGAGTGGGGAATCCCAAGATGATAAAAGCATGAGAGTCTTGGTAAGAAATATTAAAGGGGTCAGGATCTGATTTTTATTTTATCCAGGTAGCAGCTCATGGCAAAGGCTCATGCTGTCCCCTCCTCCCCTCCATCTGATCCATCCGTTTTAGGGTTATAATTCAGAAGTGAGTTGTAGTCACGTGAGTGCATATTAACACATGTGTGAGTTGGAAAAGGGAAGTGAGTTTTTTTTTTCCTGGCAAAGTATGATCTGACTGGTTGGTTTGACAGTTGGCTTAGCCAAGTAGATGAAATCGTAGACATCTTCCATGAAAATAAATGAGCTAAATCTGCAGTATCAGTGTTGCAGCAGAGATATAACTGAAGCCATGTACAATACCTGATGTATTATTTGCACCCATTAACCTAGGAAAATAACTTAATTGTCAAATCAAAAGGGTTTCATAGTTTTTCAAAATTCTTTTAGGGAATATATGACCCAGAGTGGTTCTTGACCCTGGCTGTATGTGAAAACCACCTGATGAGCTTTTTTTTTTAATTTGTATTTATTTTTTATTTTTATTTTTGGCTGTGTTGGGTCTTCATGGCTATGTGTGGGCTTTCTCTGGTTGTGGCGAGCGGGGGCTACTCTTCGTTGCGGTGCGCGGGCTTCTCATTGCAGTGGCTTCTCTTGTTGTGGAGCACGGGCTCTAGGTGCGCGGGCTTCAGTAGTTGTGGCACGCAAGCTCTAGAGCGCAGGCTCAGTAGTTGTGGCGCACGGGTTTAGTTGCTCCGCAGCATGTGGCATCTTCCTGGACCAGGGCTCGAACCTGTGTCCGCTGCATTGGCGGGCGGATTCTTAACCACTGCGCCACCAGGGAAGCCCCCTGATGAGCTTTTTGCAAAACTAAATATGCACTTACCATTCAGGCCACGGTTACACTCCTGGGCATTTATCCCCAAGAAAAGAAAACTTGTGTTGACACAAAAACTTGCCCACAGATCTTCGTAGCAGCTTTATTCATAATAGCCCCAAACTGAAGCCCAGATGTCCTTCAGCAGGTGACTGGTTAACAACCTGGTACCTCCATGGTCGCCATGGACTACCGCTCAGCAATATAAAGGAACAGGCTGTTGATACCTGCAGCCACCTGGATGCATCTCTAGGAAATTACGCTGAGTGAAAAAAGCCAACCCCAAAAGGTTGCGTACTGTATGATCCCACTTCTATGACATTTTTGGAACGGAAAATAGATTAGTGATCCCCAGGGTTTAGAGATGGAGTGGTGGGAGGGCCCGTACAGAATAAGAAGAGGCCGGAAGGAGCCCTGGAGCCTGAACTCCTTATTGTAGAGGTGTCTGGAGAAGTGGTTTGACCAAGGGCGGGTACCTGGTAAGTGGCAGAAGGAAGACTTGAACCTGGGTCTCTGTCTCATGTGCTGTGATAGGGTATGCTTGAAAGTGGAGACTCCGGAGTCTGAATTTGGGGTTTGCATCCCAGCTCTGCGTGTTATTAGCTGTGTGGCTTTGGGCAGCTTGCTTCCCTTCTCTAAGTCTGTCTCCTCGCCTGTAAAATGGAGATAATATTTACCTCATGAAATTATCATCAGGATTGTGAGAAGTTATTTTCACACTTTTAAAATACTACTCACAATGTAAGAAATACTCATATCTCCATCAGAACTAGTTACTACACACATACTGAAATCACATGTGTAATTGAAATTAAAACTTTATGAAATACATACCCTTAATATACATGGTCTCTTCTGTTTTCTATTTCATTTTTTATAAAGCTGGTCATGACCCCCTAAATTGATTTCATAACCGCTGGATGAAATAAAAATAAGGCATAGTGCTGTAAATAAGTATCATACCCTTTATTTTTCCTCTTAATTTTTCTCCCGAGACCCTTGGGTGGGCACTTGAACTGGGGAGGGGTGCAGGTGGGGTTCCTAACACCTCTGCACTCCTGGAGACCAGGGTAGGTTGCTGCTCATCACAGAGCCGTCTGCTTTCCCCATGAGAATCTCACCTTGAAGGCAAAGATGACCTCGTTCACCATTTCACGCCCAGGACCCGGCACAGCGCCCAGTGCCTGAAAGGCGTGACGGTGCAGAGGTCACGTGGGCACGGGCACTCGCTCACCTGTGCCCTTTCCTGAGGGCTTGGGTGTGATCGCGCCTCCACTGGTCAAATGGGACGGTAGTAACAGCATCTGCCTCGCAGGGCTCTTGTAGGACTAAGTGGGTTCTTGCAGGTGAGGCCCCTAGAGGAGCGCCCTTTGAAGCTCGTGGTGGCCTTTTTCCACTCACAGAGCATGTCAGCTGCAAGTGCAAGTGACATCATTGAGATAAACTTGGATTTACTCTCACCTTTAAAAAATAATGATTTGCCAAATTAGTTACAGATTATGTGTCTAGGGACTTTCAGCTGATTTTAGCGTGTCAGTGTGTTGTGACTCTGGGATGGGAGTTGCTGCCTTAGAACACAGGAAGCCTTCGTATTGTCCTTGGCAGAAAAGCTTTTTAAAAATGCCTTGGAAACTGCAGACGTCCCTGCAGCTAACTGCAAGTCTCACTGACCTTAACCGGGGCTTGGAAAGGCATCGGTCAGAGTCGAGGAGACTGGAATCCAAGCACGGGCGCAGGAGGGTTGTGTTCAGAGGCTGAAGAGGAAGGTTTGGTTTATTGCTTTGTTCACGGGTCACGGGTCACGGGTCACGTAAGAACTGCCGGCGCTTCCTCTCTGGACCCGCCTGCTCACCTGCCGCAGGTCTGCTGCTCTGTGCGGGAGGCCGGCCTGTTGTCTGCACTGTGACGAGGGATGACGGACGCTTTGGTCCCTTGAGCTTTTTTGAGGGGGAGTGGGAGGGGGTAACCGTTAAGATGGTTGTGTATTATAAAGCTGGGTGTGTTCCCCAGCGATATTTTGATAGCATTTCTTTGGGGGGAAGAAAATGGAGACTTTTTTCCTCCTCACTAATCGGGAAAAAATGTGTCCAGTGCCTTATTTTTTTCAAAGATCATGATTGAAACTGGCAGAGGGTTACTCTTCAGAAAGGATTTCTCATGTAGCGTGAATATTTTCTCTAGGAAGCTCATCTTCCCATCGCCCGGGCGGCCTCCCATTACATAGCGCGCAGGGTACATGAGAACCACACCTGTGCGCGTTTGTGCCGAGGGGCACTTCGGAGGCAGGCTGAACCATGGTCGACCAGCAGGTGCCATTAACAGGAAATAGGACTGATTTTATTCAGCACTTTTCCTTTTTTACAGTAAAATGACGGTAGTTACCATAAATTGAGCTTGATAGGCGTTCCCATGTGCCTCCCTCGCCTGACCCCTTTTCATCCTGGAGACGCAGAGAAGGCCCCCTATTCGTGGAGTCGGACGTTAGCGGTTTGCTGTATGAGTGCCCAGTGCCCCTTATCTAACTGCTGGTTTTCATTTTTAGGCATCAAATGGGAATGTTTCCGAAGGGAATGAAACTTTAAATGGCGTTGCGGCCTCAGGCTACAGCATTTGCATGGAGGAGGGAGACGATTTGTCCTGCTTAAGAGTCCACCAACTCAAAGAGTTGGATCTGGATTTGAATTTGATTTCATTCTTCGGTGCTGTGGCTCTCAGCAGTCCGTCTATTTGTGGGATGGTGGTGTGTGCACTTTTATTTTCGATCTCTGTAGGCACCTCCACTTGGCAGCAAGGCAGTTGGCTGTCAGAAATGATACAGTGTGCCTGACACCCGTCACACGTACTTTGCCAACAAAAAGGAATTTCCTTTTTTTGATGAGCACAAAATTTCAAATGGCTATTGACCACGAGCCCTCTGAATGTTCTTGTGAATCTCATGAAGTTCTTTATGGTAGTGTAGCTCTTTACTGTGTTTCTGCGGCTTTTCTAGCTGAAATATCAGAAAATCATCAGCCCTTTGACACCTCTTACCAAATAGCACGGGGGACCAGGAGCCAAGGTCCGGCCACGTTGCCGTGTTTGGGGACTGGGCACCTCTCCTCTGTGTTTGCATCATTTCAGGACATTTTAGTTCCTCTGTCTTCCCTGGATTCTTTACCCCTACGAGAAGAATTCTGACAGTAAGCAGGGAAGCTGAGCTTGACCCTTAAATAGGAACAGGGGGCCAGCCAAACTCAGCAACACTGTGTCATGGACCTTCTCCTTCAGTGTGTTGTTTTCATACCCACTGCCTTAGGTGTGGGCGTTCCCCTCTCACAATGTCCCCTTTTCACGTGGAGTGGGAATCATGAACACTGCCTATCCCGGGTGAGGGCGTTTGTCATATTCAAACTGGAAATGCAGAAAGAACATTTTAAGATTCAATAAAAAACAATTCTGTTATCCCTTAGATAAGCAGGTTAATAGTATATAATGTCAGTATTTCGGCTGTAGACCATTATGTTGCTGTTGATCCAGGAGAAATATGGCATCGACTCAGTAGTTTCGTGTACTTTTTGCTAGCATGTTTCTCCGTGCTTTTTATTCTCCTTTTAAAACATCATGATCTGGTTTCTTCTCCTTTGTCGTTTTATGACTGGTCAGAGAATGACAGGGTTAAGTTCAAGCAGAAAGAAGAGCTATATTGGAGACCTAGATTTCGGATGTCAAACCATTTCAGTCTTTGTTCTGAGGTTGATGTAATTGATCCTTCCCCACTTATCGCATGTCTGTCCTTCTTATAACTTTCCCCAGAGACATATTTTTGAATGCTCTTGTTAGCATATTGTAAGATTCATTCAGTTCCTTGTAAGACAGTTAGGATTTATACTTTTTTGTTGTCTGCTGACCGTGTTTCCTGGGCTGCATTTTCCAAAAGGGAAACACCACAGAATCATTTTTTGCTGATGGCTGGTGGAGACACTCATCAATAGCTGAAAGAGGAGAAACGAGCAAAAAGCGTAGATGGAATGGTGTTGTGGGGATATGATTGCAAAGTTGGTTTTCATCGTTAGAGCCTGTTGGGCACCGTTGTCTCTGTGAAATGGGCTTGAGAGACGGTTGCTCACGCTTACTGTCCACTGTACACAGACAGCGGTAGTGGCTCAGCGAAAAGGCCCGGGGAGGGAGGAGGCCGGATCCTCTCCTGGAGATGCTTATGCTCTTGAGGGGGTAGGAAGGGGGGGGGGGTGCCCCGTGGCATGGCCGGCGGGAACATATGTGCACTTTCTTAGGGACTGCAGCTGCCACGGGGCAGTCTTTAACAATGCTTCTGAGCTAGGAGGTTAAATCTTCTCATTTGTTTTAAAAAGAGAAAGAAGAGACCCTCGCCATCTTTACATTGAGTTTGGATCCCAAGCGGGAGGGAGGTAGGAAGAGAGAGGGATTTAGGCGAGCAGGATTTTCTCCCAGGCCTCTCAGCATGTGGACACACAGATCAATTTCTTATCCTGCGTTCAGCTGGACACTGGGTTAGAGACTGTGTTGATCACGACGTCCCCTCCTGTTTCGTATCATGTAACGCATTCATTTCAGCCACTGAGCCTAAATTACTGTTTGCTTTCTTTCTGCCTTTCTTTTTCTTCCCCCCTGAAATGGTAAGAACTTGTGTAAGGATGAAGTTAGTTTATCCGTGCTAATGCTTTGATTTTTCTTTTCTCTTTCTCTTTGCCACAGTAGGTAACCAGTTAGGGGCCTTGGTACATCAAAGGTAAGCAGTGGGTTATGTTTTATTATTTATTGATCATTTCTAATTGTTTATTGATCCACCATCTGTACTAGAGTGTTAGAAAGTCAGAGGTTGAGAGTGTGAAAAAACATGGGCTAGATTTCCTTAAGACTCAACTTTTTTTGTAGTCCTTTCCAAGACAGTGTAAGCTGAAGGGATAAACTAATACAAGGTATAAAAAGCAGCCATTATCGTCTGTAAACTTAGAAGACTTCTGGGATGTTGGCGCTGCTCTTTCTGCCCACATATGTTGAATTTAAAAGTAGAGAATGTGAGAATTGTCCTCCTTGTTGGATGGTTTTGCCAGTATTTGTTTTATGGACCCTAACCTCTTCACTTGAGCAAAGCTGTGCTGAAGAAGTGTGACTTGCTGGGCTTTCACAAGATGGAGCTGGTGTTGCTCCAGTAGTCACGGTCTGGGAGGTGGGAGCCCGGGTCCCCCCACTGCAGTGAGAGGCCTCGCCGCGGAACCTTGGATGGCTGCCCGGCTGACGCCCTTCCTTAGTTTCCCCTCACAGAGTTCCCTAAACACTGAGAATTTAGAGAGAGACAAAGACCTCTGGGCTTTAAAAAGACCAGTCTGTAAGATGGAATATTTGTGGTCACAATGTTGTCCTTCAAAAAAGGATAAAATATACAGGAAACTGCCAGGAAGGCTTCTCTTCCCTAAGGGGTGAAATTTTATGCTGTGTATTTGTTACTGTAACATGTTATCCTTAACCTTCACCAGCAATGATACAGTTATAGCCTCCTGTGTTCTGTGCAGATGTTTAGGAGTTTCTAGAAATCACCAGGCGTCAGATAACCAGAAGATCTATTCTGGGGTTTTTTAGTTATTGTTTCTTTGTTTGCTTTGTTTTTTAATGAATTTGAAATATAGTCATTGAAATGAGGTCGTGTCAGTATCAAATGTAACTTTCCTATAAAACCATAGTTAATCAGGATTTTACTTTCCAAAATGTTTATACTTTGTGCGTTAGACCGGTTTCAGCCTTGCATTTAGCGTAGAGCTTTGTCTTCCAGGAAGCCCAAAGCAGTTCATCCTAATACGTTTTTTCCTCAAAGAGAGTCTGCTAAAATTGTCCCTGCGGGCTGAGGAGCTGCCTGAGTTTTGAGTTGTGCTGGTGTTGAACCCCTTCTAGTAAATTCCCCAGTGCTGTTTCCTGGGAGTCGACAGCTTGTGCTGCGTGTGGCTGCACGTGTGGGGGCACTGTTCCCTTCACCGCCTTCAGGGAGCCTCCCGACAGGGACCCCCGTCTAGCGTGCGACGTCCTGTCAGGCCGGCCGAGCCTTGCCGGTAACGGCCACGCTCTTACTCATGAGGAAGCCGGGAATTGCCTGATTTCGGTGTGAATTTGGATATCCCAAGAGGTAGAGAGAATCCCCGTGCATATGTAATCTGAGGATGTAAACACGGAAAGACTGTTTGCTCGCATCAGAATGATACAGTGGTAGTGCTATTTATGATATTGCATTTCTTCTAAGTGCTGCACTTTCCCTGAAAACATGCACTTTATTCATTCCTTTCCATGATGGGTAAAAATCCAGCTGTGTGAGAGATGTTTAAAAATGCTTACCTTTTTTTTTTTAAACTACTTGCATTTAGCTTCCTCCTAAGGTAAATGTTTAGATTTAATTGCTTTCTGGGGTGTTGGGCAAATTGGATATTGTCCACAATACACTGTACAGCAAATTTGAAGATTTGTTTGAAAGAGCCAGTGCAGTAGTTGTTTTTTTTTAAAAAAAAAAAAAAAAAAAACACGTAATGGATGGGGTAGCATTTAACAGAAGTACGTTGCCAAGTAAGCAAGGTAATTATTCTGTACTGGTCAGCACTGATTAGGCCTCGGTTGGATACCGGTTCCACCTGGGACGTCTCACACTAAAAGGCAGATAAATTAGAAGGAGGCCAGAACGTAATAAAAAGATTGGGAAACAAGGAATATTGAAGAGTAGTTGTCCCTCTTCGTCTAGGGAGACTTGAATAGAAGTCTAAAACACTCCCCACTCCCCAGAGGATCTTCAAGTGTTCAGCAATGCTGAGGGTAGCTGTAGGAAGAAAAGGCAGTTGTTAGTGCAGTTGATGGTTTAATGAAAAAAATAGAGGTTTCCTCCTCTGACACAAGGAAAGGGGAGGCTTGGATCTTTTGAAGGAGTGATGGACCAAAGGGTTCATTAGATGACAGTCTTTGTGGATGGTTGTGGACTTGTTAGCCAAATTGACATGATTTCTTTTAAGCCTTTATCTTCTAACATTGCCAATATGGGAAATTCGGGGAACCTAAAATGACTGCAGAATTCTTTATTCTGTGTATTTTTCCAAAATGTTCTTTGTTTTTAGGGCAGTAATAACAGAAGAATTCAAAGTGCCTGATAAAATGGTTGGATTTAGTAAGTATCCACATTATCTACTTTTTCCCTCATTTCTGTCCCTTATTTTCATTTTAATCTCTTAGTGTGAGTGTCACTCGTGGTAGAATGCTCTGCACACCATGTTCTCTAGAGCCCCGGAGCACTGCAGGACTCTCCAGGCTGAGGGGGAGACCAGAAGGTTGGGCCCTGGGTCCCCCCCGCCCCCACTTCAGCTAGAGAACCCGTGTCATCGGCTGTGTTTCACATGCAGTTCCTGTGGGCTCGCTGAGGCCAACTTGATTTGTTGTGCCGTGAGCCAAGTGGGAATGTTTGCTGAATTAATTGTCACGCATGTGTGGTTAAATATGGAATGAAGGGGGCATGTTCTCACCCTGTTTAATTTGTTTCAGTTATCGGCCGGGGAGGTGAGCAGATTTCACGGATTCAAGCAGAATCTGGTTGCAAAATTCAGATTGCCTCGGGTAAGGGCTACTTTTTTTTCATAGATCTCAGTTTGGTAGAAATCAGTCTTTTTTTTTTTTACTGAGTTTTTCATATTTAGTACCTTTGCTTGTTGCTTAGAGGTTTAGGGGCTTGGGTAAGTATATGTGATTGCTGTTTTCCTTGCACTTTTGGAGCTGACCTCCCAATTGAGAACCAGAAAAACCAGAGCAGAAGTGGGCCCAGAGATGATGCCGCCCGTCTGGCCTCTGGGGAGACCCTCTGCAGCTCTGGGCCCGGTGTGGCCCCTCCCAAACACCTGCTGGTCTAGGACCTCTGTTTTCTGCACCAGAATGTTATGCCAGACATAGTGGGGCCTGGACGAGTCCTGGAGCTCTGGGCTCACGCCTGGGGACTGCTCGCCAGCTCCCCTGGAGTAGACCGTCCCTGCCCTTCGTCGAAAGAGGCCAGCTGAAGGTTCTGGCTAAATTAGCACATGTTAAACACAGTTCAGGACCTTTCCCAGCCTGGTGCATTTTGACCATGTGATATGGAGAGAGACAAACTGGGGAAGAAGAGTTTTTACTTTTGTTTATAAGTTTCATCATCTGAGTTTGACCTCTTTGCACAGCAGAGGATGGGATTTGGAGGACATTCGACCACAGAAATGTTTGTCATTTTAAAAGATACTTAGTACAGTGTCTTGAAGGCAGTTACTGCTGTTAGCTATTTCTCTTTAATTTTTTTTGAATATGAGTTTTCAGAGGCAGTTGTTTTTAGGAACAAAATAAAGCGTCGTGTGTGGTGTTGGAAAGTAAGATTTTTTTCCTCTCTTGTCAAATGGCCTGGAACCAGTTCCACGTGGGTGTCACTATTCTCTTGAAGTGTTCATGCAATTACTGGTCATAACTCTGATGTGCATGCCATTAAATTCCTTACGAGTGTGCCTCAGGGCTGCAAACAGATAACCATTAAACTACACTGCAAATGGACAAACTGAGGAACAGCGGGTTAAGTGACTCTGGCACTTACTAGCGTGCAAGCGGGTCAGATGTGAAGCTGAGGCTGGTAATCAGGACCGACTCAGAGACCTCTGCTGCGTCCTCCCAGCTTCCCCTGCAGGACTTGTTTTCATTTGGAGAATCTAGGGTGGAGCTACCAGCTTGATATTCTCTCCACAAGTGGAAGCAAGCTGTCTTTTTCTGGGAGCCGGGCCTTCTGTGGGGCTGGTGTAGGAACCAGCCCAGAGAGACAGTCTGTACACAGAGGCGAAGGTGCACGGTTGCCTGATGCCCACCAACACACCTCATCTTCTTGATTCTTCTTATAGAGAGTTCTGGGATTCCAGAGAGGCCCTGTGTACTTACCGGAACCCCAGAAAGTATTGAGTAAGTTTATTTTATTTACTTTTTCCTTTCACTCTTCTTCCTCCTTCCCCAGATGGGGAGAAATGGAAGGGCAGAATTGTTACTGAACACTGTCGATCTGTGCTGCAATCTGGCCACGAAAGCAGGTGCTTCCTTAGAGAAGGATCTGGGAGGTTGCCACGCCAGGGGAGTTGTTGTTCTGTTACCTTAAACACATAAGGTATCACCTTTTTTTCAAACCCCACAGAATTTCTCACAGCTGTCATAACATCTGCTTCATAAACCAGGTCCTCGAGAGTGTACTTTCACCCTGCCTGAATGCTCTCATTAACTCGCTTCTTCCGTGTTAATATCTCCTTTACCTGAGCAGGTCTGGATCAGTAAGCCTCTCACTTTGTGAAGCATTGAGAATCCTGGCATCAGGTCTTTTGCCTGGGGCTGATCCCGTTGCCCTTCTGATATTTGTGAACCAAATGAATCTACTCTTTGTGGCCATTGCTCCACTCAGAGGGCCATATGGGTGTTTGGACTTTTGGGGCCCTTACTGCAGCCTTAAGACTAGCATTGCTCTCCTGGTACACGCATGCTTGGAGCCTTGTACCAGATGCAGGCCTCGTAAATCCAAGAAGCCCCTGGGGAAAGGGGAGGTACTAACTTAGAGTCTGCTCTCCTTCCTCTTTCAGTCTACCGAGTAGCGTTGCATTTGGGGACAGGGGTGCTGAGATTATGTCTGGCTCAATAGGTAGGGCTGTTTTATTGTTTCCATTTCTCAGGGAGTCTAGATGAGTTTAAATTTTCTTGTTCTGCTGTAACATTGCAAGCAGTGAACCAGAATAAATATCACTGGCAGGTGTGCATTATAGGGCAAGCAGGATGCTTTTGCTGGAGTCAAGGCACTTTTCTTCCAACACAGGTTAATCTAGTACACAAGCAAAATATTAAAAAGCTGCTGTAACTGAGAAGATACACAAGGCTGACTCTACACAAAGGCTCAAGACTACAGAAGGCAACATCTATTTCCTGCCATTCGCTTCTTTCTTCCTACTCTTTTAAACATTCCTGCTTCCTCTTCTACCCAAGCAGTGGAGGCAATGGGATTATAACTTTAGGAGGAAACAGTTTTTTCTTCAGTGTGCAGTATAGCCAGCCTGTTTAGTAGCTGAATTTTTCCCTATTAAAAGAACCACAAAATAGATTGTACGTGGTGATTTAAAGAATAAATACTGCAAATAACAGCCATGGGAAATTCTGGTGCAGAAAAGGAAATTGGCCCAACGGATGACCTCGGTAGGCTGGGTTATTCTATTTCAGCATTGCCATTTCCCTCCCCAGTCTCCAGGTACATCAGCATAAAATCCCACGTGAAATGCAGGCTCGTGACAATCTGACATGAAAAGCACAAAGCAGGTGTATATGACTGTACAGCTGCACCAGGGCCCTGCCTCCTTTTTTTCCCACCCCTTGAAACCAAACTGGTGATTCGTAGCCGTAGCTTAGAAGTCATCGAGCAGTCTGGTTGGTTATGGAGAAGAAATTTGGAGTTTGAGAATTCAAATGATGATTACTAACCCTTGCTTTCTCTCTTCCCGTCTTTCTCATTGCTTTCTCTCCTGCTCTTATTTAACAAATATCTGTTGAGCATATGCTCTGTGAGAGGGGTAATGCTGGATCGGGGAGCAGCAAGAGATGCAGAGGGGACAAAGGTAGACACTGCCACCAGAGCAGCTGACATTCGAATCGGAGACAGGCGTGTCTGTGGCGTGCACGCGAGACACAAGTGCAAGCAGAGGGCAGACGTGGAGGGGCTGTTTTGGAACGTTGCTGTTGTGGTGTGCATTGCTTTTAAATTCCAGCCCAGTAGCGTGGCGGATGGCAGAGACCTCCCGGGTTGTGAGGGCAGGAGCTGGAGCTGGATGGAGGGCTGCCTTGACTCCTTCGCGTGTTCCCCCGGTGCTGCTTCCCCTTCCTGGGCGCCTACAGCATTCATTTAATGCTGGCTCTCTTGTGGTTCTTTTCCCTCCCCGAAAGACAAGCCAAACGGCTCCTGGGACAGATTGTGGACCGCTGTCGGAATGGACCTGGCTTTCATAATGACATAGACGGCAACAGCACGATCCAGGAGATTCTCATCCCTGCGTCTAAAGTGGGGCTGGTCATCGGCAAGGGAGGGGAGACAATAAAGCAGTTGCAGGTGCGTGAGCCCTTGGCAGAGCAGCGCTTAACAGCCCTCCTCCTCCTCCGTCTTCCCGGGTTGGGAGGTTCTGTCGCGGCTGTGGCGTGTCCGAGCTGGGCTGGCTGTGCACCACGGTGCAGAGCTCCCCTCGAAACCTCTGCCCGAGTGCCTCTGCGGTTCTGAACGTTTTCTGTGGCCAGGCTTGATGCCAGCTGTGACGCCAAGGCCTGGGGTCCCCGTGAAGTGGCAGCATCCACTGTGGCGATGAAGCCCTGTTAGGACTCAGATAAAAATCCTGTGTCCAGAGCCAGGGGCCCTGAGCCAGGAGCACTCCTGCTCGTTAGTTGTGAGATCAGAGTTATGCTCGTGTGCTTTTCTAAGGCTCAGGGTCCTCGTCTGTAAGAGCAGAGAGGGGCCGGCCTCGCTGTTGTAATGAGCTGAAATAATACCCGTTATTTTGATTTACATGAGACCCTTAGTGCAGAGCCCGCCACTGAGTAAATGCTCCGTGAACATTTGCTGCTCTGAGCTCCAGAATCCCTCACGTGAGACACTTGGGCCAAACGTGTTGTAGAATTTAATAGCCCCAGCAAGTTTTGGGGCTGCATCCCGTAACCGAGTGCAGGTTTCCATGGCTAAACCTAACAGTCACACTGCATGAGAGGAGGGCTGGAAGTACGCTCACGTGAGTTCAGGGTAGTTTTGCTGCCAGATTTAGTTAGGAGCAAGCTCTTCTTTCCGAGCTCTGGGCTTTCAGAGTTGCGGGTCGGGGTTGTGGCCTGCCTGTGCGCTCTCGCGTAGCCCGGTCCTTGGATGTGGAAGGCATTCTCCTGTGGACTCCTAAGAGTTCAGACTTCAGAATCCCAGAATCCAAATTTTGGTGCCGCGCTCATCGGATCTGGAGCCTTCGGTAGCTTGCTCACAGCTCTCCTCTGGGAGGTCGAGAAGTGGTGGCCCTTCCCTCCCATTGCTGTGCGTGAGCTCTGACCACGTGACGTTACATAGATTGTCTAGCTCAGTGCTTATTAGCATTTTGTAAAAGTAGCTCATTCATATTTAGATATTCCAGGGACCGGAAAGGGAGGAGAGTTTTGGGAAACGGTTTTCTCTGTCAGGCTTGGACGCCCTCAAGCACGGCGTGTACATCAGCATTCTCGGAGGCCAGCCTCACGGGCCGGATCAGAGGGCAGTGCCTTTGGTAGTGGGGCATGGCTTACCGTGGACACGCCCCGACCCGTGCAGCTTGTGCCGTCCTGCGTGCCTCTTGCTGACAGTGAGGGCTGTACCGGTGTGTGTGCCCTCACAGGAGCGGACAGGTGTGAAGATGGTCATGATCCAGGACGGCCCATTGCCCACGGGAGCAGACAAGCCTCTTCGCATCACCGGAGACCCGTTTAAAGTACAGGTAGGAGAGAAACCATGGATCAGGCAGGTCCTGGGTGTGGCGGTATCACTTGGTAGTACTTGTAGAGCTTTTATGTCATTCAAGAAATTATAAAACTGGGTGTTCCTTGAGCTGTTTTCCCAAACCAAGTTTGGTGATGCAAAGAACGGGGCTGTGCTGCCCGGTACCAGAGCTGCCGGCCACGGGGCTGTTGGAATTTGTTCACATTAAATAAAACGTGAGCTCCTCATTTACACCGGCCATGGTTCAGCGCTCAGAGCCGCATGTGGAAGGTGGCTGCCGTCAGGGCAGCCCATGCACAGAACTCGTCCATAAGCGCAGAAGGTTTTATTGGCTGGCACAGCCCTGATCAGATGCAGTTTTCGATGTTGAGCTGTGGTCAACTCAGATGCAGGCTCCCTCTGGCTTTTATTTGTTTGTTCTCTAAACCCATTTTTACAAGATCACTGCCTGAGGTGGGAGGTGACCAAAGGTGCCAGTACCACACAAGGCACGTGTGTGCCCTCGTAGCAAGCGTCCTGTGTGCGTCAGAGGACAGCCGCAGGTGCTGAAAGCGGGGGCTTAGGTCTGAATCACCCAGGTGCTCCATCTTCCAGCACCTGGGCTGTTAGCAGGAGTGCGTGTGGGCTGTGGGTGTGGGAGTGTGTCTGTCCCCGTGAGACACGAATGCTCTTTTTTCTGCCCACTGCAGCCTGCCTGACCTTCGCTGCATTTAGAGTAGCTCCAGAGCGACACACCTTGGTGAGCCAGCCCGTCAGCGACAGCTGTCCCTCTGCAGGGGCTTTGGGGCTTTGATCCAGCAGAGGTTACCAGTCTCTGGCAAAAGAATTCCCGTAGTTCTTAATGTTGTCGTTCAGCTGAACTCAAATGATATCACTGGTAGTTTTTTTTGTCAAGGTTTCTATATGTAAAATAATGATTTTAAAACAGGTTTGAGGGCCGGTGATTACAATGGCTGCTTTGCTTAGGTTCCCGTCAGCAATGCAGCCCTTCACTATCTACTGCCCCGTCAGGTCCCCCAGAGTTTCTAATCTCTTTAGATGTAAACAGGTGGGCTTTAATAAAAAAAAACAGACTGCACCTAATCTTCCTCACTCGGCTCATGCAGTCCAGCCTGGGACTCCTCTGCTGTGTGTCGTAGAGCTCTGAACGGAGGGGAGAGCTGGCTGGACACAGAAAGCCTGCCTCCCAGAAGCCCTCCACTCTTGCCTTCTCCAGTGGAACGTTTGGCTTTATCTTTTGTAGAAAGAATACCTGGGCAAAGAGCTTATTTCATTGATGTTTCATGAATTTGCAGGAAAATTATTATAAAGAAAGGTTTTCAGTATTTTTTTTATTTTAAAACTGTATTCCATATTTTTTATTATGAAGAAGCTGTCTGCTTTATTTAGGGTATATTGTTCTTTGACTTTCTTTTTATTTTCCCCTCTTCCCAACTTTTTATTATGAAAAACTTCAAATATATAGAAACGTTGAAAAGATAGCGTAGCGAACATCTGAATACCCTCAGCCTACTTACTGTTTTGTTTGTGTGTTTATGTTTTATTTTTTTGCTTCACCATTTGTAAGTAAATGTCAGATACTGTGACTTTTTACCTCCAAATCCTGCAGTATGTATCTCCTAAGAATAAAACTTGCTTCTGTAAAACCAGGCCTAAGAAAATAACGGTAATCCCATAACATCATATTATAGTCAGTCCATGTTCCGATTTCTCCAAATGTCATGAGACATTGCTGCTTTGGGTTTTCGTTTGGGGTGATTTTTCCAGAACTGGGACTCAGTTTCAGTTCTAACATGACCTTGAGTTGTGCACGGTTGCTCCTTAGCACAGGCTCCTATGGGGCCAGTGCTGGCATGGGTGGGATGGACTGACTCAAGTGCATTCTTGGGGGTGAGGACACTGAATGCGCCTTAGAGACGGTCAGGTGTGAGGGATGGTCTTGCCAGTTGGTAAGATGTTCGATCTCTGAGTGCCAGAAGGTATTTTCGGGCTCCCAGGCTGGCCTTTTCCCTTTTCCTCCCTGGAGCTTCTCTGCCATGGGATGTGTTGTTAATGTCTTCCTTCCCATGGAAACTGCCCACTGCCAGAGCTCTCAGACCCCACCCTTGCCCACTAGAAAGAAATGGCACGTCAGTAATACGGTGGAGCGACCATCACCAATTTAAGAGGGTTTGATCTTTCACCTGGTGTCATGTCTTTTTTCAGGATGTTGCTTTCCTTAATGCCTTTTATCTGTGTCTATGCAGCAAGCAAGAGAAATGGTATTAGAGATCATCCGAGAAAAAGACCAAGCTGATTTTCGAGGTGTACGCGGTGATTTCAGCTCCCGAATGGGAGGAGGCAGTATAGAGGTATGCTTGAGTCACAGGTTAGTAGGCAAGTTTAAGGTTGTAGGGCACGCTTCTGTTAGCTCTTTAACCTTGAGCAAGTTATTTAACTCTTTTCTCACCTGCAAAACCCTCCGAGTACACTCGCTTCCCAGGGTGGGTGTGAGGAAGGAGTGGGGCAGGCAGCTGTAGTGAGGAGCGCCAGCTGCGTGCATTTCAGGGAGTGGGGCCGCTCCCCCTGGTTGGGGGTTGTGCTTCAGAGCGTGCCCCACTGCCCAGGTGAAGACCGAAGTCCAGGTTTTCGTGGTGATCTATGTTGTGGTAGTATCAGACTCCTAAGCCTGTTTTACTGATGAGGTGGAATGGGATCGAAATACATCCTTGATGTCTGCATCCGCTACAGCGTGGGTGGACCTTGCAAACGTTATGCTTGGTAAAATAAGCCAGGTACAGAAGGATGAACATTGTTATGATTCCACTTACATGAGGCACCTAGAATAGGCAAATTCATAGAGACGGAAAGTGAAGTAGAGGTTACCGGGGGCTGGGGAAGGAAGCACTGTGGTTTCACAGGAGTTCTTATTGGGGATGATGAAAAGGTTTGGGGTGTAGACATCGGTGGTGGTTACACACATTGTGAGTGTGTTTAATGCCACTGAAGTGTGTATTTACAAATGGTTAAAATGATTAATACTATGTTATATATATTGTACTACAATAAAAGAGTGAAGGAAAAGAAAAACATTTTATAGGACCATAGTATAATCAATATGTGTGGTACATTTATGTTTATTTCATAGAATTTGGAAGATAAATTTTTAATCTTAAAAATTTTTTTTAATCTTTTATCTATGAGGTTTATTCTTAACTTTACTTCATCTTTATAACTATTTCTGATCAGGTCTCAGACCTATTGGATGCGTTTAATGGAGAGGAATGCAGTCATCAACCACAGTATTTTTCCTAAGAGGAAAAAAAAAATGCTTCATTGTATCATTTCCAGAAATGCACTGTGATAAAAATCATTGTATGTACACACACACACACACACACACACACACACACACACACACACACCAGGTTTGCAGAAAAACTCTGATGTTTTGTTTCTCTGTGCTTAGGTGTCCGTGCCTAGGTTTGCAGTTGGGATTGTAATAGGAAGAAATGGGGAAATGATCAAGAAGATCCAGAATGATGCCGGTGTGAGAATTCAGTTCAAACCAGGTAGGTTTTGATGGTTCTCAAAAGTCCTCAGCATTATGAAGAATTAAAGAACACCTCACAAAACAAGGACTTTGTTATTAGCCCACTGAGTGTTCTTTGCTCTCCCTCACCCTCTCTCTCTTTTGCAACATTCTGTTACCAAATTTCCAATTTAGGTTTGTCCTCTGGTCCCTCATTTCTTTCTGTGGATTTGCTGGCCGGGTCACCCTTCTTGTGCCAGAACACTCTAGCCCAGGGGTGTCCAGGCTTTTTTCTTTTTTTCCTTGGACTAGTAAAATTGGGGGGAATCAACATAGCATTTCCAATTTTTAATTTTGCCAAGTAAAGACTTTAAAAAAAAACTGATCTTTTGATTTCATAAAATTAAAGATAACTTAAAACCATTAAAAAAAATCGTAAAATCAAGGACCGTTCTTTAAATTTTATAAATTTACCTTTATGAGCAAAATCATCTACAATGTCTTTATTTCCCTCATTTCTCTGAAGATGGGAAAACATCATGATGGACTACTTCTGGGAGAATACTGCTGTAGCTCAACTCTGTTTTCCTTGGCACTTTTTTTTTTTTAAGTTTAATTTAGTTTCTATAGTGATATCTTTTTTTAAATGGCTGTAATTGCATAAGAAATGAGTATTGACGTGGATCATGGAAGAAGATGTAGCCGTACACGTTTCCCTATCCAAAAGGTTCCGTGATATGGTGATGTTCTTATTACCCCTTTGGCACTGGTAGGAACATTGATTGCAAATCAGATTGATGTTTGTTTCCTTCTGAAGTTGGGCTTTTCCTAATCCCGTCTCTCACCTTGTTCCACAGATGATGGTATTAGTCCAGAGAGAGCTGCACAGGTCATGGGACCCCCGGAGCGATGCCAGCATGCAGCACATGTCATCAACGAGCTTATTCTTACAGCCCAGGTGGGTCTGGCTCCCTGGAGCTTCAATATCTCACCGGCAGAAGCAGCAAGTGCCACCTGGGGCTCTCGGGGCAGCACCCTGGAGCAGTCAACCCCTCTCAAGTCACGGTTTTGGAAACCAGTACTCTTGTCAGTTACCTCCCTCCAAGATTATAGCCATGGGCTTCTCTACATCTGTCTCTTTCCCGCCTTAGTTTTTGTTTTTGTTTTCCTGCTAGTTTATTACTCTTCTGCCTTTATTATCTCAGAATCTAGATTTTTTTTTTTTACAAAGTTCCTGACTATTTGAACTGTTTGTGGGATGTAACAGTGCAGATTGCCAGGTTTCAAACAGTTCAGTGTACCTAGTATAAAACTACAAGTAAAGTCTAATCTCAGCTTTAGAAGGCAGTTCATGATCTGCCAGAATCCTAACGCTGTCTTCATGCACTTGATTCCATGCACGTCTTTCTCTGGAATGTGAGCGGGCTTGTGTGATGCTGTTAGGATACACCTGCCCCCGTTGTAAATTGCTCTGGAGAACTACTGTAGCTGGTGGCAGGTTGGCACATCATGTCCCCCAGGTTTGTAGGAAAAGTCTGAGAACAACAGGAGCTGAAGAAAGGAGCCAGAGATTAGAAATCACCATCCCAGCTCTGCCATTTTTCATGTGACCTTCAGCGAGCCTTTGAACTCCTCTTGGCGTAGTTTTTTCAGCAGCAAACCAAGGGGTTTGTACCAGGTGATGCACCCCACATGATCCCCTAAGTCATCTGGGGGCACCTGCTGAGGTTACAGGTTTATAGACCCCATCCCCCGCCCCAGATCTCCTGAATCACAGTATCCAAGAGGGTGGCTTGGGTCTCACCCACAGCCCCAGGCAGTTCTTAGGATGAGGCAAGTTCAGAGAAGCGTCACTAATTCATCTCTGACATCCTTTTTAGTAGTAAGAACTGTTGATCCCAGGAGTGCAAAGGCTGTGAGATGATGAGGGGGCAGCTTGTCTTTGAGAATCTGTGGCATACCCAGAAAGTTGGCCACGTGTTTGTGTTCTAACATAAATCCCTAAAATCACCTTCTTTACTTGTCATTTGTCGCTCATGAAAGCAGAGTGCAACAGAAAGCACTCCAGTGAGCTCGGCTTTCTGCTGGTTTCGATTCTGGGTAAACATTCAGTTTACCCGTAATCGACAGGAGCAGGCTCTGCCGAACGCCCGCTCAGCTTCTCCCTTCCGCGAAGGAGCTCTCAGCTTGACCAGGTTTGCCCTCAACCTTTACAAGAGTTTAAACGCTGCTGCTCCAGAGTGACTCAAAGGACAGAGGCTGGAATGGGGTGTTTTGCCCTCGAATGAAAGGAATCTTCCTCGCTTAGGTGTTGGATGTGGGTTTCGCTCTCTGGTGGGGAAACTGTGAGAATAAGTCGGGAGACTTCTCCAGCCCCGGACCATGGGCGGATGGGCCTGCCTTGTTCCTCCCTCTCTTGGGGAGCGAGACAACCAATTTTTCTTTGAAACCCTGTTATTCTTTTTGCTGGTTGAACTGCAGGGTATTCTGACTCTTAGAGCCGTGTCTGAATTGTCCTCTATAGCAGCTTCGTCGGGGGAGGGTCAGAAGTCATCCTTGCTACTCATGTCTCACTTTCAAAAGCTCATAGCTCTTTAGCATCTAACATCTGGTTTCTGGTAGGCCCAGCATTGAGGAGAAAACCAGCTCCTGATGCCTGTAGATTAAGGCCCAGTAATTAAAACTCCAGGGATAAGGGCACTGGGCTTCAGACTTAGGAATTTATATCTGACTGCCTATTTTAGTTGGGTGTGTTTGTGCTGTTTATGTAACCACGTGATTTATCCGCGCACGTCCCCTTGAATGCGCCTGTGATTTGTGTTAATTCTACTTGTAAAGAGCACTTCAGAATCTGAACTGTGGAAAGGTGCTCAGGTTCTAATGCGTGGCGTTGATTACATTCTGTCACTTAACCTCCTCCCCGGAGGTGAAAAATAGTGCTGGTGGCAGTGACAGAAATGTCACCTGAGCTTTGCTTCCTTCCCAGGAAAGAGATGGCTTCGGAGGCCTGGCGGTAGCCAGAGGAAGAGGCCGTGGCCGCGGTGACTGGAGCGTGGGAACCCCTGGTGGCATCCAGGAGATAACCTACACAGTGCCGGCAGATAAGTGCGGCCTCGTCATAGGCAAAGGTAAGAGACGGTCGCTGGAGTTCGGCGTTCCCCTTCCAGGGGTTTGACCTGAGAGCAGACAGGCCACGTCCAATACCTTTGAAGCACAGAGTTCCTTCTGTTTGCTGCGCTTGACTGAGGGGCCAGGTCCGAGGCATCCGCTGCCTTCTGCAGGAACCGTCCTCTGCATGGGCCTTCTCATGAATGGGGCAAAGCCAGTACTTCATTACAGCAGCGTGTAAACAGATGGTCAGGAAGACCCGCTGCCTATGGAAGCAGCTTAGGTTGTTGAAGAGGCACCCTGAACAGGTGAGGGGCCTCTGAATGTTTGTCGATCGACTGATTGGTGATTAACTCACCTCCAGGGAGCTTAGAGGAACCGTTAAGATAATTTCCTCAAGCGAAGATTGCTTTCTGACAAGTGCGTCACTTTTTTCCTTACTGGATTTGGGTATTTGTTCTCTATTGACACAACATGTGGAAGTGGTTTTTATCTTTTCAGCATATTTACCATGAGTCTCAGGCACCCTGTGGAGGGAAATAAAAATTGATTTGTTAGTTGTTTCTAGGCGTTTTCGAGAACGTTAGGTGGGAACCCTCTTTAACGGCTAACGTGGCTCCTTCCTGCCCTTCAGTGAACAGCGAGGGAGGGAGCAGACAGGCTTCTAGACCACTGTTGCGGGCTGGCCTGGGCTCACCTGGGCTCAGCTGGGCTCACCTGGGCTCACCTGGGCTGGCCTCGGCCAAGGAAGGCTGCTGAGAGCAGGTCTGGGGCCCCCGGAGCAGTGGCTCAGCTTCTCTGCTCTCTAAGCAAAGCCCTTGACCTGGCGGGAAACCCACGTTCAGCGTTGGGTTTTGTATTTGCCTGTTTATTCCCTTTGTATGCGTTTGACGACATGTGGAAGAAATAAATACAGTTTTCTCCCTAGAGTTTCCCCAATTTCTGTGATCACCAGACATCTCTTAGCTGTTGGAGGGGTGCTAGCATCCCGTGGAAACTGACCTGGGAACGTCTTCACCAGCAGAAAGCTGAGGCTGCCGTGGCACGGCCTCACGAGCGGGCACGGGGCTGGAATTCCTCCTGTCCCCCTCGTTCACCTCCCAGAATCTGCACTCCGTCCCACTCTCGGACAGTGTGTGTTTTATGCTCTTTTAAAACGTTTATCTCCTGTATCTGTGTTGTCTCTTGGGTGGTTAACCTCTCAGAGGTGGTAGGAACGACGTAGGTTTGTTTTAATTTTCTGGCAGGGCGTACATGCTGGGAGGTGTTTAATGGACATTGTTGGCTGCCCAGATGCTGCGATAAGTCAGACGTGCTGCCCAGACCATCAGCTGGCCTGCTGCCATGAGGTTAAATCCAGCTGATGCCTGGAGTTCGAGAATCAGATCTAGGTTTTTCTGTGCTTTTTGAGAACCGTTTTGTCAACGAGGTTTTCATAGGAAGTGTCTTCTCCAGACCTGGCAGAGCCTTGCTGTCTTCACTGCGACAGTTCCTCCTAGTCAGTGAAACCTCGGTGCTCACAGGACAGTCGCTCATACTTTGCCCTCTACAGAGTCATCCTGAGCGATCCCCGGAGGAAAGAGACAGCAGAACGTAGCGGTAACCGATGCTGTGTCCTGGTGCTCCAGTAGCAGCCTTGGGAAGCCAGGCTAAGTGTCGTTCAGGCAGGAGCAGGGGTCTTTCTGTAACTCCCCGCCCCAGGGGCTGGGTATGAGGTCTTCCTGTTTCTTGGGAAAGGCGCGGGTGAGGGGAGCCACACGCAGGCAGGCCCTGCAGCCCTTGGACAGACGCTGCACCTCCCTGGGCCCCTGCTGGATTTCCATGATAAATACAGCAATAGTGACAGATAGTGTGGCCAGCCCTGCTCTTGTCAGCCAAGCCTTTTGGCAGGTTTGATTAATTGCTTTACAATTTCACATCCAGCCAGGGCCGTGGGTGGGCCGCTTCTGCCCCCCATCAGGTGGAAGAACGGAGCAGGCTGCTGAGTGGGCCTGCAGACAGCTACCGTGTGCCAGGCTGGTGGCCTCATTCGGAAGGAAGATGAACTTAAATTAACTCCTTCCAGCCCCAAGCAGTTTGCAGTGCCTCCTCGCCTTATTAGCACGGGCCTGAGGCCTTGGGGAGGAGTCTGGGGCTGCCGGTCCAAGTGCCGGATGGAGGGGAGCCGGTCTGGGCCCGTGGGCTTCTCTGTTCCAGACACGCGCGCCCTTCTGTGCTTTTGTCTCCAGGACCGAGTGGTCTGGGCAGAGGGTGGGGTGGGGGTCCCTTCAAGTGCTGGGTGTGCAGTGGGAAGGTCTCCGCCTGTTCTTAGCTCTTCGCCGCTCCCCCAGAACACTCTTGCCTAGGAGCGAAGCTGCTTACTTTTCATGATGCAAAGGAGGTAAAATTCATGACCTGAGTAAAGGTCGGTAGTTGTGGGGCTGGGAGGGGCTTGCACGTACCTGGAAGCAAAGTGAAGCTGCTGAAGACTTTCTGCGACTTTTTTTTTTTTTTAATTTATTTATTTAATTTATTTATTTTTGGCTGTGTTGGATCTTCGTTTCTGTGCAAGGGCTTTCTCTAGTTGTGGCAAGCGGGGACCACTCCTCATCGCGGTGCGCAGGCCTCTCACCGTCGCGGGCTCTCCCGTTGCGGGCTCTCCCGTTGCGGGGCACAGGCCCCAGACGCGCAGGCTCAGTAGCTGTGGCGCATGGGCTTAGTTGCTCCACGGCATGTGGGATCTTCCCAGACCAGGGCTCGAACCCGTGTCCCCTGCATTGGCAGGCAGATTCTCAACCACTGCGCCACCAGGGAAGCCCTCTGCGACTTTCTTGCCTTGGCTGGTGCTGCCCCCGAGACCACGTGTTTGCTCAAGGTAGAAAACGTAGGGACACCTCCCTTAAACTGCAGCAGATCTTTAAGAAAACCATGCATACAACACTTTGGTCTGCTGGGCTTTTCTTTTTTTTAATTCACTTTTAAATTTAAAACTACCCTAAACCAAGCTAACATCCTACCCAGACTAACGTTTGAACCAAGCTTTCTTGAATGCCGACAGTCTCCTGGTTTCCTTACTACAGTGTGAGGGCCGCTCACGCTGCCTTCGGGAAGAATGGCCGGACCCAGGCTCCATCTTTGCATCCTGACCCTCCTAGAATCCCATCATGCTTTCTGGATGAGAGGGCCGTGCCTGCTCCCTTACTTACCTACTCCTCGATGCTTTTGTTCAGACGTGGCTTTCCAGCAGGGCGGGTGGAGGGCAGGTTGGGAGTTTGAAGGATTGTGGACGTGTACAATGAAACGAGAAATGTCACTGCAGCTTAGTTTCGACTCTTGGTGGGGAGGGGTGACACAGAGACTGACCTTTAGTCTTCGCTTTGACCCTTTGGGGCTCCCTGGTACCCTGCACCAGATTTTATACACGTCATCTTTTTCCAGTTCTGCAAAACTCTGTGCTCCAAATTTTCCTTGAATTCTGGCTCCGCCAACCCAGTTGAGCAGAGCTGATCTGTAAGTTCTGTGAAATTTGAAGAGAAGAATCAAACCATTGTTAAACTGATGGAGCTTTTGTTACGCAAATTTCATTAAGAGACTGGGACTCTCACAGGTTTTTCAAAGAGTCCAACTACATTTTCATTAGCCCCGCTCCACCCAGGCCTCTGTGACCTCCATTCTCCGGCTGCCGCTCTGTCTAGACCTGTCCCCCACCCACGGAGGAAGCAGAGACTTGAGAAGAGACAGGATGGGATATTAAAGGCCTGAGTGGGCTCTGGGTATTGTTGGGGCCTGTGGCCGTCTGTTTGACCTGTGGAGGGCGGGAGACAGCAGTGTGGTGGCCCACACCGGGGCTGAAGGCCCCCATTGTGCCATGGAGGGGCCATCAGGTCACCATTCTCATGCTGAGAAGGATGAAGTGCCTTCTCCGGAGCTGAGCTCATTGTGTGCAAATCTGTGGGCCAAGGCCCAGACCTGGTTTCTGGGCCACTCCAGACCTCTGCATAGGACACTGAGACGGAGACCAGCTGGTGCCACGTGGTGTCATTGCGCCTCAGCTTTGCTTCACAAGTCTGGCTTCACAAATGAGACAGCTCTAGTTTCTACAAGAGCCGTTTTAAAGTATAAATGGAAAGTACTTGTCTACTCTTAGGACGAGCGCTGGTGTGCAGCAAATACCCATTCCTCCTCTGGAGGAGACAACTGTAACCACTTATTCTTCTGTGTCCTCCTGCCCACAGGGGGTGAGAACATCAAAAGCATAAACCAGCAGTCAGGAGCACACGTGGAGCTTCAGCGGAACCCCCCTCCCAACACGGACCCCAACCTGCGGATATTCACCATCAGGGGGGTTCCTCAACAGATTGAGCTGGCCAGACATCTCATAGATGAGAAAGTTGGCGTACGTACAAGGTCCTTTCCCCACCTGGCCTAATAGTAGCTGGGTTTTCATTCGGATGTCCAAGGCACCTGTTTCTCCCCAGAACCTTGTACTTCCTGTGGCTCTCGGTCCTCACGTGATGTGAGGGCAACAGCCCCCTCCCACTTTGCTGAGGGGGAAGGTCGGGGCGCAGGGACACCAGGGCCAGGCCCAGACGCGCAGAGCTCGCCCAGGCCACCGCAGCTCAGGCCCCGAGCTGTTGGCCCTGCAGGCGTAGATGAGCAGCCAGGGGCCGCAGCCTTCCCCCAGCACTGCCCCTGAACTCCCACTGGCATCGCCCTGGCGGCCAGCCCTGCAGGCAGCGTTCATTGACTCTGGCTTTAGTTTCAGGCACCTCAAAGCAGATAAAGAAAGGGAGTGTTGATGGAGGACAGATTGGCCACTGCTCACCTCAAAGGGGACGTAGAATGGCAGAAAGCTGTGGGCCAGCCTAAATTGACGGGAGAGTCAGCAGGTTGGTCCCTACCCCCAGGGTGACATGCTAGGGCAGTTGTGGTGGTGCCAATATTGGCTGTGTGGTGGTCGCTCAAGGGGCAGAAGCTGTTTCTGCAAATAAAGCCCACTGTGGGCAAGGAAGGCTAGTGCGAGTGCCGTAGGGTATCTTTACTTCACTTGTCTCTCTCCCCGAAAGCTGTGGTTTGCCTCGGGGCGGGCCTGGGCAGAGGGTGCAGGTGCAGCCGACAGGAGGTGAGAGTTCCCTCTGTGCCCTGACAGGGTACCAGTCTCGGAGCACCCGGAGCCTTCGGACAGAGCCCCTTCAGCCAGCCACCTGCCGCGCCGCATCAAAAGTGAGTCTTTTCTTGACTGGAAGAACTCACTCCCCCCAAGGGTCCTCCTTTTCCAGCTATTTCCAGGGAGTGCCAGCCGAAAGCCGGAAGTTCTGGGTGTGGGCAGGACTCCTCTCCTTCTCTCTCACTGGTGGTCCCTCTGGTCTGTCTGTTGCTCACTGACCAGTGCTGGGGCGAGAGCCTTCCCAGAGGGCGGTGGGTCTTCTGGTCCCGCCAGCATCCCCAAGGAGAGCTTACCGCCCTGGGGCTGGGTGGCGGGAGGGGTTTTTGTTTGTTTGTTTGTTTGTTTGTTTGTTTTTGCAAAAGCCGTTGTTGGGTCCCCAGCCGTTGTCACTGTTTTCCACTTTCTTTCAGCACCTTTCCTCCAAGGAGCTCAGGGTGCTTCCCAAACATTGCTGCTAAAGTGAATGGAAACCCTCACAGCGCCCCTGTGAGGTGGGTGGGCTGCCTTTACTCTGTCCTGCCCGCTTCTCCTGCAGAGAGCATTGTGCTTGCCTGGGGGGCGGGCGGGCGGACGGGGGTCAGGGGCGGGGTGTGGCCTGCCCTGGAATGAGTGGCTCTTGTCCTCCGCAGTGGTCCTCCGGCCTTTCTGACCCAGGGCTGGGGCAGCACCTACCAGGCGTGGCAGCAGCCCACACAGCAGGTTCCAAGTAAGTGACTTGGGAGGAGGTGGGATGCCCCCGGGGACAGGCCTGCTGGGCGCATCTCCAGCTGGGCGGGGACAGGGGGCCCGCCTCTCTCCTGGCCCACCTTCTCAGGCCTTTCTTTCCCACCTACTCCGTCCTTCTCAGAGCTGCAGCCTTCCGTCACTCTGGTCCCCCAGAAATGGGTCCGAAAGGCCTGTGGGCCCTGAGGGTGTGGTTTGACCTGAGCCCCTCCTGCCCCTCGGCCCCTCCCACTGCCGCCACCTCTTCCAACAACCCCGCCTAATGGGTGCCCCGCCTGCTCCCCTCCTCTGGCCTCAAGGTGGCCTTCTCCCTCTCTCCTCCCCAGCACCATCTTAGAAACGGACTCTCTATCTCCTGAACTTCCAGAAAGCGCACGATTAGAGAATTTGCTCTCTATGAAAACTGATTGTAAAAGAGAAGGTTCTCGTTGGAATTAAACCCCCTCCCACTCTCCGGCCCCCACGTCAGCTTCAGGAGTCATTCTTGAGTTTTACTGCTGGTAGAGCCCATCTTGCACAGCCTTCCAAACAAAAACAAAAACAAAACAAAAACCTTACCTTAGGTTCTTTTGACGTGTGAAGGGCCAGCCTGGTGGGGTTTGGAAAGCGCTCTTCAGCACGTCTGCAGGCTCCCCTCCCCTCCCCGGGGCGCCTGGTCAGGTTCACAGCTGGAGAAGCACCCCACGAGTCTGGAGCTCTGGAGCAGCGCTGGGCAGCCTGAGGCATGTCCCCGCCTCTCTGGGGCTCCAGTTCTGTCATCTGTGAAATGAAGGGTTTGGACTTGATTTCAAAAGTACTTGTGAGCTCTGAAATTGCATGGTTGTGTTTGTTCCCTCCCTTCCCCCTTTCTTGTTTTCTTACGGAATACCTTAAACGTGCAGAGTATCTTAAAGAACTTCACACGAACACCTACACAGCACCCAGATTCTACCCTCCCCATTTCACTGTGCTCACTTATCCCGCAGCCTGGGCGTGTTTTGTTTCCTCCTGTTCCATCAGAGGGCACCCCCAGGGCGGGAGGCGACCCAGAGAGGGTTCCCCAGTGCCCATCGCCCAGGACAGAGGAGCCGGGAGAAGCCCTGGACTGTGGGGAGGCTTTCCGTTGAGGCTGCAGGGGACACGTCCATCTCCCTGCGGGGGGACGGTTCCCGCAGAGCCCGCCCCGCTGCCGCCTCAGGCCAGGCGGGCGAGGAGTTGGCAAAGGCACGTGGGCTGAGCGGGAGAAAACGCAGCCAGTGCACCAGCCTTCACCTGTGGTGTCGCTGGGTTCATTCGGGGGAATTGAGAATTGGTTTTGGTCAGTGAAAGCTTGTTTAGAAGAAAAATCCCACTTGCCCACAGCCTCCGTGTCTGAGGGGGCAGTTCCTGCTGCCGCGTTGCCCAGGCCTTGCCTTCTCCTGGCGCCAGTGTCCAGGTCCGAGTCCCGTCCTGCCGCAGTACAGGGAGGAGGGGTCCCCCCACACACACCGACTGTCCTCGTGCCTGCGCCCCTCCTCAGCCTTGAGGAAATTAACTCTTGGGGAAGGCATTGTGCCGTGAAATGTGTTTTTGAGCACGTCCTTCCTGCCTGCTGCAGGCTGTGTTTCTAACAAGAAAGGATGTTGTGGGGGGGGCCCTCGGCAGAAGGAGGGTCCTGACTTCCCGCTGTGGTCAAGTCTTTTAAACACTACCCGCCCCCCGTGCCCCTGGGCAGGCTGCTGCTCTGCTCCCCCCAGCCCAGCCTTTCTGCCCCCAGTGATGTGGAGAGGAGGGCGGGGACGACTCCCAACACGTCCTCGCCCTCACCCCGGACAGGCGCGAGGCTGGGGGTCAGGTGTGTACCCCGTCTTCTGTCGTAATCTTTAGCGCAGTCTCTGGACACTTTCCCTGTGTGTCCCCTGTAGTTCTCGTGCAAAGGCAAAGCAATCAGTCCTTGAAAAGAAGGGCCAGGGAAAGGGAGTGGTCAGCGCCATTTGGATTCTTTGTCGGTTTGCAGGCCAATCCAGGGAGCCGCAGACAGCACTCTGGCCCCGGGGGCTCTGCTCGTGGCAGCCCAGTCCCCGACTGAAGGGAGTTGAGGCCCTGCCTGCTGGTCGCCCTTGCGGGGCAGCTGTCTGCCAGCCCCAGCCGCGCCGGCCTGAGTGGAGGCCCTCTTGGGGGTCGGCCTGGCTCCTCACCGCCCCCCCCGACCCCGGGCCACAGGGGCAAGGGAGTGAGTGCAGAGAGCAGGGCCTGCAGCCTGCGGGCTGGGGGCCGAGGCCCCGGGAGCCCGAAGGCCTGACTGCTTTTGTGTTCTTCGCCCAGGCCAGCAGAGCCAGCCGCAGAGCAGCCAGCCCGACTACAGCAAGGCCTGGGAAGACTATTACAAAAAACAGAGTGAGTGCGTTGGCCTTCTTAACAAGCAGCTCCCCAGCCACAGAGCCCCCAAGACTGTAGACTTCAGAGTCCGTGGTCCCCTGACCCCTTTTTTTCTTTCTCGCTTTCCCTGTGTGAGTCGGATCTCTGCGTCTACCTTTGCCGCCCTCTCCCCGCGTGTGCCTGTCAGAGGAGATGCGCAGTTGTCCTTTGCCGTCCTCCACCCCTCCTCGCGCTTCTCTTCTGGACTCCAGAGGGCCCGGAAGGGCATGGCGCCTGCCCTCAGGGACAGCCCCGGCCTTGGCCGTCCGCTTGAGAACCGCTTGGTTAGGACTCAGACCAGCCGGGAGCCGTTTCCTGACTGCCTTGCGGTCTTGCCGCTGCCCGGCTCTTTCTGGCCGTTTCAGGACAGGTGAAGAGGAAGGGGACGGTGACACCCAGAGCAGGGAGTCCAAGGTCGGAACCGGTGCTGAGTTGTTTTTCTTCCAACGTGAGCTCTTAACTGTGCCAGTTTTCTTAACTAAACCAGTCTTTTTAAAAAGAGGAGGAGGAAACCTAATAACAACAACCAAAAACAAAAAAACCCTAAGTGAATCATTTAAAATTAGTACTGAAGTCTCTGGTGTGAATCCCAAAACTGCTGAACCGGAATGTTCGGGTATTGTTGGAAGGAGGTGTCTCACGTATCTTGAGTCTGAAGGGTGTTACTTGCTAGTTGGAAGAGCTCAGGTCATAGGCCGTCAAAGAAATGTTCACCCTGTGTTTGGGATCATTACCAGGTCAGTACCCTTCTGGGGGCCAGGGTGGGGGTCAGGGAGGTCACCGTCACCTGGAGCACCCAGTGAAAGTCTTCCCAGAGCCCCCCATCCAGATGCCGAGACACGCATGGGCCGGGATGTCCTGCGCAGGTGCACACCCCCCCGTGCCGGGGCACCCGCTTTCTCGCCGTCCCTCCTCCCCGTCCCCCTCCGGCCTGGGGCGCTGACTGCGAGCTGGCAGGACAGGCAGACAGATGCAGAGAATGTGATTCTGGAGAGAGAAGACAGACAGGAAGGTCTTGGAGGAGTGGAGCGGGGACCGGGCGAGGAGAGACTGATAACCGCACTTTCTGCAGCCGGGCTCGGGCAGACCAGTCCTGGCGCAGCTCGCTGAGGGGTCTGGAGGGAGAGCTGAGCATCGGGCACTTGTTGCGGATGCCCCCGAGGCTTTGGGAAGGGATCCCTCCAGGCTCACGGTGTCCTTGCCTCCCACAAGTGCGTCCCTGCTCCCAGTAACCCGTGCTTTGCTTTGTCGATCAGGTCACGCTGCCAGCGCCGCTCCTCAGGCCAGCTCCCCGCCGGACTACACAATGGCCTGGGCGGAGTATTACAGACAGCAGGTCGCATTCTACGGGCAAACATTAGGGCAAGCTCAGGCCCACAGCCAGGTCTGTAGCCGATCGCCAGCACTGCCAAGACTTCCCAGACCAACCCTGACCCCCCCCCCGCCCCCGCCAAGCCTTCTGTGTGTGCCTGACCCCGGGGCCAGGGCACGGGGCCCCTGGGCTGTGGAGGAACCGCTTGGGCCCTGGCACTGCTCAACACGGCCGCCGTCTGCAAGAGTGCCCTGCGGCAGCCTCCCTGGTCCCCTCCTCGCCCCAGACAGGACAAGTTTGAGCCAAGTGGAGGAATTGTTTGGGCAGCCCCTACCAGGACGAGCCTGATCTTCCCTCAAATCCAGACCCAGAGCGCAGTGCTGAGTGGCACTCAGTTTCTTCCTCTGGAGCCCAGGTCCCCCCGCTATAGAGGAGCGTGGCAAACTTAGCTGACCCTGGGCCAGCGTGGCATGTGACTAGGGAGCAGGACTGGCACTGGGGTCACTCCCCAGGCCTGTTCTTGAAAAGTGTGGTGTGGCCAGGCTGTCACGCTTGTCCCCAGTCAGCAGTGAGGGGCCGCAGGAGCAGGGCTAGTCCACAGCCTCTGGAGGCTGGGCCCTGCCTGGAAACCTGGAGGGCTCTGTCTAGTCAGAGGCCCAGAATGGTTTTCTTCTAAATGCAGGGAAGAGGACCAACTACTGCCGCAGGTCACATTTCAGGTGCATTTTTCAGGCGACCCGATGCCAGTCAGGTCCCTGTGGACAGTGTGTCCGTTACCACAGGCCCTGGACCCAAGGCCAGTCGTTCATCTCACTGCCAGAATGGCCCTCTGCGCCTGGGCCTGGTGGGAACAGGTGTCAGGGTGGTAGGTGACTGAGAAGAAGCATCACTCGCTCACTCCCCGCTCCCCGCCCAGCACCCCCTGTGGAAGGAGGTGCCCCGGGGCCTCCTGTACAAGAGAGGTTTTGTCTGGGCCAGATCCCATGACGAGGCCCGGAAGGATGGCGTGTGCCCACGGGCGTGCGTGCGTGTGTGTCAGCTCCTGTCACCTCCCTGCAGACAGAGCCCCCGACCCCAGGCCGGCCCTTGAGAACTCGCCGTCAGACTAACTGCTCTCCCCCTTCCTTCCGCAGGAACAGTAGGACAGTGGCCTGCAGCTCCCTTTCCCCCCCGAAACCATTGTGAGCAAAACCTATTTGTAACAGAGGTTTTTAGATTTGCAAACCTTTTGATGAAGAACCTTTGTTTTGTTCTGTGAAACACTATATTTAGATTAACAGAATTTTTCTAAAAATCGGGAAAATCAGTTACTAAAAATTGCTGATAATTTTTGTTTTGTTATTTTTGTTTGTTACTTCAAATGTGTAAGCTCTGGGATTCTTTTTGGAGCAATACCTGCAAATTCGGGCACCAGAATGTGCCGCAGAGCAGTGACATTTCAACATGGTGTGTTTTTGTTTTGTTTTGTTTGCGTGTCTTTTTATTTACAGTTTTTTCTGTTGCAACAGAAAGTGGCTTGGAAGTCTTAGGTGGCTTGTAACAAATTCTTTAAAAAAATTTTAAACAGTATTTAAATATTCTT